>NC_143387.1:27383801-28815801 GCF_980474605.1 Leiobunum rupestre | reverse complement strand
ACGCCATATATAGATAAGAATTCATCTTTTGATTTATTAAGTGTTTTCTACAAACCCAAGACGGTAATATTGTAGCTTCTTCAAAGATATTTCCATAAAGTACGGTACTAAAGTAACTCGTATTTTGTATAACTACAGCAGGTTAAACTGGCCGACTTTTTCTACATTGATAACTTAAGATCCATGCTAGACAATGAGAAATGCAATGAGGATATTTTGGACAAAATTCAAACTTCTAATGACATTAATGGAAAATTAGTAAAATTGAGCTCATTAATTTTTTTAAACCAAAATATACTAAAAGAATTTTCTTAGCTAGAACAAGCGTTGTTTTACCGTGTAGCTGGTGTTTCTAAAGGCAGCCAAATAAAATCTTGCGAGATAGTTTTGAAAGGTTGTACACATGAAAAGGTTTTCAACGAATTGAAAAATAAGTGCTACATTGATTTGGTAAATCACGGTAAGTTAAAAATTATAAAATTACTATATTGTAAAATATAATTTACACTTGTAAATTTAGGATTGGAAAAAGAGAAAAGGCTGTACATCATAACTGAAGTCATAAGGGCTGCTGAGGTTGATGTTAAAACCATGGTTCAGCCGGTTTTGTGTACTGAAACATGGGTAGATGCTGTTATTGCTTTTAAATACAAAAAGTTTCAAATAGATGATGCGGGAAAAATCAGAGAAGTAAGGTTCTCTTATTCTTACATTGGGTCAGACCGTCAGACTATGAAAATATTTTCCTTAGGTTAAAACCAACAAACAACGCACTGCTAAGGGTAAAGGAGCAATTTGGCATGCAAAAGTCGAATCTTTTGTCTCCTAGTTCTTAAATTTAAAATGAAATGTTTTTATTAAACATTTAAAAATTCTATATTTTAGCAAAAATTTGTTACGTAAGGTTCTGTATTTAACAAAATGTCATGCATGGTTTTAAATTTAAATAAAGTTTTCCATATACAAAAGCTGCAATTAACTTTAATTATAATATTTAATTATGTACATTATTTTAAGTTTAGTAATTGCCAGCTGATTTTTGCAGTAGCTGAGCAAACCTATTTGTCATAAATAATGAAGTATCGATGAATCTTTCTACGCAGTTTGAAATGCAAGTTTCTGTCCTACTGTCAAGTTTCGTACTTGGCTTTTCGACGCATTTTTCCCAGCAAGCCTCATTTAGGCGATGAACCTAAACAATGTGAATTTCATCATGATGAAATATGTAAGGTGCAAAATGGAGAGGCAGCCAAACCAAGGCTTAATTTTATATAACAAACTTGAGATTGGAATTGCGCTTTGTGCTGTTCAACGGCCAAAAACTCCTGTAAATCTCTGTCCACTGAAGGATCGTCGGGTAACGGATCTAAAGCCATAGTAAACTTTCGCGCAAAATGGAAACTTATAAGTCAACACGAGCCTTTCAAATCAAAAGAACAACGTTGTGATCAATAACTACCAAGTACCAAGTACTATGTCAACAGAACATAGATGGCAATAGTACCGCCAAGAAAGGAAAGACGCGCTAAATTTAAATCAATTGTTTGGATCTTAGCAAATTAAATATATAGAAGGGAGCATGGGAAATCAGTCGATTTCATTGAAAATTGGTACTATACACATATACACCTTCAAGATAAAGTAATTTCACAAAATATAAAGCTGTTAATTTTACATATTTTATAACGCCTCTGAAAATGCACGCTCCTAAAAGCTCAATTTGGTATGCTCTTAGATAAATGATAATACCCATTAAAAAACATGTTTTATTCTAATATTCCGCTCTATGTGAGTGGTTTACTCTATGTTCTAGATAGACCTTTCCTAAAACGGCACAATTTTTATAAAAAAATATTTTATTTTATAGATAAAATGATTCTAGTTCCATTATCGCATTTTTCTCCAAATCAATACTAGGTAGATTTTTAAATTTTCTGGGTATACGTATGACATAGGGAAAATCGGTCTTTTTTGACCGAACCAACTTTATATGTACGTTTTCAAGAATGCTCTACAACTTCCTTATTGAGGGTTTTTGTCTATCACCTCCAGGTCAAAAACATAGAAATATGTTTAAAATTTTCTGAAAATTAAAAATTATAATGTTCCCTTCGTCATACTTAAACCCTGAACATTTTTAAATCTATTATAGATTTTGATAAAAATGCGATGTCAGAACAAAGTCTGACACCCAATATTTACCTCTAAAACAACCTCAACGAAATTACTTTTTTAAAATGTGTCGGTTTACGCTATGTCTATAAAACCTCAACGAAATTACCTTTAAAAGTGTGTGCCGTTTTGGAAAACCTCGTCCCAGAGATGCATTAATTAATTATTATAATTGAGTCTTTGATTCCTTTGTGCTGAAAAGTATAATTTAAATTTTTCTCATGTTTTTGCAAAGCAGAAATTATCTTTCCTAATGAATCGGATATTTCATATTAAAACATCATTACTTAAACGACTAGGGAGTAGGGAACAAGTGTACTAAAAAAATTTGACGCTATTAAAGTGGTAAATAAAAGAAATGTATATAAAGGTCTAGATAAATTTCGGGGCGTCTAAGCCTAACATAAAATACGGAATTGACACCTAGCAGACACCGAGGAAGGAGCTCGCCAAGAGCTTGGAGGAATAAAACAAGTATACAGGAGTTGCGGAGAGCTGCGAAATCGGTTTCGTCAGTGACCGTGAACTCGCGCGAGACGGAGGGGTTCAAACGCGACTAGCGCCAACTGCATACGGAATTTTGCAACTATTCTCATTTTATAGCATTGTTTTCGCGTCGTCTGGTTTGTTTTGAAACCTTTCTAAATTCCTTGCGCCTTTTTCCAAAATGACTCGTATTTGTTTGGAGGAATAAAACAAACCAGACGACGCGAAAACAATGCTATAAAATGAGAATAGTTGCAAAATTCCGTATGCAGTTGGCGCTAGTCGCTTTTGAACCCCTCCGTCTCGCGCGAGTTCACGGTCACTGACGAAACCGATTTCGCAGCTCTCCGCAACTCCTGTATACTTGTTTTATTCCTCCAAGCCAAGAGCGCGAGCATTTTAGTACTATAAGTGCTTGACCTTTCCGCAGGCCGTTGTCTTTAGACACCATCTGTTGGCGACTTTTAGTATAATTTTTAAGCAGGAGACAATGGCTCTCGCGACGATAGAACGAGCTTTCTTACCTATAGATAGCGTCTTATAAGGATAGCCTACAGAAATTACGCGTTTCTGCTAGCTGTCACCTCCGTATTCACTCCCTTTGAAATATTTTATCTCGACCTTTATATACGTTTCCTATATCTATGGTTTCTGTCATCAGATGGGGTAAGAATTCCCTCAGCATCGCGCTGTATTGTTAGAGTAAGTAAGAGCTTGCACGCTTCAAAACATCGTCTTAAATAAGCAAATTAAAAAATTCGATTTGTTACGTGTTAAGAAGAGTTGAAACTAACGAAAAAACTCTGTAGAAACTTTTCTCCAAAGAACGATCGTATTTATCTTGTTATTTTTCCACCGGAAAATTAATCAAACTTGATATTTCGTCTACAAAATAGAGCTGTATAACATTGATTAAGGAAAAAATTGGTGAATTTAATATTTTAGAAAGGTAAGGAAACATTAAAAAGTGTCAGGAAGGAGAAGCCAGGTCTAGGCTGCATTTTACGAGAATGGCATGTTAATTAGAACCATATAAATTCGTAGTTTTGGTTGATTGGAAAGTAGTATTTTCTTAAGTCCTCGGACCGGTCACTTAGAAAAGCAATGGCGTACCTGTGTAAACACAGTCAATCCGTTGTCTACAAAGCTTTGTAATCAACACTTTTGCTTGTATCGATAATTGTGGCCCTTAACGGGTCAGAGTGTACAATAACTGGTGGCTTTACCGGGTAGTCGAGGTCCGGCTCTTGAAACCCATAAGGGCGGTGGCGCACTGCAGACGTTAGCTCTGATCAAATGCTCCTATCTCCGCCTCCGACTTCGGTCAGATATGGGCTGGAAACTGGGTTTCGGCTCAGGCTAACGGAGAGGGTCCAGGCAAACTGGCCACCTCGGAGAATTGGGTAGTCTGCTGTGGCGCGGCGGGTTTCCGTATGAGGTGCAGTGGTCCTGTTTCCCAGCCGTTTGGGGCAACACCGGGTGTCCAGTGCCAGCTGTTAAGTGAACCGCTGTGTGCCCGTCATTCCCCTTTAGGAGCTCTCCAAAGGGTTTGACTCTTTACCAACGTAGGTAGGGTTGGAGTTGCTATAGTATCCACTCTTAAACCCACTGCTGTGTGCGAAGTGGGAAATGGCCCACCCATTGCTGCACCTTCTGCTGGGTTGAGTGGCTTGCGTCGAAGGTGCGACCATCAGTAGTAGGGTACTACTACCTATGCTGGATTTGTCACCTGTCCAGGCTTGTGTAAGCTGGCGTAGGACATTCTGATGAGACCACCGGTGTAGTAGGCTGTTGATTCAATTGGAGCACCGGTATATAAATTTCTGACCACGTGTATATCGATTATTTCCGTTGGGGCCCAATTTTCCAGATGTTTGTCACGACTAATCTTCGATGGACCTCGAAATGTATGTATATCAATTGATTAACGTGCTTTGCAGTGTAGTTTTTTATGTTATTCCCAAATTACGTTTTTTGAAATAAAACGATTTCAGGAACCGCTTTGTTTGAAACAAATAACATTAGCAGTTTATAGAGAGTTAGCAGTTGAATTCCTGATCCTTCTTGTACAGTGTCGCATTTTGTGTCCTTTTAATTATACCGATTTTTAATCCTTCTTCTATACATGTATTGTTAATCCAAATAAAATAAAAATTTCTTGTCACCACAAAATTTCATTTCTAAAATCTAAATATTATAAAAAAGATAAATTTCATAAATATAAACGAAAATTCTTCATACCGTGAACTACACGAATTCGCGATAAACAATGAAGTAGGCTTTACAGTAAACCAAAGTTAATGAAAGTCCAACGCGCAAACCCAAAATAATCGATAGTTCTAGTTTAATTATTCAAATAGCATTGCCTTAGTATAGCTGTTACTTCTTTGTAATGAAGGTTGCGTGTGCCGTATCAGGCTACATTTGATTCTCTTTTTAATTACATGTTTGTAGTGGAAAACCAGGCACCTAAAGCCCGACTCTAATTAATGGCCCCAATTATTTTGGAGAATAATAAACTAGGTGGTTTTTGAATAAAACATACACCATGAAACAGAAATGAGCAGATTTTACTCGGCCAGCACTCGAATTGTACGGGGGAGTGTTTTGCAATGGCACCTAAAAATGTACGTCAGAATTTGCGCTTTATCAACACAGAATTTTCTTTAAATTTTGAAAATATAAAGGTTTTCGAAGTATTACTGCGAATACCGGCGTTTTATATGACAAAATGGACTTTTTCGGATTTAAAAAGTGTGGCTCGCGTTTCCTCTTTAGAAAGGTTCTCAGCCCAATGCGTAAGTATGCTACTACACGAATTTCAAAAATATCCATTATGAAATTTATTAACACGCCGATATAATAATAATAGTAATATTCCATAAATTATTAATATAACGAAAAAAGGACTTTCCACTATAAAAATAGAGTAATATAGGAAAGAAATTATTGAAAAAAGTGACAAAATTAATTTTTTAGTAGATCTGAATTATCCCAAAAGCTTACATAATTTTATAATTATCCCAAAACCTTACATAATTTTATAATTATCCCAAAAGCTTACATAATTTTATAATTATCCCAAAAGCTTACATAATTTTATATTTATCCCAAAAGCTTACATAATTTTATATTTATCCCAAAAGCTTACATAAATTTATAATTATACCAAAAGCTTCCATAATTTTATAATTATACCAAAAGCTTAAATAATTTTATAATTATCCCAAAATTTTGCAATTTTCTAATATCCCAAAAACTGACTTAGTTCTCTAATTATCAAAAAACTGGCTTACAAGTTTGACCATTTTGAAAACTGCACTTCAACAACACCAGAAACATTTTCAAGCCGATGTTGCTTTTCCGCGCATTAATTGAAAATAGCCTAATTCAACGACCAAATCTCGACTTTAGGGATAATAAGGAAAAATGTGAACTTATAAGTATTCCAGCCAGTGGCGCACCCGGATTTATTTATGGAGGGGGCCCGGATTGATCTAATGAACTAACAAGTAGGTTGAGAAAATTTTAAGACTTTTAATGAAACATAAAGCCTAAACGTTCATTTCGTTGCGCCAATGATTCCAGCGACCTGGTGGGAAGCACGCGTAAATTCTATCGAGGTGTTGGTAAATGAAAGATACGTAGCTTTAAAAAACCTTGCTAGATAGGGTTTTCACTGGCACATTTTTGAATTCGAGATAAGTGCTAAATGTTAAGGTAACAAATTTTCTGTCTTAGGTTATATGCACGGAGGTTAGCGATCGTGTCTATTTCATCCTTGCGGGTACCGTTCGTTACGTCGTGGCAATTAATATGAAAAATACTCTAAAAGGCACGGAGATTCGCGAACGAAAATCCAAAAACTCTGTTATTTCCGGCAGTTGGAAAAAATTAAAAATTTGTCTTTTACATCCTGGCCAGTATTTCGGAGTTGGTAAGTTTGAATTTCAACGACGCCTTCAAAAGTGATTTCAAATCCACGTAGTTATCTTAATCACGATTGATACCTGCCTCACAATGGCGTAAGTAACGGGCCCACAGATAAGGGGCCCACACACAATTCCAGTATTAATGGTCCTCGTGATAAGTTTCGTGGGCCACATAGACCTTAGTTACGCCACTGCTGCCTCGGGTGGTTCTTGAAAACACTCGTTACTAAGGCGTTCAGGGTTGGCAAGAGCCAGCCAGACTGGATTAAACCACCCTGGTTTAAGCCGGATTTATCCACCAAATAAAATCCATGGCTAAAACCACTTTTTTAATAAAAAAATTTGAGAAATTAATTAGAAACATTGACAAAATTTAAGTAATGAGAGCTAACATATAAGCAATTAGGGTATCTTAAAATTAATTTTGCACGTGAAAATACGCTGCCATGTTAGGGTATAAAAGCGGGTAAATAAGTCTGCTATACCTCACAATGTAAAGGTACTGTCACGCGCAAAAACTTAATTTTGAAATCGGGCAATTTGAGCAATGAGGGCTTGATATAAGCAATTTGATTTTTTATTAATGGTTTTAACCGGTTTAATCCACCGGTTACAACCGGATTTAACCATACTGGATTTTACAATTTTTAAAAAAGCCGGTTTTTTGCCAACCTTGAAGGCGTTAGCAGTTCTTGCGCATATTTTAAATTTTGGGCACAAGAATAACATATTCGTGTACAATTTTCTATCCGACAGAGGAACCGTGGTCAAATAATACGGTTATCTCTAACGAAGACGTCGTTTGTCTTTCGGTTAACAGAGACTTTTTGATATTTAATCACGGTTCATTTTACGAACGGCTGAAAATGGATCTCATCTCATCCCTGCCGACTTCAACCGAGATCATTCGTCGCTACATCGTCGTAAAGAAATGGGAGAAATATAAGGAGCGAGTTTTACGAGAGGCTTTGTCGAAACGTAACAAGAGCAATTTGTAATTTTTATAACAATTAATTTATTTTCCGTTTACGTTTTTGTTCCGTTTTTTCACTAATATAAACGTATCTACTTAATGAGATTTATATAAAAATATTTACAAATTTTTATAAAGTACAAAAAATATTTAAAAAATATCTCTAAGTTCATTGGTGATTTAATCGTAAAAATATTCGTTAAAATGTGCATTTGTTGAATGTAAAAATGGACGGTATATTATATAAATTGTAAAATAAAAATTCTAGAAATTAAAAATATCGTCAAGTTCTAAAAATCACTGGATTTCGAATGGAATGATCAGTTTCGCGCGTACTTGCATTAATCGTTTGAACTAACATGGCAGTTTTTAAACTACTCCGCCATGTTTAAGCTCTATACCCCCCTCCCTGTCCTAGGGTCCTTATTGCATTAGCACATTTACCCTTAATTTTGTTAGGAAGTTATAAAAGGTGAGATTCCCAAGCTAATAAATACTTTAAGGTCTTGGATAATTTGTTATTAAAAGAAATGAGAAAAACTAGATTGGAAAATGAACAAATTACCATCGAAATTATCAGAAGTTTATAATATATCTCTTAAAAGAGAAGTATCCATCTACGTCATAAAAATGAAACATGTACCATCGCAGGTTCGACGCCGATTTCAAAGGGAAAAATTACTGTTTTACTCCCCCTACTAACGTAAAATGTCAAAATTTCACTTCATAGATATAATTATGGTTTATCAGCCAGAGATTTTGCCCTTTTGGGACTCACCAGTACTGTGTAAGAACTCTGCCTTTACTCGGAAATATACCAGTAACAGTAAAAATAATATACATCTAGGGTGCCCTATATATGAGCATGGCGGTCGCTATACAGCAGACATCTTTTACGCGCGGGCGTCCGTTGAAATCCAAGATTAAGATAATTAATTAATTATATCAAAAGTCTAAATTTCAGTCAGAGATTAAAACAGTAGACTTTTCAGGGTATTCCCAAAATTTTGAGTTTAAAATTCCGTTTTCCCTGACCATTTTAAAAGATTTTCTCTGACTTCCTAAGGACAAAATTTTCTACTTATATTTTACTTTAAATATTTTACTACTAGTAAAAAGGTTATTGCGATGCTGAAAAAATTAGCCAAACGTTCAAGGAAATAATTGTGATGGATCTTAAGTTAAATTTAAATCCCTGACTTTTCCCTGAATTTTTACAAATTCTTAAAATTCCCTGACTTTTTAGGCCCTAATTTATATTCCATGACGTGTGGCAACCCTGCTTTTGATACAATTATCTTAACGTCGGAGTTCAACGGAGTCTGATCGTAAAAGATGTCTGCTGTATAGCGACCGCCATGCAATAATTGGCGAAGAATTTCACTATAAATTGCAAAGGACTGCTCACATGTAGGGCACCCTAGATTATTAATAAATCATATTTTCCCTCTACTCCAGTTATAGAAAACCACCATAAGACGGTAAAATCAGGGGGAACCTAGGATGGTGCATGTGAACGTACAATAGGATGTTGATATGGTTGAACCAACCTTATGCATTAAACTACTATAAATAATTTTCTAAAAACCACTTTTGCATAGTGTATAAAATAATTTAAAATATTGACACTTCTAGTTTCGATACCATTCAGTAACATTATCAGTACGCACCTGATGATGTTACCGAATGACAATATTTTAAAATAAATGTTTTATTCACTATGCCAAAGTGGTTTTTAAAAAATTATTTTTGGTACAATAGGATGGACACTTCTTATAAATTCTGTAATTATAAATGTAAAAAGCCAGTAGAAATGGTGGTATTTGACACTTATAAAAATGTATAGTTCGTTTTGTTTTAACGGTGTCGGATGACGCGCGATTAAGTAAAATGAGATTTTCGTTAAAATCTATGAGCGAAATGTCCCAAACACGAGTGAAAGCCTGGTCAGACGGAAGCGGTGGAGGCCGAGCCCCTGGGGCTACTCGTCAACTGCGGGGCGGTATTTTTCATGGAGTCCATCGAGTGATGCGACTGCGACAGGTTGTGGGTCGTGTTCAGACTGCTCATCGTGCCCATCTAGCGCAATTTGAGAAAATGGTTATTAGTCACGACGTGGATTTTGGTAAAACGATCAAATTACTTTAAGTTTGGCCATATCCTCCAGCCTCGTGATATCAACTAATTCTTGGTAGTTGGAGTACACCACTAACCAGAAGAACGTCTAAACAATATAATATATATGTTAGTTTATGTCAAATTGTAGTAATCTTGTTACCAGAAGGGGCTGGCAATAATGAAGGCCAGAGTAATCGCTGTACTGGGCCCGTGCAGCTTTCAACTTACCCGTGCACATTTTACTTGCCCATTCGGCTTTGAAACCTTCTTCCAAATTTATCCCAAAAAATGTATGGTTATCTCTAGTAATAACGGCTCTTTTGGGGCCTCAAGGTTTTCAAGGGCAATAACGTATCTGTTTCGAGGTGTTTGATATTAGTAAAAAATTACGTACACGCTAGAGAAAAAAAAGATTTATAAATCTTGAAATCTCGCCGAAAATAAAAATAATTTTGAAATCAGCCTAAAATACCAGAAATCAACACGGAAATTGGGCACTGAAATCTCAAACAAGTTTCTGATTTCTGAAATTACTTTGGCCAAGTCGGACCCCTCGATCCGTTGGTGACGTTTTAAAGATCAACGAAATTCGTTTTTTAAAGCCAGAAATAGTACTTCGCGACGATAAAGAGGCCTCTGAAAATCATATATCCCAGACGAAAACCGTATTGTCAATTTCGGAAAATAAGTTTTCCTTTTTGAAATACTGAATACCGGTTTTGTATTTTTTCGATTTTCTGAACCGGTAATTAAATAGCAATTTCGATTTATTTGCAATGCAAATTTTGTTACTACTCCCGCCGATTTGAGCCTTTAGGCCCTCAAATTAACTTTCCAATAATTATTTTATTTCTGCTAACACGCCTTATGACTTGTTCATAATGTAACTAGCGCCAGTTACCCTAGCTTCCAGTGGCGTAGATAATGGCGCCGCAATGCGGGGGGCCGCCGGCTTCAAGGGGCTCCATAATGAAGGAGATCCCTTATTAACGCCACTGATTATAGGGGGCCCCCTAAAGGATTTCGAAGGGGGGCCCCGGAGACCTTAACTACGCCACTGCTAGCTTCTGATATACCTGGCGGCCATAATTTTAACTTAGGTGATCCACCATAAATACGGAACTATACATTCCTTGGATATTATACTTTGTTTTTTAAATAAAATACTGTAACAGAGGATTTTCGGGCTGGTGTTAGTTTCGAAATGGCCGTAAGGAATTTTCGCGGCTAGTGGCGTGAGCGAGCACAAGCAGACGGCGCGTCCTTTTTCGTTTTAGAATTGCACGCCGTCAAAGACTGCCGATGGCATAAATACTTGTTGTCAAGGAGGCTAAAAGTTAGTCTTAGACATAAGGCACCCCACCAGTTTATTTGAATCTGAGTTGGTGAAATATTTGCAACGTGACTGGTCATCAGTGTCGCACCCAGCCCCCCCTCCCCCCTCAGAAAACAATCCTGGGTGCGCTACTGCTGGTCATGACCAGTTTTTTTTTAAGTAGAAGTGAGGGGCAGCTCACTCCAATGATTAATAGGACACCTTCGTGTGATTAAATCATGACTAGATTAGATAAAATTAAATCTGTAGCTTTGGCTGTACACAGATTAAAAATGGTTAAATCATGATTATTAGGACACTCTGTAACCAAGTGATCTGCCCCTCGAGTAGAAGGTCTAGTGGTCATATTGACTAGTAATTTGGAAACGCTGCTACCAATGAAATAAAGAGGCGCTGTCTGTTAAGAGGAACTATAGCTCGTTCACACCCCTAGAGGCGAAACTTTTTTCTTACATCCCAATTACACGAATAAGTAATTTTGCCAGACCCTTCGATATAGTCTTAGTGTCTTACATTAGCTCCGATTAAAAGTATCCATATAATCAGCATGGCTTGATGATACGCGAAATACAGATCCTATAAAGAGTAATTAATATAAAATTAGATTTGGGAGCAAAAACAGCCTTTAGAAAAGATAGCGTTACATTGACGATTGATCGGTATATTATGGCAACGAATCTCCACGCAGTGAAAGCCGCTGTTGAAATCAGCCAATGCTGGAATTTCGCCTCTTGTTCCTGTAAACGGAAGTGCAATTGAAACGTAGTTTGATAGATATTTTAGAAGTTAATAAATGGTTACCCTTCTCAAGGCTCTCATGAGGATGGCGGACGCGATTAAAACGTACATTGATAAAACGAACGATATGATAGAAACGAATATTAAAAGATTTCTGACTGAAATTTAAAAAAAAAGGTTATTACGATAAATTAAAATGAGTAGAGTAAAAATGGAAACTGAGAAACGACAATAGAGCTTAACTTTTGAGATATTTAGGTTGCATTTTTAATTTAACACCGACAAAAGGTTTTATATTGGTTTCACTTAAGTGCGCCATGTTTTTACCGCTAGTCATCTCCAGAATGACCATATATTTTTGGTGGTCATCAGACTAAGTTATAACGCTGTATACGTATTATCATAAGTCTATAATATTGTTCCATAAGTTTGTCACTTTGGGGAATATTTTACTGAGAGCTAGTAACGAAGTGACGCAGGCGAGAGCCCCCGGCTCAAGTGGGCCCCAAATTGCTTATTATAAATTTTTTCTAACGGTCCTATAGACTCGTTTGACGTTTTAAATAAATGTGCACGTAGAATCTAGTACACTTTAAACGTTATTTATTGTCATATAAATAACCATTAAGATTTTTATTCCTTACCACCACACCGGTACGGGGGCTCCTCTTCAGTCTCTAGAGGAGAGCCCCCAAAGGAACCAGTCCGGGCCTGAAGTGACGTCATCACAAGAATAAAATTTCCCCCTAGCGAGGCGATGTCATGTACGTGTGACGCGGGAGCAAGCGGACGCAAAACGGCGACAAAGCCCGTAATGCAGTCTGTCTTGTGAATAGCTCTTACTAAAATGTTTGCATTTGAAGAATAGGAAGTGCCACACTTATGTAACAATATTATACACTTATGGTATTATTTACCTCGTCGTCGTATTGTTCCTTATAGTTTTTTTTTTTTAAGTTGCGTATTATTCTCGATAGAGGTGCTTATTTTCTGGATATGACGTCAATTCTACGTAACGTAGCTACTAGTAATTATTTTTATATAACTAACACCCCTATGGAATATAATTATGGACTTATGGCGCCGCGATTCTTATATTCGAGTTATTTAAAATACATTTTCAATTAATTTATAACTTATTGTTTGAGGCCTTATGATCTATTTTGGTCGTTTCTCCGTCTCGGATATAGGAATAATAACCTACCATGGAAATTGCCACTGTACACGAATAGAAAGCTGATACCAAAATATCGATAATGCGTGGAACCGGGCTCTGCTTCCGCCAAACAATAGACGTCGAATATAGCCAAGGCTATCATAAAGATACTCTCAACCTGAAACCATCATAACAATTAGCTCAATTTTGTGTAAACGTAGTAAAAATCTAGCTAATATGCAAAACTGAAAAATATGGCTGTAGTGGAAGAACTGAGGATGATAGGTTAGCGAAATTACTCTTTATGTGCTCGGGGCAATGAGCAAAAGTAATTAAGCGTGAGTGTAATCCCACGATCGGAACGTGTTTCTAATTTCAAAAAATCGTGCTTGTAAAAACAGTCGAGTGATTTTTATATTCAGTTAAATTTCACGACCGTCTCGTTTTTCAATAAAAAATCAGGTTCTTTGCTAAACCCTTTTCCGTAATACACCCAATTTTTTTGGAACACAAACACACGAAATTAACCATGAACTCTCGAACCGAAGTCGCGTTACAGCGCTATTAAGTCAAAATCACCGAATGGGTAAAGTCTAAACGGTCCGATCGCGAAATGAAATGTCTAATAATTCAGGTAAATATCGTAGCGTGTTTTTCACGCCAAGTTTTAGAAAGAAAACGCGAGGAGCAACAATCCAGAAAAAAATTCAAAACGGTCACGGTTATTAAGTCCAAGGATAAAGAATTTTTTTTATAAATCATTACGTATCCATTTGACCGGTTTAAAACAATAAAAAACGCGCGTACACGTAAATATAAACCTCGTTGGGGAAAGAAATATAGTTTAATAAAGTTCAAAATAAGGAAAACACCCCGCGAATAGGGTTAGCTTATTTAGGCTTAAGAATTCGGAATTTGGGTTAGGCCTACGAAGATATGTCTTTTTTTGGCGCGTCTCGGATATTTTCGTAACTCACCAGAGTGTAAATGGACGCGATGTAACTGCCCCTTTGCAGATCAGTGAAGAAGGCATTTCGGACTAGCGGTCTTTTGTCCAGCCAACTCTTTTTGGAGCTGGCGAACGAAGTGGACATGACGACCCTCGGTGTTGGCCCTCGGCCAGTGCTGTACAAGTATCTGCTACTTCGACTACTACGGCTACTCGGAGTGCGGCTGCGATTCGGCGCCGCAGGAGCGACGTAAAAGCCACCGCCCTGATCTCGCAGGCCAATATGGCGGTCGTGAAACGCCATGCCGAGAGAAACCTCGAATAATCGAAGTTGGCCGCGTTGTCACTCTCCGGGAAGCCTCCCTCAGTCGGCCGTACCTGCCTCCTCTTCCTCGGAGGGGAAAATCAGCTGGAAATAAATATAGGGTCGTAAAATAGGAGGACGGTTTACGCTCGCAGTACATGGGCCGAACGAAAAAGTAGCAAGTCGTCGCGTACAGTTGAATAACGAGGGCCAGCTAAAACAAACTATGTGGAATCTCAAGTCTATTATATTGTATAAAATATATATGAAAGAACATTAATTGTAATATAGCTAAAAGTACAGTCTTTTCAAAAAATTTGCGTTATATTTCTTATATTTCGATCGTTAGTTGCTTCAATCTTTTCATGTTTTAGAAGGAAATCACTTGAAAAAGTTATTAGTTCTTACGATGTTGTGTAGCTTTCAAAGCTTCTGCTTATTGAATTTATCTTAACGTATTTTTGCGTCCGAATGCTCCCTGTTGATTAAATTATATATCTATAAATTCAATTGCTCCGTTCTTTGCTTCCTGACTTGGCCAAAAATTAACATTTTCTCTTATAACAAGTTATATAAGTTATGCGCAGATCCCATACAGGGAACTACACAGGAGGTGACAGACAGTCGGTTGCGAAATATCGCGAATAGTTGATTAGCAAGTCCGTCGAGAGGAGACTTAAGCCGGTAGAAATTATCGGGGTCCGTGCAGCCTAGAGGGCCCGAATTTAAACCTACCAGATATCTTCTTGAAAAGTATAGTTTGGTATTGTATTTTACGTATTGTTTTGATTAATTTTTACAACCAGCTCCCAAAATTCTAGCTTTACGTCTATGCATAATATTAAAAATAAGAAATTGAAAGTCACTCTTACCGCATTGCAGAAGACTCTCACTTTATGGAATAATTAAGATGATCCGTATAGAAATTAGCTAAAATTATTCATCAGTAATTTTCCAGTAAATACCACCGTGTATTTTCCCACCTATTTTAACTAGAGGCCGGCGGAACAAATAAATTAAAAGCAAAAATTTCAATTAATCATTAAAATTAGTATTATTTGATTTATACGAATAAATTATACGATTTAACATGCAAAATTAATATTTTTTTCGAATATTTCTGAATAATTCTCGGTTATGGATAAATATAAACAATCGTATAATTTCTTATTCAAACGCCGACCTCTAATTTTAGCAATGAATTCATCGTTGGTCTTCAAGACGGGGCCAAATAAAAGTGCGATGCAAAGCACGATGAACCTGGTTTAAGACGCCCGTTTAACCTTTTCAATTCTCGCGCGTCTCGCTCGACTGAGCCTCCGAAGCCACGCAAATAATTACCCAGGGTTAAAAATAGTCTCGCCGCTGTACGCTTACAAAACTTTCTTCAGCCCGAGACCGACAACTCTAACACACGCCAACAGATACGGAAAACTCTTCGACTATATCACAATAAACACATCAAAAGAATGGAAAATAGTTATTTTTCCAGAAACGGGGTTATCCTTCGCGTCATCGTCACGTGGTACTCGCGCACTCACGATAGTAAATAATCGTCGTTTTCCGTGATTAATCCACGAGTTCGTGCGTTAAGCCATTTTTTCTAACTAACGCGTGAAATAACGCAAAAAAAGAGACGAATTTTCTTCCAAAACTTTGGTGAATTATGAAAGGAATATACTGGTTAAATAAATCCTATTCTGTGTGACTAGAGCGAGAAAAAAGGATGGTAGAGAAAAGCAATTTCACGCTGAAATGACCCCACTTATAGAATAAAACCTGTCTCTTTTATTTGCCTTCTTCGGGGCGAACGGAGAAATAACAAAAAAGAGTATTAAAGATTTGAAACAGAGATATATAATTAAAAAAATACAGGTAGCGGGTTTTTGAAGTAGTTGCACTCGCGTTTGAGGTAGAACAAAACGAACATATTTATCGAAATCTGTCAACAAAATTCTATCTCACAAGGACATTTATAACAATACCGCAAAAACTGGTAATTTAAATATATGGTCACGTTCTTACCTCATAGCTTGTTTATCTAGCATCTACGCGGCGCTGCCATATTAGAAATAAACCCGATTACTTGGAAATTATACGAAAAATAAAGCATAAAACTTATATTCAATATATTTAGGGTTGACTAGACGACCATTCATAACTCGGTCCAAGTTTTCCACGAATGCCCATCGTAATATGAAAACGCCAAATCGGTAGAAAGTAGAAACGCACTTCCTTTTTCTTTTTTCAGCATTTATATCTTTCCACCCTCCCCTATTTTCGGCGCGAACGGTTAACGCGTAGAGCGACATCTCTTTTTCGCCTTCCAAACTTCAATTAAACCTTAATAAACCTGTTGTTAATTTATTTTCGAAACCGCGATATTAACTCAATACGTTTTTAAATCAATTTTTTGGTCGTGGTCCCTATTTTTATTAAGCGCGGAAAATTAGTGAAACAGCTGGCGCCATCTTTTGAAAATCACTCAAAAGCCGAGCTGCACGGGCTCGTCTCAATTTTGAGCCAATTTGTGAGTTTAAGACCGAGTCCTTACGAGATAAACCAGGGTACACTAAGGGGAAACTTAAAGCAAATGGACGAAACTACAGCAATGGTTAAAATGTGGTAAGACACAAGTTAATGGCTAAAGCTTGCAATTTCATTTTCGAGTATCCTAGCGGCCTTTTCTGAAAATCGTGTGAACTGATTTAGGCTAAATAAACCAGCATGCATACCATTTCCAATTGCTATTTTTGAAGGAGGTATTCGGGGTTAAGCAAATAATACTTAAGTGTTTAAATAAAAAATCATATTTTGTGGTTCAAAATTGGAGGATAATTATGGTAAGCTGTCAATTTTATAGGTGAATGCGTGTTAAAAAGCCTTAATGCTTATGTATAGGTACATAAAATCCCCTTTACTCAAAAAAACAACTACAAAAAACATGCAGCAAATTATTTTGTATTGAGTCGTAATATTTTTTGTACTGTGCCATCTAGGTGCTATGTTTGTTGCTCCTAGGTGCCATAAAATTTGTTTTGAGTCGATTACTCAAAAAGAGTGAGCCCCCTTATATTTATTCCGAGCCCTAGTCTGAGACGAGTCCTAAACGAATTGTTTAGGTAAGAAGAGCCCGAGACGAGCCCAAATTTGTTAACCTAAGAAAATTGAGCTCGAGACGAGACGAGGAAAAAATGATAAACAAATGAGACCGTAGTGAGTCCACAAGACTCCACATGAAAAATAAAACTTAACATGAGTCCAAGACGAGCCGTTTCAAACCCATGTCGTTGTAACTGAGTCTGAGCTGAGCCTGTACAATATTGTTCCTTACATTGAGCCATAGTCGAGCATTTAAACGTTTGGGTAAAAATTTTGAGATGAGCCCTATTTCAACTTGGGCCGTGCAGCTAGTCAAAAGTCAAGAGCGCGGTTGTTTCCCAAGGTTGCTAGAGACGCTCCGAGCTAACATGGCTCCTTCCCACTCGGTAGCGTTAGTCGTGGGCGCCATATGTGGGATATGACTGCGTAGAGAATATATTCATATTATTATAAATAACATAATACTTAGGCCTATAAGTATACGAATATTAGTCTTTTGAAGTGATGATAACCGTGTGACGAGTTCCCTCTTCCGAAACTTACGATTACTCAAGTATTGTACATCAGATAAATTTCTGATTTCCCAAGAAATTCCGTTGTCTTTTTTTTCGATTCCCAGTGATTTTATGATTTCGAAAACAATCTTGGAGTTTTAAGATTTCCATAAAAGATTTACAATTTTTTTTTGGTCGAAGCGAGCATTTCCTGATTTTTTTACTGTTTACCAAAGATTTCTAAAGATTTTTTCAATTCCGAGTAATTTTATGATTTCGGAAATTATCTTCGATTTCAAAGATTTCCCATTTTTTTGTCGAAGCCATGATTTACATTATTTGGACTGATTGCTAAAGATTTCACCGATTTCTAAAGATTTGTTTTGACTCCTAGTAGTTTTTTTATGATATCGAACATATCAATTAAATATTTCCTGATTTTTATAATTTTTTTTTAAATACTTTTGATTTTCAAAATTTATTTTTGATTACTTTTTAAATTTCACAGATTTCTTATGATTGAGAAATCGCTTTTGAAATTTTAATGTTTTTTTTAAATTTATTGAATTTTTAATTTTTTTTTGGATTACCTCTCTTTCTATCACTAATCGAAATCGTTTAGTGTCGTACTTACATTACTATGTTTACGTTTTTGAGCTCAGAGAAAGGGAGCAATTTAATATCAATTAAGTGGTTTATAACACTATGTAAATAGCTGAGTTTAACGTCAACATTGCTACATAATTAAAATTTTCAGCCGTACGATAATTGTTTTTCTGAAATCGAGAATTTTCTGGCTTTTCTCTAAAAGTTATTCTCGATGCAGAAAGCTGCGCCGGGAATGATAAAACACGAACAGCAACGCCTAGTTACGAAACAGGTTTTAACAAAAAAATATTTCAATATCCGTCGACTTATTATTGATCGAAAGTCGAATGAAACCGTCTTCACGCGAGCAACCGTTCCTGGCATGGATTGCTTTCATCCGCTTAAACAAACTGCCCTACCCTCGCCTTTGCCAAAGACCTGGTATCTGCCAGCGTTTTCTTAGAATTTGAAAAACAGTCGAGCCATTACTTTGATTGTTTTCAAGGAAGAATCTCGAATAATCTTCCAATTACCAAAAAACAATCTAAAAGTATATTCCAATAATGTACTTCAGAATCGAGGTACTTCAGGATGTTACATTATAAATATATTAGATATACATGATGTGCACTATCAGGGCTAATAGTTAGTGTAGGGAGGTGTTGGCTTGCGTGACATGCTGGGCTTGTCACCACCCTCCTACGCATTGTAACCCGGCCACCTGAATTAATGGCTTTAAAAGTCGCTTGATGACTTAGGCTTAAGGTGGTGCCTTGGGTATTAGCCTAGCTGATTATTGTTATTATTATTATTATTAATAATTCAAAAACAAATTTCTAGTAATTTTATTACTCGGCAATTTATAAATCAATTTACATTGACTGGACACAATATTTCTAATTGAAATTTACTGATTCTCTAAACCTATCGAAATTACGATATGACCTTGAAGACATGGTTCAAGGTCATAGGAATTTTTATTCACCAATGACCCATGCTCGAGCTAAGCGACCCGAAAACTTCAAATTCCTAGCAAAATCAAATTTTGAATTATTAGTTCTGGATTTTTATGTGAACATCCTGTATATTTAAAATAAATGCAATTACAATTATATCAGCTAAAACCTCGAGATTCCTAAGAACTCAAGCGGAGAATGAGATTAAAATTAACGGATTTATAAGTTTACAACACTCTCTCGTATCTGAAAATGACGCTTGTTATTTTCGTTGAGTTCTTGGAAAACCAACTATCGTTGCTAATATACTTTCGCTGACCAGTCGGAGTGCCGGGAGATCAATGGTTTTCCAGACCAAAGTCGAAGGGAAATTGACCGTGATGAGACGTCATCGTCTCTCAGTCTGACGCGATTCTTTGCCTTCGTATTAAGAAATTGTTGAAACGATTTGGTCAAAAAATATCTAACGCATCTCGGACGTAGACGTACCCTATTTACATTCGAGCAACTTCCTTATAGACTGTCAGAGCGATCGTCTCTATTGATTAGGTAAAAAGGTATTTCGTGTCGCGTCTCGCCGTCAGTGAAGCTCTGAAAAAATAAATATCTTGGACAAACAATATCGAAATGGAGAGAGGCATTTTTTTCCACTCTCTTCTCAACCCATTTTCATAATTTGAAACCCATATTTCGATCTAAATTAATTTATACCTAAAATTTTATCGTATTAAAGTTGACAAATATAACTATTTAATAGAACTATTAAAAATGCGATTAAATATTCTGGCAAAATATTCGAAAAAAACTTGAATTACCAATTCACTCGTCTTGAAAGTCTTTCCATAAATTTAGTTTTATCCCTAATCTGTTTTGTATTTATTTCATCTTCGAGAAAAAAAAAGAATTAAAATCCCCGCAATGCATTTCAGTCCTTAAACGCAATTAAATTACTTTAGCGAAAACTTTTATATTAAGTAATGGGCTTCTTCCTTAAATTTGGAAGGGCATTTTCAGTGAAAATCAAATTAATTGAAATGTGGAATTTTGGGTTCTGGTGAGCGTCCGGGGAAAACCGCTAATGGTGAAAAACTTATTAATCCGTCGGGCGTTGCAAATACGTCGGAGAAATTTCTCGGAATTCCGTGTTTTTCTCGAGCCGCGACGATCTATCGTGTATGAAGGGAAATTTGAAACTAAATGCGGTCGCTCATTAAGCTGGAGTATCTTTGTTTGCGTCTCGAGCGAAAAGAACTAATGATATGGAAAATTGCAGTCAGCTGCTCATCGACAAAGACCACTTTTGCAAATGGTGCGTCTCAAAGAAAAGATTCGGAAAAGTTTGATCATTTGAGACAGCGTGGCAAGCACCGAGAAAACTAATTTATCCAACCAAATTAAAAAGATAAGTCTTCTTCGTGATGAAATTGAGACTATAACTAGAAGGAATTCCAGCAATGGGTAACATTTTGATAAAGAAGCCTGATTTCGACTTTACAATCATACTTTGGAAGCCGCAATTGGCAATATTTTTAAAGCAAATTAATGCCTCCCCAATTTCCCAAATGAACGTCCTTAAAAAACCTGCGTCATTAAAAATCTACTTTTATTTTTATGAGAAACGATAGAGCAGTCTTTCCTCTATTAAAGGGAGTATAACCCCTCTTTTTTGGTAGGGTGTGTCAGAATTTACAGCCCGGTGTAACTAGTAACAGATACCATACCAACGGAGGTCTATCATCATAGTGCCCTACGCCAGCGTCCACAAGCCCGGACAGGTAACAAATCCAGCATGGGTAGTAGTATCCTACTACTGATGGTCGCACCTTCGACGCAAGCCACTCAAACCCGCAGAAGGTGCAGCAATGGGATGACCAATCCCCACTTTGCACACAGCAGTGGGATTAAGAGTGCATGATATATCAACTCCTACCATTTGGAGAGAGCTCCTAAATGGGAACGACGGGCACACAGCGGTCCACATAACCCGGCACAGCTGGCACCGGAGATCCCGGTGTTCTCCAAAAGGCCGGGAAACAGAACCACCGTGCCCTCATACGCCGGCCCTCGCTAGTAAGCCTTGTGGAACCTACTTGGTATAGTCTAAGCGTACCCTAACAAGAGGTGTTATACTCCCTTTAAATGATAAATAAATTAAAAAAATTGATAGCTATTTGAGCCGCAATTAATTAGAACGTAAATAAAGCACTCAACCCCCAATTTTCCTGAGCACCCTACTCCTAGCGCCAGAGATGTAAAGCGGACCACTCTAGAATTACAATACGCAGCGAGTGGTGGAGAGGAAGAGCCAGATGTCACAGACATCTGAGTAGACACAATCCCTCCGATGTGGGAAGTATATTTCGCACATTAAAGCTAAAATTGGAAAATATCACAATCACCCTGTAACTTATTAATCAGCGTACTATAGCAAAACTAAAAGGAATTCTTAACAAAAAGACCGCTTTTTAAAATGCTCTCTAAAGAACAAATCTCAATCACCCTGTCCTTGAACATAATTATGGTACTAAACATTACCAACCTAAGAGTAACTTTACCACAAAGAAAAATCTTTTAAATTAACCTTTCTCAATCATCGTGTCCATTAATTAGAAACAATATTTCAATAACCCCTACATTCACTTAATAAATCCAATATAACATACTGTGAAAGTCGATAGATTACCTATCGATTGATGTATCATTTGCTCATCAGTTGGAGAGTTTTGTAGAATTCGACGCAATCATCAAAATGGGCAAATGATTTGCTTTGGTCGTGGGTAGGGCAACTGTGTTACCATGGCAGATAAATCCAAATATTAATTTTTGATTAATTAAATATCTATTATACTTAATCGGACTTCTTAGGAGATCTAATAAAATACTAACGACGTTGGTCCTTTAATATTAAACCAATACGGAAAATATTCAGCCACGCTCTTAGATTTAACAACGCCACAAAAAAGTAACACGGAATTTATGAAGTTTCTGTTTAATGGGCACTCAATTTCCCATAGGCCTTGGAAAGAAAGTGCAGCCCCAAAATTCAACATCCACGATGGAACTCCAGCTTTTATCAGTGGCTACTCCGCGAAAGAATGATAAGAACGAGGGCTATTAACGCGTAATTTAAGTTTCCTACTTCTAAAATTGTTGGCCCTACGAAAGTTGGGACAATTATTCAACGTCAAATTTAAATTTACAACAAGAACAAAAGTTTTGTTTTGCGAAACTCTAAAAAGGCGACCACTTTGATGTTGATCTTCGTTCCTCAATAGGAGGGGGTGGTGCGGGCTTAATGGCTCGGAATACAATTGATTGGCTTATTTCGAAATATATTCTACGATTACTCCGGCGCTTAAAGTTAAATGGGCTTAAGTAGAACACTCAGAGTGTGAAGATAATAGCAACGAGGCCGAAAGCGCATCTACTTTTAAAGAGTACGGCTAAGAGATCACGCTTTACGTTAATATAATAGATTTTAGCCAGGCTTATTAAGTTTTGCCCTTTTGAATAAGAAGATGGCCCTATGTAAACTGTAGAATAAAATTGTTCATAGATCTAATGCGATAAAGTAGTTCACACTAACAATTTAACTCAAAGGAGACTACCCGAGAAGGTTGAAACTCGGGGGTTAGGTAAGAAAATTCCCAAAGGGAAAAGTTTCAATGGGCTTTTTTTTTCCTATGGCAACCAAAAATGTTTTTGACCTCTCAAATCAAGAAAATCCCCATTTAAAAAAGCATGGGCTTTTCTCGGTTTCACAGAGTACTTAAAAAAATTTTAAAAATTAAATTTTCAAAACTTACCCAAAAAGATGAATTTGAACTATTTTGGGTAAAATTGATCAAGGATTTTGGATAAAATTTATCAATTTTTGGTTAAATTTTAACAAAACTTGGGTAACCGAGAAAATACCATGCTTTTTAAATGGAGAGGTCAAAAACTAAAGCCCATTGGGAATTTTCATACTACCATATAGTCTACCTAACCCCCGAGTTTCAACAAAATCGGTGATAACCACATCGGGTAATCTCCTTGTCAGTAAATTACCCATTGCTGAAAGGGAAATTGGCCACCTTTACATGATTGTGCCAAAAATTGGTTGATATTCGTTGGAGTTACAAAGATTCTTAGACTATAGTTGGCTCACAACACTCGTTCAGTGTGAACGTTGCTCCTGATTTGTCTCGAAGATTTGACCACTGGCGTATAAATAGTCGCGTGCTATTCGAGCCAAATATATCTATTACAATCAGAAATGATGATAAAAAGAAAAATAAAATAGAATGAAAGTGCCTCGGATCCTTAAAAGTAGTTTCCATACACCACAATATACCCGTTCGATTGATATAAAAATCTTTAGGCAAAACTTCTTCAGCTTGTACTTGATGGATTTTGGTGTTACGCTTCCATTTTAGCCTTTCAGTAGGGCTTAGGCAAAAATCTCTCATTTACCCACACTCCGGAACTTCGTAGGCCCTATAATATGGAATTGTAGGCCCTAACTTATCCTAAAATTTTCTTAGGCCCTAGGCTTTTTGGCTAGTTTGCCCAGTCTACACAATCTATTGGAAGCACTATCTATTGCTTTAAAAGGGTTCGTACGAAAATTTCTGATCTAAAATCCCTGACCAATTTTTGCCAATATTCCTAACCTTTTTGGTTATATTTTTGGACTTTTTTATTATTTAGGTGAAAAATTCTTTGTTAATGTGTGGTTTGGTTGACTAACTAAAATCCCTGACTTATCCCTGACTTTCTACTAAATTATTTAAATCCCTGACTTATCCCTGACATTTTTCCTCCATTTTGCGCATCCCTGCCTTATCCAGGTTTTCCAGGATAAAAAAAAATTGAAAAAAGCCTCTGCAAATTTTTATGGAAAGAGGAAACCTAAGAGACCGGAAGAATCCCCTTTTAAAGACAGGGAAAGAACTTACAAATTCAACGCAGTAGCTGTTCTGAGGTTTTCAGCCAGTGCCACAAACTGAGATAAAACCCGGCCTCATTTTTTTGCGATGCGGAAGGGCTAACCACTTCGCCACGGTCGCCACCATGCCGTTACAATATTTAATAAGTTACTCGGACCAATAGATCTTCAAGAATAAAATAAAATAAAGACGGGGAAATTAGGATCAAATGGGCCTTCGAACCAAAAATAAATAAAAATTATAGAAATTAGCCAGAATTTCCAAACAGTTTTAGCAGATCGACCCGATGCCGATTTCGAACGATTGTCTTTATTCTTATCCAACTGCAAGGTTTAACGACCCCAAAATTCCAAAGTAATTTTAAATGAAAGATAAATAAAACGAAACCAAAGAAATGTTTGAAAGTTGCGCGACAGTTTTTCCTTATTTTTTTTTACTCCAAAAACATACGTTTTTAAAATGTCGGTTACTCATTTATTTTAATAAAATTCCTTCCATTTGAGCCACCGAGTGTCTCCTTTCGCTTATGAGTTAAAGTTTCCGTATAAAGTCGTTTTGGTCTAGCTACGATTCCATTCTTGGGTTCATTTTTACTTTCCGGAGAATAAATTCTAAGACGACGCCAACGAATAAAACCAGAATAAAACTCCGAGAGAACGTACAATGCACGAGCTTGTTTTCGAAACGAACTTCAAAGTTCAAATTTCTATTACGGCGAGTTCTCTTTTTAGACTTTTTCGAGAAACCGCGGATTCACTGTGTTTCGTTTTCAATTTTTCTTTTTCATTCTCGCTTTCAATGTTCGCGACTGAGATCATTATCATAACAATTGCAAAGAAGAAATGAAATTTCCGAAATTCTCTATGCCACGATACGCTAGAAATATTCCGAGCAATTTGAATAGATGCAGCCCATTTTTGAAAAAAGGCCGAAACGTAAAATCTAAAGTTTATCATATATATTTAACGAGATAATTTTACATTTTAACATGAATCTATTTAACAAAAGAATATTCAACTCTATCATTAGCCACGATATATAATAATAAAAATAATCAGCTAGGCTAATCACCCAAGGCACCAACTTAGGTCTAAGTCATCATTTAAAGCCATTAATTCAAGTGGTCGGGTTACAATGCGTAGGTGGATGGTGCCAAGCCCTTCGTGCCACGTGTGTAAACAGCTCCCTACACTAACTATTACCATTAATCTCTACAAGTTTTTATGGAAGGGGAAACCGAAGAGCTCGGAGGCTAGCGGGGAGAGAACTTGCAAACTCAACGCGGAAGGAGTTGTTCCCAGTTTTTACCCAGTGCCACAAACTGGGATCGAACCTGGCTCTTGCTGCGAGGTGAAAGTGCTAACCACTTCGCTACCCCACCGCTCCGAGACGAGATAACGTGGGAATTAATTTCCTTTTTTAAGCCAATAAGAACGAATTCGGATGTTATTTTACAGAAATTTAAGATAGTATGATTTGTTCCCTTTATTTTGTTAAAAATAAGGTTTAAAGTTATAAATATTTCAAGAATAAAAATTCAAAATGAAGGAATGTAACTCCGATCTTTTGAAAGCGATTCTATCGAGTGCCTGTGACGTTTTTTAATAATTTAAACATACAATTTTTGTTAACTGTTTATTTATGAACATTTTATACGAATAAACAACGATTTAACATGCAAAAATAATGGGTCTTTTCTGATATTTTTATGAATAAAAACGAATAATTGGATAATTTCTTATTCAAACACCGATCTCTAAGTCAGTGTTTACCATATTATTATTAAATATTCATGGATTATATAGATTCATGATTTTAACTTGTACTTTCGCACGTTCGAGGCACTTTTTCAATGGGCGCTAAACAACCGCGCATGGCTACACCGTATCATTCCTCCTAGTGTTGCAAAATATGAAAATGAAACCGCGTAGGGATCGTTACTTATTTGTAAATCTTATTTTATCTGTAGGTTTTAGAAAATAACCAGATGATGTATTTCATCACGTACTATTTTTTTGCAAAATTTTAAGTATAGAAGTATATTTATGACAACATTTAACACTTGACGTTTTCTTTTGATATACTGATTCGAGTTTATATATGTTTTTTGTAATCAGCAATGAATGTTATAGAAAGAAAATCTTAAAATAATTTTGATTTGAAAATTTACTAGTAATTCTTACACAAATAATATTACTACTGAAAAGATAGAGTACATCTCTTATGAGTTTCCATCTCGGCTATTAAAACGAAACATACGCATCGCAGACTCGAGGTAATTTTCCAGTCAAACTGAGGATGTTAAAATGTAAAAATTTCCGTTCGTAGCGGTATTTTATTATTTATAAATCATATTCTTCCTTCGTAATACTGTTAATAAATCACTAAATGAAATATTTCACCGACGCACTATTTTGTGTTCCGAGAGCCTGCTCGGGTACGTGTTCCAAGCGAATAAAATTAACAGTACTTCCAGTAGCGGCGGCAGCAATAGGCCGGAGTAGGCCTGGGCCTACTTGAAATTTTGGTAGGGGCCTCCAAAAGTGGTCTTAAGAGGCCTCCAAAATTTAATATATGGGCCTCAAAATTATTTAATATAAAAAAATTGGGTAATTTGTTTGCGAAATAATTTATTTATTTATTAAGTTTCCAATATTCAATGCGAGTTATTGGCTTAACGACACTGATGTTTTTATTCCTTTCAAAGGTACGAGTAACTTTTATTTGACAGTAGTTTATTTTTTAGTTTTAATTTTTCTTGGACGCTACTATATCGAAATTGTATCTTTAATTTTATCTTTACAAGTTAATGGTTCTTAAACTTATTTTACTAAGTGTACGTACGTACATTCTTTTTCGTAAAGTTGTAAGTTCTGATGTAAGGGATGTACATGCGAAGTACCGAAAGAATGAATGTAAATTGATAGACTGGAATTCAGTGGTAAAAATAAGTAAATAACCACTCATTTGTTAAGTGTTATCGGTACACAAAAAAGGATCAACACACACTCAGTTTTTAATAATGTTTAAATTCGTCGCGTACCCATTTTACCCAAAAATTTCACCACTTACTTCAAAAAACAATTAATAATCCACGTGGACGGATTTGAAAAAATTGTGGTGGGGGGCCTCCATAATTTTGGTGGGGCCTCCAAATGGTTGGCCTACCTCCACAAAAATCATGGCGCCACTACTGAGTACTTCTCTCGTAAGAGATATTAAAAACTTCTGATACTATCAATTTATCATTTATTTAATTGTAAAAGTATAGTAAGAAAATTAATAGAATTCAAAAGGACGTTTTTCAAAGGAGTTTATAATATTCTGTCCACGAGACAACTTTGTTGTCCAATTGCGTTTGGACTTTAAAAACAATGATGTAAAATAAATAGAGATCCAAATCCGCCTGCCAGGACCTACCGTTTCGCGGGACAGTATTTGTTGAGTTGGAGAGTTAGGCCTAGTAAATGAACTTAATCAAATCGTTTTGGCGCCATCTATCGTGTCATTGGAAAACTAAACTTCATATATTTTTCAAAAGTGTCCGCTTATAGAAACAGACAATTCAGCTGTCCCATGGCAAAACGCTATATCCAACATTTTTAAAGAAAATTTGATGACACTAAATTTTGATAACGTAAGTGGTTAACGATGTCCGTAAAAATTTAAAAACCAAAAATTAAATAGTTAGCTAATTATTATTAAAAAACGTTTTGTCATTTCGAATTTTTGGTAAAATTCCCATAGCAAAACAATCTATCTACAATTTTTGGTTCGTTTTGACGTGGGATTTGAAAATCCCACACCAAAACGATATAAGTGCGGTAGATGGTGCTTTTCAGTGTGAGAAATAAGGCACTATCACAGGCCAATCGCCAGTTTAAAAATTAAATGCTTGGGGTGTTAGTGGCCCTGGTGACCACTTAATTAATTCAAAGTTTTTTCCCTTCATGATTTTAGTTCATTAAAAAAATACTATATTAATCCCTAAAATTGTTTGGTCTTTGCTTCTAGCACATATTGTCAAGGATAGATAATTTGAAAATAAATTATGAAAGCCTGATTTTGAAGGTTAAAATGGTAAGTGGCCAGTGGCCAATTTTTTAATTAAACTACCTAGGCTCTACTGGACACAGGTCCAATTTAAAAAAATCCTTATTTCTCAGCCTGGTGCGTTTCGTCATGGTTTTTTTAAGCTTATTTTCGAGGCTGCTGTTATGCTTAAAGCTTATAATCACGTCTGCTAGGTATTCTATCTAAATCACTTGAGTACTGTTTTTTTCCGAACGTGTCTACTACAGGCTTGGAAATAAGGTTTATTTCTAAACTGGTCTATTTGGCCAGTGACTCCCAACTCTTGAAATATTTAAGTGGTCACGTAGACCAGTTGGTTAATAATACGGTAGATAATTTTAAATTAATAAACTGGACACTGGACCAGTGAACCCCTAGCTTTTGAATAAAAAAAACTGGTCCGAGCAATTAATAAACTGGTCTTTGACTCAGTGACCACCGCTTATTTCCAAGCCTGGTCTACTACAACGAAGATTTCTCAATAAAGTAGTAGTATTATTTATTTATAAATGCAAATATTGTTAAGCTATTATGTAAATGTCGAGAGGAAAACGAATTTTGGAGGACTACTGCCACTAATAAACGAAAATCGTATGTAGTTTCATTTTGTGATATATTATGTCTGTGATAAGTTAGTTTTACTTACAGTTTAATAAATTGTATACATATTAAGGTGCCTCTCTTAGACTAATGTATTAGGCCCAAGGTGGTGCCTTGGGTATTAGCCTAGCTGATTAGCCTAGCTGATTATAAATCAATGGTGTTAAGTAGTTTTTTAATGATGTACTTTTTAAAATAAAAACATTTTATGCTATACTAAATCGATTTTTCTTTACATAAATACCATCATTAACGTAAATTTAAATATTCATAGCTTAACAAGTTTCCCGAATTTAATAAATGCAAATTATTGATAACGAAATTACTGTAAAAGTCAGAGTCACTGATAAATTTTGTTTTGTTGTGCAAAATTTTAAATTTTCTTAACAAAACTATTTCACTAGTAAGGAATATTCAAAAATTTACATTCCAACTCATGGTAAAATTATATTTCTGGTAAATAGATTGTTTATCTATGGAAATATTTAAAATTCGTAGTTAAAAAGCTCACGGCAAACGATAAATCTGGCACTTAAAAAGTTTTTTTTTGCTCGTTATGAGCCATTGTAACGGGTGGGACAATACAGTCCGCTCGTCCATTTAATTAAACAGGTGCGAGATATGTGTTACGGCCACGCCAACGGGGGGATACTTGGGGATAGGGTTGGGACACCCGTGGCGGAAGTATGACAACCACCCGTTGGGGGATTAGCGGTTGTCCTCACACGGCCATCC
The DNA here is from genome assembly GCF_980474605.1 of Leiobunum rupestre. Classification (NCBI taxonomy): domain Eukaryota; kingdom Metazoa; phylum Arthropoda; class Arachnida; order Opiliones; family Sclerosomatidae; genus Leiobunum; species Leiobunum rupestre. The sequence goes on along the minus strand of NC_143387.1, from coordinate 28,786,157 downwards.
ACAAAATCTACCTCCCGGACGCCTGGGATTACAGGAGTGAGCCACTACTCCCGGCTACTTAAAACGTTTAGCTAATGCAATGAAAAAATGTATAGGTACAAACAGAGATGGGCAAAAAATCATTTGGCGAATAACGAATAAATTTTTTTTTCGTGTCAGTTGTTATTTATAAATACCGTTACAATTAATTTATTTAGAGAAAAATATTTTAAATAAATGTAGGAAAATATTTTTTTAATAAAATAAGTTTAGAAATAAAAAAGGTCAAAATATCTGTTTTATCAAATCATTTGAAATAAATGTATCAGATATATCGGGTTGGCGTAGTTTACAAATAGATCGTCAAAAATAGCTTCCGTTTATATATTATTTAGTAGATAACGAATTATTTGAGAGGGCTAGACTCGAGGAAAATAACTGAATATATGGCCAATTTGTAAGAAAATATAATACAAATTCCAAAGACTTAATGTTTATTCTGGTGTCAGAGACGAAATACAATTTTCGACAACATTTTTATTTTAACAAAGAGTATCAATACTATCCAGCAATGTCGGAGGGGATGGACTTATGAAGTTTTAAGGGGCTCTTATCAATTTGGGCTTTGGGAAGGGGGATGGTAGCGCCGTGAATGCGGCGCCCTGACAGCGACATGTGAGCGAGGCCCCTTCTCACAACACACATGTTTTGCGAAGGAATAAATGAGGCCATGAGGGGCCCGAATAAGTGCCGCAAAGTACGGGAACCTCAATAAGTGCCGCTAAGTAAAGGGACCCCTATAAGTGCCCTTAGGTGTGGCGACCACAAAACGTGTCGCTAAGTGCGAGGCCCTAGACGCTCGCCTCGCTTGCCTATTCTAGTGCCGGCCCTATAGCTACGCCACTGTAGCTAATAATTATTTATTTAATTAATGCTACTAATTTTTACTTGAAAGCATCATTTACCTTTAATATATACACAAACCTTACGAAGGTACGTGAATTTGGTTTTCACGCGATAATATGACATTCCAAGATTTAAATTCGTAGATCACGACAAAAGGATTGTAGCAGTGGCGGAATAAGGGGGAGGACTGACCGCCTCGGGTGCCAGGGTAGATAGGGGTATAATTTACCCAAGGCAAAAAGTAGGGAAGAGCAGTAAATTAATAAAAACAATAATCTATTACTGCCGATCCCATAATTTACGTAGCATCGTCCAAACAGTGGCGTAACTAAGGACCCGCAGACCCCGCGAACGCGGGAGTGGGGTGGGGGGGGGGGGGGTCATTTTAACAAAATAGGGGGCCCTTTCGTTTTAAGTATTTTTACAAGAAAACTTGTAAAAATGGAGAAAAATGGGTTACACGACGAACTAAAGACAGGCTTTAATCAATATCCTACGGTAGAAATGGTAAAAAAATATCTAAAGGTAGCTTTTGAATATAATATTTTAATTTTCAAATTTTAATTAATGAAATTCGCGGTTTTTAATTTAAATAGACATATTATATATTGCATTCCATTTACTACGACACTACTAATACTTTATAACAAATAAAAAAAAATTATAAAGGGGCCTTTTGATATCCTGCGGGGGGCTCGAAATTTGTCGTTACGCCACTGCGTCCAAAGCCATTATCAAGAAGTCAAACATCCCGCAACAGTTTACTCCATATAGTGCGAGAAGCATTTTTTACGAACCTTGAGTTTACTCGATTAACTAAAACAAAAAGAACAAAGGTCTCCTTAATCCTTATTCGTTATTTAAATTAAAGATAATATTTCCATTAATTGCATTTTTTTTATTCCGCGAAATAAATGTCTGAAAATATTTAGTAAAAAACAATTTACCAAATGAATGTTCATGAAATATTCGTAAAATATTATTTTCCAGATAATAGGCGAAAATATTATTTTCCAGATAATAGGCGAAAATATTATTTTCCAGATAATAGTCGAAAATATTATTTTCCAGATAATAGGCGAAAATATTATTTTCCAGATAATAGTCGAAAATATTATTTTCCAGATAATAGTCGAAAATATTATTTTTTAAATTATTTACCAAATAAGACCACGACAAAATATTTGATTAATTGCTAAATAATTATACCTAAAATATTTAGCCCTGTCAATCGACGAATAAATATGATCAAATATTTTGTTATTTAGTAATTTATTCGTTATTCGCCAAATTAATTTTTACCCATCTCTGGGTACAAAGCCCACGACAAAACGATATATCTGGTATTTAGATCGTTAAGCTACGGGAATATTAAAAATGCTTATGTTTAAAGCCCACGGTGAAACGATATATTTGGTATTTAGATCGTTTAGCTACGGGAATATTAAAAATGTTACGCGTGAAAAGACTTTATCGTTATCATTCGCGAAGAAAAGACTGGCTCTCCAAGAGTCACAAAATGGGGAGAGGACTCTATATTTCTTAGTTTTGCACCCACGGCTCGAGAGACGTTACATTTTCGGTGATACCGTATTAGGTTACCCGGAAAAGGCATAACGACAGTCTAGTGGTTATGGGTCTTGCCGGCTAACATAATACCCGATATAAAAATAGTCCAGGCAAAAAATATGATTACTAGTTTATCTTTGTTGGGCTTCGTACGTGCCAAACAATGCGCGAGTTTCCCTATGAAGACAAGAGCGTCTAGACGCGCGGTATATAGTAGTGCATTACTCATCCCGGAACGACACGATGAATAATGAAGGTAATTATACTCGAAAGGTTTAGGAGTCGCTTGTGGACTACATTATAATAACGAATCATTCGTCGTTATAATGTAGTCACAACTGACTCCACGAATCGCTCAAGACATATGTAGTTAGAGCTCTCAGTTAAATTAAACTATTAAATTATGATTTTAATGATGCTGTAATTATAGGGAATTTGACGCTGTCGAAGAGCGGATATCGCAAATTTAAATTTTTATCAGGACGCTGTGATAATTGAAGGCTATTTTGGATATTAGACAATTCGGATAGGTTTATTCTTATCTGTCCAAATCTACAATAATTGATCTAATTTAATATATTATCTTAATGTACATTTTTGACGCTATAGATTTTGAACTTTTCATATTTTCGACAGTTGTAATATTTTCAGAACTTTTCATATTTGTCGATCTATTGATATTGGAAATATTTTCCACGCTTCATATTATCAATACCGTCCAAATTTTCGAGAATTTTCATATTGTCTTAGAAGTTTCTTTTTACCAAGGAATACTTCTGAGAAAAATCGTAACTACTTGGACTACCAAGGCCACGAGTAAACAGGCCTTGGACATCAAATTTATGAAGGACTCGATTGCGTTAATATTGTCTTTACTCTTCATATTTGCCATATTTTTCGTCAAATAACTTAGAAATTACATTTGAGAGTATATTAGGTTTGTGGGAAAAGTGGTATTAACTTCAGTAGTGTAATTGCACACAATTGGCAAAAATAAATGGTTCATACAACCATACATTACTGGTTAATATATTTCAATGCCAGAACTGAAACTAAGCTGTAATTGTGTCAAGGGAAAATGCAATTATATTTACGTCTACTTACAATTGCAATTTGTCTGGGAACATGAGTGCACGTATATAGGCTACCACTTGAAAATAAAGTATGACGTTGAATTATATATATATATATATATGTTATCGAGAGTATAACCTATATTACGTCGTGTGCCCTTCTGCAGCTGACAAAGTCCTCTACATTTTCAGAAAAATATCATATTATTCATACTAAACAGGTAACGCGTTATACGCCTGTATCGGAAATTTTAAACAACAGAGATTAAGTCCCCCACGTTTAACGCGAACGTGTAAAGTTCTAATAAAACTTTATATATTATTTGGTAAATTAAAGTGTTTAGTCAGCAGTATTTTATTTTGATTCAAAGTTTAGAAAAACCATTGAGATCAATGCTTAATCCCTTTTATATCATTTATCACGTACTCTACAAAGACGAACACGCACGTATTTAAGACTGTTCGCGTATCGGGAATCTAACCTCGACATCCCTCGAGACTTAAATTTCCGCGCAAAGAGAGCTCAATAGATGTCTAAAGCCCCTCGAAACGTGTTAGAAACCAAAAAAAAAGAATGAAAAACTTCATAAATCATAGTAAAAAGAAAGAAAAACATATTTATCATAGCCTTTCTCTGTCGCAGCCAGACGGCAAACGCTCCAAAAGGGGCTGTCAACACCTTGGCGAGAGGCGGGGCTCTAGTACACGTTGTGTACCGCGCTGAAGATACATCTGGAAAGTACAGGATTCCTGGTACGATCGAATGGCTGCTATAGGCCAAACCCTTCGTTCAGCCTCAGACTCGAGGGAAAACGATCCCTTTGAGGTCTTTAAGAAATCGACGACCTTGAATATTTGTTACAGGTTACGGCTCTCTTAGAAAAACAGGCCGTAATCGCGGACCAGACATTTATCAAAAGGGAGAGGAATGCCTCTAAAGATTCTATTCTCTTGACAAGTTACCATTTATTAAAAGGGTGGCTATATAAAAGCGCCACTTTTCACGCTTTTGTTGGCGTAGGCGGACGCTCGAAAAGTATCTTTATTTTCGCCAACACTTTTGTTGGAGAGAATAACCCTTTTCTATTCAATTACGTTTATTACGTATACAGCGCCTGTAGAAACTGAACGCAATAACGTCTTTTAGGGTGAAAAAGATTCAATATTAAGTTACAAAACTAACGGCAATTCACGGTTCGTTTGAAAACTTACTTCGAGCACTGACGCGAAGACGCGAGTTCTATAGAGTTGTTTATATTCTATTTACCTTTTAAACTGTCAGCTTTGGAAATATTTCGGACGAAACATCTCAAATGGCTCGGCGTAAACAAAGTTAGGCCAAAATTATAAATTGAAAGAGGTTTACTTTAGAAACAAAACCATACAAGTAAAGTGGTTAATAAAAATGTATTTTATTTTAAATGTGTCACCGTTCTCTAAATAAAACTTGGATTCATTTAAAGTAAGTCACCTTGTTTTTGACCCTTTTTACGCGACTGGATTTCCACCATCCAATTTCTTTATGTTCCTAAAATAAGGTGTTTAAATATCTGATTATCAACGAAATTAGCATTAAAGGGGAACGGCCAAGCTTTTCCAAATATTGCCTTATTTCCGTATCTAAAGATTAACAAGACGTTCAATATACTAACACTTACCTTTTTTTTGTCTTGAAAAAATAGCTTTTGGCCAAAAATGTTGAAACAAAAAAAAAACGCCAGGTGTTTGGTTTTGAATTTTCGCCGCCATCTTAGGGGCTACCGCCAGCGCCCCTAACCCCGTATGAGCGATTTGCGAACTATCCTAACTTTTAAAATTGAGCAATTTAAGCTTAGGTCTCTTATAACTGGAACGCGCCACGCGTGCGAAACATATTTTTCACGTCTTCAGCAGCGCGCGCTTTTACGTTGTTTTTCTGTCTCACCGACTTCTCACCGGGTGTCGCGGTGGACGCGCGCTTTTCGATTTCCCGAAATTTCTTTAATTTTATTAAAAATTAACTACTCAATATTTTTTGATGCGGTTTTCGCCACAAATTTTCGTTTTTAATGGGCTATAGGGCTATCTAACTGGTTAAAGCTTGACCGTTCCCCTTTAAATTCGGGTTGAAATTAATAAAAAAGTTCATTCCGAAGAATTACCATAATTATCGTTATTTTTTAGCATTATAGGATATAAACAGCGTACACGATGTACCAATAAATTTGTCATTAACACTAGTCATCGCAAACTAAATATAATGGCTCCCTGAAGGCTTGATCCCATTCTCATTACACGAGAGTGAAAGTCAAGTAAGTCGAGATACGTTAATTTGACGAAGAATCTTAGAATTAATGGCTTTAAAAGTCGCTTAATATTTAATGTGGCTTTAACCTCCTTTTTAGTACAATTATTTTTGATATAAATCAACTTGTTTTTCTGCAAATAGGGGTTTTTGACTTGAGGAACTTTCACTCTCGGCTAGCGTTCTCCCGAGGCGAAATTCTGGGCTATTGGAATAACGTTATTTACTAAATCAGCCCTTCCAAAGTGACTGTTTCGGCGACGTGACAAACACTTGTCGACGTCTAACTAGGACTCCTTCCATCTTCTCTCAGGGATGAATGAGAGAGAGATCCCAATACGCCGATCGTCCGGGCCATTATCATAATTGGGGAGGATCCTTGGTACTAGACCATCTAACGGTTCCGAAAGGGGAACCAAATATTTGGAACGACAACCTAGATGTCTAAAGGGAGGCAAGTGGAATTAAGAGTAAACAAAACGAGGGCGGCCACTCTCACCAAGATGACGACTTAATCCGATGGCCACGGCCGGGAGAGGGGGTGGAGTCTATACAAATAACTGAACTCCACTCTCCGCTGTTTAGTTCGAACGCCCACCGCTGCTCAATCTATTGTCGCGCTCATCAAAATTGGATTTTGCTTTTAAGGGGAAAGTGCGCATTAGCCAAACCATCCGCCCTGATAAAATAGCTTGTACAAACCATAGAAAAAGTCTAACCGATTATTTTTCAAGGTTCTTATCTTCCCCTTCCGGCTTGGCTTCAAAGAACCGGAAGTCACGTTTCTTTTATCTCGCATATTGAATGTAAGTTGCTGGTTAATGTTTATGAAAAACTTACTCTTTATCGTATAGGCTTCCCTATTGTAGTTTTTCCACGGAGATTGTTATACAGATAATTTATCCTACCACAGTTATTTCTATTTAGGTATAAATACACCGTGTAATTATCACAGAAAATTTTAAAAGCGTATACCAAAACTTACTTTTAAAGGACGAAATTACTTCCAGATGAAGCCATTGCCAAATAAAAATATTTTCAACGAAATAACTGGTTCTAGAAATTGAATGGAGCTAAGAAAAGTATTTGAAGTAAACAGAATCCCCTCGAAAAACGGAAAACACAACGGAGAAAACAAGATGTTCCAGATATTATAGTACACCCACTACCCCGGAAATAAATCTTGCGTATAAAATTAATCTATTTCAATCACGCGCGGTTCATTAATTTAATTGAACTACGACAACCTGAGAGTTATTTTTATCAAAATGAACTAATTTTTCAATCACCATGCCTTTTAAAGTATAAACTGAATATTGACATTTTAAATGGTACTTCACCACAGGAAAAATCAATAACAACTCTTACTCAATCATTAGTAACCAACCACAACATTCCACTGAAACCAATAGAGTATCAAGTATGTAGATTTCAAGGCGGAACTCGAGCTAATCAGTTGAATGTACAAGCGAACAAAGTCCCCAATTTCAAATATTTTCATTGCGATATCAAGGACCTTACTAATAATAATAATCAGCTAGGCTAATACCCAAGGCACCACCTTAGGCCTAAGTCATCAAGCGACTTTTGAAGCCTTTAATTCAGGTGACCGGGTTACACTGCGTAGGAGGGAGGTGGCAAGCCCTACTTTTAACGGTTCGTGTGTGTCTCAATTACTCTCACCAGTCAAGGTGGGGTGGCAGAGTGGTTAGTACTTTCGCCTCACAGCATGAGGAGCCGGGTTCGATTCCAGCTTGTGGCACTGGGTGATAACTCGGAACCACTCCTTCTGCGTAGAGTTTGCAAGTTCTCTTCCTACTTGTTAAAGGGGTTTTCACTCGAGTTATTCGGTTCCCCCTTTCCATAGAAACTTGTATAGGTTAACGGTAATAGTTAATGTAGGGAACTGTTGGCTCGCGTGGCATGAAGGATTTTCCACCACCCTCCTACGCATTGTAACCCGGCCACCTGTTTAAAGACCTTAAAAGTCGCAAGATGACTTCGGCCTAAGGTGGTGCCTTGGGTATTAGCCTAGTTGATGTACGTTTGCTCAAGCATCCTAACCTAGTGGCGTAGCTAAGATTTTACTCGAAATTAATATTGAAATATCGAGGTCATGTAATTTGCTATCGATTGACCATTTTTACTAGTTAACCTCTGAAGAGTGATGGATTCATTTCTTGGATTTCTAAACTGCTGATTTTTTAGAAATCCCGTATAAAAACCTACTGTCTGAACTTTTTCTACTATTATAACAGTCTGAACAAGTTTCGGGTACCCACCTGATATATTTTTTAACTATTTTCCAAAATTCTAAATTTCTGATGTTTTGACAATTTTTGATTATTTTGCTGAATTCCGAATTTCTGAACTTCTAATCTAATTTTCTGAACTCCGAATTTCTGAGCTTTTAAACTTATTTGTAGAATTCTGAATTTCTGTCGGTTCAGAAATTGATAATTTAGCAAAATTGACAAAAAGGTTCAGACTAGGAAAAGAGTTCAGATAGCCGTTTAATTTCGGTGGTGTAATTCAGAAATTCAGAGAATTAGTCAATTTCGCGGTAAGTGAAACTAATACAGACAAATCCTCCAAGGATTTTGGGTAAAAATGGTTTCCATCGAAGTAAATCTCATATTTCTAGTCGTTTAAAAATTATATATTCGAATATCCAAGAAATTATTAAACTTGTTTTTGGCCTTAAAACAGTATTAAACTTTGATCTAAAAACAAAAACCACACGCAGAGACATTGAAAACTTGAAAAAATGCTCGAAAGTTACGAACCTTGAAGAAATAATAATTTGGAAAATGGATAGGGCTCGAATACGCCAAAAACAAACAACGAAAAAAACATTTCCGTATATTGAAGGAAAAAAGTGGCCCAGCTCGTAAAGTTGTCAACGCTTAACGAGACACTTAAAAGCTTTTAAGAGTAGACAACACCATGAATGGCTGCGGCTTGAGATGAAAGACTGAACTGGCCAATGCTCCGTCTACTTGTTCCTGCTTACATAACATGGCATCCTTAAAAGACATCGTCGACTATAAGCCCTTCGCAGAAATAGTGTAAAAAAGAGTGAGCCGCGCACGATCCACTCCAATTTGTATCATCGACTGCAAACTGTGTCCCCTCCTCTAGGGCCCTCTTACAACAGAGGGAATAAAAAATCTTAAACATTGAACGTAAAAGTTGTATAAAAAAGTCTCGGTGCTCTCGGGTTGTTCGTAACTGGGTTAGATGTAACCTAGAAACTGTGACGAGATGGATGGTAAAGCCTCATGGACTGCTAACTGCTCCCCTACGCGTACGCTTGAGCTCTCTAAAATTGATCTATATCCAGTGAGCGAGGATTTTTAGATCGGAAGGTTACTGCTTAAAGTCCGCGTGGGTGCCGTTTGGGTTTTCTAGAAGCGAAAGATTCAATGCGAGAAATGGAAGAAAAGCCCGCAGGAGCTGTTATCAATTTATTTTCTTCGACTGTTTAAAAATATCGCGTATACCAAATATTATAAGCTTCAATAATTTGATTCGAAATATTTTTTATCAATGAAAAAATGCTTAACGTTACAAAGTGAAAAAAGATCTAATATTGGTTAGTATTTAACTAACTCGAAACTGAGTCGGTGCAACCGATCGTGTACAACTTAGACCACAAGGCAATAAGAACATTGTTGGGTGCTAGAATAAGTGTAAATGTAACCCAGTCACCTGCTTACAGACATTAAAAGTAACTCGATGACTTGGGCCTAAGGTGGTGCCTTGGGTATTAGCCTATAGGCTAATTATTATTATTATTATGATGTTCAGTTAAACGCGGAGTCTTCTAAATTGAAGCCAGCGTAGGAAAGCACCTTCAACGAGTAACAACACAATGATAACGGCGATTTATTTAAAATTTATAATTAAATTCGTGTTAAAAATGTTTACAAAAGCACTGTTTGAAAAATAAAGATTTTGGGCAAATACTGACCTTTGGGTGTACTAAAAGTACGTCTAATGTAATTTAGCAAATGTATAGGCAAAATAAATACGTTGAATTCCAACCATCCAATAAGAAGACACTCAAAGGGAAATATACTATATTAGACAAAGAATAAAAATTTTTAAGAAAATGAAACTCTGAGGAGAGGTGTCCAAGATTTAGTAGAATCATTGGTGTCAAAAGAAGAAATTTTAATGAGAGGTGTTTCGCGAAACAAATTTAATTTTTAAAATACCAAGAGATACAGTGGGAAGCTGAAATTGTTTACCTTTTTTCAATCTGAGAAAGATTTTTATTAGGGTTTGGACGACTAAAATTAAAATTTGCATTTCTATCTAGGCCTATTCACACGAGCCAATATATTTGGCCAACTTTTGTTGGTGAGCACAGTTTTGGCAAAACGACTTGCATTTTTGGTTACACGCGCCACGAAAGCTTTTCGTTATTATCTAAAAAATACCTTTACTTTTAAAAAATATAGCAATTTACATTAATAAATTCATTTTATATCCATATTATTATTTAATTTTATTAACTTGAATAGATGCGTACATAAATTACAAGACTTAAATATTTTTACCTAAGCCTCGGTCACGAAAACCGACAGAAGCTTTGGTGTGGTCAGCACGTTTTGAAAAAATTTCACATTAAGCAACTCGGTTTGCGACCCATGTTTTGGCCAACAATGTTTTACAAAAATACACTAACATTTAACACTAAGAACGTAATAAAAGGTAATAATTAAATCGCGTGAGAACGCAAAGTATGGATTGCGTTTTCGTATTTCAAATTAGAGCTGCGTTTGTGGAGGACTTAACTTACGAGTTAGTTTAGCACTCAGACAGTTAATGTGTTCGTTACTTGTAGTTATTTACTGGACCGATAAATGACACGTAAACCAATCAGGCTTTCTCCTAAGGCTGTTGCCTGAACACTTTCGACAATTATATTAACAGCCAAGTTAATTATTGACATACCGTGATATTCACAGATAAGCCTAATCAGACCATAAAGAGTGAGCCCCTGCAACAGTAAAATAATAATTCCGGGCCCCAAGAAAGTCCGGTCTTCAGGCTGCAAGGGACCAGGCACTAATAATTACAAAATTACATAAGAAGCAGAAAAACACTTTCGTATTGAATCTTTATATTGGTAGAATATTAGATAAATAAATAAAAATAGATAAAGCTTTTAGAACGTGGAGATTCAGTAATGGCTGACCTCAGCTTCACTGAAAGGTAAATGCCATTGTCATTGAAGAAATATTTTTCCCAATTCAATTTACTTGTGCTTTTAGTATAAAAACATTTTTTTATTTTCACTTTAAAAATTATTAAAGCTAACTTTTGATTAGACAAGACATTTAATTGAATTGAAAATAAGAATCAAGTAATTAGTTTTAACTTTTGTAATTGACGTAGCGGAGTGGTTAGCGCTTTCGCCTCGCAGCAAGAGGAGCCGGATTCGATCCCAGCTAGTGGCACTAGGTGAAAATCCGGAACCTCTCCTTCTGCGTAGAGTTTGTAAGTTCTCTCCCCACTGGTTTAAGGGGTTTTCCCCCGAGATCTTCGGTTTCCCCTTCCCATAAAAACTTGCTGGGGTTAACGGTAATAGTTAGTGTAGGGAGCTGTTGGCTCGCGTGGTATGAAGGGCTTGCCACCACCCTCCTACGCATTGTAACCCGGCCACCTGTTACTTGATCACGCACAAGCAACATTGCTTATGTGGTCGAAGGTGGTACATTCTATAAAAAAAGAAAAAACGATAAAAATGTATGAATTTTATCAATGTAAATGTAACTATTTACAAAAATGAATCTTTTATTTTTTGATTGAGTCATTGCTTGCCAGGTTTTATAAAAACTTGCAACAGGTTTCATCTATAGGCTAAATAAAATGGATTTTAAATATTTTCTTTAAAAATGTACTTTCTCGTAAAATGGAAATAGTTATCTTTAATTGCATTTTTTAAAATGTTTAGAGATTCGTAAAATTTTACCACCAAAGAAATTTACTTCACTAATCACAGTTTCAAATATGTATTTATTTTAAAAATGCTTACGATGAAAATCAGTAAAATTTTCAAAGTTATATTTTATTAATTTCATTGCTTTGGCAATCTCTATAAGAGACAATGAAACATAATAGTGATTGAAAAATGCTGACAAAAGGTTTCTGAAATTTTAAACGGACCATTTACACACGAATTTAAGTGTTAATAAAATTCCACACGTACTTATTTTATTAATTATGTTTATAGTTTCTTACCATGGACCATATTAGGTTTGTAATAATAAATTGCAGCATCTAAAAAGCAAAATAAATTTTGCGGGATTTTATTTAATTTGGAATTTGTCTTTGTTTTTATTCTTGGTCTTCAAAGCTTTTACCTCTTCAGTTGCGATTTCTTTTTGCTTTAGAAAGAGTTTTGGTTTCTTGGAAATCGTACTCACCTGGTTAAATCAAAGCCCTTACGATCCGGATCATCGACTTGGTTAGGCAAAAACCCTTTTTAAATGAATCTACTTTCCACTCCTTTGAATTTGACATACATTGATTGCGTTACTTGGCTTTTCTAAGATTTCATATAAAACGTTTTGGGGAACCTTTTTTTGCCATTTGATTATATCCCCTAATGTTTGACTCGAAATTAATGCTTATTTTTCCACAATTCGTAATGCGTAGATTTTGGGTTAAGTTGGTCTTGGTTTAAACATACTAATTCTTTTGGTTGGTTCTTGGGTCGGTAAACTCTTAGAAACAAGTGCTAAAGTAGATTAAAGACACAATAAATTTTATTTCCAAAGTTTTGGTCCCTATTTACCAGTTTTTCTTTTAATGGTGAATAGGTGGCACTGGTTGGAATTCATTTTGAATAGTAGTTTTTATAATTTTCTTCGTTCTGCCTTATCGGTTAGCAGAATTCTCAAGTCTTCCTCTTAATTTGGAATCGACCAATCCGCCGTCACTTTATCCAAATATTGGTAATGACTTAAATAATCTAGTCACACTTGAGTTTCATTTATTTTTTAATCAAACGATCACTTAGTTTAAATTGAAGAAATTGTGAATTATGAAATAGTTTTGATGATTTTATTAAAGCATTGTCAATGAACTTTTATAATTTACAGTTTCAGAGGAAAATGTTTAAACAACCTATTTAGAGAACAGCCATTTGTTTAAAACGTTCTTAATAGTTTTTAACAGTTCTAAGTTTTATTTTTCACCTCAATAACCTATTTCAAATAACGGTTGGCTTGTTAATATTTTTCATACTTTTTCGTGTAATTTGAATTAAAATGTAACATTGGTCATTTGTTCTTGGGGGAATTAATTTATAGTCTTACGCTAAAATGACAACGATGTAGTAAGAGTTTCCAATTCGGTTTACTGATTGTGAATATAAAGGATTAAGATTAAAGCAAATTAAAGCCCATTAGCATTTGGGTTGAGGTGTCTTTAACACTTCCATGGTATTATAGCATCGCCTCAACGTTTGCAGGTTTGGCCACTCTAGCCTTTGACTTTAAAAATGTTTGGCGCCAGTGTACAGTTAAATTTTAAAAATTGAAGGGGTCTTCCATAAAGATTGCTTTGCAGGTTATATTCCCTTTAATTTTAGTGTTTTATTATGGAGAAAAATGAGACGAAAATTATAAGATATTGTGTCTTCGTCTAGAGTCAAAGGGGGACAACTTAAGGGACCCTTACTAGCATATTGAACCTGTACGTTTTTAATCAGTCTAAACAGGAATCCATACCTCTGCTTGGAATGCTTATCGAGGAAGAATTTCAGCTCGATGTGGCTGATGGTTTTTTTGACGTCACTATGTCAACTTAACAAACAACTAGTAGGCGGGGCTAAAGCCGTCACAGTGATCTTATCGTACGCGATACGGCAGGATAAGCATTACAAGTAGAGGTATGGATTCCTGGTGTAATCGACAGTGCGCAACTCTTTTGACTTCGGCTTGACTATTGTCCTTTTTTGTGGTGGCTAAAAAGAAGTGTCGAGTTTACTGGATTTGAAAAAGTGCTATAACGCATAAAGTATATTCATTTTCAAATTTGTTTTTAAAATTTTTCGCAAGCTTTTTCTAGTCGTTTGAATTAATAAACCTTCCGTTTTCAAGTCGTTAGGCACGTTTTCGACGAATAAAATTTATATCAATTTAAGTTATAAAAATGTTATCAATGAAAAAATAAAACGAAAAAACGCGTTAGCCGTATAGAAAACATCCAAACAAAGAAAAATTAAATTGCGATTCAAAAACATTTGCGCCTCAAATTCGAAGGTCTTGAGAAGTGGAAATATATTTTTGTTCTTAGAAAAGATTTCGGAAAAACAGTTCCTTGAAATTGAAGGAAAAAATATTTGAATCTAAACTCTTCCCAAATGGTGAAAAAAATCCTAAAACGAAACCGAAGATTTGTCAGTTAACTCCCAAAGAGGCGCAGGAAAGCCTTTTCCATTCCGGGCTTTAGAGAAACTAGGCTTATCGGTGCTCCAGGTATATAAAGAAGCGAATAAAAAAGGCACCTAAGTCGATCCCAGTAAATCTAATGAAAACAAGCTGGTCGAAAGGATCCGAATTCTAGTTTTACGAAAAATAGGCCCACGAATGGGCTTACGCGGAGAAAGTGCCATTTTAGTAAGCGATTCACCATTAGAGCCTTTGGGTCGTCTTTTCCGTCTGCAACGTCTTCTGAGCACTCAAAGAAACAACTCTAATATTAGCGGGGAAAGAGAGAAAGGGATTTATTTCGATCTAAACCCTTCTTCAGGACCCAACACCTTTGAAGATTAGATTACTGATAGGTCTATTGAAAAACAACCTTCAAGTTGTTTCCCAATATGAAGTACCTTAAGCAAACAGTTCCCAATAGCAGTAATATCAAGAGTGATTAATTTCAAACAAATAATTGAAACAAAACCGGCCTGAAGATAAAAGAAAACTAATATTTCGTTTTTACGCCAGCGGATGATGACACCAACGTTTTGAAAGCAATCGTGTTTAATATTACTTCTAAAGGCCCATTTTCATGCTCGCTGGTAGCGGATAAAAATTGACAAAATTCGCATCCGCCACTCGCAAGCGTGAAAATATAGCTAAAATAGCTGTTTGAAACAGATCGAAACAGATCGACGCGGAAAGTGAAAAAGTGTGTGGCGGAAGCGGATTTTGTCGATTTTTACCCGCTACCAGCGAGCATGAAAATGGGGCTTAAATCATATTCTAACTTTCTTAGAGTTTTATTCGATATTTACGGTTGAGCCTTTTCCTGGCGACTTTCAACAAGCGCCCCGATATAATTTAAGAGAACAGTATTTCGATTTTAATACTTTTACCTTAATCGAAAAAAACGCGAGGGTTCCGACAATCGTACAAATCCTGTACACTCTAAAGCAAAATTATCTTAGAAATCTTGAAATCAACTTGAAAATCCCAAAATCTCGGCGAAAATTAGTTAAAAACTTTCGAAATCCGCCTAAAAATCATGCTCTAAAATCTCAAAATCAGTGTCTGATTTCTGAAATCAATTTGTGATTATCAAATGTTCTAAGGAAACAATTCTTAGTATTAGTTTAAGTAAGCTAACTTTCTGCTTATGTTACTTTGCGACTTCTAGAAGGAAAGAAAAAGATTTCTGATAGTTTCTCGCGGTCCAAAATTGGAGATTTTCGTAGTAACTGCGGTCGGACTCATCCGCTGAACGAAGTAGAAATAAAACAGGAAGCGCGCTGATGATTAGAGTGTGGGACGACGGCGTAGGGGGGGGGGGAGGGGGTGGGATAATCCAGCAACATCGCCAGACAGACATGTTCGCACAATTGAAGAATTATCCGTGATGTATTCCATTAAAGATCCTCAGTATCGGAGAATGGTGTATAATGTAAAACAGAGCGCGACGAAAGAAAATTTCTGAGAGTTTACGTTACCTATACGCTTCAGATCCAGCCTCTCGTCTAATATTGATTAGATCTCCATTTCGAGCGTCATTTTGTAATTTTTTTCCTTCTGAAGGCAACGGGAGCTTTTATTAATGAGCCTTAGTCTCGATTTAAAGGTCTTCCTAAGCGCTAGTCGAATAGGCCACTAAAAAAGAACAAAAATAATTTTTTTTCCGTGCTTTTAGTGATCGTATTAATGCAAAACCAAATTTGGAAAATGATATAAATCTACAGTGTTTTTCTACCATTACGTGGTACGCGTTTATTGCTTATACATTCTAAGAGATATGGTAAACAAGACTTATCTTAGAAATTTATAAAAAGCTTCTTAGGAGCTCCTTCACCTAGAATTCATCGCGCCATTTTCGCACTCACACACTGAGTTGAAAGACGTTTTCTTTAACCCAAAGTTGCCAAACGAACGAAAGGGATTCCACAAAAGGGTATTTGGAGATATTTCTAAGGACTTTATTACACGGTTCAAGGTGTTCCTTAGGCTGCGCACACTAACATCAACCTTTAGGAGCACCGAAACTTATATCTCGTGTTAACTAGAGCGTAGGATTAACTTGAAGGTACCGGGATCCATTTGACACGACAAACGTCAGCCAATAAAAGTATTATCGATAATACCTGATACGATAGTGCCATTATTCGTTGACACGCCAAGAAAACTGCAATGCACTTTAGTTAGCGATATAAGAACCCAGAGATCATGAATGTAGGAGTGTTGGCAGAAATTGTAGGTTGAAATTTTAGGCATCTGTAAATTAATATAAAGCCACCTGCTACCCGTGTAACGGTTATGAGGGGGGGGGGGAAATAGCTAACATTTCTTAGCGTTCGAAAATTTAAGTATAGTAAAAATTTCAACCGCCTTTTTGTAGATTTTGCAAACTTTCCACCAAGTGATACCCCTGCTCGAGGCCCCTGCTTCAGTTTTGAACTCTGAAAAGTGCTCGCCAACAATCCCCCTAGGCTCAATTTGGAAGAAAGATATAATTTTGCCCTCCCCCAGTTTTCATGGCTAGTTTTTTGCCTTACAAAATTTACTTGATCCAATGTCCAAATTTGGATCGAACTGGAATCAAGACACATCCAGTTAGAATCGAATCAAATTATTTCGATCAAATGGGTATAGATATTAATTTCATTCGTTGATATTGGATGAAATATAATTTTTTTTTGGAACTGACATCTAAGTCGTATTATTATCTGGTCAAATTTGGGATATAATTTTTAAATCAAATTAAAATTGGCAATCAAACTAGGTTTTAAGGTGTGTTGTGACCGTAAGATCATGTTAAAACTTTTCCCCTTAATATTTGTTTTGCTGCAATATTTTATGTATGAGCACATTTCTTTACTTTTTTCACCTACAAAGGTGTTGTAACGCGTTTTTATCCACGACCCTAGTCAAGTATTAATTTATTTTTAACTCAATGCAGACGCTATGACATTATGTCCATCTTAACTCGGACTAACTGTTAATAGAACTTATAAGATCTATAAGATCAGTAAGCTCTTTCTCAGAGGTTAAAGAAACCGAAAATAAGTCAACAGTAATACCGAATTAGAGAGTCAAGAATTTAAAAAGTATTTTGACGTGATTTCTCTGAAATTATAATTTTTTTCTTGATTTTCGATGTGATTTCGTAAATAAATTAGTTTATTCACAGGAAAAAGTAGTTTTGTTAGCCCGTCCTAAAAGATTAAACACCCATCCTTCGGTTCTTGGACATTTTTGACTTCGACTAGTAGATTGTTGAGGAGGTATATATTTAAGTAAAACGAAGTGTAATAAATGGATGTGGTTTCTGATTTACTCCAAATTTAAGACTATTTTTTTGTTATTTGAGTGAAAACTAAATAACAATTAACGCGTGTAGAAGTGAACGGGACTCTTTTTAAAGGAACTAATTTTTATCCACGTGTGTAAGAATGAGTTGGATTCCTTTGTCCGCAATAAAACTCTTCAAAATACACGAAATTCCTAGCCGAACAAAGCGAGCTATAAGCCTCAGACATCGGTTGAAATATCTGAAGCGAAGAGGAAGAGGTAAAGAAACGAAATTTCACGCTCCCGTTCTTTACCACTTTACCGATGTTGATAATTTTAAGAGTTTTCTCGGAGCCCTGTTAAAATAAAACAGAGCGAAGAGAGCGAAAAAGTATCTCGGGCGAGTTAGTGAAAGACCAGGGTTAGGTACACGCGCGTACCTGATATAAAAAGGACCCTGTTTGAGGCTTTTCTCTTTTCAGCAGAAATGTTGTTCGTTTTTTCTTGAAGAGTTTCTGGGGCTTTCGCGTCATTGAACCAAAAACGAAAGACAACAACAGAGGAAGAAGGAAATGTTTTTCTCTCTCCCAAAACAAATTTATTGGTTTCGTGACTTCCACCTAAGTCTGGGATTTAAAAGTCTTTACTTTTTCCACGTTTAAAATCAGATATTATTTTAGTCAATTACGGTGGACTGTTCGTACGGATTCCAGTTCTACTCGATTGGACTTTATTGAAAATATCAGGAATGACTTCGCTCATAGAACTTTTATCAAACCTTTACTTTACGAAAATCAAATGCCATTTAAACTAAGAGACTTTCAAAGAAACAGCGGCAGTTTTTACTATTGAGGTCAAAATTTATAGTCTTAGCAAGAATGGCTGGCAGGCTAGATTCATAATAATAATAACCAAAAGGTACAAGTTAGCTAGCGAGTTTTAATGCCATTAAATCAGTTGTTCAGGTTATACTGCATGGGAGGGTGGTGGCCAGCCCTCATGCCACACGAGCCAACAGCTCCCGACGCTAATATTACCTTTAACCTTAACAAGTTCTAGCTTTTTAAGTTTTCGTTGATAGCATTTTTTTTGACAGTCAGTGGATTTGATTCTAATTTTCCTCGAGGTCAACTTTTTGGCGAATAAAATTGAAAACGGGTGCAACTCGTCACCGCGCCTGATATTAGTTTGAAATCTTATTTTTTAATTTGTATATCCTTTATTATTAAATTCTAATTTATTATTAATACTCATCTACATTTTTTAATTAGTTTTTGTAATTTTGTTAGAATCATTGCTAAAGATAAATTTAAACATTTTAACTAACCTTTTCTAATATTTTATTAATGAAATTAGTTGTAACTATAATAATCAGCGCCACCTTATAGGCCCAAGTCATCAGGTTATAATGCGTAGGAGGGTGATGGAAAGCCCTTCTTAGCACGCGAGCCACCAGCTCCTTACACCTACTATTGTTATGGAAAGGGGTAACCGAATAACTCGTGGGAAAACCCCTTTAACCAGTGGGGAGAGAACTTGCAAACTCAACGCGGAAGGAGTGGTTCCGAGTTTTCACCCAGTGCCACAAGCTGAGATCAAACCTGGCTGCTCTTGCTGCGGGGAGAAAGTGCTAACCACTCCGCTACCCCACAAATATTTTGTCCATAACCGAACCTCTTGCTAAAAATCTTAAGTCAAAGGATAACTTTTATAATACGATTTCTTAAATGATCTCCTTAATAACTGAAAATTTCAAAAGTCTTTGTGGCATTCAAATTTAAAACAAGAGTCCAAACGTGAAAGAGTTACAAAAATAACTTCAAAGGAAGATAAGACAATATTTTACGCTTGAAATAAGAAAACGGAGGAGATATCGTTAACGGGCCTTATTTCACTTTTGTCCTTCGAGAGAATAGATCCTTACGAATTATTCGAAGCGAAAAATTTAAGTTAATTTTAATTGTCAAAAAGCCACAAAATTCCGATAAGGAACAGACCTCCGGGGACTTTCCAAAAGAATAATAATCGAACCAGCAATTCTCTCAACTGAAGTAAAGGAGCAAACACCAGGTGATTCGGGTGTCGTTCCCACAGCCAGGACCCTTCATGTGGTATCGCAGTCTGTGAATTGCTTACTTAAATACCAAAAGGTTATCCAACAGTTTTTGGCACCCCCATTACGTTGGCTCACGGTTCAAGTTACCCGTCTGCTCCAGCCCGTACCTAGGAGCAACTAACACAACACCCCACACATGGAGAACGCAACCCGTCAAAAGTCGTGGATTTTCTTGTGTACGGTGTTCATTGGCTAGACGCTTTAGCGCCTGCTGCCGTCGGAAGGGGAAAATTTGGAAATTGTCTCCCCCCCCCCCGCCCGTAAAACATTCACCGTAAAGGCTCGTGACGCTCGTCCAATGAAATTCGTACACAACCCATCGTTAGCGTGTTTAAAGGCTAGCTGCATTCTCCTTGTGTTTGTTGCTCCAGCCCGTACGCTCCTAATTCCAGCGCAACATAAGCACGGTTGGTTTCAATACTCCCAAGATTTATTTCGTTACAAAGTTTCGAAAACGAATGGTATAAACGTTTCGTTAAAAATATTTTCACGAAGAACTCTGCATACAAGCGAATCTTGGAAATATTTCTTTGTCTGGCTGGCTCTCAGGTGGAAATAAAGACTCTCTTCTTTGATAAACTGCTGTTCAGCCGGATGTATTTTTTATCGCCTTTTCTTATTGATTATACCGGTGATAAATTCATTTTGCTAAGACAAAGTTTCAAGGGTATATCCTAGTTCCAAGTGTATATATATTGGATTCGATTTCTAGGAATACTTTCTTAATACTTGTAAGAGTCGATCTAAATCACGCTGTTTCAACTATCAAGAGCTGCTGTTTGCAAAGATTATATGTTGCTTATTACGCACCGAAAATTTCGCTGTCCAAAATTTCAAATTTTTCCTCGAATTTAAATAACGATAGCTTGTACACTAAAAATAGCGATATTAATAACCAAATTTCTTCGGAAAATTGGCCTATTTTTACGGACAATAATATTGTCGAGCGTCCGTCGCTAATATTTCATTAGCGGAGGGGGTAGAAGGCATTTAGTTCGCTCCCTGAGCCAGTAGGGGTCGCGATGATGTCTGCGATGTAAAATCAATATGATCTCGGGAATGTAGCTAGCCGTTGCGGCACATAAATTGAGCTTATTCAGGGAGTCAGCCTCAGTAGCACGTGGCAGTCGCCCCACGCAGAAGCCTCGCAGATCCCGGAGTCGCCGAGAAAGACTACGGTCCTAGATACCCCTTTAATTACTTATTTAACAGGCTCTCGTCCCAGAAAATGTCACTCTTTCAGTGATTAAACCCGTTATTGTCGCGTTCTCTTCTTTTTTTTCTCGTTTACGGCTCGTACTACCGAAAACAATGCGTTTTGAGAAGCATTTAAGAGTTACGTTATTCGCTGTCAGCGAGCCTCTAGATAAACTGTAAAAGCGCTGACACTTTTCGGTAACTACAACTTGGAGAAAGACTATCTAAAAAAATGCCCATTTTAAGTTCGTGTTGCTGTAAATCTATTCGTTGTGGAAGTTTTGCCAGTGGTATTTACACTCTGGTAAGTTCAAACTAACCTCTGTTAAATATTTTAAAGTTGTACCGGTCGTGCACATGTTTGGGAGATCACGGTGGTAAATA
This sequence comes from Leiobunum rupestre, assembly GCF_980474605.1. NCBI lineage: Eukaryota > Metazoa > Arthropoda > Arachnida > Opiliones > Sclerosomatidae > Leiobunum > Leiobunum rupestre. The sequence goes on along the minus strand of NC_143387.1, from coordinate 28,764,932 downwards.
TTTCAATTTAAAGTGTATCCATCTTATTTAACTCTGTCGAGATTTCGAAATTACGTAAATCAAATATATAGAAAACCTAATTGCCAACGCGAAAAATGATAATAATAATAATCAAATAAGCTAATGCCTAATAAATTGTTAAAAGATCAAGGTGCAAAATTAAATGTAATTTTTCGCTTGTCCACACAAAGATAGAGTTATACAACGTGAAATTTTAAAAATCCCTAGTGTTAAGTTATATTTCAAAGTAAAGCGCTTGACACATTTAAAATTACACTGATTGGCACCAAATGTTTGATTTTAATTAACTTCTAAGACGCAAAATTAATTATAATAATTAATTTCTGCGGCGAAAATGTATCTTGGTATTGCAGGAGAAAGCTTATTCTCAAAAGCAATAAACTTTTTTTTTCAATCTTTCAATATCTATTGTATAATCTTACTCTTCTGACTGTGGCTATCAACGCATTTTTTAATCGATGTTTCAACCATTCACTTTGAAAATGAATAAATGACTTCAATATTTACTCATAGATGTTCCTACAAAATGAAAGAATTTTAAAAATATAAATATAAAAAGTTTATCTTGTGTCACAAAACAGTGCTTTGTTAATATAATTTTGGTGCGAGTGATTTGCACGATTTTCGAAATTCCTGGCGCTCGTGACATAAGAGATACATTGAAGAAAGCCATTTTACTTTCTTATGCTATATTTTACTTTATATTACGCTATTTTTTCTCAATATATAAAAATAATTTACCTCAAATGGACATTAAAGACACATGTCGTAAAACTGAAGATAAAAAAAATTAAATGGGCGAAACCCTTGAAAATACGATCAAAAATCTATTTATGTCACTGAGAACCTCGAGTCGTTTATAGAATCAAAGAAGTCGGGACTGAAAATCGTAATTCAAATCGAACCAACTTTAACCAAAAAATGACGAAAAAGTAGATAAGTCCATTATGAAAAGGGATAATAAAGCTAAACCCTAAACAAATTTGTAGAAATTTAAAAACTTACTAATAGCTCGTACTGATAGGTCTTCGAGAAAACAAAAAACGCGAAACTCGGACCAAATAGATCTTCGAGTGAAGAAGACCTATCGGTACGAGCTATTAGTAAGTTTTTAAATTTCTTCAAATTTGTTTAGGGTTTAGCTTTATTATCCCTTTTCATAATGGACTTATCTACTTTTTCGCCAATTTTTTCATCCTTTACAATGCAGTCCATAGGTGGTTCCTTTTAACTTCATCAAAAAATAAATCGTTCAATTCGTCTTTAATTAACGTTGCTCGAATTCAATAAATAGTTGAATTTATCATTTCCATAACTAATTATAGACAATTTGCTAAAAAAGAAAAGAAAAGGACGAGTTTCCGTTTGAGAAAAGAGCTTAGGTTAATGTTCGCATTTCCCTGCTGCTTGGTTTTGCGCTTGTTGCAGCCTACTTCCAGGGGTTTGTAGACCACACTTTGAAGCTTTCTGGTGCTCTTTTAACTCATCGTAAGAAAATGAAAAAAAAACAGGCATACTTCTCAACTCACCCCTTACAACTCCTTCAAATTTTTGCATAACCTTTTGAAACACCCTGTATAGTGCTAGCGAGCCCCAATACGTTCTTGAGACAACAAATAGGAAGCAAACATGCGAAATCACAATCACTTTGGGGACAGCGATCGAGCCACTTTTTATTTCTTCAGTTTCTACGCTCGGAATAAAAATGAATTGGAGATGGTTTAACATCTGTTGGGACAGCGTTGGAAATGATTGGAGCGGAATTCGGGGAAAACCCTTTGAGGATGCACCTTTGGTGTTCCGATAAATCCACTTCTTTCTAGTAAAGAGAGAAAAATAATTTTTCGGCGGCGCATTTCCAATTACGTGAAAAGGGCGAACAGGGTGGATTTGGTTAATCTATTTATAGTCGACGATGCCCTGCAGCTATTACGCGTTATTATCAGAAAAAGAGAGATTACTATATCTTGGGCCCCTCTTATTTATAAGCCTTCAATGCTTTTATGGAGCTCTCGCGGAAAATTGCTTTTAGAATAGAAGCTACACAGTTCGGGTTGATGAACACGTATTTGTTTTGTCAGTTAAAGCGCCTTAAAAGCGCCTATAAAGGAAACGTTGCTCGACAAATATTTACTCTTTCGCCTATTGAACAATCTCCGAAACACTATATTTTAAATCGATCATAATACGAAATATGATACGTAACCAATTTCAATCGTAATTCAATTTATAAAGCGTAGTCCAGGGCTTTGGGGATTTTACGCGCGCAGACTTAGAAGCGAATAATCCGTTTTCAGTTTGTTTGTGATGATCTTATGACGTAAATACATTGTCTTCTTGAAAGCGAATTAATTTAATAGACAGTACTTAATTTTAGATTTTAATTAACCAAATGTTTATCAATTTGTTTCGTTAGTAAAATGACGAGACATTCATTACTTAATGAAATTTATTGCGTGGCACATTTACGACTGTTTGGTCCGAAATTTGCGTCAGTTGACAATGGTAAACAATATACCACGAAGGTTCTGATACACTTAACTGATCAAATCAAATGATTTAACTTAGGAAAATGTCTGTTTTAAAATAATGGAAATTTTACAAGATAAAGTGTATTAAAGAGTTTTTCGGAAAATTAAGCAATGAATTTTTTTGAAAAATAAACGGTGACCACCGTATACGATTGCAATTTACTCTCACTAAATTAACACTAAATATTAATCAGTTAGTTATAAACAATCATATAACGATAATAATATATCTTATTTCCTAACGACAAAATTATTCGTACATTTTCATATCTATAAATTAATATTATTATCTTGCTATGGATAAAATTAATTGAATTGTATAAAGAGCTTAGTTAAAACTTTTAGTCCTAGAAATCTTATACCCGCTATTACTTTTAAATAAAGTAATAATTAAAAATTTCTTAAATGAATTACACTTCAAGCTCTAACTAAAATACTTTCCGACGATTAACGGTTAACTGTACTAGCGAAGTTGAATTTGAATTACGTGGATTATGGGATGTTGATCGCGCTTATTACACAAAGGATAACGCCCTGTTGCATTAGAGGATTTCCATTTACACATTGAAAGATTGGCGCCATCGTATACGCCGAATACACTCACTGAATTCGCTTCCGAGTAAATTCGATTCTAAATCTTTGGTGTTTTACTCGTCTTTAGAATTAACGGCTTACGTACAATAACCTCTTACGGTTCAAATAGATGATAGACAGATAAACAGCGTGTCCGTAATGTCAAACGAGATAGTTTTGTTCGGAGCGTTGTTGGGAGGCCGGAGAATAATGTTCGAGACTAATCGACAAGCGAGCCGTGTCGGGTAATTACGAGCGGACCTAATTGGAGAGCCCCGCCGCGCGAATATAGTTTCGCAAATTTAAGCTTCCAATCAAATTTTAATTACGTCGCTTTCCGCTCGTATTTTTATTACGGATCCCCGAATCGCGCGACGTTCCATTGGTTGGATCGAAATCCGAGATGTTTCGTACAAAACGCGGCGTAAATAATAGTTTATCAATTACCATTTAATTCAGTTTCGTGGGAGCGTTAAATGTCACGCGGGAGCGGAGTCAATTTGGGACGTCACCGAATTGAACGAGTCGTATGTCCTCTATCATTTCGTCTCTGGATCGGAGGCCGAGTTTCTCCAGTCGCGTAAACCACCAATCCGGAGTGGGTTCTACGAGATATGGAAGACAAACCCGGCGCGCTTCCAGTTATTGCTCTCGCATTTGCCATATAATTATGGTTAATAGACGCGCAAGAATGAAACGCGTTATGTGAATACGTTATCCAGTAGATTTTGATCAAATTTTAAGCAAGATCGTTCTGGATCTACGCGGAACTAGAGATAAAAGTTTTTAATAATCTAATCAACGACTATAAAGGAAACCGAAATTTAATTTAAAACGAAAGAAATTCGTTGAAAATGGAAAAGAGTTTTTTCATATGTTTTTCCCGTGATGAGAAGAAACGAGGGCAGTAGCTATAGGCTTTAAGTGGGTTCGTATTAAGACGTCTGATATTGCAACATCTATTTCTAGTCGACGACGCCCGGCCTATTACGCATTAATATCAGAAAAAAGGGCGATTACTCTTTTTCTGGCCACTGCTATGTAGCCACGAGAAAAATTCTTTAGTTGGCTCCATATCCAAACGTAGACTCCGCGCATTCACAGTTAGAAAAAAGGGTTTGATTATAAACCCCCAAGGTTCTTAAAACAATTCCACAAATTCAAACCCTCCAAAACCCTTTAACGGAAATTTTCAAACCCATAAGGCTTAAAAATGAGCACTTTTATGATTATAAATTGAACCATTAGAAACCCTTTAAAAACTTCCTAGGGTTTGCAACAAAACCCCGTAAATACAGATAATCGACACAACACGGTTTATATTTAAACTCTTTTCAAACCCTTTAAACACTTCCTAGGGTTTGTATTTATAGATTAAATTAAAATTTATAACAAATTTTGGCGATAGCAACGGGTGCGTTTCGAACCAAAGCCCTCTAGCACGACAGGCGGGCGTTTTACCACAGAACCACCAATAGATGTATCATTGCAACGATGTTTAGAGAAACCATTTTGGGGAAAGTCCGTCTTCCTTTACGTTTTATGAAATTATTATACGGCTTGAGATCAAATTTTGGCGTAGATGGCGTGAGATAGTTTAAAACGTGCAGGGTTTGAAAAGGGTTTTAAAAAGTGATAAATTATTATTTTTTTCTATAGGTTCTTAAATGGGAATCTTAAGGGTTTTCCATTGACCTTTAGGGGTTTCCTTTAAATATTTTAACCCTTTTCAAACCATGCAAGTTGCCAAATCAAACCTTAAGGGTTTATAATTTTTTCCTAAACCTTTTTTAAACCCAAAGCAAACCCTAATAAAACCCATGGAAACCCTTTTTTCTAACTGTGTACCACATCTATTTTTATTTATCTCTGGAAAGAGATCCCCGTTGCTTTTTTATTGCGAGTTGTCTTTAATTAACAACAAAGTAATGGTTCGTATCGATCATTAACTCTATTTCGAAACTCGTAGAACGTTGTTTGACACCGAAGGACGCGTAGCGAAGAAAATACGGAAGGCTACGAATCCATACTTCGACCTATAGGTATGGATTCCTGGAAAGACCGTTATCGCGTAAGCTTACAAACGCGTGTTATCACCCGGGGGTTAGTCGTACGTAATCAAAATTTGTTTTGTTCCCTTTTGAACAAAAAGTGTTAGCTAAAAATTCCCCGGATGCTTTCGACAGGTCTGAAATTAAAAACGTAATTATTCTACCCAAAACGACACTTTTCGCCGTGGGCTGAAACCCGCTCTCTAAACGAAACCTTAAATTTAAATTATTCTGCAAGAACTGATAAGCTAATAATCTGGCTATCACATAAATAAATATTCCCGTCGTGCTAATTGAACTGGTCGAGGAAATATAACAATACAGCCTCGGGAGACAAACAGATTTAAAACACTCCAATTAATCAAAAAGAAAAATTTACGAAAACAGCGAAACCCGGTTCCACGTCACTTGCTTATGTCACTCGCTTCTGACGATCGAAAGTTCGAAAAATACCAGATTTGCATACAGTTAGATAATCCCAGATTGCAAATGCAATGGCTCATGGGTGGATTTACCGATAACTATATGTAAGAATGATTGCTTTTCCGAATTGCTAACTTTAGATGCGAAGTAAAAGTAAAAAGTTACGGCATAAAATATAATAAATTGTATATTTTAATGATAAATTATCATAGGATATTCCCAAAGGTAGATTAATATCATCATTTATTGACTTAAAACCTCCTTTAAAGGGAATATAACCCCAGGTATTTGGTGTGGAACAAAAACGTTTGCAGCTCTGGCCGCTCTTGCCTTTGGCTTTAAAAATGTTTGGCAAAATTGCGCAGGGGAATTTGAAAAATTTAAGGGGTCTAAAATAAAAAATGCTTTGCAGGTTAAATTCCCTTTTGAGAGCTTCAAATTTCGAGTTTTTTCTGGCCAACAACTGGTTTTAGTTTTGGTTTACCTTACTGGAATATCCAAGGGGCAGGGGGGCCTCTCAAATATTTCACCGCGATTGGTTTATTAGGTAATTGCCATTTCAACCCTATAGTATCGATTGAAAACTTCCAAACGACGAGTTGAAGATATAATTGGCTCGAGCCAAACGTTATATGCTTCCCGAAGGGCAGGTCACTTCCATTTTAGGTGTGTCTTAATCATAGTAAAATGATTAAATCAGGGTAATCGTCATTAAATCAGGGTAATCAAGATTAAAAAATCTAATCACGATTTAATCGAGATTTAATCATTCCAATCAGGGTCTAATCTTTTTAATCAGAATCTAATCTTTTTAATCAGGATTTAATCATTTTAATCACGATTTAATCATTTTAATCAATATAATCGGTCGAATCAAGATTTTAAAATAAAATCAAAACTAAAGTACGATAATTTAATATTAATTATTAATATTGATGGTTCTATCGCAGTTGTGTTTGATTGAAATGATTGAAAAAATAACTTATCACATTTTATTTAAATGAAAAGAGACTTAAAACGGTTTTAAAATTCACAATTTATTTATTTAAAAAATCCAACGTTTCGGAGGAACTGTTCCTCCTTCTTCGGGGATTTTTGAAGAAGGAGGAACAGTTCCTCCGAAACGTTGGATTTTTTGAAATAAATAAATTGGGAATTTTAAAACCGTTTTAAGTCTCTTTTCAATTAGTTTTTCACAATGTGCTTCTCTTCACTTATATTTTATTTAAATCATCCGAAAACATCACAGCTTTGTAACAAGTTATCACAGCTTTGTAACAATATCACAGCTTAGTAATTAAGGTAACATTGTAATAGGAACCACTTTTTTTCATATAAAATTATTCTAGTCCGCTCGTTCTAATCACGCACAATTATAATAATTCAAATCACCAATATAATCATTCTGATTCTCGTTCAAATTTCTAATCGCGATTTAATCATACTAATCATGATTGATTTAATCGTTTCAATCGGGATTTAATCATGATTAAATCAGATTTAAACATTCTAATCTTGATTAAACGTGATTAAATCAACAAAATCGTGATTAAATTGAATTTAATCAAAATAATCACGATTAAATCGGATTTAATCTTTTGAGGGGTGCGTCGTTAATCAAGGAAGTGACCTGCCCCTCGATACTTCCACGCTTTACACATTTAGCATAATTAAATATTAGTTTTAAATCAAATTATAATTGAAATCGACAATATTTGAATGAAAATTATCGTCTATTATTTTTCTGAAATATTTTGAAAAGTAAAAAAATATGTAAAATACCGGAAATTTAAAAGTTAGCTGAAAGGTTACCCGTGACTTTAATGGCCAATAATATGAAAACTTTCGCGGTGTAAATATTTTCGAATAACTTAAATTTTGCTATGTAATATCCAAACACGAGTATGATTTCGGTTACTCTAGAAATTTAATAATAAAACGCTTTTATTTCGCCCAATTTTTTCATTTATATTTTAAGACGAGTACCGTTATTTGAACGAGAAAAAAATGTCCAATGAAACTACAAGCGGGTTTCCAGACTTTCCATCCCAAATGTTTAATAATTATCATTATTTACAAAAAAAACTTTATATATAATTATTTACTAGTGGTACGTGTAATAGTACCAGAAGAGTTATATTTCCCGCTAATTGGATACCAGTGCCAGGTGATCCTCGTTTCGTGATTATATCTTACAAATTCGTTGAGAATGACCCAGAATGACATAATTTATTTTAATTTAATAATGTATATAATTACATTTTTGGGAAAATTGATCTTGCTCGTCGCTTAATTGGATGGAAGCTCCGAGTCGTATAGAAGACGAAGCACTCGCACGCTCCCATCAAGTAATAACCTTTAGACGTGGACCCTGCGGCCCGGAGTTCGGGGGTTAGGTAATAGGGTTTTAAATCAATAAATGTCTTTCATATCTAGCTTTCATCTTTTATTAAAAAGCCTTTCGGATAATGGAAGCTGTTATATTGACAAAGATGAACATCTAAAATGCCGCTCTATAATAAAATAATCAATATGCTATCGACTAATTGGAAATAAAAACCATAAAGACGAAATTCACAAATTATTCGCTTAAATATCTGGCTCGGAAAAATATTTATTTTTATCAAAATGTTCTAAAGTAAACAGTTGAAATACTTGTTTATAAAATTAAATAATTAATTGGACAAAAAAGTGTTCTTAGATCAATTGGGAAAATGTATTTTAATTGAAAGGCAGATCGAACTAAAATTGATATTTTCGTAATGTAATATGTAATATTGTAGAAGAAGCCCTTACTGGTGTACATCATGTTATATCACGTATAGCCCCGCGTATTCCGAGCTATAGATCAAAGGATTTGAAATCAATAAATTTCTTTCATAACTAGCTAGTGTTGTCTTTCATCTTTTATAAAAGAAACCTTTCGGATAAAGGATATTTCGAAGCAAGAGTAATACGTTAACGAGAAGATTACTTATATTCTTCTCGTGTATCCTATTATATCCCATAGGGTAACAAGTAGTGGTTCTACGTAAAATATAAAATGTTAAAATGTTAAAATATATTGGGACCATTTATTTTTTTTTAAATTGTGAAGGCTGTAAATTGTTGCCTTATGTTTAAGCCATTTACGAACGTCAAACCATAAAATACTCTTTTATTTGTAATAATATAATTTACCAATTTAAACAGGGCATAGTGGGAACAAAATAAGTCATCTTATTTATAGCTGACTTATCGCTTTCTGGAACCAAAAAGATGACGTGTCCCGACGTCCCTTATATAGTGGGCCCCTCGTATGACGCTACTAGTAGAAAGTCCACCAAGAAATCTTTGCGGACTCACTGTGGTGCAATAGTAAGCGTCACCGGTGACTTTACTCTGTTCTTTAGCCTTCTGGCCAGAGGTTGCCACTTTCGCAAATGCAAATGCAACACAACTCCGCCCAAAAATTAGGCGTCGGGTGTTAGGTCAAGGTGGTCCTTAGCGTCCAGAAAGTAATCATCGAAGGTATCGAGGTGAGAGACGTCGTTATCTCCCAATAACCGAGTGCTCAGATCCATCGTGACGACGGATCCTGACACTCGGGGAGGGGGGGGGGGTGGATAAGACTGGGGTGGGCGCGGCGCCAAGCTCAGCAATTGGAATCGGCTCGACTGACCTAGCAACGGAGACCTCCTGCACCATAGGGACAGCTACCGAAAGAGACAATCTCAGAGCTACTGTACCCACGGTACACCACTGGACTGGACTGGGGTGACCAACTACTGCTGCTTGCCCCACTGAACGGCACTGAAATAAGTCGATCAGTACCACCCAAATAGCAACGGACCTTTACATCCGTTGAGGGGGCGTATGCCTCGCCTCAATGGGACCCAAAGAGTGGGTGGCCTGCCCCTGATTTAATCGGGTGGACTGCCTCTTTGAACTTTGAGCAGACTGCCCCCTTGATCCTTGGAAGGTCTGCCTTGTGGTTTGGGCTGGTTGCCGTGCTCTCGACAGGGTGATCTGCCCCTGCACTACTTGGGCCGTCTGCCCATTCTGGCGTTCCTGAGCTGCAATGCCTCTGGTGGAGGCGGCTGCTCCCCGCCTCGACCGGCGAGATCGCGATCGATTTTTTCCTAAAGATGGCGCGAATGCGCAACAATCTTCCGCCTAAACTTCGTACAATTCGAGGTATCTCAATTTCTAAAACATAAGTTAGACCCCGCCCAAAACGTGTTACGCAAATTGCAGTGATGCTTTGGGGGTCTACACCACTCTCACGCCAAAATAATTGGTATCGAAGCCATGGGGTAACAGTCAGACTCTGTCTTAATGCTGGAAAACTAAACCCACGGCACTAAAAACCCTTAGATTCACCTAACCACACAACTCCAAGACCCCTCTGTAAACCCACCGGGAAACAAAGATTCTCACAATACACTAAAAATTGAAATACACTAACACTAAAAAACTGACCCATAACCCAAAATTACACCTAAAAATTTAAATAACCTAAACAAAACCTAACTCTCGTGCATTCAACAACTCAGACCCGACGTTGGGTGCCAGCCTGGAAATTGTCGGCTTATGTTTAAACGATGTACGAGAGTCAAACTGTAAAATACTCTTTTATTTATAATAATAAATATTTACCAATTTATACAAGGCTTGGGGCACCAAAATAAGTTATCTAGAAGAGAATGAAAAATAAATGTTGACTTGCTATGTTGCTCTCTGAAACCAAAAAGATGACGTTCAGTGTCCCGACGCCCCTAGCAGTCTCCAACCTAATTGGCTGGTGAAGAAAGCCCGCAATAGTATTTTAGCGTCACCGGTGACTTTACCTCGCTCTTAACCCTTCCGGTCAGAGGGCGCCGTTTTCGGATCATTCCGAAGGTCGACAACACGAGCGAGGATGCGTCATCCCTACCTTTGCCCCCAGCGTTGGCCCAACACAACGAGATAACTCTCTGAAGTAAAGGGAAAGGCTGTTAGGGACACAGCCAAGTTTGTTAATAAAAATCCACATTTTGATATGAGTTTCGACGCTAGGGCGCTAGTCCAAAAGGCTCAATGTCAGAGACGGACTGGCCCGGTGGGGGTGGGAGCAGAATCTGTCGGAATCGCGATCGAATTTTGCTTTGGGGCTAAGTCACTCTACTAATGTGGCCGGCGTTTAGGGGGGGGGGGTAATCGGGGCAAAAGTATCCCGGGCCTCCGAAAGGGGCCCGCCGGAACGGGTGCCTAACTAAAATTTTCTGACTATTTCCAAAAAAAAACAAATTTTGGAGTAAAAATTACCTGGGGCCCGAAAATCCTAGCGCCGGCCCTGTGTGGCTTAAGTATTTGTTTGAGACGACAGTTGGTTTCTTATTCGTGTAGTTATTTTAGAGCATCATTGGAAACCTAAAAGAAGGAAATTCGTTTATCAGAAATAACGATTTATTAACCTAAATATACTACTCGGAAAATTATCAAGGTGTCGTCATTTCTGAGATTTACTTATTAATAGGTCGCAAAATGTCGTTCTAAATGGAACAATTCTTAGTAGAAATACTACGGAGATCATTTTCTTCTAGCAAAAAAAAACAATTTCAATTTTATTTTGTTCTGCATTTTTAATACGTTAAGAAAATTTTATGAATTAAATAAAGTTTTAAAGATATTGTGGAGAAAAACGATCGAGTACCCCTATCTATTCAATATTCAATATTTTCGACAAAACCAAAAATTAATAAAAATGTTCATGACCTCAGCCTACCATATCTGTATATTACACCAATTGCAGTCCATACGGCTCGCTAAAAGAATAAGATATTAAAAACCATCAAATGTCTAAGCACTTGTTGTACGTTGTAAAATACGCGGTTTAACGAGAGTGTGGACATTGAGAAGGAGTTATAATATTGTTTACATATTTTGTCATTTCCTTTCGCGGCTGCGGACGGGGAAAATGTTCATTTACCCGTAAAACGAGACCCTTCCGGGAAAACAAAATCCAATTTCAGAGACGGAAACATTCCATAAATATTTCACCTCATTCCGGAAATGTTTCGCCTACAATCGTTGCGGTCCATATTTATAAACTACGGACGCGTGCTTGAGAGGGATCTGACTGATCCTGAAAAATATATATATCCGGATAAGTTGCCACAATTTATGTTCGGACAATAAGATGCTCAGCGAATCGCGTAAAACGGAATATATTCCCCATAATTTTCGGCTCTAGATACTACTATTTTCAGCGTCGGAGATTTTACGGTTTCCGCGGATATCGGGATTGAGCAGGAAGGAAAGAACCATTAAATTATGAGCGGCTATAAACGGCCGAATGCGGGAGCAAACGAGGGAGAATTTCGATTTAACTTAACGGGTAAATATCGTTCAAAATGACCGGAGACCCTAACAAACGAATAAAAATATAAGCGGAACTCGCGAACGTGGAAGCCATAACGTCTCCTCGAAACAATGAGTCGCCGGTAAAGTGATATCCTGGTGGTGATACTTTGGTTAATTACGACGACCTGCTTGTACAAAATTGCACTATTGCAGCGAAGGTGGAACAATAATAAAAATAATATCGTTTAACTAAATTTGAGAACAATTTAGGTGTCATAAGTTTAACCATAATTAACCGACCCCACGCTACAACAGCGAAAAGATATTACTTGGAAACCTTTAGTGACGAAAAATTACAGGAAATAGGGGGGAGGATAAAATTAAAGAAAGCGTGGAAAAATCGCAGAAAAATTTCGTCGAACGGGGTATTGGAACTCCCTGGCCAGATAAGTCCCAATTCCCCATTATAGACTAAGCCCGACCTTTGACGTGCAAGCGACCAGCACTTGGCGTTAAATATTCTAGGCCTAACATAGCTAACCGTGGCATTCTTTTTTTATATTTTAAACTTAATAAATTAAAAGATAGTCAATTTTGACTTAATTCGGAAATTACCGCCAGGAAGGCATACTACTTTTAAATCTTATACTGTATGTGAGGTAGCAGAGTGGTTAGCACTTTCGCCTCGCAGCAAGAGGAACGAAGTTCGATCCCAGCTTGTGGCAATGGGTGAAAAATCGGAACAACTCTAATTAAATTTTGTATACCTATACCTGCGTTGAGTTTGCAATTTCTCTCCCCACTGGTTAAAGGGGTTTTCCCCCGAGCTCTTCGGTTTCCCCTTCCATAAAAACTTGTTGAGGTTAACGGTAATAGTTAGTGTAGGGAGCTGTTGGCTCGCGTGGCATGAAGGGCTGGCCACCACCCTCCTACGCATTGTAACGCGGCCACCTGAATTAATGCCTTTAAAAGTCGCTTGATGACTTAGAGTATTAGCATAGCTTATTATTATTATAACTAAAATGTGAATTTTAGAGTTTTGGGCAATATTTTTAATTTCGACCAGGCCCGCTATTCGTAGGGCAACATTGCACGGACATTCCGAGGACAGACGCGTCTCCCACGAGTAAGAGGACGACCTCGCGTGTTGCGAAGAAAATTTTCTAAATCCGTCGAGTGGCGAAAACAAGTGAAAGTGATAAATAATATATCGTAAAGATAAAGAGAGCGAGGGGGTATTTGGACATATTTCGAGGAAAGAAGCTTTGATGGTTTCGGTCGGGAGACAGAAAGAGATATCCTACAATCATAAATAAGTTATATTTTACAGCGGGCTATTTCCCATCGTCAGTTCCCTCAACAGGCGAGGCCGATAGCCACGACGGAAAAGAAACAGTTTTCCGTATCATCCTAGAGAGTTCGGGATGAAAAATAGCGCCGAGCTACACTATCATAATACCCATTTAAATCGAAGGGGCCCCAAAATAACGAAAGCGTCTCTGACGCCGGAGAAAGCCGAAATGGAAATAACTCGGTATAAACGATTTTGACAGAATAAAAATTGAAGGATACGGGCTCAAATCCGAAATAAGGTCTCTTATACCCAGCTCTCTCGAGTCCCAACTAGCCCTCAACGATAAAGACAGGGAAGCGCGCGAAGCAAATTTTCTCGGCACCTTTGGGCCTCAGGTATCATTTATATTCATGGATTTCCCAGTCAGAGTTTCCGAACTTTAGCCCTTCGACGGTTTTTTAGTTTCGTTTTCCATCAGTATAGCTTAGCCCGGAGCGAAAGCACTTTGGGTCGGTCGTATTTCTATACCCGGAGAATGGCTAAGTACCAGATATTATTAAAATTCAGCCAAAGAGAAATACCGGTGAGTCCATACTGGATTACGTAATATAACGATTTTATAAATACGCTGTCTCGTATTAAACCATTTACTTTCTCGGTTAATATTCAACGTCTTCTTGCTCCGTGAGAGTAGTATTTACCACTTTGAAATCGAAAATTTCCGGGTCCGGTTATTTCTCGCCTATATTTTGGCAATGTCATAAAGAGGAAGAAGCCAAAATGGGTGTGTTAAGATAATGGCAAATGATAGGGCAAAGCCCATTTATTTTGCGTCTTGGGATTAGAGTAAATGCTCCGAAGCCTTCAATTGGGGAAAGGGTGGGTCCAACCCCGCGCCAGATCAAAACAAACGGGAACTTGTTGATTACACTAATGGTATTACCCAAGGAAAGCGTCGCCGACGCCAGATTACGAAATAAGTCGAAAACTATCAAAAACAAAAATACGTCTCAAGGGTAAAGGTTAGGCGTAAATATTACCCCACTAACTTGAAAACTGTTACAATTCACATAAGCCAATACCTTCCTGTGGAATTCATTCTTACAATCACACAAATTTGGAGGAATTTTTCTAAATTGTAATATTTAATGATAAAAAGCGCGCGTATAAGTTTTGATTTAGTTAAAACTTTATTCATTTAACTTAACCAAAACTTTCATCTTTACTTTCAATAAATTATAACAATACTTAAATTTAAATCATGACTTCAACGTCAATTTTTCAGAGGTACCGTTTTACGTTATTTTTTGTTTTATAAAAAGAAAACATTTACAGGGAATATAACCCGCAAAGCAATCTTTATGGAAGACTCCTTCCATTTTCCAAATTACCCTGTACAGTGGCGCCAAACATTTTTAAAGGCAAAGGCAAGAGCGGCCAGAGCTGCAAACGTTGGTGTCCCACACCAAATACCTGAGGTTATATCCCCTTTAAGGGTAATTTAAAATAAATCAAAATATGCCTATAGCCACAATAGCACGCCGCCACCTTGAATTAAACCTAGTATTATCAGACGAAAAATATATCAGACGGGCGGCAGCCATATGGCACACGCCTCCGCGAGACGGCGGTTAGAGAAAAAACCAACCTCATGGGTCGAGTTAAGAAGAGTTTCTTCTGGGGACAATATCTCACGGATGCCGACAAAGGTTCTTCAATTTCTCGGCCTCACCCATTTAGGAAATACCTGGAGGACAGATGCCACCTTAAAGGGAATATAACCTGCAAAGCAACCTTTATCGAAGACCCCTTCAATTTTCCAAACTTCCCTGTATAGTGGCGCCAAACATTTCTAAAGCCAAAGGCAAGATCGGCCAGAGCTGCAAACGTTGTTGTTCCACACCAAATACCTGAGGTTTTATTCCCTTTAACCAAGGATAGCCTGCGATCATGCGCACTAGCTTTCGGGACTTTTTCAAAAATCGATAGGTTCAAGGACAAATTGTTTCGTTGTTGCCTGCTAGTTTTATTTTTTAGTAGATTTCTAAAAACTGGTTTAACCTTGGTTTAAAGGCCTAGGTTCACCCCCCTTACTCGAAAAAGGGATCGCGTGGCATGCAGGGCTTGCCACCACCCTCCTACGCATTGTAACCCGGCCACCTGAATTAAAGGCTTCAAAAGTCACTTGATGACTTAGGCCTAAGGTGGAGCCTTGGGTATTAGCCTAGCTGATTATTATTATTATTATTAAAAAAACATCTTTTTCGCTTCCCCCTCGAAACCCCTCCATTGATAGCGACGGTCAGCTCGCAACCTCTCCATGTGGAAGGATTAAGTCCGAACTAATAATATCAAAGGTATGTATGATATTTAAAAAAAATTACCAAATGGCGCTTTTCGTCCCTCAGACTGTCGAAACAAGATGCTCACGCCCTTAGAATATCGTATTAATCCCCAGGACGCTCGCGCACTTTCTCTAATACAGGTTTTATCGTAGGCAACTCATCTTGTTATGAAGAATCCTTGCCTTAACCTGGTCCTGATGTAGTCCCTGACCGCACGACCCTTTTTTTCGGCATTTCTAAATTTGGTTGTTTCACAAGTAACATAATTACAATAAGTATGACACTTCCAATTGTTTTAATGCGAATTTTCTTGCCGATTTTTTAGACACTGACACTCTCGCCCAACTTCGACTGGAACTCAGGCGCGTAGGAAAGTTTTGGATTAAGAGGGGTACAGTCTCAATATTGAATTTGGCGTGCCCCTTAAAAGTAATAAAAAATAAGAATTTGGCGCTCCTTTCCGATTTGAAGTGCTTATGAGGAGACGACCCGAAGTGGTTCTCACCGATTTTGTTCAAAGTTGGGGATTGTATATAAAAGCTATAGGGAAAAAATACACTGGGCTTCCGTTTTGCCATGGCAACCAAAAATGATACTGACAACTTTAAATTAAAAAAATTCAATGTAAAACAACATGGGAAAATGATAAATTCTAAACTTTAAAATTGAAATAATGTTTTTTTTTAATGAAATATTTTAAATACTTCGCACTGATAAGGGGGAATAAAAACAATTTTGGATGAGCTCGAGCTAAATTGAACAAATACTTCGTAATTTTAAGTACAATACAAAATATATGTAAAATTTATGCTGTGATAACTGCCATTTATTTTTGCCTATTAATCTGGAAATTTCTATACATTACATTATCTGAACGACAAAAACAGCCTTTTAGATTTCGATAGAAATACGACGCCATTTAACAAAATGGCGGATATAAATATAAATCATGGTGCGATAAGTTCGGAAATTTGTGTCCGATTAATCTCTGATTTTCTACGTAACATTATCTGCCGAGTGAATTAGATGTCAGTTACATTTTTGGTTGCCCAGCGTAACTTTTCCCTTTGGGTTTTTTCATGTGACATCTAGGTCTAACAATCCCCCAAATTTGAACAAAATCGGTGAGAGCCACCTCGGGTCGTTTCCTCGTTAGTGTTATTATGTTACTTATGTTGTTTGCATTTTGAAATGAATAGTCGCAATAAGCTTTTTGGATAGTTGATAAAAAGTCTAACAAATACTCGCGTGGGAATAAAATAAACGATATACCTTTTGAACTTAATTGATTTAATTATTTTCAAATTATGGCTTTAAATGTTATCTTAGTCTCTTATAAGAAAAGTATAGACCGATGAGTAAACAAAATTTGAAAGATGTTAGGTTTTGAAATAAAAGAATATCCTGTTTATCGTAATTACCGCTGTCTACTTGAAGCTACTTTTGTCCTTGGGGAGTTCAGACGCCGTAGCAGACGACAATGTTGACGTAGGAGAAGATTATAGATTTAAAGTTAGCGTGACTTTACCTAAATGAGTTACCTCATTGGTCTATCGATAAGTATGAGGTAAAGTTGAAAACGCATTTAAAATAAGTTTTTATTGTTTTAAATGCTTGGTTAGGTTGGTTTAAAAAATAGTTTAAAACAATGAATCGTGTTTGAAAAAAAAACAAGTATTTTTTCCACCCTATTGTCGTTAGCCAACCAAAACGAAAACTGAGCAGCATTTTCGAACTAAGCGCGATCATCCTTTTGTACCTGAAAGGGCAAGGTCACGCGGAATTCGAAAACCCCTACAACACGGGGACACACTCCGTGAAAAGGCGAAATCAAATCAATACAGCCGAAGATAAACACGCCGGGACCGAAATAAAACAACCATTTGTTCAGTGCAAACAAAACGCTAAAAGAAGATAGAAAATTGCCACGCGAAAAAATAAAGCTACGGGGAACAAGAGCCGTCTTTAAATTCAGTTGGTTTTCGAGTCAAAGAAAATAAAACAGGCAATGACCTTCATCTGACATTGAGAGGATTTACGCGTCAACGCCCCGCAGCTGCTAATACCACGGCACCCGACCTTTCAAATCAGAGGATTCGCCACCTGAAATGAAACTAGCCTAGCGATCGACTTCTCGGACCAAACACTGTCTCTCTCTGCCAATAAAAGCAACCGAAACCTTGTTAAAATTTAATTCCCTAAAAGCTACTGGCCGGTTGGTACACGGACCGAAAGTCTTATTGAAAAAATACGGCTACTCGACTTTAAGTTACGAGATTTAATGAAAATCTAATCACAATGCGAACGACAAGAATGACTTCATTCCAAACTAGAAATAGATTTTTTTGGGAAAAAGAAAACGACGCTTCGATTTGAACGACGAGTTTGGCTAAAAGACGTTGCATTTAAATCAAGCTTTAATTGTCGTTCCATTTGGCCTTTTCTTCCAAAAGATTCGACCCAATACCGAGAATTTGGGATTAGCCTTAATACGCGTACGTTCTCTTTTCCGAGAAAAGCACACTTCAATGTTTCGTTCATTCCTCGCTTTTGGAATTTAATTAAAAGTAAACGCTAAAATATATTTTCGTATATAATCTGATTAGTTAAGAATTCTTAAGTATATTAATACTTACAAGTGTTTAATGAAATATATAATTTCGTTAATTTAAGGGCTTTTCAGCTATAACCCGAAATATCTTACGCAGACAGTTTAAGAGAAAAACCAAAACGGTGTCGACCTTAAAAAAGCTTTAATTTAATTACACGATTCCGTTAATTTAAAGGAAAGCCAACTAATTATAGACATATTAAGTGCGCCTGAAAATTAGACGCAAAAAATTATAATTATCTAAAGCCCCGTTTTCAGGCTTTTCGCTTTTGCTTTTTTGACGCGCTTTTATTTCAAAAGAAGCCTATGTCAAATCCATTTAGATATCTGCTTCTCGTGACAAAAAAGCCGATAGAGAAGCTTCTCACGGTGGTTGGTTTTGACGCAAAAGCGTGATTTTTGTTCGGAAAAATCGTGATTGAAAACGGGGCTTTACTCCCACGGTGTATAGAGTTGACAGTGTGTCAGAATTTATAGCTCGGTGTACCTAGTAACAGATACCATACCACCAGAGGCCTATCATCATAGTGCCCTACGCCAGCGTCCCCCTAGACCGGACAGGTGACAAATCCAGCATGGGTAGCAGAACCCTACTACTGATGGTCTCACCTTTGACGCAAGCCACTCAACCCAACAGAAGGTGCAGCAATGGGTGGACCAATCCCCACTTCGCACACAGCAGTGGGATTAAGAATGGATGCTATAGCAACTCCAGCCGACACCCTACCTATGAAGGTAAGGAGCCAAACCCTTTGGAGAGAGCTCCTAAAGGGGAACGACGAGCACACAGCAGCCCGCATAACCCGGCACAGCTGGCACCGGAGATCCCGGTGGGAGTCCAAAAGGCCGGGAGATGGGTCCGCCGTGCCCTCATACGGAGGCTCGCCGCCCCACAGCAGGCTACCCGATCCGCCGAGGCGACCAGTTTGCCTGGACCCTCTCCGTTAGCCTGAACCGAAGTTCAGTATCCAGCCCAAACCTGACCGAAGTCGGAGGTGGAGATAGGACCATTTGATCAGAGCTAACATCTCCCAGTGCGCCACCGCCCTTATGGGTTACAAGAGCCGGACCCCGACTCCCCGGTAAAGCCACCAGTTATTGCACACTCTAACCCATTTAGGGCCGTATAGAGTTGACAATAATTATAAGGTAATTAAAATTAATGAATGGATAAAAACGACCGCACTGTTGGGGATTGCTATCGCAGTTTGGTTCGCTAACTTTAATTTTAACTAATTTTTGGGAGAGCTATGTTGCTAATTGCTGACCGACTGAAAAATCAGTAATTAGGTGAACTAAATAATTTCTATACTGACTAAACTACTAACTACTCTTCTACTAAACGAATTGAAATAACTTCGACTATTTAAAGATATTGAAATAGTTTATTATTGTTGAGGTCCAAATATTTTAACCCTTTTACTTGGGCGACTAAAAGAATTCTGTCCGTTTTTCGGACACACAAAACCGTTGAAAAGTCGGGAGAAATTTTCCTTCCCTATTGCAAGCGCTGAAATACAATACGCAGGAGTTGATACGCGATTGAGAGAGAGCGAGCTGGCGCCTTCGGGGGCGACGGGGGTTAAGGAAAATTTCTAGTCATTCTTCGCTCCAAGGAGTGTCCAAATGAAAAATAAAGAAACCCCAGCTCCTCTCTCCCAAACTAGTTTCACAATTTTTAGAAACGGTAATGGTTAATTAATATTAAACAAAATTAAATCAGTTATTTTACACTGGGCCCCGAAATACGCTAAGTATTTCAAATTTATTGGTTACACAAAAAAGGGGGGGGGGGGTGTTAAATATGAGTTACATACAATATTAATAAAAATATCAAACAACAATAAAATCAAAATACAGACAATACAGCGCAACTCATTAAATTTTCACAATGGTTAATTATCATTTCCTATTTCAATTTCTAGGGGGTACAAAAGTTGAATAGGTCTCCTAAGAATCTTATTATTTGACGTTCTAATCATACACGACCTAACCTTTCCATCCCTACCGTCAAACGTTTCAGTCACCACCCCGAGTTTCCATAAATGCTTGGGGGTTTTGTCTTGGTGAATCACCATAACGTCCCCGATTTTAATTTTCTTATTAGTTTTGGCTAGCTTGACGTTATGCGCTGACCGAAGGGCTAACAAATACTCGTTTTTCCATCTTAACCAAAATCTCTCGGCCAAATTATCACGATACCTTTGTCGTCTAGTCATTTCTTCTCGCGACTTTGGCACTTTCACGTTTTCTCGAGGACTCGACGGCAAACTGGTGACGCGTTTTCCTATCAGGAAATGCGCGGGCGTAAGGGATTCCAAATCGCTTGAATCGCTGCTAACGTACGTTAACGGTCTTGAATTGATCGCCGCTTCCGCTTGTACCAACGCTGTCTCCATTTCTACGTAGCTCAATAAGGCGCGTCCTAAAATTCTTTTCAAAACTGCCTTGGTGCTTTTTACCATGATCTCCCACCAACCTCCATACCAAGCCGCTCTTTCCACGATGAAATGCCAGGAGATACCTTTTCTCCCGTAAAAGTTAAGAACCTCCTCGCTCGTGATGCTATTCCAAATCTTCGCCAAGTCCTTATTGGCTCGATTAAATGTTTTGGCATTATCCGAGTATATTTTCCGGGGGATGCCTCTCCTTGATATCATTCTTTTCAGGGCAAGTAGGAATTCGTGGGTGGTTAACGAGGTGACTAACTCCAAATGTACCGCTCTCGTCACGGCGCACGTGAAGAGACAAATGTACGCTTTTTCTGTGGAGGTACCGATTTTCACGTACAAAGGGCCGGCGAAGTCGATCCCTACTATTTCGAATGGCTGAGCTTGATCTACCCTGTCTTTTGGAAGGGGGGCTGTTTCGGCCTCTCCTGGTCCAAATCCCGCGGTGACTTTTCTACATTTCAAACAGTTCTTTACCGATTTACGCGCTAATTGTCTTCCGGCCGTGATCCAATATCGTTCTCGTGACTGCGTCAATGTACTCTGAACTCCACCGTGACTAACTTCTTCGTGACAACGATCCATTATTAATTTTGAGAGTCTAGCGTCTTTATTGAGGATGATAGGGTGTTTGATTTCTGTAGGAAATTCCGATTCTGTTAACCTCCCTCCCACGCGGATAATGTTATCTTGATTTAGAAATGGCTTGAATTCCGCGATTCTCGACGAGGACTTAATTTTCGATTGGTTTTCTAAAGCTTCTACTTCTTCCGGATAATCCTTTCCTTGCGCGCATTTTATCCACGCAATCTCCGCCTGGCGCATCTCTTCTGCCGTGATGGGTCCGGTTCTTTCAATTTTTCTAGCGCGGTCCAGAAAGCGATAAATTTGAGCTGTAATTCTTAGTATTTTATCCAAATTGTTCCATTTTTTCAGATCCATCAACTGACAAATGCAAGTCCTTTCAAGTTTTCCGACTACGAGTATAGTTTTCCTCTTTTCTTCTTCTACTTTCGAAAAATCGCTTGACTTTCCACTCTCGTTGGGCCACGCGGTTTCTTTCTCCTGGAGCCAAGTGGGTCCCTCCCACCACAATGCATTCTTGACCAGTTCGTCGGTCTTCGCTCCTCTTGTCGGTATGTCCGCGGGGTTTTGCGTTCCCGGGCAGTGAAACCAGTTTCCGGGGTCCGAGAGGGTTTGAATTTCCATCGCCCTATTCTGCACGAAAGGTTTCCAGGTTTTGGTTGATCCCTTGATCCAATGAAGCGCTATTTGAGAATCTGACCACATGAATTTCTCTAACTTTTCCGGTTCAAATATTGTTTCGACGTTCTTGACTAATCTCGCTCCGAGTAAGCAACCTAACAGTTCTAGGCGTGGCAAGGTTAATTTTTTCAGGGGTGCCACCCTCGCCTTCGACGTTACTAAAGAAACTCCGATTGCTCCGTCTTCCAGTTCGTAACGCGAATAAACGGTTGCGGCGTACGCTTTCGTAGACGCGTCGCAAAAGCAGTGCAACTGTAGTTTCCGGATTTTATCTGGATTTTCCTTGAAATAGCATCTTGACAATTTGACCTTTCTTAATTGCGGCATTTCTGAGCACCACTGTCGAAATTCATTTCCGACTTCTTCGGGCAATTCTTCATCCCACTTCAATCCGCGTTCCCATAAGGCTTGAAAAATGAATTTCGCTCGTATAGTATACGGCGCCAAGATTCCCACGGGGTCGAAAATTTGCGACACCGCGCTGAGAACGTATCGCTTCGTATTCTTGACATCCTTTAGGACGTTTATTAAACTTGAGAGATCGAAAGAGAAACAATCGGATTGCGGGTCCCATAATAGCCCTAAAATCTTCTGGCTTTTGACTTCTTCTATTTCGAATTTGACCTTGACGTTCGGGTTCTCCGCTTCTTGACCCCACATTTTACGCAATTCGGCAGAATTCGTCTGCCACTTTCTCAGGTGCATTTTTGCGTCGCTCAATATTTCGGACGTTCTTCTTGACAGCTTGTACGCTTCTGTCGGATTCTTTGAACCGCTTAGGTAGTCGTCAACGTAGAGGTCTCGATTTAATGAATTTACGACTTCCGCATCCGTCTCTTCGTATTTCTTCGCGTGATGTTTGATGGTTGCGGCCAGCAAATAGGGGCTTGACGTCACGCCAAAGGGCACGCGCGCCATGCGAAGGGTTCTGAATTTATTTTCTTCTATTCGTCCATCTTCTTCCTTCGTCCAAAGAAACCGTACGCTGTCCTTGTCCTCTTGGGCTAGTCCGACTTGCAAAAATGCTTTCTCTATATCCGAGCAGATAGCGATGGGATTCTTTCTAAATCTTAGGAGTAGCGACAGTAGATCCGGCGTAAGATTTGGTCCACTGGCGCCCCGCTGATATGGGAAGAAGCGTCGAAAACGACGCGAAGCTTGGTCGTTGAACTCGTTTCCCTCTTCACACCTTGGTGCGGCAAGTAGTATGACCCTGGCCAGCTTGTTTTGGGATCTCGAACTTCTTCCGCGATTCCTAATTCTAGTTGTTCGGTGATGATCTTTTTGTACGAATCGTAATATTCCGGTTCCCGCTGAAATCTTCTTATCAGGCTATTCATCCGCTTCGTGGCTACCGTTTGGTTGTCCGGTAGCTCTTCTTTTCCCGTGTTCCACGGGAATTTGACTAAATATCGGCCTTCGTCTTCGTTAAATTTTACGTCATCTTGAAATTTCGCTAGTACTTCTTCATCTCCGGGAATTTTTTCGTGTTTCGATTCTATTCCTATAGATTCTAGCTCCCAGAAGGACTTCAGCGCGTTCGATACCTGGTTTTCTTCTACTCCCGCTGTCATGACGGTGATTAAATGACTCTTGATTTCCACGCAGCCTACATTTTTGATTGGGGTGCTCATTGGGCCCTCGATGGTCCAGCCAAATATCGTGTCTAACGCTACTAGTTTATTTGGCAAGCGTTCGTGATTTCCTTTTACTACGTCCCAATAATAGTCTCCACCGATCAAGATGCTGATTTTGGAGTTACTTGGGTTTGTCTGGTTCGGATCATCGGCTAGTTTCGCTCCCGTTCTTTTCACGAAATTTTGAATTTCGTTGCAGCTGCTATTCTTAGCCCGACAAATAAACGGTACTTCTACCGCCTCTACTTGGATTTTCTTCTCGGGTTCACGGGCATTCTGGAGCGTGATTTTTACAATTTTTCTCTTTTTTCCTACGGAATTTTCGTTCCCAAACTCCGTGACTAAAACTTCTTGTTCACCGATGATAGGTAGGCTAAGTTTTCTCGATATTTCTTCTAAGACGAAAGTCCCCTGACTTCCGTTGTCCAGTACGCATCTGACGGGGTTGATATCTATGTTTTCTGGATAATCTGGATTCTTCACCACTATTTTGGCTGTCTGCAGTAACACGTTTTGCCGGCTTGGATCTATGACGGTATTGGCTCCTATTTCGGTACCGCTTTTAGCTTCTGTTTTTGCGTCCTGCTGAGGTGTTCTATGAGCAACGTTTTTGTGACAAACGACGAAATTATGTCTTCCCCGGCAAATCTTGCAATTTCTAAAATGGGAGTCGCAACTTCTCGCGTCGTGGCCGAGCTTGAGACAGATGTAACACCTTCTTTCTTCGCGGATTTGATTTCTCTTTTCGTCGAGCGTGTGGTTGGTACAATTTGCGGATGCGTGGGCGTTGCTCTTGCAGAACATGCAATAGACGGTTTTCGCGGAGATATTGGTTTGAAGCGAAGTCGCGCTTGTAGTATAATTTCTCGAACTATTTTCGTAACGCGCCGGTCTCGGATGATGATCTAATTTTTCTTGCGCTCGCGACGACGGCTGAAATCGCGTATTGACCCTTTCGCGGTTTGACACTTCACCTAACAACGCGCACGTTTCGCGGCCTTCAACTTCATTTTTTAAAAACTCTACCAGGGCGGTGACATTCCACTCCGCATCTTTTATGTGACTTTTGCTATATTCTAGGCGTATATCACGTGGTAAACAAGACACTAATACCGGACACAAAAAGGTACCACTTAATGTGGCGTCTACTCCTAGAGCTAATAGACATCTTAAATTTAAATTTATCTGATCATAAAGATTACGCAATGCCTTAATATCGTTAGAGTCATTTACAGGTTCTAAATTCATCAATCTTTTACCATGGGTATGAACTACTAGGTCTTTACGACCGAAACGTTCTTTAAGCAATTTAACAGCTTCTATATAATTAACATCTGACGCTTTCATTCCCGCTAAAACATGCTTGGCGTCGCCTTCTAAATAAGAGGCTAGATAATTAAACTTCTCTACCTGGGTGATGTTAGGTTTATCGTCGATGGTCGATTTAAAACGGCTCCAAAATCCTTCGAATTCGGTGATGTCTCCGGTAAACTTTGGTATCACCAATGTTGGTAACTTTATTCCCTTATCTTTGGTGATGGTGACGACGCTGTTTTCTCTGCTGTGATGTGATCTGTCTGATGAGAGCTCCGCTGACTTTCGTAACATGCGGTTGGCCTTGCTTTTAATTGCGATGATGTTGTGTTTCTCCTGGTAGGCTAGAATATCCGACATTTCCGACTCCAACTTGTCTTCGTCATCGATGAGCTCCGTTAAGGTTTGGTCGCACAGGGTGATTGCCTCTTCTCTTTTGATTACGGTCGCTAGTTGATCTTCGATGTCTCCCGCGTCTATGGTCGTATCCTTCAATAAACGTTCCAGTTCGTTCACTGCCTTTGTTAAACTGGATCTTAACGGTATTCTTAGTGTTTTTTGCCTCGCTACATCGTCTAACTTTTTCATCTTCTCCGCGGTTTTCTCGGAGTTTGCCATTCAGCTGTTTATCCACTCACTATTCACTATTTTTAACTATTTTTATTTTTTACAGGTTCCCGGGTTTCGGCACCATGTTGGGGATTGCTATCGCAGTTTGGTTCGCTAACTTTAATTTTAACTAATTTTTGGGAGAGCTATGTTGCTAATTGCTGACCGACTGAAAAATCAGTAATTAGGTGAACTAAAATAATTTCTATACTGACTAAACTACTAACTACTCTTCTACTAAACGAATTGAAATAACTTCGACTATTTAAAGATATTGAAATAGTTTATTATTGTTGAGGTCTAAATATTTTAACCCTTTTACTTGGGCGACTAAAAGAATTCTGTCCGTTTTTCGGACACACAAAACCGTTGAAAAGTCGGGAGAAATTTTCCTTCCCTATTGCAAGCGCTGAAATACAATACGCAGGAGTTGATACGCGATTGAGAGAGAGCGAGCTGGCGCCTTCGGGGGCGACGGGGGTTAAGGAAAATTTCTAGTCATTCTTCGCTCCAAGGAGTGTCCAAATGAAAAATAAAGAAACCCCAGCTCCTCTCTCCCAAACTAGTTTCACAATTTTTAGAAACGGTAAAATATATAAACATGGAAAAACACAAATTATGACAAATTTCAAAATATACAAAAAATTACGACAAATATTAAATACACTAAATTTGAGCATTAACACAAAATTTAGATATGGTTAATTAATATTAAACAAAATTAAATCAGTTATTTTACACGCACGTTATACACTCTTTTATATCCTTATTTGTGAGAGCTGCCATTTTATTACAGGTCTGATTTCAAATAGTGCATGCAAGGCCACTTCAAGCGGTCAAGTACACGCGACGTCTCGAGCTGATGAGCACGTGCACTGTCGTGCAGGCGCCCTTGTCTGTACTATTTTAAATTAGGCCTGTAAGGAAATGGCCGACTTCGTAAAAGAGTGTATACAACCAGTATATTTAGCAATTAGCAAATAACTATGATAAAGAAGCTTCAGACATTGTGTAACACCCAAATAAAAATTTAATTATTATAGTATTTACGTTACATCTCTAGGTTATTCAGGTTGGATCAAGTTAAATCTGTAATATTCGTCTCATCAGCAATCCCTTTCAAATTGTACCCGATGCGTTATCCCAAGTAACCAATCTCACCTGATCTACTATCTCATCAGATTGCGTTAGCTGAACAGTTATCTGACTTCTACCGTTAGTAGATATATAATCTTCTGGAAAGCAAATAATAATAAAAAAGTATATTTTCGAATGGAATTGAATCGAGGGATTTGTAAAACTGTGAGGGATCTGAAATCTGCACACTTCTATCTACCGGATTGCGATGAATTCCGTTTAGTTTTTGGCTTGAAATACCTTGTTTCCATTTTGACCCATATCAGCTAATCCAGCGTAATTTCGGCTAATCTGATATCTGATATACAGGGTGTTTTAAAGGTTATGCAAACATTTTAAGGAGTTGTAGGGGTGAGTTGAGAAGTATGTTTGTTTTTCCCCCATTTCCCTACGATGAGTTAAAGAGCGCCAGAGAGCTTCAAGGTGTGGCCTACTAGCCCCTGGAAGTAGGCTGCAACAAGCGCAAAACTTTCGTGGAATATCAGCGGGCATTCAAAAAATGATGGTGTATTCTCGAAAATCCAAGCTGCAACAGACTCGCACTCAGCATCTTTGCCAGCGATCGAGGCTCTGTCGTATCGGTGGGCTGGATCCATGCCGACGAAGACCAAACGTGACAAAAACTAAATATATTCTCCATTCGATAAATCGTACCCGGTACTATTTATAAAACGCGCGCTGAAAGTTCAATATTCTCATCTGTCGTCTCGGACATCGACAAAAATGACAAAACTGCAGCGGGAGAAGGAACGGATCAATTTTTGATATTTCTGGAGTGTAAAAAACGCAGACCGCAGACCGCGCGCCGCTTACCCGTCCAGTTATACACATCAATTATTCGCTCTTCGTTTCTTTTTTTTTGCGCTTTCAAATAAAAACATTGTGTTTTAGAGATAACTGAAATAAATTCTATCCGCAGATCGATAAAGAGCGCTTCAAATTTATGACGTTTTATTTACAGTCTAGATTTTAATACTAAAAGCATTTATTAGAAGAACTATCGGTTTATTCCGCGGGCAAAACTCTTTACATCTGATCAGAGAGTAAAATCACGTTGATCTAAAATAAAAAAAACATTTATCTAAAGGTTTTTATTATTTACTAATAAGACAACATACAGGGTGTTACGGATAAGAGTACCGAAACTTTCTATATGCATTTTATGGGTCTCTATAAGTAAAAATTGTCTAATAAACATGGGTCGTAAAGTGCTTCGTTTCAGGGATATGGGCTCCCAAAAAACTACCCAAAAACCCGGACACAGCCTTAAATCTGGCAAACAATATTCTTCCTTGAACCCAATTGTTTTCATTAAACTATCAATTGTTTTTTATCAGTGAGGTGAGAAACTTTAATAACAAGTGGAAAAAGTTCATTAATATACTTTTAGAAGTAAAATTAGTTTTGGGGTAGTTTTTTGGGAGCCCCTATCCCTGAAACGAAGCACTTTAGGACCCATGTTTATTAGACATTTTTTACTCATAGAGACCCATAGAATGCACATAGAAAGTTTCGGTACTCTTAACCGTAACACCCTGTATATTATTCTAAAATCTGTTTGACTAACGAATTTTGAGGTTAAAAATCAGATCAGTTACCATATTGTTGTAAGGTTCATTACATAAAAATAGTACGGCAATTATTATTTTTCAGCTCAAAATAGCAAACGCTATAATCAATCTATAAATTTAATATTGATTGAAAAACTGATCAACTGAAAATTGCTGCTCTAAATCATTTAAAATAATATATGGGAGTTGAAATCTTATCGGTAAAAAGGTCAAGGTTTTTTTCGGTTACTCGTGCTAACAAAGAAATGTTAGGACAGTTAAGGAATACTCTCTAGTCTAGAACGCTTTACCCTCTGGCTTTAGTACAAACAAGAATATAACGTAACTGTTTACTAGCGCCAAAGGCTATACCGACCTTCCAATTTCTACGCTTTTAGTATAAAGTAACATTAGTTACTTTGTAAATGAATTCTCTCGTCAATTATTCAGAGCCTTCTCTCTAGCGAGCTAAGCTTTACGTATACCCGTCTAATTTCCATAATATAAATATTTGAAATTCAGTTTTTATATAATTTAATTTAGAAAAAAAAAACCCCAAGCACTTCCTGTGTACAAAGCTAATTAAGAACCAAGAATCCAATTAAAGTTTAACCATGGCCAGACGAGACTCCCGGTTATTAGAGAGGTTTAGCGGCCGACTTTTTGAACGGAAACGTCTAGACTAGCGTTTTCTCGACGTTTTGTAACGTCAAAAGGTCTCTCCTTATCTTACCTAATATTAAAAAGTAAAGTATTAAACTTTAGGAAAAAGTCATAAAACTCTAAACACAAGAAAATCTAATTTCCCGAGTCACTTTCCTAAGAAAGAAGAACACAGAGACCCCAAATTGAACAACATTCCTTCGGAGATACAGACGCAAATCCACGTAGATTACTACATGTATTCTTCAATTTTAAAGAAACCGTCCATAAGAATTAAAAAAAATTAATATCTATATAACCGATAAGGTAAAATAAAATAAAATATAACATATTATTTATACCATATATACCAGGAATACATACTTGGAATGCTTATCGCGGCTGATTTTCGTCTCGATGTGGCTGACAGTTTTTTTGACGTCACTATAGCCGCGTTCACACTAGACACTTTGGAACCGTTTTTAAACGGTTTCGAAAGCTAAAATTAAACATTTTCGGTTTCAACTGTATTAATAGCCTTAGATAAATACTTTCGACACCAAAATTTTACAATTTAAAACAGTTCCAAAGTGCCTAGTGTGAACGCGGCTTTAGTTAACTTAACAAACAACTATACGTGAGAGGGGAGCGCGCGCAGAGGGGATTTTTTATCCCGTAGGCGGGGCCAAAGCCGTCAGAGTGATCTTACCATACGCGATACGGCAGGATAAGCATTCCAAGTAGAGGTATGGAACCTGTATATACATATATTATTATATCATACATATTATATGATTTGATGTGCTTTATCTTATTAAATTACCAAATCTTATTATACTTATATTTCGTGAAGAAATATTTCTTAGTTGAATTTTTTACTGGAGATGTAAGATCAAATCATGGGCAAACTACTACAGGACGCGTAATGTAAGCCTATAAAACTTCGTCTTCCAAATTTAAATTTTACGTGACGGGCAGCGCCACCTAGTGAAGTTCTTTGAAGTTAAAAGTTTGGGACAAGATGGCAGCTAGGAGCAACAAACACAAGGAGAACGCAGCTAGCCTTTAAACACGCTAACGAAGGGTTGTGTACGAATTTCATTGGACGAGCGTCACGAGCCTTTACGCTGAACGATTTACGGGCGGGGGGAAGACAATTTCCGAATTTTCCCCTTCCGACGGCAGCAGGCGCTAAAGCGTCTAGCCAATGAAAAACGTACACAAGAAAATCCACGACTTTTGACGGGTTGCGTTCTCCTTGTGTGGGGTGTTGTGTTTGTTGCTCCTAGATGGCAGCGTCCATGGAGTTGGAGATTAGATTATTGAAAGTAGTTTGCCCATGATCTAATGATGAACATGGTTGAAGTTACAATAAATGTAAAATATACGACGGATACTTCTTGGCTTAAGAGTATTTTATTTGAATTTTGTGTCTGTTGTTATAGGCATCCACAAATTTTCCGTTAAATAAAAAAAAATGACTACGTTAAATTGTTACTATGTTGGTATGAGGCTTAATGGAAATTAATTACAAAGTAAATAAATGTCAAAAAGTCAAAATTTTAGCCAGAGATTCCATCAGTAGACCGGTTTCGCCCTTTTGGGGCTCATCAGTACTGTGTAGGAACTCTGGCTTTACTCGGATATCTGCCGATATCAGCTAAACTAATAAACATTCAGAGTGCCCTATATGTGAGCAGTCCATTGCAATTTATAAATACATATGTCTGCTGAATAGCGACCGCCATGCAATAATCGGTGAAGAATTTCATTATAAATTGCAATGGACTGCTCACATATAGGGCACTCTGAATGTTTATTAGTATATAAATGTCGTTAATTTTAACAAAATTATAAACATTATAATAAATCCCAGCTTGTGGCACTGGGTGTAAGCTTGTCAGAACCACTCCTTCGACCTTAAGTTTGCAAGTTCTCTCTCCACTGGTTAAAGCGGTTTTCCCCCTAATTCTTCGGCTTTCCCTTCCCATAAAAACTTTTAGAGGTTAATGGTAATAGTGAGTGTAGGGAGCTGTTGGCATGAAGGGCTTGCCACCACTCTCCTACGCATTGTAACTCGGGCATCTGTTTAAAGGAATTAAAAAGTCCCTCGATTATTTCAATTATAATAAATTTTAACGCTATTCTTTTTTGAATTTGAAATCTAAATTGGAGCGTATTTCTCCGTTTTATCGATATCAAAGTAGTAAGTATGAAACAAAGAAATAAATTTTGGCGGTCATAAACTGATATCGTATCGCGTAATATTTATGATGGAATTTAATTCATTCGCTGCTTTTACGTTCTGACGCTTTAAATATCGCCAGAGTTCTAAAACTCTAAATGCGTTTCGACGATTAGGCCACAGCTGTTTCCACGGAACTTAGTCTAAAGACATTTATTTTATCAAATGTCAAGAATTTCACGAATGTAGGTTGACTAGAGAGAACTTAAGAGAGGCAGCTAATGCGAAATTAAAAACGTCGAACGTGTCAAACCTCCGCCTATTTACTACGTCGAAAAAATAACTTTTTAATTAATATTTCCCTGTTTTCTTTTCAATTACAATATTCGTCTTTGAAAGTGTTTATTCGAGCGTGTTTTTGTACAAATATTTAATAGGTACACAACTGTCAACACATCAGCCGATTTAGTTTCGACATTTTTGAATAAATAAAACGAAGTTACCGTAATAAGTAATAATTATATTGGAATAAAAATGAATTAATAATATTTACGAATTGATATAAAAATTAGTGATTGTAAATGGTTCAGCCAATCACAAATCCCTCCTAGTTAAGTCGTTTCTAAACCTTTCCACTCGAGATTGGCAAAATCCAATACTAAATTTGGCAGGAAAATCAACTCACCCTTTTCAAACACACAACAGCAACTATAATACGTTTTTCATTTTGGTCAAGCAAGTTGGGGGATGGAAACCCCAGAGTTTTGGCAATTTTCCATCCCTTCATCCCGGCGTATTCCCCAAAACCTGGGTTTCTCTTTTTAACCGTGCCATGATTGACAGTCTTTTTTAATCCCCAAAATTACGTTGGTTTCCCAACTTTTCGCAACAGTAGCTATAACCGATATATTTTTTCAGTCCTGTTTATTAACCTTATTATTAGAAACCTTAGCTCTACAGGTAATATAAATATAATTAAATTTGTATTATACATAATGTATAATAGAATATTCAATTTTTTAATAACTTAATTGATCGATTATTTCGTGGTCGGGTGAAAGTTAGATAAATTTTCAGATTTATTTTTAATTATTTGGCTGATATAAACCCGAAATTTTTGTTGTTGTTGCTTGATATTTAAATTCTAGTTAGAATTTTCCGTAAATCTAATTTGATATTATTATTTAAAATATAGTCACATTACGTACAATTTCTACTTTTGTTTAGATCAGTACTAACGGCTCGAGGTTGAATAAGAATTTACACCGAAGTACCGAAACATTTCAAAAATAAATACAGGTATACAGGTGGTGACGATTCTACATACGATATAGATTTATACACATTTTATACAGATGGAACGAATCCATCCAATGCATTCGAATAAACACAAAATGGAAGAAGGTGTACATATCGCCAATGAAGTAAATCTAACTCAAATATGCGATTGTGTACTAAAATAGTTTATAATAATAACAATAATATTAATCACCAATCATTTTGTAATTTTTCGCAATACGTCTGGAAAATATTTGCCGATAATATCACCAATATAAATTTTCTGGCGAAAACCGCGTGGTCGGCTTCTAAATAAAAGTTTTTTATATCCATGAGACCCTTTCTTTGTATAATTTAAGTTATAAATTTTTTATCTTTGTGAATTCTAAATATTTTTTTATTATTGTGAAGAAAACAAACAACAAGTTTATAATATCCATGAGACACTTACTTTGTAAATTTTAAGTTAAACATTTTTGATCTTTATGAATTCAAAATATTTTTTTTATTGAGAAGAAATCAAATGATTTAATTAATTTAAATAGGAAAGTCGCTTTAATGTTTTTGCATATATAGTTTGTGTGAAGGTTTAAATAGATTATAAATTGTAAAATGCCTAATCAAAATGAAAATAAAGGTGTAAGCTTTGACGACAGTGACGAGCTAAGAACGCTAGGCCTAACGTCGTCCGCTATTATTGGGGATAATTGGGCACGTGTTTAGTATTTGGATAGATATCTTTCCAATACTTGACACTACGGCGCTACAAGCGGCGCTGCCGTAAAAGCAACAAGCACACCATTTAGTTTCGGGTCCAGTAATTATACGTCCAAGGTTTAACCTGTCTAATTGATCGAGCTTCCTACAAATTTAATTATATTTATATTACCTGTAGAGCTAAGGTTTCTAATAATAAGAAGGTTAATAAACCGGACGGAAAAAATATATCGGTTATAGCTACTGTTGCGAAAAGTTGGGAAACCAACGTAATTTTGGGGATTAAAAAAGACTGACAATCATGGCATGGTTAAAAAGAGAAACCCAGGTTTGGGGGAAAACCCCGGGATGAAGGGATGGAAAATTGCCAAAACTCTGGGGTTTCCATCCCCCAACTTGCTTGACCAAAATGAAAAACGTACTATAGTTGCTGTTGTGTATTCGAAAAGGGTGAGTTGATTTTCCTGCCAAATTTAGTAATGGATTTTGCCAATCTCGCGTGGTAAGTTTTAGAAACGGGGTAGGTACATTTTTTCGAATTTCCATCCTCCGAACGGTGGAACAAATGTTCGAATTTCATTCGTCTGAACCGCCGAAATAACAAATGTTTCAATTGTTCGAATTGGACAACTTGTTGGTTTCATTCGTCCAAATCAGTAGCATCACTTGTCCGAATTCTGTCGCTAAATTAGTATTTCTTATTGCTGTTTTTTTTGGTCCGGATTTTTTTTAGTGCAAGAATTGAATTTTTTTCCTTTGGCCGATATAGTAAGTGGGAATTGCGTTGAATGTTGTGGATATTTTAGGTTAGGTTCACGTTAATGTTACTATTTTCTTATATTAACAATATTAAAAAAAAACAATTCCTAATGTTCGAAAAAACGGACAAACGATTATTCGAACAAATGAAATTCGCCAGTAAAGTTAACATAAATTGAACGACTAAATTACCAACAAAAGTTGTGATAAATTTTTCTGGCAAATGAAGTACGTTTTCGGACATACGATCCTGTTTTCCGGCATTCGGACATTTGTACCACCGTTCGGACGAATTAAATTCGAACAAATGTACCCAAATCTTAGAAACGACTTAACTAGAAGGGATTTGTGATTGGCTGAATCATTTACAATAACTAATTTTTATATCAATTCGTAAATATTATTAATTTACGAGAATTCCATTGGCAATATTGATTATTACTTTACCCAGAAACAATATCAGTTCTAACTACATACTCTATAATAGAGTATTCATTTTTTTAATAACTTAATTGACCGACTATTTCGTGGTCGGGTGAAAGTTAGATCAATTTTCAGATTTATTTTTATTTATTTGGCTGATATAAACCAGAAATTTTTGTTGTTGTTGTTGCTTGAGATCGATTACCCATGGATAGACTTTGATAAATTAATTAACAGGATTTAAATTCTAGTTAGAATTTTCCGTAAATCTAATTTAAAATTATTATTTAAAATATAGTCAAACTACGTACAATTTCTACTTTTGTTTAGATCAGTACTAACGGCTCGAGGTTGAGTAAGAACTTACAGCGAAGTACCGAAACATTTCAAAAATAAATACAGGTATACAGGTGGTGACGATTCTACATACGATATAGATTTATAAACATTTTATACAGATGGAACGAATCCATCAAATGCATTCGAATAAACACAAAATGGAAGAAGGTGTACATATCGCCAATGAAGTAAAACTAACTCAAATATGAGATTGTGTACTGACATAGTTTATAATAATAATAATAATAATAATAATAATAATCACCAACAATTTTAACTATATGGTGTAATTTTCCGAAATAGGTCTGTAAAATATTTGCCGATAATATCACCAATATAAATTTTCTGGCGAAAACCGCGTGGTCGGCTTCTAAATAAAAGTTTTTTATATCCATGAGACCCTTTCTTTGTATAATTTAAGTTATAATATTTTTATCTTTGTGAATTCTAAATATTTTTTTGATTATTGAGAAGAAAACAAACAACAGGTTTATAATATCCATGAGACACTTACTTTGTAAAATTTAAGTTATACATTTTTGATCTTTATAATTCTAAATAATTTTTTATTATTGAGAAGAAATCAAATTATTCAACCCACTAATGGGTGGGTTGATATAAAACATTCTTCCCTTAACACGGATCCATTAGCAAAGTTCCTCGGCATAAGTGGCGCTACTAAAAACTTCTAAAAAAAGTTTTACAAATGAGTATTAATTACGAGAGCGGAGATTTAAAAGGGCCGCATCCGAAACGTTTGGAGAAAAAGAACTTTCGAGGAACGCGATTCTTTAGTAGACGCCCACGGCAAAGTTCCAAACGTTGGAACAAAAGATAGAAAAAATTCTTAATTCATTAAGTAAAGATAAGTTTCGCGCAGCCTCTATGGCGTTTTCCTCTACAAAAGCGCACTCCGAAGAAATTAGATCACGCAATTTTTTTAGGTTGGCGGGTCGTTAAGTTTCCAATTTCGTGAAGCTCGCGGCACTTTTTCTTTCGCTCTATTCTTTTGACGCGGATGTCGAATTTCATACCGTCATATAATAGAGTTCGTTCTTTCCCAAAACTGAAAATCCGAAACCAAATCCACGCGTTCGTGTTGCGACGTTTTTGGTTTCCGTCCACTAGAGCCTTTAGAAAAGCGCTTTCAAAGAAAACCTCCGATTCCACGCTTGCCCGAGAAATTTTGATGCCTAATCAATCAAGTAATAGTTGTTTCCTTGCGAAAGATGGATCTTAAACAACGTCTCCTTATTCACGAAAGCGGGTAAAAACTGTAATCCGTAGTTAGTTGATGTATTATATACGTTTCGGACGTATCTCGAGCGTGATTGGATACTTTTGAAACGCGTTGTATGACGATAATGGAGGATGACGTACAATTACTAACGACGTGTTTGGGTCGAAGTTTGGATGGCTTTGTATTCCCTCATTTGTCAACAGAATCGCGAAAACAATGACCCCGAAGTATTTTTCACGATAGTTATAGAGCGATGATTCTTTTTGAGGGCGCAACGTGTACCGAGAAGTTGATGTCGGTCTTGATCAATGGCTCAATTTCCATCCAATATCTTCGGAAGGTCGTATAGGTAAAACGTTAATATGGATGACAATTAACATTTGCTCAAGCGGGAATTTCAATTGATTGAGTGAGTATCATTGAATTGGGAATAGTACTGCTAGAATTACAATTACGATTTCGGTTGCCATGGTTACGCGGGACCTGTTCTGATAAGACTGTACGAAATTCATCTTTATAATTAGGTGGTAGCGCCATCTATATTTTGTAAAGATATATGGCTAAAAATAAATAATTATTAGCTAACTCACCGTAACTTGAGTTAAAAAGGATCGTGTTGACAGAATAAAATTATTTTTAAACAACTTCAAAGGTTTGTTTGTTACGAATAATCATACATTTCAATTTCGCATCAGATTCGCGAAAAAATTCAATTGCAATATAGTTGCCACCACTAGAGACAGATGCCGCCACGGTAGAGCGATAAAGTTGATAAAGCCTCCTTATTGAACGAAATTGGTCACGCGCCAGCCAGATTCTGAGTATCGTGTTGTTTGCTAGAGTTATTATTATTAAGAATGATAGTTTCAATGAAAATTAAATAGATTTTAGCCATATGTTCGTTGAACAATAGTGTCTTCGGAACAAGAAGATTATATATTTATATTTTACGAACGAATGGCACACAATTCCGTTTTCTGAAAGGTCTAACCAAAGACGCAAAAATAAAAATGAAAATTATTAGACTCTTGCTAAGATATAAACGCACGCTCATTTGCTAAGCAAGCGAACACTTTTATTTTTTAGAGAATTTGATCTAAACATCGAAAAGAGAAAAATCCAGATAAGCCTTTGACTAAACAATGAACGGTCCAAATCCGACGAGCGCCTTTTTAAACCCGTCAACTTCAAAAGATAAGAAGACGTCACTTTGGCTTTCCAAGATCTTTCACAAACAAAACACGAAAGAAAAATCCTCCGCGGGCCAAATCGGCAATAAACTTTTTCTCTTATCAAAACTTTTACCAGCTAAAATGTCAAGGAAATCCAAGATCTCGAGACATCAGGCCTTTGGGCCATTTATGAATTCCATTTCATTCACCGGGGGTGGTTGAAACATATGAGATGAACGCTCCAAATCTATTTAGGCAAGGCGAAGAGAAAAACACCAGGGGTTCGAATGAATAAATTAACCGAATTTATTATCGAAATCAAATTAAGTTGGGCACGCTTTTAATGCTAAAGTCGCTTTCGGCCAGTAGATGGCGTTTAATTGGTAGCACACGCGAACCACGCGCTTCCTCTATGGGGTGTTGAAACTCGCGGAAGGAAGCGAGGTACTTAGCGCTATCGAGTCGCAACGGCCAACTTCAACTAAAGAAATAAAGCGTGACCAGCTAGTACGAAGCGCGTAGCCTAGCCGTACGTTGCTCTCCCAGAAACTCAATCGAACTTTCGCGAATGGAGTTAGAAGCGAAACAATGATGCGATATGCAAATCAAGCTCGGAATGCGCGGACGAAAGAAACGCGTCTCCGCTTCCTTTTCATTGGATGGTGTCAGAGCGCATTATTTGCTAGCGTCCTCGCTTTTCTTCTCCCTTTAATTCCTTTCTTTTTAAATTGAAATTTATTGGTCTAACGGCTTACCGGTAATTCCCCAGAATTTCTCGCTCCGACAGGGACTCTTTCTTTGCGCAGAGGGATTAGCAAAGCGTCGGCTGCTAACATTTTCCCATCTAAGTAGCTGCCTCTAACTCATTTTCGCTAAAAATAAACTTTACCTTTTATTTCGATAGGTTTATGTTGTTGATTAATGAACATTTCTACCGTATAGTCGGGAAATCCAAAACAACTTACGCCGTAATAAATTTGGCTCAACTAAAATTGTTGCTTTCGAGGTTTATAAAATTAATCGCAATCGCTCTATACTTTTTTCATCCCAATTGATAGCGTATTTTTAAGACAAAGGTTTAAAATTAGAAACGATATTAGCTCCTACACGTGCTACTAGCAGCGCGTATCAGTAAAGCTCATCAGATACATCGGTGAGTAACCGATGTCACCATTTTCTACTGTCTTTTGGCGTTTTCGGTTTTGACATCATGATGCCTATAAGAAAAACCAGCTAGAAGAGATGTTGCACGCGTTGTTGGTAGATATCGCGACCATGCATATAAAAAAACGCAGATTTCCAACGGATTTTTCGTTAAGATAATGGCGATATATTGGTAAACCAAATTGTGAGCTAGGTTTACCACGTAATTATTCCTAGTAACAGATTCAAGTTCTTAGCTATGAGGAAAATCTATACTTCGAAAAATTCTTCAATGGATTGATTCTGGTAAAAGAAAAACATTCGAAAATACATCCAGAGAAAATGTATTCTAAGCTAGATATACATTATGGATCTTATCTTATACTAAAATGTTTATGTATTAAATGGATTACATAAACTCCCAGATGGGAAAATTTAAAATTTATGCTAAATACGTTTGAAACGAATATACACAAATATTGCGGTGTCTACCACGTATAAATAGCCCGGTCACATTATACGGCGAATTTAAAATCGAAATAGCTTTTACCAAATTATACTAAAGTCTCGGCGGCTAGGTAAATTCGATTCGCGATAGACATTAAGTTTGGGTATCGGAGATATTTATCAGTTGTCATAGATGTTCATCAAAGGTTCGGTTGCTACGCGTGAAAGTCTTTGAAGTTGGTTTTAATAAGATTCAATATATAGAAAAAACCAACGACCCAACAACGAATTTCGTTTCATCGGCCTACGAATGTTCTTATAAATAAGCAATATCAAACTGAGTCGTGATTGGACGGCGAATGAGGATGGCACATCGAACGCATGCTAATGCGAATAAACGGAAACGTAGAGAGTTTAATCAGCGACTGTTAAGAAGTGTTTGGTAAACACGCTATATAACTTTCGGGGAACGTTCTTGTTGAATATGGAAATGAGGTATTCCGTATCCCAACAGCGAATTATCTTGGCGCTCGGAAACCTTCGGTGGAAAACACTCGAGAATGCGAAATATTCAAAAGTTTTGGGACTGAAATTAATTTCTCAGAAAATGTGAAAGGATGCGTCAAATAAGACGTCAAAATGGTTTCTCTTCTTTTTGTAGGTAAAAAATGATTATACGGTTTAAAACGGATTCGGGGGCCTTGATGTAAATTTTAAATTAAGAGATTTGAAGTAGGAACGGGCTGGTACTTAACTACTGTTAAAATGGGTCAGCTCTTCGAATAAAATCGCTCTTTTATGCAAATTAATATTGGCCGGGTTAAACAAAGTAATAAATGATGATGGCGGACATTGGGAAAATCATCAGCGAGGGTTATATCGGTGATTATTATTCGCGATTAAATAAATGTTTGATCAATTTAGCTACTTCTATAGTGTAATAAATAAAGAGGGTTTCATTTTCAACGGCGTCAAGTCATTTAATTTATCCTCCCACGCGCCGCGTCAAGAGCTCGCGACTAAACTTATTCGTGTACTAGCGCTTGCGCGGTTAGTTTAATAAAAAAGACAAATTTAAAGTTTTAAACTTTCAGAACTATAAGACAAAATGGTTGGGAAGACTGTACTTTTAACAAGACTAAATTCGCGATGCAAGATTTTACAACAATGCCTAACATTTGAAATTTTAAATACAAAAGGCTTAAGGCGAGCGCAGCTGGGTTGAGTTTGAAACGCGTGCCCATAAGATAGAATTGAGGGCAATGAAAACATGCGTATTTAAAATCAATTTAAATGGGATGCATAACAATAAGAAGGTAAAAATTAAAAGAAAATATTTTTCTGTACTTCGGTGACTTAGTAAGAATTGTCGCAGTTGAGGACCTTGAGAACGCGAATAGATAGTTACATTGCGTTTGATTACCTGATTTTCGTGATTCTGATATCAAGTCAATTCGACCTGTTTCTCGAATGTAAAACTT
Organism: Leiobunum rupestre; assembly: GCF_980474605.1. Classification (NCBI taxonomy): domain Eukaryota; kingdom Metazoa; phylum Arthropoda; class Arachnida; order Opiliones; family Sclerosomatidae; genus Leiobunum; species Leiobunum rupestre. The sequence continues at coordinate 28,724,970 of NC_143387.1, read as the reverse complement.
ATCGCAATTTTTATGTTGTACAAGTCTATGAACCTAAGATATGATTGTTAATTCCTGAAGTTATGAACTAAGTTCCGCTACATATTTCGTAACGATAATGATTACATGTCTTGGTATCGTAATCAGGTAGATAATATGAGGCAAGAGTCGATTTTAGGCGGGTTTTTGATGGTGAGAGCTTCATTTCTAGTGGTCTTGGATACACGATTGAGATCAAATGTTAAGAAACTAGCTTGTTTTAAAACTATAACTCAATTTCTTAGCCTCGTTTTTAAAATCATCTTCAGAGGTGCAGATACTTCGCAGCCATTCAAACTAGGGTACTTTATGGATCTAGTCGTGGGCAGTGTTCAGCGATATCTAGATACACGATATCTAGATACGGATCTAGCTACGTTTTAAGGTACTTTTTTTTAGGTATAAGATACAATTGTGGGTAAAAGATACTAACTTTTTTCAGGCGAACACTGATAAATAAAAATCTCTTACACATACCTTTTTTTCCGTATCTGTTTGCAAAGAATGTATCTTATGTATCTAAATTATTGCCCTTTGGTATCTATCTTTTGTTGAGGGGCTATATCTGCGACGTTCCTTATCTGTATCTTTCTTGTTTTGGTAGATATATTTTAATGCATCGATAAAAAGATATACCAGGTACAGAGAGTGAAAACGAACGTAATTATGTTTTTAGTTTGAATAAGCATTATCTGGGTTTTGTTTCAGGCATCTCTTCGGGGGGAATATCTACCTCCCGGGCGTTAAGAGCTTGCCAATGGACATCAAAGACACGTTTGTCTGGTAAAAACCACCCTGAGCCTAGTTACCTTCCCCCGAGGAAACGTTTCTGAGAGAAACCCTGAGCATTATTAACGTTTATAGCGCAAGAGTCAGACTCAGGGGCGGATAGGCGCCTTTTTCGTGAAGTAGGTACTGTAGGCTTGCGGCCCCCAAAAATCACTTTTCAAATCACTTTTCAAACGGTCCCCAGTCGAACTAAAGGGTAATTTTGGTCGAGGCCCCGTGAGATAACGCTCACCAGCCCACCGGCCCAATCCACCCCTGGTCAGACTTTAAAAGAAGCACCTACTCTTAACATGACGGACATCGTCGTTTGCCGTGATGAATATAATTTAATTAGTATTTCGCATAAATGTGTCGGTACTATTAATACGAAAAGTATGGTGACTACCGCTGAGTTCAGTGTTTCTCCATCTTTCCGCTACTATCCTATCATAAAGGAAGACGACGAAGTGGTCGACGATATGACGTAGGGGAAGTAAGGTCGGCGCTAGGAAATGGCGACAAAGGTGACCGCCTAGAGCGCCGCACTCACAACAGCGGCACTTATTGGGGGCCAGCATAAATCCGTCAAGGGGGTGGCCGAAGTCTGAACCCAGAACCTCCCTGGTCTACGCCACTTGCCCGCACTTAGCGACACTTATGTTTTGGGATCCCGCAGTTAGCGACACTTATTGGTTACCCGCACTTAGCGGGGGTTTTTGGTTCCCCCCGTACTTAGCGACATGTTTTAGGATCCCGCAGTTAGCGACACTTATTGGTTACCCGCACTTAGCGTGGGTTTTTGGTTCCCCCCGTACTTAGCGACATGTTTTAGGATCCCGCAGTTAGCGACACTTATTGGTTACCCGCACTTAGCGGGGGTTTTTGGTTCCCCCCGTACTTAGCGACATGTTTTAGGATCCCGCAGTTAGCGACACTTATTGGTTACCCGCACTTAGCGGGGGTTTTTGGTTCCCCCCGTACTTAGCGACATGTTTTAGGATCCCGCAGTTAGCGACACTTATTGGTTACCCGCACTTAGCGTGGGTTTTTGGTTCCCCCCGTACTTAGCGACATGTTTTAGGATCCCGCAGTTAGCGACACTTATTGGTTACCCGCACTTAGTGGGGGTTTTTGGTTCCCCCCGTACTTAGCGACATGTTTTAGGATCCCGCAGTTAGCGACACTTATTGGTTACCCGCACTTAGCGGGGGTTTTGGTTCCCCCCGTACTTAGCGACATGTTTTAGGATCCCGCAGTTAGCGACACTTATTGGTTACCCGCACTTAGCGGGGGTTTTTGGTTCCCCCCGTACTTAGCGACATGTTTTAGGATCCCGCAGTTAGCGACACTTATTGGTTACCCGCACTTAGCGGGGGTTTTTGGTTCCCCCGTACTTAGCGACATGTTTTAGGATCCCGCAGTTAGCGACACTTATTGGTTACCCGCACTTAGCGGGGGTTTTTGGTTCCCCCCGTACTTAGCGACATGTTTTAGGATCCCGCAGTTAGCGACACTTATTGGTTACCCGCACTTAGCGGTGGTTTTTGGTTCCCCCCGTACTTAGCGACATGTTTTAGGATCCCGCAGTTAGCGACACTTATTGGTTACCCGCACTTAGCGGGGGTTTTTGGTTCCCCCCGTACTTAGCGACATGTTTTAGGATCCCGCAGTTAGCGACACTTATTGGTTACCCGCACTTAGCGGGGGTTTTTGGTTCCCCCCGTACTTAGCGACATGTTTTAGGATCCCGCAGTTAGCGACACTTATTGGTTACCCGCACTTAGGGGGGGTTTTTGGTTCCCCCCGTACTTAGCGACATGTTTTAGGATCCCGCAGTTAGCGACACTTATTGGTTACCCGCACTTAGCGGTGGTTTTTGGTTCCCCCCGTACTTAGCGACATGTTTTAGGATCCCGCAGTTAGCGACACTTATTGGTTACCCGCACTTAGCGGGGGTTTTTGGTTCCCCCCGTACTTAGCGACATGTTTTAGGATCCCGCAGTTAGCGACACTTATTGGTTACCCGCACTTAGCGGGGGTTTTTGGTTCCCCCCGTACTTAGCGACATGTTTTAGGATCCCGCAGTTAGCGACACTTATTGGTTACCCGCACTTAGCGGGGGTTTTTGGTTCCCCCCGTACTTAGCGACATGTTTTAGGATCCCGCAGTTAGCGACACTTATTGGTTACCCGCACTTAGCGGGGGTTTTTGGTTCCCCCCGTACTTAGCGACATGTTTTAGGATCCCGCAGTTAGCGACACTTATTGGTTACCCGCACTTAGCGTGGGTTTTTGGTTCCCCCCGTACTTAGCGACATGTTTTAGGATCCCGCAGTTAGCGACACTTATTGGTTACCCGCACTTAGCGGGGGTTTTTGGTTCCCCCCGTACTTAGCGACATGTTTTAGGATCCCGCAGTTAGCGACACTTATTGGTTACCCGCACTTAGCGGGGGTTTTTGGTTCCCCCCGTACTTAGCGACATGTTTTAGGATCCCGCAGTTAGCGACACTTATTGGTTACCCGCACTTAGCGGGGGTTTTTGGTTCCCCCCGTACTTAGCGACATGTTTTAGGATCCCGCAGTTAGCGACACTTATTGGTTACCCGCACTTAGCGGGGGTTTTTGGTTCCCCCCGTACTTAGCGACATGTTTTAGGATCCCGCAGTTAGCGACACTTATTGGTTACCCGCACTTAGCGGGGGTTTTTGGTTCCCCCCGTACTTAGCGACATGTTTTAGGATCCCGCAGTTAGCGACACTTATTGGTTACCCGCACTTAGCGGGGGTTTTTGGTTCCCCCCGTACTTAGCGACATGTTTTAGGATCCCGCAGTTAGCGACACTTATTGGTTACCCGCACTTAGCGGGGGTTTTTGGTTCCCCCCGTACTTAGCGACATGTTTTAGGATCCCGCAGTTAGCGACACTTATTGGTTACCCGCACTTAGCGGGGGTTTTTGGTTCCCCCCGTACTTAGCGACATGTTTTAGGATCCCGCAGTTAGCGACACTTATTGGTTACCCGCACTTAGCGGGGGTTTTTGGTTCCCCCCGTACTTAGCGACATGTTTTAGGATCCCGCAGTTAGCGACACTTATTGGTTACCCGCACTTAGCGGGGGTTTTTGGTTCCCCCCGTACTTAGCGACATGTTTTAGGATCCCGCAGTTAGCGACACTTATTGGTTACCCGCACTTAGCGGGGGTTTTTGGTTCCCCCCGTACTTAGCGACATGTTTTAGGATCCCGCAGTTAGCGACACTTATTGGTTACCCGCACTTAGCGGGGGTTTTTGGTTCCCCCCGTACTTAGCGACATGTTTTAGGATCCCGCAGTTAGCGACACTTATTGGTTACCCGCACTTAGCGGGGGTTTTTGGTTCCCCCCGTACTTAGCGACATGTTTTAGGATCCCGCAGTTAGCGACACTTATTGGTTACCCGCACTTAGCGGGGGTTTTTGGTTCCCCCCGTACTTAGCGACATGTTTTAGGATCCCGCAGTTAGCGACACTTATTGGTTACCCGCACTTAGCGGGGGTTTTTGGTTCCCCCCGTACTTAGCGACATGTTTTAGGATCCCGCAGTTAGCGACACTTATTGGTTACCCGCACTTAGCGGGGGTTTTTGGTTCCCCCCGTACTTAGCGACATGTTTTAGGATCCCGCAGTTAGCGACACTTATTGGTTACCCGCACTTAGCGGGGGTTTTTGGTTCCCCCCGTACTTAGCGACATGTTTTAGGATCCCGCAGTTAGCGACACTTATTGGTTACCCGCACTTAGCGGGGGTTTTTGGTTCCCCCCGTACTTAGCGACATGTTTTAGGATCCCGCAGTTAGCGACACTTATTGGTTACCCGCACTTAGCGGGGGTTTTTGGTTCCCCCCGTACTTAGCGACATGTTTTAGGATCCCGCAGTTAGCGACACTTATTGGTTACCCGCACTTAGCGGGGGTTTTTGGTTCCCCCCGTACTTAGCGACATGTTTTAGGATCCCGCAGTTAGCGACACTTATTGGTTACCCGCACTTAGCGGGGGTTTTTGGTTCCCCCCGTACTTAGCGACATGTTTTAGGATCCCGCAGTTAGCGACACTTATTGGTTACCCGCACTTAGCGTGGGTTTTTGGTTCCCCCCGTACTTAGCGACATGTTTTAGGATCCCGCAGTTAGCGACACTTATTGGTTACCCGCACTTAGCGGGGGTTTTTGGTTCCCCCCGTACTTAGCGACATGTTTTAGGATCCCGCAGTTAGCGACACTTATTGGTTACTCGCACTTAACGGCACTTATTGGTACACCCCCTCTTTTTTCCTTCAATTGCGTTGAGAGAAGGGGCCCCTTCTCACTACTTAGGGCCCCGCACTCTCTAATTCCGGGCCTGAGGGAGGAAGTCGGACTTCACTTCACCCAAACCTCTCTTTGTTGATATTCAGTCTATGCCTGCTCTTCTTTGAAATGTTTTGTTAAATTTCGTGTCGCTACTCACAGTACATAGGAATCGTTTTGTATATCTAAACTATACCTATTATCTAGATACAGATATTTTTACCTTTAGATAAAATCACTTTTTACTGGGTACTATATTTTTAGTTAAAAGGGGTTCGAGGAAATATCCGATACGCGAATATAACTCTGGAATACGTATGAAAAGATAAACAGTATAGCACGTTAACTAGATAAAAGTATCTTTCCACCAACAATCAACAGATACGCTAGATACTTTAACCTTAGGTACAAATATCTTTTACCTAGTATCTTTTATCTTTTACCTAGATACCAAATCGCTGAACACTGGTCGTGGGTGGAAAGAAGATGGGCAAAGATAAGAGCGGATATCCATTTATTTCTGATAGTTTGCTTCCGCGAAAATTATCATGTGCAAGAAAGTTATCTAGTTGATTTTGACGAGGAGTGCACTTTACAAAAAGCTTTCACGTTTTTGGGGTGAAATTTGTTGACTAAATGGGAGGGAGTTCAAACGCTGTTCCCCAAAACCTAAGAGTTTAAATCTTCCTAAATATAATAATTTGCAACACTATATCGCAATCATAAGTTTGAAAATATTTTGAATGCATGAACTGTCTTTAACGTTAATAGCATTTAAAGTAGAAAATACTAATTTAGGGTTTCGTTTACATACAAATAGGGCTATCTCTAAAACCCTGATACAGGTAAGATCGTAAAAACAACAAGACGTCCCAGGCTACAAGATCAGCAATCCCTTTTTCCAGGGAAACAATTTTTAAATGTATATTAGTTAACTGTGACAAAGTTGGTGGAATCATAATATTAAAAGAAATTTTATAATTGACAGAAATTTAAAATCATTAAACCTGGAACAAAATCTTTATTCAAATTAGATATTTCTTCTGGTTACAAATTGCCGTCTATTACGCAACAATTTGGGTTTTCTATCAGTATCACAATTTACAATGTTATATCCCAAAGGGTAACCAAGTACTTCTGAGAAAATTCTAAGCCTCGTCTGCATTGTAAATTGCCATATATTACCCCAGAAACTTGTGTTTCCATCAGTATCACAATTTAAAATGTCATATCTCAAAGGGTAACCAAGTACCTCTGAGAAAATTCTAAGCCTCGTCTGCATTGTAAATTGCCATATATTACCCCATAAACTTGTGTTTCTATCAGTATCACAATTTAAAATGTCATATCTCAAAGGGTAACCTAGTACCTCAGAGAAAATACTAAGCCTCGTCTGCATTGTAAATTGCCATATATTACCCCAGAAACTTGTGTTTCTATCAGTATCACTATTTAAATGTCATATCTCAAAGCGCAACAAAGTACCGCAAAAAAATGCTAAGCCTTGGCTGCACTGCAACTTGCCGTGAATAATACAATAAAATTGTTTGGCTATCAGTACATCAAATTACAATGCCACATCTCAACGGAGAATCAATTATTGCGTAAATAGTTTCGAAGCCTACTACGACGCATTTTCATTTGAGGTTATTAAAACGGCGCGACACTGACATGGTTAAATAGAGGGAACTAATACCGATAGGGCGATTTAAATTTCTGGCAAGTGCTTCTGCTCTGTATTCACTTACATCACCACCACCACATCGCCAACGACAGCATCAAAAATAACTCTTTGCCTTCTATAACTAGGGGGAATGAGGCTAAAAATTATAACACCATAAGACAAGCTTTTTTCAAGCATTGAAAATTTGGTTTATCGTTTTTGTTTTAACACAGACAGTCACCAAACTTTATATCAATAACATATAACTACACAAAATATGATAATTTCAGTTTATAGACTCGGTATTACCATAAGTCTATAATATTGTTCCACAAGTTTATCACTTTGGGGAATATTTTACTGTGAGCTGGTAACGAAGTGACGTCATCACAAGAAGAAATTATCCCCGTAGCGAGGCGCTGTCAAAGGCTACGTGTGCCGGTGGAGCAAGCGGACGCCAAACGGTGACGAAGCCCGTAATGCAGTCTGTCTCGTGAATATCTCTCAGTAAAATTTTTGCATGTGAATAATAGGAAGTGTCACACTTATAAAACAATATTATACACTTATAGTATTACTGATCACATTTTTCACTAAAATATGACGCTTAATCCCGAATGAGATACATTTTCTCGTCGGTATTACAGTTAACATGGTTTCTATCTCTCGAGACCAGCTCCACTAAATCCCTCCAAATGACGGGCTTTGTGGCCAAATACTGAAGAGTATGGCTAAAGCCGATGGGAGTTTAGTTTTCGTACCTCGATGCGTCGCCATTTCTCGAACGCGCGCACAGTCTCTTCAATATTCCAACATTTCAGAGATAGCGGGGTTCACGGGAAATAGGAATATAATTGCGCGTTGCGTATCAAAGGAGATAATGTACGTTAAAAGATGTAGTTTTTATGTTAATTATTCAGAATTTTTAATTTCACCGTTTCACAATTAATTCATCTAAAACATAATGGGGCTAATGGGTAGGTTCAAAGTTCGTGGTAAAGACCGAAGGAGTCGAGAAAGTAAACAGAAAGACTAGCGTTGATAATAGTGTACGTGGCAAATATTAAAATTCGCCGAAATGAAAGGGATTTTATTATTTACCCAAAATCAAAAGTACGCTTTGTCCAATACGAAAACAAGACCTTTTCCAATATTTAATTTAAACATTGTATCTGGATTCTTCGCGAAATATGTCTATTTCAAAAATCTTGAATTGAAATAAGATGTCACAGACATTTGAGTACACACAACTTCATGATGTCTCTATCTTACAAATTTAAGTTACATTTTGATCTTTTGTTTAATCACCCTGTACATTAACATAAGTAACGAGATGGTCTTCGGAGTTATTTGAAACTAAAATGAACAAATACAACTTTAAACAAAGGTCTGAATTTGTCATGGTTTAAGCAAAAAATAAATAATTTTCAATGAAATAGAGTTTAATTTGATAAATGTGCATAACTGTCTAGATTTTAATTGCGTCACAAAAACAATTGACAAGTTTTGGGCATTGAGCGTTTGGTATTCGCTATATATTGATGAATCATTAACCCTATCGTTTAGAGAGTTATGTAGAATGCGGTGGAATCTACAAATGGACACTACCCAAGTTCCGAGGGGAAATACTGAGTTGATGTCCGTATACTTGAAGAGCTTTGTCCAATAAGGCCCATCTGTATAAAGATCCACTATACGTCCATAATATAGATCTTACGAGAGAAGGATGAGTGCTAATTTTCCGCCCAATTACTGATCACCGACTCAAAATTTATCACCGTGTTTCCAACTATGTAACAAAAATACTGTTTTAATATTTACTTATATAAAAATATAAATTATCAATGTAACAATTATAAAAAGTTACAATATGGACTATTGTACCGAAACCACTTTTTCTGAAAGGTATTTTAAAAATCAGCGAGAACCTTCGAATGTTTCAATCAAATGAAATTAGCAGGAATACGGATACTTCTCTCATAACACCCTTTTTATCTACTTCTGAAAACTCTAATACTTACAAATCATTTCGGGATTGCAAGTAAAAAAGGGATCCTATTATTTCCTTTAGAATGTATTTTTTCCGCGTTAGCTTTGGGTAATTGAAAATTTTCATTTCCCTTCGAATGCAATACGAACTTTCCCTCAAAAAATTTCATTTCAAATAACATAACGTAACTAAAGAGCAAAAAGGGATATAATAACATTATTGTTGGTACTTCTTACTTCAGTTACACTTTATTTGTTCCCGTGACATGTATTCGAGGACAAATACGAAGAGAATGAACAATCAGGGGTTACTTTTTTATCCAATTTCAACAATGGAGAGAAATATGTCTACTTTTTGTCACAATTTGAAATAAAAAAAGCGAAACTAGAAGAACGTCAGTGTTCAACGGTTACTGACCAGCGGGGGTGGCCTATAACAAGGTGGTAGTTAGGGTGGAGAATTTTATTGTTGCTGATTTAAGTGTCGCCGTAGTACATTAAGCCATATATAACTCGGTCTAGAGACTCTCCTAATGGATCCGGATGCTTTTTCTCGCGCCCGCCGACTCCGGCTGCTTGGTAATGGACTGTTTCGCACAGATCACGTAGAACCCAGCGGTGCCCCCAGAAACGTATCGGGTTCTTCGTGCCATCCGTACACCCTCATACATACGCTGATAACACACTCTCAGCCACTCTTTCCGACATTGTTACGCGCGGGTTTCCCCTTTATAGTTCTGTGACTACATTATTAGAGTGCCGTAATAGTTTTCGGGGTCGTAAGGTCACGTATATGGGGCTGCGAAGTTTTTTTTTGAAGCTCGTTATGAGCGATTGTGACGGGTGGGACTATTCAGTCCGATCGTCCATCTGATTAATCAGGGCGAGATATGTGTTACGGCCACGCCAACAGGGGGATACTTGGGGTTAGGGATGGGGCGCCCGTGGCTTAAGTATTCCGACCACCCGTTGGGGGATTGGTGGTCGTCCTCACACGGCCATCCACAAACTCTGCCTCCCAGACGCTTAGGATTACAGGAGTACGCCACTACTCCCGGCTGGGGCTGCGAATTTGTCGGGAGCAATTCGACAAGTTTCAATTAAATTAAAAGCAGACACTTTTATCCTTCATATCAGAGAGATAAGAACCCGCAACTAACGTCTAGCCAGTGTCTAATTTATATTTACCTTTTTATAGTTAACTCAAATATTCCTAAACAGTACTGTTTACAATAAAATTAAAATAAAACGACTGATACTTCATGGTTGTAGTATGAAGTATCAGTCGTGTTATTTTAATTTTATTATAAATTTTTAACCATGGATACAAAATTCAATTTATAGTACTGTTTACGGCGAATTTTAAATAACGAAATAAGAAACATTCGAGTAAAGACATTTTCTCGTTCTAGGCTTTGTATATAAGAATTTTAATGTCGGGCTTTAAACTAGCTCTCCGCTCCGGTCTGTTTGTATTGTGTCTGGAAAGTCGTAAAAGGTAGGAATATTTATTTCTACTTTAGTTCGTTTGTTAAAATAGCTACAATGGAAAAAAATACTTTATTCGCGAAGACCTGGTCTAAATTAGGCGTGAAATTATTTTATTTAAATTACGCAGTACGCTTTCTAAAATATAAGCAAATAAAAATATTTTAACAGAGCTTAAAACATTTGATAAAAAGAAAATGTATCCATCAATTACAGTACTACGGTAGCTCTAAAAGATAAAACGTATTTAATTGGCCAATAATGTTGAGAATATGCTTTTACGTCACTTTACACTTGGATGTTTTTTGAAAGGTCAAATTAAAATAAATTTCAATTTTCAAATGTTTCTGTAAGGCTTTAAAAAAAAATTCTGAAATTTTCAGTTACCTCGAAAATAAATGTAGTTTTGAATTTATTGAATATAATATAGCGTACGTATAGCGAGACAGGAAATAGGAGACCGAATGGTCCCAAATTTAAAAATAAATAAGATATTCAATACTGAAACAATGTCGTTAAGGTAAGTTCGTCTCTTAGTTCTCGGATCAAATTCCCGGGGGCCCTATTCTAATACAATTACAATTCTTACAATCGTAAAGCTTGTAAACGAAAGAAAAATTTCGTTTATCGCTAAATTGAAGGTCTCTTTTCGTTGAAACTATTTGAACCGAATTGTCGTTCGATTTTATCTTTGAGGGTAATGAGGCTATTGTTTGTTTTCAATTTGGCAAGTTTAACGAAATTCGAAGAGCATAAAGAGGTACAACGATGTATACGCGATTGACCTAAATAATTTCAGCTTGAAATGTTATTTCGTTTCAATGATAATACTTCGTAGCTTTTTCAGTTAATTATAAAATATGTCTTGATATTTTACATTAAATAATACAACACGCGTAAGGGCGATTTTCTAAATCTTTAGTTTCGTTCCTTTTTGCAACGCTTCTGTATAAAATTATGTAAATGCGCAGTTTACACTATCACATGCCATTTAAAGAGTTGGTTGCACGAAATTTAAGCTATGGCTAATTAATGATTCATTAGAAAGAGCAAACATTTTATAGCAAGTACAGAAAATTTCATCAAAATCGGTTTAGTGGTCTTTGAATTATTATAAAAAGAAGTTGAATTGGTGGAAATCGAGTTTTTCGGCGAATTTCCAGACTTTCTCGGCACCCATGACGTCAGAAAATGCGAAGCGTATCATTGGCTAATTGTCTGTTATACATTTCTTTACATCTGGGATTAAAAGCAGGTTGATTTAACACCCAGGGAAAAGTCCTACGCAGTAGTAATTGAAATAGGCATACAAAAGCCTACGTAGTAGAAAAACGATATGAAACCGAAGGCTCCTCGTAAATTTGTTGTTAAACGTCGGGTCGCGCGCGCCGCTTAGCGCGCGTGTAAATTTTTTTTATTTTATTTCGATAATAAGCCTAATATTATGATTTAAAACCACTGGTTTGAAAACTTCTACAAGTAAACAGAATCCCTCCACTTTAGTTCCTTCTATTTTAGGAATAAAACTACAGCTTTGATTTGCCCCAAATTGCTCGTGCTACGGAGGAGATAAATTCGCCGAAAATTTCAGGATTTTGAGGAGCGAAAAAAGTCAGTTTCGGACTCAAAGTTAATACACTTAGGCTTGGAGAACGTCCTGGGCTTCAATACAAGCCCGCATTCATTCGTTTTTATTACTATCGATTTTTCGTTCAACCAACCAAGGAATTCGAACAAAATTAACTCTGCCCCGTTAACTTTACAATAACAGCTCTGACTTACAATAGGGAGGAAAGTGTCACAAACTACATGAACTACGCATAAACAGTCATTGTCCGATGTAATATTAATTTTTTTAAAAATTGATTCACACGTACCTTGAACTTCGCCTTGAACAATATTCTTCGGAACTGGATAAAAATCTTTCTAAAAATCATAACGATTTCGTTTTAATGACCAATATAAGCATTTGGTATTGAGACTGCGTAAGTATTTGGTTTGTTATAAATTTAGAATTTTTCATAAAATAAAGTAATATTTGGTTTTTTTTTCCCTGTGATACATCTTTAGGTAATTCTTAAAACTTTAAATAGAACCACTTCCAATTTTATGCCATTATTTTATTTCGTTCTATGCTAACTATTTAATTTTGATGATTACTGCCTAATTCTCTATTGGGATAAATTGATTATAACTCGCTAGTTTTATATACCACTTGCTCAAAATCAAATTTATTTAATATCATTAATAACACAATAGCTATATGACGCTCCCTACTTCCCCGATGGTAACTTTTTTAAGATGATCTGTTACTACTTGTCTTAGGTCTTGTCAATGGACTTGGCAAAGGGTCGGTGCCAGGCAACTTTGTACTCTAGGGAATATGATCAAATTACAGCCCCTCACTCATACGCCTCAAAAGAATTAAATTTTTAAGTACATCACACATGCTTCGAAAATAATCAACGACTAGTAAATTCTAACAATAATTTTCCCTTTATATTAACATTTTTAACGCATAGAGATGACTAGATTGAAAGGACATTTAAGGCGGATCAAAATTCTCATTCTCTAATGCATCCTTTTTTGCATTTTTTTAAATTTTAACCAGATCTAGTGTTGACCTTCTCAATAGAAATTGATGATAATCCAACTAATCTTTCTTCCGGCATTGTAAATAGTATGCAGCTTTGAGAAACTATGTTTACTACTTTCCGCTAATACTGGAAGAGTGAGCAGGATCCTTCAGGCAACGGAAATATTAAGTAGTACATTAGATTTTATTGAAGAAGAAAAATAAAGACTTCTAAGCCCCCGGTGAGAAAATAAGTCTTCGAACTAACCCAAAACTTCCACAACACAGATCTTTCGCATCGATATCTCTGTTTTCTTTATGCAGTATTAATTTTCCTCAATGCTCGCAGTCTCTATATTTACATTCTGTTTCATTTTATTTCTTTAAGCCGAATATATCGTACAGAAAATCAAATAGGATATTATATTTTTGTAATGAATTAAATTTATCTTCACTTGATTGTATTGCCGCGTCTTAAACCGTATATAACAAGAAATATTTCAGTTTCTGTTTTTGATCTCTCGGTGCTTTATTAGCGGCCTAGCTCCGTTTCCATCTCAGCAGCATCGGCCATAACGCGATTAAAACTTTCATTACTCCAGCAGCTCAAGAGGTCATTCTTAGTTACTCGCAATTGTTTTATAGTTGAATCTAAACAAATTTCCTTATTTTGAAATAACTTACTTGGAAAATTGATTTCAATCAACGTAACTATATATATATAGAGATACTACAGTCTTGAAATTACTAATTGAGCCAGAAAGTATTTCGGTAGTTCGTATATGCGCGTAAGACTGACTTTTGGCGGTCTGTAGGTACCTTCCGAAACCCTAATTCTGCGCCCCCTGAGGCGGTCACCTAGTTTGCCAATGGGTCGAGGCGGCTCTGACTATGCCAGAGAAATCGTCACCGACAGTGATCCAAGCCTTAGGGAAAATTGAAACGCTTTTAACAACAAAAATATCTTTTACCTTAGAAAAGTCGCGCAGATTTCATTTTGGGATTTTAAAACTTGGATGACCTGTCAAACGAAAGATTAAGTGTGAGAAATCTTAAGATACTTCCGATAAGCAGCCTATACAATACTGCTACCAGGAGACTATATGTATGCACTTAGAATGTCTAAGGAAGACTATGGTGGCTCTATGATTCTCATATAACAAGCAATGTTTACAGCTGAGATTTCGTTCCCCAGCCGCTAAGGTAGACTCGGCTCCTAGTCAACATTACGCCTTATCACTATTGGCTCTTAAATTTAATTACGCGATTTTACGTAGAACTAGACCAAGGACAGTAGATACAGGGACGAGAAAGCAGGAAAAAAAATTCTATTTTAAACGTCTTCATATTGACGGGGAGTTAGATGTAAACAAACCGCGGACATTGTTAAGACGTGGTTGTAGTTAGTTTTTACCATTTTGATGATAAATTAAAACACTTAAGCCTCGTCAAGAACCGCTAAAATTAGGTGACCGCCATTTTTTTGTTTACAACTAACTCTCCTTGCGTTTAGGTCGTTTTAGGTGATATATTCCAACAGAGGCCGCCACTACACTTTATCGTCCCTGTATCTACTGTCCTTGACTTTACCAGTTTCCCGAAGGACATGGCAAATTCTACAAGATCTTCCGTGTAAGAATAAATTGGGGTTTTCGTAAATTCATTTTATGGTACGACTATTTTCCGAGTTAGTTATTACTTAGGGACGGCGGCCAGCCTATGAATTTTAAAAAACGGACAACGTTTTACATTCGACGTGGTTTAAGCTACGCACGTTTCTAGAGCTGTTTTCGCAGCACGTTGCCAATGGATCCTTAGATATTCTAATTGTATACATATATAGTTTTCTACCAATATCTGTTTGCGCACAAACAAATACCACATAAAGAGAGAAAAGTATCGTGAGCTTAAAGGGGAACGGTCAAGCTTTAACCAGTTAAATAGCCCTATAGCCCATTAAAAACTAAAATTTATGGCGAAAACCGCGTCAAAAAATATTGAGTGGTTAATTTTTAATAAAATAAAGAAATTCCGGGAAATCGAAAAGCGCGCGTCCGCCGCGACACCTGGTGAGAGGTCGGTGAGACAGAAACAACGTAAAAGCGGGCGCTGCTGAAGACGCAAAAAATGTTTCGCACGCGCGGCACGTTCCAGTTATAAGAGACTTAAGCCTAAATTTCGCGATTTTAAAAGTTAGGATAGTTCGCAAATCTCTCATACGGGGTTAGGGGCGCTGGCGGCAGCCCCTAAGATGGCGGTGAAAATTCAAACCCAAACACCTGGCGTTATTTTTCGTTTCAACTATTTGGGCCAAAAGCTATTTTTTCAAGACAAAAAAAGGTACGTGTTAGTATATTGAAAGTCTTGTTAATCGTTTGATACGGAAATAAGGCCATATTTGGAAAAGCTTGGCCGTTCCCCTTTAACTAATATGGGCAATGTCTTTTCCCAAGACCAGGGTTGGCTGATCCAAGGCCATGGAGTTGGACTTTTAGGTCGGATAACAAGGCGCAGGCTTTCAGGTCCACTCTACCGGAAGCACCTATATAGTGAAAGCAACTGCAAAACATATAATTTCCAGACTTGTAATATAAGTACCCGGACAGTATAAGTAAGGCCAGATTAAAGATAATAACAATCACAATAACTCCTTAAAAATGCCCAAAGATTTCTTGGGTGGCTCTCAATGGCTTAGGCGCCCCTTCAATACTTAATATTTACCTAAAAACATTTCAAGATTTCTTGGGGCCCCATTAGGTTCGTGCTCAGGAAAAACTGTCGCCTTGAGCCCCTAATCTGATCCCAAGTATAAACAGAAATTCACTGAATTCAATAGCAAAAATTTAATTTAGTCATAGTAACGAAAATTAGTATATGATTTGTAAGATACCTATACACCAGTAACTTATGTAGTACAAGGTGCGTGTGACGTATTATTTTCAAAACTTTATTACAATTCCTAAAAATTGGTTGCCACGCGCTACTAAAAGTGAAGATTCCATAAAACAAATACTTTATTATAGTCTGTCGTAGTAACCTTAACTACCGTAACATGCCATCCTAAGAGAGTGCAACGAGTCATTAACATTGTTACACATTCTTCTTGTACTCTAAAATCTTGTCGAACACGTCAAGGACAATAGCCGAGTGACGCAGACTGCCGCATATTTTTTGTTCTTATAAAATGTGTGAATATGAGTTTTCTTTAATGACTTCACCGATAGAGCTGTAGAATTAGTTGAAACGTGCAATAACGTTGAAAGCCTTCGTGCCATTGGGCTAGAAAATAGAAAACTCGCCACAGATTGATGATAAAAACGGGAAAGAGATTTTTCTGGATATCATCATCCCCGGAGAGATAAAAATGGCCGGAAACGGATGAGGAATCTTCGTGGAAAAAAGGCCATTATGTCATTTCCTCCCAAAACGGAGAAGTCAGCGGTTGAGGAGGAGCCGAGCAAAACGACACGAATTATTTTCTTTCGACATAAAATAGGAATGGTATAGTCATTTTAAGAGAGGATATTCATTTGGCGTATTGAATATCACTAGATAAAGCAATTTTATAAAAGAAACGCAAAATCGGAAGTGAAATATAGGAAATGTGCTATTTCGTACTAGACCCTCGTTTTCCAAAAATGAAATTAAAAGATTAGTTCAAGTGACCAGTGAGACACCATTGCTGTGGTGTAGACTTCCGTACACTCGGAATCAAGCGACGTTCAGACCTTTTTTCTGCTCACTTTATATAAGAAAATAATAGAGTGACAGTAACTGTATTTTAAAATTAAAGAAGATTCTCATTGTATTTTAAAACGAGAAAATTCCATTAAGGTTTCTTTTTGGGAGGTAGTCTTAAAGCTGATTATCCGCGAGTTCTTCTTTGGCAACCTGATAAATTGATTTTTCGAGCAGCGCGGAAAGAGCGTAAGACCCACCGAAGGCATTCAACTCGCTGCCTCGTTCGGCTCACTCAACTCCGCTTACTATTATTATCCGAGTGGTCCGAAATTAAAATGTAAATTGCTCGCTAAGTTCGTAGGCAAGCTCAATAAACTATACCCGAATCAAGAGCTCCATTAGGAAACTATGATTTCTTCTTCCCACCTTTGGCGATTAACAACTCGTCGTACCGTTTAGAAAAAACATCCGAATTAACTACGTTTTTAGATAAACAAAATTACTCCATACAAATTTTCGCAAATGTATTGTCCACTTTCATTTGGACACTAAAAATATTTCAGCGCGCAGTTCTTAGAGCTTCTATCTGAAATAGGTTTTAAGTGTCCTTTTCTTAAAAATTCTAATTTAATACGTACTACAATTTACCACCTAAAATCGTTACAATTCATTCAAATAAATTGAAGGTCGCTTGTATCGGTTTGAACCAATGATCATTAAAACTCTAACGCCATGGTTCATAGTCCGAAAGAAATCCGCTAGGCTAATACCCAAGGCACCACCAAGTCATCCAACGTCTGTTAATGTGGGGTGGCGGAGTGGTTAGCACTTTCGCCTCGCAGCAAGAGGAGCCGGGTTCGATCCCAGCTTGTGGCACTGGGTGAAAACTGGGAACAACTCCTTCTGCGTTGAGTTTGCAAGTTCTCTCCCCACTGGTTTAAGGGGTTTTCCCCCGAGTTCTTCGGTTTCCCCTTCCATAAAAACTTGTCTAGGTTAACGGTAATAGTTAGTGTAGGGAGCTGTTGGCTCGATCTCGTGGCATGCAGGGCTTGCCACCACCCTCGTACGCATTGTAACCCGGCCACCTGATTTAAGGGCTTCAAAAGTCGCATGATGACTTAGGCCTAAGGTGGTGCCTTGGGTATTAGCCTAGCTGATTATTATTATTATTATTATTTATTATTAATTTAGGTACGTGGCCGGGTTACAATGCGTAGGAGGATGGTGGAAAGCCCTTCATGCTACGCGAGACAACGGCTCCCTACACTCACTATTACCATTAATTTCTACCAGTTTTTAGCTATAGGGAAAACCGAAGAGCGCGGGGGGAAAATATATGTAATATAAAAATAATTATAAATCAGTAAACCACTGGGTCGAACCAGAGGCATGCCCCCCAGAACCGAATGTTTGTATGTACAATTGTTTTGCTTTCTAATTGCGCGCCTCTTTCCTTTACCCCCCCCCCCCCCAAACCGAAATAATTTATACGCTACTGTTTGGAACTAGAGGATCTAGCGCGTATAAAGGTTAAGAGGTGTACTTAAAAATGACAATATTCTAAGGAAAATATTATAATGTCGAAAATGTCTACAGTAAGTCGGGCGATCGGGCCAATCGAGAAAAGTAGCGTTCAACAATGACATTCGAGCGTAAGTAAACACGTATGTTAGAGTCCCGAAATCCAAGAGCGCGTCGCTGAACAATGACAAGGGCGCGGGGCTTAATAAAGGATCGCGTGGTAAAATGAGGCTGTCCATCAACAAGGAGACGCTTCTCTTAGACGTGACGTAGCCAATCAATCTGCCCCCGGCTCCGAAGAAAAGAGATCGCTCACTGGCGCTATCGTCTTCGTCCGCTCCAGAGATCGCGTCATCCGCCGATAACTCGAAATAACCGCGAACCAGAGCAAAAGTGAACGACGAGCCACGTTGTAACGCATCCGCGGATGACATCGGAAGAACGCGACCCGCATATCCTCCCCTACTTTTTGATTCCAACATTTCGAGCGGTAAATGAAACTGCTGGAATGAGCCTTAGCCAACAGCGACCAGGAGCTTCGTACGGAGAGATAATAACGAACAAAAGCTAACGGGGGTCGGTTGGCAGCGTATTGAAAGTGAGCTAACGCCCGCGAGTTCGATGCGAGGTTAGAGCGTGAGGAATGTCTGGCGTACCGTAATAAGTGGAGCGAATGTTAGTAAGAGGACTTCGGGGGATCGGAAACTTCTTTAAGTGCAATGTAGCTGTAGATTGTGTCAAAGACAGGCGCTACACGTTATACTAAATCAGAGGACAAACTACGCGGGCCCTCAGAAAGAAAGAGATGGGGAGAGACCATCATCTAAGAGTCATTTCGGTCGCTGATGACGAACTAAAGAATCGGATGCTAATACGAAGATGAAACCTTTGATCTAAGGGTTTTTCCTTATTTGACGGAGATGGAGAAAAATGTACGTGTTTATAGGCAAACTTGATGTGTTATTAATACATTCCTTTCAAAAAGTTCGTAAAAATCAGTTCCTATCAAAGGTATATGAAGAATAATTCAGTCCATATTCTGTCTTCGACTTGCTATATAATTATTGGCAAGTATATGAAAAAATTTGAATGGAAATTAATTTTTCGCAATATTTACGATGTATCGCAGACAATAATATTAGTTTTGTAAGTCTTAAAAATATTTCAAATGAACATTTTTTACCTCTCCGAGGAGGGGTTTACAATCACCGTGTCTGTCTGTCTGTATGTGGGTCTGTCTGTCTGGGCTGCGAACGGGTAAACATTTTCGGGTCAGAGTGTGATCGCTGCGTTCGCAGTTTCTTAGAATTAGGGAAAAGCTTTTTCCAAAAGAGCCCTTATATTGTCATTGTGTGTAGTTTAATTTTTTTAAATTTGCGTTAGTTACGACCGGGAATCAAATCCGAGCCCTCCTGCATGACAGGTGAGCGTTCTACCACAGAACCACGGATACATGTTACGCTATACTGAAAATTAGAAACTCTTCCGATTAGAGGTATGTTTTGGCTCTCCAACTTGTTTAAACTTCAAACGTCGAGGAAGGCCGGTGTTATTGTAAAACGCATCTTAACTAATTTTACCCTGCCCCATAGTTGATTAAAGAATGTTAAGGATACTAATTTAATTAAGGTTTCGTTTGACCATATTATCTTCAAACTACACGAATGATATCCATCTATGCTTTTGAGATAAATAAAAACTACTATAAATAGAAAGTTGAAGCATTTTGAAGGCGCTACCATACCATTGTTAAAGACAAATATTCGGAGACGGTTCACTTTGAGAAATTGCCTCAAAAATTAGGACATAGAACCTTGTAAATTGCGTATAAGGTTGAAAAATTAACCAAAAATAGGTCATGATCTACTATTGGAAACGGTTTGTTTTGATCCAAACACCCGTAGTAAACGCTAGACGCACGTAAGCTTAATACGATAAGCCGGGAAGTTCCCTTCAGTGCCACCAGAGTGTGTAAATTCGTTTTTCAACGCCAAAATGGAACAATGATAAACTAACATGTTTTAGGCATAATTAGTTTCCAACATTCGTGAGTCGTTTTCTAGGCTTAGATAACACATGGCGTTTAATGACGTAGCGCCTCCCATTGTCCGTGAATTAAAGCAGTATTTTTCCATTTCAGTTATTCTACACAAGCTTCGTCACAGGATGTGCCTTTTACGTGAATAACATCTACACCGTACGAGGTAGGTGTTCGAACTATAAAGGTTTGTGAAATTACGCTCAGGCACTAACAAGGGGACGACCCGAGGTGATAATCACAGATTTCGTTCAAACTCGGATATAATGTACACTTCCTTGTAACTTGAAAACCTGCAAGGGAAAAGTTTCGATGGCAATCGTTTTGCCATGACAACTGAAAACGTTTTTGGCAACATGATTTTGAAATTTTTCTATTGAAAATAACGTGGAAATCTGAAGGAACTTTTTAATAAATGAAAAATTTCATCAAGTTTAAATGCAATTAAATCAATATGAGGAAAAAATGGGAAAAAATAAAAAAATGATAAAATGGGCAATAATTTGAAAAATATTTAAAATTTTATGTATAACAACAATATTTTTCAAAATTAAATTTGATAAAAATAGTTTAATTTTGATAATTTATTTCAATCGGGTAAAATGGATAAATTTAATTTATTTGACCAAACCTTAACATATTTTGATCAATGTGATCAAAAAGAGTTAAAGTTAATCAGAATGAGTTAAAATGAAAAATATAAGAGAAAATGAATAAAAATGCCCGTATATAATTGGCTTAATATTCTAAACTTTTTGTAAATATTTATTTTAAATTATAAAATTGATCCAAAAGGTTAAAATGGTTAGAAATTAGAAAAAAAATATAAGAGAAAATGAAGAAAATGATATAATATAAAATAAATAAAACAATAGTAAATATAAGTATAAAATGTTTTTATCTGCACCACGAGCGCCAGTAATTTAAGTGTTTTACTTGCACGCAAGTTTTGCACACGGGTTTCAGATTTCGAAGGGTCTCGCGACGGCAGCACGTGCTCTCTAACTTCAAGAGCTACAGCTAAGTGACGTAGACAAAACATTGTCACATAACCTCCCGTATTTTATAGAAGCACCTATTGTCGAACAAACATCTAATTTTATTTGAAAACAATTTTAATTTAAAAAATTGATAAAAAAGGTTAAACCCGATCAAATTTGATTATATTTTTATCAATTGGATCAAAATTTATTAAAAATTTATTAAATTTGAATCATTACTTAATATTGGGTAAAAATATTTATCTGTAAACCTAGCTTCAAAATATCTACCGCAGCGCTATTTTGCAGCTCGGTTTACAGATGTTTTTCCCCATTGTCAACCCCCTTGGTGGTGAACGTTTCGTTGCGGACCTCTCCCAGTATTGTTTTATCTCTATTTCCTCCATACTCTTGGCCAAAACACCATGACAGTGAGCGTTGACGAAAAAAAATTACTAGGCCTAACGGAACTTTTTTTTCCCTAGTGAAACCTGTTGTGTTGTTTAATTGTATTGATTAAATAATACTTTAATCTTAATTAAACGCAATAAATGAACTACAGATGGTTGTTTCCAATTGGACCGAATCCCATTCGACCAAATCTCATTGAACCGAAAAGTAATTTCGTTTCTAGCCCAATATGGCGGGATTCGGTTGAATGGGAAATTTAAATTTGGTTCGTTTTTTGATTTGTAGATTTTGATGTATACTAGGGTACGTTTAAGGAGGCTATTTGAAATTCAATATTAGACAATTTCCATTATGTTTAAACAAAGTGTAAGACCTTTACTCGTCATATTTTTAAGCTTAATTATATAAATGCAGGATTTATGTCTGCCCAATTTAGGTTAGGTTAGGTTAGGTGAGGTTAGATGAGGTTAGTGTAGGTGGGGTTAGTTGAGGTTAGGTTAGGTTAGGCTAGATTACTTTAGGTGAGGTTAGGTTAGGTGGGTTTAGGTGGGGTTAGGTAAGGTTAGGTTAGGTTGGGTTGGGTTGGGTTTTCTGTGGTTATGTTAGTATAGACTTATACAACAAAATAAATATCTAAAAATATGCATTTCTTGTTTATTGCAGAATCGATTTTTTTAATTAATTACGAAATAATAAATATTTAAGACATAGTTTAGTCCAAATTAGAAATACTATCGTCACGTACCCTACAGTCTATAAAAAGGTATCCCTAACATTACATTGAATCAAAACCGCAATTGGAATTCGGTTCAATGGTACATTCGGACGAATAGGATTCGGTCCAATGGTATACAATCACTACAGATTCGTGTAGTTCGCTCGGCATTTGGCGAGACGCAATAAAAAGAATGGTAATTTGTTTTCCTACCTTTTGTTGGCTGATAGATGCGTACGAATCTTTTCTAGAGCTGTTGTTGATAAGCAGCGTGGCTCTGGTCTTCTCCGGCCTCTGCGTCCTTTCATCCGTTCTCCTCATCGTGGGATTATGCGTGGTAATTATCTCTCCTCATCATTCCACTAGCCCGCTTCCGTCCATGCCCTAATCTAATAATGGGCGAAACATACCGACAGTTAGTCCCAGTCGAGACATCATTTTAGGCCGACCAAGGGATAAAATAGCGCCCATTTTCGGATAATTCGCAATTTAGGCTTGGCGTAACACGCCGCATCTTACTAGTCTGATTATACTAATGTCACTAATAACGTTCTCTAAGATTACGCTCGAAAGAGACTGATAACTAGGTGACATCGTGGGCGACATATTCCTGGGAGCCGTTAAGTATAACGATCTCATCGTAGTCACTGGAATTCCCCGAAAATTTCTCTCATTTCGAACTGCGTCAGTACATTAAATTCTTATTCTTCGCGAAATATATAGATAATTTACGACCCCTACAGTTTTAAAGCAAGTGGCGGCTCCAGCCTAGTACCTTGATGCCACGATAGATATCGTTTTCAGCAGCTCTTCGAACCTAGTGAATTAGGACCGATTGCTCGCGATTTCCAAAGCTTAATATAAATAATATTAATCAGCTAGGCTAATACACAAAGCACCAACCTAGACCTAAGTCATCTAGCGACTTTTATTGCCTTTTTATACGAACGGGTACTTAATAACTTTCGGATATTTGCAACGGGAAATGCCGCGTCGCTATTCAAGTACTAGTCACTCGAATTTAACACGTGCACCATCTTTAGACCTAGGCTTATCGTCCAATTTTAATCGTAAATTATAATTCGTGATTGATAACTATCGCTACGCCCCTTTTAGTTCACCATTGATAGCTAGATAGGTAGCGGCTAAAGCAGACGTTATTAGTTTTTCCTCGTAAATTTGACTTTATAAATACCCTTACCAAAATGTGAGTCTTACTTTAGTCGCTAATTAGTCTCAATGAAGGATCAAGGATTTTTAAGTATTATGTAAGCATAAAAAACTGAGACCCGAATTTTGGGTCCTAAATAAAATCTATTTTAGTCTCACTAAAAGAGTTTTATTAATATATATTTAGATGAAACTCATTATAGTCTCATTTTGGAAGACCCAATTCTGGAGATTTGAGATAAGCTTAATTGAGAGTTGATTGTGGGTTACAATATTAGATTAGAATAAGAGTTATTTAAGACTTCACTTTAGTCTCATATGGGGAGACCCATTTTTAAGGACTTGAAAGAGACTTAATTGAGAGTTGCTTAGAGGTTACAATATTAGATTAGAATAAGGGTTATTTAAGACTTCGTTTAGTCTCATATTGGGAGACTAAATTTTGGGGACTTGAAAAAGGCTTAAATGAGAGTAGATAATGGGTTACAATATTAGATTAGAATAAGGGTTATTTAAGATTACACTTTAGTCTCATATGGGGAGATTCATTTCTGTGGACTTGAAAGAGACTTAATTGAGAGTTGCTTAGAGGTTACAATATTAGATTAGAATAAGGGTTATTTAAGACTTCACTTTAGTCTCATATTGGGAGACTCAATTTTGGGTACTTGAAAAGGGCTTAAATGAGAGTTGATTAAGGGTTACAATATTAGATTAGAATAAGGGTTATTTAAGACTTCACTTTAGTCTCATATTGGGAGACTCAATTTTGGGGACTTGAAAAAGGCTTAAATGAGAGTTGATTATGGGTTACAATTTTAGATTAAAATAAGAGTCATTTAAGACTTCACTTTAGTCTCATATGGGGAGATTCATTTCTGGGGACTTGAAAGTTGCTTAGAGGTTACAATTTGAAGTTAAAATAAAAGTAATCGTAAATATAAAGGCCACTTAAGTTTGATATTAAACAGGTTATTAAAAGCTTATTGTTCAACTGCCATGATGGATTGCAACTTGAATCTTGGTTACAAAATGGTCATAACGGATGGGCTGGCTAATTTTGGTTAAGCTCAACTCACTTGAAACCCTAAAATTTTTGTAATAAAATAACCGTTTAAAATTTATAAGTATACTAAATAATATAAATATATATAAATTTTTAAACTAGGAAATTTCCTTTCAAGTAAAATTTATTCCGTATGAGTGTGTAAATAAACTGAGCTGAGTTAAAAGTAGCCTAGCATCTAGAGCCAGCCATGGAGTCTGGAGATTTTAGAACTTGCAATCCAGCATGTCAGCTGAACATAGTAGTCATTTTTGATTCAGTGTTTAATAATTATTTTAATGTTGGATTTGAACGGACACCCGACCGTGAAAGTGGTCTGCTGTATAGCGACCGCCATGCAATAACTGGTGGGTCATCAAGTCTCAAACAAATCGCAAAAAAAACAAGTTTAAATTAAGTCTCCCACAAATAGTAAAACGCGGGACTAAATTGGGTCCCTACAAATAAAAAATCTGGGTTTAAATCAAATCTCCCAGAAATCACGGAAAAAGGGGTTTAAATCAAGTCTCAAACAAATCGCAAAAAACAAATCTAAATTAGGTCTCATAGCAAGATCTTAAATAGAGCTAAAAACGAGTCTTCTTTAAGGCTAGCTTAAAGAAACGTAAATAAAACTTGATTGTATCTAGATTTAAGTATATTTTTAGTCTGAGTTTTGGACTGTGGGAGACTTATTCATGATTTATTATGGGCTTTGAATAAGTCTTTTTTAAGGTTTTATTTTCGAAACATAATTTTAGTAAGGGTAATGATACTTGCATTTTAATATAATTTTTGCATCTTTTCCTTATATTTTGATAAGATTATTTAAGAAATAACGTTCTTATGACTTTTTAATTTGTCTGTAGCAGACGCTAGATCATAAGCTCAATCTCGGAGAAGCTAGCACCGTTACGCCACCTAAACTCGTTGTGGTCGCGAATAAACACCGTTCCGATTGAGCAAAAATAAGTTACAATATGAAAAGGTTTATCAACGGAGATTGTGTAGTATATTCAGATTTTTCAAAAAGCTACGATTGATTTCTTCTTCGGAGCCTCTGGTCAGGTGATAAAATTTATAATATTTAGCGCTGCGGCTACGAAACGGGGTGATACTTTACGAGGTCTCTTTGCGCAATACGCAAAATCATCTAAAGGGTTTTCTTCAGAGCCGCCACTGGCTTTAGCAATACCGTAATTTGTTTTGTCAAACCTATCTTCCGAACCTCTGTAATATCTAGGCAAAACGTATATACGTAAAAAAATCGATTTGTTAATTAATTTCAACGAAAATAATATCAAGTTTTCATCCTTTGTAAACCGGAATTAAAGAAATAGTTCTAAGCTTTAAGAGTGCGCATTTTTGAAGACTTGAATATTTGATAAAACGAGCGCGAAGAAAATTCTCCGAAATACATGTACGTCTTCTTTTTTCGGACAAGCTGATCTTTCCAGGCCTTAGATGACTTATCTAGGTTCACTCGGCCTGGGAACTTTCAACGGGAACCCTTGTCTGTTTAAAGAAAGTCCCCTTAAGCTGGGAACTGACTGAAAAGGCAAAGGCAAAATATTTCGTTCCTAAGCTTTGAACTGGCTCGTGATTAAAAAAAATACTCCCAGTGCGGGCTTTCGCTTTCTGGCTGCGCTCCCATTGAGTCGAAGCATAGACAGTATTATGGCTGAAGTTTTTGCTATATTCTTTTTATATTGAAGAAAAGACGAAATTCCGAACAAATAGTACAGGGTTAAGTACAGTAGGAATTACTCTCCCCGTTTTTCAGTTTTTTTTAATCAATATAAAGTTTCGCGTAGTTATAATCGTTATCACAGGCGTAGCAAAGTGTCCCAAATTGGCAAGAAATGGGAATGTAGTAGGAGTGCTAAAATATTTTATTTCTTCAAATAATTCGATCAAATAACAAAACGAATATTCGATTCATCTTAACGAATACACCTTGAAAATATTCAATTTGCTTAAATAGTGGAATATTTGATAAGGGGGTAGAGAATATTTGGTATTTCAAATAGTTGGTAAAATTTACGTCGCTATAAGGACGCGTGGTGTGGCGCTGCAATCGCCATGATTGGAAACGCGTGTTGTATTAATTTTTCTAAGGCGTAGCAATGTAGGCCTGTCAGTTGTTAGTGTCTATATTATTAATTCTTGCATTGCATTGGAATTTTCTAGAGCAGCAAAGTAAAAGTAAAACTATCAAACCAAAACCAAAACACGCCAAATTATTTAGTACTTGAAATTATGTTTGTTATTTGATCAGTTAATTCGACCAGAATATTCGACGTTTTAAATATTCGATTTGGTATTTGACGTCTCTAGAAAACCAATATTTGATATTCGATACGATCTCCAAAAGTGGTATTTTCACACCTCTAGAATGTAGGATGAAACTTAGCCAATCAAAGCTATAGCAAGCTAAAATAAAGTAAATAAAATTCCACTGTATGTGGAAAAATTAAGTTTTATTAAAAACTAGACGACTAGTTTCGCTTCCCATTCGGGAGCTTCCTCAGGTCTGACCGCTGGCGCGCATTATACACCAATATATAGCTTTCACAAGAACTGTTTCGTTAATAAAAAAATTAAAAAATATTTAAATTTGTACATATATAGCAATGAGTATATAAATGACAGTAAACAGTTATGTAGACAAAAATTTAAATTTAAAAGTTGTAAAAATATATGACAGATGTTGAAAAACATTAAAACACAGACAAAAAAATTACTTAATCCACAATGCCGTAATGAGGCTACCCGGGCCGTCATCTCTATTTAAAACACCCAAGTTTGACTTACGTTTTTTAACAATTTCTAGGGATTCTCTACCATTTAATTTTAGATAGTGGTCAGTCTTATAAAGTATATTTATCTTATCAAAATTAGGGTGGTGTCCTGTTTCGGCAACGTGTTCAGCAAGTGCTGACGTTAACACCTTTAAATTGCGAACGGCTAGTCTATGTTCGTTAATTCTAAATTTTAAGTTGCGTTTAGTTTGACCAATGTGAATGTTATCGCAAATACATGAAATTTGGTAGATGCCATAACATTCAGATTGGTCAATTTTATCTTTAATAGTTGAGAGATTAGAAAGTAATTTATTGATAGGTTTATAGATAGGTTTTATGTCAGTTATACTGAACGCGTTGCCGATAGCGTTAGTAAAATTGCCGTTACTTTTAAATTAAATCAAACCAATTTTGATTTAATAGCATTTGACCATAAAAATTGCCCTTTGCTATATCATTTTAAGTTGGCTATTCCATATTGCTATGTTTTACAGTAGCATATTTTATTCTCAAAACCACTTTTCCCACGCTATGCTTTACAATAGCATATTTTATTCTAATAACTACGTTTCCTATGCTTCACTTTACAATAGCATATTTTATTCTAATAACTACGTTTCCTATGCTTCACTTTACAATAGCATATTTTATTCTAATAACCACATTTCCTATGATATGTTATGCTATAGCAGTCTCCATTTAAAAACATAAATTTGAGTTACGACCTTTCGTTCCAAATTTCATTTGCTAGGCTTTGAATTTTACCTTTAAAAATATGTTTTCTATGCTATAGCATATCGCTGTTTGCTAAGGTACGATGCAAAACTTTACATCAATTAATAACATTGACTCTATAAGTTAAAATAATTTTTGAAACTACCGCATTTGGACGATCTGTCACTCAGCTTTTGACCGGTTCTATAACATTACGTTTTCAATTAGGTTTATATACCCACATTGGGTAAACCTTCAAAGCTCCATAAAAACTTGTCGAGGTTAACGGAAATAGTGTAGGGAGCTGTTGGCTCGATCTCGTGGCTGCAGGGCTTGCCACCACCCTCCAACGCATTGTAACCCGGTCACCTGAATTAATGGCTTCAAAAGTCGCTGGATGACTTAGGCCTAAGGTGGTGCCATGGGTATTAGCCTAGCTGATTATTATTATTATTAGCTCAGCTGTTTTCAGGCTTTTAACTCAGGGAAATTCGCGGCTAGTAATTTTTAACAGTTATATCTTTTGTTAAAAGCAATGCCAAAGCTAGAGAAAAATTACGATACCCAAATTAAGGTGGAGAACGAGATAACAATATCTGTCAAAATAGTCAAGGCTACCATACTATGTCGCGTAGTTGCTATGCCATGTTAAAGCACGAGAGTATCTAAAACAATTTTTCTATATATTTATATAAGCATACAGTTTGCTGCGTTGCCTCACCGTTAAAACACATTTCAATCACGTGTAAGAATTCAATAGTAGAAAAAGTATATAATACATATCTACTACACAAGTATCTCTCTATGCGATAAAAACGAAACGCGTACCTTCTTGGGCCCGAGGCAGTTTTCAATGGGCTCAAAATATCCGACAAACTCGCTAAAGCTTACACCGCATCACACTCAAATACTCAAATATTGATAGGGATATTTAATTATGTAAATCATATTTTCCTAATCTAATTGTTTTAAAAAGTCACTTAAAGACCGACTTTACATGAGCGTTTGGTTTACTCTGTCTCTTCGCTGGATGGTGGATGTCTGCATGGCCACGTAGACAGCCAACTCAAATGTACAGACAGAGTAAACCCTCCCAAATTTAAGATATTCCGAAACAAAATTTGAAATATGATGGAGGGCCTACAAAGGAACGTGCTTCGAGCGAATAACAAGGAGACCTCAGTTGTTTGGCGCGAATGCCGAGTTATCGACTCGGAGCGTTCTGAAGCAGCTAACCATTGTTGGTCCACGTTTCAGAAGTGGGTGTTGTTGTCCTTCTCGTGCAGAGACATCTCTTACGAATTGTCGTAGCGGGTCCATTAAGAAGCATATACTCCCCCCCCCCCTCTGCACGGCCCTGTAAGGTAACAAAACAAAACTTTAAAAATCCAATAAAAATATCAATTTTTTTTTAAAACGGTTGTAGTCAAAAAAACAATATTTCGTCGAATGCTCATGCTACTAGTTATACAAGCTTAAAAGGCTTAATACACGAATAAGAAATGAATAATTAACATTGAATCTTATACTATATTCTAATACGGTAATTATAACTACGAGCCTATACGTGTTTACTTTACACGAAAGAAAATCCGCAATAATTAGAGCTTGCAGCTTAAACAGAAGGGGCAGCTGATGAGACCGAGTTTTACCCTCTAGGCAGTTTTGTGGATTTTGTTTGGCGATACTCCCGAAAAATTCACCTTACGCGAACTGACTAGATCTACTTTTCTAGGACAATCACAAACTTTTGGTTCCGTGGCTCTCATCCGTTTCCTTGGCTACCTTCTTGGACGTGATAATCGCCTTCTACTTAATCATCGAATCGGTAGTATTAGAGGCGAGTCTTTACAGTCACCCACGCGCACCCATCCTCTCCTCTCCTCTCCTCTTTCTATCTATACGATCCCACGGGAATTATTCCGTTTCACTAAGTTTTCCTTCGTGACTTTACCAACAACACTTTTCTTTCTCATTACAGGAATTTACAGAATTTCTAGCAATATTTTTCGCCATTGACATCACCAAGTGCGGAATAAACGTGAGTTTGTAAAATACCCTCGGACAAAAGATCAAACTATCGAAGCTTCAAATTTTAATTAAAATCTTTCGCCGCTAGCTGTACTGCATCCTGTGCGTTTTCTCTCAGTATCAAGTCTACAGAAGCGGAATCAGAAATCCCGGACAACTAAACGCGTTTCCGGTATGGTAACCCTCTTAATGGTGATTAGCTTCCTAGACATAATCACGGCCCTCCCCCCAAGGCGAGAGACAAATACCCGTTCCTAGTTAGACCCAACGGAGTTGTTTACGCTTAGCTTCAACCTACTCACTTTATGAGAACAGTCGCGATGCTACTTAAATGGACATTGTTAAGCCAAGGTTTTACGGTTATTGGTGGTAGGAGTATTGGAAAGTTTATGACCCGAAAGTTCACGGCTCTTAGCAGACGTTGGCTGTCTGACCGAGATACCAAGGGTATATGGTTAGAATTTAGGTGACAAGATAATAAACAACGAGCGAAATGTTATGTAATACGATCAAATGCTGTTTTCGCAGGTGTCATTTTAAAAGTGGAGGTTGAGAGTACTCCATCACAATTTGTTTTCTTTGCCTTCGTTTGACAACTTGTTTTCGACTTCTCAGATATTACGTTGTTTGTTTTAGATTTTAAACTAGGTTTTATTTTTTTTCAATTGCCATTATTGTAAAAACAAAGGTAGCATTAACTCGAGGGTGTCTCAGGTCTGAGACGTTTGGTCCGCAGTTGGTACATTGAGAATTCAATGACCCTTTTCACTGACCCAGAAAAATATTTTTAGGGTAAAGTTATTTACCGCGTGAAGCGATAGCTACAGTAAATTTTGTCTCTATTTTATGAAGTAAGTAGCTGACGTTGCAGAGATTTTGATGCCAATTAATCACGAATTGTGTGTATTTCTGAGTAAAACCCTCCTTAATGAAATGTAGAAGATTTTTTACGCATCTCTTAATAGTGAAAACTACCCTAAAATCCCAAAAATAAAAGGATAAAACAACCCAAAATTTCCAAATTCTACAAAACGCTCGAAATCCCGAATAATGACACCCCATAAAAGAAATTGCCAAAATTCACTCGGTCTTACTGTTGCGTTCTAAATACTAGTGTAAAATGATCATTTTAGGTCACATTGAGATTTAATTAACGTTAGTAGCAGTATACGACATCACAAGACGACACCGTTGCTTTTTGCCATTTAGAAGCAAACGCCCCAAAATAGCTGACATTGAAAAAATTTCGTAGTGCTAGTACTCTAATAACTAGCACTCTTTTCGGTTTCCGCGTTGAGATATTCGATTACATATTCGCAACCAGACAAAAAATCTAATATACATATTTGGTAATTTCCTTACTAGGATATTCCCGTTCTTCAGGTTCACACGCCGTCGACCCAAGAAAACGGAAACAACGTTCGCAAGCCCTTGACAACCGTTCAATACAATGGTACGCAGCCAATTCAAGTCTATAACTCATTTGGTCTTCTTTCGAGAAATAACAGTTACTCGAGTGGTGTTAAGATTTCCGTGTCGACGTTACAAGAGTCGCCGAATGTCATCTACGAACTTAGTTCCACGTCCGAACAACCTACTTCCATCACAGACACCACAGTCGTGCATGATGAACTCAACGACAACCAGAAAGTGAAACCACCTTCGGCTCTTCTTCCGGTGGAAGGGACGCGGCTGATCGACGCCGCCCAGGACACCCTGCCCGGGGAGGAAGATAGGATTGAGACCACCGAATGCGAAGGAGATGCGTCTATGGAAGTGGTGACAGTTCCAGATAGCGATAGTCGTGCCTACAAAGAGACCCACGCGGTGCCCGTTTCCTAATCTAAACTTTCTTTCCGAGATTGGTTACGAATAGAACCGCTTTTGTACATTATATTATTACAAGGTTGTATGTAAATAGAAAATGTATTTTAAGAATCTTATTGAGTCTATTTAATTAAAGATTTTAATTGATTTTCCGTTTTAAAATACAAACTCCCGCGAATTATATTATATATACAGAAGTCGTTGCGGAGGGAATTCCTAAATTTTACTGTGGTTTTCCGCAAAAAACTCTGTGCTTTTATATTTCTTTTAAGTCTCTCTCTATAAAAATGATCGTCGATGAAAAGGTTAGTTCTTACGTTGGGGAATTACATTTTGTTTCATTTTATTTCCTTTGGAAATTAACTACTAATGAGCGCTTGTACTCGTGAGTGGACTCAACTAACTCTTCCTTTTAGTTACTTTTATGTCAGATTTAGAATATTAAAATAGACGTAAAACTATGCCATAAATTTGATATTTTCCAATATATTCAAAAGATGTAGGGCAAAATTTTACTAAAAGTTTTATATTTTATTAAATTTTAACGCTTGAACGGAATATTCTTGAAGTCCATTTTTAAAGGCTACTTCTTAGAAGAGCGATCTTTAAAATTAAATTCCAGTTGGTTGTTAGGCAACCGTAGCTTACATCAGGATGACAGCTAAAGTCAGGTCTACGCGTACAAATGAGTGCAGACATTGATCAGTGGGTATACGAGCAACTAGTTTGTCCCTACAATAAAAGGTGATTTGAGGAAATTCCAATCAGCAAAGAAACCAAGCACGAAAGGCAGCTAGCAATAAGTCACTCATGTACATAGAAAAGAGCGTTTAAGGTAAGTCTTCGTAGGTAGGTGGTTATTCAATGAGACTTAAAAAGAAAATGGGACACGATACCCAATCACGCAACCCGTTAATACTTTAATTACAATACCGCGTTTTAAGGCGAAAAATTAATAAAACGTGATTCCAATGGTAGTTTACACAATACAGTTCACATGAGCTTTAGAAAATAACTTCTAGTTAGTGCTCGGAATCGCATATCCATTATCCTAAAATATTTATAGTTTTTTTGGAGAATTTCTTTAAAGATAGAATAAATTTCAATTATTCATAAGACGAACTAAACAAAATATCGACATTTCGTTAAATAGATAAAGATAATTTTGATTTTAAAATATTATTCATTTGGATAAAACTTGACTTCGCTTATCTTATTAGTAAAATCTATGCAAGATTTTTTATTCTTATCACGTTTGTTCATGGCCAAACATTTTTTGCTAAACATATCCTTTGAAATAGTGAAGTTGGAAACGAGTATTTTTATATATTTATAAACAATGCCTATTTTTTATTCATATAAACAATGTCTATTTTACGTTGAATGTGTTGTGTAACTAAGGTAATTTTACTGACTTATGCTTTGGGATAAATATTGTTAAAATAGCAAGCCGCTAACCTTTTCTGTTTATCTATGTCGACAATGGCTTAAAGTAGTGCTCCGCATGGCTCCGGCTCCGACTTAAACCCTATCGGCTCCAGTGAAAGCCGGATCTGGAGCCGCGGCTCCGGCTCCAAGTGTTTTAAACCGGCTCCAATACTTTGATGGTAACTTTTTATGTCTAAGCTTTGGGAGCGTCCATAAATTACGTGAGGCGTTTAGGGGAAGGAGGGGATCGAGCTGAATCTCACCCAATCTCACGTGGAGGAGAGGGGGGTTTCGGCAAAAATCACGTAATTTTTTTCCCAAGAAACAGTGTAAAATTGGGATAAAACTGGGTTAAATTAAGTAATTCAACCCTTGCACACCTTCATCAGCATGCCCTATGACCTCTATTGCCCTAGTGTACGTGGTGATCTGAAAAAGAGATTCTGCAGTACACGCGGTATCTACTTTTCATCCATCAGAAGGGCTGCAGAGCACCGCGTGCGGTCCTGCACCAGCGTGAAAAGTGTGACCTTCACGGATTATGTGTGCAAGCGACAACGGTTTAAAGTGGCTAAATCAGAGCGAGGTTGAAGGAGCAGATGATTTTACTGAAAATAATATGGACATGTTGGTTCCAGTAGTCACTCTTGAGACCACCCATGAGTCCCCGTGGACTGAATTAGAATGAATATTCTTTTACGAATTTTAGTAGTTCCTTAATACTTAAAATTTAAGTATTTTATTGTTCGATTTTCTCACTGTGATTCTAGACCACGTTCTGTCTAAAATACTAGTCTTAACTAGTCTTCAATATAAATAATTAAGCAAATTATGTTTTTTTTTAAATAAATCCAACGCAATCAAACAGATTAACGTATTTACGCTAAAAATACGCATTTTGAAAAATCTAGATCCGCATGTTTGGATCTATCAAAATAGAATGTACTAATCTTCCTCGTCCATAAATTGCGCAATGGCTGCTATCGCACCCAAAAAGATAATTATGAAAGTGGCACATCAAACGATAGGAGATATTCTCCGCTTGAACACTTCGTAGTCGCTTTCGCCAGTTGGGCAATTGGAACCCATAAAGTGGACATTCTCTATCCCTCATGCTTTTGACAATAGAAAGGTAAATCGTACATCAATTTCATCAGGAGATTGCTCCTTCGTTGTCGCTGTATGTATTTAGTTCGTGGGTCTTTTTGGGTACTTGGGGGCGCTAAAACGTTCGACCAAAAAAACTAAGATAGTTGCCAAGTTACTGAAGGCACCCTTCAACCGAGCAACTTATCCGTAAAAGGGGCGTCTTTGCATTCTTGTTCAGGGTTCGTACACGACCTGGAAAACCTGGAAAAGTCAGGGAAGTTGAAAATAGGCCCAAAAAGTCAGGGAAATGTCAGGGAAGTTGAAAATAGGCCCAAAATGTCAGGGAAATGTCAGGGAATTTTTAATTGAATCCAAAAAGTAAGAGAATTTACTTTCTAAAAATCCTCAATGTACATCGCATAGACGTCCTAAATTCTTGCCTTGGAACTAAACTAATTCCGTAGGTTTATAGACAAATCCTAGTTTTTGTGTATATAAAATATTCGAGATACTATAGAGGTCTCCGTGGTGCTCTTAGATGTAATAGAAAACGTTCAGGGAATTTTATTTAAAATGGTCAGAGAAAACTATATTATACTACTAAGTACTAACCGACCGTGACCTCAAATTATACCGAAATGGAGCTCGGGTCTCTTAAAAAGGTGTTCTCGATTTGGATAAAAGTAAACAAAAGCGATACCGTTTTTTCTTTTGTACGTGTAGATAATACATTACCAATAAAAAAATTCAAATTGTTTTAAATTTATCCAGTCGTGAATTTTTTTCGTAAATGAATTCGCCTATTTTTTTTTAAGATTTGGATATATTTATACTTAATAAACGATTTTGAAGGTTTGAGTTCGTTAAAAGAAAAAAAGCTGCTTTAGACCTTTATTCCGTGAATAACTATTTCTTAAAAACTTAAACGCCAAAACATATAAACAACATTTTCTTTAAGAACAGCGAAATATTATTTAGATAAACAATTGTTTAAAAATATAAATTTTAAAGATATGCATTTATTCACTAGTAAACGAAATCTATTTTCTTCAAATAAACAATCGTCATTTGGATATAGTAGGCCTTATCCATTGGATAAAAGTTGTAGGAATTCCGAGCACTACTTCTAGTACATTTCGTAAAACAAGGTGCACGTTGAAGAAATAGTAAAACTCCGTATAACTCAGTCCATTGGCCTTTTTGGTTTTTACCGCTCCTTTTCCCGCGTTTTCTTACATTTTCAAACTGATAGGGAACTGAGCAGTTTATTTTTTAAAGGTTATCAATTCCCCCGAAATTTAGTTCGGGTCGGCTATCAGTGGCGCAACCAGGGCCCCATTGTGTGGGCAATAGGGGGTCAACACGTAACAAGGACTCTAGTATAATCGTTAACGCCCTTCTGGGTTTGCTATGCAGGCTAAGGCTACCTTTCATTGCCCACGAAACCATTTTTGGGAGGACAAATAGGGACCTTTCAACTAAATTGTAAATTACTTAAGTGAAAGCGTCATTAGATAAATGCTGACTCACCATTAAGAAAAACAAGTAGTAGCCTACTTCTAACATTTTTCTCGCGCCATCACAGACTTTTCCGAGCTGTCTAACGACATTTCCTGACCGATTCTTCGTTTGCATTTTGGCGAAGTTCTACTTTCGAGCATTAAAAGGATTTCAAAGACTGCACATTTGTTTATCCAGTTAAGCCTCTGCATGTGCTTAGCTAGTACCTAACTCCGGGTAAAGCGGCAAAAGGAAGATAAAATATTCTATTTGTACAATAATTTAAAATAATTTTAAAAAGCCTGGTCAGCATGTTCCACGTGATAAGACGAGAAATTATAGTATTATAACTCTAAGCGTGGGCCCAAGCCAGAAAGATGTTGTCTAATTCGCTTTGCCCTGAGCTTCAGGTGCTCGTGAAGCGCATTTTGTTTCGTTTATTTTGGAAATATAAAACCAGAATATACTTATTGTAGTGTCGTCTACAACGCTTGAGTGAAGATTTTATTAATTATATTGGTACAGAGATAATCAAGGAGAACACGCAATTATTTTATGACCAAATCAAATATGATTAATATTCTAAATCTTAATTTTATTCTAAGCTCGTCGGCGTCTTTTTAGACCGTTATTTCGAAGTATTGACTTAGGCTTAAAAACGTATCTAATGTTAAATCACGGAGTTTTTCGTGTATCACCACCACTAGAAATATTTATATATCAGCGAAAAGAGTAGACACTAGGATCGTCTGCTTTTTCAGTAATCCATGTACACGTTTTCCGTAAAGAGTACGTAATCTGGGTGTACTCCACGTTCTTCGCCCAAGCAACTTATCTCGGCGTTATCTTCAACATACTACCCGTAATCGGTTAATTAACAAACTTTAAGTAATCAGTCCCTCGGCGCTGACCACACTAACAATTGTAAGTAGTTGGTGTACACGCTCCCTGTAAAGAGTAAGTAACCTCGGTGCAATCTACGTAATAGGCGTAATTGGTGTACAGGAAAACTTAATCTAAATCCCGCTAGGAAAATCCGGTAAATTTGTAGTTCCCGACAAATTCGTATAATCTGTATATACACATTTGTATAAAATCACTCACCTCGTGACAGCTTAATAGTCAACAAATGTTTCGGTAGAATCATGAATTACAATTCATTAGAAACAGGTATTCCTCGCTTTAGTTAACACCCCGCGAGCTACAGCGGTACGTTTCTCCACTGACAAGGAGAGTACCCGAGGTGTTTATTGCCGATTTTGTTCAAAGTATGAAATTTCCCAAAAGGAGACGTTGCTTTACCCATTCGATTTGCTATGGCAACCGAAAATGTTTTTGATCACTTAAAGCAATAAAATCTCCATTTAAAAAAGCATGGGATTTTCTCGGTTTCACAGGGTCCTAGCTACGAAAATTTTGAAAAATTTTGAAAATCACGAAATGTGTAATTTGTGACCACATTTAGGTAAATTTCATCAAGTTTGGGTAAATTGAAACATTTTTAGGGTAAATTTGTAACAAATTTTGGGTAAAATAAGGAAAAAATCTTATTTTGGTTGTAAGGGGTCAAAAACATTTTCGGTTGCCATGGCAAATCGAATGGGTAGTGCAACGTCTCCTTTTGGGAAATTTCATATCTCATATAGGTCTACATTACGGCCGACTTTGAACTAAATCGGCAATAAACACCTCGGGTACTCTCCTTGTGAGTATTACTAACGTCATCAGGCGTATAGACGTTTCTGCGGGGCTAGATTGAAAATAAAAAGAACGCGCTTAACGGATTTAATATAAGACAAAAGTGATATATATTGAAATCCAAATTCGTAATAATAGAAAAAGCAAAAAGTTACATTTTGGAGTAGAGTAGGAGGTACACGAGCGAACGTTATAGCGATTATAGTGAACGATCAACGGTATTTGTACTGAAAGATTTTATTTATAATTTATCATCAGTATTCCTTTTACAAAAACAACCTAGCAGGCAGATGTAGGCGAAACTCGAACGTTGCGGAGCGACGTCAGTTTGTCGACAGCCGTTTAATAATCGTCGAGGTCGGATTTAGCGGCGGAATCGGAGAGTCTTTCGCTGATATATCAAAGACGCTGTTGCGTACAGCAATAAACGCGCGCGACAATCGAGAGGGAACGTGTTATATATTTGCGGTCGCTTTGATGACAATCTTTTGTAGAGACATAACGTACGAACGGATTCCGCAAGGTAATGCCACTATTTCAGGTAATTTGAATTGCTTAAACACTTTCAAGGCGAAGGTTTCCTCGCCATCGGATTCTCCCTTCGAAAGACGTCACCTTGAAGTTTATAAGACCACGTAGCGTCGAAACGGAAGTGTTGGCCCGTTTTAGAAGTTAGTGTCGATTCGAAGGAAATGACGCCGATTAAGTAATTAACCAATAGTCGCTATTACGTCACTAGTACGATCAAAAACGTAACGGCTCAAGGAGTTCAATCTCCATTATGTTACATATTATTGTCGACCCTAAGAAAGTGTACTTTAGCTCCGTTGTCTCCTGTTGGAAGTGGAAAATGAGTGTTAAAAGAGGCTAAACTAAAAACATGGAAGCGCCTAGCAAAAATTCGAGTAAAACATTGAACTGAGCCCTTTTTTTATATCAACACTTCGAAACTTCATGGAGACACCTCAATTTTCGCGCTTCCTAGGTATTTTCCCCGCTACTAGCCAGCGTGAAAAGGGACTTCATCCTTGTAAGTTGTTCTTTCCACCATCTTATTTACAACAAGAGACTAACAATACTCGTACACGTACACGTACAGCGCGCACCTGCTGAATCTCATTCCGAGCTCTGGTCTCTTGTTCGCTGCAGTTTCAATTTATAACGATCGAGCGTAACCGTTGCAACAAAAAGATGTGTATGAGATGTTAATCGTTGTAGATACATTTGAATCTCACTTTAAAAGGAAATTGAATTTTCACGAAAAGTGGGTATACTCACATTTCAGCTTTCCCATTGTTTCAAATGTCTTTTACAATAGCTCTTAAAAGCAGTGGTGGATTACTCAATAAAAACCTTAACATATAGAGCCTTATAACAAAATTTCACTTAAGGCCTTCAAAGAACCTATTTCGCCACTAGTATTTTAAGTTGAAAAATAACTTTGCTAGTTTCGCACTTGGGTTAACTATTCCCGTTAATATTCCATATAAATCTAAAAACACTAGCGAAAAATACACCTTAATTTTTAGTGGTAATCTCCTATAAGCGCTTCTTTGCGTAATCATAGTATAGGCATACGTTATTTTTCTTATAAGTATTTAATAAAGAATCATTTTAATTCCACCAGACGAATTATTTATTTTAACTCAATAACATTGAAACAAAATTGAAGGCAGCTGTTCGTATATCGGTGAACGTTGTAAACAACCATATTGGTTGGAAATATCCAATTTAGAATAAGAATTAATGTTTTTTGTTTTAATTCCTGTTCTTATAATAATGGCATATTCTTATAGATCGTTAAAAGATCTTATAATTTTAATCGCAAATTTCAAGTTTGGGTAGAAAAACCTTTTGAAAAAATCTGACTTAATTTACAGCACGTTATTCATTAAAGTAGTTACTTCTTTAAAAACATCATAGTCTATAAACAATATGTTACGAACATTTGAATAAGAATATAGAAAAAGTCAGTAATTGGGAAAATCGAGGTCACCAACAAGTGCTTAAATTAATACGGCGACAGCGATAGCTCGATGTCCTCTAAATTAATGTATTATTTTACTTTATATCCCTATCACAATAGTCGGTAAGCTGATTGTAGGGCTAAAAACCTTATACTAAATTATTTTTTAGGCAACTATGGGTTAACGGTAATAGTGAGTGTTTGGAGCGGTTGGCTGGCGTGGCACGAAGGGCTTGCCACCACCCTCCTGTAACCCGGCCACCTGAATTACAGGCATTAAAAGTCGCTAGATGACTGCATAGGGCCTAAGTTGGTGCCTTGGGTATTAGCCTAGCTGATTATTATTATTATTAATATTATTATTAGAAGAGTCCAAGGCCTAATCAAAAGTATAATTTTCA
This sequence comes from Leiobunum rupestre, assembly GCF_980474605.1. Classification (NCBI taxonomy): domain Eukaryota; kingdom Metazoa; phylum Arthropoda; class Arachnida; order Opiliones; family Sclerosomatidae; genus Leiobunum; species Leiobunum rupestre. The sequence goes on along the minus strand of NC_143387.1, from coordinate 28,685,130 downwards.
ATCAAAGCTAACTGAATTTAATCGATTTCAAGGAATTTAATCTTCCAAATTACCAAAATAGGCTAATGACCACCTTCTGAGCATCTAATGACCTATTAATTGACGTATCACTTTACCTAACAATTAAACAGTTAAGGCTGGTTTTTAAAAGGACAAAATCATCGCGACGGCGAGCGTCGATGCAAAAATTCCGATTAGGCCTAGTATTTGTTTTTGCTTCTATCCTCATCGCTGTTTCGTTTTTCCAGCTTTTAACGTAGAATACGGTATCGGGTACATCATACGTCAAATTATAACGCTATTTTTATTTGCTGGATTCGGTATAAAAATGGTATGACGAAAACCTGAACAGCTTGATTACAGTATACACCTATACCGTTTCGCTCTCCAAATCGTCGAAAGAGTGTTGGAACATCGTCGAGGAAAGTCTTAATCCACGGTACGTTCCTTTTCTGGGCAAAATAAACTTAATTTGTTTCTATTATTTTGAGAAAATACTCGAAATAGAATGCCAATTAGAAGACGTTACGCCTGTTAAGCGGTGAAGGTCTCAATAAGAAAGTGTTATTTTTCAAACCAACTATCGGTAGCGAAACATTTATTCGTAGACTTTAATTACGAATAGTAAGAATAATAGCGCCGGTTATATTTTAGAAATAACCTTTAATTGGTCGTCAATACCACCCAAGTGTCTTAAGGCAAAACCTTCCAAATGACATTAAAAAAAATCGAGTTAGTAGACCTACTAAAGAAATTTTAGTATCCCAAAAATGGTCGATGAAATTTTAACAGTAAGCATCATTTACGCTACCAAAAAAGGTAAATGAAAATAAAAAATATATGGCTACAGTATCTCGAATATAGAAAATGGCGTTTACTAGGTTTTGTCATAGAACCGCCGAACTAATTCCGCCAGAAACTGCAAAAATGTAAAATTCGTAAGAACGTGTGGCATTTTTTATAGAATCGCTCATTTTCCGGAATTAATTGCGAAAGGTTTTCCGCAAATAGGAAAAAAAATTGAAACATATATTAATTTTTAAGGGTTTTAATTCTAGACTAGTCTAGAGGTTTAGTTTTACATTTGGAATCGAAAAAATGACCTGAAAATGCCGGGAAATTTCAATTTGCGAACAATATTAGGCTAATCATGGAATGAAAACCCTTTTTTTTTTCGGAATTTTTTTTTACAACTCTAATTTTGTATAACCATGGGATTAGAATATTCCTTTCACACAAGAGCCAATTTAGATTTAAATTCTAAATAGAGGCATAAGTATGATACTTTCTATTATCCCAATTCTCATTTTCACGATTTATTGAGCCCATTTTTGCCAAATATTTAAGGGCCCTATAAATAGTATATTGAGGACTAGAATTACAAACATTCGATTCGATAATGACGGTAATTATTTTAAAATTTAAGTCTTGAACGCATCTGGGCAGTGGCGGACTGGCCATAGAGAGAACCTGCCCGATGGCAGGTGGGCCCCACAGACCGTTCATGAAGTGGGCCCCTCAAACATGATAGAGTTATAGTTGTTAAAGCTGGGGCCCTTTGTCTTCTGGCAGCCCAAAATATTAGACCCAGTCCGCCACTGCATCTTGGATCGTATTTATCGCTGGAAAGCAAAACGGGTAATAAAATTATCTCTTGTCACCTTTATCCGCTACTGAGTCCTTGAATTTTGACTGCCACAGAAATATCGCACAGAGATTTTGACGCTTTTAAAAGTAACAAGTTGGCGCAGCCGTAATATTAGTTCCAAATTTATGGGTCCACAAGAGCCCCAATGAGCATCGTCATCAAGAGGAAATTTAATACCTCATTAATCGACGTATTGTTTACATATGTGGTCTTAGCGGTCACTGAGAAATCAAGGACCCAAAGTTACGGGCCTCCAAGGGCCCAAACGGGTATCACGCCTCTGAGAGTTTTCCATACCCCATTAATGGACGTATAATTAATATTTGTCACCTCAGTGATCGCTGAGAAATCAAGCGCTCAAAGTTACGGGTCTCCAAGGTCCCAAACGGGTATCACGCCTCTGAGAGTTTTTCATACCCCATTAATGGACGTATAATTCATATTTGTCACCTCAGTGCTCGCTGAGAAATCAAGGACTCAAAGTTACGGGCCTCCAAGGGCCCAAACGGGTATCACGCCTCTGAGAGTTTTCCATACCCCATTAATGGACGTATAATTAATATTTGTCACCTCAGTGATCGCTGAGAAATCAAGCGCTCAAAGTTACGGGTCTCCAAGGTCCCAAACGGGTATCACGCCTCTGAGAGTTTTTCATACCCCATTAATGGACGTATAATTAATATTTGTCACCTCAGTGATCGCTGAGAAATCAAGCGCTCAAAGTTACGGGTCTCCAAGGTCCCAAACGGGTATCACGCCTCTGAGAGTTTTTCATACCCCATTAATGGACGTATAATTCATATTTGTCACCTCAGTGCTCGCTGAGAAATCAAGGCCTCAAAGTTACGGGCCTCCAAGGGCCCAAACGGGTATCACGCCTCTGAGAGTTTTTCATACCCCATTAATGGACGTATAATTCATATTTGTCGCCTCAGTGATCACTGAGAAATCAAGGGCTCAAAGTTACGGGGCCCTGAGGGCCCCAATGGGTATTGTTATATAGAGTGGTCTTTAAATTTAAATGATCATTACCCAAACTGAATTGTTTTGCATACCTGGTTTTAGAAATTTTTCTTAATGACCTTGGTGATTTTATGTTAATTTTTTCGACTTCGTATTAGTGAATTCACATCGGTATTAATCCATTTAGACCCAAAATGTGACGGCACACATTTTTCTAATTGAAACCGAGTCTCTAAATTCAACGTGCTCTCATCTCAATATATTAAATTCCTAGCAAAATCAGATTTAGCATTATTAGCAGTGTATCAATTTTTAGTGGACACCCTGTATATATATATATATATATATATATATATATATATATATATATATATATATATATATATATATATATATATATATATATATATAAAGATCTGGGGAACAAAAAACCATAGCTATCTTCTGCAAAATAATGATGCATCATTATAAAACAAACTGACCTGAAGTATTTATCCCCATCGAATTAGCCTGGTAGTCATTTTCTAACGAAGTTATTCGGGAATGACGAGTTTCCCCTCAAAGAGATTATTGGAGAGAATCTTCCGAAAGCGGAAGAAAGCAAATAGTTGATAAAAACCTATTAAAACTGAGTCGCGAGTATATGTCCCTGAATTCACGATACGAACTTGACCCTAGGCTGATGTCACGCTATATATTGACGCGTTCCGTATCCATAGTACGCGAGTGCGAGCGTTTATTTTTCATACACTATTTCAAGGCCCCAGACGAATTTGGGTTACGTGATTATAGTTACCGGAGATTGGGTTAAGGGTAACGTAAGTCAGTCGTCCTTTGAAAGCGCAGACTTTTAGCCGCATTGACCCGATTACCGTACCAAACATCAACAAGTGGAATGCATTGTAGAGTAAGCCTACGCGCGCTCTTTTTATTATCATTTAACTGTCGCGCGCGGGAGCAGCCCGACGATTAACAACAAGCGCGAATATACTTCGAAGCGTCGAGCTTTTAAAACCGATTCCAATCCGTTTGCCCGTTTCGCCGTTTCGTGCAGAATATCCGATGGAAAGGAAACCGAAAACGCGCTACAGTATCGTACGATTAACCGCTTTTGGTGGCTTAGGAGCGTCCAGTAGCTTCAAGAGGGCCAAGCAGAATCATTTGTGGTCGCTCGAGAGCCAGAAGGGCCCGATTGAAAATGGCGCCCCACCCGAAAAGGAGGCCGAACCCGTCACCTGCCGGATCATTCTGTTGGTGGCCACTCTGGCTATTACCGAGTTCTTCACTTTCTCAGCCATTAACGTCTTGGCACCCTTCTTCCCGTCTTTGGTAAGACCTATTCTCTTTTTGTTTTCTTATATGGGTTGGTTAAGTCTATTAGTGAGAGCGCGTGGTGATAAATAGTTCGGAATTGATATACACACGCATTGAACTATACTCTCGACTACCTCATTTTTATTTAAAAAAAAACTTACTAGATAAAATTTTATAAGCAAAAAAACCCGCTTGTTGCCGAGGACGCGCGCATCTTCGTTTACGCGTGTTTTGAAACGACCTCCTCTAAGTTGCACCGCCTCGCCGGAACTTTAGGAATAAAAAATGGTAAATCGCGTGTAGCTCGGGTGGTAAAGGTGGTAAAGTTAAGAATTTTTTTTATGGTGGTACGTGTCAGAATACTACTTAAAACCTGATATGGAACCACATCGAGATATTTTTTTACTTGACGTTTTTTACCATTTTTCTTTTTTCTCCATAGGGAAAAATGGTAAATCGCGTGTATAGCTCGGGTGGTAAAGGTGGAAAAGTTATTAAATTTGTTATGGTGATACGTGTCACAGTACTACTTAAAACCTGATATGGAACCACATCGAGATATTTATTTTTATTTTATTTTAAATTTTCCTGCTTTCTTCAGATTTAATCTTTTTATATCGAATTTCCATGGCAACCACAACTAAGCCTAATTCCGCGGTTTTCAAACGGCTGTTGCGAGATCGATTTAGACAAAAATTGCAGTTAGACCTACTCGTATTTTTTGGATGCTTTTAAACTGTCGACTTCTGTTTTATAATTACGTACGCTCTGCAATGAGTTATCAAACTAAAAATATAGATTGGTGACTATGTATACTTTGGCAGAAAGAGACGAAATAAATATTGCAGTGCCCTTCTGAGACAAAGTGGTTAAATGTGGGAGCCGGATACAAGTCTCGCCAACATCTTTTTGCCCACAAACAGAGAACAATGGCAAATATTCCACCAACCCAAAACGCTTTAGAGCAACACACAAAGAGGACACTACTTCAGGGTGACGTTACATGGGGGCAGTACTTTGTTCCAAGACCGGACTTAGCTGATCCCAAAGAATGGGGTTGGTCTTTAAGCCCTGAAAACAAATGGCAGGCAATTTGGTCAACTATGCCTGAAGCATCGAATTTATCATATCTAGTTAAATGCAACTGCAAAACATTTAACTGCCCAACCTGCAAAAGCGCGAAGGCTAACCTTAAATGTACCATTATGTGCAAGTGTGAACAAAATTGTGATAATTAAGAAAAATTATCATTATGTTTTACCCGTACAATGTGTCCAAGTAATGCGGTTTTCCTTAATTAATGAAAAATAAATATTTCAATATTTCCATATTTATGTTCTTTAATTATCTATTTATAATAATTACAATTTTTTTATTTAAAAACAAATCACATTGCATGAAGTATGTAATAAACGTAGAACATTTCAGTTGTATTTGAAGTTTTTGTTATTTATTAGGTAGAAAAAAACTAGAAATTTAAGAAAAAACGTCAATGGAAAAGTATCTCGATGTGGTTCCATATCAGGTTTTAAGTAGTACCGTGACACGTATCACCATAAAAAATCCATAACTTTACCACCTTTACCACCCGACCTACACGCGATTTACCATTTTTCCCTATGGAGAAAAAAGAAAAATGGTAAAAAACTTCATGTAAAAAAAAGATCTCGATCTGGTTTGATATCAAGTTTTAAGTAGCATTGTGACACGTATCACCATAAAAAAATTCATAACTTTACCACCTTTACCACGCGATTTACCATTTTTTATTTCTAAAGTTGTGGAGATTTGGTGCATCGTAGAATTTTACATTTTAAAAACACAATTAAACGAAGATACGCGCGTCCTCGGCAACACGCGGGTTTTTTGCTTATAAAAGTTTGTCCAGTATGTGTTTTTGAAAAATAAAAATTAGGTAGTCGAGAGTATAGTTCAAGGCGCGTGTATACCAATTTTCAGAGCTGTATACCAATTCCGAACAATTCGGGTGTTTTTTGTAACCATGCGCTCTCACTATATAACAAAAACAAAATAAAGCTATAAAAAAATCATGAAAATAGAAAAGAGATAAAAAAATTCCACCATTTTATTATTAGGATAATTTCTTAGTTTAATAGAAAATTAAAACATTACCGAAAAAGCTGGTAAAAATTAAAACCTGAACTTTATTTAGTTTATAACATCAGCTAGACAAATACAGCGTCTTTTCTTTAATAAAACTTCTGTCTTTCATATTTTTACTCTGCAGACAATCCAGATTTGTATCGGTTTAACACTCATTATTAAGTTACAATAAATTCATATTGAACGCAAAAGGGCAAAAAATTACGTAATATTTCTACTCGATGAAAATAAACTTGAAAGGCTATTCTGTAACAAAATTACCCAAAAAATCATGATTCGTCAAAAATGGCATGCTCGTGTGGAGAACTTGGAGAAGGGGCGGATATCGAAAAATCAAACTATCGATTATATAAGTTCAATTTTAAGTAGTATCAATATGTTACGCTATATCCGGTATTTGAGTCAAATTATGATTTAAATGCTTAAGTGGACGAGAAATAACTGTTTATTTTTGGTGCCCAAGACTTAAATTGGCACCATAGACCGCATGTCGAAGCATTTAATTAAAATAATTTACAGACCGCCACGATTTTGAATATGACCAATACTATCGATGGTTTGATATTTCGATAGCAGCCTCTTCTCCACACGCGCATTGTCATTTGGACGAATCATGACTTTTTTGTCATTTTATTTACAGAATAGCCTCCCAGATGTCGAAAGAACGAATGCGTTAAGTACTTTACGCGTCGAAAAGAGGAACGTCTACACTAAACACGCGATTCCCGATAAACTATTTTATGGGATGAATCATACGTAGAACGGCTTTGAAAAATAATTTGCGAAATATGTTTCACTGCCAGATTGACGAGTAGAAAACTGTACTATTTGTTCGATTACATAAGAATTTCTTTTTTTTACAGTTCAAATAATTATAATTTTTAACCAAAATGTTTGTAGTAAAAGCTGTAAAGCTATATTTTAACAGTTTTTTAGACTTAGTTAACTAAAGAACGAATTGATAATATATCGCAGTGAAAAACCATCATTTATAGGTCTTCATCAGTGTTTATTTATTAGTCACTTCCCACCATTGGCGTAGCGTCTACGCATGTAGCTGGAAAAGTGTTGAATTTTTTCCGTTTGGAAACTGCAGAGGCCTAAGCTCATTTCCGATGAGAGGCAGAGAAGCCGTTACAAATTATCAGAGCACGCGCAGCCCACGTTTTGAATCCTTCTCTCTCCGAACATGTTTAGTCATTTCCATTAACAGGGGAATTATTTATCGGGGCTTGGCCCAAACCTCCGATACCGGCCCTTAACGGGTTAGAGTGTGCAATAACTGGTGGCTTTACCGGGGAGTCGATGTCCGGCTCTCATTATAAAGGCGGTGGCGCACTGGGAGATGTTAGCCGTGATCAAATGGTTCTATTCCGCCTCAGACTAACGGAGAAGGTTCCGGCATCCGTGCCACCTCGAAGGAGCTGGTAGCCTGCTGTGGGGCAGCGGATCTCCGTGTGAGGCGCTGTGACCCTGTTTCCCGGCTATTTGGAATCACAGCGGGATATCTGGTGCCAGCGGTGCCGGGTTACCCGGGTTGCAGTGTGCTCGTCGTTCCCCTTTAGGAACCTTTTCTGAAGGGCTAGGCTTTCTACCTCCGTACGTAGGGTGTTTGTTAGAGATGCTAGAGCATCCACTCTCTATCCCACCGCTGTGCGCGAAGTGGAAGCTGGTCGCTCCATTGCTAGCGTTGAGGGGGAGAACCTCAGAAGTATAGTGCTACTGCCCATGGCTGTTTTTTCGCGTGTCCGGGTTGTGGACGCTGGAGTAGGATTCTGATGAGACCACCGGTGAAGTAGGCTATATGAGCTTTATGCTCTGCTTGAAGCACCGGTATGTAAATTTTCTGACCACAAACCGCTGATGCCAACATCCATCTAACTTGTAAGAGGTCGTCCACAAATTATATAACGCGGAAAGGGAGTTTGAATATAAGTGTGACTAAATGGTAGATGTGGGGGTGGACTCACGATACAAATCTTAGTTTTCTAATACAACCTACATTATCAATTGTTTTAACTTAGAGTAGCAATTATGGTCTAAGGGTAAAACAGTATAGAAATAAGCGTAGTTTTAAATGAAATTTAATAATTTTGAGGTTTACAGTGCTCTAACAATGAAGCGGGTTGGGTATTTGTTACTTAATTTAGGAGGATTGGGTTTTTCCAGTTTCTTAGTTTTGAGGAAGATTGTGGTGTTGAAAAAATTCGATTTCTTTGCGTGACGTAATTTGTTAACAGCTCATTGGTGATTTCATAGCTATCGTTAAAATGCCTTTGCTTAACCTTACTACTGCGTAGTCAGTTCTTGGAAAGCTACTAAATTTTATCGAAAACCATTGTTAAGCTTGTTCTGGAACAAAAAATGTATACCATTTGCGCTAATTTAAAGTATTCGCTTGTTCTGGTGTGGAAAATTACTCTCCGTCAAGGTACGGCTGAAAATGAGGTGTAAAGAGAGCAAGCTGATAAAATCGCCTACTTATCCAGAATTTATGCAGGCAGCCATTAGCTAAAACATTTTTACTGGGCAACATCGGAGTAATATGACGTCATAGGGTTACTCTTTTTACCATAATCCGAAATGCCAGAACAAGCGAAATGTATTCACTTTCTGAAACCCTCGCGGATCATGGATTTCAAAGGAATTGTGGTGATTGAGTTTGAAGATGCGAATAATATTATTTTGTACGTATAGGCCGAGAAAAAGAACGCTACTGGAGCGGCGTTTGGTGTCATTATAGGTATTTTCGAATTAGCCGCTCTAGTTATTTCACCGTTCTGTATCAAAGCGGTAAGTTTTCACTCAGTTTACATTCACGTATTATTTCACCCTATTAAATCCAAGGTTCAATATGATATGTCTGTTTGTTCGAAGGTTCTGCACGTGTCACCCAAGTATCTAACAGTAGCTGGTGTCGTACTTTTGGCGTTGGGAACTTTACTCTTCAGGTGAGCGATTTACGTTTCCGCGTATTTAAAATCCTGTGAATTGCGGTGTATTCACGAAGTTTTATCAGCGCGCTGTTCTTTTCTACATTCAATTGTGAACGTAGAAAGTTTTTAACCTGTAGAAGGTTTTGAAGCCATTTACGATATAGTACACGTGAATATGCATGAACTATTTCCATACAATCGGATGACGCGAATAATATCCAAAGTATATAAACTTCAGATCTAAATTTAAATTCAGAAACACCCGTGAATCCGAATAAACTAACATCTAGCCCGACCTTATTTAGGATACTGAGAACATACACGAGTATAACTTCCAACACCTAAGCTCGTCTCTCAAACGTTAATTAAAGCTAAATTTAACGATATTTTCTTATAAATTCATTAATTAGGTGTTAAGATACTCAATAATTTCGCTCGCTTCTGTAAACACGTCGACGTCTACCATCTCAGTGACCTAAATACGCTGTTGCATCTAGTAATTCTAATATAATATATTTCGAACCACTTTGGGATAGAATTTTGAACGGTTCAGATGATCGATTGTCACATATAACTTACAATAATTAAGGATAAATAGTCAATATACTGTATTATAAAATATATTAAACTGTAAAATTAATGGTCATAAAGATTGTGTAAATGATCGGATGTGTTCGTATCCGAACATGAATAACCAACCGTTACCATATTAAAACGTAATTACTCAACATAACCTAGCCAAGCTAAGGCAAATACCATTTTAGAGAATTTGTGGACTGCCACTTCTTCGGAATCTATTACCTCACTTAACCAAAACTATCGTAACAAATTGTTGCCAAACCTAACATCTTGGATAAATAATAACCCTATTATTTATGCAAGCTAACATAACCTAACAAAATCAGAGAAAATTTATGTTGACCGTAAACAAAACTAACTTAACCAAAATAAACCAAATCTAACTGACCTCGTAGAATAGGCTGTATCTATAGAATAAGTATTTTAAAATCTATATTGTTTTTACTAGCAATTTCTCTAAAATTACATTAGTATAATAAATATTGTCCCTGGGCAGATTATTTTGAACATAAATACAATCTAGATATATCTTTCAATAAACTAAATCTCCAATACACCAAAATACACCAATTGGAATGTTGAAAATCTTCCTACAAAAATTGTATTGAATGAGAATTCAAGCTAATATAACCCTGACTATAGCATAGGGCCGATTTAATTTCGGTCGGCGGCGGTGTTTGGTGAATAACAAAAACCCTCGGCGACGTTGATTTTTTTCGGTGACGGCGGCGTGAAGGGGAAAAAATTCCCCCCCTTTTGAAAACTAAAAAGAAAATACAAAATGTTTTTGAAAGAAAAAAAATAAAGTTACGTAGGAAAACTCAAAAACAATTTGGCGGCGGAAACAAATTTAACGGCGGCGGCGTCGGTGACGGGCCGAAAAGTAAATGACTCGGCGGCGATAGGCTCTAGCCCTGACTTCTGTTCTCTATGTCACTTTTATTAATAAGTATTTTGACTACAGAACCGTATTGTAGTGTAAAATAATCCAGAGTATGTTTGGAAAATTGGTAATTGAAATCTTTTTAAATTTCAGTCTCGTAATGATGCTTCCTTCCGGAGCAACATTCATTTCCGTTTCTATTCTTCTAAGAATCTTGCAGGGCTTTGGTTCGGGTATAATTGACGTTTGCAGTTATATGGTTATAAGTCTATTAGTCAGTGGAAAAGTCTCTACGGCTATCGTAAGTGAGCGCGCACAGTGGCGCCGCCAGGCGCTTTTCTACTAGTAGTCTGGACACTTAGGAGACCTTTCCGTAGAAATTAAAAATGAGTTTTGAAAAAAAAAAGAAAAAAAAAGAAATTCTTCAACCTGCACCGATGGGGATAATTATTCTTTTATGAAGTTCAAATAATCTCTTTTTGGAAGAAAACAAAAATCTGCTATTTTCTATCGCTTTTATTAAACTGACCACGATCCAACCGGTTTTTTCAGGATTTTTTCAGTTCCCATCCCTGATCCTGACTAAAATCTCAAAAACTAGGATTCCCAATTAAAATTTTTAAAAGGGATTTTTTTTAAATAAAAATATCGCGCTCTTTTATATTGAAAACGAAAACTAAATGATATTCATTGCAATACATTTAAAATTGTTTGTTTAATTTGAGGGACTTTTTAAATATACTACTCGGCCTATCCCTGTCGGCACCACTAAGCGCACATTCACTTTTGAATTTCGACGGTAATCATTGAGAGTTTAATTTCCACCACGCAGGGGATTTTAGAAATGGCCGTTGGTTTGGGCATTACAGTGGGACCGGCCGTTGGAGGGGTTCTCTACGATGTAAGAACTTTACAATACACACACCCAGTGACGTAGTTCATGAACAAATATTTCTATAAACAGGCAGGTGGTTTCATGCTACCATTTTTGGTATTAGGAGGATTAATTACGTTGATGATACCTTCAAATTGCATCGTATTTCCTAAAGTTGGTGAGTAAAACATTGCATTGTTATCATAACTTATATTACACCGGCATGACAAAATATCTCGTATTCCTTTCAGAGAACCAAGCGGACAACAGTGAAATTGGTATAATGGGTTTTCTGTTGGACTTCGAGGTGATCATATGCATCATCAGTATTACGTCGGGGGGTGCAACCTTGGGGTTTCTGACGGGAATTCTGGAACCTCATCTAAGACAAGTAAGTGACCTAGAGAGGCAGGTTTTCAGGTTATCTTCACCAAATGTTAATGGCAACCAGCCTAATGAAATCTGGTGGTCAAACTCTAATTAATCTAATTAAGTGGTAAATGTAAGATAATCGACTACGAGGAACACTACAAAAAAACTAATATTTTCAAAATGCTATAAGTCAAAATACCATTGTGAGATGACCTAGAACTATACTCACACTGAAATACAACGTCACGAGAAACTTAACAATTTAAGTTAGTTAGGACTGAGCTTATTATGGTACAGAGAATTGAAGTATAAATAAATTATTCTCAATTTTACTGTATGCCGAAAGCCCACTGCACTTACAACGTTAGTTAGAGGCTTAAAGCCACGATCACACGAAAGCGAAAACCTCATTAACTAACTAGTTCTTAAACGATTCGTACGCGCTGATTTCTGCTAGAAGATACTGCAAGACGTTACGATGGATACAGCACACGTTTCCTAGATTTAGCGATAAACCAGGACACTAGATGAAGAAAAAAGTGATTGGATGATACTACAGTATTGAAGTAACGCAGTCAGAGTTTACTATTTGGTTGTCGTGTGATCCGCGGTTTAAAAATAATTAAGAGTAAGATTGGTGGAGTAAGATTGGGAGAAAACTGGTTTCAAACGAAGTGTGACCGTGGCTTTAGTGGATGAAATCCTTGGCTTATAAAAGTGGTTATTTGATTGTTCAAAGTACTAAAATGTAATTGAAAAGTTATTTAAATTAATTTAAACTTGAAACCAGCTGTAAAATGACTGGAATGTTTCGCGACTTTAAACTTCTCACGTTTTCTTTGTTAAATTTGGTTTATTTCAGTTTAATTTAAGCGCTACGCGTATTGGACTGGTCAGCGTGACTACCGGAGCGGTATTTGCTGTTACAACACCCATTTGGGGATATTTATCGGATAAAAATGTACGTCCAATAACTAACTAGTCTTGAAAACTAATTTACCCAATATTGTTATTATTCAGATTAACGCGTACATTTTAATGATTATCGGCTGCCTTTTAGCTATGGTGGGATTTTTCATTCTGGGACCATTTCCGTGGCTAAACATTGAAATGTAAGACTATTATGATTCAAACTTTCTTGGAAGTTTATCCAAACTAATTGAAGTCTTTTGTTGCGTTTTTCAGGAAACTGTGGATGATGTTGGTTTCGTTACTCTTTTGCGGCCTCGGAGCGGCCGCGCAAAGTATCTGTCCCTTCGGACTAATGCTCAAGAGTGCCAGGTAAGAGCTCCATACGACTACAACACCCTAATTAGATTCCTGCTAATTAAGAAGCGGGTCTCCCACATTATTCATTAATGGCCCGCTGTACCCGAATTAATAGAGAGAGATTAAGCACCCTCTAGGTTTTCGCGGCTCTTCGGAGACAGTGCTGTCGAAGCGCTCTTAAGTTCCGGAAAAATCCTCACGTTCACTTAAAGTCCCCATTAAAATATTATACTTGGTGGTTAGCTATAACTCTAAATGATGATAAAATACGCGAAAAAGTAGATTAGTCCATAATTAAAAGGGATAATATAGCTAAATCCTCAAACAAATTTGAAGAAATTAAAAAACTTACTAATAACTCGTACCAATAGGTCTTTGAGCAAACCAAAAGACGCGAATCTCGGATCAAATAAATCTTCGAGTAATAAACTACATAAAACTAAATAAAATAGCCAGACATTCCAACGGTTTGGCTTTCCGTTGCTATGCAACGCGTTTTGAAATTTTTAATGTTTAGGCTTAGTTTCTCTTTTAGATATAATAGTCGCCAACCAGATTTCCCGCACGGTACTGATGACTATGAGTTCCAAATAGAACGAAACCGGTCTACCGTTGGAATTTCTGGCTATTTTATTTAGTTTTTAAGATATATTTGATCCGAGATTCGCGTCTTTTGGTTTGCTCGAAGACCTAACGGTACGAGTTATTAGTAAGTTTTTTAATTTCTTTAAATTTGTTTGAGGATTTAGCTATATTATCCCTTTTAATTATGGACTAATCTACTCACGTATTTTATCATCCTTCGCACAGTCCATAGGTGGTTTCTTCTAATATAACTCTAAATATATAATTAACATTTGGTTTTTCAATTTTTAACTTTCACGTCACCTCTCCAGGTGCGCTTGAATCAATTTACAATCCCTTTATACATATATCCAGATTGAATTGATATTTTAAATATTTAGGAGATTAGGAATGCCGACTGACGTCACGACGTCGGCTCTGGTTTCGGCGATTCACATAACGTGTAGTACAGCTGGGTGAGTATATAACATATCCTGAAAATATTTTAACACAACCAAATATTTCCCTTTTCCCAGACAAACATCACGTATCAAAATTTAAAAGGGAAGCGAAAGCTGAACCAAAATAAAAAAAATTCCCAAATAACTTTCTATTAAAGATTAAAACGAAACAGCGGGAAATAGCTCCTGAACAGTGGCGTAGACAAGGGGGGGGGGGTTTCCGGTCCAGACCTCCCCTTAGACTGTACTAAATTTCCACCCCCTTCTCGACCCTCCTCTTAATATTCACATACTTCGACCCCCCTTGATGAATTTCTGGCTATGCCACTGCTCCTGAAGGCCACCTAGGAGCAACAAACACCAGGAGAACGCAGCTAGCCTTTAAACACGCTAACGCAGGGTTGTGTACAAATTTCATTGAACGAACCTTTACGCTGAGCGTTTACGGGCGTGGGGGGGGGAGACAATTTCCGAATTTTCCCCTTCCGAAGGCAGCAGGCGCTAAAGCGTCTTAACCAACGATAAATGTACGCAAGAAAATCCACGACTTTTGACGGGCTGAGTTCTCCTTGCGTGTGTTGCTCCTAGAAGCCAATATGAATTCTTGGTCTCGCGAGCTAACTTCCACGTATTTATTTTTGTACGCAGAAATTCTTTAGGGCCCATTATCGGAGGGCTACTCATTGACCTGATGGAATTCCGAATGAGTACCTTTGTTATGTTTCTATTTGAGATTGTCCAAGTATGATTTGACTTTTAAAAACGCATCATTTCAATTTTTATTGATATATTTATCCATAACGCAGGCGATATTGGAATTTGGATCTTGGTATGTCTTGAAACGAAACGGCTCATGAAACTGGACGTGGAAAAAATAGTGATATACATGCAGTTTCTCTACAATCTAGTGTTTTACCATTGGAAGAACATAAATAACTTATTGATTGATAGAATGATAGTTTTGGCTATATACAAAGTTTAACAATATTTTTACGGCTGCACATAGTAGTAAGCCTTATAAAAATTGAATTTGTTTTGTTTTCGTGCAGAATAATTCTAATAATGTAAATACAATATGTCGAAATATACCAATCACAGATATGGATTATGATTGGTAAAATGTCTCGCTTAAGTTCGATCTTCTCTCCCGTTTTCGATTTTTTTTAAACGTGTCATAAAACATTTTGAGAGTAACATTGTTGTTGGATATGCCTTAATCGAACGGTTTTTTAGTTGAATAAAACACCATTAGCGGTTCGCGTCTTTTTGTTGAAACAGAAATTTTTAAATATTAATGTTTACAACTATTACTGTTATATTTATGAATATTCATAATCCTAATAAAATTTTCATGGCAAAATATCGTCATGTATATTAAATTGTCTTTTCGTCAAATTAAATATAAGTTAAAAACATATTTATGATACGGACTCGTTGACTACCTACAAATGTCGTTCAGTACTGATACCGAAATTACAAAAACTCCGGATTTTTAACTGTTTTTTTTTTAAACTATCACCTGTACCTCCTCCATGTCAATATCATCCCAAATAACTGAAAAAAAAATATTTTAATTGCACGGGACGAGTCACAAATTCTGTTTTGCATTAAGAGATTGATTACCAGAAGGATTTGAAAGACAACCATGATGGCTGAGCCCGCCCGAAATCCTAAATATTCTAGGAAAAGTCCGCCAATGAAAGGTCCGATAAAACATCTGAAAGATTTATACGTTATGTTTTTAGATTAAATGCTCGTATTTAGGCTTAATCGTACAAATTCTTTTTCAATTACTTACCCTAAGTTACTGGACGTGATATGAATTGCCGATACCAAGGCTGACGTTGTTACGTCTTCCGGTAATCCATTTCGACTAAAATTATAAATATATATCAGGTTCACGTTCACTATGCTATATAATACTTTTTCGTGACATCAGGGTCATAGCGAAATAAAATGTTTTTCAAAAGTTTGAGAAAATGTTTTCGTAAAGTATTTTCAAGGGAAAATCGAATTGTCAACGTTGGAAAATGTTTGTCCATCCCCTTTCATGACGCCACCATAGCATATGTCATAACAAAACCGCTTTCCTTACTAAGAGCATTCACCTATAACTATGTTGCCTAAGCGAAACAGTGAGTTATAGTTCTATGTGCAATGACGTGGAATTGACGTAACTAGCAACATGAAAACAAATTATCACGTGAAGGCTGCCTGCTTGCGCTCACTACAATGTAGAGGCAAAGAGCATTAGAATTAGGATCAGTGGCGGACTGGGTCTAATATTATTGACTGCCAGGAGACAAAGGGCCCCAGCCTTAACATTTATAACGCTATCATGTTTAATGGGGCCCACTTCATGAACGGCCCACCTGCCATCGGGCAGGTTCACTCTCTGGCCAGTCCGCCACTGATTAGGATTAATAACTTAGACAAAAGTCTACAAAAATTGTGTGGTCATTCTAGAAATGGTTCTCAACAGTTTTCAACACACTTTTGCGAAACATAATTATAAATTTACTCTATCAGTGGCGGCCATTTTGTTACGACGATAATAGCGAACGTGGTCTTACTTGGCACTTCGAAGCATGAGGACATATGGGCACACACTTTGGGCAGCAGCGCCGAGACCGCATAATATTTGAGATACAATAACAATCCAGAGTTGACTACGATAGCAAATGGAACAAACTGATTAGTAAATAAAATAGCGTTAGAGACGAATCTCTATACTCACGCTTCGAAAGGAAGTCCCGGAAATGGACCTAATATGAAATATCCGGCGGAACATATAACGCATCCAGCGAACATCAAGTAGTACGAGTTGATCTGTCAATGAAAGATTTTAGTATAGTATAAAATTTCTTAACGTATAGTGTGTTATATCTTTACTTTTTTGTCACAAAAATGTCCCCATATCGGAGTAGTGAGGGCAAAAATAGCTCCTGTAGTGATGGTTACGAGTCCCACATCAGTGGGAGTTAGTTTAAATTGGCGAAGATGAGGCTCAAGCACCCCCGTCAGAAATCCGAGAATGGAACCTCCCGAAGTGATACTGATGATGCAAACAACCACTTCCCAGTCTTTCAGGAATCTGAATACATTCTTCAACCTGCTATCCGCTTTCCCCTCTTTTTAAGTCAAACAAAACCATGGATATTTTCATTATTTTTATCGCTCTAGACCATTTCTAATATTCTTACTGTCTTTGGGGAAAACTAAGAAGTTGATAGGCGAAAGCATCAAAGTCAAAATGCCCAGTGCAAAAAAGGGGAATCCGTAACCGCATTTCTGATAGAGTGTAATTACGAATTGATTAAATTTTTTTTTACGAATGAAGAGGATACTCGTTTCGTAGAAAATAAAAGATGCAACATACTTCGTAAAGAACTCCACCAACTGCGGGACCAGCTGTTAAACCAAGTCCAACGGCCATCTCTAAAACACCCTGTCAAAAAATAACGTTCTATATTTTCAGCAGTTTCAACGTGAAGCTTAATATATATTAATGTTCCGGTAGGTAGAAATTGAAAAAATAATATTCGGAGTGATCCGTCACTGTCCATGCTTTGATTCAATAAACAGAAATTTATCGAGTAAGATTTGTGAGCGCGTCGAAATGAGCTTAAAATTAAATATTGTCAAAGCTACGCTATACTTGGAAGAATGGGCATGGAATACCATTCTGCGGCTTTTGGCACACTATATTTGTAGATGCTTTAAAAACCATTTTATAATATTTAGAATCAATTGATCAACTTCTTCTAGATTAATAGATGTTATGTTTTTGTAAATATCACCTCGGCAGATTTGTACATTAAGTCCTTTAATATCAAATAACCGCAATGTCTTGTAACAATTCAAAAACTCGCCACCGGTCTCTAAAGAGTCTAAAGACTTGCTTTGACATCCATGGATTGTGTCTTTATCGGGTATTTTTGACGTGATTAAGATTTTTTCGGCGGTAAAATAAATGTTTCCCTTTTCCAGAATCTGTTATTTTTTTAGAAAATTAAAACATTTTCCCAAATTGTGCGAAAACCTATTACAATAGTTTTTGCAGGAATAGGGCTGGGTTCGGGAGCATCATCAGCCCTGATGATGCTCCCGAACGAGTTGCGAAACTAGTAGTTTTTAATCAAATAAAAAAATGATTATGCAAAAAAGTTGATTTTTTTCTTACTTAGTTCGTATGTATAAGTGCCTTTAATACTAATTAGGAATAGGTTACTTAAAAATATATTTTTCAACCGCTGTACTTTTGTCAAACCTGCCTAAGCTGCTCTCCGCTCTTTATCATTATTATAAATTAGTAAATCTATTTAATTTAGTAAATTAATCATAATTAAAAATAAACATAAATCGAAATATTTATCATTTATTTCACGCTGCAAAAGTAAATTATTTTGATGAAGTAAAGAGATCTGTAGAAAATGGGAAGGAGATAATCTATTTATCTTCAATAAAGTGTGCTTTGGGAAAATCGCCCCTACATACATTTCCTGTTACATTGGATTTTCTCCACCTGTTCGGAACTTGTCCATTAAAACCGATCTACCTATTTTGACGGACGTTTTGGGTGTTGGAACGCGCTCGGTACCATCGGAGCAATTTTTTTCTCGCGTTCTTTTAAAGATGGAAACCTTAAAATACTTTCATCTCACCCTCGATCAGGGTGAGACCAACGACCTCGAGGAAGGATTCGTAACAAATCTCTAGCAGTCAAATAGACGAGGTTTTTACCTGAAGACGCGACAGGTGCTCTAACAACGGATATAACTCATTCTCATTTCATTTAGGGGAACTATTGACTCCACAATTCACCCCACTGATCCTACACTTTGAATTTATGTTGCCCAAAACTTATGCTCGAAAGTCTAATCCAAAAATATGGCAACTGTGGTTTTAAAGAGAAAACATAACGCTAAGCTGTACTCGTTGTAAAAGAGAATCTCGTTTCACTGTCGCCCTTCAGAACGATAATTTCACAGACTCAAAAAAGTGTTTTAGAGTTGCAAAAAAATCACTTTTCGTTGAAATAATTCTAACAAACTTTTCATGAAAATGAAAGATCAGCCTTGGCTGAATTGTTTTGCAAAATAAAATGTTCGTGTTAGCTATTTTAAGGGTAAAAAGTGAAAGCAATACTTTTGAGATATAATTTGCTAAGATATTGTTCAAATTGTTCGCCATCTTTACTATCCTACGAATTCGTTCGAGCACCGGATGGGCGCAAAGTCAAAAAATTCTTCTTTTCTAAGAGCCGTGAAACTCAAACTTGTACCAAACTCTAATGTGACTGTAATTTCGAAACGGGAATCGTCACCATTAACCATTTCTGGCGACATCTCGCGAAATTCTTGGGCGGAAGAAAGTTCTCGAGCGAAACCTCAATTTCCGGATCTCTGGTATCTGGGCGTGTAGTTTGAACCGAAGAGAAGTTTACAAAAAGAGACAATGAACTCCGCTGAGGGTGTGAAAACTGCAACGTCGGCCGGCGACTGATTTTATAGACCCAGTAGGATTAAAAGCGCGGATGGGGGAAAAATAATCGGTTTCCAATTTCGTTATGACACAGAAAAAGACTGAAATTTATCGCGAGACGAGAACTTAATCAATAAATAAACTTTAATATCATTGGGAACGAAAAATGAGGTTGTTTTCGGCGAATTAAAAGGTCACCGAAATATTTACGATTCCGTAAATGTAACGGGTTATATTTCTTCAATTTCATTTAAAATGATTGCTTCCCCGTCGTGATTAAATATTTAATTCCGTCGTGTATAATATACACTCGACGGAAAATATGACGGTGGCAATCATCGAGTGGAAAATGGTTTCGATCAACTTTTTTTGCAAATTTAGCGTGTACAGTGAAACTCCGGCTTTAGACTTACTATGGCCGTGGATACTCTGTGCGGTATCTCCCGGGTGGCAACCATGTAGCTGCATACGTCAATCACTCCAGCCCCCGCCCCTTGCATACTGCGGAGCAACAGCGCTACGGCGACGTAAAGCACTCCACCCGGCATTTCGTTGATGAAACTTGCCAAATAACCAATTAATTAACGCTTGATAGAGTTAGAATAAACAAATAATAGATATATTGATTGTAACTCGTTACCCGAAGAGTACGGTGCTCACGCCAAGAACCGCTATTCCAGCTACTATCAGGAACTTTGGTGATACGACGGAAACCTTTAGATAAAAACATGAGGGAAAAATCAATTTATGTAAGCTAATTGGAATTGAATTTTGTTTATAAGTGTTCGAGATTAGACTCGATGCGAGAGATACATCTCTGACATTAATTTCCACTTACCATTTTTATGCAAACGTTAGAGACAATGAGGGCGATTAATTCGAAAATGCCTATAATGGTTCCGTATTCTGTTGGTGTGGCGTTTTTTCTTTCTGCCTACGTAAAAACACGACCAGTTTAAAGTTAAAAACTATAATTTTTGCGCAAAGTATTCGTCAATTTGCGAGTTACGCTCGTACTCGTTTAAATTTTAAATTCTCTAATAACTTAATTACGTCTTAAATTCAACGTAGTTTAAGCATCGCCTGTTTTTCCAGGTGGCATTCAACCATAGAGTAAACCACTCACATAGAGCGTGAAACATTAATCCTAACGGGCCAGCTTGTTTTCGAGGCGTGAATAAATATAGTCCAAAGAGCGATGGTGTTGTTTTTAGAATATAAACTTAGTTTTTTATCCAGACATTATACATTAACTTTAGTCCAACCTGTTAATTTCACGCCTCGAAAACCAGACGTTGCGTATACGAAAGGTGTTAACAAGTTTCGCTGATAGGCTTCCACTCTATGTGAGTGGGTTACTCTATGCATTCAACTTTAGACATTCAATGATAAAACTGATTTTCGAATTGATTGATCTTTAGTGGTTTTTTTTTATATTTGTACGCGATATTTCTTTAGTGCTTTGCTCTGGGGTATATGACCAAAACTAACCCAAGAAAAGTGTCCCCTACCCGAAATGAGTGAAATTTAAATAAGATTTGGACGGCTAGGCGAATATCTTTTTATAACGAATTGGTGTATTGGTTTTTTTTATTTACCTCAGCAGGAAAAAATGGGGAGAGTATGGTAATGGAAGCGAAGGTCACGAAATCCGTAGTGGCTAATACTCCCAGGAGAAGCCACGCTTTCCACGCGGGTTTCGGATCTTCGAGCGAAAGCTTCTCGATATCGTTATCTGCTGTTTGCACTTTTCCATCTTTGGCATTCAGCAAAAGTTCAATTTGTTCCGGCGACGTAACCTCGTCTGTCGAATTTGCTCCAATCTTCCCATTCTTGAGGTTCCGTTCTTTAATTTCTTTGATTTCTCCATTTGACTTTCCATTAGTCAAAGAATGTTCAAAAAGTGGTGATTTGCCCAGTTCATAATCTGTTTTCAGGTCACCTATAGAAACGTGTCAAGTACGCGTGTTATTTGAAAACGGTCTGTGGAACGGATTCATTAATCTATTATCTTAAAGTAAACTGCCATTACCATTGTAAGAAATATTAGGTTAAGAGGAACCACCTATGCACTGCATTGTAAAGAGAGATAAAAACGCCAATAAGTAGAATAGACCAGGATAAAAAAGCTAAACCCTAAACAAATTTGAAGAAATTTAAAAACTTATACATAGCTCGTATCAATAGGTCTTCGAGCAAACCAAAAGACGCGAATCTCGGACCTAATAGATCTTCGAGTGAAAAACCAAATAAAATAAAATAAAATAAAATAGCCAGGAATTCCAACGGTAGACCGGTTTCGTCCTATTAGGGACTCATCAGCACCGTGCGGGAAATCTGGCTCGCGACTATAACACCGAATAGAGAATCTAAGCCTAAATATTAAAAAATACCATTGTAAACTAATCATATTCATAGTCTGGGGTAAAATATCGTAAAATTACGCGAACAATTAGCAATAGTAACGGGTAATATAACCGAGTTTGTTTCGCGTAATATAATCCAAATAGAAACTACCGGAAACATAGCAACGGATTTCAAACATTTCAAGTTCGGATAAGAAGTTTAAAAAAATATATATAGTGTCAAAGATTCTTTCGAATGTTAGATAAAAATTCAATATACAGCTATTCTACAAATCAACGCGATCATGAAATCATTTTAAAAGGCACTCGTATTCTTATTTGATTAAGAAGAGCCGGCAATTTCTAGATAGCGAGCTACATAATCGTCGTGATATTTGTTTCTCGAGTGTCGAAGGCTTTTGGGTTCCTAACGCGTTTTTTGTTTCACTTAACAACCGCTACATTTGTTAAGAGGCTATTCTTATTATGAGCTGACTGATACGCAAAGACGAATCTTAAGAACAATAGAACAAAGCGAACAGTGAGGCGCGAGATAATCACCGACGCCTCAAATTGCCTATCCGTGATTTGCTTAAGACTAGCACCGCCTCAATAACATATGTTTCTTACGCGTATTATTTTGGGTGTATGTGACATTTGAACTTCTTTAGAATAATAAATAATAACACTTACCATTGACATCGAGATTTTGAATTTTAGACATATTTAGAGTGTACTTTTTTTTCCTCTACGCGATATTAAGTTCAATAAACAACTCGATGATATCGCAAAAGTTCCTTAATATTAGCCTTTGAAAAGCGGCGCGGGTTTTTCGAGTCCTTCTTTGGAACTTAACGACACTTGGTTGGCGGTGCAGGTTGACGAGATGGTTGCTCATTTTCCTCTGGCGGTAAACGCGATGTTTGAGATCAAAGGCCAGAGCTGCGAACGAGAATTAATTTTCACCATCACAATGACTTGATTCCTTCAACAGTGCTTTTGTTCTGGGTCCGTTCAGACAGTTATAGTTTGGTAAAGTAGGCTAAACGCCGATCTAACCAAGGCCGGCCGACGCGAGAGTAACAGGATATATCAACTTAATAATTGGCTTTAAATATTACGCTGGCCATTACGACACTGAATTGCTCTCCGCGACGGGCTTCTATTCAATCTGATGCGTTTCTCTTTCAATTCACTGTTTTCTTCGCCTCTTAAAGACTGCAGATTATCTTATCTCGAAAATTTGGCAGCTCGATGCCACCAAGACTCTGAAATCTTTACAAACAGCCCCGCTTTTGTCTACTAGTTATTGCCGAAGAGATAACTCTTTGGCAATAACGGCCATGGCTACGGTATCAATCGCGCGTGTACGCGGAAGAACAATAGTAAGTTTCAGTTGATATTAATAGAAGATTATCAATAAACCATAAAAACCGTTAAATTGAGAAAATAACAAAGTTGGCCAATTTTCTAATGTACGTCAGAGTAAATCGTTGTGTTTATGATAAACGGGTTATTTTTGTAAACTCGAGTGGTTTTTCAACAATTGAAATCATTTATTTTTGTCGTCATTATGGAATTCTTCGGTCACGAGATGGATAACAAATCTACGTCAATTCGAGAAAAAACCACAACGAGACAATTGTTTGTTAATTTAACGAGTCAGTTTTCTTATTAATAAAAAGTCGTCCTTTTGAGGTTGAGCGAGAAGCGATGAATGATGTCAGGGCTGCTAGTTAAAAAAGATGGGTCATTGCGGCGCTATCATCGGTAATTATTTTTGCCCTACTAAAAGAAGAACGGTCCCAATGATTTCGTAAATATAATTTTAATTATAGCGGCTTTCTTATTTCAATGTACATCAAGCATAAATAGATATTAAAATATTTTAATTCATTTCGTGGAGTCTTTAATCGATGGCGTTAACTCCAAATGAACGACGTTTGGCCTTAATGCCTCAATTGAGTATTTTTCGTACTACGAAATTCGTCATTTAGTATCGTCTGGGTGTAGATACTCCCATGTTTCCTGAAATAACATTAGGCTTTTAATCTAACGGCATTCGATGAATTGATTTTAAAGTTGATCAAATAAACTACTACTTACGATAGTCGTTGTTATTATTTCTGTTATTTTCGTAGCCTCTAGCTTCGTAGTCGCGTTGAGACGGATAGCCGTCATCAACTTGACCACGTCCGCCCTGGCTCTCGGGATATCTCGAAGCGGGTCCAGGTCTCGGATCTCTGGGCTCGTAAGGCCTTTCTGGTGTTTGAGGTAACCGTTGAAAATTATCATACCGCTCTTTGTCGTGAGCTCGTCTCTCCGGCGTGCTACTCATGCGTCTTTGATGAAAGTCCCTGATTTCTTCATCAGCTTTCCTTTGTGATGACCTGATATCGTCGTTAAGCGGTCGTAAAGGTCCCCTGATCAGGTCATGAGCCGGTCTAAGGGGTCCTCTGATCTCGTCATGAGCCTGTCTCTGAGAATCCCTGTACTCGTCATTGGCCGGTCTCGAAGGTCCCCTGTACTCGTCATTGGCCGGTCTCGAAGGTCCCCTGTACTCGTCATTGGCCGGTCTTAAAGGTCCCCTGTACTCGTCACTGGCTGGTCTTAAAGGTCCCCTGTACTCATCACTGGCCGGTCTTAAAGGTCCCCTGTACTCGTCACTGGCTGGTCTCGAAGGTCCCCTGTACTCGTCATTTGCCGGTCTCGAAGGTCCCCTGTCTTCCATATGAGTAGATGTCAGGGGTCCTCTGATCTCCATTCTTCTCTGAGATCCCCTAACATCATCGTCAGTTGATACGTAACCAGAATTGTAGTAGCCGCTCGGCCTGCCTATTCCTGATGTCCTAGCTAATGGTGCATGGCTATTCTTGTTTCTGCCCTGAAATTTTAAGTTGCTGACCTTTTAAACATTATGTTAAATGAGGAGTAAATAGGAGAGTAGCCATTTGTAGCTTTGGGTGGTGCAAAGCGGTATGTGGTCAGCTTTACACGGGACAGGGGCAAAACTCGATAATATTGTAATTTAGACAAACATAGGCTACATTGAAATAGAGCTCTAGGCGCTCGGTGGGCGGAATACGCCACCTGTGGGTCACTGACGTAAATAAAAGGGTTTAGCCAGAACTTGACTCGCTTATAGCGGAAATTGCAACCGAGAATCGGCTCTGACATTGGCCTTGGCTTACATGGTCAGATTCGATTCTAAACGACCTCTTTTTAACGATCTCAATACGTCAATTAATGAGAAATCCGAAAAATATTCGGTTAGCTAGAAGTAGTTCTTAATTACGTTATCTTCCTGATTATTGCCCGTTAAAACGTCCGTAGAACTAGAAGACTCTCGACGCGGCAGCGGTGTGAGGACACCGATTCTAAGTACTTACAAACCATTAAAACTAATTCAATTTGAATTTTATCCGTTAAATATTTACGTCTGGGCCTAGTAAAACATTTGCATTTGTGAAATTTCCACACAGGATTCTACATTAAGCATTTCTTTGAACCATAAAATAGGGGCCTCCGAAACGCCGGCTAGAGTTAGGGTCAATTTACGGAGCTTCATTTCGTGTATTCGTCCGCGTAAAAACTCTAGGAATGAGAAGTACGTATCCGGGAGAAAAGGAGGAAATTTAATTGCAAAAATGCAACCGATGCCTATCTCCACGTGCGGATCAATTAAGCAATGCGTCTAACATCTGATTAGCTAGATTCCACTACTTGACATCTTAAACGTTTCGCAATCGGCGGATTCTGAAGTTTAATTTTAGCATTTGACAGTTTTAATTTCTCAAGGATTTCAGCTTGGGTATAGGTAATAAAAGTAAAAATGTTAAACCGGAATAAACGTAAAACAGTATTTTCCAATCTCCATGACGGTCTGTTAATAGGCGTTCAGAATTAAACTACGGTGTAATATAGATAAGGTAAAATATTTAAAATTTGATGACGTGTTGTTAGTTCAAAGAAAAAGATTAAAAATTGCCCATGTAAATATACTTTGAAATTAACTTTAGCTTACTTGGGCATTGTGTTATAAATTGAGAAATGGAAATAATCTTTAAACCGAAATTTTAAAACCATGGCAATCTGTAACATCTGTGTAATTAGAGAATGAAACATATGTTTAAATTAAATAATTCCAATATGAGGCTGTCATTTAGTGAATACTAAATTAAGTGACAACACGTAAAAGGTTTCTTGACGCGTTACAGTGAATTTAAAAGGAAAATCCAAATAATATTTTATGATTAAAGGTAGTAATCTGCAAATATACCTAACGTTGATATTTTTTGAGAAAAAATTATAGTAAAATGGTATAAAATTACTATACTGTTTTACATTTTCTCCAAGATGCTGGACTTTTAAATAAATCATACGGTATTCCAAAAATAAAATTTTTTCATTAATTATTTTCGTCACTACGCGGTTGATATACTTAATAATTTCAAACAATTGGGCATTTATATAAAAATATACATATATTTCGTAATTATTCAATTTTTCCTTTAACCAATTGGGGACGTTAAGATTATCTTAACGCGGCAAAATTTGTTTGTTAGTCTTTTCGGTATATTGCTTTGGATTCGATGCTCGATTAAGACCTCTTCCTTAATGTGAATCAATCAAGCAATAAATCTATGAAAACACGTTTAAAATGACGTGAAAAAAAGTGGTCAAATCTAACCAATTAGAGGTTGGACGCATTGTTCGATTGATCGCACTGCCCTTATTTACTCCTGGCTATATCATTGAGTTGTAAATAGTAGAACTAGTGACGTATAGGGGACAACTTCCTAAGTGACGGCAATATTTATCATCAGGTGGTGGCGCCATCTGTTTAGATTAGTACTACAGTTGTTGTTTTTTCAGAACGATGTCCACCGCGGAACTAAAAATAATTGTTACTTGAAAGTAAAGGAAACAAAGGTAAGAACGTTTAGTTCTTGGTAGTGGTACCAGGAAGTTATTTGGAGGTGTACGGGTCTATTAAAAGGCGCCATGATTTGAGCAAAATGTTGACCCCTTGGCGAGCAGGTTTGAACTATACTTCTAGCAGGGTTGTAGAGAGATGGTTCGATCACTTAGCAATTCTACCATAGGAGAGTTTGGCTAAAGAAAAAGTGGCAAATAGATGGCGCGCCCGACACTGTGTAGCTCCTTCAGATACTAATGGGCGTTCCCCCAATGCATAGAAGTACTGAGGTGCAGTCTAATTTATAGGATATAGCGGGAAATTGAAATTTTACAAGCTATCTGGGATTGCTTTAATTTCTGTTTCGTTTTTACACGTGTCAATTTTAAGGAAATTTATTTTTTAATATTTATAATTAGCGAACATTAAATTTCAGTTTCTCAGATATTTATTTGAACTAATCAAATAATAACACTGACCGTAGTTTTGCCCTTTGGCTCTTAATTAGCTTAGGTTTGCTTAGATTGTTCGCAATTTTCAAAAATTAAATTGTTAATAAATTTATAACAAAGCGACAATTAACTAATTTAGAGATAAAAAAGAGCCGAGATCGATCGACACGAAAACTTGATAGTGTTCCCTTTCCGTAGGTACTCCAGTGTAATGAGGTTAAGCCCACAAAATATCTGTAGGGGCTACTTAGCGTCACTAGCGCCATCCGTGGTAAAAACATATTTCGCCAAATTAAAAATCAAAATGATCGAACCATCTCTCTACAACCCTGCTTCTAGTTGTACTATTGTAAAAAGAATGTATTTATTTCTAATTCGGGGGAATGACTATGGGACGATGTTTTTCATTGCAGTCACGCTCTAAAAGTAAGACCATTCACCCTTAATAAAAATCAAACCATCCCAGTATAATAAGAAATAATAAATAATAATAAAAATAATCAGCTAGGCTAATACCCAAGGCACCACCTTAGGCTTTGGCTCTCTAAAACCATGGAGGCAGAGAGAGGAGGCTTTATGAATAACCTTTTTACCCCGGGAGCTTGATGCCAACTCCCACAGGGTAGGAGAGTGGGGGCTGACAAAAAAGGGGATCAGCACCCGTCAACTCTGACGGCATGGCTGCGCGTTCTCTAGTTCACTCCCCTCTCGTCTCAACAAAGTCATAGTCCCTAATTTTAAATAAATACATTCTTAACTATATAAATAATGGAATTACATGAGGTTCGAAAGCGGTGGCTTGATAGATCGGTGGTTTGAGTTTGGCTGACATTGGGTTTGGTCTCGTGGAGTCATTCATTTCGAATTTCGACATACGGTTCTGAATCTCTGAAGGTACCCGAAAATGTAAGAATTTGTTATTATCAAAGAATGTATATTATTAACCTGCTGGATTATTGTCGTAGTTGTACAAGCTTTTCCTCTTCATGACGAAGTTAGGGTCACCTCCGCCACTTTCGGAGTCATCCAGATTTGACGGAGGGGAACCGAATCTTTCGTCGTAACCTTCGTCGTCATTTTCGGGATACGTCGGACTGGATGGCACGCTGCCTTCTTTGAAAGGGCTGACGCCTAAATGGGCCATGGGAACTCCCAGTCTCGGGCTGCCTCCGTTGTTTGTGGATAAGCGATTGTCTCTATTTAAAAAGGCATTTTGGTTGGCGCCATTACTATTGTTTAAATAGCGTTCGGAATCTCCGTATCCTTGGTTGAGACTGGCCGGTCTTTCCGGATCGTAAAAACGACTGTTGGAGGGTCCCCTTTCTTGGTACGACTGCGGAGACGCGCTGCGGGATCGCGACGGCTGGTTCCGATTGCTTCCAATGGCGTCAGCCGCGAATCCCGGTTTCTGAGAACAACCAAGTTTCATTCGTTAGTACGAGCGCTTGTCCACTAAAACAATACAAAAACAAACCAACTATTTTCACTTGCTCCTCTAGTTCTTTGGCCCTCTTATGCACGTATATGCAAAATATGATCTATATTTTTTTAGTAATTATATAAATAATTATATAAATTTGGTAAAATAAAGTAGATAAATAATGGTTGGGTTAAGCCTTCTCTAGAAAACGTGAAGAAAACTTGAAGGATAATAGAAGGAGCTTTATTGTATCCACAGGCCTTCACGTCTTTCCTGCACATTGTCTAGCACTCACTTAATCTGTCCATTGTGGCTTTTACGAGAGAAATAACCGCTAAAACTTCGCGTTTGTAAATAGCTAACTTCTCAAGTCCCCGCTCTTTTTGATACGAATTAAGCTTTATGATTGGCTAGAAAATCAATGACATCACGTGTGCGCTTTCAATTTATGAAGATGCATATTTCAGGAAGGAATATTTATCTCGTAAAAGATGATACGTTACTTCTTGTGGCACTTACGTTTAAGATCCAGAAAAGAATGGTTCCATTTGACAAGCCAACGTACAAATAAATAAACTGTCCCGTTTCAAGTTCATTTTCAGCCTCGTAATATAAAGTCAAATTTCCCGGCGTCCCTTCAGCGTCAAAATGGGGCTTAGAAAGAATTACAAAATTCAATACCCGGCAATATAAACACGGAAATCATTCACTTACAACCGCTTTAAATAGAAAGTAAGATGATCCAATTAGACTAGAAACAATCGTTATAACTGTCACTATCACCCATTGACGCACTAGGCATGGCAACTTCAATAGAATGTGTAAGAATAAACTTTCAAAGTAATTTCAAAGAACCGTCGTGTATCTTTACTTTACTATAACTGTAGATTACGAGCTCCAGTGACGAAGCCACCCAAATGATGTTTAGCACTACCATAGTAACGAGTAGTCCTTTTAATCCTGCAATTAAAATGAGCAGCGTGGATTTCGCTGTGAGTTGACATCGTGAATGTATTCGTAAATATCGTAATAACATTAAGTATTTCAATTAGAAAAAATATCATAACTGATTTTTAGACTTATTACTATATGGTACTCAGTTCGGGTGCATGTTCAATTAGGAGCTATATGTCAGTGTCTAAAAAAAGTTCGCTAAGAAAATTAGCATTTAAGTAATAGGGGGCGTTATACTTATTGCTATTATGTTACTTATGATATATAGATATATAACTGCACTAGGTAGTCTGCCCTTAGTCGCGGGAATGGGAGGAGCTTCCTTGTTATGACATGTACCGCCATTCAAAAGTTGATTTGTTGGGCTACGTTTTGAGACCGGGATATTTTTATCGCCAAGCAGGGCAGTTTTATACGAATATTTGAAGGCACCAACGAAATATCAATGGAGCCCATGGAAGTTTATGAGAATAAAAAAAGACAATTAAAAAATTTCTAAAATAAATAGGGTCCATAAAGGTCTTAGTGCCCAAGGCCTACGAAGGTGTTAAAACGGAACTATCGCCAAGGGTTAATGCAAAAATTATTTCGCAAAATTTCAATAAGCTTATTTTCAATTGAACAAAAATAGGTAAAAATATAAACGGCAAATACGATTATTTACGATTATCGACGAATTTTTTAGTAGTACAGGTGCTGTTTTAAAAATTTCTTTGCCGGTTAAAATGCGCAAACGTTTTGTGGATCGAGTCAATGACAAACGTCAGTTTTCTGATCTGCTTAGGAGACTATGTGAAACTCAGAAAAGCACTGCCTTTCCTAGCCGAAGATAGTAGAAAGGGTATTGATCTATCAGGTTAAAAATGAATAGATTCGTGTTAAAACTTTTTGAGGTTAACGGTAATAGTAAGTGTAGGGATCTGTTGGTTTGCGGGGAATGAAGGGCTTAAAAGTCGCTTGATGACTTAGGACTAAGGTGTGCCTTGGGTATTAACCTAGCTGATTATTATTATAATTATTATTAAAACTATAGTTAGCGGCGTCATAGAGTAGATAGGGTAGGTTGTTACAGCTATATAGATGATTCGAAATCCCTCGAAAAGGGCCTAAAAGTTAAAAATATAAATAGAGACACCTTTTAATACGTTTAAATAAAATAATTGTAAGGGAAAGAATGGAGCAAAATTGACGGGGCTTCCCAAAACTACCTGGCGCCGTTAATGTGATATCAAAAGCTACCTACCTTGTTGAAACTCTTCAATGAAAGTCACCTTAAACCAATTCCCCACTTTGTCCTCATCACTTACTTCATTGAAATAATAGATAACAGGGAGGATGTTCATAATGGCGTAGAGCAGCCCTTGAAGCTACCGCGGTAATTAATTAACTTCGAGTAGTGCTGTCAATTGAATTTACTTACCATGCCTAACATCCCGGCCAAAACCGAGTGATGGCCCAAATTTGTGTGGCCAGTAGCGGCCATTTTTTCGTCTATTTTACGCAACGCCTTTGTTTCAAATGTGAGGATTGTTTTTCTGGTACATCGCGAAGATTGTGGAGTTGCTGCCGGCAATTAACAATAGACGGATTTCGATATTAAAATGAATACGAAACTATTGACCTTTGGGCAGGTACTTAAAAAGCAATCTCTCCCCAACTACGGTTCGATAAGTTAAGAGCAGAGCCAGATAAGATTGAAAAACCTTTAACTTAGTCAACTACATACGTGCGGTAAAATATTGTGTTTGATAGCAGTCTTATTACTTTGGTTTTTATTGTGGAAATACTGCAATAATCTATAACCTTGTTTGAGCAAAACTAAATTAGTAATATCGGCTTATACACGTACTATTGAATATGAAGTATTCAGCGAATACGTTTATTTTGTTTGCGTAAAGCACGAAAAAATATCAAGATTGATTTAAAGAACTTAACTTTAGAGCGTAGATTATCTTCAATTGATCCAACTACCTATGTTAAAATTGTGCAGCATCCTTTCTACGGCAATGACAAAAGAATTCATGGCACTAAAGCGTATGAGAGTGTTGGGGGCTGTTGGCTGGCGTTTCATGAAGGGCTTGCCACCACCCTCCTACGCATTGTAACCCGACCACCTATTTAAAGGCTTTAAAAAGTCGATCGATGACTTGGATATAAGGTGGTGCATTGGGTATTAGTCTAGCTGATTATTATTATTATTATAATTATTATTATTATTATTACTATAATTATTAATATTATTATTGATCAATCAATATGTACGCCTAGAGGGTATGTTGAGGGGCCCAAAGAGAAGGTGTACCAATAGTTTAAGTTGACCCTGAAAAGTGAAAACGTACAATTCTAGACCATTTAGTTGTCTGCTTATCTACTATTTGCTAACCCGGTTTTTTTTTAGAACTATTCGATAACGCATTTAGAAAACGGCAAATCACAAGTGGTCGACGCACTATGTTTTGACCGCTTTTCAGTCTGTTTAAATGTGGGCGTCCGCAAGTTCCGTTCCGTCGGTTAAAAGAAGGTTACAGGAAAACGTCTCGTTAGATACTCCTCACTTCCGGCAGGATTATATAATAAACTTCTGCTTTTACGTATAGGTTTATAGAATAATAATGTTGAATAAATCAAAAATAAATAATTTATTTATGACCTTTCAATTCAAAATATTTAAAAATAGAGACGTAGGTTAAATGCGTCCATAATTTAAATTTCACTTCGCGAATGATTTAATTATTATTTCGTCACCTAAATCTTCGAATAAAATTGTACGGGCTCAATCTCTTTACCGCGACAGTATAAAAATATTTTCCATGATCGGAAATCTACTGTAAAAAAACAATGTAACAACAGAACGCCATAAACGTTAAATTTGCCATTGAAAATACATGGTTAGGTAACAACCATGATGCATATTTTTACGGTTTAAATCTTTAAATCTGGTTTATGCGCGCATGTACTTGTATTGTCTGCGAAGAAAAATGGTATTCTTTAGAAATGGTTTTGTTACTTATTGTCGCAGAACCTTACTGAATTTCGTACTTGAATTTCATTGTATCGTCTGTGAACCAAAACAGTGAACGGAATCTGCAAAGGGTACGTGGAATTAAGTCCCGTTTTTTCAATAATTGAAGGAATTTAAACTCACGTTGACCATCCATCCAAATACAAATCCTAGTCCTCGACTCAGCGTGAAGAGATCGAAAAGGAACCAGGTCACACCGTAATACTTGTTATCGATATTTTCCTGAAAGCGGAAATAATAAAAATAAACCGCGTTGCTGATTAAAACAAGTACCTTATCTACTTACCGCGGCAATGGCCAGGAAATTGATCGTAAAGTACATTTCGCAGGCAGTCATCGCGGCTGTGATTATCACCCATTGTAAGACACCTTTGGCATTCTAAGATGGACACTTGTTATGGGTTAATATTAAACAGACTTTGAAGAGCTCTTTTTCGGACAGTTACTGATTTGGAATTGGACAGCAACAACGCAATTGACGACGCGAACCACGTCAAATTCAGAATTATAGTCATAGAGATCATGCCGTAGATGGCTGCGGAAAAAAGTCAAAAGGATTTATAAGATGCATTTCGGGAAATATATTCGAAATCGAGCCAACACGAGCTATGACTTGTTTTAAACGTAACTAGCGCCAGTTAGCCCAAGCTTCCGTTAAACGTAGTGTCAGTAATGTCAAATTAAATAGCGTGTAGTCGTTTAGTTTTCAAGAAATCAGGTATACAAAACGTAGGTAGACACGATAAATCACCGAATAATTTTGAGAAATCCGTAGAAATCACCAACAAATTATGAGAAATCAATGGAATATTTTTCACAAGTCAGTAATCACGCGTACAAACGTTTGACGAGGGACTACTCACTCGGAAATTAGGAAATCCGTCATACTTTAATTAGGTAAATACTACTAAATAGTATTTTTTGAAAACATGAGACAAGGAGACTATAGAGTAGTCAGCCACGATTTAAAAATTAAGGTAGAATAAATATAAACGCTGAAAATAAATTATAACTATCATTTGAAAACCCCGATCAAATAAATAGTTAATTGAGAAATTAAGTAAGAATTATACTTTTAAAACATTACTGAAAAAAAATTTATCAGCGCAATAAATGATTATACAATAGTGTTTTCGAGACTAGGATACGCGTTATCGGCAATTCTAAAAACGTATTGGCATAATTGTACTTGGTTCGAGTATTTACCAGTGTCGAGTCTTCGAACGCTAAAGACTGCGTAGATTTCGAACTCATTTGGGCTGTAGTAGCCGTTCAAACCAGATGCAACGTGATAAAAAAGGACTGCTAATTGGAAACCAATATATACGACGCTTTGTACCTGCGTAAAGATTCCAAGTTTAAAAGAATAAAAAATGAGTTTTATCCTGGTAAGAGTGGAACTTACAATTCCCAGAATTCCAGCAATCATTGCCGAACTTTGTAAAGTCCTTTTCCCGCAACAACCCATCTTTACTCTTTAGTCAAAAGGTTCGGACCACCTGCGATTTCAAAGATGGCATCTCAAATCATTTGGTACTTTGGTCGCTCTACTTCTAACACTTAGAAAAAAATGTTAGGCAAAACATCCTCACGATAAAGATACGACTAGACGTTCTCCCTTTTCTCAATCGCTGTTCGGGGCGAACGCAAGCAGAAACCTCTCACTTTTCGCACGCTGTCAATTTGGCGCGAATTCTCTCCGCTCGGCGGCGCTAAGTTGAATATACGAGAAAGAAGATTTTACGAACCTCGGGCGTAGATCGAGACAACGTTATAAACATATTCCCCTACGGTGTATAAAAATGAGCCAAAAACCTAATAGTTTTCAAGTCCTAAACGTTAGTTTCATATAAATGACCAGCCTTACCTTATTCGTATTACCTATAAATCAATTAAAACCCGTACGGAAACGATTTCGTTGAATCGTTGCCAAACGTTGAGAGCAATCTCCCTCGGTACTCGCTAGCTTTGCCAACGCGGGTATTATTTTTCGTCATTTCCTGTGGCTTCAGGCGAATATAAGTAACATGTTGACGTACGCCGCGCGCCCTTCTGGTAAAATTTGTAAAGCTGCGTTCCCGCTACCTCGCGGCGTGATATTTTTTAGGCGCTTAAAACTTTGGTAGTTCAAAAAGTTGAAATGAAATATTAAATAAGACCAAGCTATTTCGATATAAAATTTATTTAAGAGTAAATAATTCCAATTAAAAATGTCAAAAATAATACAATAATATACACGAAAGCGCCGATACATATCTTTTTGTCTAAAGGCAATTAGGCAAAATTTTTTCATGATCGGCGCTATAATTCATTGTTTTTTAAAAACAATTTCAAATGCTGCGTATAAGGACTGTTAGTAGACTACATCCGAATGGTATCCTCCGTTGACCGAAGCGTTGGACATGGTGATCCCATTTTCAAGGTTCATGTTGCTCTGATATGGAGATTTTGTTGATTTATTAACCGGCTGCTTTAGTTTGGGCCCCAGCGTAATGTACGATGATTCTTCCTAAGTAAAGGCAATTTCCATTTTACAAATACCATGATGGAAATTTAGTCAGGTTACGTTACGTTAGTGGTTAATTCATATTAGGTTAAACGTCTATCATTAAGTTAGAAGAAACCACCTATGGACTGTGAGAAGGATGATCAAATACGCGAAAAAGTAGATTAGTCCATAATTAAAAGGGATAATATAGCTAAATCCTAAACAAATTTGAAGAAGTTAAAAAACATACTACTAACTCGTACCCAATAGGTCTTTGCTCGAAGACCTATTGGGTACGAGTTAGTAGTATGTTTTTTAACTTCTTCAAATTTGTTTAGGATTTAGCTATATTATCCCTTTTAATTATGGACTAATCTACTTTTTCGCGTATTTTATCATTATTAAACGTCTATCATACCGTTTTGGGTGCGCTCAAGAGCTGAGTGGCCCGTCTGTAGCCAAGGTACGCTAGTAATACCTGAAATTTCCCAGATAAATATTTCGGTGACGTTAATAAGACAATTTAAGTCGGAAACGTTAAATTCGTTTAATACGTTGACAATCCAGAGCACAAGTCCTCCTTTGCCCAAAGTGAAAAGCAACATAAGGTAGCCCCCCATCAATTCCTCCCTCGTCACGTCATCCAGTTTGCTTTCCCCGATTTGAAAAGAAAACAATGTGGCCAACATATCCTGAAATATTATTCATCAATGGTCAAGATTTTTAAATGAGAGAAATTCGCCCATGAGGGAAGGGGCTATAGTTTTTTTATCGCCAATTCTGGCCCATTCAAATCATTTGATTCCGTTCCAAAGTGAATCAATTTGTAGGTGACAAATGTGGTCCCACTTTTCTCAAGGGCGAATAATTTCCAATGTAC
This sequence comes from Leiobunum rupestre, assembly GCF_980474605.1. Lineage (NCBI taxonomy): Eukaryota > Metazoa > Arthropoda > Arachnida > Opiliones > Sclerosomatidae > Leiobunum > Leiobunum rupestre. The sequence goes on along the minus strand of NC_143387.1, from coordinate 28,649,180 downwards.
CGATGTCTGCGCAATGAAGTAAATAAAGAAAATGATGTCGAACAGGGTCATAATCAGAGTTATCACAATCCACTGTGAGATTCCAACAACGTACTGATACTATTTAAAATTTATTTCGAATTAATTACATTATATAATTCCATATTATTATAATTACGAACGTAATTGCTAGCTACGAGTCCGAAGGAAGATGCTAGCCATATGCTGCTGAAGAGGGCGGTGGTAACGACTAATCCCTTCATCGCTAGAATAAGTAGAGCGAAGTAATTACAACAATGACTAATTCTTTATATCGATATTTGAACCCTTACTGTCATCGAAATCAATTGTTGTTCCTCGAGTAATCAAAGCCCATAACGGGTAATCTAACAACTGCGGGATATTATCATTCAAATAGAACTTGCTGAAATACCAGCTCATGCCCAGCACTATTATGCCTTGGATCTGCCAAGAAAAGGATTATTATTTTTCGAAAGCTAAAACTAAACATTTTTCACAAACATTTCATTAATTCAAGGCGAACTAATTGGGTTTAAAAAAGTTTTTCAATAAAATTCTTAATTGAAATAATATTTCGAAAATTGTTCGAGTGGTTAGAATAGAACTTTACAGTGGCAGATTACCCAATTGGAGCGCACCTAGGGCTTTGACGTTTACATAAATGGCCGTACAAGAAAATGGCGCCTAGTGAATCGAAAGAAATTAATCCGCCACTGTAGATTTCAAATTTTAATTTTAATCTTGATTAAAAAATTATCACTAACATTTATAGCTTTTATGAAAAATGGGACAAACCTAGACGAAACTTACAATTCCTAGTACCCCGCTGACGTACGTCCACGTCTTAAAGGAAATGGCAGCGAAGCTTAGTTTTTTAAAACATTCGGGTAGCATCTTGCAGAGATCACGCTGTGGTTCCGTCACCCCTCGACGATGTTTACTTCGATAAAGAGAGGCAAATACATTTTTACCGTCAATGAAGCCTATTTCTCAAACCCAATCAACGTCAGCAAAATAATCGTCAAATAGATTCACCTGTCTATTTCGCAACAATAGAAATTAACAACAACTAAGGCATTTTTCAATTTTTTCCATTTAATTCTTAATTATATGCAACGTATGCTGGTTTCACCAAACAGTTGAATAAACAGGGCTTGTGGGTTGTTACGAAACATATTACAGTTAGTGGCAGTCGCGCGACAGTGTGTTCTATAGATTTACAGAGAAGAGAAAACACAAGCCCCTCCCCCTCCGTTTCAGGGTTGATATTTCAATGTCCATGGTTAAGAACACTTTTTTCGACTCTTCCAATGTGTGCCTAACTCAATTAATCAATGTAAACGAAACTATTTAATAATATTAATCTTTAATAGTAACACGCTCTCCACCACTTGACAGTTTGAGCAATATGTTGAGCTCTGGATTAATTAACTTCAAAGGATATCTACCATCTCGAAGCTAAGCTGACTTTAGATAGCTGTTTTTTTTTTCATTCTAATGCCCAATTTTTTTGGGCACCGGAGATCATTTCGTAGAACCATTCAATACTCGTTTGTCCCATGTGTCCAGCTTACGACAGGTCGCCACTAAGCGGAGTACGAACAGGGCTCTTTTATTTCCCCTCAAGACAACATCCTTTAGCGTTATTTAATCCATGGGTTCGATACACGACTTACAATTATTTAAAATGACAAAACACATTATGCGCCGAGATATGTATATAGTTGGATTGTTGCTTCTCGCTGGATGTAAGAAAATTATAAAGAAATATTGTTTTGACGTATCTAATCAACAGTATTATAGCTATGCACACTTAAATTAAAAGAATGTTGCGATAAAAGGTATCGCAAACTGATGTTTTAGAAATCAGTATCTTCTCAAACCACCTGTAAATTGTCAATCATTTGTTATTTACCAAAGTATTGTAAAAGAAATGCAATGAATTTACCTTGATATCCTGGATTATTATAACTATTTCTATTAGGTGAATTCATAACTGGAGGAAACGATCCTCTATTTGACTCCTGCACAGGCATAGCGTAAGGATAATCGTATTGAGGGTTCATTGCTGGGTTGTCAATTCCCATTTGTTCTAAAAATATTTAATAAATAGCGGCGTTATTTATTGATGCAGAATTACATTCTGAGAAAATAAGAATTGGCGTTCCTCAATGTCACCAAAAGTAAAGTTAACCGTGTAGAAACACTTCCTCTTAAATATTGCGCAAATCCTTTAGCTCTGGCGTTTGTTCTAATTAGCCTTTGAGTTTATATTCACCAAAACTATTTCAAACACATTGAGGATAGTGCCATCTAAAGGTAAAATTCGTTCGTGGTGTTGTAGCTACCCTTACGAAAATGATGAATGAATTTTGATTCATAAATAATATTCAAAATTGTTCATATCCAAATTCGACTTTGATCGGAAATTAAAATCCGAAATGTGTTATATTTAATCCAATTACAGTGTTTGTCATTCAATTTTGTTACGTTTTGATCTAAAAAGAATTGGATAATTTGGGATTCAAACTGCCTTAATTCCAGTTGAATCCAAATTTGGACGTTGAATCGATAAATTTTCGTAAGGGTAGCTTTCAAGAATATATTTCCGACCTGATTTCATTCCGCCATTGACTACTTTTAGTGGTAAGTCGTCGTAATCCGGATCGGGAATGTTAGGGCTTTCATTGTAGAATGTTTGAGCACGAGGCGTTAGTAATCTACTCCGTATTACTGGAGCGCTCGGTGGAATTCCGTAGCTCGACATCTCTCTACTGTTGGGTAAAACATCCGGTTTCAAGTCGTAATTCCTGGCTGAAATTCGTCTTTCGGCACCATTGCGACGTTCCTCAATCGGTAATATCGGAACGATTCTCATGATCGGGGTTTCCTTCGCGTTGTTTTTGGCAGTGGCGAAAGATGGTTCGTCGTACTCATTCATGGGAGTCGCGGGTTCCGAATACATGTTCGGTTGGCTTCCGGAGACGAAAAAATTGCCACTTCCATCATCCTGAAAGGCGCGTTATCAATTTATAAATCCAACTCTATTGTACGAAACAAACCTTTTTTTCCTTCCTCCGCGATTTTCCAAGACGAATTTCTCTGATTCTTTTACTTACGAAGTAGACTAGAACTACCTAAGCGCAAACGCCACTCATTAATTCCACATACTTCGGAAATTGACAAAACCTACTCACGTTAATGAAAACCGTGATTAAGAAAACCCTGCTGACACCCACCAGAAACCAAACGTAGCCCTTGTAAATGTCATTATTTGAGATACTATCTATATATTCGATCTTCCCGTCCTCAACCTCCAGAAAGATCGACGAGTTGCGTGCCGCCACGAATTCCTTCTCGTCTCGAAACAAGTCCCGAAACACCATCTGTAGATTTTTACTGGTTTCAAGTTCGTTCCGTAATTCTTTAGGCGATACTTACCGTAGTTGATAATGTGAAAAAGAGCGTGAGTGCTATATCCGAAAACACGATGCAAACGGTTGTAGAAATCCATATTCGTAAACCGGATGCGTTTCGTTGCTACGTTATTTAATTTTGGAATTAGAATTAAAAATTCAAGGATGGTAGAAATAACCAACCGATAAGTCGTTGGACAGAAGCGCGGCGATGGAAATAACCAGCCAGATGAAGTTCAAGATGGTGCTGACGATCACGATACCATTAACTCCTGCATGATTCGAATAGCGTTTAGAATTGACAGACGTAACCAAAGGCAATGTAAAAAATCGAAGGTGTAAGCTACCAGAAGTTTATAATATAGAAAAGTATCCATTCAGCTTAAAAATGTCATCTTCGCCGGCTTGAAGCACTTTTCCATGGGAGTGAATTTCTCGGAAAATCTCAGATATGTAAAATATACACTAAGTACGGATATGTCCGATTTGTAACGCATATTTTCTCGAAGCCATTGTTTTAGAAAGTCATTATCTTTTCTTACGACAAATATTGCGAAAGATCACGTTTCAAACGAATATAGTTGCTTAAACAGATGTATCCTTCTTCGTAATATATATATTATTTACTTCTGGTGCTACTCATTACGAGTGATACGTTCCTTTTAACGTAACAAAGATAAAAATAAGCATTACCATATTCGAATCCCTCGATGACTTCTTCGAAACAAAGCAGCCATCGATTGTGTGAATCTCCGAAGACCGAGGGTTGGAATTGAACGAATAAGAAAAAGACATTCCAGGCTAATAGCAACACGCTTTGTACCTATAGAAACACGCTATGTTTTAATTTTGAGATTAAATTAAATATCGGGAAATTTCTTACAATTGCAAGTAGGCCGGCAGTGGTTGTCACTCCGTTAAAACTCATTATTAAGACTTGGATTAGTTGGTCACCTAGAATAACGCATATTTATCGGTTTTTTTAAGGGAGTTTCTACTAGACCTAACGAAAGTTGGTTATGTATTATTCGTTGAGGTATAATGAGGGCTTAGGCCGATTTCCTCCGTTCTTAGATAAGATTAGTCAGAGGGAGTTGCAATAATTACATCGAGAAGTTTGCCACTCCAAAGTCGCGCGGAGACCCGGATGGATAATGGAATTATAACACCATCGCCCAGAAGAGAAAATGTCACGAAGTAAATGATAACGAAGGTAAATTAAATACAAGAGGTTAAGCAGCCGATGAAATGAACGCGACGTCTAGCTAGCCTTACATTCTACCGCGCGGAGGTTTCTTCAAAACGCATAGAAGTTTCAAGCTAAACTTTTACAGAGTTACGCTTAACCTCGGTAATGTTTGGAACGCACATTCTCGGAAGAATTCCTTTTTGTATCCGCGCTCCACAACCGGTAAGTTTGCTAGGTATAACGTCATCGGTGACGTAATTATATCGTCATCATAGGCTTTACTATAGGAATTGAAGATTTAGAACCCGATTTCCGACACATCATCATATAAGGATCAAACAATCCTCATATCAATGGTGATTTAGGTACCGATATGATTTTACACCGATCTTAAAGTTTCAGTTATAGTAGATCGAAGGATTTCAGTAAACATTCAAGCGTAAGATTTTAAGATATTATTTATTATTATGTTGTAATTATAACCGGTAGTAATATATTTTTGTGACGAAGAAAACATTCTTTTTAATATTAGAGCTCAATTCTAAAAGGTTTGTAAAGTGGAAATATCAATCGTCAAAAACTACGATATTTTGCGAGCACTCTTGGAAAAAAGCGGTCAAGTTGATTTAATGAAATCTGGAGGTCCACTGGTCACGTGGGCCAATTTATTTTTCAATTAAAAGTAGCCGTAGCTAACGACATGATTTATCTACTGAGAGATCTTTAAAAGTGATTTACGACGGTTGACTGACTTCCGAAACTAATAACAAAAGTAATTTCTACTATCCACATTATTACAAAAAACGGAAGATGAACAGTTTATAATTTTTCAGTAAGAGTCTAATGATCACCGGTTTTTTCACTTATTTCCAAGACTGTTTGCGTTTCCTTAATTCTCGTTCTAGTCCGCTCCCCCGACAAGCGAGTGCAGACCAGAACCTTATGTAGACACAAAGCAAAATGTTTCATTTTGGGAAGAAAATTTTCACCCAAATTCTGTAGTTTAGAGACGCAAGATACGGGATAAAAACCAGGGGGAAAAAAACAAATATTAAATTTGAAATCCTCCTTAACATTTGAAATGTTTGTTGCTTCTGGAGCAAATCGTTTGCATATTTGATCTTATGATTAAAAGTGGAAAAAGAGTCCAATTGACATCAATTGTAAGACTTTTGCATAATTAGTATATTGGGTCATAGTGCTTTACGTACGTAATCTACACATAAGGGCTATCAAGCTTAGTTTACAAATACTACCAAGCTTATAGTTTACAAATACATTTGGAAGCTACGATGTCTCCCTCATCCGCGTTAATTCCGACTATTGGCACCTTCGATTTCAAAATTTGTCTTGAAAGAGTTACGTATAATCGCGGTAACGAATTATATTTAAATCTATTCAACTAAAATAAAAACTATTTACGATTTCTGTTTACAAAAATACCGAAGATATAACTATAATTAAGTTAAACTAAATGGATTTCTTATTTAATAAGGGTTGTATATAGAGAAGCTTCATGTACAATCGCTTGAAAAATATAACTTTTCTTTACAATAAGAAGATAAATTATACAAAAACATGAACCAAACAACGCGAGTTAATTGTTCGTACGTCCTAAACCTCACGGCGCATATTTTATAAAGTTCGAAGGTCATTGCAAGTACTTGTAGACCTTGAAACAGTGGTTTCCAGAGTCGGCCACCACGACGTAACCGTCCGAAGAAAGTGCCAACCCTTGAGGACCGTACAACGGATCGCCGTTTGTGTTGACGAATGACAAGAATGAACCGTTCGAGTCGAAGACCTACGTTGAAACGAAAAGACGATTAATTTAAAATAAATCTTAAAACGGGCGAATGGAAAGCGGAGCCATAACTAAAGAAGCTAACGCTAATTAAGACCTAATTCATCACCTGAATTCGACTGTTTCCCCAGTCGGCGACGATAATATTGTCCTGCGAGTCTACGGCGATTCCTGTCGGCGCGTTGAATTGGCCATTGCCTTCGCCGTTCGAGCCGAACGACGTCAGGTAGTTCCCTTCGCAGTCGAACAGTTTGATGCAATGATTGTGGAAATCAGTCACGATGATTTGGTTCTTGCTGTTGACCGCCGCGTAATGAGGACCGGCGAATTTCTCGAAGCTGTTCCCACGCGATCCGAATCGGTATAACAGTTTTCCATTTTCCTGAACGAGAAAATTGTTCAATTACCTTCGCTCGTAAAAGCCGATAAATTTAGGAAAAAGCCCGCTAAGTACCTGGAATATGAGAACGCAACTTCCTTTATTGTCGACGACTACAATGTGACCATTCTTATCAACGGCCACTCCTTTCGGTCCCAAGAGCTTGCCCGTTCCGAGCCTGTTGACGAATTTTCCATTCGGTTCGAAAATACTGACCCACTTATTTTCGTAGTCGGCTACGACGTAGTTCCCGTTGGGCATGACGGCGACTCCTGTCGGCCTTTGCATTTGACCAGCGCTTCGACCTCGTACACCAAACCTCAGTTTGCACTCTCCCATACTGGTAAACACCTAACGAATGACCATTGGCTTAGAATACGTCTTATATATTAAACGTTAATATCGATTTCGGTACCTGAACGCATTGATTGTTACTATCGGCGACGATAATCCTGCCGTTCGCCATGGGCGAACAGCAAACGCCTTGAGGATTGGAGAATTCCCCCTTAGCTCTGCCTTTTAAACCGACCCTCATGACCAAATCATCCTCGATGGGGTTACTGCGTCTGTGAGATCCGCTCGACCTGTAGCTCGGAGGTCGTTTAGTGGCACGTTGCCTAACACCCGTGGTTCTCGGTATTTTGGAACTTGTGGGTCTATCACTGGAAGAGCTCTCTTCCTCGCCGTACGCTCGCACTTGGAAAGGACTACCTCGGATGTGACGTCCGAGGAGCGTGATGCATAGCTCGTATATGCCTTCTTGAGGAACTGTGTACGATAGGTCGTAACTACCGTTTTTGAGATCCGCGATATCAGGAACGATACTCGTGAGTAATGGATCGCTGGATACGAGAGAAGCCTGCGAGAAACGCTTAATTTCAGTGCTTCGGTAAATATTAAAAGGACAGTGCTTACGTACTTGTAGTATACCACCGTCGCAGGTGTCTTTGACAATCTCCCTTCTTCGGTCTTTGGTGGTTATGTTCACTAGAGTAGGTTTCCCGACTACGGTGTGTTTCAGCCCCTCCCCGGACACTGTCGTCTCGTAAGAGATGGCGCTGGTCGTTCTAATGCTACCAAAATTGAGGATACTCTTCCGCAGGGACGACGCCCCTTCCTCGCCTTGAAACACGAGGTAAGCGTTTTCTTCGGGATCCTTTTGGACTCGCATGACGGCAAATTCAGTCAGTTTTTCGGCCACTTGCTTGTTCACTAGAAGCACCTCCGTGTCCGTTCCGTGATTTAGCGCGTTGTCCGTAAAATCGCAACTGGTCGCGAGATTAGAAAGGCACAGTTCCAGAACGTCTTTCTGCTTATCCAGAATCCTTTGTTTCGATCGGTGGACGTCTTCTAGTTCACCGAGCAACTCCATTTTTCGTTTTTCTAACGTTTCGGCCATCGAATTGAAACACTGTTGAATTTGACGCGAAGTTTCCAAATATTGTTGATTTAGAATATTCGACGTCCCACTAACGGTTTCGATGGCGTCTTTTATCTCTGGAACCTACCGGAAGTAAGCGATCCTTTTAGCATTTCCAAAATTATTTTATAGGCATGTGGTTTTTACCAACCTGTACGAACGCCTTGTCCAAGAGTTTCCTCAGCGTCGCTTTCTGATCTTCAATGGCTTCTCTCAGTCTCATGGTCATGTGCCCTCCGTGTTCGATATCGGTGCACGTGACGCATACGGCAGTCTCGCAGTCACTGCAATAAAACCGTAGAGTCTGACTGTTGTGCTTGGGGCACATTAACGACGGCTGGTCGCGGCATCGTTCTTGGTCTTCCATCAACGCCAGTTCGCTCAGTGACAAAATACGATGGTCGCAGGTCGGTGTCGATGTCAAATGGATTCCCGCGCAAACCTGCGAAAATCGTAGTTAGCGTACGGAACCTTTTCCGCGTAAAGAGCTCGAATAATTTACCTCGCACAGAAATTGGTCGCATTCCGTGCATTTGGAGACGCCGGTTGCTTTGCAATCGCAGCCGTGACAGACAGACGGGTGATCCAACACGTCCATCAGACTAGAGATGAAGAAATTGTTCTGTAATCCAGATACGCCTTGTTCCGGCAGAATCGATTGCTGCCGACACACCGGACAGGTCAGAGTCAGACTTTCGGGTGGCGTGTACTGAACCAGACAAGGTTCGCAAAACGTATGTAGACAAGGGAGCACCTGAAATAAACCAAAGCGGAGATTCTCGTTAAATACCGCGAGGCAGTAAAAATATATTAGCACGAGGCTACGAGGCTATAAAGATACCTGGGAAACCTGACATTTTCCGTAATTTTCGCATATCTCCGGGACGCAATGCGCGTAAATTTTCATGTTTGTTTCTGCAATAAAATACTCTCGCTAAATACGCGCCCGCTGCGAAGACGCCCCGCCGCTAAAAATACGAGAGCGAAACCAAATGCGCTGCAAAGACAAAACTGGGAATAAAATGGAGTGGAACTTTCCGCCAAGCCAGCGAAAGAGAGAGAGAGGGGGGGGGGGAGAGAAAATGAGAGAGTACTGGAATATTTACGGTCCGATAGTTATCGAGAACCCCTTTCTAGCTTTTCGGAAGATAATGACGCGGGACGACATGCTCAGCTTGACGAGCCTTAAAAACAAAGAACGAAAACGAGACTATTTTTCGTTTTGATGTTGACGTGAAAAGTGTTAGTCCGAGTGGCTGTATCGGAATTTGGTATTCGCAACCCTCCCGCTTTCTTCTCCCGTTGTCTTTCTATTGGCTTTTATCGCTGACCCCGATACTTCCATTGAGAAACACCACCGTGATTGGAAAATATTTACTGGGTTATGGACCTTTATTTAGTTTCTTTCATTCGGCTGACAAGTCTCCTATTTAGTATATTAAATACGGTAGTGACAACCGCTTCTTACGCGAAGTTACGCCAGAGAAAAGGAAAAAATATGTTTTAATACCTTTAACCGTTTCCTACGTAGTAGCCAGAGTTTATAAATATCATTTAATCATATGTTTACCTATAATAATTTGGAAATAATTTTAAATTTTCGTGATCACTATTTTCGTAAATTTGTTTCTATTCGCGAAGTGTGTAAACCGCATTCCGTTTAATCCTACCAATTCGACTTTATCGGCCAGCCGGAGATAAAATTTACACAACTTATTTGGCTCATTAACGATTTTTATTGGGCAACTTGTAAAAAGACGTGTTTTGGATACGGAACGAAATTAAATATCACATGCCTTTATAATGTCTTTCTTTACACATAAGAGTAGCAGTGGCGGCCACAGGATCATTTTAGGTGTAGGCATAAGAAACTTTTAAATTTTCTTATGGTGTATGCTAGTACTTTTTCTTAATATTTTCAACCCATTTTACGTTGAATCCAAAGTTAATTTGTAAATTATTTTATTCGGGGCCCCTTCAAGTCCCTTTTTTGGGCCCAGAGTGAAATGAAAAATAGGCTATAGCCTTTGTAGCCTACCCCTGGCGACACCACTGTGTAGTAGACAATCGTTTTTCTTACAAAAATGGGCCATTAGGTTTCAAAAATCCTTGGAATGCTTTCTCAGATGGTGTACACGAAAACCGTTATTTAACTTTTTTTCCCAAAACTTTGTTACCACAAACATTGGACTAATTTGTTATCTCGCGCAAACAGAGCTTTACTACTAATAATTAACGTATATCATTTGAAATCGAGTTTCTTCAAACACGTTAATTTAATTGCGTAATTTTACACGTAATTATATAAATAACAAAATTCAACTCGCTTTACAAACAAATTAGAGAGATTAAGATCTCTAAATACGTCTAGGAAAAAGTCGACAATATCAGGCTTTTTCAAACCATTTGCGTGATTTGCTAAGCCTAACAACTTCTAGTATTAGCGGTATTAGGCTTAAGAAATGGCTTGAAAAAGCGCCGATATTAGTAAGTATTCACTACGCGGCGTTCGTAACCTCCCATAAATATAGCCAGGAAACTTCCCATTTATATAACGTAATAATGCGTTGTACGAAATTACTCATGTATATAGGGCGTGAATAGTTAAAGTTTTCACCGTGAATGAAAGAAATGGCGCAATTTTTCGAACCCAAAAGGCCAAAAAATGTTAGAAAAGAACGATAAATAATGAAACTAGGCGGGAATATGAAGCTAGACGGAGAAATAAGAACGGCAACATAATAGAGGAACAGTGTACGAGTTGGGATTCGCTTGGCCAGCCATGCAAAAGCGCGCTCGCGGAGAAAACCAAAGTCTACACTCTAATGGATAAGCCAGATCCACGCATCCCCCGCAATTCTACGAAATTAATCCTACTAGCTGATTCGCCCCTGATAGTCATAGATACACAATTTTTACACTGAATTTCATCTTATATTTGTAGTTCAGCAGTTTTTTTTCTCAGAAGCTCAGCGTCTCTATAATAATAATTTTGCTCAGTTGCCAAAATAAAAGCCAGTTGACAAAATGAATATTTTGATGACCTTAACCTTTGGGGACCATTTCTTTTTTAAAAAGAGTCGAAGACAATTTTAGTCATGTGACTAAATATTGGGTGCTTGCTCGTAGCGTCGTAGCTAAGCCAGGCCTTGAAATGTCCGCCATGACATTTATTTGACGTCACAGATCACGAGGCAAAACGTCACACGATTCTGAGAAATAATCAATTGACCGCCATGGGCGTCTTAATGTCATGGCCGACCGAGACGCGTTACTGTGGCAACGAACCCAAGCAACACCCACGAGCAAGCTACGAATTCAATTACAAAAATACACAAAAATTCCATGGAAAATGTATTCGAAATCCGATAAAAAAATTCCCAATTCGAGATATTTTTTCCATTAGCATTGAAAATACCTAGACATTTTCTAGAAATATTTATAAAGGACTATATAAAAAACTGAACAATTTCTAGATATTAATATAAGGTTTTATAGAAATTTTCTTTTAGCTATTTTATATTAATGTGATGTTCTGGTACTTTTAGTTTCAAATAAAAATTTTAATCATACTTGGAAGACGTTAATCAGCTAATAACGTCTCAATTTAACTCATTAATTAAGTCGAAAAAGCAGCTTGCTAGCCTCCTTTGTTTAACTTCTCTAACCATAACTTTATAATGTTTTGACAAGGCGGACGGTATCCCAAGATTGCTTATTAGACCACGCCCAATAGAACGCTATTTACTTATACTACTTAATACGATTAATACATTAAATATGAGGCGTCTCGCATCCGGCCTTCAAACATAAACATTAAATTAAATAATATAAAGTTAATTGACTTAAGAGCATGTTCGTTCTTTCCAGAATTGCATCGGGCTCTAACTTTCAAATTGAAATGATTGTTCTATATGTAATTTTCTAAATGGGCGGCTAGCTATAATATTTTCTAAAATCAAGTCGCAACTTTTTTGTAATAATAGGTCGTACATTTTCGCTCTAAATAGGTCTTTTTTAACTACGTATTAAAGAGAGACAAGAATCCATACTTCTACTTGGAATGCTTATCCTGCCGTATCGCGTATGGTAAGATCACTCCGACGGCTTTGGCCCCGCCTAAGAGATAAATAAATCCTCCCCTCTCACGTTGTTGTTCGTTAAGTTAACATAGGGATGTCAAAAAAACAATCTGCCACGATAAGCATTCCAAGTAGAGGTATGGACTCCTGAGAAAGATTAACCTTTAGGGGAAGGGTAAATCGTAAGTTTTTGAAGCTACTGCTTAGTACGCTAAAGAGACAACTACTACACCTGGTTGGTTTTATTTCAGACTAATAACTTGTTCTTTTGGTAGGTAAACAAATATTTTTACACCAACTGTTTAGATCGTGATTTTGATCATGAATTTATTAATATACACCTATGTATATATATATGAATAAATTCAGATTTTAACTCGGGTGGTTTTCAACCTTTATTTTCCGCAGAAACCTTCGCTATCAGAATCAAAATCCGCGGATTTTAGGAATGAATTAAAATCCCGGGGCTCGGAGGGCAAACCCCCCAGAGTTTGGAAAACCAATTTTTGAAAGCCAAAACGCCCCAGATTTCAAATATATGATTTTTTAATTATAATGAAATAAATTATTATTTATAACATTAATCCATACCTCTACATGGAATTTTTATCGCGGCAGATTTTCGTCTCGATGTGGCTGACGGTTTTATATACGTCACTATGTTAACTTAACAAACAACTACGTAAGAGGGGATTTTTTTTTCTCGTAGGTGGGGCCAAAGCCGTCAGAGTGATCTACAAATAATAATATTTATAATTATTTATAAACAAAACTGCAGAATTATCAATGTATTAATCAAAACATCACAAGTATTTGGGTCTTTAAACTTTTTATTTTTTTTTATGTTTCCGCGGAACTATTGGAGCCATCTCGCGGAAACCGAGGGTTCCATGGTACACAGATTTGAAAACCACTGTTTTAACTAATCCCCTAGATTTTCGCTACTTTTTTTATTAAATTATATTTTGCCCAAAATTTCGATTTCAAAGTTATTTTAGCTTAACTCTCTTGTTATAACCACAAGAAATATTAAACGTTAATATGAGATGGAAATCCATGCGGGATTCTAAGAGAGATCATTGCGAAATACCCGTATCAGCTGGAATTCAATTTAACGACCTCTCAACTTCTTCTAGATCGTAATGGGAATAAAGAAAACTAATTTCTCGTCCGCCTATACCAGCTGGAAACGCCACGCTGATATTTCAATAGAATGAATATAAGCATTTCTTTCATATTTCGTTTCGCCTAGAATCTTATGAAATTTCCGCAAATGAACAATTTTGGATAATATCGCGTTTAGGGAATACAATCGTGCGCGCTCCCAAGCGGCTGTTTTCATTTCTTAAATGAAAATCGTGTAATCTCGAAAGATCATTACCATACGCAGAGGTAGGCTTTTGAAGGGTAGGTAATAAAAAATAGCCCTTAGAACTATAAACGTGAAGTTAGGTCACGCGTTTTTTTTGTTCCTTCGAAGCTGAGACGCTTAAATTCTATATATAGCACCATTCTAAATAAATGACCAAATAATCGCGGCGAAACTAACGCTTCTCGGGTTCGCATTTTTATTAAAGAAATAAATGATAATGAATAACCGGAAGAATCATTCCAGTTTGGAGGCGAGATAATAACAGTCGTAACAATTCGAAGAGTAAATAAATACCGTTTAATGACTGAAAATAAAGTTTCTTTTAGTTCGCAATATGCCACACAGTTAGAAAAAAGGGTTTCCATGGGTTTTATTAGGGTTTGCTTTGGGTTTAAAAAAGGTTTAGGAAAAAATTATAAACCCTTAAGGTTTTGTTTTGGCAACTTGCATGGTTTGAAAAGGGTTTAAATGTTTAAAGGAAACCCCTATAGGTCAATGGAAAACCCTTAGGATTCCCATTTAAGAACCTATAGAAAAAAATAATAATTTATCACTTTTTAAAACCCTTTTCAAACCCTGCACGTTTTAAACTATCTCACGCCATCTACGCCAAAATTTGATATCAAGCCGTATAATAATTTCATAAAACGTAAAGGAAGACGGTTTTTCCCCAAAATGGTTTCTCTAAACATCGTTACAATCATACATCTTTCGGTGGTTCTGTGGTAAAACGCCCGCCTGTCGTGTTAGAGGGCTTGGGTTCGAAACGCACCCGTTGCAATCGCCAAAATTTGTTATAAAGTCGTAAATTAAATTAATTAATTTTAATTTAATCTATAAATACAAACCTTAGGAAGTGTCTGAAGCGTTTGGAAAGAGTTTAAATAAAAACCGTGTTGTGTCGATTGTCTGTATTTACGGGGTTTTATTGCAAACCCTAGGAAGTTTTTAAAGGGTTTCTAATGGTTCAATTTATAATCATAAAAGTGCTCATTTTTAAGCCTTGTGGGTTTGAAAATTTCCGTTAAAGGGTTTTGGAGGGTTTGAATTTGTGGAATTTTTTTAAGAACCTTGGGGGTTTATGATCAAACCCTTTTTTCTAACTGTGCAGACCGCAAGACTCAGTATTTACCGATTTACTAATAATAGTAGTAACTAGGGCGCGTCAATTTGGTCATAAATCTGGAGATTTATGTCAACCTGACTTGTCGGGATATTTCGAACGCTATCGTCGTAATATAGCATTAAAGAGGCATTGTATTTTCTTTCGTAAAAGTAATTGGCTTTGGAAGGAATTAGACAAAGATGAGAAATGAATTTTCATTGTTCGCCGTCATCGTGGAAAAGAATTTGTATATCTGGTGACTGCCAATTTTGGCTGGCCCCTTTCGCCACCCCCTGATTCTCTTTATTACGCGAATAGAAAGGATCTCCATTGGACCGTGAATTGGAACAAAAACAAAGGAAAACCCTTCTCCAGTCGATGAGAAGAATTCGCATCTCTCTCATCTCGTCTTTGATTTACGAAGATTATAACGATTTGTTTAAACGCGAATTCAATGGACTAGCGACTCGGTAATTAAAAGAGCGCCTTTATCCGAGCAAATATCTGACTCGAGCATTCTCAGCCGATCATTGACACCTTTGTCACGCACCATTCTGTTTATTAAAGCCGCTAATAGTAAGGTCAATGTTTGGCGCCCGTGTAACCCTAATAGGGCCTCTGATACGATTCAACAATAGAGCCACAGGCAGAAAAAAAACATAACAGACTCAGACAAAGTCTTAATAGCATTCCGGGTTTCTGTTTTATAAATTTAACATTAATTCAAATGGAATGCTATTACAAGCATACCATAACGTTTTAAAATTAAAGGTTTAATAAAAATTTATATTTTAGAATATCAAATGTGAACCGTGAACTAAACTAATTAACAAAGTTTAAAAATAACTTTATTTAATTAAAATATCTGTACCTTATTTATTGGCACTTACTTACAAGGTTTCGCTTACATTGAGAACTACTTGATTTCGTAAATTTTTTATGTAAACTAATTATTATTATAATTATACTATTTATTCATTAATTTTAGTTTATAATAACTATGTTTAATTATTAGAACCTAAAAGAAATAAATATAATATTATTATGATTATTATTATTATTAAGCACTAAGTAATTTATCCAAATTTGTAGATACAGCGTCTAATTTCCAAATGCATATCTTTAAACATCTTTAAAATGGGTCATTACATACTAGCGCTTTATATTTTGGAATACATTGTGGTATTTTTAGAAAAGAAAGATACGTTTTTCGATAAACGAAACAAAACGAAAAATATTGTTATCGTCTGTATGGATAAAAAAATAGCGGATGTAAAAATATTTGAAAATAATCATCGAATCAGTTACACTTATGTCGTGTTTCTATGGTAAATCTACTTATCAATACCGGTATCCGTAACTACCATACTATGTAATGTGGAACGCTCAAAAAAATAACGTATTAGCACAAGTCGCTTGGGACTATTAGACTTAAGCAAGATAATACGAATTAATAACGATATATTTGACATTTACCTAATTAATTAAGCTTAGTTTTGAGCCCTCAACTAGCGTCAATTCAAAACCATTCAAATTATTATAATCTAAACTAAGGGCCCAAAATATTCCAATTTAATTTAAAAGGGTCAACAAATCGATATAATTTGTTCATATTTTCTTTCGATTTCAAGTTTTATTTTTACTTATTAGACAGGTTAATCCTGTAGTAAAAAACGCGTAGGAGAAACGCGAAATGTAAACAGTTAGCGCGCAATAAAGGTACGTCTACTCTTGATAATGTCCCCCTACGCGTTTCTAAGCGCCGGCTTATTAAGTCCTTTTTCTCAATTATGATCAACGTTATTTTAGCATTATGGTTCAAAATTATTCATATAGATGGCGATAGCTGCTCCGTATATCTTCATTTAATCCCTTCTATTTTTTTACACGTGCACTTTCGCAAATAGACAGGTTAAGCCAGCGCCCGAAAACGTGTAGAGCGAACTTGTGGGAGTGTATAGACGTAGCTTTGTTGCGTACAGTCTGCGCATCCTACAAGCTCCCTCGTTCACGTTTACGGGCCCTAGCTTAACCTGTCTTGGTACTAACTCGAAGGATAAGTGTAATTTTAATTATGGTTAATAAGAACTGAAGATTTACAGCTCTAAAATCAAATCAAACGTGAAAATGTTATAATGAAACAAGTCTTTTAATTACCTATATGAAAGTCAACAGAAGCGTTCCCAAAATTACCACGAATCAAACTTTTACGGTATAGTTTGAAACACGCGTAACGCGGTTATTTAATTTCAATTCAATTTAGATATCAAACTGGGTACGTTTATCAAAACAACCAAAGATAAAAATTATTTTCAATACGAACTCAAAAA
This sequence comes from Leiobunum rupestre, assembly GCF_980474605.1. Lineage (NCBI taxonomy): Eukaryota > Metazoa > Arthropoda > Arachnida > Opiliones > Sclerosomatidae > Leiobunum > Leiobunum rupestre. The sequence continues at coordinate 28,632,083 of NC_143387.1, read as the reverse complement.
CAATTCATTTAATTAATCTTTACGGTTGTCTTAATCCCACCAGAACTTTTATCTTTCTAAATAAAACGCGTTGATTTTCAAGGTAAAAGATAATAGCTACCTGAGCATGATTTTCGTCGTCGGTGTAGTGGCGACCCACGTGTCTCTCCGGCGAACTGAGTTTCGTGATGTCGATGCGACCACGTTTAGCTGTCCGTAGCAGGTCCGTGTTCGAAATGAAACCCTCCCGATCGGAATAGAGGATTCCAAAGTTGCGTTAAAAACCTGGCGCGGAAGAAGTTTCATCCCCTCCCATCTATCTCTGGCTCTCTGGCTCACTCGATCCTGTATATTCTTTATAACGGAGCGAATAAAAGCCGACTCGCTTAACAATACATCTATTCAATCGGGACGCGGGGCTTGTAAACATGGCGGCCGGAAAAGCGTCACGCTGCCGCGCTCGCGGAAGCGTGACGTCACAATGGACCTAATTTACAATAGAATGTTGACCTCGGTTAGGGCCCCAACTGGGATCACCGCGTTGGGGCCCCTGTGGCGATACGAATGTGGACCAAAATTATCAAGCGAGAAACGAAAATTAATATAAACCAAGTATATTGAGAGATGTGAGCCGGTAAATTTACCGGTAATGGTAAAATTGCGGTAAATTTACCGAGTGGTTTTACCGCTAAATTTACCAATTACTTTCATAAAGCAAAAACACACTAAGTTTAATGTAACCTAAGGCTATGGTAAAATCAAAATATTATTTTAAGAATTATTGTTACATCAAACCATTTTTTTGATTAAATAAAAAGTTAATGGTAAATTTACCGGTAATTTTACCAGTAATTTTACCGGCAAATTTACCGTTTTTATTTTTACTGGTAAATTCACATCACTAACGACGTAAGTATATTGGATACCATAGCAAAATTTCGAAATATATATTTGGTACCTTTCAATGTCGTAGCACCCTTTATTGTAGCTTCGGTTGTGCTAATTTGGAATCTCCTTTCTTGGGATCCACTAACAATTTCGATTTCCACTATAGTGTCGTGTACTCTACGTCTCAACTACTACTTGTCCAATTATCGTGAAATACTTATCTTATCGTGACCAAGCTCGAATTTTATAATTTCACTAAATTTTTTATCATTCCAAAGTTATGTAAAAACAAATAATCATTTTGAAATTGGTAATTATTGGAAATATTCTTCACATCTACAAAATTTACTATTACTAACTTTAGATTTTTAAATACTAACAAATAATAACAACCACACAAGATCAAATGATGTAGACTTGTAGAATAAAGAAACGCCATGTTCGTTTAAATTGCCCTTCATTTCAATATAATTGTAATATCCGTACGAGTTAATAAATCTCGAATAAAACAAGGAAAATAAACGTTTCTACAGCCTGTATAATTGGATTAAAATCCACTCCGAAGCTGTACGAGAATCAACGACCTGAGCGGAAAAACCAATTTCGACATTCAAGCGAATGCGAACTTGACCGAGTTCGGGATCTAAACTTGGTTTTTTTCCCCTCAGTCAGCGGCGTCATGTTTTTCTCCCACGATCCGTCGATTTGGCGAAAATGGCCGCGATTAAGCGGAACGATATGATTTTCTGAACGAGATATAAATCCCAATTTCGATTTTCCCCATTTCAAAAACATTGAAAGTTTATTAAAGCCGTCGTTATAAATCAACCATGTAGCAGTAGCTTTGATTTTGACAACTAACGAAGAAGCGAAACAAGGTTAGGAGGAGGTTCTACTATCGAGACCGAGTCGAGAAACAATAACAGACGTTTAGTCGTTTTGACAGACAGCCTTAATGATCTTCAATCGTTCTCAACTCAGTTTCTGTGTTTATATCGCGAATGTTTTAAGCCAGCGTACTCGTTGCTCACGCTATCCGTCAATTACGTCGGGAAGATGTATATTCGTTTATTCTATAGGGGAGCGAGCCGCGTCGTACTTCTACCGCGCATTTAAAAAAATGTAAATTGTTAGACTGCTCGGCGTGACAGGCTGACTTTGTACTGTTCGAGCAAAGCGACCCTGTCGAGGATGTTACGGGTAATTTATGGCGAACACAATCCCCGCGTAAATACGTCTGAGCTTTAATCAGAACGTGTTAAAGGCTTATACCTACGAATATAGTGGCTGAACCTTGGAGCCAATTCTCGGATAACGCGTATAAACAATGATGGAGAGCAATTTATTAACGAATATAGTGAATACGTTGACATTTAAAGCGTTCTTTAGGGTACGTCAAGTTGAGAAGAATTCTCCCTATCTCGAGAACTTGACGATATTTTAAACCGGAAGTAAAAACGAATTAAGTCAATGTTCTTGTAAGATTTGTAAGATGGATTTCAAAGATTATTAAAAGAATTTAAGATAGTTTTCATTAAAACAATTGAAAAGTACTTAAAATGGTCGCTTATAAACGTGTAAAATTAAGGTGTTGGTCCATTTGATCGACATTCGATCATTATACATTGCAATTGATCGAAATTCCATTTGATCGAATCCCATTTGTCATTTGTTTCATAAGATCGAACCTTCAAATGATCGAATACTATTTGATCGAATTCAAAAGTATTTATAGTACCAGTTGGTATGTTTTTATTTTACCGAATGTCAATATGAAGTGCAGAAGGAATAATGATGGAATAATTCATTGCTTTAACTGTATTAAGCCACAAAGATGAAGAGATTTTTACTTTATACACTATATGATGGAATTTTTTATGACATCGACGATAACGGCCCGTTGTTTTTGATATATATAAATAGGGTCAGGTTAGGTTAGGTTAGGTTAGGTTGATGTACGCGTATGCACCGTTACCTTTTCGATTTACTCCCAAAAACTAGTAGTTTTACCCTACAGCAGCTTTCAATCAAATTTCGTTCGATCAAATGGGATCCGTTCGATCATTTGGGAATCGATCAAATAGACTCAAACCAAAATTAATTATTAAGCAATTTATAATTAGTGTTCTTGCTTTAAGATTTTTCATACAAGATATTATTAGTAATATAAAAAACATTTTTTCTAACTTGACGCGAGATTAGTTTAACAATTTCGTAACAACGTCAACATAATTCTTTACAAAGAACTACGAGTACATTTTGCTAATTAAAAACCACATCGTTATCTAAACGAAAAACCGCGAAGAAATTTCAATTTTTTTAGTTAGTTCCTTATTTTAAATTATTGTCATTACAATTTCTAAGAGGACATTAATTAAAAGCCAATCAGTAATGGCTTAAAAAGAACTCGTACAGCTTTCCAAACACGCCTCCGTAGAAGCCGAATCTAAAATTCAAAGCAATCAAACGTTTGAGGACAAACCAAGCTGGGAAAATATTTGTTCAACTTTTACACATCACGTGATGATTGTTAAATTATCTATCGCAGAATGTAATAGTTGAGCAAACTCTTAAAATACGAAACTTTGACGGTGTGGGCAGAATTAATAAAGTAGACTTACGGTTAATTGGATTTGTCAATTGGAATGACCTTTCAAAAGGCTTCGGGCCGAACGAGAAACGCCTACGAAGCCACGTGTATTTCGCTCTCACAATATAGAACCACACGACAGATAGGCGCTCATTGAGCTTTCCCAGCGGCATCCGCGATCAGCGCGGATAATAAACAGCGCGTTCAATAAGTCTCGTCAACACCCACTCAATGGCGATGGATCTCTCTCCGTCTCTCGTATTACGACGATGTCACGAGTTAAAAGCGCGAGAGGGATGAGCGGGACAATGGCAAATTTAAGATGATCGCTGCACTTTTTTTTCATAAAATAATAAATAATAAAAAAAGTCTTCGGGCTTCGAGTTAATTTACTCTCGCTGGGAAATTTAATCCGAGCGAGATATTAGATCCGAAATGGCTTTTTCTTATCTAAAACGGACCGTCTATCTGAGAGTTATACGGCCTTATTAATGGATAAATTACGTTTTACACAGCTAAGCGGGGAAAATACCAATACTCCCGTAATGCGACTTTGACGTTTCGCGCTCGCCACTTTTTCGCATTATAGAAGTATTTTATAAATCAAACGATTTCAGTTTTCGAGCAAATAACACCGATTTTATCGAATTATTTGTTAAGTACTCGATAAAAATAGAAACCTATGTATCAATGTATGTAGATGAATAAATAAATACGTATGGCCCTAAGTAAATAATATACTCTTACGGGAGAAGTATTCGTTTAGGCTGCGAAAATGAAACGTGCTTGTACCTATCGCCAAGTTCAGAAATCATACGTCACAGCACTGTCGAAAATCAATAATGTATTTATTTATACCATAAGTTTATACTATCCATAAGTTAGAATCCACCATAGATCCAACGTTAAAAGCGATTTCTCCCATACAAATCAGAACCGGTATATGCGACTCCCTGCGGCGACTTTTGGCCCTATCTTTTTAGCTTCTTCAACCTCCGTCGATGGCGGAAACGGCTATCTCCATGGATACGAGAAGAACAGAGGCGTGCGTCGGTAGTTTAAATTGGGCGATCTTGAAATTAATTTTGCGCGTGAAAGTAGCCACCTTGTTAGGGCATAAAAGAATGTAAATAAAGCTGCTATACCTCACAATGTAAGGTACCGTCACGCGCAAAAATGTAATTTTGAAATCGGGCAATTTTACACGGTCGGCGATGGGTTTGTTAGCTAGCGAAATCCTTGATTAGGGGTAAATTTAAACGAAACCATAATGAATCAACATTTTGTAAGAATATTTTATTCATATCAATATGAACAGTTATTGTCGTGGAATATTCGTAGTTTAAAGCTTATCTCTTCGCGACAACTCGCGTAAAGGCTGGTTCACATGGGCCGTGTTTCCTGATTTTCTCTATTTTCTCGTTTTACCACCTTTTCCCGTTGTTCTGGCGCACGGAAAACGACTGTACACACGGACAAAATTTAACGGATTTATCCGCCGTCAGCGCTGCCGGTAAACGAGAAAACGGATAATTTTTTTTAAATATCTCTACTTTATTTTCCCTGTTTTTGAAGCTCTTTGAGTTCGACTAATCAGCGAGCGTTTCGCTGTCACGTGATGTAAGGAGCGATTTTGAAAGTCTTTAAAAGTAGGCTTAAGAATTTTTACGTCTACCACGTGACGGCATAACGCTCGCTGACTGGTCGAGCCCAACGCCCCTCAACAAAAAGGTTATCCGTTTCCTCGTTCCCCGGCAGCGCTCGCTGTGATAAAATCCGGCAAATTTTGTCCGTGTGTACAGTCGTGTTCCTGCGCGCCAGAACCACGGGAAAAGGTGGTAAAACTAGAAAATATAGAAAACCAGGAAAACACTGCCCGTGTGAACCAGGCTTTAGGCTTAACGAGCTTCGATTCCGTCGTTGAAACGAAATCGGATTTCACAGGCAACCTAATATTTCGATTTTTTACCAACAGATGGCGACACACCGCGACTTGGACGTCTTGGGAGAAATTGCTGTTAACGCACAGCCTAGGCACGATTCTAACTTATAGGGAGCTAATATATTATAAACTTATGTTTAAACTAAGGGAGAATGGAAATGTTGAGACGGCCCGCGGAAATCCTCGTCTACGAGCATGAGGGGTATAGAGACTTGGCACTCCGTAGCTTTGGCCATGGCCGCCATTGTGGTAACATTTTTCTCCCCACGATAAAAACTATTGAGTAACCGTAAAAATCATTTCAATATAATCATTATCCGTAACAATGCAAGTATAAATGAATACATTCGGGTGAAAATATTATCCCCACACTATTTTCTCACGTGTCTTAGTAGTCGTAGATGGATACTTTTTCCTGATAAATAGTCATGATAAAAAAACACATACAGAGTCAAATATCCTTCGAAAATTGAAATATTGAATATCTCAAATTGGAAAACGTCAGCTGTTAGAAATATTGAAGGAGTTCAAAACGATAGAAGTATTCGACTTTGAACAGCTTCTATCGGATACACGTCGGCCTTAGCGAGACGCCATCGTTAAAAATAAAATATATTTAAATGAGCCAGTGGCGTAGCTGAGAACCCAGAGCCCCCCCCCTCCCCGCCAAATCTCAATGGGGGCCCTCATTTTCAATTTTATTATAGTGAGTGGGGGCCCCACCCCTGCGGACCATCAGCTACGCCACTGAAATGAGTGATGGCGGCGAATCAAAAGGGAATCCCACTTGTGCTAGCGACAGACTTGTTTCGTTTCTGTCCCGTTGGTTTGTGGGTAAAGTGTATTCGTAGTATTGTTCGTAGACGCTCTGTCTCGTTTATATTTTACATTTATCTTCATTTTAATTGGCTGACATTTATCACGATATGTAGCACCACATGGTAAAGGGTGGAATTTTAATTAAATTTTACTTCAACAAGAATTACAACAGAATTTGCATGTGTAGCACCTCCGCATGGGTTCGTTCATTACCAAACTGCACTTGAATACTACTATCTCGATAAACTCCTGTTATAACTGTATATTTTTAATCTTTTAGATTTCCCGATGACATGTCCGTTCCGTGTACTTCTGATTGATGATACCAAATATAAATATACTAAAGCCAAGGTCACACTAAAGCTTAAAACCCAGTTTAGGTCGGTTTGACCGCAGACGATATTTCTTAGTTCACACGTGCGAAATCGCTTAACCCCGGTTCGCTTATAGCCAAGGCTTAACGTTATTTCAAATTCTGATCAGAATTTTGAAAAGACTAAAATGAATTCCAAAACAATTAGTTAATCATATTTACTTTACATGAAAACGAGAACCACCGTTGGTCTAAATGTAACAATGAACACGGTTGAAGAGGTAAAAAAGACCAACAACGTTTGGGGAAACTAAAATATATTTATTTATTTATTAAGTTAAACCGATACGCGGTACTTCGGCCGATAGGACTTCAAGGCAAAGGTACAAGTTAAGACTAACTAACTATACATGACATTATTTAGAATTTTATTCCCTTTATTTTGGAAAATACGAGCAATTTCACTTCCCCGCCTCGTCGTTTCGAAAGCGATTCTTAGCGAACCGACTTGGACGAGTTGCTTCGCGAACCAACACGAAGCGATTTCTCACGCTGCTTTTTAAATATAAGCCGCGTTCACACTAGCCACTTTGGAACCGTTTTAAAACGGTTTCAAAAGAACGAATTGTAAAATTTTGATGTCGAATGTATTTATCGTATGGCTATTAATACAGTTGACACCGAAAATGTTCAATTTTATCTGTCGAAACCGTTTCAAAACGGTTCCAAAGTGTCTAGTGTGAACACGGCTTTAGTTACCTAAATTCAAGCGATTTTAGGGGTATATAAGTGTGAACTTGGCTTAAATAGTTGAACGCGTCTACCTAATTCTTTCAGCACCTTAGAGTCAATATTTTTTTTAAATATAGCGAACGAAATAACGCCAAGAAGAATATCTTACCTTTGGAGTCGTGTACCTGTCGAGGCAAATGCCGCACTTGAGGAACTGAGCGTTGATCTGCCTGACAACTGGCGAGGCTGTGAGGCCGTTGTCCAAGTCGCGATTACTCGCAGCGCCATCAATGGGGATCGGCGCCGCGCTGCCTTTCGAGAGAGCGCTCCCGTTGCTAGTGGCCGATGGATTCCCATTGACCAACGACATCGCTCCTTGCCTAGTCTTAGGAGGTCCGACTGAAAGACGACACATAGCAATCAATATATCAGCTCGACGTGGGAAGGGGGGTGATAAAGGGGTTTGAATGGGGAAGATAGGGTTTTTCGCTTCATCATTCAACGTGAATTAAAACGACAAGTACCTGAAGTAAACGTAGGCGAGTCAGCTGACGTTTTTGGATTCGGTGACGCTGGGGACACGGAACAGGCCGGATCGAAGTCTTCGTCCGGAAACTGAAGAGCGAGGACGTCTGGAAACTGAGCAGACAAAGAAAATTGTACCCTAAATTTAAGTTTTTCGCTCGATGTATATTCTAACTAATCATCAATTTAGTAACGCAAAAGGTCAACAACATTCGTCTTTTCGTACTTTAACGATTTCATACTAATATTTGAAATGTTTGTATTTTATTATATTAATCAAAGTTCAGTGAGTTATTGCATTTATATATAATTAGACAGGAATCCATACCTCTACTTGGAATGCTAATCCTGCTGTATCGCGTATGGTAAGATCACTCGGATGGCTTTGGCCCCACCTACGAGAGAAAAAATCCCCTCTGGCGCTCTCCCCTCTCACGTTGTTGTTTTTTTTAAGTTAACATAGTGGACGTCAAAAAAACCGTCAGCCACATCGAAACGAAAATCTCCCGCGATAAGCATTCCAAGTAGAGGTATGAATTCCTGAATTAGACTAATAAAAATCATATTTATATTTATCTATCTTTAAAATTAAAATAAAATACTCGTTATATTTTTTTAACATACGTGTAGTATTATACATTAAAAAAAATCACGAGAAATATTATATTTATAAAAAAAATTACTCCTCTCTACGCTATCCCCAAAGGAGAGTTGTTTTAAAAATGGTATTTTTCGCTCGTCAATCTAATGGAAAAAACATGTTCATATTGTGAACCACCTGTTTAGAAGCTGTTAATGACATCTTTATACGAGTAAATAACGGCAGAATATGAACTTTACGTGGGTTTTCTTTACTAATTGGCAAGTTGGGTAATATGGCAAATTAGGTAACTTCGAAACAATTTATTTACGAGCCGCCATCGGTGGACACTTCCCCTCTCGGGTCTCATTCCGGAGAACCACGTCTTTTAGGATATCTTGAACGTGCTTTAACAACTGATGAATTCACAAAGCCTCAAATGTCATATATAGTTCTATTTGGAGACTGATTTGGTAAGCTTTAATTAGCGTTAGTCGTCAGAATATTAATAATTTCGAAATTTATCATTTTGACGCGTTTGCTGAACATGCGTCCCTTCATTTAAGTTGTGAAGTTAAATATTAAACACCGCTATGTAATAAATATCATTGAATTATTTTACGATCTATATACATTACTTTATTATCTATATGCATTACATTACGATCTATATGCATTACATTACGATCTATATATATAATAATCAGCTAGGCACCACCTTAGGGCTAAGTCGTCAAGCGACTTTTGAAACCTTTAATTCAGGTGGCCGGGTTACAATGCGTAGGAGGGTGGTGCATGCCACGCGATCGAGCCAACAGCTCCCTACACTAACTATTACCGTTAACCCCAACAAGTTTTTAAGGAAAGGGGGAACCGAAGAACTCGAGGGAAAACCCCTTAAACCAGTGGGGAGAGAACTTGCAAACTCAACGCGGAAGGAGTTGTTCCGAGTTTTCACCCAGTGCCACAAGCTGGGATCGAACCCGGCTCCTCTTGCTGCGAGGCGAACCACTCTGCTATACCCCACTATATATATAAATTACTTTATTATCTATATGCATTACGTTACGATCTATATGCATTATTGAACGATCTATACGCATTATTGAACGATCTAGATGCATTATTTAACGATCTATATGCACTGTTTAAGATCTATATGCATTATTTAAGATCTATATGCATAATTTAACACACTTTATGCATTAGTTAACGATCTGTATGCATTATGTATCGATCTATATATATAACGTTACAATCTTTATGTATCGATCTATATATATAACGTTACAATCTTTATGTATCGATCTATATACATTATGTATCGATCTATATACATTATGTATCGATCTATATACATTACGTTACGCTCTATATTCTTTACGTTACGATCCATATGCATTACGTTACGATCTTTAAGCATTACGTTACGATGTTTATGCATTATTTAAAGATCCTTATGCATTATTTAAAGATCCTTATGCATTATTTAAAGATCCTTATGCATTATTTAAAGATCCTTATGCATTATTTAAAGATCCTTATGCATTATTTAAAGATCCTTATGCATTATTTAAAGATCCTTATGCATTATTTAAAGATCCTTATGCATTATTTAAAGATCCTTATGCATTATTTAAAGATCCTTATGCATTATTTAAAGATTTTTATGCATTATTTAAATATCTTTATGCATTATTTAAATATCTTTATGCATTATTTAAAGATCTTTATGCATTATTTAAAGATCTTTATGCATTATTTAAAGATCTTTATGCTTTATTTAAAGATCTTTATGCTTTATTTAAAGATCTTTATGCATTATTTAAAGATCCTTATGCATTATTTAAAGATCCTTATGCATTATTTAAAGATCCTTATGCATTATTTAAAGATCCTTATGCATTATTTAAATATCTTTATGCATTATTTAAAGATCTTTATGCATTATTTAAAGATCTTTATGCATTATTTAAAGATCTTTATGCATTATTTAAAGATCTTTATGCATTATGTAAAGATCTTTATGCATTATTTAAAGATCTTTATGCTTTATTTAAAGATCTTTATGCTTTATTTAAAGATCTTTATGCTTTATTTAAAGATCTTTGTTTTTTAACGATCTTTATGCTTTATTTAACGATCGTTGTGCATTATGTATCGATCTATATACATTACGTTAGGATCTATAAGCATTACGTTACGATCTAGATGCTATTTTTAACCATCTTTATGCATTATTTAACGATCTATATGCATAATTTAACGATCTATATGCATAATTAAACAATCTATAAATATTATGTATCGATCTATATTCATTACATTACGATCTATATGCATTACGTTACGATCTGAATGCTTTATTTTACGTCTGTACGCACTAAAAAATCAATTAAAATTTCGTTTAAATTATCGAAAAGCGATTATTACTTTCTTCTAAGCTAACACCCAAGGAACCACACCGACCTAAGTCAACTAGTGACTTGTGAAGCCAATCACCGTGACCGAGTTAAATTAAAACAAATGATGTCGAAAATGTATTAAATTTTTATGAGAACTCTTAATCCTGATATTGTATGGTATTTGCAAAAATATATAAAATTAAATATTATGGACTTTCGGTGATTTAAATCTTTTAAAACGTGTATTCTGTATACTACATTAATACCGAGATTTGTTTTTCCATTTGAGCTTGCACAAAAATTTTTTTTTTTTAAATAAAACGAAACTTTCCTAACTGAAACGATTGAGACTCACGTGCTACACGTATTTGTCTCCCAATCCGTTAAATCTACTGGAATACCAAACCAGATGCTGCTTTGCTTTTTTTCGCTGATTATATCATCCCAACGCTCGCGATATAATTTAAAGCTTTATTTAGAAATAATTGAAGGTTTCATTCACAACTCAAAAATAATAATAATAAGTAGTATAATTAAACTTTGCATTTTTTCTAATGTCCCCAAACCACTACTAATTCAAGTGTTACAATCATATTTGGTGAGTTTACTTAAGAACTGTACCGCTAACAATAATTAATAATATGAATTGTCTTGATAATTTGAACATTGATTATTTACATCGGTAAATCAATACTCAACTTTTTTTCGGCACCAACTAAACACAAAACGAAGTTAACAAACTTACGTTGCGGCTGAAATATTCGATCTCGCGTTAGGCAGTTAGTTGAAAAGGAAAGAGGCCACACATGCGATTCCCGCGCAAGCTTCATGGTGCCCATCTAATGCCCTTTAGAAAACCCAGCTATGAAATAGGGTTTTTGTGATGGCGTGAGTTCACACGCCTTTTTAGTAGATCACGCCGACATGTTTTAAATCCCCGATGTCTAAAAAAGAAACCTTTAAACCACTTCAATCCAAAATCAAGCAAACACTTGAACAAAGAACAAAGAAGAGCTACTTTATTTTCACCCATATTTTTCAAACAGCCAATTCTGTTGATATTTCACATAATTCCTTAAATCGCAATTATCTATAATTCCTGTTTTCAAAATTTCGAGTTGATTTTATAAATTAAAAAGTGATCTTGCCCAACTTGTTAAAATGTTGCTCTTAGGTCACAAGACTCAGCTTTATTAGTGTATTGTTCGCACGAGTGATTTGCACGCGCGCTAGAAAAACCATAGAAGCGCGCGCTCGTAGACTTGCAAAAGTAAGGGACTGTGACGTAAAAGCTCCATTTAAACAATACAGCCACGTTACTTGATAAAAAGAACAATTCGAGACAGCCGAAGAAACATCTTGCCAATCGCCATCTTACGGCAACTTTACCCAGAACTCCGTAGTGACACTTTTCGCGGGATGTCAGCTACGATTTAACTAGTTACTAGTTAGCAATAAAGAAGGAATAATTTCCTAAACTGTGTTTTCTTTATTTTTACAGAGATTTCAGCACCTGGTCTGATTTCTTGCTCAATATGCGTAACAACAATGAAGTCTTTAGTTCATATCGTTGCTTATGTTTATCGGGTAGAGCGCCATAGGGGAAATCACGTAATGCAGTCGTCGCAACAGTCATCCATTCCACCGTCACACCATCTTTATGAAATTTATCTTTAAGCCTTCCCATAAAAATCTTAAAGGTGAATTTTTTTAACTAATTAAAATACTTGAAAATACGTGAAAGTAACTAGTACTTAAGTTTTTTTACGTAATCTAGTGAAGATTTTAAGTTACGCAATTAAGTTACGTAACTTGTAAACCGAAATAGGGAGTGCCGAAAATCAGTACTAATTCTCAAAATATTTCATTTAAAATAAGAGCTGGAAAGTATTTCGAAATTATCGCAGAAACGTTTTCGTAGCTCACGTGTAACGAGTAACACTACCGTGAGCGAGTGAAAAGGTAACTTGTTCAAAGTATCTGAACAGAAACGTTTTCGTAATGTTCACGTTACCTTTACCCTAAGAAAAGTGTGAGGTCAATGTGCGTTAAATTACCAGCACCTCAACAAAGGCTAGGGCGTCATGTTTCTCTAACCAAGTGAAAAAACCAAATCTGATTTGGTTGTTCGTAAAATTAAGCCTAGTTCCCACTTAGCGAAAAAACCAATTTTCGCGCTGAAAATTGACGCTCGCGAATAAAATTCGCGATTTTTTTCAAATTCGCCGCTAAAGTCGCGTCTCCGCGGTATCTAGCGAATGTTCAATAAAAAGCTTCAGCCAATCAGAAAACGCGTTCCCTCGATCTATTCCGCTCCCGTCCGTCACTTATTAAGCCTAGGTCTTTAGAAAAGCGGCTCAGCCAACTTGACCAAGATACTGAAGTAAAGGTAATTATCTCACGAATAGAATCGTTTATTTATTGAAATTATCAACAGGAACATCCATTTAGTTCATTTTGAACTGATGTTTTATGTTAGGCCTAAAACACTACTAAATACCCGCACGAGTTGTTTTCAGCGTTTTTAAAATTTCGCGCTAAAGTGAGAACCGCTTCCCCAGCGACCGAAAAAAACGCGTCTTTTTTAATTGCGCGAAAATTTTATTCGTCTCGAAAATTCGCCAAGTGGGAACTAGCCTTAACTCAATGAACTCCAAAAACATCTACTGTAAAATTAAAGCTTACCGATTAAAAGCGATTTTCAACTTCAATTCTTTGTATCTCTGGTATATTTAATTTACATTATGAACGCGTGCGTACGTGTGTTTAAGTTCAGAATTACGTTCTGCAAAATCTCCTTAAACGCGAGCTTTAACAGTAAATATCACGAAATTTCCGTACTAAATTGGAGTTATGAATTGCTAAAAATTGTCGCTACACAATATTAATGACGTTCCGGGAGTTTGGATGCTAAATCATTTAAAATATTGCAAAACCTGATGACGTAATTTAATTAGTGACAAGGCTTGCTTTCAGTTACGAAGCTAGCACCGTTCCAGTTTTGACACGTGTTTCGAAGAAGTTGGCATAGGTGTCGCTGCTGTTAACAAGATCGGGTGTATTAATTTTCTACGATTACTGGTAAGTTAATGTAAGAACCGCGCGGGTCACGATATAGTGTACACTAATTGATTATTTCTTTGGTTATTGTTAAGTTATTTTTAAGGCAGCTACGTAGTACGTACCCAAAATTAAACGTTTGTCGCTCAAATTGGCTAACCACATTTATCCGACCAAACTAATTTCATAGTGTAAAAACGAAATCTCGAAAACTTTGGTCGGTTACGACATTCTCTTTACGCGTTTTGGATAAATTGAAACTTGGCAATTCACTAGATTCAGCTGGAAACCTTCGGTTTTGTCAGATATACATTTATTTATGGTATTGTAATTAATTATTTTTACGCTGCTATGACGTTTTCATGTGGTTCGTTAACGCGTTTGCTTTTGTTTATTTTAAACTAAACATATAGCGAGGCGCGATTGCCCGAACGTGTGCCTTTTTTTCTACAGCCCATAGTTTCCGATCAACTTGTTGAGCATCTCTTTTAGGTAACATTTCAAAATTAAAACCTCTTTGTTAAGCCCCATTTTCATGCTCGCTGGTAGCGGATAAAAATCGTCAAAATTCGCTTGCGCCACTCGCAAGCGTGAAAATAAAGCTAAAATATCTGTTTGAAACAGATCGACGCTGAAAGTGAAAAAGTGTATAGCTGAAGCGGATTTTGTCGATTTTTACCCGCTACCAGTGAGCATGAAAATGGGGCTTAAAACGTGTTAAAAATCATGTTATATTTAGACTCATTTAAACGCGTGTAATTTGAAATATGAAAGCGCGTGGTACTACAATCAAATGATTACTTTTTGAGAACAGATTCAAAGTCGAAATGGTAAAGGGAGCTTCTTTCAAATGGTACGGAAGTACGAACGATCCCGGAACTGATTGTCGCCGAAAGTGGTTTTCCTCGAAGGCAGCTGGACTATCAATGGCGTTACTGTCAGCTTTAATCGGGAGCTTTAAAGGGTTATTGGTAAGCGACTTACATCTTATTCGTTGACCGTTGTCATTTAATGTTTTACATTTCGAATTCAGCGGGAAATGGTGGTGAAAATTATTCTCAAAAATGGTATATTTTGTTGATGCAAAAAGTTAGAACTAAATTTATTTTGGTAATTTTTAAAAACAATCTTATATTCATACGTAGAACGTTTTTATAATTAAATGCTAGAAATATTTGAGTTAACTAGCTTATGAAAAAATGGAAACTTTGAACTTACACTGAAAAGAACAATTTCCCAAAGATTAAGCGGAGTACGCAAATATTACGCGGAGTACGCAAATATTACGCGGAGTACGCAAATATTACGCGGAGTACGCAAATATTACGCGGAGTACGCAAATATTACGCGGAGTACGCGAATATTACGCGGAGTACGCGAATATTACGCGGAGTACGCGAATATTACGCGGAGTACGCGAATATTACGCGGAGTACGCGAATATTACGCGGAGTACGCGAATATTACGCGGAGTACGCGAATATTACGCGGAGTACGCGAATATTACGCGGAGTACGCGAATATTACGCGGAGTACGCGAATATTACGCGGAGTACGCGAATATTACGCGGAGTACGCGAATATTACGCGGAGTACGCGAATATTACGCGGAGTACGCGAATATTACGCGGAGTACGCGAATATTACGCGGAGTACGCGAATATTACGCGGAGTACGCGAATATTACGCGGAGTACGCGAATATTACGCGGAGTACGCGAATATTACGCGGAGTACGCGAATATTACGCGGAGTACGCGAATATTACGCGGAGTACGCGAATATTACGCGGAGTACGCGAATATTACGCGGAGTACGCGAATATTACGCGGAGTACGCGAATATTACGCGGAGTACGCGAATATTACGCGGAGTACGCGAATATTACGCGGAGTACGCGAATATTACGCGGAGTACGCGAATATTACGCGGAGTACGCGAATATTACGCGGAGTACGCGAATATTACGCGGAGTACGCGAATATTACGCGGAGTACGCGAATATTACGCGGAGTACGCGAATATTACGCGGAGTACGCGAATATTACGCGGAGTACGCGAATATTACGCGGAGTACGCGAATATTACGCGGAGTACGCGAATATTACGCGGAGTACGCGAATATTACGCGGAGTACGCGAATATTACGCGGCTTACGCGGATTATGCAAAGATTACGCGGATTATGCAAAGATTACGCGGATTATGCAAAGATTACGCGGATTATGCAAAGATTACGCGGATTACGTGGAGTACGCAAAGATTACGCGGATTACGCAAAGATTACGCGGATTACGCAAAGATTACGTGGATTACGCAAAGATTACGTGGAGATCACTAAGACTACGCGGATATTACGCAGGGTAAGCGAACATTACGCAGAGTACGCGAATATTACGAGGCTTACGCGGATTATGCAACGATTACGTGGGGTACGCTAAGACTACGCGGAGTACGCGAAGATTACGAGGATTACGCGGATTGTGCAAATATTACTCGAAGTTTACTCGGATTATGCAAAGATAAGTCGAAGTGTACGCTAATTCTACGCGGATAACGCAAAGATAACGCTGAGATTATGCGGATTACGACAAAATGACGCCAGGATTACGCGGACTACGCAGAGTACGCCGAGATTACGTACTCTTTTCGGGAAGTCTGTACACCGATTCCGCGTAGTGATCAGCCCCTCGCAATTGCCTAAACAGGCATTTTTAGTTTCACATCAAATAATATTTCGAGTAGAAGTATTGATTTAGTCGAAAAATTGTTAGGTTTGTTTTTTTTTTATAATTTGCTACACCCCTCCCCCCTAGAAAGATTGAATTTTGCGTGATATTTTTTATGTTGCTTTTGGATACCCCTTGACCCTCGCATTAATATCTCGGTTAAGTTACCATACCTTACGGTGCCTGTTAAGGCTAACTCACCTGTACAAATTTTCCATCGGGATATTTCAAGACATTGCCTGTTATAATCTAAACAACGAAACTAAATCGAATAGTCGTCTGATCATACGCGTTTTTAGTTTCACATCGAAGTGACACTATTGCTATGGACGGAATGTCGTTAAGTGTTGTTTGTTTGTTTGGTGTCGGCGTCGGCGTCGTGGAAAGCGACGACATGGTAGATGGAGCTACCGCCGAGCTTTGGTGGGAAGTTTGAAATTAATAAAAATAATAAAAAAAAAGAATTAAAAATGTAATAGGATTAGTTTGGCGGGAAGTTTGAATTAGACAATTTCTTTCGATATGCTAGAATAGGATTATAATTGGCGGGTGGCGGGAAGTTTAAATTAGACAATTTCTTTCGATATGCTAGAATAGGATTATAATTGGCGGGTGGCGGGAAGTTTAAATTAGACAATTTCTTTCGATATGCTAGAATAGGATTATAATTTTCGGGTGGCGGGAAGTTTGAATTAGACAATTTCTTTCGATATGCTAGAATAGGATTATTTTTCGACGTTGTAAATTAATTATATTGGATTATTTTTGCACGTCGTAAGACATCGAAGGTTGCTTAACTATTTAACCTTTGATACTTTGGGTCGATGTGAAACTAATATTCCGGCTGGGCAGACTTGTTAATATAAACTAGCGCCAATATCCTTAGCTTCTCTTAGACCTAGTGGCAAGAACGCGAAATTCGTTGATCCACCATAAATATGGAAGCTCATTCTCTCTTTAGGGGGTTTCCTTTCGCCTGTTCTCGAACTAAAAGTGTACTCTTTTTACCCTAAAACGTTTTATTCGCCTGTTCCGGGGATGATAATTACTCTGCCCCATAAACTATTCACATGTTCCGGAGTATTAGGGCTAACTCTTTTTACCCTAAAACGTTTTATTTGCCTGTTCCGGGGATGAGAATTAGTCTGCCCCATAAACTATTCACATGCTCCGGAGTATTAGGGCTACTCTTTTTACCCTAAAACGTTTTATTTGCCTGTTCCGGGGATGAGAATTACTCTGCCCCATAAACTATTCACATGTTCCGGAGTATTAGGGCTACTCTTTTTACCCTAAAACGTTTTATTTGCCTGTTCCGGGGATGAGAATTAGTCTGCCCCATAAACTATTCACATGCTCCGGAGTATTAGGGCTACTCTTTTTACCCTAAAACGTTTTATTTGCCTGTTCCGGGGATGAGAATTACTCTGCCCCATAAACTATTCACATGTTCCGGAGTATTAGGGCTACTCTTTTTACTCCTTCTGAAAAGGAGGTGTAAAGGAGTAAAACGAATTTTGTCGTCTGCTAGCCAGTATTTATCTGCTAAAAAGGCCACAGGCAGCCATTTGGAAAAACGTTTTTACTCCGACTCAAACTATTCGCCACCGCATAATCGGAGTAAAATGACGTCATAGCGTTACTCTTCTTACCCTACTCCGAAATCGAGGAACAAGCGAGAAGAAAACACCTTTTAAATGTGTTTTCCTTTTTGGTAAGAACTCGAAAATCAAGAATATATTTATTTATAAATAGGAAGAATGGTTCTTGACGATTAGCGGCCATCAGGGTTGAATTTTCCTCGTGCACTAGTCACCCACGTGCTTTTCGTCGGAAGACATCAGATTTAGGGAACCAATGAGATGGCCGGTCGATTTGATTATTTAAGCGGGGAAGGAGCACGAGGCGGAGTACGAGCAACGTGAAATTGTGAGCAATAGTCATTCTCACTAAGTTGAAATAAATACATTCTTCGTAGTAATAAATGTAGAATACAGTTGGTTCACGTGGCAGCCTTCTACGTGTTATAACGCGTTCACCGGTAGCAATGACTTTACAAATCGTTAGATAACTTAGGCATATGGTTACGCAACTGGCTAATTATTAATAACTTCCCAGACAGACTTTTCCAAGTGGTTTTGAGGGTGATATATGCTAGCTTTCAATGTGGTTGACATGTTTTTAAATGAGCTCGGAAACCCAAATAAATCATAAAAAGTCGCCAAATTTTGTAATTATTATATCAATTTAAACGCGACGAAGTAAAAAACAAGCATTTGGATTGAACGAAAAGCCTATTTAATAGAACCAACATTTTTGGTAAAACATTGTAGGCCAACACGAGTTGCAAACAGAACTTCTTCGAGGGAATGAATAAACACGTTCGACACATTCTTTTGATTATGCAAAATAAAATGAAAACATAAGTATTAAATATCTTTATAAGTGTAAATTGATACATTTTGTAATAGAAAATAGCTTTTGAACGAAAACGGAACATTTCTTTGGTTGAAATATTTTTTCAGCAACAAGTTTGAACAAAATTATTGGCTCGTGCGCGTAGTTTTAAAGTTTTTTTACGCGTGGCATGAATGTCTTTCCACCACCCTCCTACGCGTTGTAGCCCGGCCACCCTTATTAAAGTCGCTAAAAGTCGCTAGCTGACTTCAGCCTAAAGCCCGTCGCACACTGACAAAAGAGTTCCTCAAGTGGACGCTGCTATTCATTTTTTAATCTAATTGCGTTGTTCTAGTCATCTGAGATTTTTTTATAATAATCTTAATTTATTATGACCAAAGTATTTTAAATAATCTTAATTTATTATGACAAAAGTATTTTAAATAATCTTAATTTATTATGACAAAAGTATTTTAAATAATCTTAATTTATTATGACCAAAGTTTCTTTTAAATAATCTTAATTTGTTATGACAAAAGTTTATTTTAAATAATCTTAATTTATTATGACAAACGTTTCTTTTAAATAATCTAAATTTTTTATGACAAAAGTTTCTTTATAAATAATCTTAATTTATAATAATTAACTAGTTACTGGTATATTTGGATAAGCCAAATATATTTTTCGAAATTTAAAAAATATATTAGATAAAAATACTAAAATTTATTTGGATTAAAATAATTTATATTTAATTTCCGTGAAATAAAGAATGTGCCATTATTTGGTGGTTGATTAGATATAATAAAGAAAATATTTCCACGCGCTTCCTCGCATGGTTGGAACAGCGTGTCTAAAGCACTACATTGTCGGCAGTACCAGCTGCGTTGGCAGTACAAGCAACTGTTGTTCAGACGAATATCTGTATTTAGATGGTTCCTTGGGTATTAACTTAGCTGATTATTATTATTATTAGGAAATAACGCGATAGCCCATTATAGTCCAAATACCGCCTTTACATTGATCTCCTTCTCCAATTCAAGGGTGGTCTTTCACCCCATATTTACTTTTGATATTACCATAAGTTAATAATGACTCTAAGTAGTCAAATAAGCCCTTTTAAGGTAGAATCTCTGCCGGTATGTATTAAACTACGGTACGGGGGTATCGACCATTATCGGCTTTTAATAATAGGAAAATTCTCGATTATCTAACTAATGATAATATTCTATTTGATTGGCCGCGCCATGGACGCCAGACTTCAGAAGCTAAATCGTACCTTTTTTAAGACAGGGGGTTACGAGTGTAAACAAATAACAAGTGGGTCACGTGACCCAAATAATAGTCTTACACGAGCCCCGCGTCCTCTCCCCAGCCATTTCGCGGTACAGCTCTACCCCAGCGCCAGTCTAGACGTAGTGACGATTCCCGCGTCCTCTCTTTCTCTCTACCGTGCCGTGTCATGCCTACGGCGGCGGCGGCGGCGGCGGCGGCGGCGGACGCCGGACAACGGAGCGAGACCAGGAGTCTTACTAAGAGCTTATACGGCTCGTGTAAAACTAAAAAACAACGATATTCGATTTGGGATAGAAAATATGTATCATGTAAAATGAAAAGTATCATATTCGGATATGCCCTTGCAAACTTTTTTTATTGAAAAATTAGAATAAAATGGTATGACAGTGTACTGAACCGTCTTTTACAGTGATTTTATAATATACACTATACTGTTATGATGTTAATATCGGCCGATATTATCGACCACGATATATTGGCTGTACCCATATCGGTGCATCCCTAGTATTTATTTACGGTACGGCGGTATATAAATCTTTAGTGCGTGTCTAGAAAATGTGGCCCTTAACGGCTCACGGTGTGCAATAACTGGTGGCTTTACCGCGTAGTCGGGGTTCGGCTCTTGTAACCCATACGGGCGGTGGTGCACTCGGAGATGTAAGTCGTTTTCAAATGGTCCTATCTCACGTAGGGGCTGGAAACTGGGTTTCGACTCAGGCTAACGGAGAAGGTCCAGGCTCCTCGGAGGGTCTGGTAGCCAGCTGTAGGGTGGTGGGTCTCCGTATGACGCGCTGTGACCCTGTTTCCCAGCCTTCTCGGTCCTACCGGGATCTCCGGTGCCAGCTGTGCCGGGTTACACTGGGTGGCAGTGTGCCCGTCGTTGCTCTTTTGGAGCCTTTTCTGACGTAGGTAGGGTGTCGGCTGGCTGTTGCTAGAGCATACGCTTGCGGACGCTGGCGTAGGGCATTCTGATGAGACCACCCGTGTATTAGGCTATTTGATTCGCTTGGAGCACCGTTATATAAATGTCTGACAGCATGTCTAGAAAATGCGATGTGAAAACTTGTAACTCCGATTCCCGGGAAAATGAAAGATTTGAAAAAAGAATCGTACCCAGCGCTGTTGCAGTCGAGATTTAAATAAATTGGGTGAGGGGGTAAATTTAGTTGGTAGGTTGTGTGAAGGCTACGTTAACACACGATGCGGAGAGAGTATAAGTGTATTTGGACAAACATATCTGCAATAGGCAGCATAGTCATTTTACTACTTACGACGTTAGAGGTATCATACACTTATAATATTACTGCGCTCGCTTGCTATGCGAGACTTTAGACATTCTAAGTTTTTAACTGAGGTTATTAGAACTCTTGAAATTAGCTGATTTAACACAGTGAGTTATTTAATCATGCCGCTATCTGTGCTAATACTTAATAAATTATAATAATTATTAAATTAATGGGTATTGGAGGCAGGGTATTGAGGCCATGTAATTTGCAATCGATTGATGAATCATTAATAAGACTTACAAGGGAAGGTCTTGGACTGTATTTCCGGCTCGACCAAGGTAAAAATTTCGAAAGATCATACAACTTGACCTTTTGACTCTGCTAAAAAATCCGCCCGGCTGATACCTTCCTGGGGCATGGTCTAGAGGTTGCCATAACGTTTCCTCGGATTCCCGACTTACAGTCCAAGACCTTCCTTTGTTAGTTTATTTTTCACACAAATCCCCAATTGGAATTATGCGTTTACTTCAGCATCAACAAGACATACCAATACCCAGAATGGGAATATTAACCATACCATTTAATTCCAACATACACATCAATTATATTTAATAACTTAAGAAGAACTGTAATTAAAATACGCTATATTAACCTTTACTGCTTAATATAACTTTGAAATCGCTATACTTTTAACCAATAGAAAAATATATTCGAAATGTACAAGTCAGAAGCTATTATTAAATAAATTTTGCATACTAGTTCGAGAAAGACGGAAAATGGCCAATTTTTACCTTATTAAGATGGCCACTACCTGTTAAGGCTGCCGCTTGGAAGCGGCAGTCGGACAGTTTTTCGGTTACCATATATGAGCCTTTCATCAGTCAAACATTTGTTTGAAAATTCCCGCGCTGTAATTGCACATATTTAGAGCTCGTAAAATACGAATCAACAGCGTCATCTAGAGTTCATCATAGTAATACATATTGTATTTTAAAATAATTTCAAAATTTTTTTAGTAAATAAATTTAAAATTATTACCTTATTTAACGGGAAAAATAATTATTCAAATTAAAAACCTCGCGTTTTCGTATTTGTTATAAAAGTTTAAAATTAATTGAGTTAGATGGCGCTACGGGAACCGGATTGTGCCCGCGTTTTTTAAAAGCGATATTTTTTTCATATTAAATATTTCTAGGTGAATAAATTAGCAGCCATGGGGCCTATCGAAATTTTCTGCGCTCGAAGTTTGGGCACAACAATCGTAGTTCTTCCCAGCGTTATATTGTCCATGCATAAAATATTCCCGGATCGGAATACTATTAAATGGCTGGTTTTAAGAGCCATTGCTGGAAACATCGCCGTGACTGGCTACTATTTCGGTTTCGTGTATTTGCCAATGGGAATTGCTTCAGCGATATACTACAGGTATGTGCATTTTGCAATACGCAACATAATCAACCATAAGTATGACATCACGGAACATTACTGATTACCATAGATTTTAACAGTACCGACAAAAATATAGAAATAGCGCCACTCTGTTTTTAGGGGAATCTCCTCCTCTAGTTTGTTTACAAAGGTTTATCTAAAATGTTAACGCTTAGATAAATATCAATGAAAAATAAAGCAGTAAATTATTAGATCAAAGAGGTTATATTTTACGAATCTGAATAAAACTATACTCAGTTGCAGGTTAAGAAAGGCAATATATCTAATACATTTGGCGGGAAGATACTAGAACGAATTTCCGGTAAATCGTCGGCGGGAATTTCGAATTTCGTCTATTTTTTGTTGAAAATTTAAAAGGTTCCTGCGCGTGTTATATTATCCATTTTAGAAATGTTTATTGCGTTAATATCAGCTAGGAGCAACAAACACAGCACCCCACACAAGGAGACCCACATTGGTTAGACCCTTTCTGCCGTCGGAAGGGGAAAATTCCGAAATTGTCTCCCCCCCCCTCCCGTAAAACGTTCACCGTAATGGTTCGTCTCATTGAATTGGGAATAATACTGCTAGAATTACAATTACGATTTCGGTTGACATGGTTACGCGGGACCTATTCTGAGAAGACTGTACGAAATTCATCTTTATAATGAGGCGGTAGCGCCATCTATATTTTGTAAAGTTATATGGCTAAAAATAAATAATTATTAGCTAACTCACCGTAACTTGTGTTAAAAAGGATCGTGTTGACAGAATTATATTATTTTTAAACATTTTCAAAGGTTTGTTTGTTACGAGAAATCATACATTTCAATTTCGCGTCATATTCGCTCAAAAATTCAATTGCCATATAGTGGCCACCGCCAGAGACAGATGCCGCCACGGTAGAACGATAAAGTTGATAAAATTTCCTTATTGAAAGAAATTGGTCCCGCGCCAGCCAGATTTAGTTGTAACTCTATTTATTCCTAAACTCAATGGTTCGTCCAATGAAATTTGTACACAACACTGCGTTAGCGTGTTTAAAGGCTAGCTGCGTTCTCCTTAATTGTGGTTGTTGCTCCTAGATATCAGAGAACAATAAATATTTATTGTTGATTGTTAATTGTAAGCTCCATTATAGCGTATTTTTAGTGTTATGCTTCAAATCACACGATTACGTACGTCAAAGTTGTAATCTCGGCAATACCTGTTCGTTACTTACCCTGGACTCGCCAAACGAAATTTTTTTACGTATGCCTCACTTGTAGTACTAAAAATAAATTATAACAACTGTTTTTTAAATCTTAGCTATGTTAATTAATTAATTATCATTTGGAAATATAACGCAATAGACGGTATTTTCGAAATATTTATAACGCTCGCCACAAACGGGCCAAATTTGAAATTCCCGCCGCCGATTTACCAGAAATTCGTGCTAGTATCTTTCCGCCAAATTGTTCGAGATATTTTGCCTTTCTTAACCCGCAACTGAGAATAGATGATTGAAATTTGTTTATCAAGTGAATTTGAACGTGGTTGAGCCAAAACGGATATCGTATTTGCAAATGCATTTACTTACTATTAAAAATAGGTTGTATTTAAAAATATTACACCCAGTACAAATGTGACACTTACAGTGGATTATGGTACTACCCTATATAAATTTCTTAAGAATCTCTAGATCTTATTTTGGAATAGCTGCCCTCTCTACACTGCTGTCTTCGGGAAGATATTTCTAAACGAGGCGTTTGGGATGTCGGAATGCATGGCCGTGATTATGTCATTGTTGGGACTGATCCTGGTAAGCCAGCCGTGGACATTTGGATCTGAGCTGATGGACCAAAACACTATTCTGGGATTGGCGGGATCATTCGTCGGGGCCATTGCCCAAGCCGGGGCTTTTGTGTTACTCAGGAAGCTGGAGGCCGTTCCGACGACTATCGTCACCTTTTATTGGTCAGCTATCGGGACCCTTCTGTCAGCGGTCATCGTAGCCGCGACGAGGACTTTCCGCTCCGCGTCGTGCGGGGTAGATGGCGTCATGGTCGTGTCGGTATCTCTTCTCGGCACTCTTTCCGAGCTGTGCATGACCTTCGCTTTGTCTCGGGTTGAGGCGAATAAGGCCTCGATCGCGTTGACGTCGGAGATCATCTGGGCCTTCGTGTTTCAGTACTGTATCGAGAAAACAGCTGTTTCGTTCATTTCCGCTTTAGGCGGCGTTTGCGTTGTTTTAGCTATCGTACTACCTTGTTTAGCGACCAACGGCGAACGTCTTAGATATTTGGCCAAGCTGTGCTTGCCAATAAGGCAAAAAAATTACAGTTTTGGGTAATATTTTAAATATTTTATGACACTTTTCATTGTACTTTAAATACTTTTTCTTGAGAGTTTTTTTGAAATATTTTAAAAAGTTATTTTTATACTGTTTAAGTATTTCCTTAATTAAAAATACATTAACGCTAAAGATATTGGCTACAAATTCAACTGATACTTGGGAAAATCCATTATTTTGTAACATAATATATAGAATATAAAATAAAATCATATTTTTGAATGCTTAATGTAAATTGTATTTATACATTGTGTGAATTGTATTCGCGAATCAATTATGGTTCCTCCCTGTTGTAAAAGGGATTTTAGGGCGAATAAATATTATTATTATTATTATTAATATATAATATATAATACATAATATATAATTATTATTTAAATTATTCAAAGGCTATTTATGATGCTTAAATTTAAGGTTTTATGATTTTTTGTTTTAAAAAAGTAAGTTTATGAGTACGATCTCACTGACAATTGTGAGTATCGGTTGAGCGCAGGTAAAATTTTTTAGATATCTATATGATGTATTAAAATGGTGTTTCCAGTAAATATCAGTTTCTTTATTCCACTTCGGGTTAGACTCCTAAAATTATAACTGTATTTAACATTTTTCTTTGAATACCAAGAATAAAGTATTTTAAACAACACTGTATATTAAGATATTTATTTTAACCTGTAAATACTAAAATAGACAATCTATATCCGAGTTAAATTTGTTAATTAAGTTTATGTCGGCAAGTGGCGAAATATTTATTTTATAAATAATTTGTCAACTGAAAAATAATAATCAGCTAGCGACGTTTATTGCCTGTAATTGAGGTGGCCAGGTTACAACGCGTAGGAGGGTTGTAAAGCCCTTCATGCCACGCGAACCAACAGTTCTCTACACTTACTATTAACGTTAACCTCAGCAATTTTTTACGGAGAGGGAAACCAAATAACACGGGTTGTCAGAAAAATATTTTTATTTCAATTTTACGTGATGTAGTTAAAGGCCTAGGTTTTTTTTCTTAGTGGAGCACAAATACCCTGGTGGTAGGCCAACCGCTGAACATGTTGGCCTAATTTAAAGGGGGACAGGCAGAAGAAAACCTAGGCTTTTAAACTCATAGTACTGCTAAAGTTGAGAGCAGAGCGCGCGCACTTAAAAAACGTACTCGCGCTGAAATATTAGCTCGCCGAATAAAACGATTCTTTAGCGTTACATTTGAATTTTGCTATTTTTGAAGAAAGTTGCTCACCAAGACCCAAGCGACTTCGCGCGTTAGTTACGGTAACTACTCAAAAATACGGTTTATTTGAATATAAAATTAATTCCTTGGGCTAACGGTGCCATTTTCAATCGTAAACTAGATTTATGTCAAACTTATGGAGAGCGGTTTTAATTTTTAAAATCAGTCCAATAGTTTTCAAATATTTAAAAATTAAATAGTGAAGAGAAATTCGAATATAAATCTTCAATCATTGACTAATTAAGGTTTCTAACAAAATTATTCAAAAACTGAGGTTTAATATCTTAATTATTGTAGAATTAACGAGAGTCGTAAGAACGTCTTATTTCTAGAGTTATTGCTGACTTCCCCCTTAACTCGGTAGATGCCTTGGATTAATTTCGCTGCTGTCTGTCATATTGGTGCGGGGTCATTTGCGTAAGTGGCAAGTTCTCGCGCTCGCTCGAAGGATACCTGAGTTTGAAGTGGATCTTTGCCAAATGACCTTCATCTTTACGGTTATTGTTGTTATAGCTCGAGATAGAGCCTATTCCCATTCGACCGAAATCCCATTCGACCGAATCCCATTCGACCGAAAGAATTTTAAAATGTAACCCAATTGGCGGGGTGATTTGGTATTTTATTTATAAGGTATGTACTATCGAAGATCCATGTTTAAGTTAGGTTAGGTTAGGTTAGGTTAGGTTAGGTTAGGTTAGAGTTGGTTACTATTTTTACTTTACACATCGCGTTTCGGCAAGAAAAATAGCAATTTGTATCTTTCTTTTTATTAAGACGGAATAAATAATTATTATTGATGTATAAATACCCTCCTTTATTAGCTATCCGCTCCATTGCAAACAACTTCAGTAACTAAATTGAAAACATAGCAAAAGCCAATTTATATAGCAGCGTTCGGTCGAATGGGACACATAAAAACCGCACGTTTCGGCGGAATTCGGTCGAATGGGACACCTCAAAAACCGCCTTCGGTCGAATGGGATTTCGGTTGAATGGGACTAAAGAAGAGATAGAGCCTATTAATATTAGAAGCGCTCTGATAAATAAAAACTCGCGTAGCTGCGTAATGCTTTGGTAAATCACGGTTATAAAGAACCCCATTTGTTCTTCAAATATTTTTAAGAAATAGGACATTAAATGACCAAGTAAAACCGTCGATAAGCGTAATATAACGGAAGAATTAGGGTCTGGTCTAGTCTCTGATCATAATTTGAATCCACATTACATTTCACTTATCATGAGAGAGGTAACGATTTCGAGTCCTTGAAGGAAAAAACCCAGAACCAACTTAATAAATAGTGTATATTTAACAAGCGCTTTCGATAAACATAAGTGTTATAAAAAGCAAAATTTTCACACTATTTGGAGGTCGCGAACACCATTTCGTGTGGGCGTGGGTTGCGTTCACTCAACGCCAGACACAGATATTTTCAAAGAATTTCGTACCAAGATGTAAAAAAAATAAGAAAAAAAAAACTAATGGAACATTCGTGACAAATTTTCATTTAAGTGAAAATGAAAATATTAAACTGAAAGCCCTTTATGAGATGAAATAAATTCTCGGTATCCTTGGCAAGAATTTGCAGTTTGGTTATACATATAGATAAATTTCGTTTTAGAAAAATCGTGAATATTACTGACAATTAGGATAGATTAGGTTTAATTTTGAAAAAGAGATTTCCAACCAACGTATAATAAAACAAATATACACACTTCGTTTTTAAAAAATCATTTTTTATTATTTGGTTAATCAAATTCATGAAGAAAGACTTCATTTGATAGCTTAGATATCGAAGAATTTAGAAATTAATATCACAAAGTTGTGGAATATAATCTGAAAAATTAAATAGCTTAAAGACTCATTTTCATGCTCGCTGGTAGCGGGTAAAATCGTCAAAACCCGCTTCAGCTATACACTTTTTCACTTTCCGCGTCGATCTGTTTCAAACAGATATTTTAGCTTTATTTTCACGCTTGCGTGTGGCGGAAGCGAATTTTGACGATTTTTATCCGCTACCAGCGAGCATGAAAATGGGGCTTTAGACCCCAACTAACATTTGAGTGGCATACTCTTTCTTATCCGTTTGGGGTTACCCGGCGGAGTTCGTAGTTGGAGATGGGGGTTTCGGAGTTACGAGTGTAACATCGCTTTTGACGAAATTTAATAGACTTATAAAGAAGAAACGTTAGGATAATGCATCTTTAGAAGTCTTCTTGATATCACCCCGAGGGGCAGGTCACTTCCATTTTGGGTGCGTCTTAATCAAAGTAAAATGTTTAAATCAGGGTAATCAAGATTTAAAAATCTAATCGAGATATAATCATTCTAATCAGGATGTTATCATTTTAATCAGATTTAATCATATTCATCAGATTTAATCACGATTTAATCATTTTAATCGCGATTTAATCATTTTAATAACGATTTAATCAATAGGATCCGTAGAATCGAGTAAAACAAAAATTAAAGTATGGTAATTTAATATTAATTATTAATATTGATAGTTCTATTGCAATTGTATTTGATTGAAATGATTGGAAAAATAACTTATCACATTTTATTTAAAACATCCGAAAACATCACAGCTTTGTGATTTAAACATTGTAATCATGATTAAACGTGATTCAATCAACATAACCATGATTAAATTGAATTTAATCAAAATAATCACGATTAAATCGGATTTAATCTTTCGAGGGGTACGTCGTTAATCTGCCCCTCGTGTCACCCTCTTATTTTTCTAAAGTCTTATAAGTAACTTCCATTATTCAAGGATTTGTAAAATATGTTCGGAGCTGCCGAGTATACTACCTTCAGCAATAATCTGGCGGTTGGATATTTTTTATAATTAAGATAAGCCATTTTTAGGTATGAACAAGAAATTAAATATACTTGAACAACACTCTCATCAAGTTATTGTAGTGGTTTGTCTTAATTTTAAACGTTTGTGAAATATTGGCTATCGCTCTCTGGCTGGCCGTTGAATTAACTATTTATTTATGGCGCGAAATCTGCAAATGCGTTTCTAGCCCATCACGTTCCGAAAGTAGCACGAATTTTCGTGCCACTATTAAATTAAAATGTTTGCAAACTAAAGTCAGCGTTATTTTATTATTTAAAAGACTTTCGAATGGAGCGCCGTGAACTACTCAACGAGCATTTCGAAACACGACAATCACGATTCTAACAACAGCCGGGAAATCAATTAATCATCTCCAAATAAAATTACAAAATCACCTCTTAAATGAATATGTTAATTGCCGTAAAATTGAAATTGCGTTCATTGTGACGCGAGTAAATTTCCTCTATTACAGTGTATTACTAGCTATAGTTATTTAAGATAGAGAGCACACGCTGCAGTCGATAAAGATTTAGGAATTTGAAGTGCGCTTGCCAATAAAATGCTAAAAAAAATAACATCGTGACGCCGATAAAAACATTTATACTTTTTATTGTTTTTTTTTAATGGAAACACCTATTTGAAATAGGTTGCGTATACATGTAGCTGGGCAATATTAGGAGCTATTTTCCGTATAAATCAGCTAGGCCAATACCCAAGGCACAACCTTAGGCCTAAGGGATCAAGCGACTTTTGAAGCCTTTAATTCAGGTGGCCGAGTTACAATGCGTAGTAGGGTGGTGGCAAGCCCTGCATGCCACGCGAGCCAACAGTTTAGGGAAGTGTTTACTTAACCTAATGGCTGATGATGAGGTTATGTACTTATAAATTGATACGCAATTGTTATGGGAGAAGAACTATGGTAACACCAGTAAAGACCAATTAATTTATCTAAAAATTGCAAAAAATATTGTTTTTTTAAAAAAAATACTGAATGTACATAAAACATAGCTTAAAATAGCGTAAGAAATGGTTTTGTTAATAATTAACTTCCACCAAAAATGTTTAAATTATTGAGGTTGATGATTTCGCAAAAACTTTCTAAATTTTTACGTTAAAAATTTATAGTAATTTAGGGTTTTAAATATGTAGCGTACACAAAGAATCTTTTCAAAATAAAGGCGCGCAATTCAGGGCGGTATATTTGCCATTTTTAATAACCTTCAATCATCTGCGGGTGTTAGCGTAAAATAATTAAAATACTTTTACCGCCAGCCGCCGCGAGTTCAAGTTTAAAATCCTCACGCAAAATGGATTGTTCAGGATAGAAAACAAATTGAGGGAAAGCCAAGGGCTGAAATAATTTCTTCGCGTGATAAATACGAATGAAAATATTCCACCCGTAATATAAATGTCTAACACGCTAAGCCATAGGTGGTTTTCACCAGAAATGTAGACAAAATGTTGACCACGGTTCAAAGTTGGAACGTGATAGGGGAAAAAGGGGATGACACTAGCCTTCCACTATAGTGATGATGACGTTACGAGAATACTCCCTTCAGTGTGAGAAAATAATCACGCCTCTGAAAGTGGAATTCCCTCAAATTCAAGCTCTCCCCAAAACAAATATTTTAGTCTACAGCTTCGCTAAATCGAACATTGACTCGTACGCGTTCAATATCTAATTCCTAAAACCAGTACAAGAGTATTGATTACCAATAAATAGTCTCATAAAAAATATTAACTTCTTATCAACAATTGGCGGGAAAATATTGGCAGACGCGTAAACTATGGGAAAATTTTTAGCGGAATTGACTTTGGCCAATCTCGTGTTCACCGAACCGTGCCGTTTTTATTTCGATCAACGTATATTCAAAGGCGTCTTTAAGGGTTGGGGGAAAAGTTCGAGGGGGTCGGATAGGAGTGGCGGCTTCGTTTAAGAAATTGCCCTCCTCCGCTTGGCCAGGAAGTATTCTGTCAATACGGGGGAACTCGCGAAAGTGGCGCCTCGGGGCGGCGGATAGCTTAACTTCTGTCAAAAGTTTTAGTCCCGTATTGATTTTCGGCGTCAGTCGCGGCGGACTGTACGCCATTACACGTTGCCTATAAGATAAGACGGATTTCTTTCGAGAGGGTACACCAATGCAGTTCCTACCCCTCCGCTGTATATACGAGGATAATTTAATTTCCCTACTATTACGTAGTTTGATCAGCGAAGTGGATGCGTTTTTAGAAAATTACAAGTTTATTTTGTTGCCTAAGCACGGCGCGTCTCAAAGCGAAGTTTTTATATACTTTAGTCTAAACGAGTTACAAAAAAGTTCACTTAGAGCACCTAGCCTGTAGTTATGTTATTGGTTCACTTAGAGCACCTAGCCTGTAGATACGTTATTGGTTCACTTAGAGCACCTAGCCTGTAGTTACGTTATTGGTTCACTTAGAGCACCTAGCCTGTAGTTACGTTATTGGTTCACTTAGAGCACCTAGCCTGTAGTTACGTTATTGGTTCACTTAGAGCACCTAGCCTGTAGTTATGTTATTGGTTTACTTAGAGCACCTAGCCTGTAGTTACGTTATTGGTTCACTTAGAGCACCTAGCCTGTAGTTACGTTATTGGTCACTTAGAGCACCTAGCCTGTAGTTATGTTATTGGTTTACTTAGAGCACCTAGCCTGTAGTTATGTTATTGGTTTACTTAGAGCACCTAGCCTGTAGTTACGTTATTGGTTCACTTAGAGCACCTAGCCTGTAGTTACGTTATTGGTTCACTTAGAGCACCTAGCCTGTAGTTACGTTATTGGTTTACTTAGAGCACCTAGCCTGTAGTTACGTTATTGGTTCACTTAGAGCACCTAGCCTGTAGTTACGTTATTGGTTTACTTAGAGCACCTAGCCTGTAGTTATGTTATTGGTTTACTTAGAGCACCTAGCCTGTAGTTACGTTATTGGTTCACTTAGAGCACCTAGCCTGTAGTTACGTTATTGGTTCACTTAGAGCACCTAGCCTGTAGTTACGTTATTGGTTTACTTAGAGCACCTAGCCTGTAGTTACGTTATTGGTTCACTTAGAGCACCTAGCCTGTAGTTACGTTATTGGTTCACTTAGAGCACCTAGCCTGTAGTTACGTTATTGGTTCACTTAGAGCACCTAGCCTGTAGTTATGTTATTGGTTTACTTAGAGCACCTAGCCTGTAGTTACGTTATTGGTTCACTTAGAGCACCTAGCCTGTAGATACGTTATTGGTTCACTTAGAGCACCTAGCCTGTAGATATGTTATTGGTTCACTTAGAGCACCTAGCCTGTAGATATGTTATTGGTTCACTTAGACCACTTAGCCTGTAGATATGTTATTGGTTCACTTACAAGTTAGACCACTTAGCCTGTAGATATGTTATTGGTTCACTTACAAGTTAGACCACTTAGCCTGTAGATTTCTTTGATAACGTTAAGTCCAAAGCTAGTAGTACCAATAGAGGTACGCGTTGCTAGAGCCTAGCGCCGCCGATATTTTCTATGGTGCCGACCCGCCGCGGCCGAGACATTTACTTAAATTTTCATCCCACCGAATGGTTTTTGAAATTTTCTACGTAACATGATTTTTTTTTCTCAAATTTTCAAAAGGGGGAAGAAACTTTTACGCCTTCACGCCACCGTTGCTGAAAATAACTAACGCCGCCGGGTGATTTTCGTGAAATGCCGCCGCCGACCCAAATCAAATCGGCGCTATGCTCTAGGTGTTACTTTAAAAATTAAATTAAAAAAATCAATAAATATAAAATATTTTTCTCAACGTCACGAGGCAGTGGTTTTTTGTAAGAATTATTATAAGGCACTCTACATCATACGTAGTTCGTAAAAGTACTTTATTTTATTGTAATGAGACTACTACATTTGTAGAAAGTTCAAATGAATTTTTATAGATGTAGGGTTACCAAGTTTACTCGTATATTATTAGTTTGGGCATTCATTTCGCTGTAGTAGATAAAATTATAATCCTACACTTGGAATTCTTTGTTACCTTAAAAATCCGATCGAAAGTCAATTACGAAAGTTCTTTTATTTCAAAGTTTGAGGCAGACCTTCCTGGCGAAACGTTTTGTTTATAACCACCAAAATAACGTGGAAGCCAAACAAAATGTCTAAGAAAACCTCACTATCTTACGTTTCAGCTTCCTAGATAAGTTGCCAAAATAAGGTTCGTGACTTAAGAGTCACGATCGCCATCTAGCGGTGCCATAAAAAAAGAACGCTTAAAGGCGAATAATGATAACTTATCCACGTCTACGCTTTCTTGGAGCGTATTTTTCGTTTTCTCTGTTTCTAGCGCTCAGTTGTTACTTTGGCGAAAAAAACATTCAGCCGCAGCAGAGCAAAGCGCGAGTATGATGCTTGTAAAAGTAGAGGGTGAGTTTCCTTCGACTCGAAATATTTGTATATTTACTCTCTGTATAATTATCTCGTATAGATTTGGATTTATTTCCATACATTACTCTGAGATTTTAAACTATTTTTGCGCATGACCTTAAGATACTGGCCTAATTCCATACGTATCTCCGAGATGTTGGACTATTTCCATAAATCAGTGCCAGGTTTTGAATTGGTTTTCGTAATCCTCAACCAAAATTTGGTACTTTTTGTATAATATATAGATCAAAATGGAAATATTATGAATTTTAGGAAAAGTAAAAATATAAGCAGAAAGTGGAAATATAGGTCACTCTGCTTTATTTTGAGTTTCAAACGACGATGGGTAAATGTATCATTTGGTTCAACTTTTTAAGTAAATAAAACGAGAATAAAAACTCTTGAACCGAAAAGAGATTTATTCGAAAACTGCCCGAGTTTTCGGAGGCGAACTTCCTTTATAAGCCAGGAAATACAACGTAAGATTATGTACCGATTTATTAAATTAGTACTAACTAAACCTTTTCGGTTGTAATATTTTTTCTTGCCAATACGCCCTATATAGGTAAGCCCAACCACTGAAATCCTTTCTTCAAGCTCCTAATGACATCTCACTAGAAGATGTAGGCTTTTATTTCGGTACGGTTCCAGGAAAGCTGACTAAATTGATGCTAATACACAACTTTCTCAAATCCTTTGTACCCGCGTCTTCGAGGGGTCAGCGCGAGGTCATTTAGAACCTTCGTACTATACATTCTAAACACGGAAAGAAAATAATCCCCGCAAACTATCATTACTTACCATTAGGGTAAACCAAACCTCCATTACGTGACTTAATTTGTTCGTGAGCTCTCTGATAATTAAAGGAGTATGTGTTGGAAGTGTCTAGATCCATTGACATATAACACCGATTCTCTTACAAAAATTAAAAATTATTTTGGGTCGGAGGTGTTCCGAAGCTCGGTCGGCTAGTGTCCTTTGTTAGTAGCCTCACGTAATGGCCATTGGTCAATGATCTAGATTACGGCGCCGTACTAAACCCGAAGAGGTCTACAACCTCGCCGTCTAAAGTCTATGACCAGTCTGGCTAGTTATTGGTTTTGTTGGCCCAACTAGATAAAAATAGAAATAGAAGGTTCATTCTGGGAAAGCATTTTGATCCGTCACTTAATTCTGGCTCTCAAAAGAAAAGCGAAATAAGTGGAATCGGGCTGGAGTCAGGAACACTTATTTCCAGTTTTCCAAAGAGGGTTTTAGAATTGAACTCTTTTTTTTTTACGTTATACGAAGGTATAATTCGTATATGAGAATATCAGAGCGTTTTCATCGCTGGGAATGGGATAGAAGAATGGAAATTGGATTGAAACTCTTCTTAAATAAGTTGGGCAAGCCACGTTATACTTTGAAAACCCAAATACCTGGTCAAAAAACCATTTTTTATATATAATAGGGAATATCAAGTTCAAGAGTTCAATTTTAAAATGTTAAATACTATGTATTAAAGAGAATAACTCGGAGAATACTTATACTTAATGTAAATTTTAGTGTTTCTCCCAGTAAACCCCTCCTTTAAATGTCAATCAAATCGACCCGGTATTTCATTGGTTCCCTAAAACGCGCCACCTAAAATTATCGTGACGTAGTAATTCTCCGTAAGCATAAACAAAAATAAATTAAGAATGGCAAAAGCTGTAATATTTATCTTATGTATAGTATTCCTATACTTTAAGGAATACAAACATTTAACAAGGCGAATAAGTAAAGTAGTTCAACAAATCCAAATTTATGAAATAAGAGCAAAGATGCTCATAATGAAAGGTGAGCTTCAACTTTCATAATTTTTTATTGGCTATAGCAGTGATGTCGCCTTACACTGTAATTACAAACGCTAAAAAAAGGGTGAATGCGAAAAACACAATCCAAACCGCCAGCCCAATACTATCAGATTAATACTTTGATATAAAATAATAATAATGGCCCATTTGCATCGCGTGTTTCGATCGAAATAAAAGTATCTCGTCAGCTATTTTCGGCTATAGACTTTAACACGGAAGACATTTTGAGGAAAATGAAGATACGAAGTTTATTCAAATACCCACTTTATTTATAATTTGTATAACTGGCAAGCAGATATTCACGAAATGGGTTATCCATCATCAGATCACCTGAGGGGATACCACAACGTTCTATTCATTTATCTCAGTACAAGAAAAAGCTTATAATAACTATTATTATAAGTTTCTAACTACTAACTAATTGAATAGTTCAAAATGCGACCAAAAATGGGTTCGTTGATCATTACCTGTTATGTCTGTGAGTGCGCGAAAAACCGGAAGTGAATAGCTATAAACTAACTACTGAAAATATTGTTAGCAGACCACGTGGAAGATCTCCTTTTTCAAGGTCAGCATTTCTTGGTCAGCTAATTCTTAGTCATTGTTGTAAAACTTAAGAAGAGTGCCATGTTAAGATAAGTGAAACGTTGGATGTAAGTAAAATTTCAGTAAGATTTTAGGAAAACCGTATTTGGAATTCTAATTTTTTTAAGATAAGTGAAACGCTGGATGCAAATAAAATTTCAGTAAGATTTTACGAAAACCGTATTTGGAATTCTAATTTTTTTAAGACAAGTGAAACATTGGATGCAAATAAAATTTCAGTGAGATTTTAGGAAAACCGTATTTGGAATTCTAATTTTTTTAAGATAAGTGAAACATTGGATGCAAATAAAATTTCAGTGAGATTTTAGGAAAACCGTATTTGGAATTCTAATTTTTTTAAGACAAGTGAAACATTGGATGCAAATAAAATTTCAGTGAGATTTTAGGAAAACCGTATTTGGAATTCTAATTTTTTTAAGATAAGTGAAACGCTGGATGCAAATAAAATTTCAGTAAGATTTTACGAAAACCGTATTTGGAATTCTAATTTTTTTAAGACAAGTGAAACATTGGATGCAAATAAAATTTCAGTGAGATTTTAGGAAAACCGTATTTGGAATTCTATTTTTTTTTAGATAAGTGAAACATTGGATGCAAATAAAATTTCAGTGAGATTTTAGGAAAACCGTATTTGGAATTCTAATTTTTTTAAGATAAGTGAAACATTGGATGCAAATAAAATTTCAGTGAGATTTTAGGAAAACCGTATTTGGAATTCTAATTTTTTTAAGATAAGTGAAACGCTGGATGCAAATAAAATTTCAGTAAGATTTTACGAAAACCGTATTTGGAATTCTAATTTTTTTAAGACAAGTGAAACATTGGATGCAAATAAAATTTCAGTGAGATTTTAGGAAAACCGTATTTGGAATTCTATTTTTTTTTAGATAAGTGAAACATTGGATGCAAATAAAATTTCAGTGAGATTTTAGGAAAACCGTATTTGGAATTCTAATTTTTTTAAGATAAGTGAAACATTGGATGCAAATAAAATTTCAGTGAGATTTTAGGAAAACCGTATTTGGAATTCTAATTTTTTTAAGATAAGTGAAACATTGGATGCAAATAAAATTTCAGTGAGATTTTAGGAAAACCGTATTTTAAATTCTAATTTTTTTAAGATAAGTGAAACATTGGATGCAAATAAAATTTCAGTGAGATTTTAGGAAAACCGTATTTGGAATTCTAATTTTTTTAAGATAAGTGAAACATTGGATGCAAATAAAATTTCAGTGAGATTTTAGGAAAACCGTATTTGGAATTCTAATTTTTTTAAGATAAGTGAAACATTGGATGCAAATAAAATTTCAGTGAGATTTTAGGAAAACCGTATTTAGAATTCTAATTTTTTTAAGACAAGTGAAACATTGGATGCAAATAAAATTTCAGTGAGATTTTAGGAAAACCGTATTTGGAATTCTAATTTTTTTAAGATAAGTGAAACATTGGATGCAAATAAAATTTCAGTAAGATTTTAGGAAAACCGTATTTGGAATTCTAATTTTTTTAAGATAAGTGAAACGCTGGATGCAAATAAAATTTCAGTAAGATTTTACGAAAACCGTATTTGGAATTCTAATTTTTTTAAGACAAGTGAAACATTGGATGCAAATAAAATTTCAGTGAGATTTTAGGAAAACCGTATTTGGAATTCTAATTTTTTTAAGATAAGTGAAACATTGGATGCAAATAAAATTTCAGTGAGATTTTAGGAAAACCGTATTTGGAATTCTAATTTTTTTAAGACAAGTGAAACATTGGATGCAAATAAAATTTCAGTGAGATTTTAGGAAAACCGTATTTGGAATTCTAATTTTTTTAAGATAAGTGAAACGCTGGATGCAAATAAAATTTCAGTAAGATTTTACGAAAACCGTATTTGGAATTCTAATTTTTTTAAGACAAGTGAAACATTGGATGCAAATAAAATTTCAGTGAGATTTTAGGAAAACCGTATTTGGAATTCTATTTTTTTTTAGATAAGTGAAACATTGGATGCAAATAAAATTTCAGTGAGATTTTAGGAAAACCGTATTTGGAATTCTAATTTTTTTAAGATAAGTGAAACATTGGATGCAAATAAAATTTCAGTGAGATTTTAGGAAAACCGTATTTAGAATTCTAATTTTTTTAAGACAAGTGAAACATTGGATGCAAATAAAATTTCAGTGAGATTTTAGGAAAACCGTATTTGGAATTCTAATTTTTTTAAGATAAGTGAAACATTGGATGCAAATAAAATTTCAGTGAGATTTTAGGAAAACCGTATTTGGAATTCTAATTTTTTTAAGATAAGTGAAACGCTGGATGCAAATAAAATTTCAGTAAGATTTTACGAAAACCGTATTTGGAATTCTAATTTTTTTAAGACAAGTGAAACATTGGATGCAAATAAAATTTCAGTGAGATTTTAGGAAAACCGTATTTGGAATTCTATTTTTTTTTAGATAAGTGAAACATTGGATGCAAATAAAATTTCAGTGAGATTTTAGGAAAACCGTATTTGGAATTCTAATTTTTTTAAGATAAGTGAAACATTGGATGCAAATAAAATTTCAGTGAGATTTTAGGAAAACCGTATTTGGAATTCTAATTTTTTTAAGATAAGTGAAACATTGGATGCAAATAAAATTTCAGTGAGATTTTAGGAAAACCGTATTTTAAATTCTAATTTTTTTAAGATAAGTGAAACATTGGATGCAAATAAAATTTCAGTGAGATTTTAGGAAAACCGTATTTGGAATTCTAATTTTTTTAAGATAAGTGAAACATTGGATGCAAATAAAATTTCAGTGAGATTTTAGGAAAACCGTATTTGGAATTCTAATTTTTTTAAGATAAGTGAAACATTGGATGCAAATAAAATTTCAGTGAGATTTTAGGAAAACCGTATTTAGAATTCTAATTTTTTTAAGACAAGTGAAACATTGGATGCAAATAAAATTTCAGTGAGATTTTAGGAAAACCGTATTTGGAATTCTAATTTTTTTAAGATAAGTGAAACATTGGATGCAAATAAAATTTCAGTAAGATTTTACGAAAACCGTATTTGGAATTCTAATTTTTTTAAGACAAGTGAAACATTGGATGCAAATAAAATTTCAGTGAGATTTTAGGAAAACCGTATTTGGAATTCTAATTTTTTTAAGATAAGTGAAACATTGGATGCAAATAAAATTTCAGTGAGATTTTAGGAAAACCGTATTTGGAATTCTAATTTTTTTAAGATAAGTGAAACATTGGATGCAAATAAAATTTCAGTGAGATTTTAGGAAAACCGTATTTGGAATTCTAATTTTTTTTAAGATAAGTGAAACATTGGATGCAAATAAAATTTCAGTGAGATTTTAGGAAAACCGTATTTGGAATTCTAATTTTTTTAAGACAAGTGAAACATTGGATGCAAATAAAATTTCAGTGAGATTTTAGGAAAACCGTATTTGGAATTCTAATTTTTTTAAGATAAGTGAAACGCTGGATGCAAATAAAATTTCAGTAAGATTTTACGAAAACCGTATTTGGAATTCTAATTTTTTTAAGACAAGTGAAACATTGGATGCAAATAAAATTTCAGTGAGATTTTAGGAAAACCGTATTTGGAATTCTATTTTTTTTAAGATAAGTGAAACATTGGATGCAAATAAAATTTCAGTGAGATTTTAGGAAAACCGTATTTGGAATTCTAATTTTTTTAAGATAAGTGAAACATTGGATGCAAATAAAATTTCAGTGAGATTTTAGGAAAACCGTATTTGGAATTCTAATTTTTTTAAGACAAGTGAAACATTGGATGCAAATAAAATTTCAGTGAAATTTTAGGAAAACCGTATTTGGAATTCTAATTTTTTTAAGATAAGTGAAACATTGGATGCAAATAAAATTTCAGTGAGATTTTAGGAAAACCGTATTTGGAATTCTAATTTTTTTAAGATAAGTGAAACATTGGATGCAAATAAAATTTCAGTGAGATTTTAGGAAAACCGTATTTGGAATTCTAATTTTTTTAAGATAAGTGAAACATTGGATGCAAATAAAATTTCAGTGAGATTTTAGGAAAACCGTATTTGGAATTCTAATTTTTTAAGATAAGTGAAACATTGGATGCAAATAAAATTTCAGTAAGATTTTAGGAAAACCGTATTTGGAATTCAAATTTTTTTAAGATAAGTGAAACATTGGATGCAAATAAAATTTCAGTAAGATTTTAGGAAAACCGTATTTGGAATTCTAATTTTTTTAAGATAAGTGAAACATTGGATGCAAATAAAATTTCAGTAAGATTTTAGGAAAACTGTAATTGGAATTCTAATTTTTTTAAGATAAGTGAAACATTGGATGCAAATAAAATTTCAGTAAGATTTTAGGAAAACTGTAATTGGAATTCACCACATCATCAAATCTGTTCCGAAGCCACAAATGCCAAAATTCCGAACATACGATGAACATTGTTGTCTGAGTATTACGTCACTTTCACTGATTACATAATTATTATTTGCTACTACGCGTATTCCCGAGATTAATGATCGTTTCCCCCCAAGATGGATGAAGACGGAATTTCGGTTGGGATTATTACAATTTCGTCGCGTGTTTTGCCCGTCTCGTTTTAGGCCGCGTTTGACGTCCCCAAAGTAGACGATAGATGGCGATCTGACAAGATCCGATCCCCCTGCCCTTCGCGTGATAATGAAAGGGATTCGGCACGCCCCTCACTCACCCGATCCTTTCGCTCTTGGTGCAGTGACGACAATGGCGGCGATAGATCACGCTCTAAATACGCGCCACAACGACGCGTAATGGACTCGAAAATAAAGAAAAGGACAGTCGGCTGTCAGTCCAACGCCATTCGGACTTAGCGTACATTCTCGTTTCCAGAAAGACAGACACGAAAAGGCGATTTATTTAAAAAGGCGACCCGACTTCGGCGCTTGTCCCCTATTCCTCGCGGGCATTTATCACGAGGGGGAAATCCAAGAGCAAACGGGGTCCCGAAGCCCGTTGGCTGTAATCTATCTCGTGACAAAACTCGCCAGATTCGCGAATTTTATTTTACGTATTTCGAATTTATGATGGTAGTCGGGACAATGCCCCGTTCGTATTTTAAATATTTTTCCCAAGTTCACGGCTTCATTCGAAAAACGTGTTCCTGAAATAGAAATAACCCCCAATTGCTACATATTTTGCGGTTTTTTTTATTTTTTTCCACGAAAATATTGCTGAAATGTGAACGGCTTGGGATAACCTAGACCACTACTGTTTCAACGGTCACTATAATTTGAACAATGAAACATGAACTATAAAATGGACATTATGGGTGTAATATCCATATTTTAAATTAAAATTGAACATACAGCCATACGTTTCACAAGGGGCACATGCCCCCCTCCTGGAAACGCCAATGGAAGTTACGCGCAAAACATTTTTAAATTAAAAACACTCAGATATAACATTATCAAAATCAAAAACTCCAGAATCATTTAAAAATAGTTTAATATTTCTATTCACGTTTCATATCAAAAAGGGGATCAATAATCGTTTTTTAATCGGAAAATGATAATTATTAAACTCTTAATATTTAGGCAGTGTCGCAATAATTAAGGTGGTCTGACTTCCGGTATCTTCTAAATTGTCAAAAGACTTTTAGATGCCTTTTATAAAATATATTAAAACGTTGGAAATATTGCGAAAAAATAAAATTAAGATTAACCGAAATCTCAAAAAAATAAATGTAACATAACAATTCACTAAACACCAAAAAAATTGAACACGCGTATACAAGGAAAAGGCTGGTTGGTTTAGTCATAGTTTCGTTTGTCTACGAGGAGAGACGCTTGCAAAAACAAAAATGTCTTTTGTTTTCGAGCGGTGTCTCTTCGCTTTTGTATTTTGTAGGGATTCTTCCATAAAACCATCAGAATTCGAAATGAGATGTATATGATTTCCGTCATCGTCCATTACGGAAAGGATCGCGCGTAAGCTGAATAATGCATCACTAAAATCCCAAGGCCCCTCAACGAAAAAGACGTAAGCGTTGTGCCAAAAAATGCGGAACTTTGCTAAAGAATCTGGAACTTATACTGACTCAATCGCTCGATCCGGAGACGAATAACTTAACGCAAAGCGATAACAGAAAGAATCGAGCAAGAGCAAAACAAAAACGACAAGCGGACGGATCGTGAAAATAAGAATCTTCCCGAAACCTGTCCCAAAATCATGTAAAGCCGCCCTGATTCCCAATTTAGAGTGCTTTCAATTCGAAACTCAAGACGTCATCAATGTAATTTGCCTATTGATCAAAAAGGGTAACTGTCATGGCGGCCACTATTAACACTATGGCTGTGACGTGACAAGTTTTCAAAATCGTATCAGACGAAAGCACTCTGTATACAACTAATTACGGTGACAGTTTGACGCGCGATTCCAAAATGCCGCTCGCTTTGTAACCAAGACGAACGGTCGAATAGCGCTATTAATTTCTCGTTTCCGTCCACCGGAGACAAAGAGCTTTAGCAAAGTCTCGTCCGCCTTTGTAACCTTTCGACAGCGTCGCGACAAAACGTCTGGAAAACGTCGCGCACTCCTAAGCCACGGTCACACAACCACTAAAACCCACTAACTAACTAGTTAAACACTTAATAAAGCATTTTGTGGTTATATTTTTGCGATGAAGTAATTAGACGCTGCTACAA
Source organism: Leiobunum rupestre (assembly GCF_980474605.1). Classification (NCBI taxonomy): domain Eukaryota; kingdom Metazoa; phylum Arthropoda; class Arachnida; order Opiliones; family Sclerosomatidae; genus Leiobunum; species Leiobunum rupestre. The sequence goes on along the minus strand of NC_143387.1, from coordinate 28,589,246 downwards.
CCATGGTAAAAGCCCATTGAACTGCAGTCTATACTTAAATACTTCGTCGTCATGTATCCTGCGTTATTATAAAGTAAAAGCACGCAATAAAGATTTTATAGCTGCTACGTAAAGCCAGTGGGAGAACAGGTCACTCCCATTTTGGGTGAGTCTTAATAATAGTAAAATGATTAAATCAGGGTAATCGTGATTAAATCAGGGTAATCAAGATTAAAAAATCTAATCATGATTTAATCAATTTAATCACGATTTAAACGAGATTTAATCATAATAATCATAATCTAATCTTTTAAAATCAGGATTTAATCAGATTCACACATTTTAATAAGATTTAATCTTTTTAATCACGATTTAATCATTTTAATCACGATTTAATCATTTTAATCACGATTTAATCATTTTAATCACGATTTAATCATTTTAATCACGATTTAATCATTTTAATCACGATTTAATCATTTTAATCACGATTTAATCATTTTAATCACGATTTAATCATTTTAATCACGATTTAATCATTTTAATCACGATTTAATCATTTTAATCACGATTTAATCATTTTAATCACGATTTAATCATTTTAATCACGATTTAATCATTTTAATCACGATTTAATCATTTTAATCACGATTTAATCATTTTAATCACGATTTAATCACGATTTAATCATTTTAATCACGATTTAATCATTTTAATCACGATTTAATCATTTTAATCACGATTTAATCATTTTAATCACGATTTAATCATTTTAATCACGATTTAATCATTTTAATCACGATTTAATCATTTTAATCACGATTTAATCATTTTAATCACGATTTAATCATTTTAATCACGATTTAATCATTTTAATCACGATTTAATCATTTTAATCACGATTTAATCATTTTAATCACGATTTAATCAATATAATCGGTCGAATCAAGATTTTAAAATTAAAATCAAAACTAAAGTACGATCATTTAATATTAATTATTAATATTGATGGTTCTATCGCAATTGTGTTTGATTCTCGTTCTAATTTCTAATCGCGATTTAATCATACTAATCACGATTTAATCCTTTCAATCAGGATTTTATCATTTTAATCATTTAATCGTGATTAAATGAGATTTAAACATTATAATCATGATTTAATCATTTTAATCACGATTTAATCATTTTAATCACGATTTAATCAATATAATCGGTCGAATCAAGATTTTAAAATTAAAATCAAAACTAAAGTACGATCATTTAATATTAATTATTAATATTGATGGTTCTATCGCAATTGTGTTTGATTCTCGTTCTAATTTCTAATCACGATTTAATCATTTTAATCACGATTTAATCCTTTCAATCAGGATTTTATCATTTTAATCATTTAATCGTGATTAAATGAGATTTAAACATTCTAATCATGATTTAATCAACATAATCGTGATTAAATTGAATTTAATCCAAATAATCACGATTAAATCGGATTTAAGCTTTCGAGGGGTGCGTCGTTAATCAAGGAAGTGACCTGCCCCTCGAGCCAGTGTGAACTTCTTCGAATAAACTAGCATCGAAACCGTTTTTCCATAGTTAGTTTCAAACTGAGTATTGAACCAATTTAGTCGGTCGTGTGACTGTATTCCTATACTTCTCGAGTGCTTAACCTCTCTTTTGAAAGGCTGTAGAGTCTCATAACGCGCAATGCGAATTTGATAATAGCCAAGACGTAGATATATGGCAATAAAAGAGACTTTTAGCGAAACGCGGGAGTTGGTCCTTTCATTCGGACAACCCGTATTAAAGAGGGGGTTGAAGCGAGTGGGGGGGGGGATGGTCTAGTTTTAAAAGGGGCCAAATGAGCTTGTTCCGCTTTTGGTAGACGGCAAAGGGACGTCTGATCTTGGTGTGGCGTCGGCGGGATACGTAGTGCGCGGGATCATTTGGGAGCCGTCGAGAAGATGTTGCGGGCGAGTCTGTTTCTGGGCGAAAGCATCGATCCGGAGAATGTTTCCGCTTCCCATTAGGTGAAGCATTCTCCTCTCTTTCTTCTTAGTATTTGGGAATGGCCCTTGGTAACAGTTCCCCCGCGCCAATCCGCGCTTTCAGCTTGAGCGAAGTTTAACGAGTTGAACGCGGTTGCCCATTTTCCATCCATTTTGAGCTCCGCGTAGTTTATAGGACTTCTCGAAGTGGCTTGATCGACACTAGAAAGTGCCCGACGTTACGAACTGTTACGTCCACCGGCCCGTTATGGTGCCAACCATTACGAAGCTTCCGTACACGTGCTTCGCTTAACCTCTGTATTTAAGGCTAAAAACGCTATTATTCCGTACATGTCTAACAAAATATAATGCAAGTTTTGATATTTTGAGAAATTGCCCATAGTTTGCAAATCAAATACTAATTTGCGCAAGATTTTCAGAAATAGCCCATAGTTTTCAAATCAAATACTAATTTGCGCAAGATTTTCAGAAATAGCCAATAGTTTGCAAATCAAATACTAATTTGCGCAAGATTTTCAGAAATAGCCAATATTTTGCAAATCAAATACTAATTTGCGCAAAATTTTCAGAAATAGCCAATAGTTTGCAAATCAAATACTAATTTGCGCAAGATTTTCAGAACTAGCCAATAGTTTGCAAATCAAATACTAATTTTGCGCAAGGTTTTTGCAAACTTTTCCCTATTATTTGTATTTTCAATATACCTCAGATATCATAGTTTGTTAAAATATATTATTTTGCGCAAGTTTTTGCAAACTTTTCCCTATTATTGGCAAAAACCTTGCGCAAAATAGTATATTTTTGCAAACTATGATATCTGAGGTAAATAGAATTGAAATTATCAAAAATCTTGCGCAAATTAGTATTTGATTTGTAAACTATTGGCTATTTCTGAAAATATCAAAACTTGCGTAAAGTTTGCAAAAAGAGTTTGCATGCCAAAATTAGTATCGGCCCATTTAGCGGCTTACGTTATGAGCCACGCTTTGCCAGTGCGTTCTTGAAGTTCCCGTTAGACAATTTACGAGGTTTTACTGAACTACTCTATTTACGGCTTATAACGACATTATTCTGTAGTTGTCTGGAAAAATACAACGCAGTTCATTCCCAACGTTCCTGTTAAAACGTTTACGAGGTTTAGCTGAATCTCTCTATTTATAAGAGAGTGCGGTTGGAGGGAATTATTATTTCGCTCTTGTCTAGAAAAATAAACTTTGTTTACTTCGTAATTTCCGAGAAAGGCGACTCACGGGCTCGTGGCTTTTATCACCCTTATACAATATACATGACGAAATTTGTATTCGTTTTATGTAAATTTCGAAGGCGCAATAACGGTTGTCTTTCGAAACGTCTTGTAATCATTTTACGAGTGCGCTATTAATAAACAATGACGATCGTACGCGACAAAAAGTGGGCGGAATGTTTGCATTAAAGGGGTTATAGACTCTTTTTCACGCCGTTCGTTACTAGCCCTCTTATTTGCCCCCGGGGAGTCTAGACGCGGGGGTTAAAGGGGAAAAACTAACCAAGAACGTGCCCAGCAAAATTCCATCCAAAAGAGTGTATTGGTTTGGTTTTGGGATAAGCAACTGGTTCGTAATATGACAGCGATGATGGCCTTTCAAGTATTCCGCACGTTATGTGTTATTGCACAGCGGCCTTTGAAATATAAGTTGATATTGCGCTGATTATTAATACAACTCTATGGAAAATGGAACAGTGGCGTGGTAACTCGTAGGTGCGGATTTCCCATCGCAAAACGTTCTTCAAATTGAAGAGTTAAATATAACAAGTTGGCAAGCTTGCCAAAATATACCTCTCCTCGGAAGAATTGTCCCTAGTGGGATTAATTTCTCGAGATGATCCTTAAAGATATATCTCGAGAGGTAAAATTGACGTCAATAACTTTATAACAGCGTAAAGGACTATCGCTTAGCTGTTTTTGAAAAACACCGAAGCTTAACAAGCGTCGGTGGCTGAGGTGTTAGAGTAAATCTTTCCAGCAGACCCTAATAGACACTAAGACGAATACCGTGAACAATTGGTGGAAACCCTGCCATTGGAAGTTGAGAGGTTGTTAAACACTCAGCATTCGGTCCGTCCCAAAAGTCAACAAGAAAAAGTTGGAGAGAAAATGCACGTACACACAACCAACACAACCAACACAAACATAACACAACCAACACTAACACAACCAACACTAACACAACCAACACTAACACAACCAACACTAACACAACCAACACTAACACAACCAACACTAACACAACCAACACTAACACAACCAACACTAACATAACCAATACTAACATAACACACTCAACACCCACAACCGTCATAACACAAACTAAACATTCACACCCTACACATAAACATTAAAATAACGTAATATCCAAGCAAACTGCATCCACACTGTCGCGACGGTGAGCGTAAAACCATCAAAACCAAACCCAACCGCATTATATCCGTTAACGCTCACCGTCAAACGGTGGTTTTGCCATCCGTTAGACTTCGCTCCCTAATTCCTAGCAACTGCGAACGCAAAGAGCCCTAGCAACTGTGAACGCGGTGATTTCAACACAAAGCGTACGCAGTGATTACACTTTGCCCCGAAAATGCGTACGCGTTCGCAGGACACACACACCCACCCACAGACACGGTGATTGTATAACCCCTCCAGGGTACAAAGTACCCTCAGAGAGGTAAAAATGGCTTAAAGTAAAGCACCCCACACTTGAAAATGTCCAGTCATTTGATCATCTTCTACACGTGACGTCTTCGATTTGAAATAAATATGGCTTTTGCGTCAAATTACACTTTGTATTTACCAAAATCTATCGTAATTTAATATAAATTATCACCAAACTGCAGATAAAAATGTACAAAAAAAACCGCTTGGATGTATTTGACTTTCTCTTAAAATTTAGGGGCTTTAAACCCCGAACCCCAAGGCTTGAGTGCACATGTCTTTGCCCAGAATTGGAAATACACAATATTAACTATCTCCTATACGAAGGTGTGTTATAAACTATATTGCGAACACCCCAAAATGAAATCACCGCAAATTAAATATTCAAAGAATGTATTCCTGAGGTCGGCGACCAACTATAGTTTAAATGAAACTTAAAAATAGGAATTATTTATGTATTGAAAGATTCAAAATATAAACGGATGACAAAGATATCGAGGTCGGGGACGGTTAATCATTATCCATGTTTAAATTGATTTTTTTTCGGGAAAAAAATGTAAACAAAGAAATTTACCGGTTAATATTTCGGAAAATGATTAAAGAACATGTATTATTCGTAAAATTTGAGCTTAATATCGAAAAAAACGTCGTTTTTTCCGATTAATTTTACAAATTTATCAAAAAATTAATCGGATAATACAGAAATATAAATTACTTGATCAAAACGTTTTACGAATAATTTTGAGAGCTTTATCAATTGAATAAAAGTTAACCATCCCCGACCTCTACAAAGATAGTTGAAATATAAAAGATCTCGAAATTTCGTTTTACGGATAAAAACGTAGATTAAATTAGTCGATGACATATGATATTCCCCGTATGACGAAACTTAAAGCCTATTAGGAATTCTATTTCGCTGCAGAAAAGGTACAAAGGGAGATAAATAGGAGAGGATATCAAATGACATTAAAAGTGAGAGAGATCTCACGAGCGGGTTCGATTAAGACCTTGACCTTGACCTCTAAATCCTGCGCCCTCGTATAGCTAACACGCGATCCGTCATCGTAATAAAACCTAAGAATTCCACCTTTTCTACACTACGAAAATAATTCAATATTTGTTGATGGAAAGACAGAAAGAGGCAACGACTTGAGGTCACGCGTTCAAACGGAAAAATACGCGACTTTTAACTAAAGGCAAAAACAAAGATCCTTTTTCCTTCAAGAAAAAAGAAGCCGACGTTTTCTCAGAGTTACACCTACGCGCAGACACTTATCAATAGATTACAATAGCATAAATTGTACGTATCAGCGTGTGGACATTAGCATAATTGAAATCGCGTGGCAAACAGATGTCACGTGAAATTGAGTCGGGTATAGGTGCTGCGTCAGATGATACTTGTAGAAAGCTTATAAATAAAAAAGTGTATAGCGTTTATTTGGAACGCGGCGTCGCGACTGTCAGCCGGTCTACGAATTATAGTCGTATACAGAGTGACGTGTTCCCTGTGGGCGCTATCTGCTGAAAATGGTCCATTAGGGTACCTGGGTATTACCGGTGGGCTAGTTGGCCCTGGCGCATGCTTAGGCTGGCTTTCGCAGAGTAAAAGCCGTACCTGGATGCAGGATTAATTGTCCGTGGATGACTAGCTAGTAGCTATATCAGCTGGTATCTGTATATATGAAGATTTAAGCGATGTAGAGCTTGTATCGAGCAGGTGATATATTTCTATTCGACGTGACTCAATCGCTTGTTAAAGATGGCTTCCCGCGTCGATCTCGATAGACAGGTTAAGTTTGCAATAACGGGAAACTTCTAGGATAAACAGTCTGTACACAAAAAGCTACGACTACGCTCCTATACGTTTCCTAAACGTGGGCTTCACCCGTTTATTATTTATATTAGTTTACGGTAATAAGGTTGTGTTAGTAAAACTGAAACAAAGGTGTTTTAGATTAGATCATGTTTGGGCAAATAGTTTTAGAATCTAAAGCACTCTAAGGGCACACGAAATTAAAGGGACATTAAATTAGAAAAAATGAAAAAGACTTAAAAACGTTTACCTACATTTAAAATAAAATTTTAATATTTGTGTCATAAGATTCAATTCAATTCAAACTTTGTTTATTCTGTATAAAAACATGTTGGTGACACTTTTAAAATTTATACAGAGGTTAAGTTTGTTATATTATTTTTTTATATTGTTACAAAAATAATATAACAAACTTAACATCTGTATAAATTTTAAAATTGTGTAAGATAAGTATTTAAAATAAAAATATAGTGTTGTAAGTCGGAAAATTTTCCGGAAAATGACCGAGTTCTTTTTTCCGGAAAATTTTCCGTATTTTTCCGAAAAAAATAAAAAAACGTTTTCATTCCATGATTAGTCTAATAAATTGCTTGCAAATTGAAATAAAGCGGTATTTTCGCCTCATTTTTTCGAATCTGAAAGTAAATCTAAACCTCTAGACTAGTTTAAACTGATTAACAATGTAACGCTATTAATGTTTTGTAGTATGTTTACTGATATTAGACATTTTATATCGATAAAAAGTTAAAAACATTAAAAACCCTTAAATAGAGGTCGGGGACGGTTAATCATTATCCATGATTAAATTGATTTTTTTCGGGAAAAAAATTTAAACAAAGAAATTTTCCGGTTAATATTTCGGAAAATAATTAAAAAAACATGTCTTATTCGGAAAATTTTAGCTTTTTATCGAAAAAAACCTCGTTTTTCCGTTTAATTTTACAAATTTATAAAAAAATTAATCGGATAATTCAGAAATATAAATTACTTGATCAAAACGTTTTACGAATAATTTTGAGAGCTTTATCTATTGAATAAAAGTTAACCATCCCCGACCTCTACCCTTAAAAGGTAATTTATGTTTCAAATTTTTATTTTTCCGATTTGCGGAAAATTTTCCGGAAACTTTACTGGAAAATTTTCCGCATTTTATTTTTCCGGAAAATTAACAACACTTTAAAAATATGAATACATTTTGCTTCTCATCAAATAGGTAGCCATCAGAAATACGGCTATATTATTATTATTATTACCCAGAAATTTCAGTTAGAAAACTATTTAACTTTAAATTCAGGGCTGGTTTCTGAATAACACCAAAAATCCGCGACTGTTATAAGGCCGTGATGAATTACTTGATATAATATTTTTAAATTATTTCGCAATAAATAATAACAATAATATTAAGCTATTAATAACCAATTTTCACGCTCTGAAACGGCTTTAAAATTACGCCTTATTCAAACCAAAGCAGCACTTGTTTCGAAATTATAACAAAGTGTCAGCAGCAACAGGTCGATCAAAAATGCATTAAGGATTAATTTGAAGGAAAAAATCCATTATATTGAGATGTAAGACTTTTCGAAACCGTACGATTTAGTAATTTACAATAAGGATACTGTATGGAACACGAGAGAAACCGTATTGGCGCTGCAAATGTCTATTTTTACCATCCATCTGCGCTAGATAGATAGTAAACAATAAACTCTAAAACGCGCCTTCCCAATCGACCGCCATTACCTTACAGTCTAGGGGGGGGGGTGATGAAAAAACCGGTTTTGGGGGGATGAAATTTCTGCGGTAGAGGGCTTGCTCGTTGGTTGTCTGTACGATAATGGCGGCGACCAGTAACGTTTCTAAAAAGAGTGTATAGTGCCGTTGATGAAGGGTGGGGGGTGTAAATGAACATTGGGGGGATTGAGTAAACACGAGCCCTCCCGCCGCCACTTGGGAGCTACTTACGTAAACGTTCTAGTCAAAGCAACGGCGCAACGCTTTCTTAACCAAGCGAAATTCCACCAGAAGAAAATAGGGGGAAGTACGCTTCTAGTCAGCTTTGGAAAGGCGTCACTTTTCACGAATTTTTGCGCCAAAACGGTTTGGCGGGAAATCGCGGATGAATACATCGTTTAAAAAATCAATTTTTCTTAAATAGAACAATTGTAACATAATGTCCTTCTCATTCTCTGCTAATTGAGCTAAGGCGTATTTGCTTTCGTCGTTTATAGCCGAGTTGAATCAAAACAAAAGTGGAACTACTTTTTCAGTTTGGTTTATTATGCGTAAAAAGGCATTTTCGTGGGTCACACGACGACTTCTATGGCTCAAAGCTACAGATACGTACTTCCCCTATTTTCTTCTGATTCCACTTATCCAGAGAAATATTTCTAACTACGTCAAACGCCATTGAATATTTTGAATTCCCAATCATCTTTTATGGAAATATACCTTTACGAAGGAAAACCTCAAATTATTTAGACGCGTAATTCCTACATTCGTATAAAAGCATTAGACGGGTTAAGACAGCGACAGAAAACGAGTAGCGGGAACTTGTAAAAGTCGCAGGCTGTACACAAAAAGTCACTCCTACACTCAGCTACCAGTTTCCCCTACACGTTTACGGTCGCTGGCTTAACCTCTGTAATCAAAATTGGGTACTAAAATATGCATAATGGCTCGTAAATATTTGAAAGCGTAACATTTTCAACGGCTATATTGTTTACGGGAATAGCTTCTCCGAGTTTTACAGGCATTCTGTATAGAGGTAATTTAAAATGGAATCAAATTATTACAAAAGGTTTTGCTTCACCTCTGGAGTTGATGGATTTTTATGGCTAAGTTTAATATTTTGAGAGCAAAAACGTGGTTTATAAACTAAATGTATAAACTACATTTGACGTACATTTTTATTATTAAATAATAATAATCATAAAAATAATCAGCTAGGCTAATATCCTTAGGCACCATCTTAGACCCGAGTAATCTTTTTAATGCATATTTAGTTCAAGTAGCGGATTAAATTGCGAAGGAGGGTGGTGACAAGCCCTTCGTGCCACGTGAGTTCACAGCTCCCTATTACCAAAAGTAGCATAAGACCCAAAAGTGTGTCAGAACGGTATAGTAGTTAATGAGAGTTTGTCGCAAAGTAAAAAAGGGAAACGAAGGGGGGTCGGAAAATACGTCATCAAAATCGAGGTACTCCAGCGCCGCCGAGTGAGGCGTTTTAGAACGTATGTCTACGGGCGAGTAAGTCGAAGAGAGAAAATCACGCCAGACTATAATGTTGCTAGTATTTTTCCAACTAGTAGGTTATGTAGTCTATAGTCTGACTAGGTCTCACTAGAAATTTTAATAGGCGCGAAGGTACAGCTGACACACTTTTGGGTCTTATGCTACTTTTTCTATTACCGATAACCTCTAAAAGTTTTTAGGAGAAGGGGAACCAAGAACTCGGGGAAAAATACCAGTGGGGAGAGAACTTGCAAACTCTATGGATGGAGTTTTTCATATTTTTCGCCCTGCGCTACAAGCTGGGAACGACTCCTCTCGCAACCCTACATAACTTCGAACTGTAGTTCCTTAAATACCCGATGGAACACGTCAATGGCAATTAACATTGCAAAACCACGGAAAAGAACCTTAATCACCCAAAATTGGCGGTTCGAGGCAGTAACCCAAGTTGGCCATATTTAGTTTCGGGTCAGCGACCCTATGGGTAGCTACGAAATCTATTATAACAAGCCAAGCGTGTATAGGGTTGGAGAGGCTGATACTCGAACGAAGAGGCATCGCTTCCGCAATCGAGTTATTGCCGGGAACTCATAAAAAATGCAGGGGTCAATTCGCCGTTATTACCCCCGCGAAGAAGCTCGAGCCGTCTTGGGGCTTCGCCGGGGGGTTATTTTGGGCCCTCGTCGAGTAGCGATGGTACTTATGGAAGGTCAAAGAGGACAAACAACTCCTACCTCATCTAGTTCGGAATGAAGCAATTCGTTTAGGCTGACTTTTACATTCTTTTTTTCTATCTTTTTCCTCTTGAATATTTAATAGTTAAAGTTATTTCTAAGGGTATTATTAAGAATTTAGGGGAAAACCAACGTGTTACTTCGAGTTTACAATAGATAAAATTATTAATTTAATAGATAAATTAAATTAGAACGGAACGAAATGTACATTTAAATTGCCGGGTATTTCGTTTTAGTAGGTCAAATCTTTATTATAAATTTAAATTTATCTACTCAATTTTGGACGATGCGGATATTTTATAAAGCGTTCATTAATTATCTACATTTATTAAAATTAATGTATATTTTACATTAATTTAGCAGGCATTATAAGATCAAGGTCAGATAAATACCGCTATAAAAAAATTATTAATATTTCTGGTTAAATTATAAACACCTTTGAAACGTATCCATCTTTAAAATACGTGATTATCCCAGTTATCGTAGTTACGTAAAGGTTTGTTCGTTTACCGAACTGAAACTCCCCGTAAGTATGTCAAATGTAAAAGTTTGGTCCGAAAATATTACCTAATGATAAAATATTTCAACAAATTTTACTTTTAAGTGAACCGCGAGAAATTCACCGTGAAAACCTCTCTACCTACGCGCTTAAATTTGATCATTGAAGCTTGAAAGGGTAGAAGCTACGAGCCCATTTTCCGAGAGTAAAATATTCGCGTTCTTTGACAGAAAGAAATAATAACGACATATTTACCTCAAAAAATATTTATAACATTCGTTTTATGATGAAAAAGATTCTCTTTTTAAGGTTACGGTCAAACATCGTAAAGATTAGAATAAAAACCTTTTTCAAAAACTGTCCATGCGTCCAGAGCTCACGCTTGAATTAGTCCTTTCAAAAGCGATCCTTATTAAATCACGACCCGTTCAAAAATAATTTGACGGAATTAAAACGTGTGGAAAGTCTTCAAGAAAGATCCCCTCTAGACTAGTAATTACGAGGGGCTAACCACTCTCTGAAAATCTGTACACCGATTACGGGAGTACAAAAATGAGTACAACCTTTGGTAGTGATAAATCTGTACTCACTTACGTAATCATTTTAGTGCAGTCAAAGCTACAGGCTTGTACACTGATTACGGGGAGTGATCAGCCCCTCGAGTAATTACCCAATTAGAGCATAGAAGAAACAGTGTGTCAACTTGTCAAAACATTTCCCCCAAATATCTGATTCCTCGAGAAGACTTTTACAATGCGTGAGTGATGTTTTAATTTGCCAAGCGCTTTCATTCCTTTAAAAATGATGACATTTTAAGTGCTTTCAATTTAAAAAAAAACTTTTTTGGTGCCGGATTAAATTTATGATATAAATTGCTTTTATTTCTCGAGAGAGAAATCACTTTCTTGATTAGTTGAGGACGTTATTTAATAATCAAGCAATCAATTTAATAATTAATTCATATAAAGTAATACAAATTTCCTACATTATAATATAAACAAATGTAAAATTATGAATTTTCTAAATTTCTAACAGAAGTAATCATTTAACTTAAGACCTTTTCACACGAGCCAACTTTTTGTGCCAACTTGAGTTGAGTCAACTAGTTGGTTCGTGTGAATAAAAGTTCGATGAGTTGATCCACCAAAAAAGAACACGAGAAAAAAATGGATCAGTGATCCATTTTTGCTGACTCAGCATTTTGATTTGAAAAGTTGGCTCGTGTGAAAAGGTCTTTACCGTTATGTTGACACCAGTTTTACCACATTAATTTATTAAAGCTTGCAAGCCCATATAAATTACATCATAAAATCATAAATCACTGTATACACTGTTTCAATATCTAAATCTAAATGATTTATTACATCAGTCCATGGTTTAAAACGATGTATTTAAAAATATCGAACTAGCCACATGGATAATTGTTTAAGTAAAATCTTAAAATGGGGATCTTTTGGGCCTTTGTCCGTAAAGTTTTGCCATAAATTTACAATAAAAAAACGTAGTTTAAACGATTTTATTACTTTTTTTAAGATTTTAAATAAAATTAATTAATGTAGTAGTTTAGCACGAATTCATTATTTTTCAATTTAAAAAATACGACATGTTATTAATCTTATTTAAATCTGCAAAGTTTGCAACGGTAGAATGAGTCCAACGATCAGACTGAAATCCTAAAAGTAAAAGTGCCTTTCAATATATTTAAATACCCTCGGTAGGCGAATATCGCTTAAACCGTAACACTGATACTACGAAATATTATCTAATTGAGATGTCTCAAAGGAAATGAGATAACTATGAACAAGTGTCGATGCCCGAGATAAACACCGCTCATTTGTCGTATCTGCTTTGAACTCTTTTACGTAATATTCCCACCAATATCGCCAGTCTAATTTACACACCTTGACGCAAAAATATATCACTAATCTAGTCGATATCGAAATTTTGCTAAGCGAATCTCTCATCCCAAGTTTTATACGCTGGGATATATTTTCGATCGAATCGAGTACTCGTAAAACAGCTTGCCAAACAAAATAAACTTTCCAATTTCGAATGTAAGTGTTGCACTCTGCACGCTATACGTCTACACGTTGTGTACCAATATAGAGCGGTTCTGTTTACAGTGGCTACCATTGTATTGTTTAAATTCTTCTCGGGGCTAGTGAATTACGGATGGCCAGCGGTCAAACTTCACAAACTGCTGCGTGGAAGTTTTAAGAGACTATAGACTCCTGTTTCATTTTCTAGTATTTTCAAATGGCGATAAAACCCGTAATAAATATTATTTAATACATATTATATTATATATTATGTAATCCTATATATTTATTATATATTATGTAATCCTATATATTTATTATATGTTATGTTATGTTATGTTATGTTATGTTATATTATATTATATTACGTTATTATGTTCCTATGTTATGTTATATTATATGATATTACTTTATTATGTTACTATGTTATATTATATTAATATATTATTTTGCTATGTTATATAATAGAGTAATATCGGCTCCCCGCCTTCGACTGTATTAGGGTCTACGGCATAATACCGTAGCCGATATTACTACTCTATATTATATTATATTATATTATATTATATTACGATAGTTAGTGTAGGGAGCTGTTGGCTCGCGGGGCTTGTCACCACCCTCCTACGCATTGTAACCCGGCCACCTGAATTAAAGGCTTTCAAAAGTCGTTTGATGACTTAGGCCTAAGGTGGTGCCTTGGGTATTAGCCTAGTTGATTATTATTATTTATTAATATTACGATATTATGATATGTAACTATGTTATGTTATGTTATATTATATGACATTTGTATATTATGATATGTTTAAATATTGGCAGTTTGTAGCATATTGCACGTTTGTAGCGTATACGAATTTCTAAATATTGCACATTTGCTGTGTATATCCTGGAAGGTCTCAACATGTTACTTCATTTCATTTTATTAAATTTGTATATTACGCTATCTTATAAGAAGAATTAATAATAATTATTTATTATAATATTTCTGAACATGCAATAACGGTTTACAGAACTGGGAAATGAATCGCAAAAAAATAATATGTGGACTCGTCCTCCCCAAAATTGTAACAACTGAAACCCCACCCCAATTGACTCTTTAAAACACCACGCTTTCAGTCGCGCGCGCGTAACTCCGCGAGTCACTTAAAATCAGCTCTTAATTAAATCAACAGGTTCCGATCTCAATCAACGGAAATTAATTTCAAATATTATATAAATATAAATGAAGCGGTATATTTAAAAGATGCGTTACCTCAGAACTGTCCGACCCCTTCCATAGATTTCCGCAAAGGAAGGTGAGCCTTTGGACGAACGTCTTGGACATGAGGCGCTCGAAGTGTAGGTCCCGCGCTCAACTGTTGTTTCATGGTTAGAATGTAGACGAATTGAATGAAGCCAGTGAAAGCACGTTGCGAAGGCGACTATAACGAATTTTCCCAGGTACAGTCTGATCGGATCGCGTCGCCGACTGGTCTGGCATGGATCACGAAAGGCAGGCTTCTCTGGCTCGTGACGCTCGGCGGGCGGAGGCGAGGATAGCGGAGAGGGAATATCGCGCCAACCTCGGCCGAAAGGCTTCGCGGCGTTGCCCCGGTTGCCTTGACGACGTGACGTTGGTATTTATAGCTCCAAGCATGCGTACTGGAGCACGTGGCGCGTCTTCCGCGATATTAGAGCCGCGAAAAGGTTCTTCGTTACGCGCAGCCCGGGATTCATCGCGGTCGCGCCCATTAACTAACGCCGCTTAGCGACCATGTCTCTAAACCCAACGGGAGGACAATTCAACCAAATTATTGGTGATGCTCATTTGATACGTCTGCCTTGCCCTCCGATTAATTTTCTTTTAGGCAATTATTTTAACCATTGATTTTAGGGGCAATAAGCGAATATCAAACCCGCAATCGAACCCAAATCGATTAATTTGGATTCGTGAGGCCGAAAATGTTTACCCTTGATGTTAGGTAATAAAAGGGGGGGAGGTCGTTTAAAGACTCTAACAGCTCAAATGGGGCGATCTTTAGAAAATATCCATCACGACCTTGGAAATGTTAATCTCGACTTTCAAAACCTTTATTTCGAAAATTTACTAAAATCTTATAATAAAAAGTAACTACAATGGTGAAACGACCTTCAAATTAGCGATCTTTAAAATTGGTAACTTGGGCACCCCGGTTCTACTACAATAGGTGGTTTCTTTTCGCCTGTTCTCGGACTAAAAGTGTACTCTTTTTACCCTAAATCGATTTATTCGCCTGTTCCGGGGATGATAATTACTCTATCCCATACTATTTTCGCTTGTTCCGGAGTATTAGGGCTACTCTTTTTACTCCTTCTGAAAAGGAGGTGTAAAGAGAGTATATCGGATTTTGTCGTCTGCTAGCCAGAATTTATCTGCTAAAAAGGCCACAGGCAGCCATTTGGAAAAACGATTTTACTCCGACTCAAACTATTCGCCATCACAGAATCAAAGTACAATTACGTCATAGCTTTACTCTTCTTACCCTACTCCGAAATCCCGCTTACCGGAGTAAGCGGAAAGAAACCACAGGTCTTATATATACTTTTCAATTTATATATTTAAATTTCTATTTTTTCCGCATCAGATTCGATCCTAAATCAAGATGTTTAGAAGGTTAAAGGCATTAGAAAAATAAATGAGGTTCTTGCAGTTGAAAAAAATTAACCGAATCCTCAATAGTGCTTACAATTCCGAACTGGGTCACTCGGAGAATTTATTCCTTGAAAAGACCTGGGAATCCTACATCTCGCTACCTTTCTTTTACTATTTCTTGATCAAATAATCTTTTTCAAATTTGGATCGAAAAAAATCTTTTAACTAAGAACTGGATCCAAGTTTGATCAAATTGGTTGGATCCAATAGCATTGAATCAAAATTTGGATCCAAATTAATTTGATCAAATAAAATTGTATCAAATTTGGATCGAAAATTTTTTTTAACTAAGAATTGGATCCAAGTTTCATCCAAATTAATTTGATCAAATGAAATTGTATCATATTTGGATCCAATTGATATTTCGCCGGGATACTTTCTTGGAATCGTACGGTGTCGTCATCTACCGCCAGCGGTTAGAAACACTGAGAATAACTTAAGACGGTGGCTAAAATATATTATTTCTAAAATAGATGACGGCACCGTATAATGATAAATGACAGCCGCCGTAAGTGTTTCTAGAAAGTGGTCCCAAGCGAGACACCATAGCGGATATCAATTGAGTGTTCAAGAATCTAGAGTATATATTGCTAACTCAATGGTATAAACATAATTATAGAAGGTGATAGGAGATTAGATGACTACTTTTTATGTCTGGCGAGACCGCCAGAACAATATCGATCTCAATAAATATATTTTTATTTCAATGGCTAAATTTATCGAACAACTGGCAACATTTTGATAAAACTCTACAGCATAGAAATTAGAATTTAACTAGAACGATTTTTGCAATGGACCACGCGCCGATTTGAAACTGGCGGATTAGTCAGTAACACCCAAGGTTAGTACAAATTGCTATAAAAGTTAGCCTCGTTTGGGTGGTTTTGGCTTACGCGTCGTCTTATTTTAAGTCTGTTCCCTGCCTTCTACACTCTAGTCGATTCTCTAATAGTTTGCCTTTCAAAGTTGCAGTGACGTCACTCGGTTCTGGCCAATTACATTTCTTTGTTTTATTTAATCTACCATCTAAGCGGAACCAGGAGTAAAAACAAGGGATTTGGGTGGGGATATAACTCGTTGTTTAAAGTTCTTAATTTTTATGTTATATTTACCTCAATTATTTTCGTTTACCGCGTTTTGAGCACTTGGAGCACGTGATGCAATGGCCGTTTTTTGATTAGTTTCTTTATATTAGGCCAAAGTAGACGACTTTCGGCAGATATTGTAGGTTTCCTAGGTTTTTGGTCTAAAAATTAGCTTTTCGTTATAGTACCTTATCGTTTCTTGGCATGATTTGTTATGTATGTAAAGAATTTATCCGTCAAATTTGACTTTGTTCTCATTCATTTGGCTATGGCTAATTGTCAAATCTGTTTCACTGTGACTTACTCTCACGGCTAAGTGAAAAGTGTAGTATCTGCTGTCAAGGTTATTTAAATATCATCCATACCACCAAAATTACCTCTTCTTCAAAGTATTGCTTACCGCCCAGATTCCGTACTTGTAATCTCTTCGGATCCCAACCGGATTCAAACAGGCACCGTGCGCGTGATAGGGTATAGGGGCGCAAAAATTGGTCCATATTATTATATTAGGGGGCGCCAAAATTGCAGCTCGCCCCTGGCGCCATTTTCTCTAGCTACGGCCCTGGATCCAAATCTCTTTGAATGCTAACTGGACCCAAATCTCATTGGATCCCAACTGGATCCAATTCTCATTGAATTAAGAGCTGATCCAAATCTAATTGGATCAAGACCGGATCCAAATATCATTAGATCCAGTCGGGTTAAAAATCTTATTGGATCCCAATTTGATCCAATCTCATGGGATCCCAATTTGATCCAATCTCATGGGATCCCAATTTGATCCAATCTCATGGGATCCCAATTTGATCCAATCTCATGGGATCCCAATTTGATCCAATCTCATGGGATCCCAATTTGATCCAATCTCATGGGATCCCAATTTGATCCAATCTCATGGGATCCCAATTTGATCCAATCTCATGGGATCCCAATTTGATCCAATCTCATGGGATCCCAATTTGATCCAATCTCATGGGATCCCAATTTGATCCAATCTCATGGGATCCCAATTTGATCCAATCTCATGGGATCCCAATTTGATCCAATCTCATGGGATCCCAATTTGATCCAATCTCATGGGATCCCAATTTGATCCAATCTCATGGGATCCCAATTTGATCCAATCTCATGGGATCCCAATTTGATCCAATCTCATGGGATCCCAATTTGATCCAATCTCATGGGATCCCAATTTGATCCAATCTCATTGGATCCCAATATGTATAAAATTTTGATATATATTGGATCCCAACTTAGGAAATTGGATCAAATTGTAAAATATATTGGATCCCAACTTAGGAAATTGGATCAAATTGTGATATATATTGGATCCCAATTTACGAAATTCAATCCAATTGGCATTCAAATTTCATAAAATCTATCCTTACTTGATCCAATTTGGATCCCAATTTGATATGAATTGGATCCTAAATTTTATCGAGAGGTCTTAAAGTAAAAACAAAATTGGATCCAACTGTAATTGGATCCCCGTTTGATCTGTCCAATTTTTGATCACATTTGGATCCACTAAATTAAATCAAATTTGGATCAAATTCTGATCCTCCATTTTCGTAAGGGCTATAACCTGGAAAATTAAAAGAAGCTGATACGTAAACTGTCACGCCACAATATGTTATCACGTAGCTTTTTAAATAACTCAAAGCTGCACAACCATTATAGTTTTTTGAATTTTCCCGGGTTAATCTGTCAACTCGCCATGCGCTGCTGCCATCTAAGAAACACTAACGCAAATATTTTCATAAAAATTACGTTATAATTCAAAGTAAGAACTAATTTTTTTTTTATCAGATACGTTTAAATATACCCCGTAGAAATGCAGGCTCCAGGTTGAACGCGAATTTGCCAAACGGAAAATATAAAAATATTAACTCGAAGATAACGTTTTTAAGAACCATATCTTTTAATGTTGAATTTGAAATTTATTTAAAAAATATTTCTTTACCGCCTTTACTACCGTCTTTATGAGAAAAATGTAAATTGGCAACAAAATATAACCGTGTAAATTTAAGGCAGATAATGGTCGATGTCACACAGATACTAGAACAGTTAGCTCTTTCCAATGAGCTCGAAACGTAGAAGAAAAATAGCAAAATAGCATTCTTGGCGCCATCTATAAATCACTCGGCGAACAATGTAACATTTCTGGTAAAAGCAGTTGTGTCAGCGGGAACACGGCCAAGGGGCTACAGCGGACCCTGAGCGGAGGCTTTCAAGTTACATCATGAATTTATGTAACGCAATTAAAGAATATTGCTTGTTCTTTCAAACGGTAAATACACAATAAATATTACGATCTAAACAAATTATTTTAACAAATTGAACTTTATATTTATTTAGTCCTTGGATTTGTCAATTTCAATCGCCGGTGAGGCCAAATGAGGCGGGGGGGGGGAAATAAGATTGAAGTGGGTGCCTACTTCGGTTTCATCGGCTCTGATGTTTGTAGTCTATGCCAGCAGTTGTAAGCAAAGCACTCACATCACTTTTTTTTTTTAAATTTCGCTACCCACTTTCAAGTTAAATATGGAATAAATACTTGGAAATTTTCCAAATAATTTGAAATGAGGTCAAATTTGATAAAGGTTGATATTTTAAAGATTTCGGAATAATAAAGAAATGGCGCTGGAGTACTCTATTAAGCGATATTCTTATCGGCCATCGAACGCGATAGGAACGTCATTTTGAGGTTCAACCTTTGTAGTGTTTGAGTATATATTAGAGAAAGGTATTAATGTTCTTCAACTGTATTTGAAAGGGGTAGGTACATTTGTTCGAATTTCAATCGTCCGAACGGTGGAACAAATGTTCGAAGTTCATTCGTCCGAACCGCCAAAATAACAATTCAATTGTTCGAATTGGACATCTTGTTTGTTTCAATTGTTCGAATTGGACATCTTGTTTGTTTCATTCGTTCGAATCGGTAGCATCACTTGTCCGAATTCTGTCGCTAAATTAGTATTTCTTATTGCGGTTTTTTGTGGGAATTGCGTTGAATGTTGTGGATATTTTAGGTAAGGTTAGGTTAGGTTCGCTTCACGTTAATGTTACTATTTTCTTATATTAACAATATTTAAAAAAAAAACAATTCCTAATGTTCGAAAAAACGGACAAACGATTATTCGAACAAATGAAATTCACCAGTAAAGTTAACATAAATTGAACGAATAAATCACCAACAAAAGTTGTGATAAATTTTTCGGGCAAATGAAATACGTTTTCGGACATACGATCCTGTCTTCCGGCATTAGGACAAATGATCATTCAGACATTTGTACCACCGTTCGGACGAATGAAATTCGAACAAATGTACCCAAATCTTTTGAAACTTGTAAATTCGCAATTTTCAAGTTGTCAAAACAATTTTTTCAAAATAATGTACGTTTCGGAATAGATACTTCATCTTTTACATCGGGAAATTATGTAGTTTGGGTGTATGTTTGAGCCTGCTTCAAAAATGCGTGGGTTTCTCTTTTGTTGCTTAGATGGATACTTCAATCGTGAGTGATATATTCAAATACTTCTGATTACACTTTTCCTTCATTGTGGTATTTAAATAAAGGAATGGTTTCTTAATAATTCAACAAGCTAAACATCGTCAATTTCAAAAATCGTAGGTGTAGTAGCGACATTTTTTCAGGTAGGCGCCTGTTTACAAGACAGTGAAACGCAATCGTGCCTTCGTGCACAATAGTTCGTCTGTGTTATAGTTTTATCGTTGCAATTACAAAGACAAATTTTTAGCATAAATCGGAATCTATAGTTATAAAATTAATCAAGTAATCTAAAGTGATGCCGAGACCTTTGCAGAATACACTTTTATCTAAACAGGTGGTTTGAAACCTGATATTTTCGAAGTTTGTTTAGATCACGGGCCCTTAATTTTCAATTTGGAGGCCCCTTATTAGAATTTTTGGGGCCCCGTCCGTAGCTCAAGTAGGCAGCGGCCTAGCCCTGTTTATTGCTCGCTCCGCCCCCCTTGACTATAGTTAGTAAAATGCTAATTCATAAACAGAGTCGGCTGCACCCATTTAAGCCTTTTTTCCTAGTAACCATATGAAATTGTTTTTAAATATTGACAATATTAAACTCATTTGACCAAGGCTAGCCGTTTCCTTTTGACCTAGAAACCTTGCTTTTACCATTTGAAATACTACTCATTGAACCAAGAATTTAAGAAATATCAACTATATTTCCACGTGTTAATATGACTTTGTTCGTTGCGTAACTCTTACACCTTGTGGAATTCATATTATAATTTAATTAAATTCTGTACTCAGGAATTGAATGAAATCTTCAATATTATCACTGGAACTTACCCCAAATTCCCGAAATTCCTTTCCAGAGATTAAAAATAAGTGGTTTCCCAAATTTATCTTTATAGGCCTAACATGACGTTTTCACGCTTCGCAACAAAATTTCCACCTTAGTCAGCCAATACGTACCTTAATATCTCGTTCATGGCAATACCAAGTTCGTCAAGTTAACTAAAACGTAGATTTAAATTGGCGCTTAAAAAGCGGATAAATTTATTTAGGGAAAAACCTCTTGACAGATTAACCCTTTTTCGAGTGAGGAAAAAAGAGAGGACCCTCGATCGGTTACGGCCTCTACCCCCCATAACAAGTTCAATTTAGTTGTTTTTACGTTTAACCCGGTACTTATAAATTTAAAACTTACTCTATCACGTGATCAACAAAATCGAAAATATTTGAACTTGAATGTTTATTTAGCGGAGATTAAAACCAAGCAGAATTTTTGTATAAACTACAATATCCTTCTATAAATAATAAATTATAATCAGCTAGGCTAATACCCAAGGCACCACCTTAGGCTCAAGTCATCTAGCGACTTATAATGCCTTTAAACAGGTGGCCGGGTTACAATGCCATTGTCGATGTGAACTATGTAATAATGATAATGATAATAATTAATCGAAATTAATGCTAAAACTGAAAAATGTACTATGAATTCTACAACTTGAATCACGTAAAAGATTTGAACGTTCAATTCAATACGAATTGTTTTTCATTGAGTATTCGAGTCGAGTAATATTGAAGTCGAGTCAAGTAATTCAGAAAAAAACCTGGAGTATTATTTTTAACGAGTCGTGTTATCGAGAACTTAATTAGGAGCTGGTTTTATTCAAGAAATTAGGAGATTAAATTTAAAATTAGTAGAGACTAAATTTCAATGCTGAAAAATATTCCTTTAATTTAAATGAACCACATTTCCCAC
Organism: Leiobunum rupestre; assembly: GCF_980474605.1. Lineage (NCBI taxonomy): Eukaryota > Metazoa > Arthropoda > Arachnida > Opiliones > Sclerosomatidae > Leiobunum > Leiobunum rupestre. Next base: position 28,567,247 of record NC_143387.1, on the reverse strand, counting down.
AACTTTAGTAACCTTATCGTGACTAGTGGGATATAAAAGACTAGTATACTAGGCTACTAGCCTAACTATAGTAATTAATAGTAAAATAACAATAAAATATACATTTAAAATAATGAATGTACCGTCTGTCCGTATATTGGTTAGGAACTCGTGAAGAGACATCAAAGTGACACTCCAATCCAAAACCAAAACTTAATCATATTGTTTGGAGAAAAACGCGCAGGTGCACTACGTATTAAAGGGAATATAACCTGCAAGGAACCTTTATGGAAGACCCCTTCAATTTTTTAAATTACCTTGTACAGTGGCGCCAGACAATGAAATGTTCAAAAACAGCGACCACGTGGTCAATTTTTTTACTAAAATTATATACATTGGAAACCGCAATCAAATGACAAAAATATAATATTAAGGAACTGACCACATTATATTTAAAAAATAATAAAAATTTTGTAAAACAGCTTAATAAATATGGGCAGGTGATGAAACAAATTTCGGAAGACGGATAAATTCTTTATCAAGCGGATAACGTGTTTTCAACCTTAAAAAACATCATGGATCCAGAATCTAAGGGGACTCACTGTACCCGATATTTTGACACGGTAGGCGTGGCCTAAATGGGAAGGCTTACTGAGGTACGCCAGCCGCTTCGAAGCGCCTCAAGAATTCTGTTCAACTATCACTACGAGAGGCTTAGGCGAGCATCCTTCCGTGAAAGCTCGGTTAGGATTAGTTAATTAATTCTTTTAAGTTTAGAAATCAAATGGATTCCAGTGAATTCAATTAAAAAACCTCAGCCATACGTGGCTTACTGGTTATTTTTACATAACACAATTGTTAATTACCATTTCTTAAACTTTTAAAGAACCAATTTTCAAAATAAAAGGTCTAAAACTTACTAAGCCTCATCATTTAACCGACATCAACGGCGCCATTTTGTAAAAATTAAACGTGAACGCTCCAGCTTCTCTACGAAACAACGTCAAGTTTGTCCACATTTAACTAAAATAACCGTGATTTTAGTATTTCCAGTGCTTTTTAAAGCCTGAACAGTGAGTCCCCTTAGATTCTTGGTCCTTGAAAGCATTTATTCACCTTCCGAACCTAAATCTAAAAGCGACATCTGCCGAGAATGTAACAGATTAATGATCCCCAAAAAATGTACAGTTTTGTGTACCAAATATTTCTAGTCAATTGTGTGCCTCCCTAGATCCAAAATCCTGACTACACCACTGGGAATTTGTGGTAAACACTAAGCTCCTTAAGGAAACCCTATAAAAGTCATTACTTAGCATTGGCGGTGTCAGCGTTTTCGGGCCAGGTATAGGCAAAGTAAGCGGGCTACTATTTTCATTTCTTGGGATCATGGAACGAGGGGCTGATCACTCCCCGTAATCAGTGTACGAGCCTGTTGTTTTGACTGTATTAAAGTGATTACATCATTGAATACAGATTTAGAATTACCAAAGGCTGTAATCAGTTTCATATTCCTGTAATTGGTGTACAGAATTTTAGGCAGTGATTAACCCTTCGTCATTGAAACACTGGATGGCCTCATTTCAATTTTATAAAGCTAGCACAATAAGGTGATTCATGCAAAAATTTTCAAGGGTAATACATTGTTGTACAATTTTAATGAAAGTTGAAGATTTAAATAAAAATTGATCTCCCTTGGTATGATTTCTAAGGAGACCAACTTGTGACCAAGGCGAGTGGTCCGACATTCGTACAAATCCCCGTACACTCTAGAAAAAAAATGAATTTAGAAACCTGAAAATCAATTTGAAAAACCCCAAATCTGGACGAAAATCAATTCTCGAAATCAGCCCAAGAAACAAGAAGAAGAAAACGCTGAAATCTCAAAATCAGTTTCTGATTTCTGAAATCACTTTGACATTCAAAATCCCCCGTACTCAAAATTCGCAAATGTCGAACCCCTCGGACTATGGGCAGTAGCGGCGCCACGATTTTTGGGGAGGTAGGCCAACCACTTGGAGCCCCCCCCCCCCCACACAAATTATGGAGCCCCCCCCACCACAATTTTTTCAAATCCGTTCAAGGATTTAATTTTTTTTAAGCAAGTGGTGCAATTTTTGGGTTAAATGGGTACGCGACGACAAATTTTGAACTAATAACACTTAACAAATGAGTGGTTATTTACTTATTTCTACAACTGAATTCAAGTCTATCAATATACATTCATTCCTTCGGTACTTCGCGTGTACATCCCTTACATCAGAACTTACAACTTTACGAAGATGAATGTACATAGGTACACTAAGTAAAGTAAGTTTAAGAACCATTTATTTGTAAAGATAAAATTAAAGATACAATTTGGATATAGTAGCGCTCGCCAAAAATTATAACTAAAAAAAAAACTACTGTCAAAGAAAAGTTACTCATGCCTTTGAAAGGAATAAAAACAGCAGTGTCGTTACGCGAATCACTCGCATTGAATATTGAAAAAATAATAAATAAATAAATAATTTCGCAAACAAATTACAGAATTTTCTGATATTAAAGTAATTTGGAGGCCCATATATTAAATTTTGGAGGCCCCTTAAGACGACTTTTGGAGGCTCCTACCTACCCCGGCCTGTTGCTGGAGTCACTTCTGACTATGGGGCCAGTGGGGATATGTTGGAGCCTATACAGATTCTACCATCGCGAAACATGAAGTTCTTTATGGTTGGGCCCGCTGTTTCTTTTAGCGTAAAAACGGGGAAAAACATACTGTCGAATAACATGAGATTTTACGGAAAGTTTACGGGCAATTATTACATAAAATACAATTTCCGCAAAGCGTGAAAATCATCTTTCATCTTGAACGATCACGATTCTTAGGAAATAACTCTTTCACTTGAAATAATATTTACAAATACGGTATTAAAACTATAATGGATGGCTCGAGTCGGTTATGGAAAAGTTTTATTGAAATGTATGAAGTAATAATGATAGTTGTTGACGTACGGAATGGGTAATAGTGGATAAGACGAACCGGAACTTTGAATATAGTGTGTCAGTATAAGAATTAAACGCTTGTCTACTAATAAAAGGGTTGAATTGGAAAATCAATTTTCCATTCGCGTTTAGGACTATTATTTAAAAATAGGTTTTATTATAATTCGCGCTTGTCAGAATGGAACTTTTTTCTTATGAAATACGTGTATCCCTCCGCTAAAAACGGGGTCAGTGAGGAACTTAACCCTCGAAATTTTAATCTCGAAGATAATATGTAGAGACGTGCCCTTAGAGGATGTGAGATTTCAATAATTTCAGTTTCTCAAAAACTAGATTCAGTTGGTAAAATGAAATTTTTAATAACCTTTTTCTTGAGAAAGTAATTATTTTAACATTTCGCTTCCCAAAGTTTGTATTTCTGCAACCGCCCAAGTCGTAGCGAGGGCTTTGAGTTTTCCAGTTTGAATGGGAGAAAATGAAAAAAATCACGGCTCGAATCACCGTATACAAAATAATTGTTCGAACTGTAATGATTAGGAACGATAGTAATAATTAAATCGTTGTATCGTGGTTAACGGTTATAAATAATGAATATTAAGCTATATATTACGGAATATTTGATCTTGATAGCGTGTTAATCATAACATTTCGATGTTTAACCTTGATTCTTAATGTTCTCATTCAAAGGACCAAACTCGCTGTCGGGCACGTTTCGCATATAATGTATTCCGAAATGAAACTTAATTGGGTATGGAATCCACGTTAAGAATCTTAGCCAACAATGACCCACGCGACGAAGCTCAATGTCATTTTACACCCAATAAAGTCTTAAATGTGCTGGAACCATTCCTTGAGAGCCATTTTTTCCGTATCATTGTAATAGATCATCGACTACTTTTCTAATATTAAATTAAATAAATAAAGACATACTAAACTAGCGTAGTTACAAGCTTTTTTCTATAGAAATCAGTGAATCAAGTAGTTTCAAAAAGGTAGTGTACACTTCGTGATCACACTTATTAATTGTAGTATTTGAATAAACCAGGACTCCTCGAGGTCCTATAATTCCTATAAAAGTTTTTTTTCCTTCAAAAATGTCCTATAACCCCCAAAAAGTTCTATAAAATCCTATAATTTTGATATTTGGCCCACTTCAAATTCTGCCACTCAGTTAAATTGCTAGATTTAGCTATAGTATAAATTCTTCTACAAAGTCGTTCTAGTATATACTTTAGTTATTGTTAGCTAATAGTATATTTTTGTGATAAAATGGTTAAAGAGTTTTAATTTTTAAGGGAAAATTAAAGATTTATTTCACTAAATGAATAAAGAACTTAGTAAATGAAATTACGTATATAGTCGTATAAAATCATATAAATTTGAAAAAATATTCCAATAAAATCGTTTAATTTTGAAAAAATAGTCTTATAAAATCCTATAATTTTGAATAAATAGTCCTATAAAATCCTATAATTTTGAAAAATTCTATAAAATCCTATAACTTTAAAAAAATAGTCCTATAAAATCCTGCAATTTCAAAAAAAATATCCTATAAAATCCGGTAATTTTGAAATAATAGTCCTTTAGAATCCTGTAATTTTTAAATAATAGTCCTATAAAATCCTGCAATTTCAAAAAAATGTCCTATAAAATCCTGTAATTTTGAAATAATAGTCCTTTAGAATCCTGTAATTTTGAAATAATAGTCCTTTACAATCCTGTAATTTTGAAAAAAATAGTCCTACAAAGTCCTACAGTTTTAGAAATATAATCCTATTTTTCCTATAAAAAACTGAAGATTTGATTGGGGGCTCTGATAAACATTAACAATTGTTCCATTAAAAATCCATATAACGAGAATAACATTTTTTTTTAAATTTTACTAAAAAAAGACCACTCTTGAATAGTAAAATTTAAAAATGTTTTATTAAAAGACACGACTAGTTTCACTGCCGTTCGGTCGCATCATCAGGTGCGATGTGCAAGAGTTGTCGTTTTTTTTTTATCTTTCTACATGTATTTATTAATGTTTTTATTAATTAATATTTGATATTTACTTTATTTTTATAAAATTGGTTTTCAAAAATATCTTTCGTACCGTTCGCTTTGAAACTGCATGTGCTGTGGTCGTAACGACCTAGAATGCCCCCTGGTGGTTGAATGTCAAGTCGGGCAGTCTTGAAACCATTTTTTTCGAACAAAGCGCAACATTTTGACTTAGAATTCACCTCAGAAAATTTTTCATTCGAAATTGGCGTTAAAACAAGGACTTTTTTAATTAGAAAACGAAGGGTGGGGTATCAGTTATTATTTAATATTAAAATAAATACTTAATCAATTTAATCCAATTAAACTTTGACCTTCTCCAGAGCAACAGGGCTACTTTGAAATATTATTAGAAGTTTTAATTAATAAGCAATATGTAAGAAATATACCGTTTTTCGTTATAATTTAAAGATATTTTAATTTTTTAGCTCATAACCTTTGACCTTTTGATAAAATCGACCTTTTAAGAGCTTATTAAGAAGAATAAGACAATTTGAAGAAGAATGACACCTCATATGTTGAGTTTGGGTAAATAATTTTTGAATTATAAGCGAATATAAAATGGCGGCCATTTTCCAAGATGGCGGTGAAAGTTGGCACTGCAGACTTTAGGACTTTGCGGAGGTTCTATAAGACCATAACCTCTTTCGATTGTGAAATTTTTAGGTATGGCATATTTTTTCCACAAAAAAAAACATGGAAGTCGTACTAAAAACATTGGCACTGCGATTGCGCAGAAACGACTGCTCAGACGCTAAATTCAAATAAGACCATTCTTGTCAAAAACGTGCTCAGCATTAATTTTATAATTGACAGTATAGCTGTAAAAGTAATAATAACGAAGATATTGGTGAAAAACCATTTTTGCCGGGCATTTTCCCGCCAAAACAAAAGTTCCATACACCCCAATGATGGGGACTTTTGACACCACGTTTATTGACACTAAATAAAGGTGTATGCAAAAATTCAGCCCGGGGGCATTTTTTCCGAAATGAAATCCTAAAGTTACTGGACTATCAGTGTGATATGACACAGCAATAGTCCGACGAAGCACACCAAGCAGCAGTGGCGTAGACAAGGAGATGGTCTCCTTGTCCAATCCCCCCCTCCCCCTTGGGTTTCACTTTGGCTGTATTAAAATGTCACTACCTTCTCCACCTGTCTCAGGTATTTAACATAGTTTGAACCCCTATTTTGAAGGATTTTGGTTGTGGGGATGCACACAATCGCAAAAAATTACCCCCCGGCTACGCCAAGTCTTCTTTTTCAGATTTAGCTGATACGTAAAATAAATACAAATTATGCAACATTTCAAAATTAGGCCCACGTCCGGTTCTTCGAAATTAAAAAAAAATAAAACATTGGTTGATGTAATAATTAAAATTCTGGAAAAAACGTTGAATTTCATCGTAACGTTAAACAAAAAAATCTGGGCGTCTGCCGTATGAGGCATATACCGAAGTAGCAATCTCCGCCGAAAAGAAAAAAAACCCGATTCTTATCAGACATTCCGAATTATATTTAAAGAAAAAGGGTTGCGCGTTAAGCGGTATTACGATGACGTAACGATACGCGACTACCAATTAAAAACCCGCTTTGCAACTCGGCTATGACGTATAGTTAACAAATGGGCCTTCAACTTCGACAGTAGAAAAAAGGGAAATTTTTGAAATTTTGGGGGTCGTTATCTTGTGCAAATGTTACAATCGTTCCCCAGACCAAACAAGCTGCTGATATTCATCACTGCCCCACTCCCCCCCGGATTACAAAATTTGTTGCCTTCCCTCTCCGTGTCACCGGCGAGCGTCGCTGCGATCGACTTATCAAATACGCGTATAAATACAAATTCCGACTAGCCGCAGATCTAGTTACGCCGATTACCTTCATCGTCGGAAGATCAGTGTACTCGCTATTGCAGATTCGATACTTCAAACCAATAAACCAGTAACCTAATTTCAAGATGAGGGCTGTACTGGTCGTAATTGTTACCGTACTTAGCTTGGCTGTTGTCGTCCATAGTTCGACTTTCAGGGGACGTATACGAGTTAACAGCAAAAGTAAGTTGTATTAATCACTTATTATATTACTTAATCGCGTAAATAGTTTTTTTTTATCCTTCGGATTTTGGAAATGGATTAAAATAATCGTTATAATTATTTTAATTTTAATTGACCAATTTCATTATTATGGAAGGAAATAATTTTTTAAATATTTAATACAAGGGGGCAAACGGGGTGAAAAATACACTAATAAAGGTCCTTAGACCATGTATTAATAATGCCTCCTCTTAAATGTCCGTTTAATTAATTATGGTCGATAATTATTCATAATTTCTTTTGATAATATTGTAAATAAGGCTCGTAACCAGCCGCCGAAACTCGGGGGCGCTCAAATAATTTTTGGGGGGTGCCAATGCCTTGTTCAGGGTGACAACAGTTCCAACATTTCCTATTTTTTCCAATAATTTAACGTCCTTCCTTTTTTCTCCTATAATTTCATTAAATTTCCTATAATACCCTATATTTTAACTCAAATTTCTGAAGAAATTAAAATATAGTTGATATTTTACCCTTAGAAGTCTTCATATTGTCCTGGTTTTTAAAGATGTTTATTTCCAACACTGTTTGCCGATAGTTTTTGACTATTTCTATCGGTTATCAACTTTATTTTGAATGTTTTTCCCTCTTTAAATAATTTTGACAACCGTTTTCTCTTATTGTATAAATAATTTTCTCCTATTTCTTCCTTTTTTCCCCAATTTTCTTCCTATATTTTCCTTTTGCCCCCCAATTTTCTTCATATATATTTTCCTATATTTAATTGATAAATTTCCTATAATTCCTTTAAAGGAATTAAAAATATTCTGTGGTCACCCTGCTTGAGACTAAAAATCGTCAATTTTAACTCGCTCTCCTGAAATTAGTAAATATACCAAAATTTAATTTATTTTTTAAATTATGAATTTCAACGTCGTTGAAAACCGAATATTTTATTAAAAATAGTACAGGTAACAGATGTTATATGATATTAGTTGGTAGTTGAGCAATCGTTTTTTTGGGTCGGTCGGGTTGGGGATGCTCAAGTATTAATTTGGGGGCGCTCAGCATCACCTGGCTCCCTCCCCCATATACGGTCCTGTTGTAAATACGTTTAATAAAAAATTAATACTAGTTAAAAGGAGAAAAAAAGTAATTGTTATCTTTATTCGAAATAGAGCAATGCATGACCGACAATGGACCCGTGAATAATGGCCAATCTTGGACGGATGAAGAAACCTGCACTCAGTACACCTGCGACTCGAAGAACAAAATGTTTTACGGAGCAACGTAAGTTTTGTTAATGTCTCAATCGGGCTATAATTGCCCAAATTAAAATGTCTGCGGGCTAAAGTATATTCACGATCTAACTTAGTAACGTATAATTAAGATTTTTATCTTAATTAGCTAATATCATTTTAAAACAAATTTAATATAAAGGCTAAGTATTATTTTAAAGACGTTGGGTTTAATTTGATGGTAGAGTTCCGGTTTATTTCCATTCATAAATTAGCAACCAACGCGGCTCGACTACTTCATACAAAGAAAATCATTCTTCAAGGTCATAATTTAATGTCATTTTCGTGTAATGGATTTTATTTGAGTTTGAACACTTTCGCGGCTAATTATTGAATTTCGCAGTTAAAAACTAACCGGATTTGAATTGTACGCATACATGCTGGTAGCCCTCGTCACTTAAAAAATATATTTAATCACGCTTTGAGTTCCGGAGATAATAATTGTCGCATTTGGTTTTGGCTATCAAGAAGAACATACATCCGATTTTTAGTAGTTACCGAAAGAGGTTTAATCCTTTAATTATCAGTAATGTCTGCCTATATTTGGGCATGATTTTATGCTTTTTCACAAATAACATACTGCAGAAACCTGTTTATTCAGGCTAGCCTTGCTTGAGTATTGAAAATAAAAATACCCTAAACTATCGTTGCATTTTTAAGATAATAATTTGTTTTAAATTTTGATTGTGTATATTTAAGAAAACTTCTTATACTATTATAAAAATAAACTTATACCCCGATTAAGAAATAACACTTCCTAATTCCACACAGATGCGGAATAATCTCTGGCCCACCAGGATGCAAGACGGTTGCGGGCCCTCGAGGTCGTCCTTACCCAGAATGCTGTCCTCAACTTGAGTGCTGAGATTTTGTCAATTTTACCGACGTGTCATACCGCGGACGCTTAAGACTAGTCACTTAAATAACTTTTATACCCGTTGATAAGATGTATGTATCTCACCGTAGTGGAGTTCCTATGGTTTTTATAAGCACTCTATGTAAATCTTCCTTTACATGTACGATGTAAAATTGTACAAATAAATTTTGGAAACTTAGTTTTGTATTATTATTGATAGACTCGCTTTGTCGAATCCGCCTTTCCAAAGTAAAACTTTCGTTAACAGGGTATGTGTTTGTTACGGTATAGTGACTTAAATGTGTTCCACAGATGTTCTGATCTAATCACTGTGATACAGAATTTTGGTAGGGCCTTCGAAAATATTTGTAGATATTAAGAGCCTCTCTATTAAAAGTAGTTCCTTGACTACGAAGGAGAAATTAACCTCTGGATTTTTCTGACCTTTCAGTTCAATAGCTTAGGTTAAGCCAAACCGCAAACGTGTAAGGGATATTTGGAGGCGTGTAGCGATATACGTTTTCAAGTTTTGGCTATATCTGTCTATTGACAATGCGTTAGAAGTACACGTTGAACCTACAGGGTTATGCCTAAATTCTTAAACTCTCGGTAAGTTTGTTCAATGATTGCCATTTTGAAGCACACTAACGTTCACGGAGTTAATTCTCAATTCGTTACAGCATCGAACTAAACAAGGCGTTGAATAGTGCCATGGTTAGAAATAAAACCGTTTCCTCATCCCTAATCGTACATTGCCATGTCCTGGAGCGCTTCTAGATTTAATGGATAAGTAGCCAGTGGAGACACTAGCTTTATGACAATTGTTACTATGGCCCTAAGCAGACTTGTTTATTCTGCTTAAACAACTGCTTCATCGTGTACATAAGTATAAATATCTTGGGCTACACTCCATCAGCAACATTTTTTCTATGCACGAGAGTTATTTTTGTTTGGATAAGTTATTTTATTCTACAAAAATAAAATGATATAAATTAAAATTTTTTGAATAATAATAATAATAGTAATAATAATATTAAAAATAATAATTATCAGCTAAGTCAACCAGTGACTTGTGAAGCCAATTACCGGTGGCCGGGTTATAATAATAATAATCAGCTAGACTAATACCCATCTAGCGACTTTTAATACCTTCCACAGATGGCCGGGTTACAATGCATAGTAGGGTGGTGGCAAGCCCTTCTTGCCACGCGATCCACCAGCTCCCAACACTAACTATTACCGTTAACCTCCACAAGTTTTATGGAAAGGGAAAACTCCTTTAACCAGAGGGGAGAGAACTAATTGTAAAGTCTACGCAGTTGTTCCGAGATTTTTAATTGGTCCATGGCCTCTACCATCTTCGGGTAAAATATCTTTTGTCTTACGAAGGAGGTGCCCTTTGACTTTGAGGAGCGAGTTCAAGTTTGCGCTCATTCTTGGAAGACTTTCTTTTGAGTTTGGTCCTCGGTTTTTATTAACTCCGAGCTTACGAAACAGCCTCGCTGTGGTTATTTTGTTTGCCAAGATTGTTTAGCCACATCGAACTTGGTGCTCTCGGCTCGGTTACTAGTCAGGCTAATTACAATCTTCGGTGCTTTTACCATCACTCTAGTAGCACACAATTCAGTTCTTGGTTCGCATTTTTGGTCCCAATGGCTACCACTGAAAACATCTCCATGGTTAGAGCGAAAACTATCGTGGTCACCTTCATGGTTTAGGACGTACTTCTTAAGAGCTGGAACTGACTTGTCAGTCGTGGCCTGATGAGTGATAACCAATTTAGACGCTTTAGCCAGCTCGTTAATATTTGGGTTCATTACTAGCAAGTTTTAGTTTATCCCTTACAAATTAGTTTCGCCCTATTTAGGGCTCATCAGTACTAACACGCCGAAAAGAGAAGGTAAGCCTACTCATTGAAAATTTAAAAACTGGTCTATCGTTGGAAATTCTGATAATTTTATTTAATTTTAAATTAGTTTTTAAATTGAAGATCTATTTGGTCTGAGTTTCAAGTCTTTTATTTATTCTCGAAGGCCTATTTGTCTGATTAATGCGCGTTTTTCCATTCTTTGCATTGCAGTTCATTATCAGTGCCGGATTTAGTGAAGGGGGGCCCTAGGCAAATTTTGGTGGGGACATATGTAAGGAAAGCATAAAAACGCAAAACTCGCGTGTCCCGAAGCTGAGCTATAGAGTATAATGATTTATCAAATAATAAAGCAACAAGCCTGATATGTTATTCTCTTAAACCGAATAAGTGAAATATCCATTGATTTCATCAGTGGTGGGGGCCTTCTGTTATTGGGGACCCATAGGCCTGTGTCTAGTAGGCCTAGTCCTTAATACGGCGCTGATTCTTATAGACGCATTCACATATTGCCTACAGGGAAATATGCAAAAAGGGGCGAAATCCACCCGAGGTACCTTCCTATTTAATAATGTTTGAGGTAGACGGCGACACTATAAAGTTTATGAAAAATAAACGTTTTTAAAAAGTTATTAATTAATTACTAAATTATAGTACATTAAATTCTTATTAAAAATATATAATTTTTGTAATTTAAATTAACAATTAATTTTAACAGTAGTTAACACTCTCCGCCATAGACGGCACTATAATACGATTTTAAACTATCCAATCAGGGAAGATAATTTTGTATTTTAAATCTCGACAAAACCTTTCTCCACTAAAAACTGAAAACTTTCAACCAATCGTTGAAATTCAAACATATGACGTCATGCTGCTATCAGAGCGCCATTTACTAACAAATAACGCCATCACCACTTTACCCCTTTAAAGTCGCCTTTGTCCGTTAAAAATTGTAAATCGATCTATTAACTTTTTTTAACTGAGTGTGGGATCCCCAATCATTATCATTGTGGATTCCAAGCTAGCACCACTCCCGTCGGCAATTAGCTTCTCTAACTTAAATAGGGAATGCTATTTGCTGTCTTAAATGAATTAGCCTCGTTGGAAAGCTTTCCATTACCAAACTTATTCTTGACTTAATTATAAGCATTCAATTTTTTGATGAAGTACCTTTCTTAGTCACTCCCTTTACGTATCAATCTAAAAATATATAAATGAAGGAATAGTGGGAAGTAATGCACGGAAAAAACAAAAAGTCATAAATATAGTAACTTTAAAAAATATCAAAAGTAGTAAACAACAAAATTGAGTCCGAAAGTCAAACGAAAAAACAATACAGTGGTGAAATTGGAGATCTAGTGTAATCAGAACAGCTCGTCAGGAAAACGACAAAAGAGAGCAGGGGTCAAATAAATATCAGTAAGACGTGGGAAATATGGAGAACAGGATAATGAAAGCTTAATCGCTAGGATTGGCTTGAAACAATTGTTATTTTTAATAAAATTAAAAAGCACTGATGAAAATGACTTTTAGTTATTGGCCTTGGCAGCTCTAGGAGGATGGAAATTATGGAGAGGAAATAAAGGGAAATTGATTAGGTAGGCTTGGCAACGTTAAACCATTGTACTTAATACAATAAAGACATCTAGCGGAAATAGTTTGAACTTAAGAAAATATTTTCGGCTGCTGGTTTTTGGCACGCCATGTGTTGTTGTAGTTTTCACGATGAAACAACGAAAAGCGTTCAATTTAATTTTCCAAGAACACAACAATACTGTTTTTTCCAAAGGTAAAAAATGTGACGAAATATCGAGTACACTCAATTATAGTTAGCATTTTTCAAAATCATATGGGACTAGACCAACTTGTTTGCGTTGGGTATCAATTGATGGGCGCCAGCTTGGTGGGGTCCGTCAACCTCCCCCCTTTTGTTTATATACCTAGAAATTAGTAGAAGGATCTCTAAAGATAGTTCTCTATTGTTGTAGTATATTTTTCTGTATTTTTTCAATAACTTTCCAAACTCTTGTTTACTGTATTAAAAGAGGCAAGTAATGGTAAATATATATTGTTGTAATTAGATGATCAGCTTCCTCCACTAATTAAAATCAGTGTCCACTACTTAACCAAAGAAAACCCGTTAATACTTCATATTTCGAACGTCTAGCAGACGAAATTATATATACACGCATATATGTTAATCTAGTAACACTGCCTGCCGTAAGATGGCACTACATGCTTAGGTTAAAGTTTTAGCTCGACCTATGTTACCACAGGTGCGACGGGGGGAATACAGTTTTCCATTCCAGGATACGGGTCATTATTATTATTATTTTTCCGCGGCTGCGGTACCGCCGTCTATCGCGGCAAATAGGAACTAAAAACATCAGCTTTTAAGTAATTTATATATCAATCGTTAAGCAAATGAACGAAATTAGTTGTTACATGTTTGAAAACTTTAAAGAGAGTAGGGAAAATCGTCTGGTAACACACGCTACGATTTGTTTTCAACGTAATTAGCGACAATTACCCTTAGCTTACGTTAAACCTGGTGCCTTAAATGTGAAATTCCCATATCCACCATAATTATGAAAGTTCATACTCTGCGAGTGTTAGAATCGAATTTATTTTACGATACAAACATAGGGGAATAATGGTTCCTGTTATTTTAAACCCCGAGATAAAATAGTTTTTACAAGTAATTAATGGTCTAAATAGGAAATTTACTTTAAGCAGCTTTTACTTTAAATATCTATTTCATTAAATAATAAAATCCGTATCCATTTATCGTACGCCATTCTCACAAAAATTGGGATTTTTTTGCGTTGGTTTGTCAAGTTGAAGATTTTAAAGGTTTAATCAGCCAAAAGCTCTAAGCAGTTTTGAGAATATACATATTAGAGTTTAAATTTAAATGTCATTCATAGGGTTTCCCCTTAAAGCCCTCACCCGCCGGTTAAATAACAACGTCCAAACGATCCACCGCGCTATATAAAACTAATAATAATAAGTTAATACCCGAGGCAGCACCTTAGGCCTAAGTCAGCTAGCGACGTTTAAGGTGATGAATTAAATTATCTTTGACCAGAGGCGAACAAGAACATGTACGCGTATAAAATTTTAACTATGAAATAATTCCTATCACCATCGTAAAGAAAGTAAATTAAAATATAATTAAGGGAACGTGTTTAGCAATGTCGAAAGGTTTATGGCTAATATATAAACATAACTTCTAAGGCTAACTTGCCCCTGTCTAAGTTAACAAAACCCCAATCTTCTAACTTAGACTAGTCTCTCGCAAAAATGTCCTTAAAATTAGCAAACATTGAGTTTTTTAGTATTTCAACCAAACTTATAGAATTAACCAAAAATTTACATTATCTGAAAAATTCGAGTGCACATTTTGTTTCACTTTACCCAAATCAAAACTATTCTATCCTTATTTAATTAATTTCATTGTTGCAGTGTTTCATCTTAAAGACTGAGAACATAGTGGATTTCCACCCCTCTCATATTGTACTAAATGTTTTGACGAGTGACAACTGATTGACGTCTCTGACAACTTACTTGATAGCTCTGACAACTTACTTAATAGCACTGACAACTTGATTGAAATCTCTGACAGTTTGAATGACCACTCGGACAATTCTGGATATAGTAGTTATTGATGTTCACTATGTATATTCTATTCAAAAACAGTCTGAGCCGTCGGTCAAGCTGTCCAGTGTCCACGCTGTCACTTCTCAAGAAATCGACAAGTTCAGTTTAAGCGGGGGCCAAAAATCGTGCATGAGAAAATATAATCTCTTATCTGTTCTGCGCCTTTAAATTGCTTTCTGTATCATTTGGAAATGAAAAATCTTTAAATCAAATTATTTAATATTTTTCCTTTGGTTACGCGATTGCTATCAAAGCCCATATGATTTTAATACAAGTTTAATACTTAATGGGGTATAAAAATTAATAAATTTTCAGCATTTTTTGATGGGTCTGTTGTTGAAGGGCAGCGAGGTACGAAGGCAGCTTCCACAAAATACAATGCAACAGACAAACATATCAAGAATATATGTCAAAAAATTTCTTCATATTAAACATTATTCGGTTTGAATAAATTTAAACGTAAAAACTAAAGAGTAATAGCTATTTGGTAGCTACGAAACATGAATTGAAAAATACGATATGAAACTCGAAATATTGGAAGCCAAAGCTGACCATAAAAATGCTACCACGTCAAGAAATATTTGATTAAAATTACAACGTACTTCAGTACCTCGCTTCGCTTCGGAAAAAAACTGTTTTTTAAACTGACAACGAATCCAATTTTTATCGTGTTTGGCGACTCGCAAAACATTGTTGCGTCGGTAAAAAACACGAACCACTTATTGGCTTTGATAGACACCTGACTGTCGCAAACATTGCATTCTTTTTAAATTGATACAACGCGAGATACATTCACCAAGTTGGAATGCTTAACATTAAATTAAAGGTTAATTATATTAAAATCTCTATAAACTGTCACTGTACAAATAGGTCGCGAACACTACGTTACCACTTGCTTTTTGCAGTAGCAAAATTTCCGTAGATGAGAATCGTCTAAGCAATCACCCTGCTTTCCGTAAACGTTAATGCGGCTGACATCACCGAGTACTTGCCGAAAGCCGCGGGCGTTGTCCACTCGAATAGTCCCCTCGAAAAGCCCCCCGCTGGGTTTGACCTTGATGATGATCAAGTAGTCGGCGGGCGCGTTCACTCTGGGCCCGTACTCAACGTGATTGTCTACTACGTCGTGGACATTACGTTGGTACATAAGGACTTCATCGTTAGGCTGACCCATGTGAGCGCTGCGGACTTGCTCGTAAGTCAATTTGGCACATTTGTCGCTAAAATTCGAGAGAAACTCGTTTAACGTGTCTACAAGCGCCGTTGCCGCCACTTGTACTTCCGGAGAATTAGCCAGAACCGGGGTTAGCCTCTGACAAGTACACCAGTGGGGCAAAATGGCGGCATCTTTGCACGTCCTCTCCGCGGGAATCTCGTCGAACAAACTCAGGCCCCTGTTGGCCATAGAAACGTTCACCTTAGTCGATCCCGTAAAGTTTATCAGATCCTTCAAAGTCGCGTGAATATCGAAAGGCGTAGTCAAACGCTTTTGATTGATTTGAAGATTTCGCGCCACGTGAGGATACTTCCGGTAAAACCAATCCGGAAAGACTAAGAACATAATAGGCCAGCGTTCCTCGAATTTGCCTGGACAAAGATAATTACGCTCGAATGAAAAACCACGCACGTATTTGCTAAATGTAATATTTAAGTCAACCTTACCAATGTAGGATTCTCGAATAGGGCCGAAACGTATACCGTGGTCGCTCATGAAAATGACGAGGCTATTGTTGGTGACGTTTCGGGAGTGCAAATAACTGAGGATCTTGAAGGAGGGAAAGTCAGCTCTTCCGGCTTTGTTAAGCACGTCGTGGGTCAAACGAGCGGCGAACGAGAAACTGAAGAACGGTCGCTTGTCCATGGTGTCCACGAAGCTCTTGACGTAATCGAAAATGACTTTCAACTCCATCCGATCGTCGAAACAGTCCTCTTTGCTGCGAGATCTCATCTGCGAGCCCTCAGTCGCCAACGCGAAGGGACGAATATAGTAGTCCGTCGGTGGTTTCTGCGTTCGATCGAAGTTTAAAAGTTAGCACCGACGCGGAACTGAACATTTCAACCGACAAAAGAAACTAGCCTTAAAACCCTTCCTCAAGTAGTTGAAAGTAGCGATTTTGGGGGCATCTTCGGCCAGGAGGGTTCTATATCCTTTCTCAGCGTACTCTTTCCATACAAAATCGAGATCGTCGAAGAACATGTCCTTTTTGGTTTCATTCCAATAGTACGATATGAATTCACCTATGATTGAAAAAACAACTTTAATAAATGGATCGAGATAGGCGTACGCGCATTCAAGTACCTACCGGTCAACATAGGAACTAAATTAGGAAAAGTATTGTCGGCCACTTTATTATAGCCGTGGAGCTCTACCGCTTTCAATTTTTTGAGAAGTTTTCTCGTTCGAGGGAAGTGCCTGATAAAATTAAGTTTCGAAATCGAATCAATACCCAATATTATCACATTCAGTTTCTCGGTAGGAATGTTGAGAGACGAATTGGAAATGGCGTTCCGCTCTTCGACCTCCGAACATCGTTTCTCCACCGCAGCTTTCAGAGGCGTCATGGCCAAATATTCTTCGTGGAAATCTTTGCCTATAAAGGTTAAATCAAAATAAATTGAAGAAAAGCGTTCGAGATCGAACGTTTGGAAGAATAAATAAATTACCCCCTTGGGAGCAGTGTACTAGCGCGAAGTCGACACCTAAAGGACGATCGAAGGTCACGTTTCTAACTGGTCCGTAAATGAACTCGTTGTCCGTTGGCCGGTCGATTTTACCAGGATCTCTGATAATTTCTTTGTAGCGACATTGAATGGAATCGGGCGTGTTCTGGTACAGCCTTTCCAAGATGTTACTGTCGATTCGCAACGTGGCGTTGCGATCCACGACGAGGAAGGACGCTTTAAGCGAACAGATATAGGCTCCTTGGTTTTGACTACGATAAATATTCGGATAAAACTTCGTGTTTTCTACGAAATTTAGTCGGATCAAAAAATATACCTGATAAGGGCGGCGATGCTAGGGTCCATAGGGTTCCAATTGGGCATTTGGCATCCTGGTGTGTCGACGAGGTAGCCTCTTCTGGGAAGAATCGGTTCGGGGCGGAACCAATTGAAACCGAAGCGGTGTTCGGAGTACGAGACAAAGAAAAGAAGGAAGCAAGAGGCGAAGCACACCACCAAGATAAAGGTCCGTCTCGTGAGCTCCATGGACCCGGGACGAGCATAACCTCAACCGTCTCCAAAGCCTCGTTCACAGTCTAAGTTGAAAAGAAACCGAAGAACAATTTATTACACAGACCGCTATCGTTACGTAAAACTACGTTAGCTTAGAAACAGATGTACAAATAAAACCTTTAAAGAAACTTTAAAGCTATTAAAATTAGAGATTTACGAATATTGCAATTTACATTAATTTATTGATAGCTTTGTAGTTATAACTTAAGCGATATCTTCATTAATTTTAAATGTATTACAAAAAAAGGCGATATCTATATGTACTGACAATAATTGTGAGTTTAAATCCTGCGACTGAACCGATTGCTTACGTCGACGGTAGAACAATGTTCAAAATATCCCGGGGAAAATAATTTATAATTACGAAAAGAATAAAACGCAGCAACGGAGCGTATTGTGGAAATATCAGTTCTACGTTATTAATTAGCGTTGGCAATTCGGAGGCGATAAGGGTTTATTATTTCTTCTAGGTGGATGTTTAAAAACGATAATGGAATTAATTTTTAAATTATCTGTTTAGTTACCCGAAGAATTTATGCTACGTTCACTTATAAATAATAAGTCTCATAATATATATAGTTCATACTCAAGGCAAATTTTCCTTAGAAACATTCGCGAGGATTTGTAAAACTACAATTCATTTAAGTCGTGCTCGAACCTTCGACTGAGGGATACTCTTTCGTTGAATAGTTTCACGCATTCGAAAACAAACAAAGGAGAACAAAATTAAAAAGCAGAATAGTCTTTGCTCGCGTATGGGTTGATAAATCTGTAAAGCTTAGTTTCCACTATAGTTCCTCATAATGGATTTTTCTTGACGCACGTAAAAGCTCTTGTACGTGCCCGAAGTTGAGAGTAGAAACTATTCGCGTAACGGTACAGAGTGGATTGGTATAACGTGATTCTTTGCATCACCATTTATCCTACGTATTACATGTAGCAACCAACAAACGACTAATATTCCATAGCATACACCAAAAGTAAATAGTGAAGAAAGTGTTGAGCTGACCGTATTTGTAATGTATTTAAATGAGCTTCGAAACACTTGACCCAAGGATTCAATAGAGTCGCTTCACATGATATTTCTTTTCGATTAAGCTATCTCTGGCCCTGCTAAGCCTAAAGCCCCGTTTTCAATCACGAATTTTTCTTAAAAAAATTACACTTTCGCGTCAAAACCAACCGCGAGAAGCTTCTCTGTCGGCTTTTTTGTCACGAGAAGCAGATTTCTAAATGGATTTGATATATGCTTATTTTTAAATAAAAGCGCGTCAAAAAAGCAAAAGCGAAAAGCCTGAAATTTATCGTAATTGAAAACGGGGCTTAATTCTTGGATAATTATGTGGAATACAGCGGTATCGGCTACACTGTATGTGAATCCAGTACACACATATCCCTTAGGACTGAGTGTAAAAACTAAAGAATTAATTATAAAACGTGCAATGTATTCTAAGTATTGGCGCCACTCCAACCCCATTCTCGTTATCACGATAGGCCGTCTATAACGCAACCTAGAGGACAGTACCTAGCCATTAATCCCATATTAATCCAACCTAACCTAACCCAACCTACCAAATCAGATATTACTTAATTCGATTGAATGGGACCCCGCAAACTTTCGTGCTATTTGTATAAATATATTGGCTATATATTGATTCGGTCGAATGGGAATTCGGTTGTATGGGAAATAACCGTTTAGTTTTTATAAAAATTAATAACAGCGCAAAAAGCTGTAACACTCACTTTAGAAGCCTCAAAAAGAAGCAGGCTACGTTTTACAGCGAAAGGGTACATGTTTTATAAAATTTCCGAATATGCGCTTTTGGGGTGACGGATCCAAAATGTTAACAAGTGTTTCAACAATAGTTCGTTGCTCTTCTATAAAATACGCTACGCTCGCTGAATTAGTTTTTACACACAATCCTAAGGATTTGTGTGTATTAGTCTCACGTACAGTTGCCGCCGATGCCGATGGCTCCATGTCGCGCATACCTCTTCAACGGTTATAACTAGAAGAGTCAATGATATCTCGTTCAAATGTACATACATTGCCATTGATAGCCTTTCATAAAGTTTTCAAATCGGAGCCCAAGAAGTTGGGCATTTGCCCAATTTACTATTTTCGGTGATTTCGCTGTGTGGTAGATATTTTCATTAAAATTAAGTCTGATAACGTTAAAAAAAAACATTTATTGGATAGGTTAGGATTCAGCGGACCTACAACTTCGGTTATATCAGTAAATATTAAATTTAAGTATATTTTTCAGGGTAATTTACGGGACCCCAACTTTCGTGTTTTTATATTTTCGCCTAAAAATCTACATACAGTTCCTTAATTTAAGTCCGATTTTCATGAAAGTTATATTTTTGAATAGCTGGGGTTTACATATAACCTAGAATTGCAAAAACGTTCCTTAAATTAATTTAAGTAAGTTTTTTTGGGCAGCGTATACGGACCCCCGCAATTTCCAACATTGTAAATCCGCGTGTTTATAGAGGTCTACGCGCCCGTTTCCCTCTCGCGTTTTTCAAGGCCGTTCAGAGTGGGCCGCGCTTTCAACGTATGACCAGAAGTAACAATTAAGTATGACACTGATCTACCTAGTCTTCGGCGTATGACCAGAAGTAATAAGTGTGACACTCAACGTAACAAATAAGTGTGATCAGAAGTAACAAATAAGTGTGATCCGAAGTAACAAATAAGTGTGATCCGAAGTAACAAATAAGTGTGAAACTGATCGAACTAGTCTTTGTCGTATAACCAGAAGAAATAAGTGTGACACTCAACGGCTGACTAGTAGTAACAAATAAGTGTTATCAGAATGACCGGCGTTGCAGGTTGCTGTGAATAGCTCAAACAAACTTAACACATTAGAAGGATTGTGTGTATTCTGACCGTCGTACGTCTTGTTATGTAGCTCATTCGTCATGAAATACGCAGAATTTCAGTTTATGCTTATGACCAGGGCTGTTCGTAGTAAAACGTCATCAAAATAAGAAAGTCAATGTTACTTGATACAAAAATTTGGTCGAGCTCATCAGGGTTGCCACAAAATTTTCAGATTTAAATTCCCTGCCTATTCCCAGTTTTATGTTATACATTACTTTTATCAGAAGTTAATAAATTTAAATGGACTTATATTTCAGTAAGAAGGTTATTGCAATGTCAGAAAAAATTAGGCAAATTTTTAAGGAAATAAATGATAATCATAGAATAAAGGCACATGCACACATAGCCTTCGCGCGAAATTTCGCTGGCAAATCGCGTCGCGTAACATAAATAGAATGGAAGTCGTGGCGCATGGGCGCGTGCGCGTAAATCGCTGGCGAAATCGCTTGCAAACCGAATGTGTGTTTGGGCCTTTAGTCATAGATCTAGAGTAATATTACCTTCAAAAAGTGTCAAGAGAAAATTGAATTCCCTCACTTTTCCCTGAATTTTTACAAATACTTAAAATTCCCTGACCTCTTAGGCCCATTTTTGAATTCTCTGACTTTTCCCTGAATTTTTACAAATATTTAAAATTCCCTGACCTCTTAGGCCCATTTTTAATTCTCTGACTTTTCCCTGACGTGTGGCAACCCTGTTCATATATATCTCCAGCGGTTTGGAGGGGCCCCATGCCCCCCCTCCTGAGCCACGCCTTATAGAAAGGCCTATTCTAAGACTTTCTCTCTCCAATTTATTTTTGGTCTTTCGTAATATGATTTTTCTATAGAATGCAATTCTTATTAAATTTCGAATCAAGACTTAAGAACTTATTTAGGTTACTGAGAACATACGGCTCGACTCGTTTATAGAAGGAAGACATACTACTTAGATTGAAAATCAGAACTCAAATTAAAACAGTAACGCCATCTGACGGGAACTTGGTTTAAGATATGTTTGGCGCTACTGCGTACTGTGCCTATTAGATAAAACCTGTGCCTTCTTTTATTTCTCGCGGATTTTTAACATCTGTTATTAAGCTTCAATTTTCATTTACATGTACTTTGCTGTTGATGGTGTGAAGGCCACGCTGCCATATACACCGAATAAAATTTTATTATATTTTGGAAAAAAAAGTGGTTTGGCATTATAATTATCTACCAACTATATTTCTATTTATGATTAATGAAGTTAATAAGTTTATAAATTCAGCTTTTATTAAAGTTCCACTTTCTAAAATGAGGGAAATGACAACGATTGTATCAAATTCCGCCCCCCCCCCCCCCTGTCCATGTTAGAGAAAATTCCACTTAAAATTTTTAATTTATCGGTGAACTCCGGTTCATTATCTTCTGATAAAAAGGTAATAGCCCTGCATTGTTTATTTCCGGACGCTGTTACAAAATCCATTTTCTATCTATAGTCACGAAGGGTCGGACATTTACCAAAATGCCGTACACTTTGTCGAAAATCGCCAAATCTTTTAACTCTCTCTATGGTAAATTAACATTGAAATCCCAAAATAACTTCAAAAAGTACTGATACAATCGCCAAAATCTCTACGAAATCCCGTACAAAATAATGGCAAGTGTCCGACCCCTCGTATAGTCAAGCTAATTATATAAAGATATAACTCATAATTAGCCCATTTTAGCATTCCGAACATTGGGTACGTACAGTAACGCTCATCAAAAACATCTATGAGTAATCGATGCCAACATTTACTTACTTTTCGCATTTTAGCTGGCGGAGGATAATTCCGTAGAAATGGCTGAGAATCCAGAATATTATACAACTGTAGTTTTAATCAATAATTATACTGGTTTGCTTTACGACATAATTTTAATAGGTATGCTTGTTCTATTTAAAAAATTTATATACAACGATATTTCAGGTGCACAAGGAATTTTATTTAAAAGAAATAAAAATATTTACATTACAATATTTTTATTTCTTTTAAATAAAATTCCTTGTGCACCTGAAATATCGTTGTATATAAATTTTTTAAATAGTATATTTGCGCAAGCTAAAGCTAAAAACCATTTTAATAGGTATGCTTGTTTTTAAAAAGTTTTGTAACCAGTTAATTGAACTTTTCAGTAAAAAAATATTAAGCCTTGGTTTACCGTGCTTTGCTTTAAGTAACCAACTCATTATTTATTGAATATAATTTTTCTCGCTTCCTTTGATTTTCGGGCCCAGTAACATTTATCGTCGCCATCTTTAAAAACAAAAATAACACCGTTCTGTAACTTCTTACGTGACTAAGACGACAAGCGCTCAATGACGACAAGCGCTCATTAAGTAAAAACCGATTTTTACCAGATTTGCGTTACTGAACGTACTCAAAAGGATTATTTAACCAACGGCCGCCCTTACATTCAGTAACACCAAAAGCGACATCAGGGTCTTATGTCCCTTTTGGTAACAGTCAACGGATTTCTTACCGCACGTTTATTTTTCGCATTTCCGGTTTCGACGTCACATTGCCCATCGACTGTCCAACGAAGTCCCCGGCTGTAAATTGTTTCGTTGAACATTCAAAGGTCTAGTGAGGTCACCGCAACCGAAGAATGGCGTTAACATTAATTTAATAGTCTTCAAACACAATGAACTGATTTATAAGTCTATTGTTTTATACATAAAAATGCAAAGTAATTTGCCAAAAATATAATTAAGAAAATTTTTATATTTAATCTTAATACGTGAGAATATTAGATAACCCTTTGTACACACGAGGAAGGCGCTCTTTCGAAAAATTGGCATTGGCCCCAAAAAGATTCTACGTCACGTTGTGCCACATTTTCGCTGTAGTTGTCGAGTTTCTCAGTTCGTTTCCTGGTTTGATTGAATTTCATAAATGATCGCATCCAAGAACCAAACAAGCTAATTATCCGACGCGTTGATGGAGATGGTCCAGACATTGACGTAGATTTTTTACATAAATTATCCATGCCCTAAGAAAATAGTATATGTTTACTCGCCGAAAAAAAAATGCGGTTGTTCGTTTCTGACGGATACGGCTCTGGTTCCTCTCTCTACATTATTTTCAAAGAGATATATACATGTAGCGTCACTTTCTCCCATTACAAAAATGGAGCAGCATCGGATATATAAGTAAAAGGCTGAGAAACGGGTAAAACCTATATTGGACATTCTCGAGATGGGACTAGGTCGCGTATGCAATATATGAAACGTTTTCTAGAATATCAAATGGGAGAGAGCCTTGAAAAACCTCTCTTCAATGAGTGTTACAAGCTCCTCTGAATTGATCAAAAAAATTAAGTGGCTAAGTTCGCATAAAGAAAAGTACTGTTGAATTCGTAAAAAAGACAATTTCGAATATAATGTGAACTAAAATATTACTAAGCCTAAATAAAATCATTAAAACTCTCGTGAAGGACGTGTAGATATTTTCTCGAGGCTTACACGCGTGTTTAATTTGGAAATTCCGAAGTTTTTTTATAATATGAACGGGAAAGTCAAACTTTTGACTGTCTCTACAAGCTATCGTAGCAGCGCGTTCAAAGCTATTCTGAGCTTCTCGCGAACACTAGTTGGGGCCTTTGCTTAACTCGAATAAGAGTTACGTAACAGAATTACGCGTCCTATATTCGTAGTATTTGAGTGGAATATTAAGAGCTACTTCTACAGCGCGCTTTGGAAAGCTATGGCAATGGAAAGAGAACATTTACATAATTTCCCAAATAATTATACAACTAAACATGGATTAAACACTAAAGGATGTTCCACGGGCGAAAAAACACACAAATGCCCTGTCACGTCGCCACCTAGCGGCGCGAGTCCGAAAAACCGGAAATTTATTTTTATCTCCGCTCTATCCAGGACCAGGGACAAACAAACCCACGTGCTTTTGAATGGTATCGAAAAAATAGCAGACTAATTCTAAAAATCACGGTATAAAAGTTCCAAAAAATAACAGATGGCGCTACAAATTCATATCCGGTGCCCCTGGATAGAAGAAAAACAAAAAATAACACCTAGCTAACGAGGACTTTGCCTTAGGAAGCTAGCCCGTGGAACTAAATATATCGGAATTCCGTATTTATGACCTTCATTATAAACCCAGAATCTATTTAAAATCTCCGTTTTTTGTTAATTTCCGTTTCTGGAGAATAGTAAGATCTCATTGGGTCACTCTCAACTAGTAAACATCAAGTTTTGATTTCACGCGGCCCGAATAAATAGCTCTCAACTTTGATTTATAAGCGCAGATATCGCGTTTCTTCACGGTGAAACCCGACAGAAGCGTGTAATCTAAAGCTGTTAAAAAATGAAAAATTATCCGAGTCACTTCCCAGAAAAAGAGAGTCATCTCCAATTTAAAACAATCTTCGTGGCATTTCGAATTTTTATATCACAAATCTAAAAAAAGCAAAGGAGCGGAGTATAAACTTTAGTTTCAATTCGCAGCCAAAAGTTTTATTAGCGCCAAGAAGTGCAATCTATAAAAACTAAGATCTGGGAGCAGATTGTAAAAAGAGCAGTTATTGGCGGAATTTAAGACGTACGAAAGAGGGACTTAGGATATTGTCAAACAAAAATGTGCACTCTTTCCTACGCTATGTTAGAAAGGAAGGCATGTCGGATGTACTGAGCACTAATAAATACCTTACAAGCGAAATTAAAGCTTAATACTTAGTTTTCGTTAGGTTTTGTAAAAGTTGCGCTCTGCATTTCCACAATAAATAAAACACGACTAAAGGATTACGAAAAGAAAATTAAAATCTAGGGTCTGATGACTGCCCACAATCGGTCTACAAGCCCGCAGCGTTTAGAGTGATTACCTAACTGATTACAGAACTATCATTACTAAAACCTGTACTCAATTTAGTATTCCTGTAATCGTTGTAGATTTTTAAGCGGTCATCCTCTAGCATTAAAATGATCAGTCTAAAGTCAGTTTCGTAAATAGATGCTTCCGTTCAGTACTCTTAAATAAAACTGAGTTTATGGTTCACGCTACTTGCCCGGGATCAGTAATTGCGGCCTCACAGTACGCATTCATTACTGAAAGTATTTACAAAAGAAACCAAATTGATTAGACCACCGGTTTAAATAAACATTTGTGGTAAAACGTTCATGGCGGCTAAAAAACCGGGAACTCACATTAGTAATAAATATAAAAAATTCGAAAGTTATAAACGAGGGTTTATTTTAGTCATTAATAACAAGTTTGTAAGATTAAATTTTTTTTAGTATTCATCATTTTAGGTTCTGCAATTTCCCCTCAAATTTCACATTAAAATTAAATTATTAAAAATATAAGTTGGTAATGTAAATTGTTTTTAAAGATGTACAATTTCAATATTATTTATTTGAAAGATGTACAATTTCAATATTATTTTTTTAAAGATGTACAATTTCAATATTATTTATTTAAAGATGTACAATTTCAATATTATTTATTTGGAAGATGTACAATTTCAATATTATTTATTTAAAGATGTACAATTTAAATATTATTAATTTGAAAGATGTACAATTTCAATATTATATATTTGAAAGATGTACAATTTCAATATTATTTTTTTAAAGATGCACAATTTCAATATTATTTATTTAAAGATGTACAATTTCAATATTATTTATTTAAAGATGTACAATTTCAATATTATTTATTTAAAGATGTACAATTTCAATATTATTTATTTAAAGATGTACAATTTCAATATTATTTATTTAAAGATGTACAATTTCAATATTATTTATTTGAAAGATACTTGAGTTGTAAGTTATCTGTTTATGTCATGATATAAACAACCGATGTTGTGTCGATATATTAACAACAGCTGCTCCCGCAGTAAATAGGTAGAGTAACAGATTGCAAGTGCTATATTTAAGTTTTAAATTTATTGTCCGGTGACAATACTCGGGTGATTGGCTTCTGTTTCTTCTCATGTAAAACGAAAGCTCATTATATATGGTTTAAATAAAGTATTTTAGTTTATCGTGTTTCCCTATCAGGGTGGGCTGGTTTGAACCACACTGGTTTCAGCCATGGTTTAAATCATGGTTTAAACCAAGTGATTTAAAAAACAATGGTTTTTTGGATAATTTGTTTTTTTAATTAACTAAAAATTATTCCAAAATGTGCGTACATTTTCTTACCGAAATGATTACATTTCTAAAACATTTACAAGGTGACCACATTTCCTATATTTTCAATACCTTCCTATAAAATCCTTAGGTTTTCTCATGACCAAAAAGAATGGTCTAAACCTTTTCTAGTTTTAGACCATTCTTTTTGGTCGACTTCGACTACGGAGTGACGTAGACATGAGCGATTTTCGAATCGCACATCATAATTATTTTTCCACTCTTTAATTTTGTATATAATCTCTTAACGTTTATAGAGTTTATTCTGGATAAACTTTGCGTACATTTTTTAGTTATGATGTTTCGTAAAAACATAAATTCTAAATTTATTTTAATGTCTGTCCTTTCTTAGCCGTAACACTTACAAGAATAAACACTGTTTTTTTCAGTTCGTAGAACTGGTTTTTGTATAATGTATGTCCCTTTTTCCGAAGGAGAAAAAGATTAAATGGATCGTAATAATATTTATTTAGGTGAAACCAAATTGGTTTCATATGAAAACACTGTTTAGAACAGCGAAGACTTAACGAAGTATTTTAGTTTTAAATTTGAAGCGTATTTAGTGTTTTTACTTGGCATAAATTTTATTACCTTGTTTAGTTGAACTGGGGTATCCTTTTAATGAAGTAAAACGAAAGCTAAGCGAATTACCGAATTTAAAACTAATTATTTCATTACAATGAAGCTACAGCTAAGCGTATGTGCAAGGACGGACAAAACTGAAACTAAAAAAACGACGTTACAAGATTTTTATGAATCGTGTACTTTAGTATAAGAGTCATTATAGGCTGGGGTCGTCCATGTGTGTGGGTGTGTGTGATCGGGTATGATTCGGAACGCGAAAAAACGTAGCCAAGCGGGGGAAATTCCTCTTCGTCTGCGTTGTGTAGATCATCAAGAGCGCTATACAACGGCAAATTGACGTGGCAAAACAGGTTGAAGTATATTCGTTTCACCAGTGCGCGCATGCGTTTTTCGGCTTCCCGGCTAGAAATGAAATATAAAAAATATGGCCGAACGACGTCGAGAAAATACGAGCATTCACGCAAAACGGCTTTAATTTCTAGTCAAATTTAAAGAAAATTCATAAATAATACAAAATCTAGTTGCAAATTGAGTTTGTGCAATAAAATAATTAGTGATTTGACCTGTATGTAATTGTTATTTTGTTATTTCTGGCTATTTCGTTCTCAATTAATCGTTAAGACTTACAAGTTTGTTAGATCCTTTTCTATACTTTTTGACTATTGCACACAGCGAAGAGGCCAGAGTAATGGTTAAGAACGGCATTATAACCTAACGGGCATGTGTTCGAATCTCGCTTCCACAATTATCTTTTATTAAATTTTTTCATTTTAATTTTACTTTCAGCTCGAACATTTTCTCTGCTTTATATATCAAATAATTTATATTACTTAAATTCCCCAAATGATATTACTTAAATTCCTCGAATTAATTATCTTGTTATTTTAATTCATTTCGAGCTCCCAACGACATCTCGTTACAAAAAAAAATAACTAAGAATTTTGGAATTGCTGTATTTGTTCTCTCCGCTGTGCCCCGGCGCCTTTCCCGTCTCGTATTCCCTTTCTCCCTTCTCTGAGAATGGACCGTCTCCGTTTCCCCCTTTACTCCGTTGTCGCTCCCCAAGTAGCCGGTACCGCGAAACGGGTATTTGCTAAGAGCGTCACCAAAAAAATCGAATTTCTTTAAACTAATGATTAAGCACTTAAAAAAACCCAATTAAATCGAAACAAATTAATGGCACAGGTTTCCGACGTCAGGAATCCAGTGGTTGGTTTTAGATTTCACCTAGGACAAATAGTTTTAGAGATATAAAATAACAAGCAAAGCATGTTAGAAAAGGATCTCAGTCGAAATTTCGGGGCTTACGATTTCAGCATAGACCAAAGAAAGGCGATTCGGAACAGATTGCGCTGTAGAACGGGGGGCTTGTAGAAGGCAGGAGTCGAGGGTAAGAATAAACAGTAAAACTATCGCTTTACTTTAATAGAACCTTACCCATATGGTTATAATAGGTGAAAACTATTCAAAGCTACCCCACGAGCAACGGTTGTCATTCATTCATTCAGCGCCAGCACCCTAGCTGGAGCGTGGAAGTGGGGCACTTGCCCATGGTAAATATTATGAGGAGCACCAAATCTGCTTGAAAGAATTCTTAGCTCAAATTTCGTGGAACTTCGTACAGTCAAACACTGTTGAAGAGAAAATGGCGCCTCAATTTCAGAAACAAAAATAATCGAACAGTCCTCAAAAGTCCTCATTTTATTAAGCAATAATAATAAAATAACCCTTAAAAAACGCTGCAACTGAAGCGTAGTGAATTATCGATACTGGTGAATTATTTAAAGAAAAAGTCACTTTTGAGCTAAAGCATGACTCATGACTAGCGAAATAAAATTGTAGACTATACTATACCAATGCGTTCAACAACCCAAAAAAAGTCTCAGCGCTGAGCATCGGATTTGAAAAAAGTTGTGGTACGGGGTTTTCCAATTTCCGGTTTTGACGTCACGCTTCCAATCTGATTGCCATCGAATCCATCTGCTCGCCGAGCCCATGGATCCGATGCCCATCGGATAAAGTGCATTCTTTTTCGAGCACGTGCGAGCGCAGGTTGTAATTTATGGCGATTTAGTATGTAAATATTACAATGCAGGACGGTAATGACGATAATTACACCATTCAAGCTAGGAGCAACAAACACAACAACCCACACAAGGAGAACGCAACCCGTCAAAAGTCGTGGATTTTCTTGTGTACATTTTTCATTGGCTAGACGCTTTAGCGCCTGCTGCCGTCGGAAGGAGAAAATTCGGAAATTTTCTTCCCCCCCCCCCCGCCCGTAAAACGTTCAGCGTAAAGGCTCGTGACGCTCGTCCAATGAAATACGTACACAACCCGGCGTTAGCGTGTTTAAAGGCTAGCTGCGTTCTCCTTGTATTTGTTGCTCCTAGATTCAAGTAACGCTAGAAGATTACCAAAGAATTTTAAATGGTAGTTGGATTCTGAATTGTAAATTGCGTATTAACAATTCTTTATTTATATTTAAATAATCAGCATTGTATTACAAACAAAGATAATTTTTGATGTTTCTTTTAATCTTGAGTTTATTATTAATTAGTCATCTTCAATCTCGTCATCATTACATAGTTCATTTATATGCAAAATTGCAATTTTTCTTTTTTTGATTTTCAGCTTCCGCCATCTTAAAATCTATCGCTGAAATAACAATCGCGATAATAAAACCGTACAAAAAATATAGGACGTCCCGATTGCAATCGCTGATTCGCTGGAATCGAAAACAGAAAAAATAAACCGTACAACAACCTCTTACGTCACGATGGGAATCGATAAAAATATTTATTTTAAAATGTCGTACAACAACCTCTGACGTCACGCTGCTCGGCGCTTAAACATCGCTGAAATTGGAATCGCTTTTTCGAAAAAGCGTATTTTGGTTATTGAACGCACCCTATAAAACAGAAATAGCTCAATAAACGACGAACGACATGATGCGAAACCCAAAGCACGCTGCAGACGCAAACTTAACGCCATATTGCTGAGCTATTCATCTCGCGAGATTCTACTCATTCTAGACCAGCTAGAGGATCTTGAGATGACGGTATTGTAATTATACCCTAGAAATGTGCTATAAAAGGGGATAATCGTTTTCTTCATGTTATAGCACCTTGTTTTATTTCCATCACATTCCCAGGGGCGTATTAACCATTAGGCAAAGTAGGCACGTGCCTAGGGCGGCATTTGTCTAGGGGCGCCAAAACTCTGATAAAGCCCCATGGTCCATGTACTTGGCTTGCCCCTACTCAAAACAACGCCGAAAAGGTTTGGGGAAACTAAAATATATTTATTTATTTATTAAAAACCGATACGCCCCTCCTTAGCTGACCAATGCCAAGGGACGCCAAATTTTTCTGTGCCTAAAGGCGCCGAAAGGGTTAATCCGAACCTGCACATTCCACGATTTTGTTGCGACGGCAGCTCCACCTTTCGAAACATTTTGTTGCGGGTATGCGCAAAAATGTATTAAGGTGCTATATGTTAAATATCATAATTAAATGTTTAATATCGCACTTAAACTTATATATTTTTAAACACATTATTTCTGTAATTATTGAGTACAGTAAACGACTTTTGTAGCAGTCTATGAAAGCGTCTAAAAGCGAGTCTCCATCGCTAGAACGAGGACCCCAGACTTTCTGCAGCTAGAGGCCTTGACCGAACTTTCGGTGGTTTTAGAAGCAGACGGCGCGTGTTTTTAAAACGAAAAACACGCGTCGTCAATGAAATAAATACTTGCTGTCCAGACTGTCAATTAATTTTAATCAGAGGACTTCTAGCTCCGTCACATCACTATAGTGAGTTGCAGGCTAAGAAAGACAAAATATATAGTACAGTCGGCGCAAGGATACCTCAGATTGTTTCCGGTTAGTGGACCGCGCGAAATTTAAATTTGGCCTTTTTACGGTCAAATTCGAATTTTGCTATTATCGTCGGCTTTTTGCGCCATCTAGAAACTGAAATTGTAATCTTTATTTTTAAATTTCAAGTTGTGGGGGCGAGCAAATTTAAAAGATAAGACTTTCCTATCATTCTTAAATTTAAAATAGTATGCATAATTATTTGTTTTTTTTTGTAAACAAACGAGCAATAATAAGTAAACAGACTAAGACTTTATTTGATAAGACTAGAGAAAACTTATTAACTGAAACAAATTATTGGATAATGTCAATTTATTATAACAAAATCAATGAATTCTAAACAAATAAAACAATAAGAAATCAATTATCACATTCCTCGGGACCACTATTATCAGTGTCCCTTTCGCTTTCCGAACTGCTTTCTTCGGTGCTACTAAAAGTAATCTGGAATACATATTGCTTTTGCAAACTTTCTCGTAAATTATCAGCCTCCCACATCATTCGTTCAACCACTTGATGATACCATCTTTTCTTGTAGCCATGGTTGGTATAACTTCTAATTTCTTACTGTGGTAAGACGCGTTATCCATTACCACAACGCTTCTTGGTGGAATGTTAGGAAGAAGTTTCTTTTCAATTTAAATTGCAATATGTGGCCAGTTCAGCTAATTTAAATTTATTTGTACGTCTTACCAGTTAAATCGGCAGTTAAAATATTTGGAGCTTCCATTATCGAACTTTCTATAGCAAAATATTTCAGCTGTATTCAGTAATTAAACTAACGACCACATGAAATTTAAAAATAAAGATTCCAATTTCGGTGTCTAGATGGCGCTAAAAGACGACAAAAATAGGCAAATTTGAATTTGACCGTTAAGGGGCTAAATTTAAATTTCGCGCGGTCTACTGACCGGAAAGATCCGAGATATCCTTGCGCCGACTGTACTATATATTTTGTCTTTCTTAGCCTGCAACTCACTATAGTGAAAACGCTTCTTTGCTTTTATCTTACATCCCCAGAATCACGTGATCTATTATCCTGGTGTGACGTAGAAGAAGACAAGAACAAATGTAAGTATTACATTAGGTAAAGGTTAAATAGTTGGCGATATTCGATCTATTAAATTTGAAAGCATAATTTTAGATAAATGTTTCGAAATGTTGCAAATATTCGTATGACTACCTGAAATATAATTATGCAAATATTCGTATGACTAACTGAAATGCAAATATTCGTATGACTAACTAAAATATAATTATTCAAATATTCTTATGACTAATCTAAAATATAATTATGCAAATATTCGTATGACTAACTGAAAAATCACTATGAAAACAATCGTATGACTAACTGAAATATCATTATGCAAATATTCGTATGACTAACTAAAATATAATAGCATTATGCGAATATTCGTATGACTAACTAAAATATAATAGCATTATGCGAATATTCGTATGACTAACTAAAATATAATATCATGTTGCAAATATTCATATACCTAACTAAAATATCATGTTGCAAATATTAGAACGACGAACTAAAATATCACGTCGCAAATATTCGTATGACTAACTAAAATATCATGTTTCAAATATTCTTATGACTTTGTAACTAACTAAGATATCAATATATTAAACGTCACCAAAAGCCACATCTTTAGGATTAGTGGACTACCACAAAAAATACATCGCAAAGGAAATTTTAAAATGCTTTTTAATTTGAGTTAATCTTTATTAAGCTATAATACTATTTCTCTATGAAATTCATAAATTAGGTTTAGACTGTTAAAATTATTTATGTCTGCTCATTCCTTTTTTTATTTATTTATTTATTTTCATGCGATTATAACGTGTGGGACATGATTTACTCCGATCGTCCATATGTTTAATCAGGGCGAGATGTGTGTAACGGCCACGCCAAGTTCCAACGGGGGTTACGTGGGGACAGGGGTAGGGACACCCGTGGCGGAAGTACTCCGACCACCCGTTGGGGGATTGGTGGTCTTCCTCAAACGGCCATCCACAAACTCTGCCTCACAGACGCTTGGGATTACAGGAGTACGCCACTACTCCCGGCCTGCTCAGTCCTTATTACTTTTTCAATAATAATAATATTTTATAGTAATTAGACGATGGGTCAAAGGTTTAAAGTTTGCATTTTGAGTAATGGAGAAAGTATTTGGCATTTTACATTTAGCATTTTGAGTTATGGAGATAGTATTTCGTATTTTGTATTTTGAAAAAAAAAATAATTTTGAACTACCCTGTCAATTTCATTGGATAATTTTAGAACAGTTTGATATCTCAAAAACAATTTACATCCAAAAATCGGTCACCAACCCTAAATAAGTGTACGAACCTTAGCTTTTCACATTCATTATTTTATTCCCAATTAGTAAGATAAACTAATTATTGACCTTTAAAAGTTGTATAAATTTTCTGAACATTTAAAAACAAATTCACAAAATCTTTCAAAGTTGGAAGCGGTATTCCAAGCTACAACACCGAGATTCTCACTCAGCAACCTTTTCAACCAATCTCGTCTCCCCTGGGTAATGCCCGACGGTACACTCTTCCAAGGACGGGCCCGAGTGACGCTCACTCGTTTTCTTTTCTAACTGACCCGTCGTCTCCAAGGCCACCACACTGACCATCAAGCATTAGAATTCATTCAAAGACTATATAAATTCTTACATAGACTGGTTTGTGCTTCGGAGCTTTGGTTGACGATTTTTTTCCGAACATCAGCGCCATCGAGTGTCGGCGGGAGTAACTTTTCATAAAGAACTCGCGTCGTTGGATCTGGCGGTCATTATTTTCTGATAAAAACCGCACCGTGGGAGCCACGTGTTTATATTTTTTTCAATCATGTTTTTTTATCATTTGTTTAAATAATTTTTATTTCCAATGGATAAAAAAATAAAATTAAAAGCCAAAAGCAGCTCATTCTGTTCTTTTGTTAATTGTTATAACGAAAGGAAGATAACGAAAGAAATATATTTTTTTAGATTTCCTAAAGATGAACAAAGGTAGGCCTGTTACCTGTTTAGTATAATATATCTTTGTTGGGGTATGATTCAAACTAATATTTATCTTGCAAATTTTTAGGAGTAAACTTTGGGTTTCCAATTCAGGTCGCAGGGACTTAGAAACAAAATCTTCGGATTTACTCTACAAGTCCTACACTGTTTGTGCGGCACATTTTGAAGCTGAGTGCTTCATGAATAAATGTAAACCAAATAAGTTAGTTTGGAATGCAACTCCAACCTTGAAAACTGAGGAATTGTCTTTAAACAGTAAATTATAAAATTAATTTTTATCTGTATATATATATGTATTATTTAAATGCTTTATTTACCTATTTAAAGGGCCAATAATTCAAGATGACATTCCAATCTTAGATCACGTTTCATCTATTGTCAATTTAACTGGTATTTTTAAAAGCTACATAAAGAATAATAATAAAGAAACTTAAATATTATTTTTCATTTCAACCTGACTCTTATTTAGATAAAACTCTGGAACCTATAGAAACTATAAATTCTTCAATGGAATTTAGTGGAATAGTAATTTCTTCACCAGTTCTGAAAAATTCAATTGACTTAACAGGTGAATTTGCAAAATATGAAAATTAAACTAATTTAATAGTAACAAAATCTATTTCTGTCTAATATTTGTAGGTTTAGTAAATGACATATTTAATGTCAGCAGTGTTATACCCTATGAGTCGTGTAATCCTCATAGTAACAATGGTAAAGGCATTTAAATTTAAACATGATGGCTTATTGAAGTTATTGGTAAAATTAATTTCAATTTGTCTGTTATTTAGATAAAACTCTGGAAACTAAAGGACTTATAAATTCCTCTCTAGAATCTAGAGGATCTATGTGTTTTTCAGTGGAATCTAAAGAATCTGTACTCTCTTCAACACCTTTAAAAAGTTCAATTGACTTAACAGGTGACTTAGATAAATATGAAAAACAAACTAAATAGTAACAAAAACTATTTTTGTAGGTTCAATAAATAACAGTTTTATACCCTATAAGTCACGTGATACTCCTAGTAGCGATGGTAAAAGGCGTTTAAAACCTGATTGCTTGACAGTGTTTTCGCCATCTTGTACAACTAAACTTGGTAATATAAAAAGTGTAGTGTTTTAAATACCACTATTAATATTTTATAAATTCTATTTTTAAATAGACAAAAGAAGCCCCACGTACCTACTTAACTTATCCAAAAGTCTGATTAAAGATTATTTGCTAATGAATGGTCTTGCTACAACAGCAAACGTGTTAATGGATGAAGATCCAGTAAAAACAAAAGAAAACATATTTCGGAATATATTATTTATCTACTTTTTTATATTTCATCGAATAAGGATTATCAGTCTTGGATAGAAGTTGATGAAGTGGAGCCTCGACCACCAACACTTTTGGAAATAATTGGATACTATTTTGAAAATAGTAATACAGACACGGAGAATTGTAATCTCATTAAACTCATTAATATTGAAATAAAAGTGATTAAATTTAATTTGTTTAACAGTTTTGAGAAAGCCGAGAATATCACAATGGAAATGTAGTAATATTCTATCAAGAATTGAAAATTCAGTTTCTCCTGTTAAGAAAATTAATCATTTTTCTGCTGGTAAGAAAAACCTAATATTTAAAGTTGCTTAACTTTTTAAATTAATTTAGTTAACATTTAATTATTAGATTCGAATACTCCAAGCAGTTTAAACAAAAAGCAGCTATTAATGTCACTGGTAGGTACTTAAATACATATAGGTATATTTTAATTTTATAAGTTTTATTTTAATTTTTAAAATATTTTAGATGAAATGTTTATTGATGAACCCATCGTAACAAAACCTCTGAAATTTAAGTCTCCATCTCTAACTTTCATTGCTTCTGGTGAGTTTATAATACAGGGTAATTTGTTGAAATTTATAGTCAATAAAAAAACCTTACATGTAAATTAGATAAAATTGGAACTCCAAGTAGAAAAAAAGGGAAAATTCCAAATGACACTCCTCGCAAAATAAAATTGAAAAAGAAGCTGAAAGTAAAATCCACATTGCTCAGCCGAAGTAGAAAGCGAATTGCCAATTTGAAATCCAAAATTCCCCAGAGAAGAGGTGACAAAATTCGTTGCTTAAGTTTGGCTGCTGAGGAGTTTCTCACAGAAGACCAGATAATCTTCTTTCGGTCTCAGCTTCTTAACAACAGTCGTTGGACTGATATGGATAAGCAAATTGCATTATCCATATTTTATCAGAGTCCAAAAACATACCGTCTTTTGACGAAAGTTTTTGCATTGCCAAATCCAAGGACCTTGCGAAAATGGCTTGAAGATGTCGTAATTGAGCCTGGGTTCAATGAAAATATTTTTGAGTCTTTGAGCAAGAAAGTGAAGAAAATGAGGCCAAGAAACAGAAACTGTGTGCTCCTTCTCGATGAAGTAGTTTTGATGGCAAGCCTCTCTTACAACCCATCCCAAGATCAGGTTGAAGGATTTATAGACAATGGTGATGGGGATAGGGAGAAAGTTTTGGCGAATGAAGCTTTTGTGGCTATGCTTCATGGAATTTTTCAGCCATGGAAACAAGTAATCAGTTTTTCATTTGCCCGAGGCACTACGAATTCTGGAAAGATGGAAATATATCTTAGGGAATGTCTCTCAAGATTGCAAGTTATTGGCATCAATGTACGAGCAATAATAGCAGATCAAGGTCCAGCAAATAGGTCCCTTTACAACCGATTGCAGTTGTCTGAAGGACATCCATTTTTTTACCATAATGATCAAAAGATATACGGAATGTTTGATCCTCCCCATCTTCTAAAAAGCCTCAGGAACAACTTTAGGACTTACTTAATGGAAGTATTTGGTAAACCTGTGAGGTTTCACTATGTTGAACAGTTCTTCCAATATGATCGGACAAGACCACTTCGTCTTGCTCCTAAACTAAAAAAACGGCATATCCATCTCCAAGATGAGGGTTAAAGATGCGGCACAGATATGTTCCCACACCGTATCAGCTGGAATGTCGACTTGTGTCACATTTGGTATGTCAAATTGGAAATGTTTTTTTCAGTTATAACATTTGTTTTTGTTAAAACTTTAGGAGTACTTGATGCAGAAGCTGTTTATACAGCAGACTTCATTGCAAGAGTTGACAGAATGTTTGATTCTGTAAATTGCTCTAAATATGACTCCACAAAAGAACTTCGGAGAATGATGACCAAAAATTCAGCGCATCATCAAACTCTTGAAGATTCGATTCAGATGTTGAAATCCATAAAGCTCGAATTGCCGAATAAAAATACCCGTATTTTTTGTGTTAATGGATGGCTGCTCACAATAGAGTCTATTAAAGGGTTGTGGAAGGATTTGCATGCCGAAGGAGCCAATTACATTTTCACAAGGCGATTCACGCAGGACCCACTGGAAAATTTTTTCTGTACCATTAGACAAAAAGGAGGGAATAGACAGAATCCGAACGCAGCCCAGTTTCGTGATTCTTTCAAGCAACTGCTTACTCAAGCGTTCCTTATAAACAGTGAAGGTCAAAATTGCGAATCTGACTTGGGAGAAATATTGCTCACCTTAAAATCCCTTAAAAATAAACCACCCGCAGAAAATTCAAATGCTGTTATTGAGGAAGCATCCCTAAATTCTACTAAAAAACAAAGAGTTTCTGGTCTAAAAGAAATCGACGAAAAAGCAGTTGCCGAGGCCTTTGGAACTACCTTAGATATGAACGCTTTGACCTATGTCATTGGTAGTGTCATAAAAAAGGTCAGGGATTCGCATAAATGTGAAAGCGATAAAACAATTTGTAGTTTTTTTACGGAATCGGAGTATTTAGAAGACCAAAATCAAACCTTCACACATTTGAAGGCATTTAGTTACAAAAAAGGTGACTTTGGGGGCTTAACATCCCCTTCTGATGTAATAACAGCTTTCATGCTTCAAATTGAAAAAGTTTTCATAAAAATCTTTAATGAAAAGATGCACGAACCAAAAATTTTATGTAAACTCATAAAAGAAGCAGAAACTATTGACGGGGCTGATATGTGCCCAGGTTTTAAAACCAAAATAGTCCGTACATATTTAAAAATGCGCGTATACTATTCAGTTATTTTTATTAATTGGGATATAGTGGAAGAACGGGAAAAAAATAAAAAGAAGAAAAAAGGAAAGAAACCCGATAAGAAAATGTTGAAAGTTACTCATCTAGGGTGTTAGGCACTATGTGTAGGAAGACAGTTTTGAACCAAAAATCCACTTTCACTAAATACTCCTCGGCTTGAACACATACAAATGTTTTCCAGGATATAGTGATCTTCAATCGAAAATTTTGGCCAGAGGGAACTTTCACTAAACATTCCTTTTCACGCTGATTTCTATCAATCATTTCAAGGATATACTGATCCTTCAGATGTCTTCGGTCTTACATTGTTCGGATATAATCCTATCTTGATTATTAATAATTTGCCTTGAAGCTGTGATAAATCCCTATCAAGTGGAACAAATAGGTGACCCTACTATGAAAACACCCAAAAATCTTGAGACATTCATACAACTCGTATGAACTTTTAATAGTATTGAATTAATTTTAATAGTGTTAACGATGTTCCGACTGATATAATTTCATTCTCTATAATATACACTATGTGCAAGGCAAATAGTTTCAAACATATTTTAAACCCAGGCTAGTAGTAATCGTGTTTGTCTCAGTAACTCTTATATGAATTTGAATGTCTTACAATAATAACAAAATAAATGACCAGTGTATTGCTATTATCCAATTATTTTGGAAATACATCATCTGGTTCAACTTAAAAAGTTTGTCTGCTATTTTATTACATTATATTGCCCTAAAATAAAACTAGAATTTAAAGAGTTGATATTAGATATATTGTAGTGAATATTTGAAAAAAGGCAGAAATTTCATGGATTTAAAAGACTGATATTGTACTGAAACTAAAAATCGAATGATTTTTAACACTTAAACTTATTTGATTCATAACCATAAAAATTGCTATAATGCTTGAGACATAAATAAAAATCAGTAGAAACATCCAATAAATTCAAATTTCGTCGCCCTTTTTTTTCAAAATAACATATGCTTTATTTTTGGTGCTTTTTCAATTCCCAAAACGAAGATAGATGGCAGGGATGTGCACCTTTTTTAGTTCATTCCGCCAATACTACGTGGCGCTAGGTGTTAAATTGCCAACCTTTCTATAATACAGAGACGCCAGTCTATGTAGCGATAGCTTATATAGTCTTTGAATTCATTCAAGGATTTAGAAATTGCTATTTCCCTGGAAAATTTATTGATATTTCCCCCCTCGTCAAAGCATTAAGCTTTATTTCATTCAATACGCTCTATTTTCGCCCCCGGCATTACCTCCGACCCACGGCGGGGAGTCTAAGCTACGTCCTTCAGAAGGAGGATATGGGGGATATGGAGAATGGGGCCAGGGGGTTAAGGGTGGTACGCTAAACATGGACGAGCCCGCCAAAATGTCGCGTAAAAGAGCGTTCTTATCATTTCTACTATTTCAAAAAATACGTGGTTTTATATTTATTTTAACACGTTTATAACACTTTATCGAGTTGCGGTTAAAATAGAAACTAAATATACTCATTATATTAATCTTAAATCAAAGAAAACGAGTAAGCCTTTGCATTCTTTCGTGGCTTTGTAAAAACTTTCATCAACCACTTTTTGCAGAAATCAGCTCAACTTAAGTTGATTAACACTTTTGCTATTTAGAAACACGTGCATTCCCCCTTTTCGTCTGGAGTCCACCTGACATCACCGCGTTATATTTCTGGAAGTATGTAGGGAATCTTACGAAAACAAAAGTAAACCGGTTAGCCTAGACACAATCTCGTTTCTTTTCAGGTTACTAATCGAAGAAATTGTTTTTTTATTATAAATTTAAAAATTTATTTTCCCGACCAGATCTTGATATTTACCAAGGCCTTTCTACCACAAACAGTGAATAAAATACTTGATATTATTATTACTATTTGAGTATAGAGCGCGTAGAAATCGTATTTTATCAGGAGTAGTCGAGCGTGTCTGCGATGAGATTGAATTATTTCTTGGCTACGAGAGATATCTCGTAAATTTGGGAATATCTCTCATCGATTTCCCAATCCATTCGTAATAAATACAAATTTACATGTTCAAATATTAAGCTCTTCGCCCTAAACCCCCCCATAGATTAATCGAAAAAACGTTCATTATATAAATTATTCTTTACCCTTACTTAACCAAGGACTTAACCGTAATATTTAACCTTGGCTTTATTAAAATTTAAAAACCATATACGCGGGATCAAGCTAAATTTAGACAGAAACATAGCCGCGGTAATTCGTAGCGGTCTTTCGGGGGAATAAGAAGAAAAATCCCTATAAAAACAAATTCTATGACGTCACTATGACGTAGCCGAAACAGGGACTTTCTTTAACGAGCATAACGTTCAGTTGGGCACGTTCGCATTAGCGATGTAAAAGTAGAGCGACCCTTACGTGAACGTTTAGAAAGAAATAAAAAATACGAGATTATATCGACTTACCTTAATTTAGAGCCGGGGATCATCCGCGCTGTTAACGGGACTCGTATGCCAAGTCTCCAGCCATTCCTGGCGCCTCTCGTTCGCGCAGAGCTGCGTTTCGAGACGACTAAGAAAAAATAAAAGTGGAAAAAAATAGGAGCCGTATTTCATGAATTATAAATAGGGTACAAAACGTTTCGTTTGGCTGAATGATTAAGGAAAGAGGTTCGCCGATAACCAAATACATATATACATATATATATATATATATATACATATATATATATATATATATATATATAGATATATATATATAAAATTCGATTACCAAGATCATCCAAATAATATATGTGGAAATGTAAATAATTGTAATCGATTGTATGACAATATACTGCCAAAATTTGGTATAGTAGTCGTTATATAACTATAAATCCGAAATTATTATTACAAATAAAAACTAACAGACTAAGTTTCGGAATTACTGTTCATTTCAATATAAACTAACCCTTTTGGAACGTTCTAAATGGCACTTACGTTTTGATACGATCGCTCAGAAACCCCCGTCAAGAGTCATAAGCGTCGTTTGACGCAAATACGAGCGTAGCGAAATAACCAATCGAACCCTTACGTATCCTAGGTTACGTCGACGACCAGCCTTTACCATTAAGCGAACGGGGTACCGCGGGATTCTTCAAGATGGCCAGGCGAACTTCGCAATTGTCATATGGTGGCCAAGTTAAAAATATGAATATCGTAACACTCACCTAAAACATAACCGGAAACCGAATGATACGGCGGTGGTAGGGGAGCCACCAACGATACTGGCTGCTTCGAAAGTTCGAAGAGAAAAAGCTTGCCAAGGGAAATTTGCTACAGTCTGGTAGCGGCAAGTCAGCTAGCGTTAGCGGAGGAACCCATTACGACATCTCGCGAAAGGAGAGGAAGAGCTCGGGGGGGGGGGACCCGGGGGGGGGGACGCGTCATCCTGGCACAGAGAGCGGGATGCCTCGTTGCCATGGCCACCCCCGAATTATAGAGCTTGCGCACAAATGAGATGAGCCGAAGCGTTCGGCGACGACGGTTCCCCGAGATTTCGGGGCTGAACCGGGACCCGCGCCTCAACTGACCCAGTCGTTGCGATCGCGAAAGCGCGCGGGGTACTGGCGAAAAAGTCGATTCCCGACTGACACGGCGCGTGTGGTAGACGAAATGGCCTCCGCAACCGCTCTTCGGATCAGAGAGCAAACTTTACCTCCGACCGACTCGGGCCGCCGTCTCTAGTGGCGCTCCGCGTCTGGTCGCTATTGAGCCCGTTACAACCCTTATCTATCTTCGCTTTTGGGTGTTGTCCGAAAACGAGAAGCGCGCGCTGTGGGCACGCTCGCAATCTCGCTAAGTGTGTCGCCCATTTCGGAAATTCTACTCATAAATTCAGGTTTTAGCCCGTTCTCGAACTTCTCGTATTTAACACGCGCGTTTTTTTTTCAAGCCCCGGCGATCAACCGTCATTTAAATTCCAAATCAATGATATCGACTATTATCATATTATTCAGAACGACTGAATGATTTCATTTTCGTTACATTCGTCTATTGTTTAGTTATGCCAAAAGTAATTAATTGTTTTTGGCTCGGTTTTTGGTTATACATGCATTTGTCTAGTTACACCACTGCGTATATTGAAACGCGAGGGTTTAGTTGAATCTATTCTAGAGGGTTTGGGCTAGAGATGTTCAAAGGGATCCCTCACTCACAACAGGGGAAGGCATAGGGGTCACAAAAAAACTGGTTTTGAAGCACACTGCAAGTCTGGATTTTACGTTACCCCTATGCCTCCCCCTGTTGTGAGTGATGGAACCCTTTAACAGCTAACACCAAAATATACTTCATTTTGCTCTTGGAAATTAAATTGCAAAAGAATTTTTCTACACGAAGTAATCTAGTCGGTTGATGCCAAAAATACTACACTTTGATCTTAGCTAAGCCTATCAAGTGAGAAGCAAATTGTGAATCGAAACAAAATTAATAACGAGAGGTAAAATCCGTTTAAAATTCACGAAATCAATTTATTTCCAAATTCAATGTTTTGGAGAAACAGTTACTTCTTTTTCAAGGATATTTACGGTTTAGTTTTGTAACCTATTATTAAATTACAAATATAATTGTTTTATTTAAAGTCATCGATTTTGGAATTGATGTTTTTAAGTTTTTCGATACGTATTGTGTAACATTCAGAAAAAAGCAAAATAAAATTCTACAATCTACAAAATTCTCGAACAAATCAACAAATCTGGTTTGAAAACCAAAACGTTTTTTTTCTAAAATAACCAAATCCAAATTTTTTTGGTTTAAACCATTTTTTTTTAAATTAACCCATTCGCAATTATAAAAAAAAACCGTAAAAAAATTAAACTAAATTCAACTGTACTTTGGAAAATAAAATTTTTAATTTTTTGGCAGGTTAGGAAAAAACTTTTATCCCATCAAAAGTTTTCAAATCCCATGGTTTTTACAAAACTTGAGGATTAAAAGAAAACCACACGGGTTAAGCCAGCATGAAAATTTAAAGGTCAAATCTTGTTTTTGCGCAGTCAGCAGATAAGATGATTAAAGGGTAGAACCCGTTAGTTTTTTGTAATTTATTTCGTTTTTTCAGTCGTATATTTCTATCAATTGTGTGTTTAGCGTATTAGTTTTCAAGCGTAATAGTTCATTTATGAAGAAAATATCGAGTTGTTTAAATCGTGCCCTTACACTTATGTTGGTCTGGTTTTTAACTGGGTCGTCAATACTTCGTAATTTATTTTAAACGTTTTCTCGACTGATTAAGATGTTTAATGCAGTTCATCAATTGGGTTCGTTCGTTTTTATTTATAAAGAGCCCTAACTATTCCGTCTACGGTCATTTATGGATATACGAGCTGTCGTTTAGTCAAGTGGGTTTCTGTGCTTTGTGAATGGTAAGTTTTTCGCTTCTTGTTAATACATTTTTTATTGGTGTGGATATTTGGACATCTACGATTCCTAATGCAGTCATTGATTTCCTGGGTGTGCGAGTCATTATATAATATTGGAAATTGGACGGTATTGATCTTTTTCATGCGGGATGTGTCACAACGTCAACAGGAAGTCTACGAGTCGTCCACTACCAGATGTCGAATATAGCTATTCTACGGTATCTTCATCAAGGGAGAGTGCTGAAATAAAATGAGCGTTAAAGATGCGGCAAGTATTTCGTAAGCGAGAAAAATACAAATACCCTCTGTAGATATTTCTTTCATTAAAATTGGCTTCGTATTATACTTAACTGATAAACTTGTTCTGTAAATAGGGTTAAATTCAATTGTGCATTGTTTTAGTACCTCTAACTCGCTGTTGTAATTACTTCATTTATATTATTCTGAATAAATTAAACTTGGTTGTTTCGTCTCAATTATTTTAATTAAAATTAAAATTTTATACCGGGCGGGATTGAACCGGGATTACGTTTTTAGTAAATAACTCTGAATTGCGGAGATATCTTTCAGGGTCGTCTCGAGAAATTAATACCACTAGGGACAATTCTTCCGAGGAGAGGTATATTTTGGCTTGCCAACTTGTTTATTACACAAAAATTACCAAAGAGACTCATCTGGCAAGCGCTTGATTTTATAGAGTCAGAAGTGTTCAGCTGTGTGACTTTAAATTGATTTAGCAGTCTTCAAGAAATTGTATACCCACGGCTTTTGTTTCTCATTTAGAGACAACGAAGCACCCAACTTCTCTCCAG
Organism: Leiobunum rupestre; assembly: GCF_980474605.1. NCBI lineage: Eukaryota > Metazoa > Arthropoda > Arachnida > Opiliones > Sclerosomatidae > Leiobunum > Leiobunum rupestre. The sequence goes on along the minus strand of NC_143387.1, from coordinate 28,522,430 downwards.
GCCCGTACACGGGGGGGGGGGGGCGCCAGGGGATGCTCAGCGCCCCCAAATGAGTACTTGAGCATCCCCAATCCGACTGACCCAAAAAAAATCGATTGCTCAATTACCGAATGATATGATTTAAAATATTTGTATATTAATCAAAAAGGAAAATTACTTTTACTAGAGAGCTAGTATCAATAAATATTTGAAACCATTTTACTAAAGTTTTTGAAAATTGCTTTCGCGCGTCTTACTGCACCAGAAAAACTTTTCAATTGTAGAAATATTGAACCAGCTTATCAAAAATGTTTGACGGATATTTTAGGGCTACAACCGGATTAGTATATTTACTAATTACATAGGTGGGGAGATAAAAATTACTCAAGGTATTGGCACCCCCTAAAAGAATTTGAGCGCCCCCGAGTTTTGGCGGCTGTGTACGGGCCTGCTTCTCTCTAACAAATCTAACAACACACTCCCCTCTTACAACACATTTTTAACTTCCCCTTTTAGGGTCCCAAAAAACTCCGGATATTGGCCGGGCTGCACTTCTTAGGTGTTTCTCGTGACTTAGATAAGTTGGAAATTTTCCACCTTGCCTCTTTATTTTACAGCTGGCCCCTGCTGTATTTTTGGTTATTTCCGTTTTCAATATAATTATTGTTTTTTCAGTAATTTTTAATTTTTTTTATAATAATTCAATACATATTAAATAAAAATTAATACACTGAACCTATAATAGTACCATTAGTAAATTATAACACACTTAACTTAATCATACACTACGAGATTATTATTGAATCAATTCTCGAAGGGGTTATCGTTCGTTTCCGAGAAACCACTTCCTGATCGTTTCCAGTTGCTTCATGACCTTGAAGATTTCTACCGTCGTTTACGCATTACGTCCCATTTTGCTGACCAAGGCTCCTTCTACTATCTTCGAGCAAATACACAACCAAAAACCAAATTTCTTCAACCTCCAAGGAAAGAACAAGACTCTCGACTTGTTCATCACCGCCTGCAAGAGTGAAATTGATAATATGCAGTTCACCGCTAAAAATAGATAAATTTAACTTTTGATGAACGTGCTGCAATACGTTCTCTTCGAGGTAAGTGTGATATCGTCATTAAACCTGCTGATAAGGGGGGTGCTATTGTAGTTTGGAAGAAGAACCTTGACGTCACCGAAGCCTTACGTCAGCTTTCTGACCCTGTCTTCTATGAGGAGCTTCAAATTGATCCGACAACCGAGTATCAAAAGCTGATCATTTCTGAAGTCAGTGAAATGATCGAGGAAACAGATCTTCATCCCATGGCGATTTGTCTTATAGTAGAAAACCACCAGACCCCTCTGTGTTTTATTTTCTGCCTAAAATCCACAAGCCTAATAATCTTGGTCGTCCCATTGTCTCTGCCTGCTCCTGTCCTACAGAGTACATTTCGAGTTTTCTGGACGGTGAAATGCAGCTTTTTGTGACTTCTCTTCCAAGCTACATTAAAGATATTAGTGGTGCTCTCCGCCGTCTCTCTTCTTTCAGGCTAACAGGTGGCTTATTTCAGTGGAAATCAAATCTTCATACACGGTGGTTCCCCACGCGGAGCTGGTGTTGACATTAAACGCTTTCTCTTTTGCTGGCAAGTTCTACAGACAGGTTAGCGGGGTTGCTATGGGAACTAAGATGGGTCCAAATTTTGCGAATTTATTTGTTGTATGGGTCGAGGAGCGCTTCTTTTTATGTAATGTTGGTCCCATTCTGGAGTTTTATGATCGTTTCATCTATAACGTCACCCAGTTTAGCTCTTGTAGTTGTCATGACCTTGACACGTTCCTTACTGCCTATTGTGCCATGAATCCTGCTTTGGAATTCACTGTTGATATCTCTGAAACTACGATTGTCTTTTTGGATTTAACTATTTCGGTTTCTGGTGATGGCGTTTCAACCACGCGGTATCGCGAGCCAACTGATTCACGTTCTTATCTTTTGCCGACTTCTTCCCATCCTCGGCACACCACTAATGCTATTCTTTATTCCCAGTTTCTCCGTTTACGTAGAATTTGCTCTTCAGATGACGACTTTAATAAAATGGCTGCCGAGATGCGGTTCTCTTTCTCGGCAAGGGGTTTCTCTGATACTGTCTTGCAGTCGGCCCTTAACAGGGTGTCCACTGTCTCCCAGAATGAGGCCCTTGTCATGAACCCAAAAATGTCTAGAGGCCATATGTAGTTCTAACGTACCATCCTCAAATGTGTTGGATCGAGACTGTCATTCGGAAGCATTACCGCCTTCTACAACTGGACCCTGTCACGAGCAATATTTTTACTGAACCTCCAAGATTAAGCTAACTACGTGATAATAACTGCGTTATCTCCTCATCTCTAGCTCGATGCCGGGCCAAGATTCTCGAGTGACTGATGAGTGTACTAAAGAATGCAATCGTCCCCAGTGCAACACTTGCGCGTTTGTGTCGTCTGACCTTACCGTCCGTGGTCCGAGGTGTGATTTCACCATCAAGGGGTCTTTCAGCTGCCCGACTGTCAATCTAATCTAAGCTCTCAGCTGCAAGGTTTGCGATATTCTTTTCATTGGTGAGACTCAGAGGCAGCTCGCTGATCGATTCAGAGTACATCTCAACGACATTAGAAAGTCTGCAGCTAAGAACTACATCACTGATCACTTTAACAACACAAACAATATCACGCGCAGTCGCATGCAATATTTCTCACGCCGTTTTTCAATTTCGTTATTGAAATCCATAGATATAAGAAATGTATATAAAGGTCTAGATAAATTTCGGGGCGTCTAAGCCTAACATAAAATACGGAATTGACAGCTAGCAGACACCGAGGAAGGCACGTGACCAAGAGCGCGAGCTCTCTTAGCATTTTAGTACTAAGTGCTTGACTTTTCCGCCGGCAGTAGTCTTTAGACACCATCTGTTGGTGATTTTTAGTATAATTTTTAAGCAGGAGACAATGGCTCTCGCGACGATAGCTCGAGCTTTCTTACCGATAGATAGCGCCTTATAAGGATAGCCTGCAGAAATTACGCGTGTCTGCTAGCTGTCACCTCCGTATTCACTCCCTTTGAAATATTTTATCTAGACCTTTATATATACGTTTCCTATATCTATGTTGAAATCTTTGTTATTAAGAATTAGGCTTAGGGAATTATTTTTATGTGGAAAGTATATATTTTTAGGAGTAGCGAAGTTATTTCAGTGTAGCTTTACTGCTGTTCCTATATTATGCCCATCGATCGCAACATCTGCTGCAAGTGTCATCAATGTGATCCGCAGAAAAGTGTAGCTATCGGGAAAACTACCCTTTGGATTTCCTGTACATTCTGCAAGCCTGAACGTTGGTTTCATGTTGATTGTCTTGGCATCTCACACAGTGATCTTTCTAAGTGTAAAACAAATAGGCGTTGCTCTCTCTGTGCATCTCGAAATACTGGCGAAAATTGTACAACTTATGCTCTTCGTAATACTTTCATCCTGCGTTCTAATTCTACCACTAATGCTTCTAGGAACTTTAAAAGAAAATGCGAACATGATCTTACAAAGCTGATTGCGACCAATAATAAGCATTTCTTTGGCCACGTAAATAAATTGCGCACCACTAAATTCGTTTTTGCAGAAATAATGGGCATGTATGGTATAATAAGCGATAATCCTACTTCAATGGCCACTACCTTAAATGAACACTTTAACGTGGTCTCCTCTCCGATACCTGATTTTCCCTAATGTGGTGATGTTAGTCATATTCCACCTAACCCTGGTTTAACACATTTTACCTGCACCGAATCAGATATTCTGAAACAGCTCCTGGTGCTAAATTCTTCCCAAGCCACTGGTCCTGACGGTTTAAATCCAGTCCCCTTAAAGAGGTTAGCAACTACTCTCGCCGTCCCTCTATTTTTATTATCAACAAGAGTTTTGCCACTGGCAAAGTACCAACACAATTGAAATGTGCTAACATTACACCAATACACAAAACTGGAGCACGAAACGACCCATCACACTATCGACCAATCGCCAGCACCTGTCATGTTGCAAGTATTATTGAATGTTTAGCAGATGAGCAAAACCACTCCCATCTAGTGGAAACGCATTTCTTACACCCATCTCAGCACGGATTTCGATCCTAACATTCCTGTACAACTAATCTCCTTACTGCCACAAACGAGTGGACTACCTGGCTTGATGAAGGCAAACCTGTTGATGTCATTTACCTGGATTTTGCCAAGGCATTCGACACTATTCCACATCCCGAACTGATCGAAGCTCTTAAATCTGCTGGTGTCGGTGGACTAGCTCTCTCCTGGCTTTCTGATTCCATCACTGCCAGACAGCATTCTGTGGTACTGCAAGGAAGTGCGTCTCCTCCACTAACTCCTCTAACTGGTGTTCCACAGGGCTGTGTGCTTGGACCACTGCTCTTCTCGATATTCATTAACGCCTTGCCAAGCGCTGTGAAAAATGCCAGCATATACCTTTTTGCAAACGATTCTAAATTGGCCCACCCTATTCACACTCCCCTGAAAAAACTTCACCTCCGCGGCGATCTGGACGCAGTGTCGCAGTGGGCTTCCAACCATAAGATGAAATTTAATATTTCCAAGTGTGGAGTACATCATCTAGGTCATAAAAACCCTTGTTTAACCTACTCCATGGATGGCGCTGTACTTCCGAAGTGTGATTCTCCTGTTAGAGACTTAGGAGTCTCTGACGTTCAGCCACCATACTACCAAAGTGGTCAATCGCAAAAACTCCATCACGGGCCTTACTCGGCGAGCATTCTTCTTTAGGAATCCCAGGTTAATGCGAACCCTATACACCTCATTGATTTTACCTCAAATTGATTACGCCTCTGAAGTGTGGTGTCCTCGTCTGGCGGGTGACCAAGACCGACTGACTAAAGCCCACAACTGGTTCCCAAAACTGACAAAAGGCCTTGAAAAATTGTCCCCTGAATCTAGAGACAAACCCAATGTGTGCAATTTCTCTGCCCTTTTTAGAGGTCGGAGATGGTTAACTTTTATTAATTAGATAAAGCTCTCAAAATTATTCGTAAAACGTTTTGATCAAGTAATTTATATTTATGTATTATCCGATTAATTGTTTGATAAATTTGTAAACTTAATCGGAAAAACGACGTTTTTTTCGATAAAAAGCTCAAATTTTACGAATAATACATGTTTTTTAATCATTATCCGAAATATTAGACGGTAAATTTCTTTGTTTACATTTTTTTCCGAAAAAATCAATTTAAAAATGGATTCTGATTAACCGTCCCCGACCTCTAGCCCTTTTTAAACTCGACCCCTTGCACAGAACAAGAAACAATGGAGCTAAAATAATAAAACCTCAGGTCCTCACTACCACTCGTCAATGGCATTTCGCTGTTCGAACTGTTAATGATCGGAACTCTCTGCCAAAAGATGCTTTTGCATGCACCACGCGTCGTGGATTCAAATTTTTTGTACGTGAACATCTTTTAACATACGAACATAGTTCCCTGTAATATACCTATTGTTATTTTTTTTAATATTTATTTCTTCCTTTCTAACTTTTTATTAATATTATTTATTATATACCTACTGTATTGTCTAAATGGGCTTACCGCTACATATAAGCTATCCTAGCTTCGTGGTTTTTTTATTACAAATAAATAAATAAATCAATGACGTCTCTATTTGGTCCGAGTTTCGCGTCTTTTTGTTCGCTCGAAGACCTATCGGTACGAGCTATTAGTAAGTTTTTAAATTTCTTCAAATTTGTAGGGTTTAGCTTTATTATCCTTTTTCATAATGGACTTATCTACTTATTCGCTAATTATATATTCCTTTACAATTCAGTCCATAGGTGGTTCCTTTTAACTTAACGTTAACTATGATACCTTGATGAATTTCATATAAATATCCTATTCCACATACAACTTCAAGGCGACATCAGATAGTCAGTTTGCTCCTTAATCGTCGACTGCTGCTTCAATCTTTGTCACTTGTCTTTTCCCGGTTTTTTCTATCCAATTCTTTTTAATTTTATTTGTATGATTTTGTAAGGGCAGTTTCACATTCCTTGGCTTTTTCGAACCGTTTTGAAATTCCCTGATTTTTCCAGGTTTTCCAGGTCGTGTACGAACCAAAGAAATATCAAAGGTAAAGTTCTAGAATGCTGTCGTCTATTGCGGGGCCTGAAGCACGTTGATCTAGAACCTTCTAGCCAATGAGATACCATAGAGTGGTTCCGCTTCACGCAATTAGTGATTTTGCGTCCAGCCATACAGGTACAATGAGCAGTTAAGATTTCACCGCAGCTTCTCACTAAGATCCAATTATGTAAATACTCTTCATTAGCTCTCTGAGAGTGCTTTACCTAAAAATGTAATGCATTTTTTTTAGCAATGTTACTTTTAGAGTTAAATATTTAAGATAATAACAACTTACCATTCCCAATACGAGGACTAAGTTTCCATCTAGTTTTTTTACTACAATTTTTTTAATATGTCCGCTTGTTAAGAAAGTATGTGATTCCATACTTTTATGGTTCTTCATTTCCTTTAACGTAACAGAATTTGTAGTATGCAACAAGTACATTGAGATATCAGGAAATTGCACCTTAGGCCATTGTGAAGCATCAGATGTATAATTGTCTACATTTTCTTCATATGGATCAAATCCAACAAATTTTAAATACTTTTTTTTTTATATAATATTCTATCTTCTTTCCCTAAACACTCAAAATAGCCCTTATAAAATTCTTTTGATTTAATAGAACTCATTTTTAAACTATCTATGAAGCTAAGCCTAGGACTTGTATTGAAATTTCAATGGCGAGTCAGACCGTCGACTGCTAAAGCGCGCTTACAAATTACTGGCAGTACTGTACGGGGAGAAGCACAGGGGATGAATTCGAGGGGGAAAGGACGTTACCCCCTTTAGTGAAAACTATGTATAGGAATTCTACAAATAATCATAAATAAGTGAAAGAATTGACAAGGTAAATAATTATTTTCTTATAAATTGTATTTTAATTAAAACTAAAATTTACTTTTAAATATAATTGTATTGAAAGTAAAATAAAATTAAATACATATACACTTCAAATAATTTCCTAATTATTTTTAATTGGCTTGAACTTCAGAATGACCATAATAATACCTATTTCTGTTCTTGAATCTTTAAAAGTTGCGTTCATAATGACTAAAATTTTCATAGCCTTCAAACACAGCTCAGCTCTGTTATGATTATATCATAAAAGAATATTTTACAGAAAAACAATATTTAAAGCTTTCACAATGTTATTAGCTTACCATTTATGTGTTCAACATTTTTCAAAAAAAATAAAACCCCAACTAATGTTACCTGAGAGGAACGTACGTGACTTTTGGAAAACATTTGAAGAATACTTAAGTGTTTAATTATTGACTTCATGCAATGTATAATATTTGTATTATTTTAATAAATGTTTTTAAACATATATCGACTATTAGATTATTATTGTCACTATTCTGGATACAAAACAGAAACAGGTCTGGTTGTTTCTAAATAAGTCTTTGTCTCGGGTTGTGTAATATTGTTAATTTATTTTCCTTCAGCTGTTAATTTTTCGAAAGAGTCTTCAAGAATAATATTTATTTCCTAGTATTTATCGCATTTTATAATGAAAACCAGTTAAAATTAGTAATATAATACATGCAGCCAAAGCTAAAAAAATACATAATTTATCCTCAAGACTGCAGGTTCAAGTTTCCTTTCTGACAAAGATCCCTGTCATTGTTTCATATTTATTATTTAACTTAATTAGTTAAACAATCTTTAACGTAAACATTACATTAACTTGTAAATTTATTTCATAAGGTCAGGAAAAACAGTAAATCAATTTATAATTGTGTCCTCCAGCTCGGTCTAAAGACGCCATTTTATTTTTAAAGCCCCAAAGCCACCCGGTGACTACCTCCAGTACTACTTTGTTTTTCAAATACGTCATAATACTAAGAACCAATGGAGAGCGCCCGCGGTTTTTGAACTGTCGCAGAATGATCTATCATAAAAATAACATGGGTTCAATGAGAAATGGTATACTTCCTCCGAAGGGTTTTATTATGAACCTCTGGTTATACTAAAATTTCTATTAAAGGGATATAAATATATTAATAAATAACAAACCTAATTTTAAATCGCCGTGTTGAGAATTATCTATAAAAAATAATAATAAAGAATAATTCAAGCCATAATAAGCCCATAAGCAAGGTTTCTTAAATAGACTGGTTGACCGACTCCGTCTGAAAAACCTCATGTAAAAAAAGGGTGAGCTTTCCTGCAATAGCCCGGGTATTGAGATCAGAGCCATCCCGTGATTGACTTCTGAAATAAACTGAAGGTTCAAGGTCGTCAATCAGACAAGTTTTTTTTTAGCACAACGCGTTCGTTTTCAGCGGTTTTTCATGCTATTAAAAATGTTCAATTAAATAGGCCTAAATATAAACGTAAACGATAACGTCGAGTAAAACATTAGTTATTTTTTATCTTATATGTTTAGTTTTAAAATACGAATTGCCTAAATGTTGGGTGTTAAATTGTACAACTTCAACCTATCCGAGAGTTAATAGAGCATATGGCGACCAAAAAAAACTGTAAATATCAGGTTCCACATTTTTTGAAGCTCCAAAAGATTTGGAAAGGCTTGCTAATTGGCAAAATATATTTAAAGAGAAAAGTGGTTTAAAGCCTAGATATATAATATGTGAAAAACATTTCAATGAAGAGGATATGTAGCACACAAAATAAAAAGTTCACGAAATGTAGCCAATGCTTGGACTCTCTAAAAGACATCTCTGGAAATTTTATGCCCGAAGCTGCTTTGGTGAAACTAAAATCGAATGGCGGTTTAGTCTGTCCATCTCTTTCTCTTTATGAACTTATTTATTTAATTGAACAGTCAGTTAAGAAAATTAGTTAAATCTTGTACCCGCCTTGAAGGCATATATTGCCGAATTACCGCGGTTTTCTCTTATTAAAAAACGGTTATTTCTACCAAGTTTATGTGTATTTTGTAAATGTTCGACCGTTGGTGGCTTCTCATGTTAAATTGCTACAAGAAAATTAGTGTCGACATAGAGGATACTTTTCAAACAATTATAAATAAAGTATTTGAATCGCCTGAACTCCCAAAAAATTTAGTTGGATGTAAAAATCATTATTAAGGTGTAACCGCAAGGGCCCTCAACTTATATGTAGTGTCCAGATTTCATTTCATACCTAGAAACATGAATCGAAACCTACCAAATCCTTGCTAAACAATTTAAACTCACAGAAAATGACCTTAAACAATGAAATTTATACTAAAGAATTTATTAGTATATATTTGTAAATAAATACAACAGCAGTCTTCTCTAATATAAAATAGAATATATTAATTATTTTATAATTATAAATTATCAGATCTAGCTAAAAATAGCTACTATACCTTTTAAATTTTGTAATTATTTAAAAAGTTGTAATTTTCGGCATAAAATAAACGTGCAAGTAGTTGCGTATATTAAAATGTATTTTCCTTATGTATAATTTGAAGTTTCATTAATAAAATTATTAGAAAATCATTTAAAAATGTCTTAAAACCCAATTTTAGGATAACTACCGTAAAAATTGTAGGTCTAATAAAATCGCCGGCCTAATAAAATCCAATGAGGTAGAATAAATAGAGATCCAAATCCGCTTTCCAGGATCTACCGTTTCGCGGGACAGTATTTGTTGAGTTGGAGAGTTAGACCTAGTAATTGAACTTAACCAAATCGTGTTGGCGCCATCAATCGTGTTATTGGAAAACTAAACCTTAATATATTTTGCAAAAGTGTCTGCTTATAGAAACAGATGGCGTGTCCCGCGAATCCCAGATTTGTTTGGATCTCTATTTATCCTACCGCATTCATAAAATCGCTCGGGCGCGCTTTCCAAAAATCTTCATGGTTACAGACGCGAGCATCATCTACTAGCGTTTGAAAATCGTATCGTAAATGATCAACGCTAAAACGGCCAAGTCGGTCAACCATGCAGTCTATTTAAAGCCGGGTTTTCATGGTCGCTTGTAGCTTGAAAAAATTTGGCTTGAGCTAGAAATAGTTTAAAGTTCGCGCTCACGCTGAAATAGCTTCTGTTTTCAAGAACGCTTGTATTTTGTAGATTGGAACACGTTTCAAGCGCCGATCAAATCCAACTAGATATTTTTACGCCCAAGCGAAAATTTCGCGAGTGACGTCGGTCCATGTGACTTCAGCCAGCCAATGGGTATGTAGTATGTGCTAGTGTTGGTACCGAGGCTTATCACACTATTGTACGCTGCACGCGCTGTTCGAAACAAATAACAATGAGTTCAACCACAACCAAATTAACGAAAAAGCAACAAAAATAAATAGAAAGAAAAGAGAAAGAAGATAAAAAAAAAGGGAAATAGAAGTGAAAAACCATTTTATAAGCCATGTGAAGGATAACCCAACAGTTTGGAACCGAAAATTAAAAGAACACCCCGACAGAGATGCAGTAAATGTTGCATGGATAGAGTTGAGGAAAATTATGCAAATAGGGTGCACCCACCATCGTTTGTTTTTATATCTTCTTTAATGGTTTTTGGCGTTGATAATTACTAAAAGTTTAAGCAATAAACATTTTTTTTAATCAAAAGACGTCTGCGATTCGTAACCGCCATTTTTATTTCGGCAAAAAAATAAACGCGGCACGCTAGAAATATCTTGCATCATGAAAACGCGAAGCGCTTTCCTTGCAGCTTGAGCGCGAAATATAAAATAAAGTATACGCTTCCCGAAAAATGGGAAAATCTCAATCTTTTCTTTTTCAAGCTACAAACGTCCATGAAATCCCGGCTTAAGAAACCTTTTCATAACTATCAAAATTAAAACCTATCCAAATGGTTTAAATCTTCTAACTGCATTTCAGAAAATTCTAAAGTATTATATCCACTTATCTCTATGGTTTGGAGGTGAACAACGGAAGTTTTTCTATTGTTCGAAAGAAAACTATATTATTTTAGGATAGAAAAGACGTGAATTTACCGATAATTTTCAAGAGTAACTACATGCTCATGGATGTTCGTTTTGGTGTTGCGAGCAAAATTTGTCGTCAAACATGCATTAATTTAATGTTCGAAAAATTTCTTCCGTGAGTGACTGGCGCATTAACAAACATTGTATTTGGATGTTGATTTTTCTAACAACCCTAACCGATGGAAGACGAATACCACCTATATCCTTTAAAAGGATTAGAAGTTTAGTTGGGCATTTTGCGTAGCAATAATCTGTTAGTAGGGAATTTATCCAGAGGTGTACCGACTAGGGTTAAGTAGGATAATATTTAACCGGGCGCCAAGCTATCATGTAGGGTGGTTCCAAAACACTCCTATCTTTATTGTCCAATTGAGGCAGTCAAGATGGCTGTCTCACTGCCCGAACGTTGTTTCGCAAAGCGCACTTTTGTCCGGGGCTGGTTGTTTTAGGTGGCCGCTGTAGTGCTTAAGGCGGAGCAGCGGGGTACAAATACATATACTTATGTTCAATTGTTCCTTCAACCAGTGATAATTCTGATTCTTCGTTCAATAGAATTTTAATTACAGATTTATATCTAAAGCAATTTCTAGTTGTTCCAAAATTTATCACGATATCTCATATCTATGACACATACAGAACAAAATCGAACTTACGACGGACGGACTAATGTTGTCGTTGGTAAATTAATCGGTAGGTTATACAAAATTTGAAGTAAGACGGTACCAACGACGATACTAAACTAACTGAAAGCAAGGGGTAGAAATGTACGCGTTGTAGTGTTAACTTAACTTAGATAAATGATTCGATTGATAAAATATTAAACAGAAACTTTATTAAAATATGATCTAGCTACATCTAGTATGCTGTGTTTATCTCTCTGACCCGTTTGTCCCGTTCTTCACAGAATATAACAATAGGGTCAGATATAAGGATGATTTACGTTATTGGTGTCTATGGCTTAGGGGATAGAAAAGAGAAACACAATACAGAACACGACATCTCCCTTATCTTTGAGAAATGACATTGGTTTAGGTTAAAATTACATTTCGTGTATGAGTCGTCTTGGTTTTACACGAGTGTCTTGTAAGGTATAACGACTCTGCGCTGGTTGTGGTTCTTGTGGCGTAGAAGGTGACATGGGAGATGAAGACTGGTGACAATCCTGGAGATTATTCAAGTTTGGTTTAATGGGCGTAGCAGCCGGAAGTTCGGGTTCCATTACTGGTTTATAGAAAGATGGATTTCGAGTAATGGAATGCACATCACGTTCAGCGGTAATTGTTGGGCCTTTTATCGTTGTGATTTTATATGGAAGAGGACTAAAATAGGGCGAAAGTTTATTTGTACGTTGGGTTTTGACTAGAACGGTATCACCAATGTTTAACGAATGAGGCGTGGCATGATTACGTTTATCTTGATAAGCTTTCATTTGTGCCTTTGCACGGGTGTCTTGTGGTGCCACTTCTTCGAAGCCTGGTGGTAGTGTCCGTCCACTAGAAGGAAGTTTCTAGCGAACTGATCGTCCAAACATAAGCGTCGAGGGAGAAAAGTTGGTAGTGCAATGCGGAGTATTGCGATAATTGCGGAGGAAATTCTGCACTTCGAGTTTCCAGTAAGTTCCACTTATTTCCGCGGCACGGATAGCTTTATTAAGCGAGGTCATAAATTTATCGGCGGTGCCATTTTCTCGAGGCCATCGAGGCGCAGGGGCGTACCGAAGAGTGTAAGTTTGGGGGGGGGGGGGTAAGTGAAATTTGCCAAGTAAAAACCAAAGTTTGTCAAGTTGTCTAAGTTTGGATTGCTACGGTAGATTTCAATTTAAAAATTATAATTGGTGGCGCCATCCACTGTTAGCGGCGGGAACTATATACTATACAATTGAATTAATGGTACTAATGTACTTTGGAAGTTATAGATGGCGCCACCCGTATTATGATAGAGTTGACGGCTGAGTGCGCCGACTGGAAATTTCATAATTTGTTTCGCTAAACTACGACTACCGAACGCGCTATGTCATTCTAGCGGTACTATTCCCAAGTCAATGGCGAAAACGGCTCGGCGTCTAGTCATATTGAGTGAAGCATTTGCGTACTCTCTTTATATATAAAGTGAGATACACGAAGAAGAAAACAGAGACTGAACGATGTTACAGCAATTTAAAAATCCCATCAAACCCGCTTACTATTTTCTCGTCGTGTATCCCACTGTAGTTAAAAATAGATATATTTCATCCTGACGAATACTAGTTGTTGTTTTACTGAACTGCTTTGAATAACTGGAATTATTCATACCCAAATATAACATAAGAAATTCAAACACTTATTACTGAAATATTAACGTAAGAACAACCGACACTGTATCACACCATATGATCACACGTTATCTTTACCCAACGCAACTTTAGGAATATTGGCTTGTGAAATTTTGACTTTCCTAAAGAATATCACTATAATATTCACGACTTACCTAATTTACCCGAAGTAAAAAAAACTAACATCTCCTATAGAAATTAAAACTATTTTATAAATTTTATACAGATTTCCAAATTTAACGTAGAAAATGAACACATGGGCGTCCATCTTTGGGAACCAGACTTTAGTGCGTAAAAGTTGCTTCGTTTTCACTAAGCCTAAATTTCCTTCGTGCCCGATTGCAAGTACACGGTCTTGAAGAACCGGTGGTATATAAATGCGATGTTGTCTAAGAATAACTCCGTCATTTACCGAGAGTTCATTCTTAAGCACTGCGAAAGCTTTAATTGTCTCATGGTCGCCATGGAAACATTTTTATTTCGCCGCCGAATTAATTTCCATTATTAGAGTATAATAATTGCGTTTTGAGATCTAAATTCAAACCACATAGATTTTTCTATTGGTAGTGCTACGATTTCTAGGCTGTTGCATTGTTTGTAATTGAAACCTCGCATACATTTGGGACATGAGTGTTATCGAAAGCGATGACATTACCACTTTTTGATATGCTGCAGTGAATTGTTTACAGGTACGGTTATTGTTCCACCTAGCTCTCTGACGAATTGTATTCAAGTACAATTCTAAATTATCTTCAGATAATTTATAGGTTAAACTTTAAACTTAATAAATTGTTTACGAAATCGGATATGGGTCAATATAACTTAAGCCAATTAAACTTTATTATTTAAGGGTGCATCGGGGAATAAATAAATTTCTCAACAACATGTAAAACACTGAATTGCTACGGCAAAACCATTAATAGCAGTCTTCCTCTGAATTTCAAGGATAAACTTGCTTTCTACATCTATCAAATTGAAAATAAGTTATTTTGCCTTCATTAAATCACAGTTTAAATGTATTGTATTTTATTTGTTAATAAATTATAGCATTGTTGTACTTTAGAAAGTTAACTTAATTTTCGAAAATATAACCTATTACCAGTTGCTTTGAACCTATAAAGTTTAGTTTTTAATCCTTCAATTTTATTTCGAGCAGTTCTTGGTTTTCCACTAGCAGATGGTTAGCATCACGTATTTTTGTTCATCTTATTGTGATGATATTTTTGGGATTAACTAGAGTTAATAAATAATAAATCAAATAAGCCTAGGCATATGCATTTAGTTGTGAAGAAAAGTAGGAATGTGGGAAAGGTCACCAATATCCGCTCCTGGCCAGCTGGGTTTTTACTCGAGAATTCCCCCTCCCCGCTTCAACAATAGAACGCAGCAGATAGTTCTTTGGGATATATTTTTAGAAATGGCTCGGTAGGTCAGGGAAATATCGCGAAGGTAGTGACGTAGGTGGTGACGTACTTAAATGAAAGTGTCGGTTAAGAGTGGTGAAACCTTGAGGCCCTCCTATAAAAGGGACCAAAAGAGCGCGAAACAATATTACTCGTACTTTGGACAAGCTACAGGAAACTATGTCCGTCGTCAGAGGTCAGCCACGTTTAGCAGCCAGAAACTCTGCTCGTCACAGTCGTGAAACTTTAGTTTAGCATAGCTAAAACCAGTCGACCGTACACAGAAAAAAGTGTGTTTAGGTTTTGAACACATTTAAATGTTCTATACATAAACACGATTAGAATTTGAACGCTTGAAAATGTTACGAAGACTAAAATGTGTTCTATTGTGAACACATTGTGATTCTCCTAGTGTTATTCTCTTCGAAATAGATGAAAATTGATATCCTAAACACAAAACCTGAACACTTGTTCTGTGAACATGTTAATTCAAGGACATGATCTATGAATTCGTGTTCAATAGCAATAGAATCTACATTCGGCTTTACCACGATTTCTGGCCTCTTATCTAGAAAGTTTTAGAATTCGTGGCAAAAATTCGCAGAGGAAAGTTTGGTAAGTTTTTGTTTATTTACTGACTTTTTTAAACTTAAAAATAGTTTTAGAAACTTTTGTAATAGTAATTTACAAATGCAGAATAAATGCTAAAATTATTACTATTTCCCGCCAAGTGTTAGTGACTACTTTTTTAAAGTGTAGAAAACCCCTGATCTAATAATTTAAGCTATATTAACTGGAAAGTAAAATAGTTTTTAACAGTTAACTAGGTTTAAGACCATCCAAGAGCTTCGTTTTGTAACTATTCTTTTAATATTAATAAATATTCAATTTAAAGGGTTTTTACAACATAAGAGTCCGGAGATTTTCAATATGTTCACAAGCTGAACATTTCCGGTAAATCATATACAAAACCTGAACACATTAAATTTAGAACACTTTGTAACCCTGAAAACATGGCATAATAAACACGTTCAAAACCCGAACATTTCCACTTGAACACGTTCAAAACCTAACCATATTTTTAATTGAACACGTTATCGTTTTTGAACATGAGCAGAAAAGTGATGCATGATGGTGTTCATGTATTGTGTTCAATATCTGAACACATTTTTCAGTGTACAATGTAGCTACGCTCTCCGTGGAAGTCTGCCAATCAAGTCGTCCGTACACTCCGCTGGACCAACCGGACCTCGCCGTCATTGGATGCCGGAGCCGATGCTCAATGAGCCAACGTAGATAAGCACAATCGTTTCGGGGACCCCAAATTGCAAGCGGTCATTAAGCCATTCGTTGGCACCGAACTTCGTCGTTCGTCATACTTAATTGAGGAGTTCGTCTCCGTACCAACCGCGCATAGTGCTAAATAGTGGGGTACCCCCGTGTTGTAATTTAACCACCAGAAATCGTGCGTTTAGTTAATCGTCACTACCGAGCCATTTATTAAGTTACTTTTGTTTGAGAAATTGTATTAGTGTTTACTAGTTTTAATTAATATTGTAATCTAAAGTGTTTAATTAGTATTTAAGTTAGCTGCATAATAATGATAGGGAAATTGGCCACCTAGCTTAGTAGGGTTTAATCTTAATTGTGTGTAAATAACTAACGTGTGTTAAATATTAAATATCTTATCTTAGTTCTGAATCTCTTGCGTTCTAATTTCCCTTAATAACTATTCATTTCACTAGAACTAACTAATAGCGTTATTGACTACGCTGGTCAGAGGGTAGTATTAGCCTTCTTACCTGGAAAACGTTACATTATGCATACGACCGTATGATGAATATTCCGAATCAAGCACGAGCGCGCACCGACTCTCAAAAGTGTCTCTACTTATTCCTGGGTGAGTCTAAGGCTCCCTTATCTTGGAGAAATGAAGTTTACCTCTAATAATAGCATCACCTTCAATAGAGCCTTTGCAAAGTGCGTAATTGTGTTCTCCATTTCTTAGTGCGATTGCGATCGTCTCTATAAATTCCTCATACTTGATGAACCAGACTCCTATGCGCAAATTGAATTACTTTTAATGATCAAAGACTGCTTCTACTTCACCGATCAATAACATGGCAGTATTGTCTGATTAACTCCAGTATTGTATTGGCATAAACGAGGTGAATAAAGATAAAAAATATGGCTCTCGAAGTAGAGTTGTTAATTTTCCGGAAAAAATTAATTTGGAAAGGTTTACACGAAATTTTTCAGAAATTCTTTTGGATTCGAAACAATGAGGTGAAAATGCCGCAAAATCTCAATTTGCGAACAATATTAGGCTAATCATGGAATTAAAACCTTTTTATTCGGAAAAATACGGAAAATTTACAAAAAAAGGTTCTTAGAATGATCCCTTTGGTAAAGTGTGTTACGCTTATTGTCATTAGAGGAACTGACATCATTGTTACCGATCTAGTTCGACTTTTGCTGAAGTGTACCATGTTAAGAAATTAAACCGAAATTTATAGAAATGCATTTGAACTCTAAAAACATTTGACTTTTAATATACATATTTCAAATGCGCATGACAGACCATAGCAATTTGATTTCGATGAGGGTACTCTATCATGCGTGGTAAAATGCGATGGAAGATCGTAAAATGAATTAAATAGAAGAAAAATACCAGAGTCGAAATAAACTATGAACGTGTAAACACATTATAATTGTATTATTAAGCTTAAAATAATCAGCTCTGTTTGTTTGATACGATGTAGTTTTGCTTACCAGTTAAAACGAACAGATTTCCTACGATTGGCGTTAATTTAAATTTTAATAGAACGTCATTAATTGGAAAAATAATATACTAATCCCCTTTCATAGTTTTCTGTACTTAACGTGGCGGGCGTCTTCACCAGAGGCGATGGCTCCTGCTCGATGGGCTGTAATGTCTGCAAATTATTAAAAAAACACTTTAGCGCAACATGATCTTGATATCCTTTTTAAGTCTTCCTGGCGTGATCAGCTTCATTTGCTGCACCAGCTTGAGTAGCAAGAGCAAGACGAAAGGTTATCTCCCCTTCAAACTTCGAGATCAGTACTCAGTTGCTTCACTGGGGGGTGCAAACCACACTGGGCGTACCCATCAGAGGGCTGAAATTCCCATAATAATAATTTATTTTTATTTTGTTAATTTTTTTAGTATGGTCAAAGGGAATGAGTTAACGCACCAGGTGACACCACCTTTAGTGACGCCACTGTTCGGAATGGTTTCATATTTGAAACTGCACGCATCATGAACAGCCAACGATTAATGTTTTACATAAAAAATACTTCGGCCAGAAACAACAGCAACAATCTGATGACTTTACCTTGTTATTGATAGAAAAGAAGCACTTTAACTTTTTTAGTGCCTAACTATACCTTTCAGCAAACCTGCTTTGCTGCCATGTTGAATAAAAATCACTTCTGGGTAACTGCATTTAAGTTTATACAAAAACAATCACACGTATGTATATAAAGGATAAAGAACGATAATTGTTTCCTATTGGTAAGATAGTAAAAAATCCAAACTCACAAGAACCGATAATAAATTATGAAGTTGATCTTTTTTCTGTTTAACTCCTGACAACAGATAACGAAAGATTAAAAGTTTTTTTTGGAACAGAAATTGCATAGCTAGATTTTAATTTCTCTACACAGTCGAAATCAGCAGTATCGGTATTTATCCCTAAAACTTCACTTAACACTTAGGCCGAATATGTAGATTTCCATTTTATATTATCTTCAGCGGGTTTTTGTTAAGCTATTTAATTAGCTTAAGAAGTACGGTATACTGTATAAATATTAACACCTAGTCAATTAACTTTCAAACAAGGATTTCGTCAGTGACTAGAAAAAGAAATGCGCTGACGAAACGTTGTAAAGCAACATATTGCGATTGGTTGTTAAAGTTTAGTTTTTAAGCTTTTTTGTGGCAATGCTCTTATCATTAAATTTAATTTAAATTTAAGTTAAATACGTTATTTAAATTTATTGACGAACAAAAAGGAATTTACTTCCGTTTCGAAGAGATGTCGCTTCGTGGTTGCTCCGGTAGGCTCGTTTCAAATCAATACGAACATATTTTATTTTTTATAAAACGTTTCTATTACCTTTTGGCCAAAAAAACGCGAATCATGCTTTTGCACATAATTTAGCTCTTATAATGAAATATCATGGGATAAATATTTTAAACACTTTCGAATAAAATTTTATTTCTACATTAAAACAATGGCTGATGCAAGGAGGGCACTTAAATCGTAAATCGAAATAAAAGCTTTTCCATTAGGGCATATCAAGAACGTATCTACGCTGCTGAGAATATATGAGCTGACCCGTTTACGGAAGAAAACAGTACTACCTAGGCCTGACGGAAAGGGCAATTCAAATTGTAACAGTTCCGCCATCTTTTGGGGTTAGAGGAACTAACTTAAGGGTTTAATCGCGCTTTTACGTTTTATCGAGATAAAACTAAACGAACGGGTGGTTGTCATACCTCCGCCACGGGTGTCCCGTCCTATCCCCAAGTATGACCCCGTTGTCGTGGTCGTAACACATATCTCACACCTGATTAATCAGATGGATGAGCGGACTGAATTATCCTACCCGTCACAATCGCTCATAACGAGCTCCAAAAAAAAACGAAACGTTCTTACAACTAACACTAGATGGTGCGATATAATTAGGGAAATAGAAGATCATTCTTAGGTGTATCTTTAATCCTTCGATGAAAAATACAAGCAACGCAAACCCTTTGTAGTCGGTTAAGTATGCTTTCAGTTCAACGGCTAGATTAAACGAAAACTATATCGTGTTAACACACTTTAAACCACGGTAAGCGACGAGATAAAAAGTGTTGGAACAATAGAATGCCCTTTCGTATTGCTGTGTCTAAACTCCCAATATTTACTTGGTGTACAATGGTTTACGCAAAAGGACTCTTATTGTATATTTGTACAGACTTTCTCTTAATTATACAAAACTTAGGTGAATTTCAATTTCAAAGATTAAGTTCGCTTTTTAACCCTCACGTTGATAGGAAAAGAACAGCATAATATAATTATCTCTCGATATGTTCAGCTTCAAAATTTAAATATTTAGTAATTTAAAAAGTTTAAGCATAATTCTAGGTGTAAAATAAGCTAAATAAGGTGCTGGTTATGCTATGTCACCTTGTATATTGATATACAGAGTGCCTGCTATATTATTCTATGATATCTTCGGTATTGCTATTCAGGGTGTTGGTTGAGATATGTTGGGTACTTTCGGAGTTTATTGTTTATGGTGCCTATTTTCTTATACTGGGTGTTGGTCATTATACCAATGAACATTATGTTATTTGATAAAATTAATTTTTCGCTGGATAAATGACCAGTTGATTGGGATCATTGTTGAGAAAGTGCGGCTTTTGGTATCAATTTAGTTTAGTTGTTTCATTGTGCTTATCAATTTAATGAACGATGTTATTTAAATATTGTTCCATGGATTATTCTTTGAGGCAAAATTACTCTAAGGCTGTTAAAGCCCTGATTATGTTGAAGGACAGGGCGATTGATTTATTTTACAGGGTGGTTGATATAGCGTTCATTTTGGTGAAATTATCAATTAGGCTGTTATAGTGCCCGTATTAATTTAATTTAGGGTGATTGAAATATTGTTCAAAATTAATGGACCGGGTGATTAATGAAGCGTGGTCATTGAATTTTATTTGAGCTAAAATTATTGTTAGGTTGTTAGTGCTTAGTGCGTTAGTTATGTTAAACGACAGGGTGATGGAGATATTGTGGTTTATAAAAATGATCGTTTTCGATCAAATTCCTTTTCGGTTATTAAAGTACCTTATATATTTAATACACTAGGGGCATTAAGTGTACTTAAATATCCTTGACAGCTTGTTGCTATTGAATAACAAGGTAAAACCCTCAGACGTACCATGTTCTGTAAACCAACTTAGCTTTAATGAAAACTAAATCTACTGTGAAGTATACAAACTTAAATTAATTCCATAATAAAGAATAAATAAACTACAAGAAATGAAATTGCCTTAGATATATTAAACCCGAACAACGAAACGCTCAGGGAGTCGATGAATTTCATTACCCGAATGATTTCTTTAGCTCTCATAAAAAGGTTATTAAAGATACATTCCAAATTTAAGACAAACGTCGATAAATCTAGCACTATCGCTACATTTCATTGTCGTCGTTAATATCTTTTATACATCATATAAAGCTAATATATTACCTTTTTAAGTTAGCGCCCTCGCTAGCAACATTTAATTATATTAGATTATTAGAAAGGTTTTCCCAAGTAGCTTACGCGTTAAACCCTATATGAAAAATGACTCGACATAATGAGCGTAATTTTCCTAGCCAAAACGTGCTAAAAGGAACCCCATAAACCCTATTGGGCGAAACTAAATTATTACCTCATATCTAAATACCCTTACACGTTAATAATAAACACTATATTAGATGGGTTAAGCATAGCTGTCTGGACTTTTATATCGGGACCTTGATCATGGAACTGCGACTGCCCTAAAGTGTCACAGATGGCAGACATGATATTAAATAGGAGCTACTTTCTAACAGGGTTGCGAAAATATAGTTTGCGCAATTTTTCATAACTAGAGGCATGTGTGTAAATTTTTAGGGGAGCTGACATGTCCAATCGTTAATTAGTTCAATCTCGAAAATATATTTACATTATACTTTACAAATATTTAAAACTCTTAAGTTAGTTTTAAATCCGTATTATATGGAAAAAACCATCGCCGGAATTTCAATATTAAATTTCTTGAAATTTTTTAAAAGAGTGAATTCTTCATAAGGTAAATAAATTCAATTATACTCATATTTAAATCTCCGGAATAATAAATAAACAAGCATTAGTTGAGTTAGTACAGGTCTCTCCCAATATATTTTCTAATTACGTAGCTGCGCTTTCAGCACTATAAATTGTGGTTCTCATTTTTAACTGTTCTTTCTAAGGTTCTTTTAAAATAATTTTGCTTCGGATATACCACAAGCCTTAAAAGTGAAGTAAAAGCTATATTAGGCCTTACAAGCCTATCATAGCTTACACTTAAGTGACTTAAGTTCACTTAGAAACCGTCACCCAAATTTCAATATAACAGAATTAAGGAGAAAGTTGCATTGGAAAATAAGAACTACATTAAACACGAAGAAGTAAAGACCAACGATTTAGGGATAAAAATAATATCTCTAAAATTAAATTTAATGTGTAGAAATTAAAGAAAAATGTTAACCCACATGTAGTCACATCAGCGGTTCAAACTCTATGAACTGTTCCTATATTGTTAAAGCAATTAAGCTTCAATTTGAAACCGATTTTATCCTTGGTCTATCCCGGACAAGCGTGCTTTTCAATTCGATAAAATATGCGTCTAAATTCAACCTTCTCATTTTATGGGCCGATAAAATTTATGTAAGAAGGCAGAAGCAACCGCGTTAAATTTAAGACACGGAAAAATTTTCCCCACCTACTAAAAGAGATGAAATCTTCCTCCAATAGGAAGAAGAGTTTCTACTTCACGTGACCGCTAAACCTCCAAAGTTGAAGGAAGGAAACGTTCTAGAGGAGAGAGCCCCCTTCATCTTAAGACGCAAGTTCTCGAATCAACAGGTTCGGATGATAAGACGGCCCGCTTCTGAATCCCCAGAAAACTGAAACATTCAGAGAGCGAAAGAGTTCGTAGATCAAAAGTGAACTTGTCACCGGATAAGAGCAATTGCTTACCTGCAAAATATTCAATAACATAGTTATGCATAACTCCTTCGCAATTGTATTTTTCTGCTTGAGTTTCGCTTCGAATTTTGAGCTGAAAGAGAGTCGCTCGCAGAAATCGCTCCCGAAATTGAAATCTTTGTTTTACGAATTCATCAATGAAATTGATGAACTTCAAAACAATGGTAAGTAATTTTCGCACGCTATGATTCTCAGCTTTTCTCACTCGTAAAATTTATTACGATATCCTAGTTTATCATGTTTATTTTATTACTTCGATTAATTAACGAACTGTGATGAAACTCTAGTTTGATTTTATAAACTATACAGCGGAATATATAGTTGACTGAATATAATTTTTCTAAAATGTAAGAAAAACGCCTTCTTTGGGAGCACCAAGTAGCGTTAAACCAAAAATTAATAAACACATTTAAATAATTATATTAATTTTGGCGTAGACCTAATAACCAAATTTTAATTCTTAACAATATTTTTTAATGTAAGCCGAAGCCCAAGACGATATTGAAGTGTCTGACGATTATCAGAGAAATTACTTGGAAGAGAGAGAACTGCCTAATGAACAATTATTTCGCAGGGTAACTATACATTTCCCATACAAAAATTTGGCATTTAATAGAATAGATATGGATTTTAATAAATTTAATTTGTTACACAGATATTTCATAAAATACCAATTTCACTAAAGTTAGTTTAGATGGTTTCCACCAATTTCTGACTAAAAATATTTCAGAGCAAATATACCGAGATTAAAATGAATCAAGTGACTCGTTTACCTTTTATCCATCGATGTAATCAATCAAAAACTGACCTTCATTTCCAATTCTGTTCACTTGATTTAAGATAATGCAGTTAGATAATGTTCGCAAAATAAGCAAATTAAAAAATGGTACATATTTATACGTGTTAAAACTAATAAATAATACAATTTTAAACATAATCTTTTAGGCGATATAATCGAAAGTAATGGATAAATTGTGGGTTAAAATGTCTATTTTAAGTAATATCATAAAAAATTAAACGTCTAATGGAAATGTGCTCTGAAAAAATTTCCTGCTAAGATAATACTCCGTGTAAACCGTGTATAAAATTAGTTTTGGAACCTATACGTCACACGAACGAATTTGGATAGGGTTAATCAGTTTATGGTCTTTACTCAAAAATTGTTTTTGGGTAATGACGATAAACTGCAAGAAATCTGGATATAATACTTATTAAACGTTTAAACAAAATTGAAAAAGTAATACCGTTAGTAATAGTAAGTGTAGGGAGTTGTTGGCTCGCATGGCATGAAGCGCTTGCCACCACCCTTCTACGCATTGTAACCTGTCCATCTGTTAAGAACTACCTTTAAATTGGAATATAAGAATAACGTAAAACACGAAGAAGCTAAGACCAACGATTTAGGGATAAAAAGAATATCTCGAAACCCAAATTTCCTTGTTAACCCACATGTAGTAACATCAGTGGTTATAAAGAGGACTTGGGCCTAAGGTGGTGCCTTGGGTATTTGCCTAGCTGATAATTATTATTATTATTATTATATAGAATGTTTGCCAGGTAGAATCTGATCTAGAGTAATTAAATTTATCATATCATATAGGAACGAAAAAGTATGAGATGTTCATTTCATAATCTATGCCACTGTCGCAGTCGAATGACTGGCAATAAATTCTGCTGCGACTGCGCCGCGGGACCATGTTTCCCTGGAAGTTCCAAAGTCATGGTAGAAGGTCTGGAGGAACTGCCCTTGTCCGAGCTGCAAATTGGTCAGAAAGTTTTGGCAGGTAGGTAGCCTATTCACACGATACCACATTTTTGTCGAGCTTGTTGTGAATATTTTGAGATCCCAAGACACGTTGCATTTTCGTTCATACGTTCAACCAAAAGTTGGCGAGATTTCACGCGTTTACCGCCGAAGAAAATTACTTGAAATTTTTAAACATTGAACCTCGTCTACTACTAAATATGTCAATTTACATTAATTAAGGTATTTTAAATTAATATTACCATTTACTTTTGTGTAATTAAATATTTATAGCTAGGCCTCGGTGAACAACAATGTTTTGCTGAAATGTTAGCATGTGTGAATAGGCCCATACTTAGTCTAAAAACACCATCTACCAGTGTTTCTTTTTTTAACTTTTAAAAAAAATCAAAATATAGATTTATGTACTTTTTCAATGTTTTATAAATATTTTACGCACTAATTGATTAATAGTACATTAGTAATATAAAATTAAATTTAAGTAAATCATGTTAATTTCATTTAATTAGTACTATTTGTTTAGTTTGCTCTCATTTGACATTGCCACAGAAACCATTTTTGTACGTTTTCATAAAAACGTAGAAGTAAAAATCTAATTTAATTAGATAACCACGAAGTAGTGGAACATATGTATTCGATATCAGTAATCATGACGGTCAAAACATAACGCTAAATCTAATCGAAATTTAGCACAAAGGAATCCGTTGTGGTTTTTAAAACGTGATTTTCTTAAAATATACTTACATTGTTAGTGTAGAAGTACTTCGGGGAATAGGAATTTTTCCATCCATGAATATTTAACTGGAATACCCATAGAGATAGAAAAGAAATAGAGGGAAGATTACCGCCTTAAGGCACCCCTGTTTTTGACCGGGAAAAATCATTCCCCCCCCCACGCATGTATGAAAGCGGAGATGGGCAGAATTTGCAACGCCATCTATCCTTCCTTTGTTTACATCAAATGACAGTTGATTTTCAAAAAGGCATAATGTATTTCATGTCACCGCGCGTCGATGACACCACGTAATCTGCCCATCTGATGGCTTCCTACATTGGCGAAAAGGGGGTTGCCACTCGCGGTCAACTTCGCCAGATTCAATAGTGCCTCTATTTCTTTTCTATCTCTATGGGAATACCCGACGAAGCGGAAAGTGGAGCTTATGTAAAACATAAAACACTGTGATTGCCTGTTAATGTATGATGGAAAGCCTAGGAAACCAAATGACATCGATTTCTTTTTTAAAGATTAGAAAGAAAATAATACATTATTTTTATCAATTTAAAATAATTAAAAACTTCATTAAGTTTTGATTTCGAGTTAAAAAATAACAGAGGCGTACAGATAGGGGGGGGGGGGGACAGAGGTTCATATTGAACCGGGCGCCGCTCTAGAGGTCTTCTAGAGGGGCGCCAAAAGGCCCACAATTATTCCAACTGTATGCGTTGCTTGGCTTTTAACGGGTTAGAGTGTACTGATGGCTTTACCGGGGAGTCGGGGTCCGGCTCTTGTAACCGATAAGAGCGGTGGTGCACTGGGAGATGTTAGCTCTGATCAAATGGTCCTATCTCCACCTCCGACTTCGGTCAGGTTTGGGGCTGGAAACTGAGCTTCGGCTCAGGCTAACGGAGAGGGTCCAGGCAAACTGGCCGTCTCGGCGGATTGGGTAGCCTGCTGTGGGGCGGCGGGCTTCCGTATGAGGGCACGGTGGTCCTGTTTCCCGGCCTTTTGGGGCACCCCGGGACATCCAGTGCCAGCTGTGCCGGGTTACGTGGACCACTGTGTGCCCGTCGTACCCCCTTAGGAGCTCTCTCCAAAGGGTTTGACTCTTTACCTACGTAGGTAGGTTGTCGGCTGGAGTTGCTATAGCATCCACTCTCTATCTCACAGCTGTGCGAAGTGGGGGCTGGTCATCCCATTACTGCGCCTTTTGTCGTGATGAGTGGCTTGCGTCGAGGGTGAGACCATCAGTAATGGGTTCTACTATACCCATGCTGGATTTGTCACCTGTCCGGGCTTGTGGACGCTGGCGTAGGGCATTCTGATGAGACCACCGGTGTAGTAGGCTGTTTGATCGCTTGGAGCACCGGTTTATAAATTTCTGACCACATGTTTATGTTGCTTATATTCAAAAGTTCCTATAGGAAGTTAGATGCGTTTGACGTTTAAAATTAATGTGCGCTTAGAAAATAGTTTTTAACGTTCTTAATGACAGAATACTGTCGAAGGACGAAGTAATCTGGTTGAAGTTGGGAATTTTATGAGTTTATTGTTATCAGTAGCCCAGAATCAATAATAAGTAAGGGATAATATAATATTTATTCATAACTTATTTTATCAATGACATACAATGGGGGCACCATATAAAAATTTTGAACTGGGTGCCACCTGGGAACAACAAAAACCACGAGAACGAAGTTAGCCTATAAACACGCTAACGCAGTGTTGTGTACAAATTTCATTGGGTGAACCTTTACGCTGAACGTTTTACGGAAAGGGGGAAGACAATTTCCGAATTTTCCTCTTCTGACGGCAGCAGGCGATAAAGCGTCTAACCAATGAAAAATGTACACAAGAAAATGAACGACTTTTGACGGGTTGTGTTCTCCTTGTGTGGGCTGCTGTGTTTGTTGCTCCTAGGTGCCACAACCCGTCGGTACGCCACTGAAAAAAATGCAGGTGCCAAACAATAAGAATGATGGTTTGGAAGAATAAGTATTACCACGCGAAAATTAAAAACTAAATTAAATTTACCACGAAAATGCCCCCTTCGGATATAACAGGTTTTATTTTCCGCCACATAACAAATAAAAAAAGAAGAAAGGCATTCTTTTGAGTTTAATTTAAATAGTGACCATTGAACCCGAGTTGCAGCTGCCACTATCTATTGTTTTATATTTTACGATGCATTATGAAAGATAGCATTATAAAAGCCGACAAAATTCCAGATGCTACATAAATATAGCTACCGTTCGATTGAATAACAAAGCGGTAGTTTCGAATACGCGCGATAGCCGTATTTTGAAAAGACAGCCAGATCCGGCCTCATTTCTGGATCGATTCTGAGAGGTAAGAAAAGGCTCTATATGGAGAGGAAAATAAGAAAAACTCGAACACCTAAATTACCGAAGGCGTCAAAGGCCCGTGCAGTGAGTGAAGGCTGGATTTGAGCGTCAAAGTAACGCGCCAGGCATTTTGATGAAACGCCTCCCAATTCTTGAAGAGGAAATAAGGATTTCAATAAAACGTCACTTTCGATGGCCATCGCTTCATCACGGCCAGAGAGAAGGAGGAGCGAGCTCCGTAAAATGCAATAAGGTGAATTGAATGAACAGCGAGAGGGGGCGTACTTTCACGCAATCTATGGAAAATGTGTCAGTTTCGTTCGAGAAAATTGATATTTTTCGCCCTTCGCTTCCGAAGAATGTGGAAAGTAGAAGAGCAAACGAATATTGGCTGTCAAGAGATGTAGAGACTATCGCATTCAGGATAGAAATAGATTCATCTCCATCAAGATTTATTTTTAACCTCATTCGTCCCATCCTCTACGTATCCATTTCCTAATTAGCCCCAATGTGTGAAAACTGATACCTTTGTCTTTGGATAGATAATTGAATGGTTTGTTCATCCACTCATAGAGGGAACTATCACTTTTCTCAATCATCTCAACAGATAATATTTAATTGGGAATTTAAAGCTTTAGGATCTCGTAATCCTTGATCTTAATATGTGAAGCTTCATCCGAGCTTATCACTACAATAATTTTTGAAACAAGGTGGTACAGGCCATAATAGTAGCCTCATCTTGGACTTTGTCCAATTCGATAGGTGAACCCAAAAAGCATTTTATCGCTAAATTCGATAAACATCGGTAAGGCTAGAAATTCGCTCTCCCAAAATTAAATTTGTACCATTCATACGATTCATGTTTAATTAAAAATTTTGACCCAAATTGTTTCAGTAAAATTAAAAGACCAATTTTTATGGGGCCCAAACTGATTTGGCAACCGTAAGGGCTCGATATTTCGTTGCGGGGAAAGCAAGTGCATAATTGTATGACCCTAATTGCGCTCGTGAGTTTACTCTATTTCAAATCGATTATCGCAATATTTACAGATTAGTTTTGCCAAATAGTTTCGGACAAATCAACAAATTTATGGTCCCACGGTGATCCAAATTGGTTGTTCGCCCACGAGTTTTCTGTATTTTATATCGATTCGTGTTTCATTTTTAAATTTTTACCAAACGGTTTCATAAGAGTCAAGTCCCTATCATTTATTGGCCCTTGATTCCATCAACACCACCACCACACCGTGAACTTCATTATCGAAAATAACCACCTATTCCCTCCCACGATATATTGAGGCGAAGAGGATCAACCCCGAAATGTTGCCTAACAATTACTGATTAATTAAGAAATCTGATATATAAAGATGAGTGTTTTTCCGCTATAGGAATCTACAGTTTTCAATTTAGGTCGACCACATTTGGTATACTATCTCATGGTAGCCTGATTGTGGTTTTCGACGGTTACGGTCGGCAAAATAACTTTAATTAATTAAATTAATTTAATAATTAGGTATATACGCTATAAACAAGATACTACACTTCACGGTTGGCAAAAAACTTCAATTAATTGAATTAATTTAATAATCTATAAATATAAGTCTTAAAGTTTGTCCTTTTATTTATTTATTTATTTCCTAAAAACTCGAGAACGGTTAGCTATAGAGCCTTGAAATTTTAACTCTATGTTCAGGGCTTCGTTTCCAACTAAACACGCCTAATTCCAAATACCTGACATGGTTATTAATCTAATTCAATTTTACTCATAATTCAATAATAATTTTAACGGGTTAGTGTGAAATTCGTAGAAGGGGAGGTTTAGTTGGGATTTTTAAGTAGATCAGGACTTTTTACTACGCGTGTTACGTGTGTTACGTTTTTGCTACGCGTGTTGCGTTTTTTCTACAGTGTTTACCTTACTTACGTACAAATCAGATCTAATTCGTAAAACTAAGCCGGGTATTAAAGCTAGTATATCATAGATATGAGATATTGTGATAAATTTAGGAACAACTCGAAATTACTTTAGATAGAAATCTGAAATTAAAATTCTATTGAACGAAGAATCAGAATTATCACTGGTTGAAGGAACAATTGGACAATAAAGATAGAAGTGTTTTGGCGGGTATTAAAGCTAGTTAGGTATATCCGCCATATACAAGATACTACACTTTGATCTTAGCCAAAAGACCGAGTTTCTTAATTCTTAAGTCATACACACGATAAAAGCTTAAATTATTGCTTTTTTTTAAAAGTCTTCTTCTATAGAGACTATGCCGTATAATAAAAGACAAATTATTATGCAATCAACGTATAATTGGTTAATATAGTCATTAACCAGTTGGTTATATTGGGTACGGTGCCATGCGCGGAGACAGTTATTGCAGCTTACGTTCTATTTTCGTGTTGAATGTGTCGAAGTTTTATCACTGACGCTTATCCCCAAATAAATAGTTAAATGATCATCCCAAAATTGGTTAAAATATTCTGTAACTTAGAGTACAAGTAAGCATAGCTCAGCGGGAAACACTGGGTACTCTTACTAGTTCACTATAGAGAGTACTTAATAGCTTTGATATTCTATACGCAGGCACTGCAACGGGGGAAATATTTTATTCTCGCGTGGTGGCATTTTTGGATCGCCGACCTCGAGGTGACGCTGAGTACATTCATCTGTCTTCCGAAGAAGGACACCAAATTTCTCTCTCAGCCAACCATCTGATCTTCTCATCCAAAGGCAACGGCTCCGATTTCAGCCAGGCGCGGTACGTATAAAGAAGATTTCGCTGGTATAAAGGAAGTATGGACACCGAACGAAAGCATTTCCAACTCACCTTAGGTTCGCAAGTTCCGTGGAAATAGGAGACACTCTGTACGCGTTCCCAAAAGGGAACACGACCCTGTTTCCGGTTACAGTGACGGCGATTAACCGTGTCGTAGAAAGAGGTAAAGGCCTAACGGCCCAAACGCCTACTCGGCAATATGTTATATTTCACTTATTTTCCAATTTACGTAGGCGCCTATGTACCATTGACCGAACACGGGACCATCATAGTGGATCAGATACTAGCTTCTTGTTACGCGTCTTTTGGACACGAAGTGTCCCACTTCTTCCTAACACCCGTGCGCTGGTTTCCCGACTTGTTCAACCAGCCAACCAGCCAGCCAACCGGAGTCATGACATTCGTTTCTATTTTAAAATCTTTCGGACGCACCTTGTCCAATATACCAGGTCTCGTACAGTCTAGCAGGAACGAGATTGAAGTATTATTTTATCCCACTTTCGCGACAAATTATCCCTGATTAATTCCATTTACCAATTACGAAAACATACGGTAAATCCGTAACCTTTAAGAACTTGCATCACAACTTTTCAATCAAGTAATATTTGTTAGATTAGTACCAGGAGAATATGTCCTTTCGAATAACAAACCAATTTTCGTTTAACTAAAATGTCTCAGTAATGGCACGAATGGAAAGACATTTCCTTTCAGGCTCATTACTTAATGGAAGGTTCGGGTTTCCCGGGGCTTTGGAGACTTAATGGCCGGTCATTATGATTTTTAACGACGGACTTACGATAGATTTCATAGCTATTGTTTACCCTTTAATGGTAATTAATGAAGAATACGCGGAGCGATTACCGAGAATTATTCCATTTAGATCAAATTCATTCTTGATAATTGAATAATTCAACGGTTAATTTCTAAAGGAAATCCATCTAAGAGGCGTAGTGAAAATAGCTCCCTGTTTCCCCCGTTTTCCTTTGTGGGAAAACAACAGAACAAAATGGCGGCCAGAAACCAAAGGGATTATTTTTGCGACGAAAACTTTGTTAACTCTTTCTCTAGAGATAATACGGATGCTTCGACGCTTAAAATAATATATTACCACTGTCTGACTTTTTTAAAGTGTATTTCAATTTATCAGATAGCGATATCAGAAATTATTAAATTACATTGTTTGGGTTTCCAATAAGGACCCTGTGACATAAGTAAGTGAAACGCTTCAGTACCAGATTAGTCAGTTGCTTTTACATTTAGAAAATCACTTGATAAATATAAATTAATATTTTGTCCAAATATCATTCGTCTTAAAATAACGTCCATACTAGTAGTAAGAGAATAAAACACGAGAAATAGTAATAATTTTTGGTGTAAGCAAATTACTGTATTTTATTGGAACTTTGGAAGTCATTATAACGTAACCGGTATTATTATTAAATAAATGAATACATAACAGATTCACCCATTCATTTGGTTAAGGCTGCGCTCGGTCCTCTTAGAAACCAGGAGAGCAAAGGCACGACTTTAATAGTACCGATATCACTTAACATTGCCTGTGAAACAAACGGTTATACAACTGTCAGGTTAAGTAATTAATAAGAAACAATAAGCAAATAGAAAGAACCTCTAAATTTGTTTGATTTTCGGCGGTCATCAGAAAAGGTTTCCTGAAGATGAATATTGCAGCTGCAAATACTAATAAAAACGTGTGTCAGCTCATTCTATTACGGATATTGTAATTTTGTAGCGATATAGCTTACTAGACAGCACTTCGAGGGTGTCGTATGCCAAGACTCGATCCCAGAGTAGCAATATTTGTTCGGCGTTCAGGTAGCCCGAGAAGCCCCTCATCAACCACTTGACGGCTACTTTCAGACTAGAGTTCATTGCGACAGTAAACGTTACTATTCGCCTACTTAAGAGGTTAGAAATTAAATTTTGTTAACTCACGGATAGATTTCCTTATTGGCAAAATGGTACGTTAACTGCGGATCTATTTCTTGAAGCAACGTCTCCAATAAAACGCATAATGATAGGATACCCTTCAATAATAAAGACAATCTTAAATCGATTGCGGAATTAGCATATAGCGTTTACAATTTTGCGACGCTTAAATGTCGACTGGGATACACGTTTCGATGTAACTCGCATAAACGTCTATTGATTTAGTTTGATTTAATTTAGAAATCCAATTTGGACCTACTTAATCTAGATACTGCCTATCTCAGTATTTACGATTAATTGGGAAAGCCATTAGCCTCTCTGGCGCTGCTAAATGTATCAGAAAAAATCTTTATTATTATATGAACTAAATTTGAACCAATTTTCAATCATCTGGTACTTAATAAATCCAAGAGGAATTTTATACAAATCGATGTTTTTGAGGAACTGGGTTTTGGAAAAAAGGTAGCTAAACGCAAACGCATTAATTTAAATTAATTTATAGGCAAACTGAATTTTTCGAGTTACCTGGATTTGGAAATGAGGTAGCCATGTTTTTTTTTGGAGTTAGATGGCGCCTGTATCAAATATGACAATAGTGCGTACGCGGGTTTTGAGGTCCCGCGAATTGACCAGAAATCTTACTTCAAATTAAAATTCCTTAATGAAACCGAAAACTTAGTTGAGTAACTAAAAAAATAATTTTTAACCGAAATGGTTATGTACATTTTAAGTCGAAAATCTACAAAAATTATGTGGGCCCTGTAGTGGCAAAATTAATATTAGGCTATTGAGGATCTGATTTCTATTGATTGAAATATCAATGACCCTTCTTAACCTTATGGCTGAAGCCTTATGACAGATACGGCAGCGGTGGAGGTGGCCAAAATGTGATCTTAGTACACAAAAATCCCTTAGGATTGTGTAAAAAGCGCTACATGTCGATCGATTTCAGAGCCATCTGTCGCAAAATAGATATACTAACAAGGAGAGTACCCGAGGTGTTTATTGCCGATTTTGTTCAAAGTCGGGCGCAATGTAGACCTATATGAGATATGAAATTTCCCAAAACTAAACGTTGCACTACCCATTTGATTTGCCATGGCAACCGAAAATGTTTTTGACCACTTAAAACAAAAATACGATATTTTTCCTTATTCTACCCAAAAATTGTTACAATTTTACCCCAATATGTTCCGATTTACTAAAATTTACCTAAATGTAGTCCAAATTACCAATTTCGTTATTTTCAAATTTCGTTTCTGTGAAACCGTGAAAATACCATGCTTTTTTAAATGGAGATTTTTTGTTTTAATTGATCAAAAATATTAGTATCAAGTTCACAAAATTATTATATTTATTTATTAGCAACTAAGTGTCGCAATTTAAGGCAATATCTGATAAATTTTCTTGAAACTAGCTATTTTCGTTATAACCCATAGAAAAAATCGATTTCGGGGTAATTTATAGTTCTATATATAACGACAGATGGCATTGATTCTGGTGGAAAAATCTTTCCGCCTCATTTCCTTTCCTTAATCAGCGACCAATCAGAGGGAAGCCGTAAACCACTTCTCAACTATTGCGGCTCTCCTCTGCCTTTACCGTTATATCGCCTACACCTCCTTCTACACCCCTTCCGTGAAATATTTTTGTTCGTGACACTAAAATAGCCCCCCCCCCTGGGTTACTAAAAAATACATATTTGTAGAAGAAAGGCACTACCTGACAATGCGACGACAGAGTATGCAATCGAAAAAAGTATCGACAATAAAGTTCCTTGAAAATATTGTACATCAAGACTGGATCTTCGGTCAAGAAGCATAAGGGAGTCACTGCGGATCAATGAGGAAAGAAAAATATTTCATTTGCGAGATAGCGTCGTCTCCCTCTGCGGAATATTGAGCAAAAATAAGAGAGAGGGGTTTTAGCTTACAATACATCGAAAATCCGTGGAATGGAATGACTCCGTTGGGTGGATAAATGACCGCTGCTCCTTCTTGATTCAGCCGACCGCGCAAATAGCCAGTGGCCGGAGAAGCGGAACTTCCGTGAAAGTGGTCAAGAACCAAAGTGTCTCTCGTAAAAGCTAATAAAATCTGAAAGTTTTCCCGATCAGTTCCGAAAGAAGATATCAAAACTAACAACGCCACAAATATATATCACGCGATATAACGAACGCGCGTGGGGTCAAAGATTTATTATCGCTCGCGGATAGGTCAAGTCGGTTGCTTATTATTATCGCTGTAGATGCGCGTAGCTAGAAAATGTAGCTATATCAGTAATAACAATTACCTGGTATAGTACGTCTTCAAATACAAAATACTGGTCATCGTTCGAAGACGTTAGTCTGATGTCCTGGAAAACGATATCAACCCATCAGTTCGGCAGCTTAAATAAATCACTTGAAAGAGCTAACCTTAAAAATTAGTTTGTCTACAAGCATATCATGTTGTATGACGTATGATTTCAATTGTTGAAACCTCAGTTTGTCCTGCGTTAAAGATGGTTATATTATTTCGTGTTTCAAATACAAATAAAAATTACTTACATCGTCTTCGGATTTAGCTCCAAGAATGTGAGACCATATCTCGGTACGAATACTCGGTAAACAACCGAATTTAGCGTACTCACGGGCGAGCAAAGGGTCCAGAGTTGAGAGCACTGCGATATGACCGAATAATTATTTATTAGTTGTCATGAACTCGAAGAATAATGGATACGATATTTTTTAACCTTTATTTCCAAGTTCTAAATAGTCGTCCCCGACGTGGTCTACTCCAACGTGACACGATCTCAATTCGTGGTAAGCCTTCCTCTAAATAAATCTACATGAAAAACTGCATTTTTAACGAACAAATTTTCACGTCTTACAATCTGAGAAAAAGTCTTGACCCTTATTGGAACTTTTATTTGTCCCCAAATATTTGTTGCTCTGGAAAATAAAATATTGTTTGATGTAAAAACGAAACTAAGTGACTTTAAACACTATTAGCTCAGTCTCTCAGTAAAATTTAATTCTACATTTGTTCATAGTTTTAGCCAGTGGAAGCAATCCGTTTTTGAAGCTGCTTAAATTTTTTTTTAACGTAACATAAATACCCAGAATCACTGGCTAAGGAGAGTGACCAGTTTGGACTTCTAACATTTAACAGAACGTCCAAGAAATCTTTCGGTGAATATAATGGTCTTATTCTAGATAAATCTATAAAGATTAAACAAATTTATCTTAAATTAAATAGACAGTTCAAGTTGAAAGTTAAGACTTGAACTTACACCTTGGACAAATAAACTACCCAACCCGAATCGTAAGAAAAAAGTCCATTCTTCAAATTGCATCGCCTAGCTGACAGGTCTCTTACCTAGATAATCTAGAAATCTTTCCACACAAATAATTTAACCGCAAAAATTTCAATTAATCATTAAAATTAGTATTATTTGTTTTATACGAATAAATTATACGATTAAACAACGATTTAACATGCAAAATTAATCATTTTTTTCGAATATTTCTGAATAATTCTCGGTTATGGATAAATATAAACAATCGTATAATTTCTTATTCAAACGCCGACCTCTACACATACCTTAACATTTTAGACCTGTGTCGAGCTTAAGATATTAGGCATAAAGTCATTCGCTTATTTTGCGAACGTGTTTAATATTTGGGTGGAAGTCTTTCAAATATCGGACACCGTGGCGCTGCTATGAAAATACCAATCTAGATTCGGGTCCAGTTGTTTATTGGCCCTTTAAACATTTAATAATTTAAGTTACCGATGTCTTCGGTGCTTAATTCGCACCATTTCGCTTCCAAATCTCTTTGTTCCGATACCGGCCTCTGAAATCGAAATACAAAAATATTGGAATCATGATAAAATAAACACTCAATCTGAAAGAAAGGAAAATTTACCTTTTTGGAAAGAGGGATTCCCAGCTCATTATACATGCTGTTCAAGCTTTTAAATATTCGCCTTTCCCAAGATATCTTTATCAAAACGAGTATATAGAAACAATATTACGGTAATTATAAGGGAGTTGAAATATACCTGAGCTTTCTGTATAAAATCTAAAGGTTCTCTGGGTTGCGGAACTGCGAGTAACAAATGCGATTTCCGAATGGAATACTGATAAATGTGACTCCGAATCTTCTCTCGAAATTTCAACTGAGATATCTCTTTCAGGCATCTCTCTTCGAAATTCTCTGGAGAAATTTTGGTATCATTTACCAAAACCTACATGTTTAAATAGATAAATATTATCGTTTCAAGAATACTTACAAAATGTGTTTAAATAGTTATAGACTTTTTTAATAAATATAGATATAAATAATAATAATACGTATGATTATCATTTTCGTTGATAATTATTCAGTCTTACGTTATTACTTCACTTTTGTCGATGAAAAATCAGCTTATTTTTTAGTATGAAATATAAAGTAATTATGAACAAGAACGTCAGCTCCATGTTCAAAAAATTAAAAGTTGAAAACAAGATCATCTTTAAAACAATTTTATTGCAATAAAACCAAAAAAACTACTCCGGTTACACGTGGTATTATTAAAAACTCGGTAATATTACAAACGTGGATATATAAAGGAAATATAGAGAAAAGAATACTTTTTATAGAAATATGGTATTTGTACAAATTCAGAAATATTTCAAACTCAGAGAAAATATTGAGATAATAATATTTTTTTTATAGAAATATTGTATTTGTACAAATTTGGTTATATTTGAAACTTAGATATATAGAGGAAATATGTTTGAAAAATTGAATAATATTTATCTAAGAAAAAAAGTAGAAAACTATATCGGAGAAGTATTTTTTCGTTTATATCTCTTGAATGATACGTTGCAAAGTGTTGCTGACCAAGTCCAACAGCGCGGATCTGACCACTGAGGACTTCCTCTCTCGATGTACCTCTCTCGCAACAGATGGTTCGAGTTGTTTAACGGCGGTTTGCTGTTCGTTCTTAGCAACGTCTGCCGCTGCTCGCCGATGTTTGCCACCACGATTCCGTTGGTTACCCGATTTCTTGGTTTTAATAGCTTGATAGGAATGCTTAGCCAATGTCTTCACCCACTTGGCAGTCACGTTGTCCGTCTTCTCAGCTTGAACAATCGCGTTGGAAATCTTCTCCTGGAAAAGAGCCACTTCTTCGCTGCTATTACTAAAGTCCATGGACGGATACAGCTCTCCAGTTTCGTCGATAAACTGGAGTTTTTCCAGTTCCCGGTTGTAGGAGCCATAGTGAATGCTATCAAGAATCAAACCTTTGGCTGGAGCGCACGGCAAATCCATCAAAGGATTCTCCCAAGCGCTAGATAAGGTTTCGTCAGTAGCGAGACCTATAGATAATTCCAATATTTGCACAATTCGCCGTACAGAGAGAACGCGTCACCGTTTGTTTATACCTCTAGCGTATGCCACCGTGAATCCCACTAAACTGCAAACTTGAAGGATCATGAAGTTTTCCCCGCGAAACGTTAACGAAACGAATTCCAAGTCATCGACGACGCACGGCTTTCCACATTCAGCCGAAATGATGACGCGAGAGTTCTTCGAACCGGGTTTTCCCTTGACAGTCCCGCTGAAGTTATGGAAGCTATGGTAACCTTCGAACTTTTCGAGAAGGCACTCCACTTTGGCGAGAAGTTCTGCCGGTACTCGATAATCACCAACTGCGCCCTCGTATTCGACATCCAAAGCAAAAGTTGGTAGTAGGTACTTGAAAACCTGAAAAAGAGCACTCGTGTAATATCGTTTACATTTCAAATGATGTAGTTCGGTCTGACTTGGTAGTTTGATTGAGTTTTGTCCATCGCGCAAGAATATTTCGGGTTGAAAGTTGGAGGTACTTTTCGTCCATCGAAGCAACGAATGTAATGCGGCAAAAGTTCGTTTATTTTTTCAAGACGATCTTCGATGTTGCCACCATTATTTGGCATTGCAATAATTTGGCACAGGGCTGAGCCATTTGCTGGAGTTTTACAAGCGGATTTCTACTCGTATCATTGTTCAGTTAGATCAAAACTTATCCTACTAATATTTTGATATATATATATAGCGTGATTACCAAAGACGTAAGTTTCAGTTTCTTGTCCTTAAATTCGGTCGCGAACAACGCTCGTAATATATCATTATAAACTGCCGGCACATTCCTGTTCATCGTAGAGAAAAATGCTTCGCGTCCTATACCCATATATCCGAAGACGAAAGCAATTTGAGATGATTTTCTGAAAGACGATGGCGCTTTGATTCCGATGCATTTATCCTGGACCTCAATCGGTTTCGCATCCGTTACTCGCGCGTAGTTCTTTTTGTGATTAAACAAAAATAAACAACTGACAAACTGAAAATAATCAACGATCGAACGAACCTCTTTCTCGCCTTCGTTATCTTTGTCAAAAATAATTTGACGTTTCGCGGTTGGAAATTTTTCGATCGATTGCGTTATATCTTTCATAGCCATTTTGTTGAAAACGAAAAACAGCTAACCCTAAAAAGAAACGTTTTGAAATAACGCGCGCGCTTAATATCGATCGAAAAATAAAAGTGACGACGCGTGCGCTTGCGCGAGACGCCGAGAGCGGTTACTGTTGGTAATAGAACTAGGTACGTGCGATTCAAATTCAAATTAGCTTACCGTTAGGGATGATACAATTTCGTGATATAGTTGCGAGTCAACCAAATCGGTACACATTAGACTTATCGAATGTTTATTCATGATTAAATTTATGAAATCATTTATTTGATCTAGAATATATTAGAATATATAAGACTAAACCAGCTACGTCTGACCATCGCCCATTGAATTTGCGGCAGTAGCCGAACAACGCTTCGTTATATTGATTTAAATACTGGTACAAACACAACCACATTAGCGACGTGTAAATTTAATTTAGTGTAGTTCAATTAAACTGATGTTTAAAGTTTAAATTTTAAGGACGATAATTTTATAATTAAAACTTGGAAGATACGTTCCGCTTTTTAATACAACAATAGATGGCGGACTATTGCGGTAAATAAGAAAGGAATCGATTTTTCCTCGCTGATAAAAACAAGTTTCCAGCCGAGATAAAACTTAATTAGCTAGAGTGCAACTTATAAGAAAAACTTTTCACGACTTCAAAGTAGTCCTATAACTTAAGCTTATTAAAGTAGAAAAAGCTGTATTTTTTATTTTGGACGAATTTGGGCTATTTTCCTAGGTTATATGATCTAAAATAATCCGGTTCAGACGTTTTCTAAGCCACTGTCGACATTTACTTTTTTTCTAAGCCAATAAAACCGGACATCCGAGAACTGGAAAGATAATCTTCGATTTCAAATTGACTTTTTATCCGTTGACGTAGCATTTCCGATTTTTCTCGACTAAACTACAGATTTACGGTAAAGGGAAATCCTTTCACTAAAAGTAGTGCGCTTTTCCCTTTGTTATGTTTAACTTTTAAAAGTACTCCGATTTATAATTTGGATACGAATACATAATGATTTGCCTACAGCCAAATAGTTTCCGTTCATATTAAACCGTCACAAAATGTTGTTTAAAGAAAACGTTTCAATGACGAACGCTGAAATTCTTTCTTCATGATTAGCGTAATGCTGCTAACTGAATCTCAGATAAAAGTTACAATATAATTGCGAAATATCAGATTATCAGATCAGTTGATATGGGTAAAACTGAGGGGCAAGACACTATCATGATTATTAGGACACCATCAAAGATTAAATCAGATTAAATTGTGATTATTAGGACATCATCAAAGATTAAATCAGATTAAATTATGATTATTAGGAAACTATCAATGATTAAACCAGGTTAAAATCATGGTTATTAGGACACCAACAAAGATTAAATCAAATTAAATCATGAATATTAGGTCCCCATCAATGATTGAATCAGATTAAATCATGATAAAAATGATTAAATCCAGATTAAATAAATTAAATTATGATTAAAATTATTAAAAAAAGAGATTAAATGATTAAATCGCGATGGAAATGATTATCTGAGTAATCTGATTACGTCTTAGTTTCAGTTTTACTTTTCTACGTTCGGAGTTTTTCGTGTGGATTCTTCGGTGGTTTCTTGTTGTATTTATAACGGTCGAGTATTTATCATATTCCGAACGGTTTGATTCCGAAATAATTTCAATGGAATGTCAAATCCTCGGTAAAATCACTTCGGAAATAGCTTGAGAAATGGAAATGGAAAATACAAAACAGTTGGCTAAGCCAAATGTGGAAATTACTAAATCATGATTAAATTTTTAATAATTTAATCATTATTATTAGGACACCCTAAGGCCTAGTGACCTGCCCCTTGATCAAAACGCAAAACAGATTGTTTAAGCTAGAAACTAATCTGAATACATCGTAAACCAACAAATTTCAGATGCCTCACAGTTATCGTTTCTACTTACCCCCAAAATTATGTTATTTTACTACTGTTTTTAATTTATGTGATATATATATATATATATATATGTCACATAAATTAAAAACAGTGTTAAAAGAACATATATATATATATATATATATATATAGGAATCAGATACAATTTCAGATCAGATTGCTGGGTGAAGGGAACATCCTAGATCAACCTTATCTGAAAATTGATGGTCTTAATGACGATATTTGAAAATTACCACCTAATTCACCCGTTTCTTTTTGCCGTAAGAAGCTCTAGTTTAGATGATAAATACAGTAATTGAAGGTCAAAAAAAAACTCAATACCGGTATACCAAGGTCAATAAATCAAAAGATACAAAAAGGGTGATTTTTACACCACAAATAAAAACAGTTTTACGTGGCTAGGAATACGATAAAAAAAAGCGTGTCTATTTCACCGAATTTCCTCCGCGATCTATAAAAAGAATCGTCGTGGCCTTAGAAAGAAATCAACAGAGACAAGTGATAATAGGGAAAAAGCAAATTGTTAGATTCGCTCTATACCCAAACAAAATTACTTTTCGAAAAAGCAACGAACGTTGTTACGATACTTGGCACAGAAGTCGCAGTTCGCGACGAATCGAAGGATATGCGCTCTGATCGGGACTACCGAGATCGGAAGGTCACAGTGGCTTAGGCCGGTAATATAAAAAGAAAGCTGTTTATATCCCCGACCGTCACGCCCGATATTCTCTAACGGAACGTTATGCATTTCACTCTTTTCGTAATTGGTGCAGTCACCCAAATATACGTAACTTTGATTTTGGCCCATTTTGTATACCAAACAATTATGATACCACGATGCTGTCATTTTCATTTTGATTATAAATATCCGTGACTTCAGCTAATACTTTTAAGGTTAGGTTTTCATTCACGACAGCGTTAATAAGGGTACAGAATGACTTTAAGCTAGAGGTCGGCGGAACAAATAAATTAACCGCAAATATTTCAATTAATCATTAAAATTAGTATTATTTGTTTTATACGAATAAATTATACGATTAACATGCAAAATTAATAATTTTTTTCGAATATTTCTGAATAATTATCAGTTATGTATAAACAATCGTATAATTTCTTATTCAAACGCCAACCTCTACTTTAAGCTATTTTTGCAAATTGATTAAAGTATAATATTACGAAGTATATTTTTAACTTAATTTCTTTAAGGTAATTCGACGTGACCGTAGGGAAAAAGCTATACCGGTGTTTGAATAACTTCCAAAATAAGATGAAAAGCTACAATATTTAGTTACAACAGGCTTTCCTCCGGTCCTTGTACGACAGTTTATTCTAAGTGCATTCGCACGGTTTAACTAGCTAGCTTCAGTTTGCTCAAAACATTTGGTTCGCGTGAATACGAATTCTACGATTTGGGTGTTTTACATTTCGTGGCTGAACTTAACGGACTGAACTAGTTGGACCCTGCGGGAAGAATGGACCTCAAAGCTTCCACGGAATGTTCTAAATTCATTGTTTATCACCCGGCAAGGACCCTCTGCGCTCATAAAGATAAAGGCAAATTCTAACGAATCTCTTCTCTCGCCCTCATGAGATATTAAAGATCAGTGTGTTATCTTATGAAACTGTTAAGCAACCAAGTAAGTAGAACAGGCTTTAAGTACTTTTAGGTACCAACGAAGAAAATTTTTCACGCTTAGAATTAACTAAATGAAAGAGTTTCCCAAGTTGATGAGCCTCCTCTCCAAACTCTCCCCGAAGTGCACAATTTTTACCTTTTTTAAGAAACTCGCTTTTACCTTTCCCTTTCAAGTTTGTTTTAAATCGGGACATTAAAATATTTGCGCTATAAAGTATGTAAATTACTAAAGATAAATAACTTGTACGCAAAGAGGATGTGGTGAATTTTTAAAAGTACCGCAGCGGCGTCATAAAACTTTTATTTTATCGTCTTCGATTAATGAGAAACCAACTCTTCTGAAACTTATACCCGCATTTGGAGACCATGGCCTCAACTACCATTTAAAACCATGCCCTACTTATTTACGTACATTTTATACCCCGCCTTACTTCCTTGCATACTCTTTGAAACCACGCCTTACTTCGCTAAGTACACTATGAAACCACGCCCTACTTCGCTAAGTACACTATGAAACCACGCCCTACTTCGCTAAGTTCACTTTGAAACCACCCCCTGCTCCATTATGTACACATTGAAACCACCCCCTGCTCCATTACGTACACATTGAAACCACCCCCTGCTCCATTACGTACACATTGAAACCACGCCCTTTTCCTTACGTCGGTTTCGGAGATGGTACAATTTACTCGAGTGTCAACCTTGTTTGGCCCTTTATTCAACGTTATAT
Organism: Leiobunum rupestre; assembly: GCF_980474605.1. NCBI lineage: Eukaryota > Metazoa > Arthropoda > Arachnida > Opiliones > Sclerosomatidae > Leiobunum > Leiobunum rupestre. The sequence continues at coordinate 28,479,535 of NC_143387.1, read as the reverse complement.
TATAGCCACGCAACTTAAGTTGTCAGTAAGAATGACTACTATGGAGTCTTATTTACCTCTACGGACAACCGCAATAAGAGCCCGCGCAAAATCTATTTAGCTTCATTGTCAAGTTAACTTGGTTGGGAATCTTTATTTTTCATAGCGCGACAAAAGAGAAAGCGATTGTGGGTATACACACGTGAGCCGCCGTCTATAAAGATATAATGCGGTCTTCCGACTATATATACAAGATCCCAATTTCTTGGCCCAATAATCCGACCATTTTTTTATCATCTCCTTTTTTTTCTATCTTTCCGTAACACATTAAACTTTCGGCCTCTTCTAGTAATGGCTGAAATTCCCCCAAAAAACTGAAAGAAAAACTCTTTATTAGACTTGGGATTCGATTAAACTTGAAAAAAAATACCTATCGATTTTTTCCTTCCAGTTTGACCCTTAAACTTTCGCATATCTTCAGAGAAAAATATTATTGCTCGCGATAGATTGCGGAAGGTCATCCCTTCGTTTTTGATTTTCCCAAAGTGTAATGCTCAGATCGGAACACCAGTAGTCGCCGACGCCTAATGGACTTTTAAAACCGGGAGTCTTTAGTAGTGGTTAAGTGGCGCTGTGATACCTGTATAACAGAAGGGCCGGTACCATCCAAGCGATCGCGAGAGTCTCAAAAAGCTGTTTCGAATCTCGCGGGGCAAAATCCACTAGAGTCGAACAAATGGATTTGATCCAATGGCGGCCTCTATTTATGAATTCATTTTAGTGCGGTTATATAAAGGCTTAGTAACATTGTCGCTTTAAATAAGTTTTAATCAATTTCATTATTCTAAATTAGCATTCAAATTACCTTTTTTTGGGAATTAAGTTCTAGTGTTTGCTAAGGAGTGTGTGCTCGTTGACGTGTGTAAGTGTATGAATTCCTGACGTTCCAATTATTTGACCCTTTAACATTTCCGCCTAAATCATTAAATTAAAATTACTTGGTAATGCCTACGTATACCAATAAAACTGTCGGTATAACCGGAAGTCCGGGACCGCAGTTTCGGAGAAATACAGCGAGGGGGTAGCAGCTTTTGAAAGATAATTTCTAAGAACGCTGGTAAAAATGTCTGGCATTTAATTTAATTTCGCCGCAAAGTAATTTAGCCAACAGTTCATTTCGGCGCCTCAAAATAACGAACCCAAACAACCTTCTCGACAACGGAAAATATGGAAAATTGAGATGAAACGTATTAAAACTGAGGATTTCTTATTTCGACAGTAATTTGTTTTTTCATTTGGGGCTTTCGTCAACATCGCCTTATAAACCTTGGTTGGCTAACCGAAATCTTACCTATAATTACACCCTTTTAAGTGACATCTTTACTACTATCATCGTCTTAAGTGACAAGCCCTATCATTGTAAGTGACATCGTACCAGTGGCATTCGTACACAACCTAAAAATGTTTTGGAAATTTAGAATAAAAAAATAAAGGCAGGCAGCGAAATGCAAAGACGGCGAAATACATTAGTATGGAATGAATAGGCGCTTAAATAAAACATCTTCTCAGAAATTGCCAAGAAGTAATATTTCCGACAGCCAGGACCCGTAAGTTATTATTTATATAGTGCTTGTTTAAATATTAGAAAGCTGGAAACTTTCTCGAACGTAACATCGGTTTTTTGCTAAGCCTTAACATGCCAAAAAAGTTACCTGGTTAAAAGGAAACACTTGTTGCATACCGTACTGCAAAAATAATACGTTTAGTTCTAAAGGAATGAGTTTTCATCTTTTTCCAAAAGATAATTTTATACGAAATGAATTAACTCTGCCTCCATGAGAAGCTTTAAAATTGCCCGGTATTTTAAAATTTTACATATAATTTTAATTATTTATACCATAAGAGGATGATAATAATAATATTATGTTCTTATACTTAGTTTTAGTAACATTATATATTTTACCTTAAAATATATTATTGAAAATTAACATTAGTATGTTCCTTTTACACGTGAGCCGACGCGTTTCTTATCTGACGCAAAATTCTCATGAAGGCAAAAACCCGTCTCAAATTGGCTTAAATATGACTTTTTGGCTAGCCATTCTAACCGTTTAACCGACCGACCGGAAATAGCTCCTTCCCAAATGAATTTGGAGAGGGGAGTAGAAACCGAGTATCTTTTATTGAAGCGTCCATTAGCGCCGAATCTGGTCTTTTTGCAGGTGACAAAAGGCTCTGCCGCGAGAATTTATTTTCATTGTTGTTATTCATCCTCGTCTACAGTATCATTTTATAAAACGATAAATTATAAAAATTGTCAGCTAAATTATGAAATTTAGGTAAATTAGGTAACCAAATTATTTTACAATTGTTAGTGTAACTATTGAGAGATATAACAAGGAAAAGGATTTTTCTAGATGTAAATTTTACTCTTCTAGACGCCAAACATACACGCATCTATGAAGATAAAATTTACCGCGTCAAAGAAAAGGAATAGACAAGGACGACAAAGTTTTACAAAAAGCAGATTTGGAAATAGCCCTTATTGGCCAACGATACAGGTGGCTTTTGGAACGCCAGAATTCCAAAAAAGAAAGTCTGCAGAAGGTCTCGAAATTTGGGATCGAAACAAAGAGAATGAAGTCAAATGCGGTGACTGCTCGCTGAACCGAATCGAAATAATGAAATTTAGTTCGAAGAAGCCACGGTTGGAAGTAAAAAAGAAGAGCGAAAGACCGAAGGAAACAGAGAGGAAGCCGCTGACAAAACCCGGGTTGGCGTTACGTGACATCTTTCCAGCGCTTTTTAGATAAAAGTTTACCTTTCTTCTCGTTCTGACGTTTTCCTACTCGTACGAACAAAAACCAAGACAACTTCAAGAATAGTTTTCTTTCACGCTGTCAACGGACACCCTTCTCGGAATCAGCGCGTAGAGCTATAATAAATAGGCTCCTATAAACTGTCGCCATTTACACCGTAGGCTGGACGTGACATCTCGACCATATCGACCTTTCGATGCCCGTTCTCACGTTTACTTAAGGGTTTGAAAATATTTCGGATATAAATTCAATTTCGCTTCAAAACCTTATTTTGTCCTCACTTGAATACCTCTATTGGGTGCCTGAAATGGTCAAATTGAAATTCCCGCGGAATGGACACAGTGTACAACAGCGGGTAACCTACGTTTCGTGACTGGTTTGAAAATGCGTAAATCATGCGCGAGTTTATCATGTCGTTAAGCTTCGCGTCCCTTCGCCTTATTTCAATATTGGAAATCAGTTTGCATTGACAGTCTCGCCGAGTTTGCGTTTAATGTGAGGGAAAAAATTTAGTTTGGTGTAAGGATATGTAATCGATCCGAAGATATCAGTAGTATTAAAATGAGAATTCGGAATCACGGGGAAAGAATGAATTTTAAAATGTGAGGTATAAGAGAGTTTCAGAAAACCCATTTCTAGGCGTTTACGCGAACGTCGGCCGCGTTCGCGAGATTGGTGGACGTTCGCGTAAGCGCCCAGAAATGGGTTTGCTGAAACTCTCTATTCATATCGTTCCGACTTGGAGGAATTTGAAAAAGGAGATGAAATTTTGTTTTATTACAAAAGGTGGCCAGAATCATATTCCGTAAACAAGTGAACAAGATTTCGATTTCAAATCAGAATCATATTCCGTAAACAAGTGAACAAGATTTCGATTTCAAATCAGAATCATATTCCGTAAACAAGTGAACAAGATTTCGATTTTAAATCAGAATCATATTCCGTAAACAAGTGAACAAGATTTCGATTTTAAATCAGAATCATATTCCGTAAACAAGTGAACAAGATTTCGATTTTAAATCAGAATCATATTCCGTAAACAAGTGAACAAGATTTCGATTTTAAATCAGAATCATATTCCGTAAACAAGTGAACAAGATTTCGATTTTAAATCAGAATCATATTCCGTAAACAAGTGAACAAGATTTCGATTTTAAATCAGAATCATATTCCGTAAACAAGTGAACAAGATTTCGATTTCAAATCAGAATCATATTCCGTATAAGAGGTGTTATTCCGTAAACAAATTAACAAGATTTAGATTTCAATACTTGTCGATTTGGCCTCGCATTTTGTACCGATTTACGATCACTAGAGAGTTTTAAAGAATTTCAAAATTTCTATCCAAAACTTATTTTCGGTTGTAATAGAGCACCTGGTCCAGTAAATTACAAAATAAGAATAAACCGGAAGTCGCATCCCTTACGATAAAGTAAGGGAGGGGTGCGGAAAGAATCTTTGAAGATGTCGTTTCGTTACTAAAGCCACAAACACCGTCTCGCACTGAAAGAAAAATTCAGTAAAACGAGGTTTCTCATTTCAGCCGGAGAAGGAAGCGGATTGTTTTTACGCGCGTTTCGCTTTTATCAAAATATTGTTATCGAAAATATTCGGAGCGTCATTTTTAATGGAGTTTTGGCCGGAGTTTCGTTACAACTTTGAGTAAACAACTTGAGTATTTTAATTTCTATCGTAGAAAAAAGCAGTACATTTTTACGTACGTTTTCTATGGTCTACATGTATATAAAAAAACAGGTAATGATTCAATGAAAAATATAAAAATGAAAAATATAATGAAAATATTAACTATATTCACTATTATAATACAGGTTGTTTTTTGTTCTGACAAGTGATTTAAAAAAAATGCTAAGTAAATACACCTGTGGACATTGATTGGTGAAATCATGGATAGTAGATTTTAGAGGATCGGTAAAAAGCCTGGTTTTTAGCCCCCGAAAACCAATAACATTAAGGGAGTCGTCCAAGGTTATTTGAAAAAAAACAAGTATCGCTAAGAGTGGACGATACTGTTCGAAAAAAGAAAAAAGATAAACACGAAGTAAATTTTTACGCCAAAAGGTATTTTTTCACGTTTTTAGAGATTAAATGTGATATACTAAATATCAGTTGATAGTTTTTATTGAATTAAAAAACCAAAATTAAAAATTACTAAAATATAAAGCGCAAAAAATTACGTAACAATATCAACCGCATTTTGAAATTTTAAGATCACGTGGTACAAACGACCTTGCAAGACTCCCTCGGAGTCTCTCGAGCTGATTGATACGCGGGGAGAAATAAAATGCACTGTAGAAGGGTATCTAAAACCTGTCCTCTTAATTTACTGTCCATGGTGAAATTTCAACGTTTCCAGAAAATATTTGGACAGTTTTGGAAAAAAAAAATTATCACTAGGTCAATTGAGAATTTGTGGAGCATCATCTGTAACCTTCGAATACCTGGGGTTCGATGGATAAAGACCTATTTTTCACTGAAAAATTGACAAGTTGGGCAAGCCAAAATGAACTTGTTGGATCCGGGATAGGGAAAGATACTCATTCTAGTATCATGGGAATAGTCAAATGCCGCGACAGCAATAGAGATGGCGCCCACTAAATATATATTTTTTAAACTGGACTCGCCCCTCGGCCTCTCCATGCGCGAAACGGAGAGCTTACGATAAAGGAGTTAGTTATTCTAGTTATCCCAAGGATACTGTATAAGAGGATAGGTAGCCCGCCGTACCTCCTGTATTATTAAAACGCCGGCAGCATTGGCGCGTTTAAAATAAATCGAAAGACGCGCCGGATTATTTCTTTTCCGTCTAGGACAGAATTCCAATGGCGCCGTATAGATAACAGCTATAAAATTTGGCCTTGACGGAATTGATAAATTGAAGTCGAGCTAGGATCTAATGCGCATGGCCGGAAACAAGTTTCGTCAGTTTTTCTCTTTGCCTCTTATCCTCTTAATACAGTATCCTTGGCAGGGCCGTGCAGAGGGGGGGCAGGGGGGGGGCAAAATCCCCGGGGCCCGGATGAAAAGGGCCCGTCGCTGTAGGGCCCATCGCAGAAGCTCAAGGGGAGGGGGGGTGCAATCAAGGTAACTTGGGGAAAAGTTTCAGGGCTCAAGGGGGGGGGGTGCAAATCGAAGGGGCCCACGAGTAAGTTTGACCCCGGGCCCCAGGATACCTCTGCACGGCCCTGATCCTTGGTTATCCCCTTTGATTTCTCAATGCGCTTGCGCGAAATCGCTATAGAGAGCAGACGTACGAAAACAATCATCCCCGTCGATAATATTTAAGCGATTTTTCGACAGTATAATGTTTTGGAAATTAATTATCAATATATTCTCGACTCTATCAACGTTTTTATATATAAATGACTGTACCTCTTTCCCGGTTCGGAGGCGCTGGTGATGGCTCGCGAGTTAGGAGCCAGACGCCCACTGGCTCTCCGTTTGGTATCCGTCCTGCCTCTCACAAGGCATTGTCTACGTTACTAAGCAAAGGCTTGTGAAATGTTGGAGGGAGACGTTACGAAGAACATTGAGCGCCTAGTTTAAGCTGCGATTTTATAGGTCACCGTTGCTACCTTATTTCCAAAACCAGGTATATAAAAAAATTCGGTTTGACTAAAAAAATTACAGTTAACGCGTTCGCGTTTCTCTATCTTATTTCTAAGACCAGGTATGTAAAATTTAGTTTGGGTAATGATCATTTAAATTTAAAAACGGTTTTATCACGATAGTCATTGGGTCCCTCAGGGGCCCGTAACTCTGGGTCCTCAATTTCTCAGCAACCACTGAGGCCACAAATATGAACTATACGTCCATGAATGGGGTATGAAAAACTCTCAGAGGCTTGATACTTGTTTGGGCCCTCGGTGGCCCGTAATGTTGGGCCCTTGGTTTCTCAGCGACCACGGAGGCAACAAATAAGAACGATACGTCCATGAATGGGGTATGAAAAACTCTCAGAGGTACTATATCCACTTGGGCCCTTGGGGGTCCAGTAACGTTGGGCCCTTGGTTTCTCAGCGACCCCGGAGGCAACAAATAAGAACGATACGTCCATGAATGGGGTATGCAAAACTCTCAGAGGTACTATATCCGCTTGGGCCCTTGGGGGGCCATAACGTTGGGCCATTGGTTTCTCAGCGACCACGGAGGCAACAAATATTAACGATACGTCCATGAATGGGGTATGAAAAACTCTCAGAGGTACTATATCCGCTTGGGCCCTTGGGGGGCCATAACGTTGGGCCCTTGGTTTCTCAGCGACCACGGAGGCAACAAATAAGAACGATACGTCCATGAATGGGGTATGAAAAACTCTCAGAGGTACTATATCCACTTGGGCCCTTGGGGGTCCAGTAACGTTGGGCCCTTGGTTTCTCAGCGACCACGGAGGCAACAAATAAGAACAATACGTCCATGAATGGGGTATGAAAAACTCTCAGAGGTACTATATCCGCTTGGGCCCTTGGGGGGCCATAACGTTGGGCCCTTGGTTTCTCAGCGACCACGGAGGCAACAAATAAGAACGATACGTCCATGAATGGGGTATGAAAAACTCTCAGAGGTACTATATCCACTTGGGCCCTTGGGGGTCCAGTAACGTTGGGCCCTTGGTTTCTCAGCGACCACGGAGGCAACAAATAAGAACGATACGTCCATGAATGGGGTATGAAAAACTCTCAGAGGTACTATATCCGCTTGGGCCCTTGGGGGGCCATAACGTTGGGCCCTTGGTTTCTCAGCGACCACGGAGGCAACAAATAAGAACGATACGTCCATGAATGGGGTATGAAAAACTCTCAGAGGTACTATATCCACTTGGGCCCTTGGGGGTCCAGTAACGTTGGGCCCTTGGTTTCTCAGCGACCACGGAGGCAACAAATAAGAACGATACGTCCATGAATGGGGTATGAAAAACTCTCAGAGGTACTATATCCGCTTGGGCCCTTGGGGGGCCATAACGTTGGGCCCTTGGTTTCTCAGCGACCACGGAGGCAACAAATATTAACGATACGTCCATGAATGGGGTGTGAAAAACTCTCAGAGGTACTATATCCGCTTGGGAACTTTGGGGTCCAGTAACGTTGGGCCCTTGGTTTCTCAGCGACCACGGAGGCAACAAATAAGAACGATACATCCATGAATGGGGTATGAAAAACTCTCAGAGGCTTGATACTTGTTTGGGCCCTCGGTGGCCCGTAACGTTGGGCCCTTGGTTTCTCAGCGACCACGGAGGCAACAAATATTAACGATACGTCCATGAATGGGGTATGAAAAACTCTCAGATGTACTATATCCACTTGGGCCCTTGGGGGTCCAGTAACGTTGGGCCCTTGGTTTCTCAGCGACCACGGAGGCAACAAATAAGAACGATACGTCCATGAATGGGGTATGAAAAACTCTCAGAGGTACTATATCCGCTTGGGCCCTTGGGGGGCCATAACGTTGGGCCCTTGGTTTCTCAGCGACCACGGAGGCAACAAATAAGAACGATACGTCCATGAATGGGGTATGAAAAACTCTCAGAGGTACTATATCCACTTGGGCCCTTGGAGGTCCAGTAACGTTGGGCCCTTGGTTTCTCAGCGACCACTGAGGCAACAAATAAGAACGATACGTCCATGAATGGGGTATGAAAAACTCTCAGAGGTTCTATATCCGCTTGGGCCCTTGGGGGGCCATAACGTTGGGCCCTTGGTTTCTCAGCGACCACGGAGGCACAAATATTAACGATACGTCCATGAATGGGGTATGAAAACTCTCAGAGGTACTATATCCGCTTGGGCCCTTTGGGGTCCAGTAACGTTGGGCCCTTGGTTTCTCAGCGACCACGGAGGCAACAAATAAGAACCATACATCCATGAATGGGGTATGAAAAACTCTCAGAGGTACTATATCCACTTGGGCCCTTGGGGGTCCAGTAACGTTGGGCCCTTGGTTTCTCAGCGACCACGGAGGCAACAAATAAGAACGATACGTCCATGAATGGGGTATGAAAAACTCTCAGAGGTACTATATCCGCTTGGGCCCTTGGGGGGCCATAACGTTGGGCCCTTGGTTTCTCAGCGACCACGGAGGCAACAAATATTAACGATACGTCCATGAATGGGGTATGAAAAACTCTCAGAGGTACTATATCAGCTTGGGCCCTTGGGGGGCCATAACGTGGGCCCCTTGATTTATCAGCGACCACTCACTGAGGCGAGAAATATGAACGATAAATGAGGCATGAAAAACTAATTATGAGTTATTAAATTTTATTTCCATCGCTATGCCCGTTGGGGCCCTTGGGGGCCCATACATGTGACCGAAGTGGAAGCAATTTTACGGCTCGAGGGGAATTTTGGTGTTTTGGATATTACCCTAGCTGATTATTATCGTTGATCTGACATATCGAATATCTGCTCCCTGATTTAAGTGAAGCCAATGAAATTCAAGTTCCTTGTATACGTCGATGTAGGGAAGCAAAAAATTAAATTTGAAACAAAAAACACTTGGTTTCATAATTGAGTATTCTATTGGTCTGTTTAAAGTCGAATTTCAAAATAATTTAACTATTTGATGAATTATGTTTTAAATAATTGACATTGACAAAAATAAAACTATTTTCTTTATACCAAAATCGTGCAAGCTAATATATCTTTGAATGGGACAAAGCTTACGGTAAAGCGTTCTATATAATTTCCAGATCAGAAGGACTGAAAAGAGCTTATCTTTAAAGGATTTTTAGGTTTTGAACATTTATAATAAAGATTATCGGTGTCGCTGGTTAACTTAATTTTGAAGCTTTACACTTCGTTTGGAACAGAAGATCGAACAAGTGAATTATTTCCAGTCTATCTCTGTTAAAAACTTATTCGTTCAAATTATTTTTTTATTTTTTGCGTGAACGGATTTCTACCTCCTTGAAGGAGCTTTATAGCACTTGTTCGAAATAAAACTTGTCTATAAGTATATAGTTCGTAGCTGCTGTTTCATAACAGAAGACATATAAAAGCCTGTAGATATAATACGTAAAAAGAGTGTCTGGGATATTGCCTAAATTACATCATAATCTGCTAGTGAAATCATTCAAGCTTCTAAAATAATGATACTCTTATAATCGAAAATCCTATTAGCAGCCGCAGCTCAGTCAGATATTAGATGGGGTAAGGATTGTATGCCCATTCAAGCAAAAAACAATTATTTTCCTAAGATTTCAATTTGCGGGAAAAATTGAGCCTCTAATTCTTCTTTATACGACAAATTTGAAATGCTCGAGTACTCCGTATCAAAGAATGGGGCTTAGTTCCTAATGTTTTGGTTATCGGCATTTTTGAGCCGCTGAAATACGAGTTTTATTAATGGGTTTTCGGATTAGATAAATATGGCGAAAAAAATCGAAGATCGTTTTAATTCTTGTAAATCTTCTCCCCAATAATCCTAAATTAGTATTTAGGCAAGTTGGAATTAATATTCCGTCATTCAGTAGCGTTCATGATTATCATAAACTGTGACGTTATTAGAGTTGTATTATTTGTGCTCAACAAATCATTGCGCTTATCTGTAGTATTCAAAAGAAACTAGGAAGATTGGTCAAAATGGTAGCGAATCCGAGGGGTTTTAAACTGTACTTGCCAACGAAACTGCAGAGTGTTTGTTAAAGGTATACTACAAATGATTTTTGGTAGTAGAATGCTTTCTAATACATACAGATTTTTTAGAAATTTAATCCTGAAAATATTAGCTTGTCCATAATTTATTTTCTAATGCCGAGTAATTCAAATATTTTATATTGTATGGCGCATACATTTGATTAGCCAATTGTGACGAGTGTTCTGAGACAGTTCGGGAACTGTTCGCTTTGGTTTCAGATATATGTATACTTTTCAGATCATTTGAGCTATTAGAAGTGGATGTTTGGGAAGCAATTATTATAAAATTTGATTCGTCCGTAACACGTAGAAATGAAAAATACTAGGAAGATAGTTGGGTTTTTTTTATCCCTATTAAGTTTAGTTCTAAGGAAATGTTAACGGTTTCACTTAATATGGCATGACGCTTCCAAGCTGTAAAGATGCGCGGCCCTTATCGAAACTTCAGGTTTACGAAAACCTTTAAGATAGTCGCTAACAATAGATTACATAATAGTGTGGTTCCGTGCAGGAAAGGAAGCGGAGAAAATGAACCAAAAGACCATGATAATGGAAGATGTCTTTCCAGATTCAGTTAAATCCTTTGATTTTGTCTCGTGATAACCCATAGTCAACCTCAAAAGAAACAAAAAACGTTTATGGACCACATGGGAGAGGAAAACTTTCAAAACCGACAATACTTCACGAAAGACAACCCCTGGTAGTGGTTGACGAATTTCATACAAGCTCTAATAGAACAACGGATTAATTTGGGTAGTGTTGTTAATTTTCTGGAAAAATAAAATGCGGAAAAATTTCCAGAATTTTTTCCGAACTGCGGAAAATTTTCCGCAAATCGGAAAAATAAAAAATTGAAACACAAATTACTTTTTAAGGATTTTTAATGTTTTTAACTTTTTATCGATATAAAATGTCTAATATCAGTAAACATACTACAAAACATTAATAGTGTTACATTGTTAATCAGTTTAAACTAGTCTAGAGGTTTAGTTTTACTTTCAGATTCGAAAATATTAGGTGAAAATTCCGCTTTATTTAAATATGCAAACAATGTATTAGACTAATCATGGAATTAAAACTTTTTTATTTTTTTCGGAAAAATACGTAATCGACAATTTTTTTTCCAAACGCACGCCAGATACTTAAAGAGTAAGTTGCAAATTATTCGTTATCGCCTTAATTTTGTAATTAAACGAAGCGCTTACGTTTAAAATACCCAAATATAAAGTTTCGTTGCTTTCCGTTTCGTTGTTAATTAGAAATAATTAGTAGAACGCCAAAACCATTTGCATTTTAGCGTGGTCAATGACTACACGTTACTTCTCATTAGCAGCTATCCCTAACATAAAGCTTAGGCTTGGATACAAAATGTAGATGCTACCGAAACCGAAAAATCTCTTGTAGAACCATGGGATTCTACTACTGAATTTTGTACACGGGTGCTTATATGGTTTTAAAAACACGCGCTTGCTAAATTGGCATCGCCATATCTACCAAGGATATTATAGGTATAATCTTGGTAGGATAGTGGGAACTATATGATCTACCAGATGTAGTTGGAAAAAATCAGAGAAAACCGTAGTCAATGACGTTACAAACTAGGCACGATAAATTTATCTTTCAAATTAAAATCCGCAGTGGGGCGCTGAACGATGGTATTTTATCAAGTGAGTTACTTTTTCGGAAAGCCCATGATCAAATAAACAAGAAAAATATAAAGTTGTTTAGTTTCTATTCCGAAAATCTTTTTGCAACGTACTATTTTAGCGATTTCAATACTAATTAAAATATATATATATATATATATATATATATATATATATATATATATATATATATATATATATATATATATATATATATATATATTAAATGTTTTTAAAGTTTTAAAATAAATTTACAAAACTGGAAATATTAATTGATATAAATTCATTATTATTTAATAGATCTAGCTAATTTAAATATGGTTTTGTATGGAGTTCACTAATCATAAAACGATTACATAAATTGTCATCCATAAACCAGATGTTTAGCCGAGTGAAATTCAATAATATAATATAATAAATTAAATTTCGTTTATTGTTTAGAATTTATTTAAAAAAAAGTATGAGCAATTTTAAATGTTTTTTGATTAATTTTTGTTATTTCTTTAATTTTAACTATATTTTCTAATTAAATATACAATTGAAATTTGTTAAATATTTCCCTGGGATTAATTTAACAACTATATTAATTATTGAAATTAAGTCAAATATATAATATAATAAACAAACTATTTAACCAACTGATATTAAATGGAAAAAATATTAATAAATTAAATTTTTATTATAGCTTAGAATTTTTTTAAAACCCAATACAAGAATATCGAAATATAATATTTAGATATTTATTAAATTTTTTGGTTTTACCAAGAATGGATTTATTTATATATAGAGAGAATGTTTATATAACGCGTCAGTCGGGACGCCTCGTGGACCAGGGGAATGTACAAAGGGGAGGGGGAGGAAATGTAAAAGGAGGCGGTCTTATTTTAACGCGTCACTCACGGGAATGTTTGAGGGAACTCAGAATGTGCGGTCCCGAATTGATTGACGTTGATGGGGAGGAGCCTGGTTCTGGTCCTAGAGCTGGAACAGGAGCGAAGGTAAAAATCAACGGAAGATAAACATTTTCTTTATATACTAGGGCGTCTCAAAACCCGAAATGGGCGTTCTCAACAAAAAAATTGAGCGGAGCGCGCGTAATGGCTGGAATTCAAGTCACGAGTTTTTCTCCTTTACTTTGATTCAAACATTATAAGTATAAGAAAGCTACATTTTATAATGGTCAAAACCACGATAACAACAACAGAGCCTGTAAACGATTTTCAATACATACGGCAGAAACAAGACTGAAAATTGAAGAGGAAAAATAATTTTCTTTCAAAATACCGATGACAAAATATAGGCCTAACCCTAAACGGGGGAACTCTCTTTCATACCCATTGAACTGGTACTTTTCCACTGTTTCACAATGTGTTTCAAAAATTGGCGACAACCAGGCGACGGTCATGTGGTTTGGTTAATTATTGCTGTATGCAGCGACGATAGAAAGAGGTAAATTCCAATGATCGCCTTCTCTTGGTTCCCCGCGATATTATCTTTCTGTTGTTAGAAGCTAAAAAGGGGGGAAGGAAGCGTTTCTTTGCTTCCCTCCATTTACGCGCCCCCTAAAACTCTACAGTGATACGACGGACGGACAGCACGACAGGCATCTTTTCCATTGAAGTCGCTGCAGTGAGAGCTTCGCTCGCTTCGCTCAATAAATAGATAAATTCTTAATTGAGCGTATGCTTTTTAATTTATTGGATTGGGCCTTGCATAATGCGATTATCCGAAACCGCTTTCATTCCTTGATCTAAGTTGTACATCTCTGATTCGGCGGAAATGTGTTCGGAGTAGGATATTTCATTGTACATAGCGCGTCTTCGGACACTAAAATCGATTCGCGAGCCATTTAGTCGTTGATGACGCGGTTTGTCGCAGCTCCAGCGACTAAACTAACGACTGAAAGGAAAGGCGCTATCAGAAGTGGGAGAACACCTCTCTTCTGCACTAAAATCGCTTTCCTTTAAACGAGGGAAAGTTTTCGACCAAAGATGGATAGTACAGAACGATAAGCTTACCAAAAGGTCCCTGTAGCTTAAGGTCTCGCCTAGGGTCCCATGTAGACGGCATTGTCCACGCGACAAGAAATTAATCGCATCTCGATAGGGCAGTAGCACCATCTTCTTTTTGAAAATTTGTTCTTGTTTTTATTTTTTCCAATATTATGTCAATGACGAGAAATTTAAAATATGTACGTTGTTTATGACAGTCAATTTTTGTTTCCGGTTCAATAATTTATCAGTATTTTAATAAATGAAACGGTTTTACTTACGAAAGAGTGTTTAATCTTTGAACATGCTATGGACTTCCTCATGGTAGATCACTAGGTCAGAGTGAATATATGCTCGGTGCAGTAGCCCTTTCCATTATTCGTATCCGTTCCAAAAAACGAAATCGCTCACGTCCACTGTCTTTACTTTACGCTCCCAGAAAAAAAATACCAATTCGACTTTTTCTTTTCTTGTTTCGAAAGAAAAGGTGCTCTAGAAAAAATGAAATTATCTGGTGCTTTTCGTCAAAGGATCGGATGATGGAGTTTCAACCAGTGATTTTACTATTGGTCAACCGATTTTTTAAACAGTTTACTTACAACATTCTGTACATAACAGACTAATTATCTATCGAGTTATTGCATTGTTGGTTTTTTGATTTTCGAAAAATCAAATTCGATATCTTTAGAACTTATAAAGAATACCCGCACACGGACACCAGCGAAGTTACAGAGATAATACATCTGGTGTAAGTAGTAGCGCAAAAACGTTCGCGCAACTACAATTGTTGTGGTTTCCAATATCCATAAAAACTTTTAAAAAGTTAACGGTAAATGTATCGTTCAGACTATGCAACGTTTTAGTCCCAAATTAGTTGTAACAATTAATTGGTCGCCCTACGCCGTTCACACCTTTCCGCCAAAAACGGGGTTATATTCAATCTTTGCGATTCGCTATAGTAGGACAATTGTTCGCCAAAATAGGGTACACAGACACACGTATTTTTTTTATATTAATTATTATTTTAATTCCTTGCCTGATAAGAAATTGAATGGCGCAAGATTTTTTTGGCAGCGGAAATATATATTTACGGAGATATTTTACATTTAAAATGTACATAAAGCAAGGGTATTGTACTATAAATCCGAAATATTCAAGTTTTTTTTTAGTGCAGTAGAACTAATAAAGGAACGTATTAAAATGAAAAATAAACTGTCATACGTGCGAAAACGCCGTCTAAAACGGAACTGCCTCAGAACACACGACGACGAATATCAAGCGTTCCCCTTATTGGCGCCTGACGGCGCCGCGCGCGGTGCCACCCCAACCCCATTCTTGCTATCACGATGGGCCTTCTAAAACGCGACCTAGAGCACAGTACCTAGCCAAACGCACCTAGTATCGTCCAACCGATAAATGAGCGGTGAAAACTGTGAAATCGTACCAAGTGAAAGAGTTACGTTGTGGAATTGTAACCTACTAAAATCGTAACTGGACGAAATAGGTTAGGTTAAGGCTCATTCACACTATCCAACTTTAGTCAGCTGACAAGCTGCCCGATTTTTGTCTGACCGACAAGTCCGGTAATGTGAATGCTTCACCTGATAATATTTTGTCGGGGAAGCTT
Source organism: Leiobunum rupestre (assembly GCF_980474605.1). Lineage (NCBI taxonomy): Eukaryota > Metazoa > Arthropoda > Arachnida > Opiliones > Sclerosomatidae > Leiobunum > Leiobunum rupestre. The sequence continues at coordinate 28,463,821 of NC_143387.1, read as the reverse complement.
CCGACTTTGAATCGGGAAGAGAGGCGATTCAAATCAGGCAGACTAGCTAGTCAGGTGGCAGCAGACAATAGAAACCGAGAAAAAGTGACTTCAATGCGATCACGGGTGAAATCGCAGTGAGCGGACGACGTTCAATTTAGGTTTTTTTAATGAACTTTTCGACGTATTGATCCTTGTGTGGAGAAAGTTTGATAGTAAAAGAAACCGTAAGTTTTATAACTATTTCTTTCCCTTTTTAATTAAAACAGAATTAATCTAATTGTTCGTTCTTTTTCGACCCTTGTTTATTTACGATCAAAACAATATCTAATAAAGCAATTTTCTTTTTTCGTCAGACTAAATATTTACTCTCACTCAAAACAATAAATTTAACCAGCCACAATATTGAGCCAAAGGCCCAAAGCCAACATTCCCAAATCAGAAAAACAAGCAGACAGCTTCTACCTAAATTTCCTTTTTCTGATTGGTCTAACGTTCGAATTAAACTACCCGACAAAACGCATCCAACACCAAGCTGACGAGTTGGATAGTATGAACGCGAAAGCTGACCTGACTAGTTGGGCTGACTAGTCAGACAGACGTAGTCAGGTGACTTAAGTTGGAAAGTGTTAATGGGGCTTTAGTTTGTGCGCGGAAGTCAGTCATCGGGTGTTCTACGTTATCTAAAAATTCGAAATCAGGAATTTTTAGTAAAAATCCATTGAAAATTTTTTAAAGTTAAATATCTCCGTGAATATAAATTTGCGGCCCATAATTCTTGCACCAAAATTTTCCTCATCGTCCAAGGTATCATATAAATATAACACTTGGTCGGAAATCTCGTGTGTCGGTGTACCCTACTTCACCCCAATTGTTTACAAGATTTGGGTTCCCCCAAAATTGATTTTCCATATACTGCTATACTGTTTTATGTTAATATTTAGAAATTAGGTTTAGCCTGTTAGAATAATTTACGTCTGATATTTTGACATGATATAGTAAGCAGCCAACTAGTTGTGCCAATTTGATGGCCAAACTAATTGGCCTTTAAAGGTTATATAGTCTGAACGCCACTTGAGTGTATAGGAGCTGTTGACTCGCGTGACATGAAAGGCTTTCCACCGCCTTCCTACGCAAATAAATCCGGCCACCTGGGATAATGGTATTAAAAGACTTGGGTTTAGTTTTGTGCCTTGGGTATTAGCCTCGGTATTAGCCTAGCTGAGACGTTAATTCTTTGATTTCAGAAACACAATGTCCTACCTGATCAACGTTTAATTTTACAGTACTGTATTATGGTTGGAAAATTGGGCCTGCCAACATTTGGGAAAAGTTTCCCACCGTGGTTTCAAAAAGTGAAATTCAATATTGCTAATGGAATGTAAAAAGTATCTTCGACTTAAGCCTGCTCATAAAATGAATACAATTCAAACTCTCGTTATTACATCAGTTCTATTCACTTTTTAATTAACTAACGTGTGATTTTAATTAATATTATGTGTGTTATATCGCAAAGTATAGTCTAGGAGTAGTAAACACAACACCCCTACCAGGGGTGTTGTGTTTACTACTCCTAGGTATAGTTATTTCTGACCAATAAGGTCCATTACATTTTAGTCAACTTAAAATACCCCTTATCTTCACTTCTGGCTTCACAGTTGAAGAACCGTTACGGTTCAGTTTAAAAGACAATATAACATTAACCTCGTGATCTCCAGCTGTGTAAGTACAAATGAGTCTACCCAAATAGAGTGCCATCATAACAGGGTTGGAAAAAAGCCGCATTTTTTGAAAAAAATCCAGACCAGTGGTTTTATTTGGCTATAACCGGTTTATTTCGGTTATAACCGGCTAAAATATAAACAGTGCCTTTTACTTATGTTAGTAGAAATTGTCTGCAGTTATGGTCGTAAATCAGAAACTAAAAAAATAAAGCGAAATAACTGTATAAAATAACTGAATTCTTCTGATTTCCTCGAGAAATTAACCGTAGTTTTTGTGTATGACGCACCGACAGAAGCAAGGCAGCGGACTTTGGAACTTTAAACCTACCGAAAAAACTGGTAAAAGTAAACCGGTTTCTAAATATGAAACAAAAAATAAACTAAATTTCTAAATAAAAACTATTAATTTACTAAAATATTCATATTGTAATTTGTTTTGAAAAAAAAGCCAAAAATTCTGGATTTTTTCAAGTGGCTATAACTGGTTTTAGCCAGGTGGCTGCATCATAATCACCAACTCTGAATTCGCGTGTTTGAAATATTTGTGAGAACCCCACAATTTATGAATTCAAAATTATTGTAAATTAGATTGAATTAATATGTCAATAACAATTTAATATTATTGATTAAATTACCAGTGTAATAAACCAATAAAAACATTTCAATTTTATTAACTATCCAAAACGAAATGATATTTAAAATGGCTTATATTACGAATTAGGGAACACTAATTCTAATCTAAAACTTCATATTTATTCTATAATAACATTTTACCAATATTAAATCTTTTTATTTGCCATCGGTAAAGTTCCTACAGGTGGTAAATCAAGATCAATGTCTGGTGCATAGTTGCTTTATGGTAGGCAAAACCTATTACAAAATTTATATTTATATGAACTTAAGTTGGAAATTAATAAATATTTATTTTAAAATTACTTAATTTTAGTTTAACAAATATTAGTTTTAAATTAACTTAATTTGGGATTGAACAAATATTATATCACTTCCATGCGTGGAGCTTCATGCTTATGGTAATAACATTTAGAAAAAATATATAACACTTTCATTATTTGCATGAGTAAAGTTTAATTAAAATTGATTTAAAAAGATTTCGGGTATACAATACGACGTCAAAGAACCCGACTATAGTTTCTTAAGGGTAACTGTTTGATTCAACAATCAGAATAAAATTACAAAACAATCAAGGTATAAGTTAAAACACATCTCGCCATACGAAGTCCAAAATTCATTATTCATTTTTTGTTTTTCTTTTTTCAAAATTTCAATACTCTCCCTAGTGTTGCGTTCAAAAAAGTTCTTAGGCTGTGCTAATAACGTTGAATTTTCCCAGTCGATAACATGAAATGGATTATTTTTAAAGTGTAGCGCAACCGCTGATTTTTCGTTATGTCCATTTTTACAACGGTATTTATGTTCCGATAAGCTTGTTCCTAGGGCCCGATAAGTTTGAACTATATATACGTCCTTACAATTCTGGAAAAGTATTTCGTAGATACCGGCTTTTTTAAATTACTCAAATTCTGTTTCTCTTTATTAAAATTATTTTCTAATCTATTTGCCGGTCTATACGCTATTTTTACCTTAGAATTATCTGACTTATTTTTAAACAATTTTTCAATTTGGTACGACACTTGGGGGCATACGTAAAGGTTAAAAATTTGGTATCCACTTTAGGCTTTATTGGGCGATTCATTTTATAAAACACTTTATCTGTTACTTCAGGGTTAAGCTATAGATTTAATGTAGTATAGTTCCTTTTTAACAGCTGAATTATCCGAGCAGACATTTTTCATTCGCCAATTTTGTGGTTATAGGGGGAACACGATTTGGAATGAGGGAATAAATTAACCGTGCCGGGTTTTCTATAGACTTCTTTTGATATTGTTTTAGATTGGTTTCGTTTAATTAATACATCGAGAAACGGTATTTGGTTGTCTTTTTCGCTCCCTAGTGTGAACTGGATCGTGGTATTAACTTTATTAAAAGTATCTTTAACGAGAGTTGGATTATTAGAAATAGTAGATTATTATAAGAAATATATCATCTACGTATCTTCTATAAAGCTCATAGAAGAAAGTGTCAGATTGTAATACCCGAGCCTGAACAAATATTGCTTTTAAATAGGCTTAATTTGGAATTGAACAAATATTGATTTCAAATTTTAAATTAAAGGAAAAGTCCAGGTTCCGTAAAATTTGGGTCTATTTGAAATATCATGTCGAAATATACTCAAAAATATCAGTCCTAAAATTGTATCTTTTTTTAATGACGAGAAATTAATTTTTAAACGACTGAAATCCACCCGCCAGGCGAGCTGCCATTTTCTTTCGTCTTCCCTCCGAAAACCGCACGCGGAGCAAGCGCGCGAGGGAACAGAGCGCTGCTATAGCGCGAACAGCGCGTGATTAAAGTCCTAAAACGTCACCGCGAAAGAAAATGGCAGATTGCATGGCGGGTAAATTTCGCTCGTTTAAAAATTAGTTTCTCGTCATTAAAAAAAGATACAATTTTACGACTGATTTTTTTGAGTATATTTAAACATGATCTTTCAAATAGATCCAAGTTTTACCCAACCTGGACTTTTCCTTTAACTTAATTTGGAATTGAACAAGTATTGATTTTAAATTAACCTAATTTTGAATGGAACAAATATTGATTTCAATTTAATAAAATTTGGAAAATAACAAATATTGATTTTAAATTAATAAAATTTGAAAATTAACAAATATTGATTTTAAATTAATAAAATTTGAAAATTAACAAATATTGATTTTAAATTAATGAAATTTTAAAATTAACAAATATTGATTTTAAATTAATAAAATTTGGAAATTAACAAATATTGATTTTAAATTAATAAAATTTGAATATTAACAAATATTGATTTTAAATTAATAAAAATTTTCAGTTATGTAAATTTGTTTCCAAAATTATAAAATAAATATAAGAATCGATCTATATATATGCATAGAGGATGTTCATATTCCGTAGATTTTAACCTTAGCTACCGTTCCAGCTCTAATAATTGTAAGACCAGAACCATGCAGCTCCTCCCCTTAAATGTCAATCAATTCCGGACGGCGCATCTAGCAAATTCGCGTGAGTGACGCGTTAAAATAAGACCGCCCCCTTTTACCTTTCCGCCCCACCCCCCTTTTGTACATTCCCCTGGTCCATGAGGGGTCCCGACTGACGCAATATAAACATTATCTCTCTATAAAAATAGATCTATCGTACAATTAAACATGGGGGAAAGTTCTATTTTAAGTAAGGAAATTGGTTCTGGATTGGATTGTCATCCATTTAATTGATTATGCCGCGAGGAAAACCAAAATCCAGTGTCGACGTTATAAATCTGCAAAATAATAACGAAATAAAACCATTTTTTAAAAAACATTGCTATTATATCTTTATTGACGTAAGCCAAGACGACAGTTTAATGATTTTGAAATTTTTGACATTGTAAGAATTAGCAACACGAAAGGTCTCTCTCTCTCTTCCTCGTTAATAAGATAGAAAATTAATTTTTGTGGTAGCGGCTTTAGCTTAGTTTTAACTATACTCCGACAAATGAAATTTCGTGGGCTTTGTCATCGACACCGTCGACGTTTAATATTTTTTATTGTTATTTCTTGTTTGGCTCTATTCCACTCCGCTACCGACAAAATATACTACAAAGACTGGGGTTTTTACGACTAATAAACCAGCTTTTGCTTAGTCTCAACAAAGATGATATAGACCTCGTATACCCCCGATTCGAAATCACTGCTAGCGTGTAGTCAATATAGTCAGGTTGTGTGTGTAAAAATTGTAATTTTACTTTGGAAAATTTGCGATTTTTCAACTGAAATGGTTCAAACACATGTTAAAATAAATATTTGGCCTTGTCTTAAAAAATTCTTTGGCCTTTTTCAATTAGTTGTAATCATTTTAAATATCGTAAACATTTCGATATGTCTTGCTGAGTTTTGGTGCCATTCGGAGTATATAGGCTAAATATTAGTACGTTTTACGTTTAACACTAAGAAGCACCATAGTTGAGCAACACTGTTTAGATTGTTATAATAACTGCGTTAATTTAAGTATTATTAAATAATTTAATATCAATTACCAATATGAACATTAAAACTAAGACATTTGAAACATTTGGAACATTGGAAAACTAAATCCTAGTAGTTTGCCCATGGTTGGAATAACCGGAAATCTTCCAGCACTGGACAAATATTTTATGGTGGCTCCAATTTTAAGCTGCATGGTTCAAGATTTCAAAGAAGCCACAGGAATTGGTTTAAAAGAATCTTCAGCGTTACACCACGAAGCCTTTGGGAGTAAAAGCAACAGAATTTTAAGAAATGCTGCTATGATACGCGAAGCCATTTCAAAAGAAGGCAATCCATTTCTTGACGAGGATGTGCATAATTTAGTTACATTCGCTGTACCATCTCCCCAAATACAGCACGACACCATTAACCGAGATACACTTGGAAAGGAGGTAACCTAACCAACTATTGATGGCGCGCGCGCTACAACAACTGATGCAGCCCGATTTGTTGAAGACCTCGTGCCTGAAGGGGCACCAAACCGTCAATTGTAATGCTATTTGTATTCGAATCTACAGTACTTGGTCTATATTATCTTTAGTTTCACCTAAAACAAACCTTTGTTTGCGAGAAAGTTGAAATTCGTGCCATTGCGCGCGTGCTTGTGGAAACTAAGGATAATATAGACTATACGTAACCTAGATTCGAAAACAGATAGCTTTCCGATTGACGCTTTTTACACACAATCCTTAGGGATTTTTGTGTATTACGATCACCTACTGTGTAGGAGCCGCCGCCGCCGCCGCCGCTGCCGTACGTTAGTGGTACAAAGGCGATTGATATCTCAATCGGTAGGCACTATTATAGCCTCGACGGGATTTTCGTAGTTTTGGGATGGGAGCCCGAGAAGTTGGGCAAATGCCCAATTTACTATTTTTGGGGGTTTCGCTTTGTGTGGTAGATATTTTATTTAAAATTAAGTCCGATAACGTTAAAAAAAATATTTTTGGTTAGGTTAGGATTCAGCGGATCTACAACTTCAGTTATATCAGTAATATCAAATTTAAGTATAGTTTCCAGGTTAATTTACGGGACCCCAATTTTCGCGGTTTTATATTTTCGCCTAAAAGTCTACATAACGTTCCTTAATTTAAGTTCGATTTTCATGAGGTATATTTTTGAATAGCTGTGGTTTCATTATAACCTAGATTTGCAACTACGTTGCTTAATTTTAATTCTAAGTGAGGTTCTTTGGACAGCGTATACGGACCCCCGCAACTTCCGACATTATAAATCCGCGTGTCTATAGAGTTCTAAACGCCAGTTTCCCTCTCGCATTTTTCAAGGTCGTTCGCGCCGAGGTTTCAACGTACGTATTCCCAGAAGTAACAATAAGTGTAACACTCAACGTTTTACGCACGTTTAACGCCCTTTTTACGCACGTCGTACGACAGGAAGAAGGTAAGTAAGATTTGATAAAAAACCACAAGTTTTGTTACTTCTAGGCCCATTCCAGCTTAGGTTGCAAAAAGTTAATTTTAAGTGAGTTAATTAGCCATTTCGCGTCATACCTGAATTCTTTACGCGCTGAAGCTATATTCGCATTCCATTGAAAGCCTGACTGAAATAAGAATAACGTATGAACAGGCGTAAAAAATAAGTGTGACCCTAAATATTTGTTATGCCCAGAAGTTAGGAATAAGTGTGCTACTAAATATTTTTTTTGACCAGCTGCCGTACACACGATTCCTTGCGGTACGTTAGTGGTACACAGGCGATTGATATCTCAATCGGTAGGCACTATTATAGCCTCGACGGGATTTTCGTAATTTTTGCCAACTTTATTGTGTATGGTCGATTTTCAATTTAAATGTACCCCACCACCCGTGTACGCACTATTGTCATATTTGAATTTCGTGCCAATTGCCCATGTGCCATCTAACTCGTTCGCGTTTCGCTACCTTATTTCCAAAACCATGTAACTCGAAAAACTTGGTTTTTATAAAAATTAAGTCAAATGAACGTGTTCGCGTTTCGCCACCTTATTTCCAAAACAAGGTAACTCGAAAAACTTGGTTTTTATAAAAAAATAATTTAAATGAATGTGTTTGAGTTTCGCTACCTTATTTCCAAAACTAGGTAACTCGAAACACTTGTTCGCTACCTTATTTCCAAAACCAACTTGGTTTTTTAATTAATTAATTTACATTAAAGTGTTCGCGTTTCGCCACCTTATTTTCAAAACCAGGTAACTCGAATAATTATTTTCCGATAATATTCCTCTTGGGTTTATTAAGTTCATATTCAAGATGATTGGAAATTTGTTCAAATTTAAATTTAATATTTAAAATAAAGTTAATGCATCAGTGGGATTGTGTGTACTTAAATGTCCGTGACATCTTGTTTTAAGAAGCGATTATCTCAGAATAAATATCATTTATTCACTCGCAAGAAAATTTGTAAACAAGGAAAGCCACCCTTAAAGTGTTACCTAAATTTATCGCTGACCTTCGTCTCAGGGGTGTCGGCTGGCGTTGCCAGAGCATCCGCTCTCATTCCCACTGCTGCGTGCGAAGTGGGGGCTGGTCGACCCATTGCTGCACCTTCTGCTGGGTTGAGGGGCTTGCCTCGAGGGTGCGACCGTCAGTAGTAGGGTTCTGCTACCCATGCTGGTTTTGTCACCTGTCCGGGCTTGCGGACGCTGGCGTAGGGCATAGTGATGACGGACCTCCGGTGGTGTGATTTAAATCTTACCGGTACACCGGGCTATAAATCTGATGCATGATCTTCGTCTCACATAAAAACATTTAAAACTTTTTAAAAGTGAATTAAAGAAATGTTTAGCCATTTGATTACTTACAACATTTCAAATATTAGGTTGTTATTACTCCGAAAACGTTATTGTAACTTGTAACCATTTTTATTTGTTTCTCATTGAAACGTTTTGTTGAAATATTAAAAATTTTAATTATTTTTTTTTACTTTTTAGAGATAATCGATTTTTTTTTTAATATCAATAAGAGTTCCGAGTTTTACCCAGAAAATTATGCAAATAGTAACAGGAATAGTTTAAATAAGTAATAAGGCAAAAGTGGTGCTTTTCTCTAGACACGATATCAAGGTGTATTTACCGATCTTAAGCCATTATCTTTTCACTGACGTTAAGAACGAAACCTTTTTAATATTATAAATTTATATTTATATTTAGATTGTTTATTATATTAAAAGTGTTTGATTGAATATATTATTTTAAAATCAATTTTTATAGTTTAAAAGTGCTTAATTGTAAATGGAACAAAATGTATCTGCAGACCAGTTCATTATAATATTTTGACTTGCTAAATTTGATTTGAATTTAAGGAAAATAATGCACAACAGAAACACTTCTGATCTTTGGTTTTGGCAGATACTTTATTATACGTAATTGGTAAAACGAGAAACGTTCAATGGTTCAGTTATATGCTTGAAATTCCCTATAGCTTCTCCAATTTACTTCAAGCGAGAGTATATTTGATCCGTTATTAGGTAATCCTAAGTAACGGTGACTATTTCAAATTCGGCACGAACAAATGTTTCTTCGCGCGTAAAGAGAAATACATTATTAGGCGCGCCAGTGGAAACTAAGCTTAATTCGAAACTTGCTCGAAAAATACCGCGATGCTTCCACTTCTACGCCATGATTCAGTGCGCGTACTTTTCACACACGAATTAAAATATTCCACTTTACGCTCCTCTTCCTTTGTTATCCGATTTTAGAAATTTGTTACAAAGGTTATTTTAAAATAAATTATTATAACTTCTGATCCTATTTGGGTGGTATATCGCGATAGTCTCCTCGAGAGTGAAAAGCTGGAAGTCACGCGCCGAATCCACGTCGACAATCGTATCTTCAGGTAGCTGTTGAGGTGGGTGGCGGTCCTCTTGGTGTGAAGTACCAAGTTAATACGCGAAAAACTATAACCGGGAAACTAATTTTTGACTCTCTGACAATAGGAGATTTTATACACTTTGCTCCTTACATAGAATTTGTTTCGCAAACTGACACTCACATTATCAAGAGGAGTTCCGCTCCCAGTCTATCCTCATTTGGAAGTTTACTCAACCTGATGCGAAATGTAATTGGGCCCAAATTTCGTCAGCAAACTACGGCATAGCTTTAAATGTCACCTCCGGTTTCTACCATCTACAGCAGTTTTTATAGATATTCATCTATTTACGTCACCTGATTTAAAGGCATTAAAAGTCACTTGATGACTTTAGTATTGGCCTAGCTGAGTATTATTATTAAATGCTTGTATTCGGTTATCCGCGAATACAGAGCTGCGTTCAGTAAGACTCAACCAAGAAAATACCGTTTTCTAAAGCCAAATTTCGTTTTCTAAAGCCTAATTCCGTTTTCTAAAGCCAAATTCCGTCTTCTAAAGCCAACTTTCGTTGATACCAACCAGGATATTCAATTTAGAACCAAATCTCCCTGGAACTTGATATCCAAATCTCATATTGCATGGATATCCAGGTTTGATCCAAAAATAAAACTACATTGCTCGTATACGAATGTCCAAAAATATTTATATTGCATGGGTCAGAAAATCTTACACTGCTCATATCGAAATATCCAAATAATAAATATCCCTGGGACACCCGAACATCGTTAATTTATTCACAGATATATCAGTAATTTAACAAAATATATTGGAATCATAGAAAATAAATTTAAAACAAAACGTTGAGAATTCTTAATAATTAAAGAACAACGTCATAAATTGTGATACAAATAATATGTTCTTATTTAATTTCGATTTTATCATTAATACTTAGGTGACTAGTTAATTCAAATTTACTCAACATATGAAAAACTGATGAGAAACGCGTTACTTCGAGGTCGTAGCACTGGGCATTTAACCAACTGTAATCTGAATACCAAATATCTTATCTATAAGAAATCAAAAAGATTACTTTTAAATATCTCCCTATAAAATTCCCGGATATTCAATATCCTTCATTTCGATACCTTAATATGGAATTTCCATCAAACCTGGATGTCTTTACGACATCAGATCCTATTGATATCCAATGGGCCAATTGGTGTTTGCTGGGCCTCGCGTTGAAACTTGTGAAACCCTTTTGGGTATTTAACCAAAAATGAAGGCTTTTTATTTAAATAATGAATTCTGTATGGGTACTGAGTAAGCTCCTTTTGAATTCTATGTTTCACCTTTTAGGTATTTAAATAAACCGTGAAGAGATTAAATTAATATAAAAATTATATGCTTACTGGTTTTTTTCTAAGCCATTAACGGATTGGTTTTCTGACCAAAATGAAAAGGCCATTCAGGGCTTAAGTGAAGTCTATTTATTTTTACTGTGTATTTAAAGAAGATACGAGGAGTGGGAAGTTTTATAGGTATATAATACATCTCTTACTAAAATGTAAAGCACGGTTCCAATGGACGCAAATGTCTTACGAAATCCAGGAAGCATACAGTAAGCTTGAAGGTACACACTACAGGAGGATTTAAAAATCGCAGTTTCGAAATTTCTGAGTTGTATTATAATGTTCAAAGTACTTCGTTTGAGGTGATCAGACCTACTTATATAGGTTAGGTTGACAATGTTGCGTAAACAAACGCCATATACACAACAATACACGCGTAATCTAATTTATAAAGATCAGTATATGTTTATCCGCTATCGGAATCTATAGTTTTCAACTTAGTTCGTCCACATTTGGTATACTATCTCATGGTACCCTGCCTGTGATTTTCGACGGTTACGGTCGCCAAAACGACTTTCATTGAATAAATTTAATAATTAGGTAAATCCGCTAAACTCTTAAAAATATTGAGTTGTTTTTGACCCAAATTTTGTTGTTTTTTTACCCATTGTTGGGTCAGTATTTAACCAAACCAAATATTCGGTTGTTTTAGTTTTTACCCAAAACGGGTTATTTTCATAACGCTATTTTGGTTTAAATTTTTAAGTTACCCAAATATGGGTTGAACATTAGCCCAGAATATTGTTAGTCTATGACTAAATTTTGGGTTATAATTTAACAATTAATTGGGTTGTTTTTTTACCCATTGTTGGGTCAGTATTTAACCACACAAAATATTGGGTGGTTTTCGTTTTCACCCAAAATAGGTTATTTTAATAACGATATTTTGGGTTAAGTTTATAAGTTTCCCAAAATATGGTTAATATATAACTCAATTTCGGGTTATAAATTTGATCACACTGGAAAGAATATCGTAGGGCCTTGGCAATTTGTAATAAATTTAAACACGGGAGCTCATTACGTTCTTCCGCTGAAATATCAACACAACATAAAAATAAATTTAAAATATTGGAAAAATTTAAATTTTAAATAGTAAATAAAATTAAAAATATTCTATACCTTTAGAATCAAAAATTAAGAATCCTTTCAAGCACTCCTGGAAACGATGCAAGAATGGCGCAAAATTATTAATTTCCAGTCTTCCAAAGACTACAAGTTCAATGGACACATTTTCGATGCTCATATCGTCTTTGGCGCGTGGGAACTTTAAATTTGATGGTATGACCCAATTTTGAGTTGCTATTATATTATCTTAAAAACAACTTAATTTAGTTTAACCCAAATTTTGCGTTTCAAGATTTTCAACTACATTTGGGTTATTTTTGATTCAAAAAGTAGTTAGGAATCTACAGTTTTCAACTTAGGTCGTCCACATTTGGTATACCATCTCATTTTACCCTGACTATGGTTTTCGACGGGTACGGTCGGCAAAACAAATATAATTAATTGAATTTAATTATTAGGATACTACACTTTGATCTTAAACAAAAGACCGAGTTTCTTAGTTCTTTAGGCATACACACGAAAAAAGCTTAATAATTGCAATTTTTTTAAAGTCTTCTTCTTTAGACACTAGGTCGTATAATAAAAGGCAAATTATTATGTAATCAACGTATAATTGGTTATCATTGTCATTAACCTGTTGGTTATATTGGGTACGGTGCCATGCGCGGAGACAGTTATTGCAGCGTTATATTTTCTTATTGAATGTATCGGAGTTCCTTTACTGACGATATCTATTGATTGAAATATTGGCTTATTTCCCCGGGAAATACCGGGTACTCCAGCTAGTCGTATATAAAGAGTTATGAGCTATATTGAAACGTTTCGCGTAACAAATTTCGAACTGAATTAAAACCAAAATAACAAACAAAGTTGTGATTTTAGTTCGTAATATTCGTAACTTTTTTATTTGCTGTATTTTAAAAATTACCAATAAATTGAATCTACCATCGACGAAATTTAAATACCAGCCCGTAACGGTACAGCTACGACGCACGCATCTCCAATTTCCCGCAATATCCTTTCCAATGTTTATCTTGCGTTAATGGGCCCTTTCGATTTCGATATTTCAAATATTCATCACCATGATGAATATGTAAAGAGCGTGCATGATGAATATGTAAAGAGAGCGTCGCATTTTCTATCCTAAAAAATATTGAGATTTTTCTAAAATACCATTTTTATAACGTACGAATCAATAAACGAGGCCTAAACTTGAAAATCGCGGAAAAGCAGCGTTAGAAGTCTAAAAACACAAAAGGGGATATTCTTAGGCGGCCTATTCAGAGGCCGTAAAGGAACAATACAAGCAACGTCGAGGGGATCACGAACCGTCTCGAGGGACGAGTTTATCTTAAAATGCAAATGAACGTGCACAGCCACAGTCTTTCAAAAGAACGTCAGACGAAAACCCGAAAAGGACTGTCGACTGTCGTCGGAAATTAATGTCGGAAACTGGAGTCTTTTCAAATTTGTGTTTTTTTTTTGGATATTTTTAACAAAAAACGAGAAAAATCTCGCCCGACTGCTGGTTAACCGCTTTTCAACGATACGAAAAGTATAGTCACAACTTAATTGGCACGAACAAACTTCTAAGCCTTTCAATCTTGTTTAATTTATACTGTTAATAAAAATGAAACGTTTTACCTTTTATAATTCGCTTTGAAATAAAGAGAAAATACTTTTAAAATAAAATTGGAACTTTGGAAGTCTTGTTTAAAAAGTGAGAGCCGGGTCTTCCTATTGAATAACGTAGCCACCAGAATCACTATTAAATCAAAGTTAAGTAATTAATTAATTAAGTATTAGAAATTACCTTAAAAAGAAATTATAACTTCATTCCGAAAGATGTATTTATTTTTTTACGAATATATTAGTAATAAAGCTTCAGGAAAACTTATAAATATAAAAGTAAAGAAAATCGCAATCGCTTTAAAAATTCAAAATTTAAGACGGGTTTTTCTCAAAGAGAGTATAAGTCTCCTTGCCATACAAAATAAGTAACTATCGGAGTACGAAGCTCACGCAACTAACTTCATACTGCGTGTGTAAAATCCTTATTTCTTTTGAAGCCAATGAAAAATTACTAAAAACATGATTCTTTACAAATCAGTTTGAAGCCAATCAAAGGGTTGAGATCTCCAAAGGAAATGGTTTAGTTTAAAAGAAATATTTAAAGAATTATTTTGGCATATTTTGGCAATTTTTTTGAATAATTGCCATTGACTTTTCTTTTTGTAAACTGAGAGGCATATTATTGTAGTACGCTTAGACATTACAGCTAAAATAAGTGAGAATAACTTTTGAATTGTGACTCTTTTCATTGTCGTAACTTTGTGAAATTTAGCAAAAAGGCTGAATTTTAAGTTATTATTTCCCTGCCTTTGCCCGAATAACCAAGACCTATGGAAGAGCAGTTTAAAAATAGAAAAATGGAACGCATTGATCAGCATCATTCTATCACCAAAGAGTGAGTTTCAATTTGCTTGATCAACGAAGCTTTTCAAAAATAAGAGAAGGTAGAATTTTAAACCAGTCACGCGGTTCAAAAAATTAAATTTTTTGGAAAAGTAAATTTTCCAAATTTGTGAACTTTGCAGAATCATTTTTTTCATTGTATTAGGAAATGGTTTAATGTTTTTTGTTAATTGTAACCCGGCCACCTTTTCAAGGCATTAAAAGAGTCCCAAGATGACTAGGGCCTAAGGTGGTGCCTTCCGTATTAGCCTAGCTGATTATTATTATAATTAGTGTTGTTAATTTCCCGGAAAAATAATATGCGGAAACATTTCCAGAAAATTTTCCTCTAATTGGAAAAATAAAAAATTTAAACATGAATTACTTTTTAAGGTTTTAACTTTTTATCGATATAAAATGTCTAATAACAGTGAACATACTACAAAACATTAATAAGGCTTAGGTAATGATACAGTTGTTACTATATGCGTTGTTAGTAAGTTTTGTAATAAATTAAAACGTCGTTACATTTTCATATATATATATATTTTTATATATATTATGAAGGGCTAAGCCCGACGAAACCGGTCAGACACTCATGTAAATATTGTAAAGAAAAATATTTTAAAAATATATATATATGCAAATGTAACAACGTTTTTATTTATTACAAAACTTATTAAAAACATTAATAGTGTTACATTGTTAAGCAATTTAAAATAGTCTAGAGGTTTAGTTTTACTTTTAGATTCGAAAAAATGAGGCGAAAATTCTGCTTTATTTAAATTTGCAAACAATATTAGACTAATCATGGAATGAAAACGTTTTTTTCCCGGAAAATTACGGAAAATATTCCCGAAAAAAGGCCTCGGTCATTTTACAACACTATTATTATTTTTATTACATACTATTTTAGTTGTTTTAAAAACCCCCGCATGTTCTAAATTTAACTTTTAACGTCGGTGTGGTCAAAAATATCTTTTACGTATAGATTTCCCAACTTGTTGAAGCAGGGGCGTAGGAGCGTTCTAGAAGTTGGTGGGGGCAAATAGAAACGAAAATAGGTCTAAAGAATGGTTTTGAATTTTTAATGGAGTGTAGCTTCTCCGAGTGCATGTGTACTTTTTACTACCATGTAAATTGGCGGGAAAAGACTGAAATTTAAACACAGTTGTGGTTCTATAAGCTTTATACGCGTTTAAAATGAGCATTTGAGCTTTTTGAAGATTTCAGCAGACCAAAGAAATTGGAGGGGGCAATAACATATGTTGCCCCTCCCAGAAAAATTCTAGGAAGGGGCATTGCCCCCCCTGGTTCCTACGCCTCTGTGTTGAAGCTTCTCTAATGAGAGTATACGCGTCGGGTCTCTTTATCGCTCTCTTCCGCACTCTCACTCTCTCTTTCATGTGGAAATCCGAGGCTTTTAAAAATTCCCAAGTCCACCTTATAGTTGGGATTTCGCTCTATTTGGCGACGGACTAAATTGATTTCCCCGAGGTCGTCCGACCCTCTTTGAGAATGCGCAGCCGGTCTACCGCGTACTTATAATGGGCTTAATTGCTATACCCACTTAACCCTGAGTCGCGTCACTTTCAGCTGCCGAGACAGTAGGCTCTTTAAACGAAGGATAGAAAATTACGACGGGCAAATTTTATAATCACTCGAGAATTTATTTATTAATATTTAGGGAGAAGGTTGAGGCGATCAGCGGACTTCAATGTGGAATTTTTACCCGTCACGAGAGGGGAAGGAAATAACCTTAAAGGGGAATTGTCACCACCCTACAATTGGTTTAAAACCATTTAAAAGGTTATACAAAAAATTTCATATTAATATTTCCAGTATTTGATTTGTTATTAGCAGACAAATTTCGTGGTTTACCCCCCTCCCCCCCCCAGACTTCAGAATCTCAAACCGCTTGGTTCAACCTACCTACTCGGTTTTATCGTTTTTCAGTCGGAACTGTCATCTGCTACGACATTCTCCTTGGCTTTTTAACCGAGTTATATTCGTAGATTGTAGTTTATCGTGTATATAAAATACCTTACACGCCGCCCTTTCTAAAATTTTTGCCGCTTCATTCTTTTGGCGCGGCACGTAGGTTAAGCCGCGATTTCTGAAATTTTTGGAGCCGTTTGATGTAGGTTGCGGAAAAAGTAGCGTAACTTTTTTAATACTTTTCCAATAACTATAAAATTTCAGAGACATAATCATTAATATATTTTCTATCATTCTGTAAAAAAACCTCGTAAATTTTGATTTTCGAGACAATTCCCCCTTAAGGCAGTTTTAGCCAATTTTACTAGAGAGAGGGAGATGACTGTTCGAACTGGAGGGTTTTGGACGGAACATTGTCATTCTCTCCAAGAATTACTTGCTAGAAACGTTTTAATAAATGTTTCCTAGAATACGTCAATAGTTTAGTGACCCGTAACCGCGAACTCGCGAGGATTTCAATAAGAATTTCCATTTTTCTCTTTTAGAGTTTATATTCGTATCACTCTGATAAAGGCTAGTGTAAATAAGTGTTTTTTCTCAGATAGGCTAATACCCAAGGCACCACCTTAGGCCTAAGTCATCAAGCGACTTTTAAAGCCATTAATTCAGGTGGCTGGGTTACAGTGCGTAGGAGAGTTCTTAAGAGATCCCAGCAGCTTTTGACACCAATTCTGCTTTCTCCGATGACTGCATTCCATCACTTCACTTATATAGACTGGCGTTATTGCCAAAAATTCAAACAAAATTGATTTCCTTTGTTCCATGGCGTTTATCGCGAAATTCCCGAGAACTGGAGCGATACTAATTCGCGTTTTTATTATTATAAGAGCTGCCACGATAATACGGTCACATAGCGCCGTCCGACAGATGTGTTTACATTGGCCCGACTGGACGCCTAATGAAATAGAACTGACCTTCTTATCGTTCGAATTAATTCTTAAAGCGAATAGTTGGGATGTCATTTGTGAACACTCTTCTTAAGTAAATCCGCTATCATCAGGCACGCAGCGCGCACCCGCCACGGATCAATCTCTCCGTCGCTTCGCGAGCCGCCACCAGGAGGAGCACCGCGCTCGATGCGTCGCGCCTTCTCCATCGCGCCTAATTCTCGTGGCGAAATTATTCTTAGGCTTCCCCGCCAGCTCCCTCTGTCTCTCTTTAAGCGTCTTCGGCTTAAAAGGCCACCGACGGCTCGAATTCTGGCTCCTCGTTTACCAGAATATATATATATATATATATTAAGTCCGAGACAAATATGTGCTAATTGAACTTTCTCGCTAACTCGTGTTTGACAAATGAATCTCCGCGATGGAAGAGTTTCATTTACGTAGTTAGATATAAAATTGCTCTCTATTGACGAAACGAAGCGAAAATATTTCTCCGACTAAATTTTAAAGTAAGTAAAGACTAAAATATTTTACGATGATATCACATCTCTATATCTAGTTTAAAAGTATCCTTTAGTGGTTCAAGTATATAAAACTTATTATAAGTTATTCGGTAATTTAACGAAACCTTTTAGAAGTTCGAGGACCACGGATGTCATCCTAAATAAAAATAAATTAAATACGACGAACTTTATCTGAGTAGCCAATTATTTAAAATGCTCACCAAATTTATAACGTAACCGGAGATAAGTGCTAATTAATTCTGGGGTTTTACGCCTCCCGAAGTACAAAAGCCCTACAATAACTGCTTTGGGGTCATTTTGGCTAAATTTGGCGGCTAAATATTGAACAATTTCATTTTGAATATTAAGACATAATTTTGTAACCTCGCAGGTATTTTCGGGCAGGAAGTTAGACGACTTTTACTGGCGTTTCTATTTCCGCTGGCACGCGTAAAGCGTCGAATAATATTAAAGGAGGTCTCAATCGTTTACCGCCAAAAATATACCTCTCCTCAGAAGAGTTTCTAATTTTCAGTGACGTGTACAATGTATCCGTGGTTCTGTGGTAGAATGCTCACCTGACGTGCAGGAGGGCTCAGGTTCGAATCCCGCCCGGTACTAACGCAAATTGAAACATATTTATGCTAAACCCAATGACAACAAAAAACGGGCCGTTTTGGAAAAACCTTTTCCCTAATTCTAAGAAACTGCGTACGCAGCGATTACCCTTTACCCCGAAACTGCGAACGCGTTCGCAGGCCTGACAGACAGACCCACAGACAGACAGACACGGTGGTTGTATAACCCCTCCTAGGGTACAAAGTCCCCTCGGAGAGGTAAAAACGCTTATTTCAATACGAGGATTAAATTTTATAGGTTGTACACCAGATATTTAATCGAAGGGGTTCCACTTTTTTGATGTTCAGACTATAGTGGTACTTAATACAGTTTTTTAGTTTCACGCGAGTTTACGAACTCTATAAATATAATTGATCAAAAGGCGTTTTTTGTAACTTGCAATGTAATGCCAAATCGAAATTTTAGCCCCACGTTACTGTTTAATAAAACTTTTTAAGTAAGTCGTTTTTAAGGGCGAATCTATTTTAAGAGGATTTTGAGTCCCTCGAGAGAAAACCATGATCGTCTTTCCATTATTTCGTATCATAAATAATGAATAATGCTTATTTGAAAGAAAATGGGGCATCTTTATTTTGCGATAAAAAATTACGAAAAATACAAGTTTATTTTTTGTACAATAAATTCCTCTGTAGACTGATAAATGCAGTCGTTCAATAAATATTTGAAGGTTAATAAATATATAATTATAAGTATATTTATTTTTCTGGGTGAAATAAAATCATAGATCTAGAAATAAAATCGGTTCAATTACGTTAAAAGAAATAAAGATAGATAAAGATTTTTATTTAATATTGTCCAAATAAAAATTTAGTTTTCTAAAAACTCGTACGCTTCTACGACATTTAAACCGAGAAATTTATATTTAAGGACTTAAGTAAAGTTTAGCGAAAACGAAAATATAATAATAATAATAATAATTAGACCAAAGTCATCTTTGGTGGCAAGCCAACAGCTCCCTACACTTACTCAACAAGTAACCTAACTTTTTATCCCGAAATGCTGTTAATGCATGGGCACCATTTATATAAAATATAAAATTTTATGTAGAATAAATAATATATAAATAATAATATATATACTTGAATGTGAAAATGATACCGTTTAGAGTCGTTGCAAGATCCGCCACTAGAAAATTCATGCTCTTTTTTTACTACCAACGTACTAAAGTCCAATATATATAGTTTCCGAGCTAGGCTAAAGTTAAATTTCGCGAAGATAGTTTTTGACATCCTGATATCTCAACAGCCATAAAGGTCTATAATCTACTTCCGGGAGACTATATAAAAAGCTGAAGTTTTTCATCAAGTAAAGACATCTCAGTAAAAATAAATCAAAAGAAAAGTTTCTATTATTTAAAATAGACACGAGAGAAGAATAAATTTAGTGTAGAAAATGAGCTATCGACTTCGCGGCTTTAAGGCAGAGATCCAAACCCAGGAAGCATAAAGTAAGCTTGAAAGTTCACCGAGGATTTAAAAGTAAAACTTAATATTTGAACTTTGGGGTTAAGAAATAATGAGAACAGAAAAGATTGGATGTCACATAAACTACGTTTTCACCAGCAAGCACTTTACATCATAATTTTTCATAGCTTTGGTTTGGTTTGGTCAGTTTTACTTTGCTTTTCAAGAAATTAAAACTGCGATAATATTTTAAAAATGAAATAAAGTCTGCGTTTACAAATATTTGAAAATACGGAATATTTTATATTCCCCTATCAAATATTTGATCAGAAAAACGAATATTTGCTAACTATCCCGAGCTATATAATCGATTCGACGAATTGAAGGTGATCGTTCTGTATTTAGGGGCTAGAGCCCAAAAGATTAATTTGAACAACATCCTTCGAACATAATATATAAAACTTCAATTGTGTTTTTTTTTTCATGTAACGATATTTATCGGAAGCAGTCAAGGAATAACCAATTGAAATTTCATGCTAATTGAATTTTATTTATGAAATATTTAGTGCACAAAGAAGTTGATGTAAGATGATAGAGATCCAGACATTCCTCATAAGGTATCGTGATCGCTATTCAGCAGAACAACGCGGAATCACAATTTTTAATATATATATTCAGGAATCCATACCTCTACTTGGAATGCTTATCATGGCAGATTTTCGTCTCGATGTGGCTGACGGTTTTTTGGCGTCACTATATTAACTTAAGGGGGAAGAATACAGTAAAAGCTTCTTTTTCGTTCAAGCTGAACGTTTCTGTTTTAACATTTACATAATTTAATTATATTTTTCTTATTAGGCTGAACCTTCCTCTAGTGCTTAAAATAATTTTCATAATTCTAATTTTAATAGTTAAAGGGTTATAAGGTCCTAGCTAAAGGGTAGTTTGGGTGCTTGCCCAACTTGTTTAGCTCCGGGGGTCCAAATTAAAACGTAATAACTTAATTACTTTTGAATTTAAAATTATCAAAATTATTTTAAGCACCAAACAAGAGGCTGTTCTACACTTAAATATTAATTTTATAAGTTGAAATATAAAATTAAAAGTGTTCAGCTTGAAATAGCGCGAAAGTAGACAATGGCCACTGTAGTCCTCCCCCTTAACAAACAACAACGTGAGATGGGAACGCGCGCAAAGGGGCTTTTTTATCTCGAAGGAAGGGCCAAAGCGATACGGCAGGATAAGCATTCGAAGTAGAGGTAAGGATTCCTGGATAGATTATATATTATTTGAAATAAAAAATAGACTCTCCGGAAATTTTACAGTTTATCACCTTTAATTGCACTAAAAGTTTAACCAGAAATCAAAATTTGTTTTAACGTTTTTTTAATATAATACCTCTATTTTTATAGGGCAAAGGGTTCGGACGCCTATAGCGAGACAGACATAATGACACGGCCACGAACCACAAAAGTAGCTCAATTCGCTTCAAAATAAATTAAAACTAAACAAACAAGTTCATTGTTGAAATGGTTAAAAAGATTTATGATAAAAAGAACTGCTACTTCACGGAATTTAAAAATAGTTATTTTGATTTTGATTTTGATTTAAAATAGAACCATGGGTCGAAACTTTAAAATTCAAATTCATTGTTATTGTCACTTGAAAAATTAATAAAAACCAATTGCTTTGGATTTTGGAAATTATACGTTAATATCACTGTACATCAATTTATCAATTTGGCATCTCCTCTCGGGCATTTTTGGGCCCTTTACAAAAATAATTGCGGTACAATGTACTCCTGTGCCCAAATGCTCTTACGCCACAGTTTCAACCAAATACTAAGCTCACTCCTATCTAATTGCTGATAGGCAGAATCGCGTGGGAATGCTGGTTAGCGAGATTCCTTTATTTACCACGAATATCGGTTTCCCCGATGCCTGCTTTCTCAGCCTCGAATAAGTTTCGTCATTGGGAGCTTAACAGACGTTGCTCGTAAGCCGACGGAGACCGACCACTGAAGGGTGGAGCGAAATAATAACTACGAATTTATAGGCACTACTAAACCGTAAATGGAATATCCCACATATGATTATAATTATCCCATCAGAGAGATTGGTGGCTTAGGAATTAACTAATTGCTCGAAGGAGAGCTTAAGCTAATTTCATTAATTAAGTCGTACGTTATGAAAAAATGTTAAAATCTGTCACATTAACTCTAAACCTACTCACTGCGTTACTTATATTATTTAAATTCACGAACCTATACCCGCTAAATTACGATAAATTAATTAAAAATTATAATTTGATCCATTAGTTTTAAACTGCGACCTATGTAGATTTTGTACGAAAGGAGTAATGTTTTTCCCAAGAAGGAATATTATAGAAGAAAACCTATTAAACTGCCTTTTTCAAAGTATATTTTCGTTTTCTGTAAGACGAAGTAGCGATTATATACGAAACCTCAGTGGGACTAAATTGCCCCGAAATAACTCGAGAAATATTCGGAGAAATAGCTATCCTTTAAAGAAAATAATTTCGCTAAATCACGTTATGCGTTATTTGCGCGGTGTTCATTTAATATTATTACTCGAGGTCTGGTAATGGAGCAAACAAACTTCATTACGGATTTCAAATTTATCTTTTAGAACAGTCAAATTTATCTTTTAGAACAGTCAAATTTATCTTTTAGAGCAGTCAAATTTATCTTTTAGAACAGTCAAATTTATCTTTTAGAATAGTCAAATTTGAATTGTCTAAATGATACTTTAAAATACTTTATATTATCTATTAATCCGTATCATTATCCCAAAATCTACCAGTAAGTATATCATTTTCATGAAATTATTAAACTGTACCTCTATACAAATGTTATCTTCATTCAACCAGTTGGTTTATATACCCGAAAGTCAACCATCTTGACCAGGTTGCCAACATATTTGGTCTCCAGCCTCCACTGGAAGGCTGCGCCTCCAGTCCACGATCCTCCAGATTCCACTGGAAGGTGGGGCACCAGTCTCCAGGTCTCTAGTCTCCATCGCGACTATAGGCTTTTAGTCTCCAGGCACCATTCTGACAAGAGGCCTCCAGTCTCCCCGATTACCGTCGCCATAGAAATCGCGTGTCTCCGGTCTCAGAGGCCGGAGTCTGAAGACTGGAGCTGCCGAT
This sequence comes from Leiobunum rupestre, assembly GCF_980474605.1. Lineage (NCBI taxonomy): Eukaryota > Metazoa > Arthropoda > Arachnida > Opiliones > Sclerosomatidae > Leiobunum > Leiobunum rupestre. The sequence continues at coordinate 28,440,665 of NC_143387.1, read as the reverse complement.
GTATGCCGTTGTCGATCCTCAAGTAGTCTCTAAACTTCCCAAAACGTTATTGAAAAGCTCAAACAACTTAATTTCGTACGATTTGTTAAAGAGAATAACAAATTATGACATATCAACCAAGTTTTCTACAGTTTTTTTAACATTTTGTTATACCTTTAATTGAAAAAGGCAGAATGTGATATATGGAAAAGTAAAATACCAACCACTTTCAGCGAGAGCACTGAAGAAAATAAGTAGAGTCTCGAGCATTGTGCTTGGAGAATGAAAATCTTTAAAAATGAGCGATGGAGTGAGAGCTCGAAAAGAATTATGAGGAGAGCTATCCAGGGTGATGGATAAATACGTCTTCACGTCCTATAGATGGTCGGCAGACCGGACTATTTCCGATTTTCTCCGGTCGGCCAATAACCACGATGTGTACTTATTTCTTTACGTATAAAGCGCTCCTGTTCCATTGTAAATAGTCGGCTGTCTAGTATTTACAAAAGGCTCCATCGAAAAACCATTATTTTGAATCGAGCAGGCGTGGATCTCTCGTTTTAACGTTGCCATTCTTTTCTTTCTCTCCCCTTCTATCATTCGATCAATTGAAGCCTAAATTTGCTCCTGCATTTTATCGAACATTTGCCACGTTGGTCCATTAAGATTTTTGAAAAGAATTCGGAGATAATCAAGATAATGGGAACATTGGTAGCCTTGTTTTAAATCAGGGTTACATTTTAGCCGGTGAAACTTTGTGTTGAGGCGCTTGCTCTAAACGTGTAACTTTCGAGAATCGTGGTCTCCCTTTTCAAATCAATCGATGTGGTAATAAATTGTTTTGCTACACGCATTACTGGACTTCAACATCGTCTAATCAGGGGTATCATAACGAATTGAACGATTGCTAAAGCGACAAGGAAAATTGGGGACCAGGATTCCAATGAGGAATAATATATATATATATATATATATATATATATTATAGATCCTTATATAGCGAGAGTTAAATGAAGATATAAAATTATTTTTTACGAGAGAATAAACATAGAATAGTCCTTTAATAAAAGATCATTCGTAGGCGATTATAGAGTTTGTGCTGCTGCGACTGGACATATAACTGGTTTTTCTATGGTTTATCTTTATAGTGTCAAAACTAAGAGGTTTCTATGCATAGATCTGGCAGCATTTTTCAACCGGGGGACAAGACAATCAGAGAGGGGTTTATTTAACCACCTATTCTTCTGGGAAATACTTTATTATCTCTCTTCGTATGGACCAAAATTTTCGTTCTGTCATTGATGGCGACATCTATGGAAATTATATTTCATTTTGTTTACGATACTATAACCTTGACAATTTTGATGGGTAATTTTCCAGGCCTCCCCGGGGAAGTAAAATTTATCCCTTCATATTTGGGGATTATTTTCCGACAAGTGAATTTCCAATTCTCTATCAGTCTCGGTAATGCGGAACAAAAGAATCCATTTAAAATTACTAAATTTTCTTAACTATCTCTTCAATATTGAGGTCGCTAGCCAGTTGAGCTTTCTACGCAAACAGTGTTAAGATATTTAAAAGGAGATTAATCGCGTCACTTGGTCACAAATACCTTCAGACTATTAAAAGTAATAAAATTTTGACGACGGATACTTCATGGTCTTGTCCAGGGTTGGCAAAAAGCCGGCTTTTTTAAAAATTGAAAAATCCAGTATGGTTAAATCCGGCTGTAACCGGTGGTTTAAACAGGTTAAAGCCATTAATAAAAAAAGATCAAATTGCTTATATCAAGCCCTCATTGCTCAAATTTCCCGATTTAAAAATTACGTTTTTGCGCGTGACAGTACTTTTACATTGTGAGGTATAGCAGACTTATTTACCCGCTTTTATACCCTAACATGGCAGCGTATTTTCAAGCGCAAAATTAATTTTAAGATACCCTAATTGCTTATATGTTAGCTCTCATTACTTGCGACAAAAAGTGAAAGTTAAGTTTTGTCAATGTTCCTAATTAATTTCTATTTTTTTTTTATAAAAAAATGGTATTTAACCATGGATTTTATTTGGTGGTTAAATCCGGCTTAAACCAGGGTGGTTTAATCCAGTCTGGCTGGCTCTTGCCAACCCTGGTCTTGTCGATACACAATTAATTGTGTATCGACGCGACGCTTGAAAAGGGGCTACGGCCCGAAAGCTTGCGTAGTTTTAAATATTTTAATAAAAATAATACCATGAAGTATCCGTCGTTGTGAAAATTTCATTACTTTTAATTTATATATTAACCATGGTAAAAAAATTTAACCTATATGATTACCTTTAGTCTAGCCAACTACAAATATTTACGACTTAACAAATTTCTATAAACAATCTTCTATTTCAAAAGTCCTATTTGGAATAAATAATTAACGTAGGCCTAATTAGTTCGATTACTTTTCCCATTATTTAATAGAACTGTTTGAAATGTTTCGAAGCGCAGAATTAGACGCTGGCGACGTATGGGGGAAAGGGAATATTTTTGGGCTAACTCCTACTCCGGAGAAAAGTTAAGGAGTCGTACTGTAAATCATAACGTGGTGTAGAACCATTTTAATTAGCCCCCATTATCCTGCTGGCATCGCGGTGTCGAGTTAAAATGGTTTCACAGTACGACTCCTAATCTTTTCTCCCTATTCCTTTGAAGTATAAAGTGGGCGTTAAATATCCCACGCCAAGCTCTTACAGACAAAGCTACAAAATAGTTTCGGGAGTTCATCGTAACGCTGCTCAAATAATGCGTAGCTTAACATACATACACAGAATAATGTTTTGAATCTAAATATTTTCCTAAACATAAAATGCAATGGAGTTTTGAAAAATCCTTCACATCTTTATATGTAATATATATCTGCATATCTATTTTAACTAATTTTTGGCAAATATTTAGGGTTTGTATAAATTTAACTAAGAAGCAACGCCACCTGACGGTAGTGCCGCTAGGCAGTATTTACCTAACGGTTAAGTAGCGCCACCAGACGGTATATAAAAAACTGTTAAGTAGCGCCACCAGACTGTATATAAATAACTGTGAAGGTGCGATGCTAAGCGGTATATAACTAACTGTGAAGGTGCGATGCTAAGCGGGATATAACTAATTGTGAAGGTGCGATGCTAAGCGGGATATAACTAACTGTGAAGGTGCGATGCTAAGCGGGATATAACTAACTGTGAAGGTGTGATGCTAAGCGGGATATAACTAACAGTGAAGGAGCGATGCTAAGCCGTATATAACTAACGATATTGCAGTGGCGTTAGGTGGTAGTTACTTAAAATATTGATCTATTTTCCGTTTCAGAGACTCAGTTTGAAATAAAATACTGCCCTACAAATAGTCCACGCTTTATTCTGGTAAGGTGTGAAGTTGGCTGTACTGGTTGTATTGGAAATTACCTTTACATTATTGAAACTGGTGAATTTTTTAATCCTTACTTGAAAATTATAATTTTTACTGTTTAAATTTGTAATAAATTTCTTATCATTAAAAAGTGACCTATATCAAACCTGGGAACCTCTCCGCCTGTTGTCGAGTAATTGCGATTCGGAAATTGTGTTGCCTAAACATGTGGAAACACAAGTATTTTGTCGTCGGGTACCCGTTATACATTATGGCAGATGTATAGAAGGCTTATTTTATATTTATTTTTGTCCATGTTGCGCACTGATGTAATTTCGAGTAGAGAAACCATAATCCAATTCTATTGCATACAATATACAAACCAAATTCAAAAATCTAAACTATATTTAAATATTTAATTAAAATAACTTACCTTAATGCTTATAGAAACATATCACGATCGTCTGCTAAGTATAGCCATTTTCGATCATGAGATAGCTTGTTAACGCTGTGTTTGTTTTTGTTTGAAATGAAATTATCTGCTACGTACAAAAATTTTAATCTCTAGCTCTAGATAAAGCAAAGACTAAATAATATTCCCTTGTCCCTGATAGAAGTGTTTATTGTAGTCTTTGGTCGGAACCGATAGAAAACGTCAAGAAAACTCTTTAAAATGGAATTTGACATTCACTTTATTTAGTTTAATGACCATCTTCAACTTATTTCCAGAGATGACATAGATAAAAATTAACTTCGGTATTTATTACATTTGTCGCCAAATTTCAATAGACCAAAACACTAAGATCCAAAAGGAACTATTATACTAAAAGAACGCGAGAAGAAATTATGTTTGGAGTTAAAAAATGCAAAGTTGGTCCGTAAAATTGTAGGTCTGTGGACCCGTAATAACGGTCATGGGTCTGTCAACATAACCGTTTCTGATTGATAAGTGAGTGAAAAAATATTAATCTAAGGTATATCGGTCAAAGCCGAACCTCATAAAGACAAAATATTGGTTCTGCCAAGTGATTTGTCAATAGAGACGGCGCGTACTTGGGCCCACGCGATCGGAAGCTGGCGCTATTTGACAGCTCGCAGCTGCGCCCTCGCGTAGATACGTCATTAACAAGCCGCATAAAAGCGTCAACATCTCGATCAATGAGGTTTTTTAGCAGTAGCAAAAAGTTTAATTAAAATCCCCCCCCCCTCAACGGGTACTTCACGCCACTGGATATTCGATTAGTACGTGTTTAGCGTCAATTCATTTTATAGTTTGAATTTCTATACTCGGGCCAGGACCTTTACAAAATTCGGAACCCATTAATGCAAAAAAAAAAAATAGGAAAGTAAACGGATGATTTTTCCTTTGCATTTTCATTAAATTTTTTTATCGTATTTGGCAATAAAAATCCCTAAAGAAGCAATTGGTATTAAAAGAAGTTCACCTACACTGAGAGAAAAATATTGGGTAGAAATTACATGGAACTCCTGTTCTGTATTTTTTTACAGAAAGTTTCGCAAATATCTTTTACTTGAGATTCCTATAATTTATACAAATATCTCATTGTTAAATTTTCAACCAGAATCATTGTATTGTATACAACTGAAATAAAAATTAAAATTTCTAACACGCCTGTAAATTTTACGGAATTTACATTTATATATTTGATTTATTCTTACTACCCTTTTTTAAAATAATTTTATGTACACTAAACATTTCCGTAATTAATTTTTAACCAATAAAGTACTTTAATTGTAAAAAAATATTCAACACATTTGCTAAATATATATATACCAATAAGTTCCAGCAGAACGAGAGTCCAAAGCAAGAGGCATAAACACGTGCACAACATAGTACTGCAATTCCTTGGCTCGGAATCCAGACACGTATTAAACTTAGTTCAAACCACAAACACTAACGCGATGAATTTGCATTTAAATGTATAAACATTAATTTGTTTTAATTTGATGGATAATTACAAAAATGACTCCATTGGTGCTTTTACGAGATGTCACTAAAAATCTTTTCTTCATATTAGTTGATTTACAACAAATAATGAATTTTTATGGATTATTACTGTTTGGTAGCAATTCAACTTCGACCACAATAACTACAGGATCTACCTGTATTTTAAATACCTTAAAACGTCTTCATTTTTTACTGTAAATACATAGTAATATGTATTGAGCAAATATGTACGTATATAACATTTCTACCATAGAAACTACATGGCTGTCCTTTATTACAAATATCTGAAACAAACCTCTAATTTTTACTATAAACAAATAGTAATATGTACTGAAAATGTATGTATATATTACAATTCAACATGAAGCCCTTGTATTTTAAATACCTAAAAACATCCTGTAATTTATACTGTAAAACAAATTGGAATATATACTGAAAATGTATGTATATATTATTATTCAACGATAAATACTACATTAAGCCCCTGCATTTTAAATACCTAAAAACGTCTTGTAATTTATACTGTAAATATTTCTTGAATATAGTAATTTAAACAGTACAGTACTGTATTAAAAAAATACAGAACGGGTGCTGTAAAATATTTCTGTAAATTCTACAGTTTTTTCTCTCAGTGTAGGCCATTATCGCGAGTTGAAATTTAATTTACGCGAGCAGTCGTAACAACGACCTAAAATGGCTTTGACGCGAACAAAAATTATATTTTAATCGTCAAAACGAAGTGATTTGTCATCCACTCCAATTTTAAAAATATACGTGTTAGACATCGATGGATTTTAATTAAATTATAACAAGAATATTACGCGAAGCTGGCATAAAATCTATTTATGTCTTGTTCAACTTTTTGAAAGGTTCCAGGTGTTATAAATGTTTTATATTAAGTCAATTTTAATTATGTAATCTGAGGCAGAGATCACCAATAGAGGGCGTAACCCTTCCCATTTTCCCCAAGTGATCACTGATCCCCCTTTCCCTCTAGACCTCAGTCTTCCAAGGTGATAACGATGCGGCCAGTCATCAGCCATAAAGCTAAGATGTTATAGATATCTAGCTCGAGTACTCTAATAATCCGGTCACCGTGAAAGAGCCCCCTTAGTCACGGACATATCCGTTATGTACTTGCTGCCTACCAACCTTTCAAAGGGATACATCGAGAGAAAATGTTCGTCTTCTATACACGCTAAAAAAGGTTGGGTTAAATATATTGGGTAAAATTTATTTCGACCCAATTTGAGTTAATTTTAACCCATTTTGGGTTGTTCTAAAACTTTTGGGTTATTTTGAAAAGGGTTATGTGTTTGGGTTATTTGCCTGATTTCTCTTATTGCCCAACTTGGGTTAAATGTACCCAAAAACTAGTAACACGGCATAATTTCGGGTGCTAAACTTTCTGATTGTTTGAATGTTGGGTTATTATTGGCTCATTTAACGTTTACGCGCTAAATAGTCGAAACTAAAATTCTTATGGCAAATGTTAGGAACCCTTTTTTTTTAATTCTAGAATTTTCCAGGATCGTTTGAGTTTTTAGGCCCACAAAACAACCATAAACTGAGCTGTCGGCAGTAAAATAACAGACGTAATTAAATTGTAATTTTAAATTATTCTTCTTTAAGTTATAAGCAGTATGAACTTAGATATTTTAAAACATTGCATTATGTTCTTAACTAAATTTGATGCATTTCCTATACGTAATAAGTTTAGGCCTGGTTTGTTTATTGTGTTAACATGTTTTTTACTTCCAAACATTGGTTAAGTTTTAGTTAGGTCCATTTGTTTAACAAAATGTGAACTGGTTGGAAGTTCTCAAAATTAATGACAGCAATAAGCAATTTCTATATTGTATATCACCAATAGTCATTTATGTGTTCAGTTTACAGGCAATAAATTACTAAACGAGTTTCGTACTATAAGCATCTACTTGAAAAATGCTTTTGAAACTTAGTATTGACGAACCAAACATTCGTGCATATGGCAACCCAAAAATTTGAGGGAAAGGCAAAACTTATATTTTTTCTAAACAGAAATGTGATTCTGTATTTTGGATAGTATGAGTGTAATTGGTGCAATTTGGAGCTTGACGAGTAAATATATAACACATTTCTGGAAAAATTACAACATATTTTAGCGAATCAGAGAAATATAGCTAATTTTTAAAACATTTTTAGTTTTTCTTCTTGAAATTATGGATAGGATGTGTGGAATTTTGACCTTTACCAGATTTCTAAATCAGAGAAATTACCTGATTTTCCAAAAAAATTTGGTTTTTATCTTGAAGTTGTGGATAGGATGAGTGAAAATGGTAAAATTTGACCTTTACCAGTTAATATATAACAGATTTTTGGAAAAGTTAAAACTTATTTTATCGAAACAGATAAATATACCTAATTGCTGAGTAGTTCATTCCCATTGAATATGGTTTAAAAGTAACCCAATTAGTCTGTTTTATTCGGCAAAGGCCATTAATAAATTATTTGGGTTAAATGTAGATTTTGGCCAATTTTTATATTTTACCAAAGTGTTTGGGCAAATATAATTGCCCATTAAATTGGGTTATTTTAGCCCATTAATTTGGGAATTTTCCTAAATACCCAAATTTTTGGGTTGTTTTCATTTGCCCAACTACTTGGGTAAGCAAGGTTTGACCCAGGTTGGGTAATTATTTTTGCTCAAATTGGGTTGTTTTCATTTGCCCAACTACTTGGGTAAGCAAGGTTTGACCCAAGGTTGGGTAATTATTTTGCTCAAATTGGGTTGTTTAACATTTGCCCAAATTTTTGGACTGGAGAAATACGGACCCAAAGTTTTGGGTATTATTGACCCAATTTGGGTTAAATTTAACCCAACCTTTTTTAGCGTGTATAATACTCTTAAGTACACGAGTGGCTCGATAATGAATATTACATTGCTTTTCTAAGTACTTTTAATAAAAATTCGTTTTATTAAATTTTATAAGTATGATAACAAAAAGTGAGAAAAAATAATCTGGAAATTCGTGGAAATTCATAGATATTGAAACGTATAATATCGACGAAACACGCTCTTTTATCATAATTTAAAATTTAAATTTAAAATTCCACCCATTTTTGAAAGAGTATATTGTGTATAACTATAGATTATGTATTGAGAATCTGGTACTATATAAATATGTATAAAATTGAACCGAAAACGTTTTGGGAAATTTAACACGCTTTTGTTTGGTCACAAGCTTGAAAATTGTGGCTCCGTTATAAATGAACAATGAATTTTCTTTGACGTAAAAAAAAGTGGTTTTATGGCCGTGGCAAATCACTTATTTATATTTTTACTCATCTCACAAATGAACAAAAGGCTATTGTTGAAGACCAGAGGCTCTCTGAAGATAAAAATTGTGTGGACCAAGAAAACATGGCTGCTGCTCTGATATGAAGGAAGGGTGTCGTACTGGACTTCAACGCCACCACTTTCCCCCCCCCCCCCCAAATGAACCAGGATCTACTACGATCTTCGCTTTGCACTGGATTATTATAAAAATTATTTTTTTTTGGCGGGAAAATGCTATAAGCAAACCTTCAGTGAGAACGTTGTAGAGAATTATCGAAAAAGTAAAGTGGATTTCAGTGAAAAATGCAAATTGTTCACGGAGATACGAGGCGATGATTAAAACAAGTTTTGACATAGGAGGCAATAGTTTTTAGAGTTTTGTACGTAAATGTAAGAAATGCCTTAAATGGTTAATTTGTTTTTAAATAAAAGAATATTTTTATTCATCCAAATGCACAAAAATGTACAGTTTCGGCACGATGGACCATCTCTCGAAACGAGCGTGCGGGAGTGAGAAGTCCGAAGACTGCAATGATTCGTTGTCGTAAATCTTCGATGCTCGCAATAGGAGTCTCGTAAACTCGTTCTTTGATGAAACTCAATAAGTAAAAGTCCATCGGCGTTAGATCTGGAGACCTCGGAGGCCATTGAACGGGACCGTTTCAACCAATTGAACGCTGAGGGTACTCGTTGCTCAGATGCTCCACCGCCCCTCGAGGTTGATGGAGTGGCGTACCGTCATGTTGGTACCGTAAGAGTCTGTAAGTGGCCAGCGGAACGTCATCTAACGCACCTGCCACTTCGTTCGGCGAAAGCTCCGAGTAATTTGGTCCATTAATATGATTTGGAAGAAAAAATGGGCCGATAAATTGATCCCCGAGTAAACCTGCCCAAACATTTAATCTATGTTGTTGTTGGTGATGATTAGAGAAGCCCCAGTGAGGATTGTCGTCACTCCAGAAGTGGTTATATTGTCTGTTGAAGGCCCATCTCTCGCGGAGGAACACTAGTCGGTCACCAGAAGTTGACTGAGGAAATTTGGGTTCTCATCAGATATGATCAATGGTCAATTACAGAAATCATTTCGTCGTTCCGTATCTACTTCGTGTAGAGCTTGGTGGAGGGTCACTCGAAACGGATGCAAGTGGTGATTGCGAAGAGTGTTCTACACGTAGTACCTTGGCAAACCAAGATCGTTAGTTGCGCCTCTAGCCCTTGCTTCAAGATACGCCGTAAAGTAAGCCAGACCTCGACTAGTAGGCCTCAATTAATTATTGTATGAATAAAAATATGCTTCTTACATTTACGTACAAAACTCTAATGACGAGCTTGTTTTTTCATCGCTTCGTATATCCGTGAAACATTGGTATTTCCAATGAAACCACCTTTATTGTACATATTCGATAATTCTTTACAATATTCTCATTGAATACATACATTCGACATAGCTTAAGCCCCGCCTATTTCTCGGGCAGCATTCGGAACACGGTAACAATGGATCCTTACACATTTCAAGTGTATACATGGATAGTTTCCTGGTATCACTATAATCGCGTTTCTAACCTTAGATTTTGAGATAAAAAGGACAAACAAACACTGTTAAAAATAATGGTGTGTTTTTCAACCACTAAAGGTTTGGTCAGATTTGTCCAAAAATGACTCCATCATTGGTTTCGTTTAAGACCCTTAAGGGTTTTTTTGCTGGTTTAAATTTATACCGTATATGGTATTCGTATCTACCACATATGGTAAATGTAACTACCACATATGGTATTCGTATCTACCATATATGGTAAATGTAACTACCACATATGGTATTCGTATCTAGGACCTTTACAAATTAACTTTTGAGAACATTTAAGTGCTGAAAACAATATACATTTAAAAGATTTCTTCAAAGCTTAAACATTCCCCTAAAGGTGTTAGATACAGACCATTTCCGTACCATATTGGATATGGATACTATTTCAACCCGTGAACGGACAAGGGGGTCTTTTTTAAAACCCTAAAGTGTCGCTGAAAATATCTAAACCCTTTTTAAACCATCTACGTGTTGTATTTCAACCCCTAATGGTATATTATTTTTTTTTCATACCCTTAATATACCATTTTTATACCATTATTTTTCACAGTGAATAGAACGGAAATAGTTTATGAACCCAAATAACCGAGACTTCTTCTACACGGTTAGTTGAAAACCATAGCGTAAAATGTCTTCGCAAAGTGGCAAGGGGATGAACAACAGCCGATGCATTGAAAGAACAACCTTGAAAACTAGTTGTTCTTCACGCGAAAATGTCTCCGACAAACCTCGCTCTGTAATTTCGGTCATTATATAGCTATTGAAAGAGTGTTCGTATACTTTGTCTTAAATTCGGCCACCTTATCGATTTCAGTTTATAGCGCTCACTTTGCTACTTTTAATGGAGCTACGTGTTTCCCGCAATACAGGATGTCGAAGTCGACTTAAATGGACTTGTGGCGGTGCCAGCGGAACAGCGTAGACCGGCGAAGGCTTGGGAAACACCCAGTAAATCTTCGTATAACAAAAACCGATCGTTTCCCGAAAAAACCTTCCATTCATCGTGCTGAGAATGATGCGAACCAGATTAAGTAAAGGTATCTAGAAGTTTCCACGAACGTCCGAGAAAATAGCTTTAAATAAACTACCGTAAAGTATTTGTACATGCGATAGCCCAGGCATTTTCGATCATAACGATTAACTTCTCTATTATTTGGTAAGATATTTTTAAGACGAGGATTGGTAGGTACTTGGCTCCTTCCAAATCTCTCCGCGCGAGTAGGCGGGTTTCCGGTTATTCTTATACGTACGGCGGACGTGACAAAGATTGAAAATCCAACATTATCGAAAGTTTCCTTTGAAAAATATTCTTCCGTTAGTAAGAAATTTAAACCCTAGCGACGCCACTGGTGGTTGGTTCCTTTTCCGTTTCAAAAGCGCAACCATGAGAGCATGGAAGGGGAAGGGAATTACGTTCGTGTAACGTAAAGAGATCCTCCGCATAGACAATGGAAATAAACCCTCCTCTGGCTTGCAGCTCTCTCTCCTCTAAATAATATATTATTGTAGAATACGTTTCTTTTCTCATTCTCAACTTACGTGTTCTCCCACTTGTTCCAATTCTCGGAATAAATGTATTTACAAAAGCCGAAAATGTGAATATAAATGTAACAAGATGACACAGCCTAACTACTGCCCTTTATTATCGTAATTGTGGCCTCAGTGGTCGCTGAGAAATCAAGGCCCCAAATTTACGGGTCCCTGAGGACCCAAACGGGTATCGCGCTTGAGAGATTTTTTCAAAAAAATTTACTGTTTCTCGGGGACTTTTGAGTCAAATTTTTATTCGGGGGCAAAAAAAAAACTTTAATCAACAACAAAGGTTTGGCACTGATATAGTTAAATAGAGGGAACTTATACCGATCGACCGCCGCGCCGTATCAATTAAATCATTCGCACGCGCCACCGAAGAGAGTTGACCCTTTCGCAAGGACCTTTACGTCAGGGTGTTATTCGGGGGACGAAAATACCCTAATTGATCAACAACAAAGGTTTGGCACTGGTATAGTTAGATAGAGGGAACTAATACCGATCAAACGCCATATCAATTAAACCATTCGCAAGCGCCACCGAAGAAAATTGACCGTTTCGCGGGGACTTTTACGTCAGAGTTTCATTCGGGGGGAGATAAAACCTCCTTTGATCAACAAAAAAGATTCGGTACAGTGCCGTTGATGAGCAATCGACATTTCGCGGAGTCACGTTCAGAGCTAGCGCCGCGGTGTATTCCCCACGACCACTACCACCACCGCCGATAACGTCAAGAGTTAAAATAACAGCCTCAATCCCTCTATAACTAGAGGCCAAAATGATTAAGGAAATATCGAATGTACTTTCGTATGCATTTGAACGAGCCAAGGTGGTTAACGCGAGGAGGTCTATACGTAGCCGCAGCGGCTGGAAGGTGGGAATGGAAAAAATTAACTCAGTCTCCGTCTCAAACGCCACCTGGTCGCTTTTTTATAGTGGGGAGAAAGTTAAAGTTGGTGCTCCTAAACGCGTCGTATGTTCAATAATTTAGAAAACTTTACGCGACATTCGTGATATTAGTATAGAAGACCGTAATTAGCATGCTAATCATTTCACGGCTGGTCGGGGAAATTTGATCTTGCGGCTCTGATATATTTGAAGGACGATGGCTTTAAATTATATTAATTAGAGCTAAAAAAAGCTACACCTTAAAATAAAGAAACGTTGGAGAAAAGCAATAAGGTCAAATGTATTCATAGAGGAATGAAGGGACGACAAAAGCTAATTAAGTATTAGTAAAAACGTTATATTACAATTTTACTTTACAAACCAAATTAAAATTAAAACCGACAAGTTTAAACTCGCTTTGACCTAAATTTTTTGTAGTGAAATGACAATAAAGCAATAAGTTCAGACACATGTTATTAAAACGTCTAATGCAATAATATTATATAATCTTGAGTTATAATGGGAGTTTCTTTAATACCGCGAAACCCACTCATTTAATCATTTTCTCATGAGGGTGACTCCGATTGGCTGTGTGTTTTCACCGCCAAAGAAGGGATCTTTGTTAAGCTGGTTTGTGAAAATATACGGAGCGTCTTTTTCAACCAAATTTCAATCGCAGCTTTTGTAGAATATACTGTAATATATCTTTTCTTTATATGGGTTAACTAAATAGTACCACTATTTATAATATTATTATTTATTTTATAGTTTACGAGATCGTAAAATCCAATAAAATGAATAATAATATTATTTTAAATAGTAGTAGTAACAAAAGCAATAATAATAATACAAAAATAAAGTAAAAACTAACTTCATAAATTTTTAGTTTTTTCTTTATTTTAGTTGATTTATAATCGCTTGGACAAACTAACCGTTAAATATCTTATTAACGTTGCTTTACAGATGATAATTTTTATTTAATCAAATATCATCATAATCTATTAGTTTAATTTCTTTGCTTAAATCCTCGGAGTATGTATTTCAGAAACACATTTTCAAAGCGACTAAAATTTTGGAATGGATACTCGTAATATTTGAGATATTAAGCGTGCCAAAACAAGGGTTAAGGTTAATGTGGCCTTAACAGTTCCCGAACTTACTTCGTTACTTAGGCTAATGTTGATAATATATAATATATAATATATAATATATAACATATAATATATAATATATAACATATAATATATAATGTATAATATATAACATATAATATATAATATATAATATATAACATATAATATATAATATATAATATATAATAGACGGTAAAATAAATTCCAACGGCTTCCCAGCCTCTGAAGGGTTTTTGAATTTGGGGATACGAAAAAAGGAGAAACGTTTCGTGACAGCATGGCTGCCAGCCTCCCCGCTTCGCAACTTCAATTGTCACTGAAGTCATTTCAACCATTTTTCACGTCTATTACGATTGATCTCAGTTAATAATTTGTATTTTAATTTAAAGAATTCAAGTTATATGTAAATTTATTTATTTTTTTTTTAATTCGATTGTGACGTGTGGGACAATTCAGTCCTCTCGTCCATTTGATTAATCAGGGCGAGATATGTGTAACGGCCACGCCAACGGGGGATACGTGGGGACAGGGGTGGGGACACCCGTGGCGGAAGTATTCCGACCACCCGTTGGGGGATTGGTGGTCGTCCTCACACGGCCATCCACAAACTCTGCCTCCCGGACGCCTGGGATTACAGGAGTGAGCCACTACTCCCGGCATATGTAAATTTACAGTTAAACAACCATTTTGTCTAGCTTTTATTCCCGAAATATAACTTAGATGGCGCCACGTGCTCTACAAAGAATCACGATTTAGATATTTGTTACTCGGCGACAGTTAAAAAATTTTCTCTGCGCATGCTCCAATACCAACCAATCCGGTGTTCCCTCCCTGGCTAGTGTCCAGTTTTTAAGTGGCAATGACGGTTTAAAATTCCACCCCCATTTATTTTACCGTCTATATATAATATATAATGTATAATTTATAATGTATAATTTATAATATATAATATATTATTTTTATATATTATATATATTATATATATTATATATTACCTAATTTTTGAAGGATTTAAGATATTTTCTTTCGAATAATTTCCAAATTTGCTGTCGCTTGTGAGCGGTAAAAATATTGAATGGTTTTGTGTTTCAACCGAAGTACTCCTCTACTTCTTCTTAATTACCACTTGTTTTAAAGTAATATATATTTTATCTAATTGTGCTTTTAAATGTTTTCCTTTTATCAGTATAAAGTACTCGGTTTCAACGTTCTTACATCGTAAAGATTTTGATCAAGTGAAAAACTTGAAGCTAGGAAATTTCTAAACTTCCTGTAGCAGATGGGGGGAGTGGGTTCCTCTAATTAGAAGATAAAATTTTAATGACGCGGAGGTTTCTTTAGAAAACTCCTCTCCAGTGTCCGGGCCTGGACAGAATCAAAAGAAACGGTGACTAGTCCTAATTACTGGAGGACAAATTTTGTATAGCACTTTTTCTTTGAAAATGATCGATTGAACGTTCAACAAAGACGCTCGTCGGCGTCGAAGAAAAATGTTAAAAATTCTCAAACTTTAGACCAGGATCAGATTTTGTGGTTAATTATTTAAGTGGAAAATTTCAAATGATTTTTTCCAGTTATAAATTAACTTTATTTCGTGTTTTAGGTTACCTTAAAATGATTTTCAAAATGAAAGAGTGAATCGAAGCCAACGACGAGCGAAAAAAATACATCGAAAATGAATGAACTGAGTAGTTCATCGAATATGTCAACAGCCCTGGGCCTCAACTTTTCCACGACATCGTCGAACCTCACTCTCAAAGAGATTCCTCAAATGTGGTCCTCGGCGAACGTCATCAGAATTATTCTGTACGGAATCATCTTCTTTTTCACAGTGGTTGGAAATTTACTGGTCATCATGACCTTGGCTCGAAATAAAAGGATGAGAACGGTGACCAACGTTTTCCTGCTCAATTTGGCGGTAAGCGATCTTCTTTTGGGAGTGTTCTGCATGCCCTTCACCCTCGTCGGAAGTTTGCTCCGAGATTTCGTTTTTGGAGAGTTCATGTGCAAAATGATCCCTTACGCTCAAGGTAAGTCTATTCGGAACATCCAACGTTCCGTTACAATAACAGCCTTCCTTAGCCGTTTCAGTGTCCGTCAGCGTATGGACGTTGGTGTCCATATCGTTGGAGAGATTCTTCGCCATTTGCCGGCCGCTGCATTCCAGAACGTGGCAAACGATATCGCACGCTTACAGAATCATCGCGTTGATCTGGACTGGCTCCCTCTTCACCATGATGCCAATAGCGCTACTCAGCAAACTAATACCCACTAAGACGCGTGGTAACTCGATTTTCACTCGGAGCTACCTCGCAAACCGTTAATCACGTGTATTATTCTTGACGTATAGGTCAAATGCTGGGAAACCACAAATGCAGAGAAGCGTGGCCAGACATATCGTCCGAGAGAGCGTTCAACTTGTACCTGGATGTCGTTCTCCTGATGATTCCCATGCTAGTGATGACTGTCGTGTACGCTTTGATAATACGAACATTGTCTATAGGCATTAAAATGGAACATCACTCCAAAAGAAGTAAAGTATACGCGTCTCTTATGATTTAAAACTTAGGCCTTTATGAGAGAATACTGATATTACTAAAGATACGGCGAAATACAAATAAAATGTCTATTGCAAATTCAAGGGTTTATAAGATGGTTTTACATTTTCATGTATTCGAACTTAAAAAATGTATTTTAAAAATACATTATAGAGAGTTCGTGTGAATATATATGATATATATATATAAATATATATATATATCGGATTGTTTACTAAGATTGTGCATTTTTAAACCATCCTAGGCCTACGAGCAACAAACACCGCACCCCACACAAGGATAACGCAAAACGTCAAAAGTCATGCATTTTCTTACGTACATTTTTCATTGGTTAGACGCATTATCGCCGGCTGCCGTCAGAAGGGGAAAATTCGGAAATAGTCTTCCCCCTTTCCGTAAAACGTTCAGCATAAAGGTTCGTCCAAAGAAATTTGTACACAACACGGCGTAAGCATGTTTCAAGGCTAGCTGCGTACTCCTTGTGTTTGTTGCTCCTAGGTGGAACAAAACTACAGATGCTAGAGGACCTCAGGTTGGGTCAGTGATCATATTAATAGCTTAATTTGAGAACAACTGTGCAAAGTTTGGGAGCTTTAAAGCAAAGGGTGTGGAAGCCTATAGCGCGACAGACACACAACTGTCGGAAATATGCATGTATGGTCTTTGTAATACAGTTTTTAAAGCGTGCTATATCTTAATTAGTTTTTGATAACTGTTCGGTTGAAAACCGGAAACAGAAAATGTATATTTACTTAAGATCTTATTGTGATAAAAAAAAACTTTGAGCAACTACTTGGCTCGTTGTTAAAATAATCAGCTTTAGGCTAATACCCAAGGTACCAGCTTAGGCCCAAGTCAATACGTAGGAGGGTGGTGGCAAACCATTAATTCCAAACGAGCCAACCACTCGATACTACACTAACGATTAACGTTACCAGGGAGTCGTTACCCTCTACAAATTTTTATGGAAAGGGGAAACCGAAGTAACAACCGTATATATTTACTGGGGGCCTTAAAAATCCCCGCAGCTTGATAGTGGCCGACAAAGTGTGCTGCAGAATATCAGGGCAATTTGTAGGTATTTTAAGTACAGTAGGTCAGATTTGTTAGTTGAATCTGTAGGCTAGAACTGATGGACGAAGCTGTTAACTTTTTTATAAACCAACTCGAATTGATTTCAGAAACGCAATCTGACCTGATGAATATGAAATTAGCTATCAACGGAGTGTCTCCGGTTCTTACGCCGGTGGACCAATCGGAGCTGGTGAAAGGAGGCATTCAGGTCCTCAGAAAGAATCAAATTGAAGAACACGCCAAGAAAAGCGAAGATGCTAAGGTAAAATTTGGCCCTACATGTATATAGAAAATTACGTCCTTTCGACGTCAAAGTATACACGCGTGAGTTTCCGCAACGGAAACTGATTTTCGTTCTTTCACAAAAAGTCAGCGTTTTTTGGCAAACTTGGAAACCAATTTCGTTTTGATATGTGAATATACCGTTATATCAATGATGGATAAAAAAACGGAAAACACACAAATATAGCATTGGGATGTGGTGACGTGATCTACTACTTTTTGATATACAATTCGTGGCCCCCTCTGTTGACATATGCCTCTTCGAAGTTTTATTAATTAAATATTTATAAATTTAAATTAAATAAATTAAGTTTAAAATTTTTTATATAAATAATAACCACCAGTTATTATGTTATGAATTAAGATTTATGTATTAATTACATTAAAAATAATTAATAGTAATTATAAAGCTATTATAATTATTAATTGTAAATATGATAAAAAATTAAATATTATCAAAATAACAAATTATTAGAATAACATAAAATTATGTTAGAACTTTACGAGTGTCTGTAAACTATAGACCCCCATTTGGGGACTATGTTATAGTTCAATTAAGCTCGACCCACAAAATTCTGAAAACCCAGGGACAACTATATTTTTGCTCAGTTGATTCGGTTCGTTCTGGTTTGTATTTCAAATTAAAAGATCTTGGCATAGAACTTTGTCATAGAGTAATTGAAAATTGAACGAATTGAAAAAATATATTTGATATTGTGAGAGCTTTAAAAAATTATATTAATAACTCCCCAAATTATTATAATTGTAAATTACCTCGATGCGAGAAATTTATCGCAGCTATAGAGAGAATCTTTGTGGCTCATGGCCTCAACATTTCGCTGCCCAAAAGATTCGTTTTTCGAAAGGCACGAAATATTTCAAACTCAAATGAGAAACCAAAAGTACTATAAAAATGAATTTCTAGTTCCCCTCAAATTTCTTTGACGATTTTATGGTTGGGGTCCAATAATTCCACCCCAGCCAACTCAGTCGATACCGTCAGCAAAATAATTAAAGAAATATTAAAAATGGCCTAACGAATTATACACTCTGATTAGCTATTTATGACGGTTAATTGTAGGCCTTAAATATTATTAAATATGACAACGGATTCAGATAAATCAATGAACACTTTTATTAATGGAATACTGCTATTATGAACTAATGATCACACTAAAATTAATACTATTACTAATTCTAATTAAACAATTCTAACTACGCTATGGCTCGTTTATGGATTAAAAGGGGATTATCGCGAATGGTACCAATTAAACACTGCGCGACGCTCTATAGCACTTAGTTCACTATTTTAGCAACGAATGCTCTATTTTTTAACTCTATTGACTTTAGCGTCGGCGTTAAGTTAATGCGTTAGCATAAGTTACTCAGCCTTTGAAGTTGGTAATTGGCCCATTTCAGTGATCTTTGGCAATTTTCGACTATAAATCTACATACCTTTTTAAATTAGGACCGATTTGGTTGAAAATTAAATTTAGTATACTGATCATTTATTAACTACGTTTACAGTTACATAAGGAAAATTGAATTTCATGTGAGATTTCTAGCCAATTCGCGGGTCCCCTTAGCACGCGTACGCACTATTGTGATATTTGAATGTGGTACCAATTCAAGATTAAGTATACAAGCGCCAACTGTCTCTAAATATTTGACCTACAACCTTTGAAACCTCTACGAACTGTATCCATGGTCCTCTACAGACTACAGGGCGTTGGATACTTTCAGCGTGCTATTTAGGACACCGCAAGTTGGTTATATAGGGTGTTGACTATTCTATGCTATGCTATGATATTTTGGGTAATGCTATTTTCCTAGAATGTTGATTTTTAGTACATAGATAAGAGAGCCTTTATAAAGAGTGTATTACATACTAGGGATGGTATAAAAACTACAATAATGGTTATAAAGGGCTGTCTTACAAATTTCGCTTATTTGTAGGATTTGTGTGGTAAAATTGTTTTTTTTTCTTTCATCATTATCAATTTATCAACATATGTCACATAATTACATAATTTGTTGTATTTCATCGTAATCATCCGAGCGTTACCGTTACCAACGGAAATGTGGTCCTTTTTATCTACTAAGTGAATATGTCGACTCAATTTGTTTGTATTTTGCTATTTATCAACAAATTGATTCAAATTCATTTTTCTATTTGTTAATATAAATTTTGATTGTTTCAAATTTAAAAGCAAATAACGACGATAAAAATTATCAGTTAATGCTTTAAATTACTGATGTTCATTATTTTTCTTAGGTTAGATGAACACCATCGAGTAAAATTCATATATTTAATATTTCCGACACGTCTTTTAGATTTCTTTTAGAATATAGCGAGTGTGTCCGATAAGTCTAGAACGTGCATGGATACATAGAAACTCCATGTCACAGCTTCGGTTCTCTAAGACGGCATGTGTCTCTGGAGGCAAAAAATTATTACGGTTGGTGGATCCATAAAGTTGATCTCAACACCGAGTCATTGGCACCGACGAAAGTGACCTACAGAGTGTCGTGTTTGGCAACAAGACATACACGTACATGTACTTCAGTTTTAAACGTCTGAAATAAAACCGTCCTTTACAGTTAAACGTCCTAGATACAAAAACGACTACTTTAAAGGAAATAGAACTTTCAGTATTTGTTATGAAACACCCACTTCCAATATTGGACTCTCCATCATATGGCTTTAGATATTTCTGGCGCTAGTTAGTAAATTCTTGCTCAAATTGTTAGGGGTCTTCTATAAAGAATGCGTTGAGGTTATATTACCTTTAAGACTTTTACCACTATCGGATGTATTTTACCTGATAAATTTCGCAGTTCACTAACATATAAATGGTTGGATGTTAGCTGGCAGTGTGATAAGATGTTTCTGGTAAATAGCCCTTAAACGGTGCGTGGACCTCGAATACCTCATTTTAAAATTTGAGCTTCGCTACTAACGATTTATGGTTAACACAATTGAAGCCTTTAGTTATGCTATGATAGTAACTTACTTACAAGGAGAGTAGCCGACAAGGTTCCTAGAAAAATCTCTTATATAGGTTGGCGCATACAGCCTCTTTTCATAGAAAAAAAAAACAAAGACTCCCGTTAAAAAAAACGGGGAAAGATACCCCGTTTCCCCCTAAAAACACGTCACTGGATGTCAGGCAACAAGTCGTCGCTCTCCTTTTTGTCGTGAGAATCGAGTATAAAAATTTATCTCACTGCGCAAACGCGAGTGACGTCGCTGGAGTTTTATTTGGTTTCACTTGTTTATTCAGTAAGGAATAACGGCACACCGCGCTTAATATCTATTATCAGGTGTGATGGGTTTTATTATAACTCTAGCTTAAGTCACCTGACAGTAAGATTTACTTCCGCATACGCTAACCATGTATTGAAATTTAGAGAAAAACTCGTTTTTTATTGTGAAGACCTAGGAAAGTTGAGAAATGAAAAAAATACACTCCTTTTTCGGATTTTCTTCTAACTGGTCGCGATAAGAAAAACAACGACAAATATAAATTGTGGCCGTTATGAAATCAAAAAAAAGCAAACGAAATATATTGTTCAAGAAATAATTGATATTTTTGTAAGTATAAATTTTGCTAATAACAATTTTGAGGTATTGATAGCTTTCTCTATTATAGTGGATCCATGGCAGATCTATTTGAAATCATTTTAATCGTGATCAGGCCCGTAGCCTGCCTCCTAAAAAAAACGTACTCCCTCAAATGAAATTGCGATTTGCCCCCGCTGCCCCCTCGAAAATATCCTCTGTCCCTTCTCTATTTTAGCTAGTCACCTAATACGTCGAAATATTCATGAACATTAATGAATACAGAATAAAGACGATTTTTTTTGTATAATTTTTTTGTCCCAGGCTTAGACCTTTTAGTTTGACTGTTTAAGAAGCTGATCAAAATTTTAAAACAAGATACTTTCAGTGGCGTAACGACAAATTTTGCCCCCCCCCCCCCGCAGATATGTGAGGTTGAGCACAAGTCCTCCGAAAATATTGGGGGTACGTGCCAGATTTCTACATATTTACCAATAATTGAAGATTAATTAATAAATTTATTTATAAATTAATACTTAAAACGAGAGGGCCCCCTATTTAGTTAAAATTTCATGTCCCGCACCCTCGCGGGGCCTACGGATCTTTAGATATTTTTTTTATTATAAAGACGTTTCGAACCACGGTTCGTCGTTCCATAATTAAATTAAATATAATATAATACAATATAATATAATAGATTACAAAAATAATGAAAAGTGTAAGGATATAAAATTAAATTAAACTGAAATTGAAAATTGCTGGTTTATCTAATTTAAAATTGAGCGACTTTTACTTCAATGTAACGTTTGGGAATATTTAAAAAGAAAAAAGAAACGACAGACAAGTGTAAGTAAACTAAAAGCCCCCTCTAATTCGATCTGTCGAAAACACGAACTCCAGAGACGTCTTTCGCGGCTGCGCAGGAGGAGAAAGAGAAAAAGAAACGTTTTCAAGAGAGGAGCTACATTTTTTCCCGAATGCGCCCCCGTTGAGTACCCGAGGTGTTTATAGCCTTATAGCCGATTTTGTTCAAAGTCGGGTGTATATGATATATGAAATTTCCCGAAAGGAGACGTTGCACTACCCATTCAATTTGCCATGGCAACCGAAAATGTTTTTGACCACTTAAAACAAAAATAAGATTTTTTCCTTATTTTACCCAAAAAGTGTTACAAATTTACCCCAAAAATGTTCCAATTTACCCAAACTGGATGGAAATTACCTAAATGTGGTTCAAATTCCCATTTCGTGATTTTCAAATTAAAAAAAAACCGAGAAAATCCCATGCTTTTTTAAATGGAGATTTTTTTATTTTAAGTGGTCAAAACATTTTCGGTTGCCATGGCAAATCGAATAGGTAGTGCAACGTCTCCTTTTGGGAAATTTCATATCACATATGGGTCTACATTACGCCCGACTTTCAACAAAATCGGCAATAAACACCTCGGGTACTCTCCTTGTTAGATCAATAACAAAGGAATATATTGTACCATACTGATGTTTTTGCGGCTTTGAATTTCCAGCAAAAAATGTTATCAGAAATCTATAATTTTAATAAGTAGTAAAATGTGGAAAAATTTATAACTTGAGGTTAAAACGAAACACAAGCGTTTGAATTTAACCAGTTTCACGCGCTTGGTTCCGAGAATATGATTGATCATATTAACTACCACATGGTAAATCCGCCCTGACGTTTTTCAAACACCGGTGGGGCCCTTTAAGTAACAGAAAATTTTTACATGTGCATGTTGCCTTGTAGGACACTTATCACTCTATACGATAGAAAACCAAACACACCTGTATAATACACAGTTTATGAAATATAGAGCAAAACGTAATGAAATAGATCGGTCTATTTCCAACATGGCGGAAACGCCGGACACCAGGGCACACACCTGACGTTCATCAGGAAGGTTAGACCTAACGTACGTCACAGCAATGCGGACTGCCTATTGGCTGACGGTGAACGTAAAATATGTTCCGACAGAAAAGATAAATACTTTTTTAATTAACTTACGCGTCGTGTTTATGTTTCAGTTTACTTTTCCGTGACATGTGTTTCACTATTAACTTCAATATATATAATATCAGGAAACAATATAGGTATACACTTGGAATGTCTAAGGAAGATTTTTACGGCCGTGATGAAGCTCGTAGAAATGGGCGTGTCTTAAAGCGGGAAAACTCACGAGAAAAACTCGCGCGCCTCGCTACCCTAATTCGACGAAAACTCGTCATTAAGCCTAGTCATGGTTATTATATTATTAGCTTACCTGATTATCTCTTTTATAAACATACAAATACCTGAAATTAGGTATCACTACACTTCTTTCGCGAAGAACGTTATAATTACTTCAAAATATTAAGTATACGATAACAAATTGAGGTTTTTAAATCCATCGTTTTATAAGCCTTTTTTGCACGGGAAAATCGCCTATTTGTTACCATGACGACGCATTCTTTTCGCGTCAAACCTCGAGCCAATGAATTTGAAATGTCGTGTTACGTCTTACACTTGACGTAGTTAAGCCCCGCCTTTTTCTCGACGCGCTTTCGTATCACCGTCCCAATGGAACCTTAGACATTGCAAGTGTATACCTCTATAGTTTCCTGATAATATATATATATATATAATATTATATATATATATATATATATATATATATATATATATATATATATATATATATATATATATATATATATATTCTTACGTGATATAATAATGTTAATGTTATTCCCGAAAACGTATTTAAAAATTTATCACAACTTTTGTTGGTGATTTAGTCGTTCAATTTATGTTTACTTTACTGGCGAATTTCATTTGTTCGAATAATCGTTTGTCTGTTTTTAGAACATTAGGAATTGTTTTTTTTTTAAATATTGTTAATATAAGAAAATAGTAACATTAACGTGAACCTAACCTAACTTAACCTAAAATATCCACAACATTCAACGCAATTCCCACCAAAAACAGCAATAAGAAATACTAATTTAGCGACAGAATTCGGACAAGTGATGCTACCGATTCGGACGAATGAAACAAACAAGTTGTCCAATTCGAACAATTGAAACATTTGTTATTTCGGCGGTTCGGACGAATGAAATTCGAACATTTGTTCCACCGTTCGGACGATTGAAATTCGAACAAATGTACCTACCCCGTTCTGCTGAATCTAAAAGAAACGTGTCATAGTACCTTTTCCGAAAGACGTGATTCTAACATTCGAGTTTTTTTTGGAAAAATAATTCCCCGAAGTCTTAGTAGTTTATGAAATTTTTTATTTTGAAGATATATAATAGATCCTTTGCGTTGAAAATCGAAATTCTTTGAAGTCTAAAATCCTCTAAGGTATGATTTATTATATGGTAGTCACTATTTTGGTCTAAATAACTGAACTATTCAATTTATTTTTATTGGGAGATATTCATTATTTTTCTGAAATGGAAATAAAAGGCTAAATGCTCTTAATTTTGACTTTTGATATTATTATAATTTCTCTAATTAACGAAATTGATTAGAAACAGAGTTACGGAACGCATTAGCCACTATACATACTCAGTATTGGCAAATATGAATCAATCATTCGTTGATGCAACGGTTAATGAGACGTACGGAACAGGCCCGACAAGAGAGGGGGGATGCCGGTACATATTACCGGGGCCCGTGCAGGGCTAGGGGCCCGGGTTTAAACAATCGACGTATACTTCACCCTCATTTATCTCAGAAAGAGTATAGCTACCTCCAATAGTAAACGCTCTCTTTGGGGCCCTGACTTTATATTTTAACGGGGCCCGGGCCCGCTCTCGGCGGCCCTGGTACGAAACCAGAGGTGCCGTACTAATTGTAATTATTTCGTATCTCACGCAGGTGCGAGTGATTAGGCTGCTGTTCATCCTGGTCGTGGAATTCTTCGTGTGCTGGACGCCGCTGTACGTCATGAACACTTGGATCCTGTTTGATCCGTTCGCCGTGTACCGCAACCTCAGTCCGACCTTCATTTCAGCCATTCACTTATTGGCTTACATGAGTTCGTGCTGCAACCCCATTACCTACTGTTTCCTACACTCCAAATTCCGGCAGGGCTTTCTAACTATCATGGGATGCCATCGGACCAAATCGAAACGCGCTTGCACTCGCGATTCAACCTTCTCAGCCACCCTCACTAGCGTTTACAGCAGCCGCGTCGCCGCCACCGGAAATGATTTTGGTAAGAGAGCTTGCAATCCGTCAATTATCGCGGACATCTTCATAAACTCTGTTACAAATGGTTCGAGTGGAAATACGTTACGCAGCCTCGGAAAATATTGCTAGAAAATCTGTCGCATTCCCAGAATTATATTTCTCTCCCCTGGGCTCTTCCTTGATTATTTCATTCCTTATAGAAACTGACGATAATTATTTCGACAGGCTTTATTACGAATTATTTCGCAATTTCGCAACGGCTTATTATTTATTGGGATGCGTCTCTTACCAGTAATTAATCATGAAAGTTACTATTTAAAACCTTTTAAAAACAAACGGATATATAGACTAACGAACAAAACAAATAAAACATTTTAGTATTTCCCATTTAAAGAGAAGTGAAGATAAGCACATTGTGAAAAACTAAATGAAAAGAGACTTTTAAAGATTTGTTTTCACAAAACGTTCATTTCTACTTCTTCGAGTTTTTTTCTATAGCTTAAGATATCAAAATTTATTTGTTTCAAATAATATTATGAACGAATTTGAATAGCTAGTTTCGAGCTTAAGCCTTAACCAAAGTAAATGTGAAAAAGTGGTTTTATTTACATTCCCCGCAGCGGTAAGTAATGCGGACGATCGCCAAGCAAGATATGTAAAAAGAAACCTCGGCTCTTGTTGCGTCGAGATGGTGGCGGCACCTTTCAAGAGCAGATAATTTTTTTTATTTTTAATTGGATGGAGGTTGAAAAAATTTATACTACATGAATGTACCAAATTTAAATATTTACTCTAATAGGCGCTTCAATAAAACATCTTCAACGAAATTGCCAAGAAGTAATATTTCCGAGAGGCAGGACCTGCAAGTCACGGTCTATACATGTATAGTGCTTGTTAAAAAAATGGAAACTTTTCACCTGTAAACAGAACGTCGTGTTTTTGCTAAGCCTTAATATGTACCTGGTTAAAAGAAAACACCGTACTTAAGTGAAATTTTTTCATTATTTCAACAAGCACTATAGAAACAGTAACTTGTAGGTCCTGGCTCTCGGAAATATTACTTCTTGGATATTTCCTTGAAGGTGTTATAATGAAGCCTCTATTATAAATAAGTCGCTAGCTGACTTGGGCCTAGGGTGGTGATTTTTATTATTTGTTATTATTATTGTATCCATGCCTGGAGCATACAAGGACACTTTAATGTGAGCAAAGTGTCTAAATTGTAATAATCAGCTAGGCTAATACCAAAGGTACCACCCTAGGCCTAGGTCATCGAACAACTTTTAAAGCCTTTAATTCAGGTGGCCGGGTTACAATTTGGTTTTCTATGGGACTGTAAATGATGCGACTTTAACTGTTTCTACTAATAAATATTTGTGAGTTTAAATTTAAGATGGAGCTTTTCCCGAAGCTATATTTGACAAAAATCTAGAAACCTAATTACTTCTTTTTGAAAACCCCTTTAGCCTAGTGGGCTTCGCCCGAACTTCTATACGTCTCATTTCTACCCCATTAATATTTCTCCAAGCCAACTAACATAAACTTATCCAAATAAATATAACGAAAAAGCCTAGGATATACATCGGCTCCGGATTAAATTCTCAAAATCAGTTTTGATCTTTGTCTCGCGAATAAGTTCGCGGGGTTGGAGCGAATGTCACGTACAAACATTCAAGACCCTCGGTTTGACTTCCCCGTATAACCACGTGTTTATGAAAGGCGTTTATTATTCCACTATTAAGAGGATTACGTAAATCCCTGTACCTACGAAGCGGACCTACCATAAGCCTTCTTTCGGCACCAGCGAAAATTGCGAGAGACCAAATTAATGGTTCCTTCTATTTCAGAGACCTCGCAAAGTGACAGATACAAAGACGCCACCGTCTAGCCTTAGGTCAACTAGCGGTTCAGCAGCGCCACCTACCAGTCAGCGGGAGAGTCAGACGGAAACATAGCGACGCCAATTCCTCCCAGTCCCGAGAAGAAAACGTGAGAGGATGAAAAGTTGGAGAAGTTTGTCCTAGCTATAAATAAAAGCCGAGACGAAGTATTCAGCGCTGCCGGGGAGATTGTGGAAGCTGAAGAAAGATAAAGATTTTTCGTGGGCAACAGTTCCATCGCGTGCTTCGAGTACTTCCCAAGATTAAAATCTGTCTAAATTTACCTCCATTTTCGGGCGTTCAGAAAAACGGAAAGAAAGGCTATTTATTATCTTAATAAGCCAGAGAGCTATCTTTGAAATGGGGCAATTATAAAGGACCATTTTTCTCCGCGGGGGAGACTATTCCTAACGGAACCGAGATAAAAACTTGACTAATGCGTTCGACTTATATCTTCCTTTGCTCTTTAAGACAACGCTTAATTGGTGGAAAATAACACCAATTAGTCATTCGTAGAGTTTTCTTACACTATACTTGTCGAGAAACGTATTTGAAAAAAAATGAAAAAGGGTGTTTATTTCTTACGAAATACGTATTCACATTCCTAAATTGCTCGTGTTATTAGCTCGAAAAACATACATTTTCAGGCTCCCGCTTATTTTTGGAAGATCAAGAAGTGTTTGGAAATACGCCATTAACTAAAATTCGAAAACTATTACATATTAAAATATTGTTTATAGATAAGCAATTTAGTTAAATTTCTAAGATTTAATGCAGCTAATACAACAGCGGTTTGAAGGGAAAGTCGCGCCTATTGAAAAGTGCCTCGAACCAAAAAACGTACGTGATTCTTTTTGGCTCCTACCTGGATTCTTCTCCCGTAAAATATTTATATATATATATAATATATATAGGGCCGGATTAACCAAGCCTACAAGGGCCACCAAGAGGGTTCGAAAAAAATAAAAGTACAAAACTTTAATCATTTGCTTTTCACAAAATATTTTCCGGAGTAATTTTAGTAAATGCGTCCACCACTATGACCCAAAAACGTTTGATTGTCACATTCTCTGACGGACTGCCGTCTAGCCCCTGACGACATACTAAATCTGGCAGCAAAATGAATTTTCCTTCCATTTCTCAATTATATATTGACGAAGCGGCTAGCTCGTTTCGCTCGCTTTTCAAAGGGGGGGGGGGCACCTAGATTAACTTAAGCCTAGGGCCCCATAAAGTCTTAATCCGGCCCTGTAATTATGTAATTATGTATATCCCCTTTTGCATTAAATAACTTTTGAAGTATTGATGGTATCAAGAACTCATAGATGCTACTAAGAATGATAACTCCCTCGCACTTTTGAGAGAACGTTGCCCATTCGTATAAAACCATACGGTTTTCGGTCCGCGTACATAAGTATGACACCTTTCAGCAAGCCAGCCAGCCAGCTAAAGGCGAGAGGTAAAACGTCTTGGCTTTGACGATTTAATGAGGTCGGAATTAACGGGACAATGTTTATCACGGGAGATGTGCTCGGATAATCAATTTAAACAAACCTCTTGGGAGAAGTATCTAATTAAAGGTTCTCTTGGTAACATGCTTTTGTGACTCGCGAAAGTGCTCTTTTGAAAAAACTGAAACACGTCCAAAATATAGTGCGTCAATAAACGGGAATTTTACGTTTTTTCAGGGCGTGAGCGATAAACAGTTAAAGAACAATAATTATGTAAAAACAAAAATATAATACATCAGAATCGAAGAAGTAGTTAAAAACTGCTTTTTGAAGGTCTACAAAACCTATCAGTGAATTCTTTACTGGGAGTTAGCTACTTAAAAGGGCTTACTATACACGACTCGTAATTAAATATTTAAAACGCACTCGCTTTGTGTACCAAGCTTTTATTTCAAAAAGAATTAGCTTAATACAATTTCAAGATGTGTTTCTTTAAAATTATTTTCATTTCGATTGTGTAAAAGAATAAAAGTACACGTAGTTTCCTTTTTTCATACAGCTTGTTTAATTACTAAAATTTTAAATAATGAGAAAATCAAGATTTCCGGCACTTACATATAATATGAATACACATTAGTTCCAAAGTCACTTAAACCAATTTAAACGTTAATTCTTTAAACTATTCAAATATGTTTGTACTATCTTTCAATTGCCCTCATATAACTGAATTTATATTTCTAGAACTAAACGTATTTAAATATTCATTGTTTTATTCATTTCTAAAGCCGCAGAAAAGGTTACATTTGTTATTTAATTTATAAAGTAAAATTTTGGCCGTAATAAGAAACCGAGCTTTATATCCTCATTGGCAGTTTGGACAACAAGTATTTATTCCTTTGGCAGTTTGGACAACAACTGTATATTCCATTGGCAGTCTTGACAAAAAGTATTTATTTCATTGGCAGTCTTGACAAAAAGTATTTATTTCATTGGCAGTCTTTACAACAAGTGTATATTCCATTGACAGTCTTGGTAACAACTATATATTTCATTGGCATTTGGACAACAAGTGTTTATTCCATTGGCAGTCTTGACAACAAGTGTTTATTCCATTGGCCGTCTTGACAATAAGTATTTATTATATTGGCCGTTTTGACAATAAGAATTTATTCCATTAGCAGTCTGGACAACAAGAATTTATTCCATTAGCAGTCTGGACAACAAGTATTTACTCCATTGGCAGTCTTGATCTAATGACTTTTTCACGGTCAGTCAGCTTTCTCTAGCTACGCGAAAGTGTCTTCTTACATTCCCATTAAAATTAATATTATTTGTGCCATGAATTACTTTATAGATTTCAGTTAACTTAAATCCTTTTTTCGTCGGGCTAGAAGCACCAGTAAAATTTTGGTAAATGTACTAAACAACATATAACCTCAAATGATTTAGGCCTAAATCCTTCGATTTTATCGTATTTTGGAACTAAAGTATATTTGAACTAAAAATTCGGTGTAACGTGGCGTGGTATTTTTGTAAAATTTCAAATGTATATTTGTATGTGAAACTTTCACCCATATATTTAAATCTGTGTAATGCATAAAATGGATACTCCGAATTAAAGCTTTGTAAATTATCGTCCTAATTTTGTAGTCGTCAATATTATCTAAAGACTTTTTAAAGGTTTTCCCCTGAAATATTTTTCTTATTTTACACATTACATTCTGAATGCCGTGAACAAATATAAATTTTCCAGATTTATAAATCTTAAACGATTTTTTTGGTTAATAAATTAGTCGAGGAAAAATAGGATTTGATAATGAATGAATGAATTTTGTTATTTTATGGATTTGAATTCTGGTGTGCTCTTTCACTTGGCGAGGTCTCTTACATTCTCCCGTTGATGGAATTTCCACCGTCTTGGAAAATGGCGACTGAAATTCTGAAAAATGGGAATATCTCGTGTTCTACCTAATCGATTGTTTTGATATAGAGCTTAAAATGATGTGTTGTTCTGATTATAAGCGCGTAATCAGGACCGGGCGCGACCCATAAAGCTCTGGAACAAATACTAATATGAAAAAATCTTACGTGAATTGTAATCCAAATTATCATGTATACATAAAAAAGTTTATTTTTCTTTCACCATCTTGTAAAATGGTGGAAAGAATAATTAAAATTAAAATTAACTTAAAAGTGATTTATTCATTTTCCTTAAAGGGGGTAAAACTTGGGTCTATTTGAAAGATCATGTTTAAATAAACTCAAAAATATCAGTCGTAAAATTGTATCTTTTTTTAATGACGAGAAATTAATTTTTAAACGAGCCAAATTTACCGCCAAGCGATCTGCCATTTTTTGTTTCAGGGTGACGTTTTAGGACTTTAATCACGCGCTGTTCGCGCTATAACAGGCTTTAACAGCGCTCTGTTCCCCGCGCGTGCTTGCTCCCCGTGCGGTCTGCGGAGGGAATTCGAAAGAAAATGGCGGCTCGCTTGGCGGTAAATTTCGCTCGTTTAAAAATTATTTTCTCGTCATTAAAAGAAGATACAATTTTACGACAGATATTTTTGAGTATATTTAAACATGATCTTTCAAATAGACCCAAGTTTTACCCAACCTGGACTTTTCCTTTAATCTATGTTAAACATGTTTACAAGTAGTTAGTTATATATTACTCATCATATTATTTTAATTGCATTACCAAGTGACAGCTGGTAATAAACCTAAACAAAATCCCCGGTTCCAAAATTTGCATCGCCCGTCAGCGCTCCTAGCGAGAGAATTGCGAAATATTTCTATCCAAATACAAAACAAACTGCGTAAAAATGTCCTGCATTCCGTCGTCTGCTCTGTTGTTTTTAAAAGAAGTGAGGCTTTTGGAATTATAATAGTCTTTAGATTATTCAGTAATAATTGTATTGGAATAAAAATTAAAGGGTAATGATTTAATTAATTTAAAGAGGAAGTTCACTTTAATGTTTTTGCATATATAGTGTGTGTGAAGGTTTAAATAGATTATAAATTTAAAAATGCCTAGTCAAAATGGAAATAGAGGTGTAAGAACTCCAGGCCTAACGTCGTCCGCTAATATTGGGCACGTGTTTAGTATTTGGATAGAAATCTTTCCAATACTTGACACTACGGCGCTACAAGTGGCGCTGCCGTAAAAGCACCAAGAGCGCCATTTGTTTTCCGGTCCAGTAAGTATTCGTTCAAGGTGACAGCTAATATTATTGAAGACAATTTTTTGACCTCTATTTGGTATTTCCAGTGCAATAATTAGTTTTACCAAATTAGATAAAGCTCTGTTTTTGACTAAGCTTTTCAGTAAAAGGCACTCTATTCTTTAAAGTTTTGAAGTGTAATATTAAGTTAACTTTCACGTCTACTTTCGTTCCAAACAGTTAAGAAAAAGAAATGATTTGGGGGTGTCATTTTCCAAATTGGTGAAAATGAAGTACTTTGGACTATAGGTTAGAATATTTTATTTCGCTTTGTTCGACTTCATAAAAACATTGAATCACTATCAGGGCTCCCAGAGGTCCTATAATTCCTATAATATCCTATATTTTCAAAAATGTCCTATAACATCCTATAATTTTAGCAAAATCCCCAAAAAGTCCTATAAAATCCTATAATTTTGATATTTCGCCCATTTCAAATCCCGCCTCTCAGTAAAATTATAAGTCGTTGAATTAACGGAGCGGTTTCTCGCTGAACGCACTCTAGATTTTTTTCATAGGTACGCTGTCGCATAAATATCTCTGATAGAATGTCCGTCTGTCAGCTGTGACTAAAGTAAAGGCGATAAACGATGGGTTATTTTACCGACGACCATTTCTGACAACCCTTCTACGGATTATTACAGCGTCGTCTGCAAGAACAGACTTTCGAGATAGATAGCTTCACGTTTAGTTGGAAGTGTTGGTTTTAGACAAAAAATATTGATAAGAGAGAACATTTATTTTAATAAGTCACGTGCAATGCCTAAAGTCCAAACTAAGTTCAATGCCTCATGGCTTGACAAATGTGATAACAATACAACATTAATTAGTGAGTGGTGTACTCAAAGTAAATCTTCAGAGTTTCACGCC
The DNA here is from genome assembly GCF_980474605.1 of Leiobunum rupestre. Classification (NCBI taxonomy): domain Eukaryota; kingdom Metazoa; phylum Arthropoda; class Arachnida; order Opiliones; family Sclerosomatidae; genus Leiobunum; species Leiobunum rupestre. The sequence goes on along the minus strand of NC_143387.1, from coordinate 28,407,808 downwards.
TTCTGTAAACTGTGTAAAACGGATTTTTCAATTTCCAACCAAGGAATTGTTCAAATTAAACAACATTCATCTGGAAAGAAGCATTTGGAAAGAATTAAAGCTCTTGAAAATCAAATGGAGTTAAATGTTACAAAATGTAACAGCAACTCAACTGGACAAAGCACCTTGTATTCATTTAATCTGGTGAGCCATAAAGACCAATTGGTAAAAGCAGAAATTATCTGGAGTTTGAAAGTTGTTGCACAGAATTGGTCTTTTGTCTCGTGTGACGGAATAGGAAATATGTTTAGAGCTATGTTTCCAGGATCACTAGCTGATGGTTTTAATATAAGTCACTCGAAAATTTCGTACCTAATTTCCGAAGCAATTGGACTTTATTTTCACCAGGAAATGTTATCGGATTTGAAAAATTCCTCCAGCTCATATTTCAGTATTCAGTATGATGAAACTACAAACAAACAAAATAAAAAAGAATTAATGTTAAAAATTAGGTTTTGGTCCAAAACTTTAAATGAAGTAGTTGTTCGACATTTGGAAACCTTCCTTAAGGGCCATGCCAAGGGAGAAGATCTTTCGAAAGACATTTTACAAAGTTTGGACACTCACTCTTTACCTCTTCAAAATCTAGTGGCTTTGGGAAGCGATGGACCCAATGTTAACAAAAAGGTATGGCGCCTCGTAAATAAAGAGGTGGTTGAATCTCGAGGTCCTTGTACTCTGATGGACATAAGTAGCTGCAATCTCCACACAATGAACAATGCTATAAAAAAAGGATTAGGAGATGTTGGAGAAGACGTTTCGGATTTAGCTATTTCAGTTTTTTATTGGTTTAAGCAATCATCCGGAAGACTAGAAGATTTTGAAGAAATTCAAGTCAAAGCAGGGGTACCAGTAAACAAGTTTATCAAGCATGTTGAAGTTAGATGGCTTACATTAGGCCCTGCATCTGAACGCCTTCTACAACAAATAAAACCACTGAAAGAATACTTCTTTAAAGAATTAGCAAAGAATAATGTCTTAGCCAATAATAAGAAGTACTTGGAAATTTGCAAGGTTTTGCGTAAAACGACGCTTATTGCAGAAATCAACTTGGTAATATCTGCTTGCGAAACATTTTCTCGTTGCATGAAGATTTTTCAAAAAGAAGAACCGATGATTCACGTATTGTACGAAGAAATTCGAGATTTGGCAATCCTTATTTTATCTAAAATAATAAATGCTAACGTGCTTGAAGAAAATAAACATCACCTTCAGAAAATAGATCTGAAAAAAGATACTTCCATTCTTTTGCCGCTAGATGAAATTGATTTGGGACCTGCTATCACTCAGAGTATTTCATCTTTGAAAGAAAAAGATAACAAGTTATTCCTACTCTCTAGTCAAGCCTTTTTCCTTAATATAGCTGATCACATTCTTAAAAAGACGTGCCTTTCAAATCCACTAGTCAAGCATTTGCGTTTTTTAAAACCAGAGGAAAGAAAAAAAACTAGAAGTCTAGATGACCTTCTCAAAGTCGCGAAATGCATGCCATTGGACGAGAAAATAAAATTCAGTACATCCTTAACTGATGAATGGAAACTATTTAGATTTCAAGAGTTGGGTCCATTGGCTACTTGCTCAAATCTAAGAATTGATCATTATTGGCGAAGAATTGGCGAAATCAAAACCAATTTGAATACTGAAAAATTTCCCCATATAATGAAAGTAGTTAAGGTTGCGCTTGTCTTGCCACATGGTAATGCTGACGTCGAAAGGGGTTTTTCTAAATCTGGAAAGGTTGTTAGCTCGGACAGAACCAACTTGTCTCTCGCTAATATTAATGCCTGCATGAGCATTAAAGATGGTGTAAAAGGGTATGAAAAGGTGCTGCACTTATTCCCACTTAGTAAAGAACTAATTTTAATAGCTAAAAAATGACTGTACTCAGGACATTGACAGGAAACTTAGGATTATTATAAATCAAGCGGTGAAATCAAAAGAAATTACGGAAAAGGAGAGATTTAGATTCTATAATGACAATGTTCAGACCCCTCATATTTATGGAAAACCCAAAATTCATAAGCCGAATAACCCACTACGAACTATAGTAGCTTCATATGGAAACCCAACGTACAACACGGGAAAAATTTTATGTAATATAATTTCCCCTTTAATTGGAAACAATATTTCTTGTTTAAAAAACTCTGAAGATTGTATTAAAAAACTAAAATCCCATTGCCCTGTCTTATCCCAGAATGACGTCTTAGGGAGTTTTGATATAACCGATATGTATGGTAGTATCCCTATAAATGAAGCCCTTAAATTATTGGAATCTAAATTGAGAAATGACCCTAATTTATTACAAAGATCTCCTCTTAAAATCAATACAATTCTTAAGCTTTCGGAATTATGTTTAAATAGTACTTATTTTGACTTTAATTCCCAAATTTATAAACAAAAAGACGGCCTAGCAATGGGGAATCCATTATCACCGGTTATAGCAAATCTCTTCGTGGAAAATCTAGAGGATACCATTTTTGGGTCGGACATGGACAAAAATCATTTGGCTTGCTGGCTTCGTTTTATGGATGATATATTTTTTGTATGGAAGGGAGACTTGGATTCATTAACGACTTTTCACAATGATTTAAATAATTTACATAACTCTATTCACTTCACTCTTGAACTAGAAGTTAACCACGAAATTCCTTTTTTAGACCTATTTATTAAAAATGTTAATGGTAATCTAACCTTTTCATTATTCCAAAAGCCTACTCATTCAAAAACCTTTTTAAACTTTAATTCAAACCACCCCAACCATGTAAAAACATCAGTCGTAAAAGGTTTAAAACACCATATTGAATCCATATCTGATAACCCAATTGCGGATAAATTAAAAATTAAAAATCAGTTAATTGAATCAGATTATCCAAAAACACTTATAGAAACCATATTTGACAGAAACTTAATCAGCATGCCTTCTGATATGAAAAGTAAACCTAAAGAGGAGGTTTTAGTTTTACCCTATATACCTAAAACCACAGAGAAACTTAAACGTATTTTGAAAAATTATAAAATAAACTTAGTATCAAAAACCACTAATATACTAAAAAATCAAATTTCTCATTTAAAACCTAAAATAGAAGATTCCGCCATTCGAGGCGTTATTTATGAAATCCCTTGCTCATGTGGAAAAACGTATATTGGTGAAACAAAACGTTCCATTTTAGACAGGATACGTGAACATAAATCCTGCGTGGCTAAGGGCGATATGAATAACGGAATTCCAAAACATATTTGGTCTACGTTAAACCACTCTATTAAATGGGATGATTACAAAATTTTAAAACGTGAAACCAATTGGTACAAAAGAAAATTCTATGAAGGATTGTATATTCGTAAACTAGGTAATTTAAATTTAGATAAAGGATGTCAAGAAGTAACTAATTGGGGTAATATTGTGATTTAAAATTTTATTTTATTTTATATTTATATTTTAATAATTCACACTGACTTACATATACTTTGGATTTATCGGTTACATTGATTCTATTACACACGTAAATTGTTAAAATCAGAAAAACTTTTGTTTATTTTTTAACACGCTGACCTTCTGCTCGCGTGATATTAGAACTTGAATATGGCGCGTGGTAAAATTTTAAATCAAATTAAAACTAACGAACGACTGAAGAAGAGCCTCGGCTCGAAACGTCTTGTATAAAATAAGTTTTATCTTCTAATACCATGCCGTTTTCTCTGAATTAAACATAATTTCTACTAATATTCACCATGGTAAATAATAAGTTTAATATAAACTAATTTTAAGGTCGAAACTAGCGCACTCATCTTACAACGCTAGACTAGAAAAAGAGAAAAACGAAAAAGAGGCGAGAAAAAGTAAAGAAATTTTACAAAATCTGGAAGATGCAACCAAGAATAGGGTAAACGAAGAGAAACAGAAGAAGAAAATGGAAGAATTAGAAGATTTAACGAAAAACGTGAAGGATTTAAGAACGGAGAAGTAAGTTGGAATGTATTACTGGCAACCTTCTAGAAGAGGCAAACATTAAGCTAAGAGACGCGTTGAAAAAGAACGATCTCACCGGTGCTGCAGTTGCCCAGTTAATGCTGGAAACGTGTGAAGAAAATTATAAAAAGGGTCAAAAAAGTAATAAGAATCTTAAAATTAAAGAGGGCGTTCTTCTTAAACGTCAGACATCTGTGATAGACTCTTATTTTTCTAAAAAGCCAAAACTACTGTAACTGTGCTAAATTTACAAAGTCATTCTAGTCTTTACTTTTGTGATAAAATGGTTAAATTGTTTCTATTTTTAAGTGGGAATAAAAGATTTATTTCACTAAATGTATATTTTGTTTTTAAATGCAAAATGTTCGTAAATAACATGGCATATATAGTCCTATAAAATCCTATAATTTTGAAAAAATGTCCTATAAAATCCTATATTTTTAGAAATCTAGTCCTATTTTTCCTATTAAAAAAAAAATTTGAGTGGGGGCCCTGCACTATTTTTCCTTTGACTTTTGATCTATCAAAGCAATGTCGAGATAGCCAATTTTAAATTTATTTCGACTTGTTATGTGTATCGGTAGTAGTGAGTGTAGTTAGCTGTTGGCTCGCGTGGTTTGAAGGGCTTGCCATCACCCTCCTCTACACGCATTGTATGCCACCTGATTTAATGGCATTGAAAGTCGCTAGATAACTTGGGCCTTAGGTGATGCCTTATGTATTAGCCTAGCTGAATATAATTTTTAAAAACATTACAGATATCGGAAATTGCGCCAAAGGGAGTTTGTGGGATATTTCAAAACGTGATTTCTTTTTACAGACTTTTTGAGCCATAAATACTACAAATCGATTAAGCAGAACTAGAATTAACTCGGATTTCAATGATATTGGCCGTCATTTTCGAAGATGACGGTAAAATTATTGTTTTCAAGTTTAGTTAGTGAATTCAATTGATTATACTTTATGACGTTTCATGGAGCTATATAAAAACAAATCAATCAATTTTTTCGTATTATTTTCCAAGTCAAAAGCCGCGTACACACTTTGCATTGAAATCGATTGAAATCAATTCAAAACGTTTCGAAGGAGTTGTGTGAACCATTCTTAATCGTTTTAAGCCGATTCAAATCGTTTTCTACCGCTTACGTGTGAACGTCGCTATAGTGTATTTTTCCGGCCCTGATTAAGCGTTTCCGTCTTGTTCTACGTCAAAACCTCATAGAAGATGACACATTTTAATGTCTATATCAAAAATATCGGTTGGGTAAAACATCAATTGAAGAACGTGGGAAAACTCATCACGTGAAAGAGTACCTTAAAATTAATAAAATCACAAACCTTTAGAAATCTTTTCCTTTCTTCAGGGTTTCGCCATATTTTGGTTTCCGAATCAATCTACCCGAATCTCGTATAAAATTTGTAGACCCTAACGTAGACTTTTCTTTCTGTCTTAGAACTTTCTTTAACGTCTGACCTCCTTCAGCGCGTAAGACAGTTGAATTATAGTGCATTGTAAATAAACAATATCTTCGTGCCAATAAGATTAAACTACGTGAGAATTACTTCATTTGGAATGACCAAACTTTGATCCGTAAAAAGACAATGGAACGCATTTTTGGTTTCTCTAATTTATAAACAATTTGGTTTCCATCACTAACTTGGTTATCTACGCAAACTTGAATACGATTTTCACGTTGAACACACGACCAAATTTAAAGTAATACGTACTGGTTGTCTAACACTTTTAAAATTATAGAATATCCAGAAAAACTCGGAACCACTCCTTCCGCGTTGAGTTTGCATGTTCTCTCCCCACTGGTTTAAGGGGTTTTCCCCCGAGTTTTTCGGTTTCCCCTTCCATAAAAACTTGTGGAGGTTAACGGTAATAGTTAGTGTAGGGAGCTGTTGGCTCGCGTGGCTGGAAGGGCTGGCCACCACCCTTCTACGCATGGTAAACCGGCCACCTGAACTAATGTCTTTAAAAGTCGCTCGATGACTTAGGCCTAAGGTGGTGCCTTGGGTATTAGCCTAGCTGATTATTATCATTATTATTATTATTATTATTATTATTAAAGTCCTCGAAAGTTGAAAGAAATTTTAAACAAATATGTATTAGGTCCGTGAATAGAATAGGATATCCACAACACAAATCTGATTTCTTAAAACTATGAAAATCTAATATTGGAACTATAAGGTAAGATAAGTAACATTTAGTTGCTTTGGTGAATACTTTTGATACTTATGACATATCCGAACTTCACCCGAAGTTTTTGGACGGGTAAGTCTAGACTTCAGCTTCTGATTGGCTTTTATAAAAGTTTAATTTGCCAATATGTCGAAGCATTCCTAAATTCACTGTTACAGGACTCCGCGTAACCTCAATATCATCTCAAATTCTCAATGTTGCTTGATTAATTAATATATCCAAACTAAAAGAATTCAATGGGCAATAGGTACTTCCATTCTAATCTTATTTCAAAGTTAAAGGTTTATTTCCTGCGAATGAATGAACAGAGTTCACAAGTATAAATTTTGGAATACTATTAATACAAATACACAGTAATATGTTAGAAACATTATTAGAGGCACTGGTTTTGTACCGTTATTGTATTTATTATTAATTTATATATCTTCCTGAAGAATTCCCGAAGCAGACGGTGGTTGCCACGGTCCCTAGTGCCCCATAAACGTTATTATTGATTTATATCTCAAAAGTGCTGAAACGAATTTCAAGGAACTCGTATTTCTGTGATGATACGCCTCAGAGGCTCAGACGGTGTTGCGAAACTAAAATAATGCGGAATTTTCCCTTATACTATATCTATCAGTATCAATAACCGGTAAGTGAAATTTATATTCTATACCCAACTATTTTGCTCCAGATTTTCTTAATTTCAACAGCAGCTAGCTCGCCTCGTCTCTCTCGCGTTTAATAAATTTAAGTCGGTTCGTGTAACAGGATTTTACAAATATAAGAACAGAATTACCTTGATCTGCTTAATAAAATACAATATGAATTTCTTTGTGAAATCTTAATACTTTATTGGCTTTCTAATATTCTACCTTGGGAATTTCTCGAGGATACGACTGACTTTATGCAATTTTAACAATGTGAAAGACTAACGGAAACTCGGAAAAATTTGGTTAATGGTTAATGTCGATGGTTATAACAACCACCTAGAAACGAAATAAGTCCTCTTTCGAAACTTTCGTAAGATTTAATTTCGTAATCACTTTCAATTGCCTACGAGGCTACGAAAAAAGATTCACACTTTTTCATTTCAATCACATTCGTAATATAATTTGGAAGACTCTGTTGGCTGTATAATTAAATGGCAACTGCTGGTCGAGAGAAAAAGCATCTAGAATAAATCGGCGGACGGAATAATTCTTATTGAAACGGGGGTATGGCAACCCCCAAAAAGAAGGAAACTTTCAAATGAAAAATGGGACTTGGGATAAAATGGGAATTTTTAGACGCTATTTCGTTCAGAGAAAAAATAAAACCTTGCAGGCTTTAGATTAATAGTTTTCTATTTTTTGCTATAGTTTGGTAAGAGAAAGTGCCGTTGCGCGGGAAAGCGAGAACTTGGTAATCTCCAGGGGCAGATCACTCAGATCTAGCGGACTTAAGGAAGTCGTTTCCTGGATACACGCCACTTTCTCGTCAGCGGAACCGCACTCCCACTTTTAAACTTCCCGGAAACGTAGTACTTCTAATCTAGCGGCTTATCCTCTCTAAAATTTACAGGTTAAGACAATATATAACTTCACCGAAAATCCAACTTAGCTTGCGTTATTTCAAATAATTTTTTGGAAGAGTATACAAACCTATAGGTTATCATCTAAGTATCATTTCATTTGCTTATTCTCTCATATATAAATATAAATTGTTAATTGAACGCGAATGAACCCTGAAAATAGTGTGTAGCTGAATAATAACGTAACTATACAGCGCGAAAATATTCAAACTTAATTGTTTTACTAATTAAATTTAAACATAAACCGCATTTTATTTTCTTTAAAATATTAATTCCCTTTAAAGTTTTAAACCACGTATTGGAGTTTTAAATCCAATGTTAATCAGCAGAGCTACCCTACACTAACTAACTAATGAAACTAGTAAGAAATCATAACGTAGTGATTTAAAAAGACAAACGTTTATTAAGAATGAATACTTTACAAGATGAACGACATATTAGGAGTGACGGTAATAATAAACGCTTTAAGCGAATATATATACACATAAGATTAAAAAATAGTAATATAAGATTAGTGATTAAAAATATATCTTATTTACAATAAACATTTTTTAACCTATTAAAAAAAACTAAACGAGAAAAGCCGATAACGCTTTTTATCTTCAACACCACGCCCTTTAAAGTGTTAAACCACTCCCTTTAAAGTGTTAAACCACTCCCTTTAAAGTGTTAAACCACTCCCTTTAAAGTGTTAAACCACTCCCTTTAAAGTGTTAAACCACTCCCTTTAAAGTGTTAAACCACTCCCTTTAAAGTGTTAAACCACTCCCTTTAAAGTGTTAAACCACTCCCTTTAAAGTGTTAAACCACTCCCTTTAAAGTGTTAAACCACTCCCTTTAAAGTGTTAAACCACTCCCTTTAAAGTGTTAAACCACTCCCTTTAAAGTGTTAAACCACTCCCTTTAAAGTGTTAAACCACTCCCTTTAAAGTGTTAAACCACTCCCTTTAAAGTGTTAAACCACTCCCTTTAAAGTGTTAAACCACTCTATTTAAAGTGTTAAACCACTCCCTTTAAAGTGTTAAACTACTCTCTTTCGGGTACTAAATTACTCTCTTTCGGGTACTAAATTACTGCCATACCGGGTGTTAAATCACTCTATTTAATATAACATTAGTATTAAATTTGGGACAAGAAAAAACTCTTAAAGGTGTATATATAAACTGAAAAGTTTTTTTTTTTTGTATTTTAGACCCTTAATATACAATTAAAAAACTATTATTTTTTAAAAGTGATAGCATATCCGATTATTATTTTGGGGCGAACGATCATATTAAATGTATATCAAGGTCCAGTGATTTAATTTAATCAATATATAGATACCAGAGACCATTATATCTGCCTCTATTATAGGGTGGGCAGGAACCGCTTAGATTTAACGTCAAGAATCATTTTGACATTTTCAAGTGTTTACTGTATGAAACAATTATGCTTATATAAACATCCTACCATCCAATAATATACAGGGCGTTTCAAAAGGTTATGCAAAAATTTTAAGGAGTTGTAGGCCGTGAGTTGAGAAGTATGCCTGTTTTTTCCCCATTTTTCTACGATGAGTTGAAAGAGCGCCAGAGAGCTTCAAAGTGTGGCCAACTAGCCCCTGAAAGTAGGCTGCAACAAGTGCAAAACCAAGCAGCAGGGACTGAAAATACTGTTTAAGTTTACTTTTTTATACTTGTTACCTCGATTTGTTTACAAAGTCCTTATTTAGCTATCACACGAACCCAAACCTTAATGTTCGCATTTTCCTGTTGCTGGGTTTTTGCTTGTTGCAGCCTACTTGCAGGGGTTAGTAGGCCACACTTTGAAGCTCTCTGGCGCTCTTTTAACTCATCGTAGGAAAATGGGAAAACAACAGGCATACTTCTCCCCCCCTACAACAAGTTTTTGCATAACCATTTGAAACACCCTGTATAATACTAGAAATATAGAAAATCACAATGTGAAAAAATTAACAAACATCTTGGACAAAAGCAGATCTCATATTTGGAACTGAAATTCTAAAACAAACTTGACGTAAATTTAAAAAAATGTAAAACTGTTATTTTATTTGTAAAATTTATAATAAAATAATTAATAATCTTTCAAATTTGGAAATTTTATAATATTTTGAATTTTCTGGGTGAAGCCTATTTTAATTTTTTCCCTCGCTTCAACGAAATTAATTTCTCTAACAAAATAAGAAAAAAGTTATGTATTAACTGGTATTTCAGTTAATAATATTAATGGGGCAATATGAATTTGTATTTATTTCAAATAATAAAGAGCCTCAGTAAAATTAAGAAGTATATTATTTCACATTTACGATCAATATTATTAGCTTGAAAGATGTTCCTTTGGCGAGTTTCCGCCGTTGCAAATCTCGTTGCCTAAAAAAAATTGATTTCTACAACAATTACATTACCAAAATATGGTTTATAAGTGATAAGAACCCCTTCATTTTACATCGTGAAGTGGAGGAATACACGAAAGGCCATTTTGAGCCTTGCCTCGCCGTTAAAACCGCAGTTTCGAACTTTAACGACGTATAAGCTATACCTTTTCCAGAGGCAAGGCTTAGAAAATCGGGTTAAGTAAACCAAAGTTTCATTTTATATTACATTTAAATAGGTCTACGGAGTTCAAGTGCATAAAACAAATTGAAAGTTGCCAAACTCTGATAATGAAACTATTCCCAAAGGGTAAGCGGGTTCCTTCCAGTTCTAATAGCGTAAACACAGCGTAAAGTTAAAGGTAGCATATCCCAGCGTCGGATTACGTTGAAAACTAATGAAACTGATAAATTAGCTGTACAAGGTCGAAATCTTTACCGAAGTCCCACACTCTTAAAAAAAAAGGGTGTATTTTCAAACCTGTAAGGGTTTTTTCTTGTCCCATATTTAACACCTTAACAGGTTTATAAAGGATGTTATTCTACACCTTAAAAAGCAGTTTTCCTGCTAGGGTATTTATTTACACTGTTTGGGGTGCTTATGTCCTCCGTTTTGGTTCCTTTGTTAACAGTTTGTGGTATAAAACTATTCCCATCAGGGTTATCTACTCCCTCTTTGGTACAAGACCACTCCATTTAGGGTTCCAAACGACTCCCTTCAGGGTGTTACACTACCCCCTTCAGGGTTCTACAATACTCCCTAAAGGGTTCTATAATACTCCCTTTAAAGTTTTTAACTACTCCCTTTAAAGTTTTTAACTACTCCCTTTAAGGTTCTAGACTACTGCAGTAAGGGTGCTACAATACTCCCTTTAAAGTGTTAAAATACTCCTTTTAGGGTACTAAACTACTGCCTTAAGGGAGCTACACCCTTACCAGGTGTTAAATCACTCAATTTACGGGGTAATATAACATCCTTTATACATCTTTTCAAGTTTTCAATTTGGGACAATAAAAATCCCTTTAGGGCTTTTAAATTAACATTAAAGAGTGTTTTTTTACAGATATTACACCCTTAATATACCATTAAAACACCCTTTTTTTAACAGTGCAGTCTGTGTAATTTGTGATAAATCCTTAAATTCTCATAAAAGGATTGCCAGCACCTAGGAAAAGGATTGAGACTGAAACTAGAGGTCGGCGTTCAAATAACTTTTATCCATGAATAAAATAAGTTCGGCGATATTTAAATAACCAATATTTGAATAATAATTGTAAAATGTTTAAATAATCGAAAGTGGATAAGCCTATTATTTAAACAAAACAAACAATTATTTAAATAAATACCATTTTAATGCAAATAAATGCTTGGTTGCGTAAAAAACATAATTAAATAAGTTAAGATTATATTCTTTTTACCAACCTTTGTTAAATAAATCGGAAATTTTGTGGATAATGAATAAACAATTCCGATCACTAACTGAAACACGACGCGGTATTTTAAGGTCGAAGAATAAATAGGCTAGTGTGCTTTTTATCCGTTCATTTCTCTGATGGCCTGACAATTTCTTAATGCATTTACTCAAATAGCGAACGCAACATCCGGTTTTCGTCAACATTGTAATTGAATAAGTTTCGTGGCTATTTGTAATCGAATGAGGATTAAATAAGAATACCACTTATTTATCGAGTAGACACCCACAAAAAAAGTAAAATATCGAACCGAAAATTACGTTATTTAAAATATAACAACACAAAAATAGTAGATAAATTTTAAGATTCTCAGAAAGTCGATTTACTAAAAAATGAAAAAATACCGAATAAACTACGCGTAAAAATAAAACTCCTTTCTTCTAAATCGCTAGTGCTAAAAAAGAAATTTGAATTTCTTTCAAAATCCCAAATATAATTTTAGAAAAAAAACTTCCCTCAAGCCCAGATGAAAAATACGAATGTTTAAGGCTAGGCTATATTCGTACGAGTTCCAAAAGAAGAGGAAGTATTCTTTGACTGAAAATACGAGGAAGGATGCGACGGAAATGTTGGCGCGTCGCTGTTGCGGGACATTATTCAATGTCAAGGCCAGAGAGATAAAAGATCAACTTCAGCTCCAAAATTTCATTTTTGCAGAAGAGTAAAGCTTAGATAAAGATATTTCCCTGAAGACGTTTTATGGCAGTACAAAAGAACTCGCGCTCCACAGTTGACCGATTCATCCGTAGTTAATTCCTAGATTAGCTTTCATAGTGACCTAAATAAAATTAAATGAAATGTCGAGATTTAAGGCGAAGAACTATTTTCCCTACTCGTTTTTTAACAGGTGGCTTAATATTTGCAGCTTAATATTTGCATTTCTCGTTAGGATTCTTCGTTTTATTTGACCGTAATAGAGGTCGGGGACGGTTAATCATTATTCATGTTTAAATTGATTTTTTTCGGGGGAAAAATGTAAACAAAGAAATTTACCGGTTAATATTTCGGAAAATGATTAAAAAACATGTATTATTCGAAAAATTTGAGATTTTCATCGAAAAAAACGTCGTTTTCCGATTAATTTTACAAATTAATCAAAAAATTAATCGGATAATACAGAAATATAAATTACTTGATCAAAACATTTTACGAATAATTTTGAGAGCTTTATCTATTGAATAAAAGTTAACCATCCCCGACCTCTAGATCGGAAACTAAAAACCAAATTGGATTCGGATAAATCAATTAGCATTTGCGCTCATTTTCCGACGTTACGAATGGCCCTATTTCTTTAATTTTTTCGCTTTGCTTCGAAGAATACGATTAGATTTCTTTCGTTTTGAGGTTAGAAAAGGCTATCACAACAAGAAAGCTTCTAAATTGCTCTAAATTATATTTTATTATTGACTCAAAATAAGTAATATATGGTTTCCAGAGGTTTAATTAAAATTGCATATTCTCGCGAAACAAAAACGTAGAAAACCAACGTTGTTCTGAAAGTGAGAACGTGAAAAGACCAACTAATTGGTCTAATACGAGCTGTATTAAAAAAATTATGTATTTTTCCTAATACTGCTAAGTTTACTCCCAAAATTAATTCATCGGGTATGTAAAAAATCGCTTAGGGATTGTGTGTAAAAACGAATATTTGATTATCTTCCATTCTGGATTCGTCTTTCGCTCTCAGGGCCAAATTTTAAATCAAAATGGAATATAAAATATTTTGTTGTATACTTTGGCGGAAAAATGTTCTCGTGGAAATATTGAATTTACAGCGACATCCGCGAATCTCTACACCTTTATTATATATAAAAAAGACCGGGTCGGGCGAGAGAATTATATTAAATTTCTAGGTATATATAGAAAATAAAGGAAACCTTTTCTTGGAAAAATAATTTAATAAAATAATACGAAAAAAATTTGCCCTTTTCTCTCAAAAAAATATTTTCAGTACGTTTTTCTTAGGAATTCCAAAAGACAGTAGAATATGATCGTACCTAGAGCGTATTTATGTAAGCGGAGTCATTTTTGTTTCCCGAAATGGGTACGTTTTCACTAAGAACGTGGGATATTTCACCAATTCTAGCGAAAATATTCCCATTCCAATAAATTTCCTTTCCTTCGGGTGAGCAAAAAACTATCTCCACATCAATGGGATTGCTTTATCTCACACGATAACATACGATTGAATATACTTTCATTACTCTATAACCGAAAAACCTTTTCATAAGGTGAATCTAGGCTCAAGTCGGTCTATTCGACACTTCTGAAGCGGAATAAAACCCTTTGTTTCGATTAAAAAGCCTGTATTTTATATATAGAGCTTGAAAAACGTGATAGATTAGAGCGTCAAAGAAGAGATTAGTCTGAAGTCCTTTGGGCTCAACGCTCTCTTTCAATCTTGGCTCCGAATACACGCGCCAGAAAATACTGATTATTTTGCGGGATAAAAAACAAACTTTTTTGATGCGGTGAAAATTAAGAAATACGTTTCTCACTTGCGGATAAAAGGATATATTGAGAAGATTTGCAAAAATTTTCTTACCATTAGCTTTTCTTCCAATTAAAATTGACCACTTACACGAAAAGCTCAAACACAAAAAGAAAGGATTAACTACATTGAAAAATTAATTTCTTCTACAGTTTGGTAGCTCAGGAAAACAGTAAAAAAATTCAATATATTATTACCATTTTAATAATATTAATGATTTACATTTTTAAAACATTTTTGTACTTCACGCAATATTTCAAATCCGTTCTCGATCGCATTTTGTAATCCATTTAGAATTACAAATAATTTTATGATAACAAAATAAAGATAATATGATAAAGGTAAACGGACATACTGAGCGTGTTTTAACTAAGCTGAAAGGCTCATTAGCTTTCCACACCAGATGTTTAAAACATTTAACCTGACTTTAGAAATAGCTATAACATAAGCGAAAAACCGATGAATTTGCGTTATTAATTTACTTCTGCCCTTATTATCCTGGCTGCTAACGCTTCGTAACGTCACACCTTTATTTTCATTAAGAAAAAATATTGAAAAGTAACTGATAGCTCTCTTTCAAATTGCTTTAATCGGCACGCGAATAGGTGATAAGACATGGGTAAATGACTGAACAAATGTATCTTATGATATGAGATTAATTTGTGATCGTACCGGATAAATATCCTTCGTTCAAGTCGAAATTGAATAACAATATTAAATAACCCGGGTAAAATCGACGAATAGACGAAAAATTACGTGAAACCGAGTGTTCGGGCTTCTCTTTCCTTGGGAGCCGTGCTGGCGGACCTGTAAGTCGTGGCCATGCTGTTTCTGGATGGGAAACCGAAGAAACCTCGCCCTCGGCAACCGAAGATGGCCAAGAAATTTGACCTGAACTTGGAGTTCATGAAGCAGTAAGTGATGGGGTTGCAACAGGATGAGGTGTAGGCCAAGAGCTGGAAGAAGCTGATGCCGTGATATCCGAGGCCCTCGTAAACCGAAAGAGGATCGAAAAGAGAAATGGTATTGATGACGTAGAGCGGAGTCCAACAGAGAAAAAACTCCAAAACCACGACGAAGAGCATCTTGATGACCCTCTTCTTCTGAGTGAGCGACTTTTGACAGTGGCTCGAGGATAAAGTACTTTCGACGGTGAGGGGACGAACTTTCAAACTTTCGGCCGCTTCGCCGGATGAACGCCGCGCTTTGATATTGGAGATCGACGACACCGAGATGGAACCTGCAACATCCAAAAAAAGATACGATCAATCCGAAATATTGGCTCATTCAACACTCGCCCGAGGAAGAAATAATCATCTCTTCGGAAATTCCATACTAATCCAGATTTCCCGAAATAAAGTACGCGAGTCAATGGATCTTTTTAATAAATACATTGAATAAAAAGTAGAATTATAAAATGTATCTCTTACGTAAAAAGACAGTCAAGTCATTTAAAAGAGACACGATACTTCGTGACTAAAATTGTTTAATTAAAAGCGGAAATTATTTACAATTGGACGAATTTCTAACCGTATATCCTTTTCAAGCTGATTGATACTTGCTACTCAAATCGGACTGAAAAGGAAAGAAAGAAAGCTCGGCCAACTGTCAAAAATTCTCAAAACCCTCCATAGTTGACATTTTTATTAATATTGTCCAATTGTTCGTTAATCTAAATTTTCAAATTCACCCACGTTTTGTTCCTAAAGAAAGTTAGTTTTCGATCGACGAAAATCAAAAAATGTTCATCGATTGCCAATACATTCCAAAACGCTCAATTAGTGTGGTGTTTGAGTGGTTAGCGCTTTCGCCTCGCAGCAAGAGGAGCCGGGTTCGATCCCAACTTGTGGTACTGGGTGAAACCTTGGAACAACTCCTTCCGCGTTGAGTTTGCAAATTAAAGGGGTTTTCCCCCGAGTTCTTCGATTTCTTCTTTCCATAAAAACGTTTTGTGGTTAACGGTAATATAGTTAGGGTAGGGATCTGTTGGCCACCACCCTCCAGCGCATTGTAACCCGGCCACCTGTTTAAAGGCATTATAAGTCGCTAGATGACTTGGGCCTGAGGTGGTGCCTTGGGTATTAGCCTAGCTGATTATTATCCAAATTAAAATAATGTTATAGAAAACTATTTAGGAAATACCATTGAAATATCTAAGTTTGAATCGAATTCGGCAACGCGGTGCATACTAGCGCGAGACAAATATTAACATATTAAATTATATATTTTATAATCAATTTCATTTAAAAAAAGATGTAAGTTAAGACAATATAGAAAATGTTTCAAAATTGAAAACAAAACCACGTAACTTGAGATACGTGGTTTGGTAAAAATTGACATATTTAGATTCTGCACCCCAATTTTCTTAAATCAAGAAAACATTTAAACGTATCTTTGATAATCACAACGCAAAAACACGTATCTCGCTTATTTTCAGCTCCAAGACGCAAAACCACGTATCTCTAAAAATTCCCCTTTAGCAAAATATTTTTAAATTAAAATTCTCATAAATTCAATATTGAAACGAAATTATTTAACTATAAAATTAACTAGCGTGTAAAACCTAACACGCGATTTCACAAGTCCCTGCAAAATTAAAAATCAATTTTTCTCAAAAAGGCCACCGAAAAGATACGTGGTTTTATTTTAATGGCGACGATGAATGAAAAAGCCTTAGCGAAAACAAACATATCTCGACAATTCAAACAGGCAACCGATTCGTAAGAAACAAATTTATATTTCAATCTCGATGGCGGGTAAAATGGAGAACAAAGGAGCGTATAATATAAAACTTTATCATTGATTCCAAAACACGCTACGCTACCTTAAATATAAATAAAAAAAAATATCGAACCGTTTCCTTGAAAAAAAATGCGAGGCAAATCAAACATCGAAACAAAGTCCCGGATGTTGGCGACGTACTGTACAATATTGGAAAGGGCGCGTGGCTGAGCAATATTGACTCGAAAGGTTAATGTCATCGCCGTGACTTACTGCTCAATATCGCGACTAACTAAAAAAAAAGGTGAACTGGGACGAACGTTTACGGAAAGAACTCGAAAGGAGCAGCTCGCTGAAACCCGCTGTCGTAGCGTCCTATTTGGCCCGAAGAAAGATAGTAACGATAGCTTTTGCCGATATTAGAGCGGTTAAGAAAACAGCTTGTTAAAACATTGGCTCACCGTTTTGGGCAGACATTATGGGTTGAGTGATTCCTTTCCATAAGGTCGAGATGATGAGGGAATAGGTAACCATCATGATCACCAGGGGCACTATTAGAAGGAAAATGTCGATCAAGATGTTAAAGATCTGCTCCGAGATTTCGCTGGGCCATCTCTCTCGGCATTTGAATTTCTTCTCCTTCAGGCCCACTGCGGGAAAACGGGAAAAATTTAACGAGTTCCGTAGAGTCAGTGCTGAGCGGGTTTTTTTTACGGAACTAACCGTGAACGCGAACGGGTTGAAGCTCGCTCAGAACAGCGATGGGTAACATGCAAGCCAGTGACACTCCCCAGACGATGCCTATCATGCGTTTGGCGTGATTGACGGTTTGCCAAAGACGAGATTTTAGCGGGTGGCATATGGCGTGGTACCTCTCTACTGACATTGACACCAGTGTCCATGCTCCGACGCTGACAGAAACAGCTGAAAGAAAAGGAAAATGGTGTTAAAGTTTTAAACGTCTTAAGCTAAACATGAAGAGACGTTGCTCGTCGAAAAACGATTTGGTGTATAGGTACACTGACAAGTTGTGAATCATGCTTAAAAACTAAACATGGACTTTTTGAGGTACTTGAGGTGTATATATTAAGATTGGTGTATTGTATTGGTAAACATATGGTATATTTTTACAGAGGGAAAATTAACATTTAGTGGTAATTCTAATTTTTAATATAAAATTATCACTCGATTCTGAAACCAAGTGTCGAAAGTATCCATAATAGTCTGTTTAAGGGTTTTCCTCTGAGTACTTCCGTTACCTATTTTCACAAAAACTGGCGGAGGTTTTAAAGCAATAGTTAGCGTAGGAACGCGATAAATGGTTATCTGTGGCAGGGCTATCCACAAAACTCCCACGTTGTTTAATATCCCCTGTTAAACGGATTATAAACGTAACATTTTATTATTATTATCCCACATTTCAACTCCAACTTTTGATTCTTAATTACGTATCGAAAATTGGAGTTTAATTGAATTCTCAATGAAAATCTGAACGCTGAAAAGATAGATGTTTAAAGGTTAAATCAGCTAGGTTAATACCTAAGGTTATTTTTAATGGTTGCCGTTTGAACGTGAAACTAGTTATGGCTTAAATTTCATTGTCTAATAACCAACCACAACGCCATATATATGAGCAGTCTAGAAAAAATAATAATAATAATAAAAACCAAGCGAGCTCCTAAAGTTATTTAGACTAACACCTATACGTTTTTGGCGAGCAAAGGCATATATGATTACCTATTTTCAAATTATTGATCATTTCGAATTTAGGTACTTTTAACAGCGCAGAAACTGATTTGTTTTTAATTTAGATTCTAATCAAAACGTTTTTTCAAGGTACAAATGAAAACAATAATTTTGGTCCGAAGCGATCTACCATGAAACTACTCCACGACGTTCTACTGTTGGAATCTCCGGCTAAATTAGGTGTCTGGTTTCCAAGTCACGTCGTGTTTCAACGAGTGCCAGAGCGTACAAGTTATCTTTTAGAACGCTCTTCCTTAATTTCATTATAAACTGCTTTGGATGGTTCACTTATAGGGCAACTTACTTTATTTTTGTTAGATATCCCAATCGGTAAAGCTCCCAGAGAGCCAAAGTTCCTACACCATACTAATGAGCCCCAAAGGACGAAACTGCTCTACTACTGGTATTTCATGTATAATGTAACGTGTCTCTGTCTGCAGCGCAACATATTTCATTATCATCTCTGTATATCTGTCTTCAGCGCAACAGATATTATTTTCATATCTGTATTTCTGATTTTCTGTTTGCAGAGCCAATGAGACTATTTTCATATCTGTATTTCTGATTTTCTGTTTGCAGCGCCCATGAGACTATTTTCATCTCTGTATATCTGTTTGCAGCGCAATAGATATTATTTTCATCTCTGTATTTCTGTCTGCAGCGCAATAGATATTTTTTTCATCTCCGAGGGATCGGACATTAAAAAAAATACCGTACGCTCAGCGAAAAATCCACAGAAAAATCCAAAATACGCGAAAAATCCGGCAAGGATTTTGTATTTTTTACCAAATCCACAAAATTTGCAGAAAAATACAGAAATCCACAAATCCACCAAATCCGAAAGAAAAATCCCAAAATCAAAAATCCACAAAACCGACTGAAAAAAATCACCAATCGCGAAGTTGTACTACCAATTCTCTTCACTATAGTTAAAAAGGTAAACAATATATTGCATTAAATTAGCAAACGAAATTTTTGAGCAACTCCTCAAAGTCGTTAGTTTACTGGCTTATATTCAGAGGGCAGCACTGAAATCGTCTATAAATAAGCCTTGGCGAAAGGTTTCACGCTCCGTTTGACGACATAGTATTTAAGTAAAAAGCGGTCTATTTTAGTGTGTCGAAAAGGTAATTTGAGCGCGAAGCAAGTTTGACGGTTAGCTATTAATTCATTTGGAATTTACAAGCCAATGTTTACCATTTCTCAAACGAAGGAAAAACGGATTTAAAATGGTAGGATAAACGCAAAAAACTAAAACCCAATCGTTTTTGGAGGAAATGAAAAAAGAACTACCTGGACAGTTGTATCTATGTTTGGTCAAAGCTGGTTACGACACAGCTGATTCTATTAAGAAGTTAACTGATCCTGAGAAGATGAAGAAGGTAGAAGACTTTATTCGTAAGCATTTTAAATCTTTCGATACTGAAGACGGTCAAAAAATGTTCGGAATTTTTTGCGATTCTCCGGGTGATTTTGAATTTCTTCCGGGCCACATTGAAAAACTTCAAACGTACGCGGAGCGATTAAATAAACCTCATCCTACGATGTTTCAACCACCTAGGCCAACGAAAAAATCAGTTCGGCGAAGCAATACAAAAATCACGATCAATCTGGAAAGTGAGGACTCCGAAGCCATAGTCAATGCAGCGAGCCACGCGGGGATCTCAAGTCATCGGAAGAGATCGATCGCAGATTTAGTCAGGACGCAAAAATCATATTGAGCGGGATTCGCAGTCAAATCAATCGCTACAAAAAGGGTACGAAATTCGGGAAAACAGGTAATTTCAAGATAGAAGTTGAACACACTGAATCCGGTGATATTTACAGAATTAATTGTTTAGACTGTGGAACCAAAATAAATTTAAACAGATCACCGGCCGGAGTTGGATTTACTTGCTCTAATTTCTATAAGCATTTCAGCCGATGCGATCTGAAATTCAAACGGACAAGTCGTCAAACTGTTCTTACTGAAGTGGGCTTTTACGGCGACAAAACGAAGATAACCGATATGACTACTGGTGAAGATGGCCAGGCGAATTCAGATGGAGATCCCGATACCGCAACGTGTTCTTTTCTCGGTCTTATCAAAGACTCATATTCGAGAGAAGATATTCTAGAAATTGTTCTAACCAGAATTTGGAGAAATCTTTAGAAAAATCCGGTAAAAACCCTAAATCTAGCAAAGGCGCCAGCTCGAACGACGCAACTACAAAAAACCTCGATACTTTTTCTTCGCCGCTAAAGCGCAAAAACCAATCGACAGCGGTTTTAAAGCCAGACGGTTCTGGTAAACACGAGGGTAAACAGGATCTTTAAAGCATTGTAACCCGGCCACCTGAATTAATGGCTTCAAAAGTCGCTTGATGACTTAGGCCTAAGGTGGTGCCTTGGGTATTAGCCTAGCTGATTATTATTATTATTATTATTTTATTAGCACCTCCCTTCCAAGAAAGCGCTTGAGAAGGGAGGGAAATCAAAAAATTAACCTTCTCCGAAGAGCACACTGACTATTAATTCTAAGTTGACGTGTGAAAAGTAATCCAGATTAGAGCGCCAAAGAAAGAAGACAATTTGAGCTAGTAGGTATGGATCCGACACAAACGAAGATTTTGCACTTTTTCCCGATAATTGACCAAATTGGAAACTTACTTCGTGATAATGAAACTCTTTTCGATAACTTCCGTTCGATTATGTCTACTCCTGTGAACAACGATAAAAGCGCAACGACGATGGAGGGAATTGGTGGTTTCTTAAGAGAGCTTTGGCAAAATTGGCACTCGAAAACTAATAGACATTCGGAAAGTGTGAAGAAATTTAGCGGAGCTTTCTTTATTTTAGCTGGACCAAAACCGTACTCGTTCATGTCTCAGAATATGCGAAGAGCGAACACCGATTAAAGAAGGGGAAATTAGAATAAATCAATTACTAGAACATATGAAAAGATATAAATATGTATCAATAAGTGAAGATGGCACTCAGATTTTGAAAAGAATAGACTATGACCAATGTACGAACAGTTGCGTTGGTTTTGTAAGACCAGTCAAAAATAACGGTTTTCCCAATCAAGAAACCATGATTTTCTTTTCACACGAGCGTGTTGAAGAATATTTCCGAAACGAGTCAAAGGCCAGCATAGCTTACGTTTACGTTGCCCAACCTTTACATCCCAACACACCTTCGATTTGCTTATGCGTATTAGGATCTGATAATAAATTTTCTAATACGGATGTGTCTAACAGGTGGAAATACTTGATATCGAAAGTAGGAATAACGGTTTGTCCTTTGCCAGCGACGGAGACCCGAGGTTGCTTAAGGCAATGGTCAACGAGTCCGGAATATTTGGAAAAAATTTCACCGGAAGCGCCTCTCAATTTCCTAAAGACTGGGACTGGTTTTTTGGAATAAAATTGGAACCACCTTTTTTTACCAAGACCACGTTCACGTTGGAACGAAACTCCGATGCAAGTTACTCAAACCTTCTGTGGTGTTAGCTATGGGAAATGAGATCTGTTTCGTTTCTCATCTCAAAATATTGATATCCTCCTGTTCGAAAGCCGAGCACGGACTGAAGGAATCGGATTTGAATCCGATAGACAAGCAAAATTACGCGGCAGTTGAACGAATCATGTCCAGCAACAATGAAAAGCTTCTATTGGAAAATGTTCCCAACTCTCAAGGAACCGTTTTATATTTAAAAATATGAGAGCCGTTACGACGTCTTTTCTCTATAAAGAAATGTCATTGATAGAGCGAATTAAAGAAGTGTGGTGGGAAGTTTTTTTGTATTACGCTTTTGGAGATAATTCATTGAAAATTAGTTTTACAACGTGATCGACAGCTTTATTACCGCTAACTGTTATACTTGCATCGAGATAAACGCCCAAAGTCTAGTCGCTCAATGTTTGACTAGCCACGAAGGAAAGATAACTTTGCAACCCCACCTTACTGGATCTCAACCGTGTGAGAAAACATTCAGAGCAGCGAGAAGTATGACATCCATGTTCTCAACCGTAACAAATTTCTCACAGCTGGAATTTTTAAATCGCGTACAGTTGGCTCGCGAAGATCTGTTTAAATTCCCAAAACAAAAATGGATGGGCAACGTTTTGCGGATCAAAGTACCTCCGGCCATCTTGTCATTCCTACGGCCAGAGAAATATACGAAGCAATCCAGGGCGCTTGATTAAAAGCCATAGAATCTGTTTCTGTACTCGGGATGTCCGAAATGACTGGTGTAACGGACAAAGAGCTTACCCAAAGTATTTTACATAAGCCATTAAAAACGTTGAAGAAAAACATCGCGTAAACGTCAGACCAATGTCTAAACGAAGTACTTGACCAAAATATCGTAACCGAGCATTCTACAAACGCCAAAGATAAGTCTCAAGAAGACCCAGTGGCCTGGCTGAAGATTTAGAAACGATCGCTCTAAGGGTCATAAATGTTACTGGACTTCAATTTAAATTCAATAAATTGTCGGAAGCGAGCGACTACCCTTGCCTTCCACAATATGAAATTATTAAGGAAATAAACTATGACAACTCGAAAATGAATGAAGGACTTTGCTCATCGTCACCATTCACAGCGTTTACAGTTGGAGATCAAACGGTTTACAAAAAACGGCATTATGGTTGCTAAACTCAAATGAGCATCTCTCAAATGACAGACTTTTTTGGGTGAGAGAACAATCTTCAACAGCAGTTTCCAACACACGCTGCGAATCCAGTAGCTACGACGCACCGTCGAAATCAGAGGCTGTGCATATAGGTTATTTATGTGCGTTTCGATATAAAAAAGGTTTCCCCGTAGGAAGAATTCTTCAATTTTCCTATCTAGTTGTTAAATCAGCGTCTAGCAGAAGTTATTCTAGCGCATATGCGAATTTGAAAGACTCAAAAACATTGGGGTCCTCTGTAATTGGTATGAACCAACGTCAGAACCAACGGAATTTGTCCGGCAGTTTACTGGACATGTGTACAAATTAGAGTTACGGCGTTGTGATACTTCTAGTCATGGATTTTGAGAATTAACAAGTTACGTTTGCACACTGCCAGACAAAAGTTTTACATACGTAGATTTAAAAATATATTTAGAGAAAAAAGTTGTACTTTAAATTTTGAAATTTAAATAAAAATAAAAATAACCAATTGTTATCTTTTTTGGTGTGATTAAAAATGTAGCATTGAGAAAGAACCAAAAAAGCATTAGTAATTATTTTCTATAAAATGGTATGGCTTATTATGAAATAAACGTTTGTCCGCCGAAATATGAAAAAATCGCCCCAGCCGTAAAGTTAGTTTCACATCGAGGCATAAATAATGAGTTACTTAGTTTTGGATCTCAGTAATGCGTTACGCGTTTTCGGCTCTCACGAGGAGACGACCCGAGGTGGTTCTCACCGATTTGGTTCAAAGTTGGAGGATTGTTAGACCTAGATGTAACATGAACCCGTTAAAGGGAAAAGTTACGCTGGGCTTCCGTTTTGCCATGGCAACCAAAAATGTTTTTGACAACAGAAAATGAGAAAAAGTCTATGTAAAATAACATGCGAAACTCCAATAATTCAAAAAAAAATATTTTTAAAAAAATTGTAAATTTTACATTTTTGGATTACTTTGGACAAATAGGGGGGAATAAAAACCATTTAGGGTGAGCTCGAGCTAATTTGAATAAATACGTCGAAATTTTAGATATAATACAAAATATTTGTAAAACTTATGCCGTGATAACTGCCATATATTTTCGCCGATAAATCTTAAAATTTCTAAATTACATTATCTGAACGATGTAAACAGATTTATAGATTTCGATAGAAAAACGACGCCATTTTATAAAATGGCGGATACAAATATAAATCATGGTGCAATAAGTTAGGTAATTTATATCCGATTAACTTAAGATTTTACGTTACATTATCTGCCCGAATGAATTTGTACTATAGATTTTTATAGTAATCCGACACCATTTTGGAAAATGGCGGATATCAATAAAACTCATCGTGCGATAAGTTCCGTAAATATTCGTCGATTAATCAGAAATTTTCTACGTTTCATTATCTGCCCGAGTTAATTAGACCTATGGGTTTTCCAATAATAATCCGACGCCATTTTGAAATATGGTGGATATAAATATACCTTAAGTCGAAGTAATGAGTTTCGCGTTTTTAGCTCTAAGTAATGATTTTCGAGTTTTTAACTACTCACTAGTTAATAATAACCATGGTAAAATTTTGCGTTTATAAGCTTATTAGCACGTTACCGACAATTACAGTTTCAAAACCAACGCGTACATTTTTCGAAAGGTTTGGTTTTCTTTTAAATGGTCCATGGTTTTCCGTCGGAATTACTTTCTTTATTATTACAATACAACGCAGAACAGCAACGAATTTCGGCTCTAGGAGACGCGAGAAAACGTTGGCGCTGCAACGCCACCTATAGAACCGTTTTGGTTGCAAATAGCACCCTAACGAACTCACAAAGAATCGCCTTACGCTCGAACCCCTTAACAAAATTCAAAAGGAAAACCGCAATTCCAGGAAAATATTCACAAATTCATAAAATTCAAGAAAAAAATCCACAAATTCATAAAATCCCAAAAAAAATCCACAAATACAGCAAAACAAATATAAATCCAATATTTTTTTAAAAAATACAAATACAGATCAAAATCTAAAAATCCCAGATTGTAATTTACAAATTCACCAAATCCTAGAGAAAATCCACAAATCCAGCAAAAAAAAAATAAATACGTTAATTTTTTTTTTAAATTCAGTTTGTATTTTTAAAAAATCCACAAATCCAGGAAAAATCCACTAAAAAAAACAAAAAATCCACTGGATTTGCAAATCCCGTACGTTTTTATTCTAAATGTCCGAACCCTTGTTCATTTCTGTATTTCTGTCTGCAGCCCAACAGATATTATTTTCATCTCTGTATTTCTGTCTACAGCGCAACATAGATTATTTTCATCTCTGTATTTCTGTCTGCAGCGCCACTGAGATTATTTTCATCTCTGTATTTCTGTCTGCAGTGCCACTGAGATTATTTTCACATCTGTATTTCTGTCTGCAGCGCAACAGAGATTATTTTCATCTCTGTATTTCTGTCTACAGCGCAACATAGATTATTTTCATCTCTGTATTTCCGTCTGCAGCGCAACAGAGATTATTTTCATCTCTGTATTTCTGTCTACAGCGCAACAGAGATTATTTTCATCTCTGTATTTCTGTCTACAGCGCAACAGATTATTTTCATCTCTGTATTTCTGTCTGCAGCGCAACAGAGATTATTTTCATCCCGGTTGATTTTTTTACTGTAATCTTATCTTAATCAATTGCACTTTAATTCGATACCCTGCTTTATTGGCTTGTAAAATAATAATATCGTTTAATTTAACACATACATTTTAACAGCTATAAAATTTTAAAGGCAAATATGTATTATAATTATCGTGATTTAATTAAATAACGATAATTATAATACATCGTAGTAAAGCCTCTTACAGGGAATTACTTCCAAAACCGCCATTTACGAGAAAGCTCTCTTTGGGAAGAAAAAACCGCTTCATTCAAGAATTCAAGGAAAAAGTAAGGAAAAAAGCGAATGTAAATCTAACAATTTCACAATGTTAAAGGTTAGTGGTATTTGCAATTTTCTCCGTACGTGATTCGACGAATGGAGTTGAATATCACATTTTCTGCCAAATAACAAAAATAAAAAGTGTACATCGGAGAAAAACTTAATAGGGCCAGAAGCCCGTCAAAAAGAAAAAACATACATTGTTAGGCTAGGTTCCAAGGTTTCGAATTTGGTAGTGGCGCTGCGGTAAACACGGTACGAGACAAACGGCCGCTATCGCCGTACGTTATGGGTATACATCGCGACGCGTTGGTGCGATAGAGTAGCGTCTCTCTGACAGCGGTATCGTTAAAGTTATTTTTAGTTAGGACGGAGGACTTTTTTTATCCATCACCAGCGAGATGAAAAAGCGGGCGAAACAGCGATGAAAAGTTGTCGCATCAGATAAAGGGACAACGCGTTTTAATGAAAAAATGAGAGACCTTGCTTATTGGATTTATTTTCCTGAAAATATCAGTTTCACCGCGTTACGTTCATTTACGTAAGGAGGCGGTGTATCAAATTATAATTAAATTTATTTTTTGGACATTTCGTGGATGTCACGCGTATCGCCCTGTCTTTTTACGGGGTCCATAAACGAAACCACCCGGCTAATGAAGTTTTGAAGGCGTTTTTGGTAAAGAAACGTCGTCTAAACGTGTTATTTTTTATTCATACGCGAAAGGGGGGTGGGATAATGGTTTTTGGTTTGTAATTTATGAGAAGTAGATCGTAATTATTCTGTACATCAGAATATTTACCCAGACACAGAGAGATAAAAGCACTTTCAACTAAACATAATTTTATTACAGGAAAAAGCTCAGCTACGCTGAGTAAAGAAGGTGATATATACGTAGACCTGAGTCATTCGTTGCGGCCAAGAAGGGACAGGTATTTGAGTGGATAATAAATAGTTTTAAATGTAAATTAATTCCAATAAATGTATTTTTTGGGGTTACACACTAGGGTGTTTCATTTTGGGTGTTAAAAAATAAAATTTAAAATTTTTGCAGACTTTACTTATGCCCCTAGTCTTAGTGATGTAAAAGATATATATGTCAAATTTCAAGAAGATTGGATAATATTTAGAGGTTGCACACTTTGATCAGTTTTATAAAAGTAGGCAAAAAATACGATTTTTCAATGATAGTTACTTTTAATGGGAAAACTAGAAATCACAAACTTAAAATAATATTAAAACTAGCCACTAAGATTAATAGATAGGATGATAGGCAAACATGTGTTATATTAATCAAAGCGAATATGAACCACCAGTGGCGTAGCGTGCATTTATTCCACCCGGGGCCAACCCTAAAGTCGCCGGCCGCTTTCTGTGCAAATACATGTCGGCAAAAAATTATGTGATACTCTGTTGATCCGTTAATTGCCCAAACGATTTAAGTCGTTTAAAAATTAAAATTTTATTCTGCGTGTTTTTTGCAATGCGAATTCTTTAATGTAATGGTCAATAGTAATTTGTACCTCTGAGCCGGCCGGGGCCATGACCCCTATTGCCCTATATTACCACGCAACGCCACTGAGAACCACCGATGGACTAAAATTTGGTATAACAAGACGTTAAATTATAAAAAGTCCATAAAAAAGAATACAAGAAAGCTAAACCCAAACAAATTTGGAAACATTAAAAAACTATGAGAAATACTCGAGCCGATAAGTCTGCAAGCAAAAATCAAAAGCGCGATACTCGGATCACATAGGCCTTCAAGTGAAAAACTATAAAAAAATACTAAAATGCCAGAAAATCCAACAGTAGACCGGTTTTGCCCTAGCTGGGGCTCATCAGTGCTGTGTATCTGGTGAGCGACTTACGAACCTATCTTGAAGTTAGGCCTAACATTTAACAAATTTCAAAACCATCTTCAGGGGGGATAATTAAAAACCCGCCCTAAAGGGCACTGTGGGCATCTAAAAATAAATTTTCTATAGTAACATTTTCGTCTTTAAGCTTCTGTAAAAGACTAATTAAAAATTCTACGGGGTCCTCTTGATTAAGACCATCAACTCGAATATCAAGCGTTTTCCTTATATTAGTGGTTCGTAAATAAGGATTATTAGAATCTACTTTGTCTATCAGCAGTTGTTGCAATGCAGCAGTTGTTGATCCTGGAGTAATAATCACTTTTTCTTGAACGCTTCTAACAAATTCTGGCACATATAAAAGAACTTGCAAGATAGATATAACATAGCAAGAGTTATCGTTATTAATGAAACCTTTCAATATAAGAGACGGAACTTTGCTCTGAATGTTTGAACTTTTTTTAGACACCGTAGTTTTGGAAGGACTAACTTCAGCACACGTCCATGCGTGATTGTTGCAATACTTCTACAGGTATTTCAAAATTTGATTTAGTTTTCTTCTTTATAAATAACTTGATTTGGGGCAAAGCCGGCCTAAATTCATACTCTGATATATCCTTCGGATCTGCAAATATTTTAGAAGCGTCTAAATCAAGTAAATGGACACCGTCTAAAGACGTAACTCTTGACAGAGCTACGTAAACCATTCCACTTTGAAAAACACTCGCTTGAATTTTATGAATGGTAACTCCATACGCTAATACAACGGGAAACTGGGATCTTAGAACAGAAACATTTGTCATAATTTCGAACTTCACATTAACTCTTTCAATTTTCTCTTCAGTGCCATGGTTATCGAATAAAACCAATAGATCAGAAATAGCTCCTTCTGCGTTGGTTTTTAACCCTTTCACGGTACCCATGGCTCCATTAAAAAGCCCTTTTTCCATATTTAAATTTATCCGCAACCTTATTCGAGCACCGATGCAAAGCAACAGTCTCGATTCCAAACTCGCTGTAACAGAGATATTACTTTCCCATTTCTTTAACTGATCTTTCACTGTTTTATTTTGGATTTCTTGGTGTCCGTGGTATTTGTCTTCACTCATTATTTCACATTTTTGAAGCATAATGTTATTTATCGTGTCGCACATTTTGTTAGTTGGTAATAAACAAACTGTTTTTTTTTCCGTCTTTGGACAACCTGTCATAATAGTTGGTAATCTCTTCAACATTGTCTTCTCTGGGAATTAAACGTGTTTTCAAAACTTCAACATCCCGTTCTGCTACTTCACCCACACGTAATCTAGCAAGCATTTCTCCATAAGCATGGTCATTTTTTTGTCTCTTCTTAATTTGTACTTCATCAAGTTTGAAACACTTACGAAATAAATTAAATCCACCAACTGAACAAATACGTCTACGAGCTTTTATATGATAAAATGAAAAAAACGAGATCCCCTTTAACATGTTGTAATTGCAACAAGTCTCCTAAGGCTAAAATTGAAATACCACCAAATGTTTCCTCTTTCCCAGTTATCTCGCAAAATCTCAAATGAATGTAAGCGAACAAAGCTGAAGAGACCATTGAAATTTCATCATTTATTAGTAACTTTAAAGGGCCTAAAATGTTTCGCATTACAAGCAAGGAATCGGCAACATCAGCAAACGATGTAGAGTAACCCTTCCTATGTTATGAGCAGCCAAACCAATAGGAGCTGCCAGTCCAACACAAAGTGGGTCCTCAAAGCGGCTACATAGAACTATTCTCAGAGTTTTAATCAAGAAACTCTTTCCAGTTCCTCCGTATCCGCTGACAAATACGAATAAATATTCTTTTGGGGGATTTGAGCCGCAGAAATGATTTGCAACATTCTCAAGTATACTCCTTTGATCTGGAAACAAAGGTACATGTATAAGTTAAATTAAATTTTCACTAAGAACTGCGTTTACTTCTTTCATTGCGTTTTCCGCTTCTATCAATTCCGTGGCTTCAATCGGATTATCAGTTATATTCACCACAAAATTATTTTGCCCATTAGGTGGTGTATTTTTAGCCAATGCGTCTTTTCGTGCTTTTCATAATACTCTTTTAACTTCGGTAAATGGCTTTCGAAAGTCTTTAAAAGACATAAAATTACCTAGTAAAGAAGTTTTTTCCCTCCAATGTAAAAATAGCACCAACATGCCGTGGTAATTCTAATATTTGAGTCCTTTTGAGTTCGGTTTTGTTGGCACACGATAGTAGAATCCCGCCGAATCATACAAACAAGTGTTTTCTCGACTGTCAGGGTGATAAGGGTAAATATCATCGACTAGTTGTTTCATAAAAATATTTGTGCTTTCGGGCTCATTCTCTTTCAAAGATAGCAAATCTTTATGTCGCTTAAGTAAACGCTTTCTGTGTTCTTTAGGAGCAGTATTCACGAATACGAAACTATCTGACTTTCCATACAAATGCTGATGTGTTAAGCGATCAGTTGCTTCGTAACAGCCGATTTATCGTTGCAATATAGCTTTTAGGCCTAAAGACCAAAGACGACTACGAACATCTTTATTCGCTAAATCATTCCAAAAATTCTCTTTGTCAGATTTCTCTTTATTCGTAATGTACGAAGTAATATAAGGTGTAATAGCTATTTTATCATCCGCTACAAACTGAATGTCCATGTTACCTTTGTAAGACAAATGTAATACAGGGTTTTAGTCATTAATTTGTATTTCAGCCTTTGTTCTAGCCAGCGAATCGAGCTTTTTCAACGATTTTGCGGAGAAATGATGTCTTATAGTGGTGTCAACTTCATTCAGCTTACCTACACTAGTAACTTATTTGGCCAATGCGTTATAAACTTATCACCAGTTTTTTCGTCCTCAAACAAGTTCTATTGCATTTGTGCCATTGATACTTGGATACATAATCGTACAACGTCGGGCTTTTCGTCTTGTTTGGAAACGCACAAGTGGCATGTTTTTGGATAAAGTCCATAACGACCTTATTAGGCGCTTCGCCAATTTTCGGTGAGTTTGTTCAACTTCACCCAAAACTGGGTTTTCTTTAATCATAATGAGTTTTTGCCAAACAGCTTGAAACCTGTTATGAAAATGCCGTGTTACGGCAAACTGGGTCATTACTGCAAAGTTCACCAACTGGAATTTTGGAAACTTTTTCACTTGATGGGTAAAAAGATCGCAAATGATCATGTACCTCAATCTAATCGGATTTTGCCAGATTTAGAGTTATAAACCACGAAGGTGGACCATAATAAAAGCACATTGTTTTCACTTTGCCGCATCGCTTATACAATATTATTGAGTGCCTCGCACATTTTGCATGTAAGCTGTCAAACTAGCTTCCAACTCTTTATCATTGCTTTCCATTTGATTAATTAACGAACTAACTGAAACCTTTTTTTGCACTCATACGTGACAAATGCACGATACTTTTCGACAAACCTTTCATTTCACTGCCATAAAGAAGATGAAAGAGGTATTGTTCATTTTTAGAGAACCTTCTATCCTTGTTTAAAATTTTTTGAAGACGAAAATCTGATTCAGACAGGTTAGCAAATGGTCTTTCAGAATATTTTCCATAATAACCACTTACAAATAAGTCCGAAAAGCACATTAAATCCAGATTTTTTCCCAAATGCTCATTCCACTTTCTTCAATTTTCTTCACTTGGAAAAAATCTAAAATACCCTCCGCATTTTTGCTATTTACAGGGTGTATTGAATAGTGGTCAAATAATTATTTTTGTTCAACTGCAGAGATTCTCCGAAGCAAAGACTTCTCGTTAGAAGCAATTTTTATATCCTTAGCGTTAGCGCTACCATAAATCAATTCCTCAGTGAACTCGCTAATATTTATATTATTATAGAGTGCGTGAGTGGTTTTTAATTTTAGTAAAGCATTGCCAAACAGTTTTATTCTTGGTAGGCAGCCCATTCACTACAATAAATAATTGATGATCAGTAGGTTAATGTTTAGGAATCATTTCCACATATTCAGTTAAGGGAAGAGGTAAATAAACTGCACAACTTCTAAAGGCTCTCGTTTATGGAACGCCAAAAGTGTCACAAGCAACACTTTTGGACATGTCAAAAGTTTTTGACTAGTGCTTTTCCATCACCATTCATTGGCTTTTAATTTACCGAATCCCATCGAAGTTGCAACGTTTCCACCAATAAAACAGTGATTATTTAAGCTCATTATTAATTCATCCATTAGAAATTGACTGCTTCATTTGGGCGTACCTGGGGAGGAGTCACGTTTTTACTTGACTCGACACAATTTATACATGTCAAAATCAATTTTAGACATGTCAAAACTTCATTTCGACTAGTGCTTTTCGTTTTGACTAGACAATTTCTTCACGAATCGTGATTGGACTAGAGGTTTTTAACGGTAACTGGACAGAAATATTATTAACATAATTATTAAAAAACGCCATTCTATTGGTTTATCAAAATTTATACAAAGCCTTTATTGGCCTATACGTGTCACGTGAAATAATTTAGTTACCTCCTTAAAAAAATTCATGCCTTTATCCCCTCCTCCGACAAATTGAACATGTCAAAAACTTTCTGACTAGTTAAAAACTGTAGTCGAGTACGCCAAAAGTGTCTTAATTCCCGTATAGAAATCTAACGCGAGCCAAAAGTGTCACAATACAACAGTTTTCGACTAGTCGAAACTTTTATACACGTCCAAAATACGAGTCACGTCAAGAATTCGGCACTAGTTCGGAAATGTGTCGCTTAAAAACGTTTTTGACTAGTCTCTAAATGTCGCGACTAAATCCGCGATGCCTTTCGAAAAATCACCATGGTGGAAATTCAAACTACCCAATCGCAAGTGATGTAAATTTCTGTCGCTTAGCTCGCCAAAAGTGTCTCAATACAACAGTTTTCGACTAGTCGAAACTTTTATACACGTCCAAAATACGAGTCACGTCAAGAATTCGGCACTAGTTCGGAAATGTGTCGCTTAAAAACGTTTTTGACTAGTCTCGAAATGTCGCGACTAAATCTGCGACGACTTTCAACCAATCACGATATTGGAAATTCAAACTACCCAATCGCGAGTGATGTAAATTTTTCGCTAGTGTTGTAAATTTCTGTCGCTTAGCTCGCCAAAAGTGTCTCAATACAACAGTTTTCGACTAGTCGAAACTTTTATACATGTCCAAAATTCGAGTCACGTCAAGAATTCGGCACTAGTTCGGAAATGTGTCGCTTAAAAGCGATTTTGACTAGTCTCGAAATGTCGCGACTAACTCTGCGACGCCTTTCAACCAATCACCTTGGTGGAAATTCAAACTACCCAATCGCGAGTGATGTAAATTTCTGTCGCTTAGCTCGCCAAAAGTGTCTCAATACAACAATTTTCGACTAGTCGAAACTTTTATACACGTCCAAAATACGAGTCACGTCAAGAATTCGGCACTAGTTCGGAAATGTGTCGCTTAAAAACGTTTTTGACTAGTCTCGAAATGTCATAACTAAATCTGCGACGCCTTTCAACCAATCACGATATTGGAAATTCAAACTACCCAATCGCGAGTGATGTAAATTTTTCGCTAGTGATGTAAATTTCTGTCGCTTAGCTCGCCAAAAGTGTCTCAATACAACAGTTTTCGACTAGTCGAAACTTTTATACATGTCCAAAATTCGAGTCACGTCAAGAATTCGGGACTAGTTCGGAAATGTGTCGCTTAAAAACGTTTTTGACTAATCTCGAAATGTCGAGACTATATCTGCGATGCCTCTCAACCAATCACCATGGTGGAAATTCAAACTACCCAATCGCGAGTGATGTAAATTTTTGTCGCTTAGCTCGCCAAAAGTGTCTCAATACAACGGAACGAGAAATGTCAAAAACGTTTTCACTAGGCTTGATCTCAACGATTAAATCTGCGATGGATGTATTGTTTCTTTATTATTTCCGTTTATACTCCGATAAATCGGCGACTACGTCTTCTGCTGCTACGTCAGTATATCGTTTTTGGTAGCAGACGATTTCTTTAATTTATAGACAGAATAACATAAATAATAGTGACAGGATTGGCAACGTCATAGACAAAAAGGATTTATGACGTAGGCTTAGAATAATATTGCAAAATAAACTTAGCAGTATCCAGTACGAGAAGGCTGCGTCGGAATTAAGATTCATTAATTTTTTATGAGACGGTTTCGAAACTGAAAATAGAAATGGTGCGTCAAATCTCAATGCGATATTTTAGCAAAGGATCCTTTCAACTTTTTAGATTTTAGAAAGCGAGCTTTTTAAACAACATGTTTAAATTATTTCAACTGTGTTTTTAAGACTGGCAAAATAAATGCTGCATTCCAATTTCTGTTAGATATTTTGAATTGGTCGCCCCAGAGGATGGCACTCTGAAGAGCTCATACCAATTATACCTTACATGGAGTACCGAGGAGAAAAGTGACTTCGGTACGGAAGTATTAGATTACTAGGTAAAGTTATACGCGCTGCCGAAGAATAACACGCCGCGAAATGTCAGAATTGCTAGCAGACGAATTGTACATGGAAATTTCTGAAAATTATTTTTATTAAATTACGATAAACACATTTGATGGGACTAATTGTAAGAAAATGGTAGTGGTGTCGCTTTGGTTTTGAAAATCTGATATTTATCGCCATTCTACAACATGCTCTCTAAGGAGGAATGTCAGGCGAAAAAAACTTACTTATAATGCAAATTACCTTCCAGTATTTATAGTGGCGGGAGCATAGTTGGAAATAATTATGTATTGTTGCTAAAATGAGCATATTTTGGGGAAGTTTAAGTTGTTTGCTAGTATTTCTAGTTTATTTCAACACGAGCGGATAAATCTGCGATGCAACTCCTCTATGTTTGGCCACGCAGAGTACAGTTGGGAACGAGACACGTCGGAAAACTTTATGTGTTATTGGACGAAACTAAACCGTTGTTTACGTTTTGTCAATGTTTTTAAATTTTTTTTTCTAAAGTGGGGAAATTTCAAAATTTCGTTATTATTTTTCGAACATAAATTACTTAAATTAACACAAAATATCTTAATATTTATCCCTGCTTAGGCTTACAACTAATAAAACGTTGTTAGTAATTACACTGTATTCAACCTTAGAGCAAGCAGAACACTGCTCAGACGAATGTGCTTTATCATCTGCTAGTTCATTTCTCTTGTTCTTTTTGCTCGGGAAGACTAATTTCGTTACCAGCATGCCACCAGGGTTAGACATAAGGCACTAAAATAAATGCTCTGACTCCTAACATTAATCGAAATCTGGGGGGCTTACTAGTCAATTTGACCATTGAAAAATTTATCTTAATATTCATAACTTATGGCAAATATGGTGTATCATAAATCCATCATCCATCAATCACATTTTATTTAAAAAAAAATACTTCATGTAACTCAACTGATAATGAACTCCTATTTTAATTCTGACGGGTAAACCAAAATGGTGGCTACCCCATTTTACCCCACTATTCAGTGACTACTAAAATAAATTAAGATAGTAGGCTCACCAGTAAGGCGGACTACTAAAAAAATAACCGTATATCCAACACTACATGCCACTTGCGTGGGCCGAGTTTTCAGAAGTGTTCAACGTAATTTAAAACCATTGACAAGACAATTGAATAAAATTCGTCTGCAAGCAATTCTGACTTTTCGTGGCGTGTTATTTTTCGGCAGCTCGTAGAACTTTACCTAACAATCTAATACTTCCGTACCGAAGACACTATTCTCCTCATTACTCCATGCAAGGTAAAATTAGTTTGACTATCTCTATATTCAAAGATTACGACTTACGAAATCGTATTACCAAAGTACAGACCCGTATCCTGAGCTTCTCGGAGTGCCATCCTCTATGGCGATGAATTCATTGGCCGATCCCAACTGTGATCTCTAGTTCACGCACTCTTTGCTTATATTGCCTGAGTACACAACATCGCTTGAAGATTTCTACTCATTTGGTTTTACGGAAATTGGAAAGCAGCATTTATTTTGCCAGTCTTAAAAACACAGTTGAAATAATTTAAAAATGTTGTTTATAAAGCTCGCTTTCTAAAATCTAATACGTTGAAAGGATCCTTTGCTAAAATATCGTTAGTCATTAAAAACAACACATTGAGATTTGACGCACCCTTTCTATTCCTCATATAAATCTCATAGGTAACTAGAATGCTGCCGTGCAACTGGCAAATGCACCAAACGCCGTGGCAGACGATCGCCAGATCTCAGCCAATCAGAGCTCAAAGATTGGTTCTGCCAAGAATTTAATGTCACCAGAGAGAATGACGTCACCTAGCTCCCGCGATAGTAGCGGAACCCAAGAGGATTATTATCCTCCTTGGCGGAACCACTCTACGGCTGAAGGTTCAAAACGAACTGGCGACAAGCTCGGCCGTAGGCAGTAGCATTCTAGTTACCTATGAGATTTCTATGCTATTTCCAGTTTCGAAACCGTCTAATAAAAAAAATTATGAATCTCAATTCTGACGCAGCCTTCTCGTTCTGCCAAGTTTACTTTGCAATATCATTCGAAGCCTACGTCTTAAATCCTTCTTGTTTATGAAGTTGCCAATCCTATCACTATTATTTATGTTATTCTTTTTTAAATTAAAGGATTCTTCTGTTACCAAAAACGATATACTGACGTAGCAGCAGAAAACGTAGTCGCAGATTTATCGGATAATCAACGGAAATAATAAAGAAACAATACATCCATCGAAGATTTAATCGTTGAGATCGAGCCTAGTGAAAACGTTTTTGACATGTCTTGTTCCGTTGTATTGAGACACTTTTGGCGAGCTAAGCGACAAAAATTTACATCACTCGCGAAAAATTTACATCACTCGCGTTTGGGTAGTTTGAATTTCCAATATCGTGATTGGCTGAAAGGCATCGCAGATATAGTCGCGACATTTCGAGACTAGTCAAAAACGTTTTTAAGCGACACATTTCCGAACTAGTGCCGAATTCTTGACGTGACTCGTATTTTGGACATGTATAAAAGTTTCGACTAGTCGAAAACTGTTGTATTGTGACACTTTCGGCTCGCGTTAGATTTCTATACGGGAATTGAGACACTTTTGGCGTACTCGACTACAGTTTTTAACTAGTCAGAAAGTTTTTGACCAATAGAATGGTGTTTTTCAATAATTATGTTAATAATATTTCTGTCCCGTTACCGTTAAAAACCTCTAGTCCAATCACGATGCGTGAAGAAATTGTCTAGTCAAAACGAAAAGCACTAGTCGAAATGAAGTTTTGACATGTCTAAAATTGATTTTGACATGTATAAATTGTGTCGAGTCAAGTAATAACGAGACTCCTCCCCAGGTACGCCCAAATGAAGCAGTCAATTTCTAATGGTTGAATTAATAATGAGCTTAAATTGTCACTGTTTTATTGGTGGAAACGTTGCAACTTCGATGGGATTCGGTAAATTAAAAGCCAATGAATGGTGATGGAAAAGCACTAGTCAAAAACTTTTGACATGTCCAAAAGTGTTGCTTGTGACACTTTTGGCGTTCCATACTCGTTAATCCAGAATAATTCACAATATTTTTCCCCAATAGTGTATGTAGACGAATAATAGTTTGAAACACTTTTACTTTCTGTATTAGCATTTTCTCAATAAACTTTAATTTAGAAATATCATTTGGCACGGGATCTACTTGAGGCCCATTAAGAAAACATTGCGGCGGTATTTTACCCAATTTAAGATATTGCGTACATAACATGCATAATCTCTTTTCGTCAAACATAAAACGAACTCCAACGTTACCTTCCTATTCTGCCATATCATCATCTGAAATATTAACCTTTAAAATATCTGCCACTGTAATTTGAGGCTCTTTGAATTGACAGGCAGCAATTAAAAGCATTAAACCTTCGTTGCTATCTAAATTATGTGTGTCAAAACAATTTCCCACAGATTTGAGCTTGCTATTCTTAAAATGCTTTTCGCAACTATCGCAAGGCGAATCATGAAACTCGTACATCTCTTTATAGCAACTTACTAGCTGCTTGCTATACTTAGCAGATCAGACTCGTCTAATGAAGGTTGCACTACGTCAGAGTCAGATTCAATATTCGCTTTCCGTAAACCTATCTTGAACGCCGCAATGTAATTTATTAGACACTGTAATTTATCAAAATTACCTATTTTAATAGCCAGACACAGATTTTGAAAAAGGTCAGACCAAGCTTTAACCTTGTAAATATCTTTTAGAAGAATACGAAGCGCACTAAAATGTGGAGCTAATTCCCTCAGATTTCTCAAATAACTCACACATTTCTTAGAATCAAGGCAGTAGAGTTGGTGACCCATTCTAACTTGGTGAGAACCAGCACACTTGTCAATAGTCATTCCCTCGCTAATACCAATAGTGAAGTTAAGCGAGTTACTTATTCAAATATTGACGTAATTTACTATAAGCCTACTAATGTATATTTTCCCATTAAGGCTTACTGCATTTTAGAATTAAATACGTCACAAGTTTAAAATATTTGGAGCGGTAGTTGTATCGACATCTGGTGGTATCAATATTTACAAGAACGTTTGTAAATTAATTTTTAAGACTTGTTTGGTAATTAATTTAATAAAATATACAAAAGCACACAGCCTACTCTTAAATGAAGATTCCTTTAAAAAATTTAAAACAATCGTATAAGCCGTTCTTAAAGGTAATATAACCTGCAAAGCCATCTTTATGGAAGACCCCTTCAATATTTCAAATTTCCCTGCACAGTGGCGCCAAACATTTCTAATGCCAAAGGCAAGAGTGGCCAAAGCTGCAAGCGTTGGTGTTCCACACCAAATACCTGAGGTTATATTCCCTTTAAGTTGAAAATGCGCAAAAAATAGTATAGGGCATATTGATTTTTCCATAGCGTTACGGTGGGGAAGGATGAGGTTTTAATGTTAAACTCGAGACTACCTATATATACACACAGACGACCGTATGTGAGTCTAAATACATGAAAAAAGGAGGTTCATTATAGTTTGATTATATACAGGAGAAAAGCATATTTTTATTTAAATTAAAATTTAGGGAAATTTTTAAGAACATTTTCAAAATTCACAGTCGCGTATTTAAGTGGAAATGGCTCGTTTCCAAATAGGTTTTTGTTGACGTTTTTCAAAATTACGAGATCCAACTTCCTTGTGGTCCGCAAGTTAATTTTACTAACTTGGTGAAACTTAAAAATTAAATTCCACCTTTAATGCTTTTATTACATAAATATTTCTAAATTCGATCACAAAACGTACACACAATATAAGGCGAAAACTGCGACTAGAAAAACAAATGTTAAGGTTTCAATAAATTCAAAGATGCGATTGAAATTAGTATAAGGAAAGTAATTTTTATTTCATTTCGAACCTTCAGGGATCAGTTTCACCAGCGAATTTCCATTCTTCGTTACTCGTCACCGACATCTTATTTGGAAACGGTTGACATAGCTTTCCCAAATATATCTTTTTATTTCCCATCTCAGCTCGTAATGTTTGGTTTTGAGAAGGCAAATAGAAACGGTATGGGAAATTCCTCATTCAAAAGCTTTTAAGTTCGAATTAAGCTTTTTTTTTATTTAAGTCGTAGGCGTTCAACGCACCGACTGTTCTTAGCGAAGATAAGCGTCAGGTGGCAAAAAATTAGATTTATTATAGCGACGGTAATGCTTCAAGATGATACATAAACAGATAATATAGGCATATACCATCTGCATTGTTTCTTTTTCATAAAACAGCGACAAAAATCTAGTAGAATCTCATTATCTAAAGTGCGGTTTCATAAAAGTTTTTTACATAGAAGTACTAATGGAATTTTAAAGCGGCATAATTTTAAAAAAATTAGTAATCAAACTATATATTTAAAAAAAGGTTGCTTTTCCCGGTGTAAGTGGGGTAGGCGAAATATTATATTTAAAAAGGATCGGTACTTAACACCTCACCATACTGTTTTTTCTCTGGTAATTACGCGAAATTTCGAATGAACAAATAGAAGTTAAGACTATCTACGGTTCGATTTATTTCCGCGATTACAAAGCGAATCAATTCTTTTAATTAAATCATTAATTAGTCAATTGTCAAAAGCCGCAAAACTGATTACAATTCCCGGCAGTTTCAATTAAGATCTTGGCTAGGCTTAATTAAATCAATCGAAGCTAACGACAAAGAAATACGAAATTGAAGTTGAACACTTCTCACATTAGATGGGGACAGATAAGAAAGGCTGTTAAAGAAATAACTTTAATTAAAAAAACCATTGGATTTACTCAGAATACAACAACTACAAAGATTCATTAGGCGATTTTAAATGTTCTCAGAAATTTTACTTATGAACAAAAATACATGACAATACTTATAAAAAAATTATAACTATTTAAGGAAAAACTTTGAAAAAAATTATATTTTTAAGGAAAATAGATCGTGTAGCGTTTCTTAACTGATTCTTAGCTAGACATTCGTTATAATTCTCAAAGGAATATATTTCGCATCTTTTTAAAAAAAATTATAAAGAATTGTTATTAATGAATTCTTATGGGATATTTCATATTTAATAATTCTGTGAGATTTAAAAAAGATTGTGTTCCCTTAGGTGGTTGTTAAAAATACGCATAGAAGTACTAAAATTAATTATTGGTAACCATTAAATAAATGTAATATAAAAATAATGTTTTGTTTGATAAAAAACTTTAAAATTCTCATTGATTTTTGACCTAACACTTTAATTAATTGAATGGTAATTGCCACCCCCCTCCCCCGATCCGTAAGCGGTGTACAATCCTGTAGCTTTGACTGTTCTAAAATAATTATGTACGTCACTGTAATCGGTTTACATAATGTAAGGAAGGGATTAGTCCCTCGCTCCCCTTTTAATAATTATATGAAGAATTATTAATAATAATATTAAATGTAATATAATGAAAGTTTATCCGAATATCAAAGTGTTCTTTTTAGTAATTTTATGTTATTTGTAACTTAGAATGAATAAATTTCATATTCGCAGTCAGCACACTCTGTCAGCTATAAACACTAATTTTAATACATATAAAACCTTTTCTGAAAACAATATAGTAGGGCAGATAAGTCAAATTTTTCATCAGAATACTTCACTTTGTGATAAAAGAATGAAACTTTCCACATATGTACTATAAATTAGAAGATCATTTTTATCTTACAATATGCCCAACTGTCCGCCATGTTGAATCTAAGATGACGCCCATTTTATGTGCTAAATGTTTCATTTTTTTTTCAAAAACAAAATTATGGTGGTTTTTAAGTTCTTAAGGACTAAGATGCATTGCATATTTTTTCCGTTTACTTCCGCGATATTGAATCAAAGATGGCGGATTTAAATTTAACCCCTGCACGGAAAATCCGTTCCAAATTCCATTTTCTTACTTTTAACAGCGGAAGTAGAGGTTTAATTACTAGTTTCTTTCAAAAACTCTTAACTCGATCATCCACCATCTTGAATCCAAGATGGCTGCCATTTCATGAAGTTATAGGTTAAGTTAAAAGGAGCCACCTATGGACTGCATTGTAAAGGATTATATAATTAGCGAATAAGTAGCAAAGTCCATTATGAAAAGGTATAATAAAGCTAATCCTTACAAATTTGAAGAAATTTAAAAACTTACTAATAGCTCGTACCGATAGGTCTTCGAGCGAACAAAAAGACGCGAAACTCGGACCAAATAGATCTTCGAGTGAAAACCTAAATTAAATTAAATTAAATAGCCAGAAATTCCAATGGTAGACCGGTTTCGTCCTATTTGGGACTCGTCAGTACCGTGCGGGAAATCTGTCTTGCGACTATAACACCGAATAGAGAAACTAAGCCTAAATATTAAAATTTTCAAAACGAGTTGCACTAATCTCCACCACTCTCCCCCTATTCGGATTTCCGTTCCTTTGCAACTCGTTTTGAAATTTTTAATATTTTAATCCTTCACAATGCAGTCCATAGGTGGCTCCTTTTAACTTAACATTGCGTATATACTAATCTCCACCACTCTCCC
The DNA here is from genome assembly GCF_980474605.1 of Leiobunum rupestre. NCBI lineage: Eukaryota > Metazoa > Arthropoda > Arachnida > Opiliones > Sclerosomatidae > Leiobunum > Leiobunum rupestre. The sequence continues at coordinate 28,365,760 of NC_143387.1, read as the reverse complement.
CCTATTCGGCTTTCCGTTGCTTTGCAACTCGTTTTGAAATTTTTAATATTTTAATTCTTTACAATGCAGTCCATAGGTGGCTCCTTTTAACTTAACATTGCGTATACACTAATCTCCACCACTCTCCCCCTATTCGGCTTTCCGTTGCTTTGCAACTCGTTTTGAAATTTTTAATATTTAGGCTTAGTTTCTCTATTCGGCGTTATAGTCGCGAGCCAGATTTCCCGCACGGTACGGACGAGTCCCAAATAGGACGAAACCGGTCTACCGTTGGAATTTCTGGCTATTTTATTTTATTTTATTTAATTTTTCACTCGAAGATCTATTTGGTCCGAGTTTCGCGTCTTTTTTGTTTGCTCGAAGACCTATCGGTACGAGCTATTAGTAAGTTTTTAAATTTCTTCAAATTTGTAGGGTTTAGCTTTATTATACCTTTTCATAATGGACTTTTCTACTTATTCGCTAATTATATAATCCTTTAAAATTTCAAAGAAATTTAAAGTCTTAGACGTCAAGAAGCATTTCAGTATTTGTTGCATAGTAGTACGCCATCTTGAATTAAAGATAGTGGTCATTTTACCATAGAAACCTATTTTATATAATTTTTTCTAGAAATAAAATCGTGATAACCACAAAGTTTAATATTCTATTTATATTCTTAGGATACGGTACGCATTACGTAAAGGTTTGGTTTTCATTCGTCTTATTAAAATATAGGGAAATCTATTTTTAAGTGAGCCCATAGCACAAAACCGTGTTTACACCAATCGGCCATACCAGCAAGAAAAAACTGGGGGTGGAGTGGGAGGCTATCTAGAATGGGGCCGGGATGACCTTTTCAGGAGGATGCTCTGACAAGCTCTTCGGTTCTAGCGAATCATTCGAAATATGACTAACATTTGCGTTTTTCCCTCACGACTAAAGCAGCGTTCAGACTATGTGAAAATATTACGTTAGCATCGGTCGTGTCGTTTCGGTTATGTTGGTCGCGTCGGTTCGTTCATTTCACTGTTCAGAAAGGAACCAACCTTGCACGGAGATTAACATAAAAAGTGATTGTTCATCCAATCCGAGCTCAGTAATAACGGCGGAAAAATTGAAATAATTTTTTATCCACCTCTGATTGGTTATAGTATTTCGATGGTTCTAAAGATCGCCACTACCTAGAGTCAGCGCTGATGAGGCATAAGGCTATTTGTCTGCTATGAACTTTTTGAGCGCAACGAAATGAAAAAATGTAAACGACACGCGCGAAAATTTAAAGTCTCTGTTGAGAAGTCTGAACGGTGTAAGAAATCAAAAGAACCGACACGATCAACGCAAACGTAATATTTTCACATAGTCTGAACGCTGCTTTAGTCCTAACAACTTAATTGATTACGCTTATATTGTTAATACACTATTCAACAGATTTCTAGTACTATGGAGAAAACGATTCCTATAATAACCATTGAAAATGATACTACTATCTCTGCAAAAAAATAAACAATATTCAATTGGGAGCTTTGTGTTATATGTCAGCAAACTTCACCAGATCCCAACAAATTGGTATGCCCGGCAATTAAAAAAGGACAAGGCTACGAAACGCTGCCTAGGGATCTGATAGCTTTTAAAACAGCCGGACTTTTACCAACTGATATTTCCTATGATATGGTATTTAGTATTGGAGATGGACTTAAAGCTAATTTATTCACGCACAGACCAAAATATAACGTAATTTTTTGTGGCATATATACCCACTATAAATTAAATAGAGCACTGGAAATTAAATTGGAAAGTAGAAAGCTTTAACCCAGTACGTCTTTCACGAGGTCAAAATGTGAAACTGTCAATTTATCCAAGACTTCCTTTTTTGGGACTCGACATGTAGCGCTATTGAAATGCATCAATTAATGACATTAAAAGAAACCCAAAAAATTATCAGTTTGCTCTAGAGAATTATATCAAAGCAAAGGAGATTTGGGTGCTACTAAAGTGAAATACTGCAGGACATGTTAAGTGAAATTTTACAACGAAAAACGAAAGATTTCTACCAAGAAAAACAAACCAGACTTAACCTTTTGGGAATTTCAAGCCGTGGCTTTTGCAGAACTTTTATCCTACATTAAAGATAAAACAAATGATCATGAATTATAAAATAAAAGATTTGTTACGATTGTATGATCGACGACTACAGCAGCTACTAAGGCATGAACCGTGCACAAATGTCACGAGACTAAGGCATAAATTACTCGATACTAATACAGAGTTCACATCGTATATCAAAACAGGGAATGGGTGGCGCTAATCAAAATGCATGTGAAAATGAAGCAAAAAGAGAACCCCTACACTTAATTCGATACGTTAAGCCAATAAGAATAGAGGTACTAAAATCGAAATCATCATTTACAGGCCATTTTGATTCTGATTCTCAAATAAATTCACTGCCCAAAGAACTTCTGTCTTGATAATTTATAGTCCAAGTATTATAGATCAAACTAATCTTGAACCTCATCAATAAGCCATGGCAATGTCTCAAAGCTCTCTAAAAAATGCACCAGAGGGAACTTCCACTAGACACGAACTGAACCGTGCAACGCCAATAGCTAATTACTTACCACTGATGCTTCATACGGCCACTATAAAAATAAAATAGTGGATAAGATTCATAAACTAGGACTAGGGATATCATACGACCGAGCTCTGCAGATCTCATCAGAATTCAATGAAGAAGCGTCATCCGTCAACGAATAAGGAAAGACATTTTCACCAAGAAACGGCGATCAATCGAACGAATTCCACCAACGAAAGTGGCCCTCGAACAACACGCCAAGCGTTGCTTTTACCAGGCTGGTCATACATGGGACCAGAGCTTATCCTCGATGCAAAATCTACATTCCCCCGAAGATTATGGCTGGCAAAATAACTCCCAAAGGAAATTAACCACAGTCTGGTCAACCCTTCCAGAAGCATAAAGAATTTGCAGTGAGTGTATCAATTGTAGCACTAGGCGATGTAAGTGTAAGCAAGCATATTAACAATGTACACTCTTATGTCAGTGTTTTGATTGCGAAAACACTGATGAATAAATTTTATTTTGTTGTACTATCTTTATATTATTTTACCTCTGATTTTGTGCTGTGGGGCTCACATAAAAATAGATTTCCCTTTATTTAATAAGACGATTGACGCGCTGTACCAAAGAGCTTGTTAAAGCCTCCACCTGAAAATGTCACCCCACCCCCATTCTAGCTGATAGCCTCCCACTCCAACCCTAGTTTTTACAATCATCGTGTCTGTGTGTGTGTCTGTCTGTTTGTGTACCGGGGCAAAACGCGTTACGGGGGGCAACATCCAATAGTCGTGAAATCGTTGTTAAAGGTTGCCAACCCACCGTCTGACGGTGAGCGTTAACGGGTAAAGTTGCGGTTGCGTAGGGTACGGTTTAGTGGTTTTTTTCGTTAACGCTCGCCGTCGATTTGGTTTCGGCTCAGTTGTAATGGGAATTTGTTGCAATGAATGTTGAGCTGGTTTGTTATGGCGGTTGTGAGGGTTGATTTTGTGTAATGGCGGTTTTGAGTGTTGAATTTGCATATGTGTCTTTGCTCTCCAACTTCTTCTTAATGACTTTTTGGGACGGACCGAGTGCTGAGGGTTACGATAACCGTCTCAACGTCCAAATGGCAGGGTTTCCACAAATTGTTTACGGTATTCGTCTTAGTATCAAATTGCGATCGCATCAGGCGGGATTTGAACCCGATACCTCCTGTTTGACAGGCGGACGTTCTACCACAGAACCACCGACACTTATTACGCTTAATCGAAAATTAGACCCTCGGCTTTATCGGAAACGTTTATTACAAATTAACAGAGTATTAAATTTTGGTTGTTACTAAATAGAACGAAATTTCGTGATCCATTTAAATTATTGCATCGAAGTAATTCTTATGTAGCGTATTCTCTGTTGATTAAACAACGAACGCGCCGCCCAGGTTTCGAACCCGAGCCCTCCTGCGTGACAGGCGATTGTTCTACCACAGAACCACCGATACATGTCACTCTTCTTTGAAAATTATAAACTCAGCTTCTTGGAAGAGTATATTAATGGTTTTTAAAGTCTACATTTTTTACGTATGAAATTTTAAAGGTGAAATCTTGTTTCGGATACGCTTTTTTGTTGTGTTTTTTAACTGATCCCGATTACGTTCTTTTTTGTCTAATCTTTGGTATTGTTGGTTTTTTCTGTCTTATATTTGTATCTACTATTTTTTAAGTTTATTTCCTTTTTCCCGAAAAATTGTCCAGTCTTAGAGGAACCTTTCAGAGCATAAGTCATGCCCAAAAGCTTATCTGGTTCCATTATAATAACGTGAAAAATCGTACTTGTGAATGGTAAGGTGTTGCGCTTCTTGATATTATATTTTCTATTGCTTGATTTTAATTTTAAATATCTTTCGTTTTATTTGTATTTTATTTCGTTTTTTCAGTCGTATATTTTTATCGAGTTGTATACATCGTGCGCTTACACTTCTGTTGGTCTGGTTTTTAACTGGGTCGTCATTACTTCGTTATTTATTTTAAACGTTTTCTCGACTGATTAATATGTTTAATTTGAAATAAAATGAGCGTTAAAGATGCGGCAAGTATTTCGTAAGCGAGAAAAATACAAATACCCTCTGTAGATATTTATTTCATTAAAATTGGCTTCGTATTATATTTTAACTGATAAACTTGTACCGTAAATAGGGTTAAATTCAATTGTGCATTGTTTTAGTACGTCTAACTCGCTGTTGTTATTACTTAATTTATAATAAATATAAATATAAATTTATAAATATAAATTATACTCGGTTGTTTCGTCTCAATTATTTTAATTATAATTAAAATTTATACCGGGCGGGATTGAACCGGGATTACGTTTTTAGAAAATAACTCAGAATTGCGGAGATATATCTTTAAAAGTCATCTCGAAAAATTAATACCGCTAGGGACAATTCTTCCGAGGAGAGGTATATTTTAGCTTGCCAACTTGTTTCTTCATGGTATGGCCGATCGATGTAAACACGGTTTTGTGCTATGGGGCTCACTTAAAAATAGATTTCCCTATATTTTAATAAGGCGAATGAAAACAAAAACCTTTACGTAATGCGTACCGTATCCTAAGAATATAAATCGCATATTAAAGATTGTGGTAATCTCGATTTTATTTCTAAAAATTAATATAAAATAGGTTTACATAGAAAAATGGCCGCCATCTTTAATTCAAGACGGCGTATTACTATGTAACAAATACTGGAATGGTTCTTGACGTCTAAGACTTTAAAGTTCTTTGACATTTTAACCTCAGCTCAGTAGGATATTCAGAAAAAAAATTAACCAATAATTTTTTGAAATGGCAGCCTTCTTGGATTCAAGATTGTGGATGATCAAGTTAAGAGTTTTTTCTTGTGGGATGTGAAAGCAACTAACAATTAAATCTCTATTTCCGCTGTTAAAAGAAAGAAAAGGGAATTTTGAATTGATTTTCCGTCATCTTTGATTCAATATGGCGGATGTAAATGGAAAAAATATGCAATGCATCTTAACACTAAAGAATGTAAAAACCGCTATAATTTTGTGAAATTTGCACATAAAATGGCCATCATCTGGGATTCAAGATAGCGGAAGGTTGGGCAAACAGGCTAAAAATGATCTCCTTTATTTAAAGTACATATATGGAAAGTTTAATGCTTTCATCACAAAGTGAAGTATTCCGGAGATATCGACCCTACTAATATCAATATGACAACACTAAAACCCTAACATTTTTATAGGAAAAATAGAAAACGTGTCGTCGATTTTTATGATTTTAAATGGGGGATTATTTGTAAAATGTAGTAAATTGTAGAGATCGGCGGAACGAATAAATTAACCGGCAAAATGTCGATAAATCATAAAAATTTTGATTAACTGTTTATTTATGAACATTTTATACGAATAAACAACGATTTAACATGCAAAAATAATGGGTTTTTTCTGATATTGTTTGGATGATTGTCGGTTATGAATAAAAATAAATAATTGGATAATTTCTTATTCAAACGCCGATCTCTAGTAAATTGTAAAACCATTTATATTGAAATTTGAGAAGAATGAAGATTAAGATATTTATGACGGTGGAAACATTGGATTTTGAAAGGGAATGTAGTTCAATATAAGTCCGAGTTTCAATATAGTGAAAAATATTTCGGATTGAATCTGCGTGAACCGATAACTGAAGTAGTTTTGGTTAAATAATTTCCAACTTTTATAGGAAGTTATAGGAAGACATGGGGAAAATGATAATAAAGTACATGTGGTCAACCTGCGATATTAAATAAAATGTGCAATAATTACGCAAATTCTAGAAAAAAAATGACAAATTTAAAAAAATCAAACTCTGTAAATTTTGTGTGGAAGCTCTATTAATGTTTGTGTGGTAAATCTTCAATGTTTGTGCGGTAACTTTTCAATTTTTGTGCGGTAACTCTTCAATGTTTGTGCTGTAACTCCTAAATTTGTTTGTGAAAACTCTTATATGTTTACGTGAAAACTCTTTAAATGTTTGCGTGGTAAATCTTAAATGTTTGTACGGTAACTTTTAGAAATTTTTGCGGTAATCTTTAAATGTTTACGTGGAAACTCTTAAATGTTTGTGTGGTAACTGTAAAATATTTGTGTGGTAAATCTTAAATATTTGTGTGATAACTCTTAAATGTTTGTGTGGAGTACTCTTAAATATATGTGTGGTAACTCTTAAATATTTGTGTGGTAACTCTTAAATGTTTGTGTGGTAACTCTTAAATGTTTGCGTGCTAACTCTTTAATGTTTGTGTGGTAACTCTTAAATATTTGTGTGGTAACTCTTAAATGTTTGCGTGCTAACTCTTAAATGTTTGCGTGCTAACTCTTTAATGTTTGTGTGGTAACTCTTTAATGTTTGTGTGGTAACTCTTTAATGTTTGTGTGGTAACTCTTAAATGTTTGTGTGGTAACTCTTAAATGTTTGTGTGGTAACTCTTAAATGTTTGTGTGGTAACTCTTAAATGTTTGTGTGGTAACTCTTAAATGTTTGCGTGGTAACTCTTAAATGTTTGCGTTCTAACTCTTTAATGTTTGTGTGGTAACTCTTTAATGTTTGTGTGGTAACTCTTTAATGTTTGTGTGGTAACTCTTTAATGTTTGTGTGGTAACTCTTAAATATTTGTGTGGTAACTCTTAAATGTTTGTGTGGTAACTCTTAAATGTTTGTGTGGTAACTCTTAAATGTTTGTGTGGTAACTCTTAAATGTTTGCGTGCTAACTCTTAAATGTTTGTGTGGTAACTCTTTAATGTTTGTGTGGTAACTCTTTAATGTTTGTGTGGTAACTCTTTAATGTTTGTGTGGTAACTCTTAAATATTTGTGTGGTAACTCTTAAATGTTTGTGTGGTAACTCTTAAATATTTGTGTGGTAACTCTTAAATGTTTGTGAGGTAACTCTTAAATGTTTGTGTGGTAACTCTTAAATGTTTGCGTGGTAACTCTTAAATGTTTGCGTGCTAACTCTTAAATGTTTGCGTGCTAACTCTTTAATGTTTGTGTGGTAACTCTTAAATATTTGTGTGGTAACTCTTAAATGTTTGTGTGCTAACTCTTTAATGTTTGTGTGGTAACTCTTAAATATTTGTGTGGTAACTCTTAAATGTTTGTGTGGTAACTCTTAAATATTTGTGTGGTAACTCTTAAATGTTTGTGTGGTAACTCTTAAATGTTTGCGTGCTAACTCTTTAATGTTTGTGTGGTAACTCTTAAATATTTGTGTGGTAACTCTTAAATGTTTGCGTGATAACTCTTTAATGTTTGCGTGCTAACTCTTTAATGTTTGTGTGGTAAATCTTAAATGTTTGCGTGGTAACTCTTAAATGTTTGCGTGCTAACTCTTTAAAGTTTGTGTGGTAACTCTTAAATATTTGTGTGGTAACTGTTAAATGTTTGTGTGGTAACTCTTAAATATTTGTGTGGTAACTCTTAAATGTTTGTGTGGTAACTCTTAAATGTTTGCGTGCTAACTCTTTAATGTTTGTGTGGTAACTCTTAAATATTTGTGTGGTAACTCTTAAATGTTTGCGTGCTAACTCTTTAATGTTTGTGTGGTAACTCTTTAATGTTTGTGTGGTAACTCTTTAATGTTTGTGTGGTAACTCTTAAACGTTTTCGTGGTAAATCTTAAATGTTTTTTAGGTAACTCTTAAATGTTTGCGTTGTAAATCTTATATGTTTGAGTGGTAACTCTTAAATGTGTGTGTGGTAACTCTTAAATGTTTATGTGGTAACTCTTAAATGTTTGCGTGCTAACTCTTTAATGTTTGTGTGTTAGCTCTTTAAATTTTATGTGAACACTTTATGATTTGTCAGTGGGAAAACTTTTTTAGTTTGGGGTCTCCCTTTTGGTGCTTGTGTAGAAACGATATTGGAGGTTATGTAGGATTTTTACAGGAACTTGTATAGAAATTATACTGGGATGTTTTAAAATATTATCTTACGGTTTGTGTCTATATTATACTAGAGTTTGTATAGAGACTTCACAGGCTGGGGGCATCTTTATGTATCGTGATGTACGCATCTAAGAAATGTTAAGAAGTTAAACAAAACTATATTCAAAGATATAAACACCAAATTATTAAATAAATACATGTACAGCTTTCATTGCCTTTTCACTATTTCCTTTAATTTATTGGCCAGAGATTCGGTTATTATTTTATTCGTGTTTCTTTCTAAATTCTATTTGATATTCGATTTGGTATTAAAATTTGCCGAATAGGGGTGATTCGCCGGGCCCTTGAAAATAAGTAATTTTTTTGTGGACTTTTTGTATAATTATGTAATTAGAAACGTCTTTAAAACCGACAACGCAAAAAACCCACATAATAAACATGGAGCGATCCATGTAGAATTCCATTGAGAGCCCATTGAGCTCTATACAATTAAGTATACTTTCTGTAGAACATTTTTGTACGAGAATGCCGTGTTGTATTAGCAAAATATGAATAATACCTTGTAATAGTTGTGTAAAATAATATCTGAATCCGGTGCAATTTTGAAATTATAATGTATTACCATAAAATAATATTGTAATGTCCGATTCCTTGCACGTACTCCTTTATCATTTAATATTTTAGCAAGCTAATATTACGGTTTCAGGGATCAAATTTTAGCAATTAAAAGGGTTTTAAAATATATACATTTTCATCTGATAAATATATAGATTAAAAAAGGTGACAAAAATTGACCACGATTAATTTCAAACATTTATGAAATAATCAAAATATACTTCATTTTTTAAATTATGCCCAAAAATATCTCTAAATCTAAAATATCATTAATATATGATCCCTTATATATATCTAAACTTTTCTTCTTGTGTTTAACACACTTTATTATGGGATAATCAGAAACAAAACCAATAATATAAAATTATGTTAGCTTACGTAACGGTACTTTTATTTGTTTATAAAAATGTGAAACCGAAGAATTTTTAAATCGTTGGGAAAATTTTAGGCCCCTAAAAATAAGGTCTCTCAGGCGAGCTCCTAGCGTGCCTAAGCCTAATAGTGTCACTTCTCCTTCAATTTAAAATATTGTAAAGGTATCGTATTGTAAAATTGTCAAAATCCTAGATCCAAATATTCCAGAGTTTTATTCGACGCTATTGGAGCAAAATGTATAATATTTCCCCTGTCCAATAAGGGCGCTTATTTTTCGTCCTCGCTTTCACGGTTTGACAGTTTGTCAACATTTTCATGTCCAGAAATACCCATCGAAAAAATAAATGACATTCGCGGACGCCAGTCGATGAAGGAAAATTCTAGCGAAGCTTTAAACCGCAACGGTGGGAAAAGAAGATAAAAATTGTTCGCTTCGAATATTTCCTGAGCTATTTAATGATGTCTGGACGGAGATTCCTCCGCGGAATCGAAGGTAATTAGCTAAAGGAAGCCTTGATGTGGTTAAGACATCTTTACTGGCGTAGAAAAGGCGAAAGAAATGATGGTAGAGACGGCCAAGGACATGATCCTAATGTCAGTCTGTCTCTCGAAAGAAGGAAGACGTTCGGAAGGATGTCCTCCGCCCGCGTCGTCCATTACGCGTCTCTTTCTCCTCGGTTTCCTTCTCGCGGGCCTGTCTGGGGATTTATGTCTTCGATTGTCTTAAGTCGCGGCGGCTATTTCCAACAGGAAACACGCTCGTTCGTCTTGCTCCGAAATGTTTCATTGGATTTGCTAAACGTCGCCTTTTACAGTTCCCCGAAACTATCGCTTTCTTTTTATTTCGTCATAAAGAATTGTAAACTATTTCCAGCTCGTGTAACCCTGATTTCGAGCCTGACCCCCGGGAAGGTCACGGGGCATTCGTTGCCCCCGAGCTATTGCCTACTGTAGGTCTAAATACCCTAGTTTTTTTCTCCCTGAACATCGCTGTATCACGGGTAGATCACTTCTAAAGACGCTGATAGACCAAAGAGAAGCTTCTTATAACCATTTGCAATACTAAGAAATATCTAATTTATCAGTTTAAGTATGAAAATAAAGCTACAATTTTATAAATACAAGAAATTTCAAAATTATAAAATTTCGGACAATTTAATACTTATTAACAATTTTCAATTTAAAGTTAAAGCCACCTCAAAAATGTATCGACCTAACAACGAAGTTCACACGTACATCGCGAGCGAACTTGGCTCTGCATGGTATTTCTTTTTAAATTTGAGGTCTGGGTAATCATTTTCCAAAAAAAAAGAGATTATCTGATACCTTGTCCACTGTAGCTGAAGTATGTATAGAACATGTATTTTCTTTAACATTTAATAGTGTGAATTTGACATGTTCTTAGACCCCACTAATTTGCGTTTTTTTCTGGCAATTCATATGCGTTTCGGATTTGCAGAACACGTGTATCTGGAAGAGCGAACGCCCCAAAAAATCACGTCTTAAACAACAAAGCGCCAAATCTATCCCATCTCTAGATAATAAAAGCCCCCGCAGTTCCAAATTTAGAAAAATAACGCGTTCCTGCGGCGAGGATTCCATTTGAAGCAAAAATGAAATCCTCGCCAGTACCTCGTTTCTGGACATTTATTTTTTTGCCGCGGTTCTATGGGCCGAAAGAACATCATTTGGCGCCTCGGGGTGCCGTTATACTCGCCCCTTCCCCCAATAAAAAGACAACTTTTATTTGGGTCCTATTCTTATAGAGCTCCTTTCGTAAGGTTGGCTTTCGCGAGAAAGAAATACTCGGTATTATTTGTAGTTTCAAAACGATTCCAATAAAAGAATTGGGGTATAAGACGGGGTCATACAGTTGCTTTAAAACTAAGAGGTTTCGTTCGCGTTACTTCGGCTGGACTAGCTTTTTATATCTTCGCAGTTCGAGAAATCGCCGTGAAAATGGTAACTGTAACGCGATGATTCATGGTGTTCTAAAGTATATTTATCAACATTCTTCTTCTCAAAAGTTCGGATACTTCGAACTTTCTATCGGATTTAAAGGCGAAAAACGGCAATTTTTATCTGTCTTTTTTGGGTGGCTCTGGTAATACGCGAAATCGGTAAAGCTTTTACTTATATACTGATCTACAACGTTGTCTTCGTTACCAAGAAGGGGCATTCGTAAAGATGTCACGACCGGGGGGTGGGAATGGGGTGTAAACTGAAGTGTGACGAGAGAAAGGTGAGGTAACCGAAAAAAGGCTGGGTGGCACTAGGGAGAAAACGCCGCGTTCAGGGAAAAATGTATTAGGTCTATAGCATTAACGGCACGAAATTCAACTTCCGGAAGTAAAGAAAATTACATTATATAAAAAAATATATAAAAATAAAATAAACAAATAAAAAAAATTATGAATGATATAAGCTGAGTTTTACAAAAAACATATGGCCAAGACCCAAAGACTTCTGGGCCTCGCAACTGGCAGTAAACAAATTTGTTAGTTCCCTTAAGAAAATAGGAGTCTTATTTTAGGATGGAAGGATTATTAACGATATATTATTATTAAATATAACACATTTACGACTTAAACAAACCTTACGCGTGTATAATATATAACTCACAGAAGTCTTGTTAATATATTAAAAACCTCTTTATTTCTGCAAGACATTTCGAATTATTTTATGTCCTAAATAAGATTAAAAATTGACTGAAATAAAGAGAAAATATGGATGCTAATCTCCTTTTCATGTAGGATTTGAAAAGGTCTTAAAGAAGTTTTGAATTTAAAGCCTAAAATGTGTTTCAATTGAAATATCCGCAAGTTGAAAATTCCGATTTTAGCCTTAGAAAAGCGCTGAAGTAAGGTATAAAATAAAGATTTAACGTATATTGAAGTCCGAATTTTAAATACCAAATGAGGTTTACTTAAAATCTCAATTATGGAATCGTAGTTCTGAAACATATTTTTGAAACATAAATAAGATTCAAATATGTTTTGATTAAAGCTTATAAATACACATTAGAACTTACGAAAATATAAGTCTGGAACTAGGATAATTAAGAATCAAGTCTTAGAGTAGAATGCAATAAAACAGATATGTTCGAAACATAAAAATAAAACACACGTAAGACCATAAGTCTATAATATTGTTCCATAAGTTGGTCACTTTGGGGAATATTTTACTGAGAGCTAGTAACAGAAGAAAATCTCCCCTAGCGAGACGCTGTCAAAGGCTACGTGTGACGCGTTAGCAACAGGACGCAAAACGGCGACGAAGCCCGTAATGCAGTCTGTATTGTGGATAGCTCTCAGTAAAATTTTTGCATGTGAAAAATGCAACAATATTATACACTTATGGTAAGACTAAACCAAACCTCACGCGTTTAAAATATTTTCTGACTAAATATAACTCACAGTGGTCTTATTAATATTTTAAATACATTAAATTAAATATATTATTACTACGTTACATTTCGATTTATATTAAGTCCGTAATAAGTTTTAAAATCGAAGATTTAAAAAAGTCTTGAACAAGGTTTAAAATTAAATCCTACAATCATTTATCAATAAAAATACCTGCAAGTGTTAAAAATCCTTATTTTTGAAAAGAATTAGTCCGAAGAAAAATTTCAAGCTAAAGTTTAATTAGTTTTATTCGTCTTAAATTTGTCATATTTTGACAAAATTTGACACTTGGATTAAACTTATTTATATCTTAACCATGGCAGCTACATTTATGTTAAGATCAAGTTAAAAATAAAATTAGTGTAACCATAATTAGAATACTTTAGAATAAAATATATCTTGATTTAAGATCCAAAAACGACTTGAATTTGAAAGTAAAATGTTGCATAACTAACCTAAATGAAATTAAAAAACACAGTGTAAAATAATTTCATTTTAACTTCAAAATAGTCTAAAAATAACATTGACAATAAATCTTTCTAGGAGTAAATTTGATGCTCAAATACTGCTTAATTAGCTCTTAAATATGGCTGATATTTTCAGCTACAATGCCGTTTAGATCAAGTTAAAAAATATTAATTTAAAACAGTAAGAAGAGTATTTAAAGAAAATTTATCTTTAAAATTAATATTAAATTGAGCCTCCGACCCGAGCGAGGAAAAGACAGAATTGAGAACGCGACCAAGAAGACGCGATGCAGTTTTAGGTGTGTGTGCGCGCCGTGACTTTGGCCCTCTCGGACAAGCTTCCGCGAGACGGACATGACTTTGTAAATATACTATCTTGGTGTTCGTGTAAATATATTTCTTTGTTGTACATACTTCTGACTTGCTTCTTATGTGTATTCATTATTTTATTATAGTAACCATTTAACTCCCTATTTTATTTATTTAATGTAAAACTTAATTCTTATCTCAATTATTCTACTTAATTACCCCTAGACAACTTAACCATAATTTAAAATCCCCATTACTTTACCATAATATTTAAAAAGTGTTACAAAGTGTTAGATTAGACAGAAATAAATAAACAAAATATTATTCACATTTAAGACTAATCCAAATCTACAATTGTAGAATGGAAATATGAACACGTTTTAAACACGTACCACCAAATAGCATACAAAAAAAATTTGGATTTATCAAAAAGAATTCTCGAAAAACTTGCAATTGAGACATTTCATTGAGTTTCGTTTTAACTATAATTATCAGTCTGATTTTTTTACTTTTTTTTTATCGGATATGTCCTAGTATAATTTTAAAATGAAAATACGAAATTTGATTATGACTACATATCGTAATCTGGCCAAGCGAGCGAGATTTATAAGTAGAATCGCCATAACCAAAACCAATACAATTTTCGGTGTAATTCTGAAACATCCTTCTTGAAAACTTAAGAACGATCATAAATTACAAAAACCCTCTTAAACAATTCAGAAAAAAATGATTTAATTTAACTCTCACCGGCACTAACGCTTGCATGCCTCACGCTGTCTGTATCTTGACCCCGCCTGGGAAAGGTTTTAAGATAATCATAATACTCAGCTAAGCTAATACAGAGTATCACCTTCTTAGTTCTAGTCTGGATGTAATATGATGAAGAGAGATTTTTTTAACACCCAAATTAGTTTTTTAATATTATACGTCCTTTAAAATTCACCAGGGAAGTTCTATGAAATAGTATCAGGTGCAAACGCCGAAATTCAACGAATGCCAGAGCGTTAAAAGATGCGTGATGAATATCAGTCACCATACAATAGCTGATAATAGTTTTACCATAAATTTCAATGTACAGCTCACGTATAAAGCATGCTAGTTTTATTAGATTTAGTGATATCAGCAGCTCTCCCATAATGCCCATAATTCCAGCTCAGTACTAATAAACCCTACACAGAAAAAAGTGTGTTTAGGTTTTGAACACATTTAAATGTTCTATACGTAAACACGATTAGAATTTGAACGCTTGAAAATGTTACGAAGACTAAAATGTGTTCTATTGTGAACACATTGCCATTCTACACAGAAAAAAGTGTGTTTAGGTTTTGAACACATTTAAATGTTCTATACGTAAACACGATTAGAGTTTGAACGCTTGAAAATGGTACGAAGTCTAAAATGTGTTCTATTGTGAACACATTGCCATTCTACTAGTGTTATTCCCTTCGAAATAGATGAAAATTGATATCCTAAACACAAAACCTGAACACTTGTTCTGTGAACATGTTAATTCAAGGACATGATCTATGGTTTCGTGTTCCATAGCGATAAAATCTACATTCGGCTTTACCACAATTTCTGGCCTCTTATATAGAAAGTTTCAGAATTCCCGGCAAAAAATTCGCATAGGACCGATACGAACGAACACAGTGGACCACTACGAATTTTCTTTCGCGCCTTTGTCGTAAAGCTTGGTAAGTTTATTTACTGACTTGTTTAAACTTAAAAATAGTTTTAGAAACTATTGTTCTAGTAATTTACAAATGCAGAATAAATGTTAAAATTATTACTATTTCCCGCCGAGGCCTAAAGTTTAACTTACAAGTGTTAGTGACTACTTTATCAAAGTGTAGAAAACCCTGATCTAATAATTTAAGCTATATTAACTGAAAAAAAATATTTTAACAGTTAACTAGGTTTTAGACTATCCAAGAGCTTCGTTTTGTAACTAGTCTTTTAATATTACAACAGTATAAGGGTCCGGAGATTTTCAATATGTTCACAAGCTGAACATTTCCAGTAACTCATGTACAAAACCTGAACACATAACATTTAGAACACTTTTTAACCATGAACACATGACATAATAAACACGTTCAAAACCCGAACATATTTCAACTGGAACACGTTCAAAACCTGACCATATTTCTAATTGAACACGTTCTCGTTTTTGAACATGAGCAGAAAAGTGATGCATGATGGTGTTCATGTATTTTGTTCAATATCTGAGCACATTTTGTTCTGTGTAAGGGCCCAAAAGGTTCACAGTGGGAATCTCTCATTGAGATTTTTATTTTGGTGCTCAAAAACCAATTTAATAAAACAAAACTCGTAATATCCTTTTAGATTGAGACTATAGTAATTGCGAATAGTTCAAATTAAGAGTAGACTAAATCCAATCTATTATCAGATTAGATTGAGACAATATAACTCCAATTTTTTCTACTGAAAGGTAGAATAAAACAAATCTCCTATTCTCCTTCCAGATTAAGACCATAATAAATATATTCTACTTAAATGTTGTCTAAACATTATCTATAATGCAGCTTTAAATAAGTCTTACACTCAAGCTGATTATTCTAGAAAATTAAGACTTAACCAAGTCTCTTGATTACAAATTATATAAGACTTTATTGTTATTGACGTGGCGAAAAATCACACTGTATATGAGGGTTTTCACTGGAAATTAAAATTAGGTAGCGATCTGAAACACTCCCAATCTTGTAAAATAACGGTTTTAGCGTTATACGTGATCTATAAGATTTGCGGAAGGATCAGTTACATTTGTAAGGTTAATAACTTGTTAAGTTAAGCCTTTGCAATTGGTTAAGTCTAGCAGTGCAAAGTAGTCGTTGTATCGTTTATTTTTATAATTAATATTAAAATCACCCAAAATTATTTTTTTCGGAGTTAAAAGGCCTTAAACTTTGATGACGCGCTGTTACGCGAACAGTTGGTTACCATGGTAACTATGATGGTAATGTTTTATGAGCTTCGGCAGGTTGTGAGTAAGCTCTATCAACTATGCGCGAATTTAGGGTACGAGTTCTATATTATCTTTGGTACAGTAGAGTTAAGATTGCTTATAATAAAATTATTATTTTATTTTTAAATGAATCAAACAGTGAAGTAACTATTAATGTAAATTTGGTTTAGAATTTACAACTTTATCACTTCAGATTTAACGAAGTCGTATTACTAATAGACATTACCAATCTGAATTTGGTTAACATTGGTGAATCTGAAGATTTCGATTTTGCAAACGTACGTAAGAAATATCTGGCGCTTTCTTGTTCTTGAGTGTAGTCACGCTCAATATAGATGTTCATACCTTTAAGTTTCGGGCTATTGTTTAACGTTTATTTTCGACTCATCTGTTTCCCCTTGTTTGTCTTTCTTAATAAGCCTGGCTAGAACATAAATCAGAGTACATCTCTAGGTGGTGATGGAAAAAATCTTTAGGCTTAGTTACTAATTCGTCTCTAAACTTAGTCTCACTGTGGCCTAATCCTTTAATAACAACATTATTTCTTCATATCGAAATATCCATATTTACTAGTTTGTATCTGTTTTTTCTTTTTTTTTTCATTTTCGACGATAAATCTTTATTTATGAATTTGAGATGGTCTTTCGCTGTAGATATTTCGAAATTTGAACCGGAAATTTTACAAGAATCGATTCTACACTTCCAACTTCTTTATTGTAAGGTAGTATTTGATTTGAGATCTTACCGAATGATATATTTGCGTCACTAAATGACGCGCGCTTAACGGCTTTTGGAAACTAAGCTATGCCAACGCAATTTTTTGCACGTTGCGGCGTCTCTCTAATAAGGAGACGACCCGAGGTGTTACACACCGATTTTGATCAAACTCGGGGATTTAGTAGACCTCAATGTAACTTGAAAATTCCCCAAGGGAAAAATTTCAATGGGCTTCTGTTTTGCCATGGCAACCGAAAATGTTTTTGACACTTTGAATTATACTCTACGGGATTTAACATGGAAAAATCGTAAAATATAAATATTTAAAAAATTGAACATTATGTTTGAACAATTATTTTACTCAAATGAGGTTTTTTTTATTTTTGGGGTAATTCGGATTATTTTGGAGGAATGAACGTAAATTTCGGTAAATGCAAATAAAATTGGTTAAATGCGATTAAGTTTGAGTAAATACAAATACATTTGGGTAAATACATACAAAATTGGGTAAATACGAATACGTTTGGGTAAATGTAAATAAAATTGGGTGAATGGAAACAGAATTGGGTAAATGCGATTAAGTTTGGGTAAATGCGAAAACATTTGGGTAAATACGAACTAAATAGGTTAATTGGAAACAAAATTGGGTAAATGCGAATAAGTTTGGGTAAATGCGAGTAAATTTGAAGAAATGCAAATAAAATTTGGTAAATTCGAACGAAATTGGGTAAATGAAAACTAAATTGCATTAATGAAAACGAAATTGGGTAAATGAAAACTAAATTGGATAAATGAAAACGAAATTGGATAAATGCGATCAAGTTTGAGTAAATGCAAATACATTTGGGAACAATACGAACAAAATTGGATTTATGCGATTAATTTTGGGTAAATGCGATTAAGTTTGGGTTAATGCGATTTAGTTTGGGTTAATGCGATTTAGTTTGTGTAAATGCGATTTAGTTTGGGTAAATGCTATTAAGTTTGGGTAAATGCTATTAAGTTTGGGTAAATGCTATTAAGTTTGGGTAAATACGAATACATTTGGGTAAATGCTATTAAGTTTGGGTAAATACGAATACATTTAGGTAAATGCGATTTAGTTTGGGTAAATGCTATTAAGTTTGGGTAAATACGAATACATTTGGGTAAATGCGATTAAGTTTGGGTAAATACGAATACATTTAGGTAAATGCGATTTAGTTTGGGTAAATGCTATTAAGTTTGGGTAAATGCGATTAAGTTTGGGTAAATGCGATTAAGTTTGGGTAAATGCGATTAAGTTTGGGTAAATGCGAATAAAATATAGTAAATGCATTCAAATGTGGTTAGATGCGAAAAATTGTTGGTAAATGTTAATAACTGCAAAGGAAAATTAGATTATATACATCAACAGAACGAAATTCTAAAAATGCATATGATAGTCGTAATAGAAACAGGTTAAACATAAAATTTGCCTACAATGGGCACATTTTAAAAATCGACAATTTAAAAAAGGGGTTGCTCACAGGAAGGCGAATCATTGTTTTCAAAAGTAAAAAAAGGCCTCTTTAACGGAGAAAAATAAAGGTGTTTCATCACAAAGACCCGAAGAAAACCAGGAATATTTTATCATAGGTTTGAAAATATGTGCCGAAAATTGGTTATGAAGCAGTGAGTGGAGTCTAATTATATTATTTCTCAAAGTGATCTCATCTACTGGGTTTTCATTTGGAAAATTCAGGGTCGCTGTTGAAAAAAATTCTTTGGAAAAATATTTCAATTGCCTGTGAAAAGTGGTGACTAGTGGCTGACAAATAGATGTTGTCTTTTCTGGGATTATCTCGCATTTTGGATTTACGTTTACGTCGAATCGTTTATCGTACATGGATTGGTTTGTCTGTCCCGACCAAGATTCCAAAATCCAAAGAAAATCATCGTTTACACTTTTTAGGACAATTTCCTTTAAGAAATATTCCACGTGGGAAGTTGACAGTTTTCCCGAGACATTAGGTGCGACAAACAAACCTTCATGAACTACAGGACCCAATCACCCTGCTCGTTCTTGCAGACCCAAATAAGCATCCCCCACAATATTTCCAGCCATGTTAATGACGTACTAAACTGTGTAAGAGTGCGTCACAAGGTTCGTTGGAGATCTAGAATATCCCAAGGTTCTCTTCTCTCCTTTGTTAGTTAGCGTGCGGCTGGCCGTAAGCTCTTAAAAAAATTGGGCTTGATCAGTGTTTAAAATGTATTCTTGGCTGTATTTCGGTGTAGTGGCCTTTATGATATTTTGAAATTATTTTAACCTAGTTCGTATTTACCCAAGTGTATTCGAGCATTTCATTAATGCCACTTTGTTTAAAACGTTGCTCGAAATTGTTTAAGATTTAAATTTGTGACCAACAAAGGTCAAATATTGTTTAAAGCCTCATTTAATAAAAAATTTCAAAGGAAAATTATTTCATCGATCGGTTATTAAGACTCGTATTTAATCTCATAAGCAGCTTTTTCTCTCCGTAACTTTTAGAGGCTGGAGAGGCACGATTGCATCCGTCGCAACTTTAAAAACGCCCTATTATATAAAGGCTTAATATAAGTTGCAGCTTACAATTAATTAATTAATCCCTTTCTATCTGATGGAATCAATCAATTATCCTCTCGGGAAATCACGGAGTGCCCTTAATTAGTAGGTAACGATAATAAGCTCGCAATTTTTGGAAAATTAATTTAGGTTCGGGTTGGAAATTACTGCCCGAGTACCGAAGTAAATGTTCGAAGAAAAATCTAAACACTACAGTAGTTTGTCCGTAGAAATCCAGAATAATTGGGCAGGAAGTAAAGCAGCCGATAATCAAAAATAGACTGACCGGAAGTGAAGAGCGGATTTGCAATGACTGCTTGTTTAACACCTGTAGCCACGAAAATAAATAGCGTGAAAAGGTCACGAACTGACGCTCAATTTCTAGTTGCTTCTTTGTTTTATTTTGGAAATGGGCTCGAAAACATGATACTCAAAGAGACAATAGAATTGTTGCAACTTCGACCCCTTATATTATAACAAATACGTTTTGTTGAGCAGAGCCGCGTTTCTGACTAGGTAAGATAGTTAAATGCCTAGGGTCAGGAAAGGCCCAGGATACTAAGCTTATGTTTCGTTACCATTGTTTTAGGGGGGCAAAATTATGCATTAAAACGCGGTTAGAAAACTTTGCTTAGGGTCCGGAAAACTGCTAACGCGGCTTTGTTGTTGTTTGCAAATAAGTAATTATTTCATTAGCTTTAAGGTTTGATATATTGTAACAATATAATGAAATACAATGTAAGAAATGTAGTATGCAATTTTTTTAACCACCCACAAATTGAATTTGGTTTCATAAAGACACGTTTCGATTATATTTCTGGAATTGGTATGGGGGATGTAAGCGCAATCTCTTAGAAAACGTTGTTCGAAATAGTCCAAAGTGTTCTAAACGGAACACGTTTTTTGGACAGTATTGTGCAAAATATTTATTTGCCACATTGGATAATCCTCTAGTCAATAATTGTGTGATGTTTTGTGTAAGAAATATATAGTACATTTTATATTCTATAAAAGGCATAAAGCGTGTAATATCACCTGTTTAAATGTGCAATTATGAGGGAGGTATTTCCCAATAACGGATATTAAAGCGTACAATATCAGTTGCTTAAATGCCCAATATTGAAAGACATTTTGTTCAGTAACAGTACTTAAAGTGGTAAATTCCGGTTGTTAATTCACAGCCCAATTCAATTTACTTCGCAATAACATTACAGTCCAAACAAATTAGGTACCGTGATTGCGCACTAATATCGTGAAAAACACTGAAGCCGCTTTAATCTTAAAAAATATTGAACATTTCTTACATGTAATATACGAACTACAAACTTTTAGTGCGAGACAAATATCAGATTAGTGAAATTCGTTACATATTCACGATAAGGTGTACGCGTTTACAGATAATAATTTAAAGAAAAATTTAATTTGATTTTAAACTGGGTTTAAAGAAATGGAGAGGATAAACGTGAGTGGAACCGACAGATTCTTAACTACCACACTTCTTTGGTAAAACAGTTTTCTTATAAAAACTAACAATTTATTTAGCAACGAAAGAATAGGACTAGGGAAACATTCAAATAATCAAAATTAAACGTTAGTTAAGATATTTGATGAAGATATAGTGTTATAGAGGTATGTGTGCATTTTCGACATAGTTTGAACTATTTTTGCTCAGAGTGTAATCTTAAAAATAGTTTTCCACTCAAATATCTAACTAATCCTAGTCCAAGACCATTGGCTCTATTTACCTTTAGAGAGTAGGTAGGTGGTGACATTTGTAGAGTATATTTATTAATCAAACTATATAGACCATTCAAACTGAATAAGCGCGTTTCACCGGGGTCCAATTTACTTTCCCTAAATTTAGCCATGGGAGACGATTTCATTTGCAAACCAAATGATCAGATACAACGGGGGTTACGGGCTGAGTATGCAAATAAGAGCCTTTTCTGAAATTCGAGAAACCCTTAACTGGGTCGCGCAATTTAGAGAATAATCTCTCTTCTTAGTCAGCAATTTCGCTAATTAAATATATAGTAATCTAGAGCCAAATTATTTGTTTTCGATATGAATGGTAAATAAACCACTCTCCCCCTATTCGTCTTTCCGTTGCTACGCAACTAGTTTTGAATTTTTTTATATTTAGGCTAAGTTTCTCTATTCGGTGTTATAGTCGCGAGCCAGATTTCCCGCACGGCACTGACGAGTCGCAAATAGGACGAAACCGGTCTACCGTTGGAATTTCTGGCTATTTTATTTTATTTAATTTTTCACTCGAAGATCTATTTGGCCCGAGTTTCGCGTCTTTTTGTTTGCTCGAAGACCTATCGGTACGAGCTATTAGTAAGTTTTTAAATTTCTTCAAATTTGTTTAGGGTTTAGCTTTATTATCCCTTTTCTTAATGGACTAATCAACTTATTCGGTAATTTTATCATCCTGTAAATAAACCGAATCAACTTCGTTTCGCGAGTAAGCGTAAATTGAGAAATTAAATTGATTATCATACGAACACTGAATTTCTTTTGGAGAAACTTTGGGAGCGTGAAAGTTGACTTTTCTTTGAACCCGGAAAAGAATATTTTTCGTTAGAATAAGTTGATAAATCAGCTCCAGGCACCGTAAAGATATAACAACGGATATTTATCAAGTGACTCGGCCGCGGTTTGAGGCTGACGGAAATTTTATAGGTCGTTCTAAATGTCAAAACAGTGGAAAATAAATCTGCTCGCAGGCCGCCGAAAAGGCCATTAGAACCATATGTGTCGGCCCTATAAGATTATCTCTATCTAAGCTTTTCTTTAAATCCAATTTGTGACAGAAGTGAGCGGTGATGTGATTATGCAAATGCTCCCACTGCGCGAACTTAATCACTTCATTAAATAGACTTTTATTAGGTCAAAGGGGAATGTATTTGGAAATAATGAATGATAAGTTTTGTTTTCGCTGGGTATGTTTTGGGAAGTCTTTGGTTTCCAGGAGATTTCCGTATAGGCTTTGGCAATTACGCCGCGTAATGGATAAATCGTCTTAAGCAGAGCGGTGAATAATTACAAGTATCAGAAGTATATAATATATATCTTAGAGAGAAGTACAATTTAACTATACTGCTAATGTTATTCGTTTAATACTCAATCCGCAGCCATTTTAAAAATACACTATACTAAATATGTAATATATAGTAACTTTAAAAAAATATGGTTTAAAATAAGCATATCTTCCGAGACAGTGTAATTCTAACATTTAGATCGTAAATAATATATTATATATTTTATGATAAAACTGTCAAACTTTGTTCTCTTTACAAAATTATTCCTCATTTCTCCGAAATTTTGAAGCGATCCACAGATTGAAAAAAGAATTGAAATAAAACAGAAGCAAAGTGAACAACTTTGAGTAGTCGATCCAGAAAACGTCTGTCTTCCGCTTGTTACATTATCGCTTGTATATCGCAAAATCCACTCTGAAGGGAGTTTAAGTAAGGGTGAGGCTTAAGCAAATTTTAGTATTTGAGAAGGGCTTAAGCTTATACTCGAAGTCGCGCGAGTTCTTTTAGCAAACTTGCCTAAAATACATTCTACACGAACATATTTATCGGATTTATCTCCTTTGAAAAACTGAAAAGCATTAATTTTGAATAAAAATTACTTACAATTTAGTTTACACGTTGAAATACACATAGATCTTGAAAATATTATTTTGTAGTATTTAATCCTTTCAAAGATTTTTATCGTCGTTTGGTTTCTTAGAAAAGAGGTTTTATAGAAAGTGGCCCCTGAGAATACCAAGAAAAATTCTTTTAGCGGCTTAAAATGACTTAAAGGAAAAATTCAGGCTGAGAAAAAAACATTATGTATATAAATATAACTGAAATTTTCTTTATTTTCAAATAAGACTTCAGTTTCGACACTGGAGCTTGTGTCTCTTCTATTTATGGATTTAGATGAAGCCAGTACAATAACGCAGGGGCCCCAAAGAAAACGTTCATTGTTAGAGAATGAGAACAACCAAACTTCATTAATAATTTAATAGTGAATTGTTTATCTCAGAAATAGTGAATTGTTTATCTCAGAAATAGTGAATTGTTTATCTCAGAAATAGTGAATTGTTTATCTCAGAAATAGTGAATTGTTTATATCAGAAATAGTGAATTGTTTATCTCAGAAATAGTGAATTGTTTATCTCAGAAATAGTGAATTGTTTATCTCAGAAATAGTGAATTGTTTATCTCAGAAAAAACATTCTTTACTGTACAATAGCGAGGAATCAGTCAACTAACGAACCGTGTCGATAAAGTTTTCTTTTTTAGAATTTCCTGGTCCTGATTATAACCAACTCCCTCACGTACTCCTCTTGGAAAGTGATACATTTTGAATTTAAGGCTAGCGGCTAAATGAATCCTATAAGTTTTATAGAATTTGGTAACGCAATATTTCTTAACTAAGAGCTTCTAGTATTGTTTAATATATATATATATATATATATATATATATATATATATATATATATATATATATATATATATATATATATATGCGACTAGCACTTTGAAAGACCAGGAGGTTCTTTGTCGAGCCAAACAATTTATTAAGCCTAAAGGGAAATCTCAGCTTTTAATCCGCGTAATACGTAATATATCCCTTTGTCGCCGGATCCTTCGGGAATATGCTTACGTAAGCTTAAGGCGCCTTCGCATTTAAAGGTAGCGAAACATTATCTCAAATTGAAATATAAGTTCATTCCCAATGACTCTTTGTTCGAATCGTCAAACTCAACTTCGAATATACCAAAAAAATTATTAGAAGACTTTAGTAAAGAAGTCGTCGCCCTTGTTCTAAATGACCCCTTATACATTTTTATTTTCTAGTAAAAGCGCTTTTATCGAACATAATTAATATTGGTTTTATTTTAAGTATTATCGGCACTAATCAAAATAAATTGTAAAATCCAAATATATATCCTTTGTATTTAATTGGCTTCCGAATGTACTTTTCGGGTCAAAAACGAGAAATCTCAAAATAAATTTATTTATAAGCGTGAATTTTAAAATTTATAGTAGTTAATTTTACGTTATGATTCCGTATAATTTATCATTATTTTACTAAAGTAAGCCTTAGTTTTACTTTCGAAAGCATTTGCCAAAATATAAGCCAACCGACTGAGGAGAATTCTGCTAATTTTCGATTAATAGCACCTAACAAAGGGCTTGTACCCCTCAAAAACAATTCTTAGAACTTGATTTACGGGAAAACACGATAGGCCTCTTTAATAATAAACCTTTTCAGTTACCGAGTTTCTAAATATATATGTTTCTTTGTGGCGAACCATTGTAAAATCCATACTTAACAACAAGAAAAGAGAAAACCGAGAGAGACAGCTAATAATAGTAATAAAATGGAATACCTTGAGCGTAAGGAATCATTTTACACATGATTTCTCCGAAGACAAAGGCCCTCATCAAGACGCCTGCCAGCGTAAAAGGCATACAGAAAACGCCGAGCAGAAGGTCACTCAAAGCCAGATTCAGCAGGAAGACGTTGGTGACCGTTCGCATTCGCTTGTTGACTACCAGAGTCACGATCACCAGAGAGTTGCCCAGAATGGCCAGCAGCAAGATTATCGAGTAGGGCAAGATCAGGCGGACGTATTCCAGCACTAAATCATCTTGACCCGGGGACTGACTTCGACCGCCGCCTCCCCCGCCCTGATGACCGCCTCTAATGGACTTATTCGATGTCCGATTGGAGGCGATTAGGTCACCGGTCAAATTTATCAGGTCCGCTAAGGTAGAGTTGAAATCTGATATGAAGGCCATTATTATCCCCTCGATATTGGAATGGGTCGTCTCACTGTTTCTTTCTTCACCTGAATCTGAAATAAAGAAAACGGATTCTTTTTAGTTGAGCTGTTTTATTTCATTTTGTTTCATATTTATTTTGGACGCTAAGTAAATTTTTTCAACCAAAAAAATGCATATCAAACAATAATTATTTTTCTTCGATGTTAAAAATAGCTTTGTTATACGAAAACTTAATTTTCTTCAAAGTATGTGAATTCAACCTACGAAATTTTATCTTTTTATTTTTTTTAATTCATTATTTGTTTAGGGTTTCTATGTCAATATTTAAATACAAATAGTAATGTCAGTACATTATATATAATATAATATATATATAATACTAAGCAGCTTGTACCGAATATAATTTATTAGATATATTGGTGATTTCCGTTGACGTCGATTAGACGTCGCCTAAAATTGGGAGATAGACACAACTTAACCAAAAACGTCGCTTTGAGTTTATAAATTTCACAAAAACATTGACCAATTGCCAACTTTCAAAATATTTTGTAGTAAGCATATAACTGCAAATTTTTGTTTACTTTTAAAATATCTGTTGATTATTCATGACGGATAACAATATTAACAACTACGTATATTTGAAACCGGAAAGTTTTGGTCCCAATTGTGTTGCCAAAATTCCTTTGTCTGAATAAACAAGTTGGCAAGCGAAAATATACCTCTCCTCGGAAGAGTTTGCCCTTGGGGGTATTAAATACTGGACACGGCACTCAACGATACACCGCCATATTCGGAACGTCCTCTTAAAAACGTGATCCCGGTCCTATCCCAACCGGTAGAATATTTTTATTACAATTAAAATAAATATTACAAATGTTACTGTCTTAAACAAATTTCAATATCAGACAGACTGACAGACACGGTGATTGTAAAACCCCTCCTCGGGGACATAGTCACCTCGGAGAGGTAAAAACTGCGTACGCAGTGATTACACTTTGCCCCGAAAATGCGTACACGTTCGCAGACCCACAGACAGACAGACAGACTGACAGACACGGTGATTGTAAAACCCCTCCTAGGGGACATAGTCACCTCGGAGAGGTAAAATAACTAGGTTTCACATGACCGAATTTAATTACTTATTCGTCTCGTTTGCTCGATTTTGTTATTTTGGCGATTAAAGCTTCGATTTCAATTCGTTTCCTAAACAATTAGTTTTTTTTATGAAGGAAAAATGTATTTATTTATTTAAATTTCCACGATGTTTTACATTCTATAAATAATTAGATTAGGTTAGTTCAGGTTGGTTTTGGTTGTGCTTGCTTAGTTTAGGTTAGGTAAGGTTAGGTAAGGTTAGGTAAGGTTAGGTTGGGTAGGGTTGGGGTTAGGGTTTAGGTTAGGGTTAGGATTGGAGTTGGGGTTAGGGTTAGGATTGGAGTTGGGGTTAGGGTTAGGATTGGAGTTGGGGTCAGGGTCGGGTTGGGTTGGAGTAGGGGTCGGAGTCGGGTTGGGTAAGGTTAGGTTCGTTTATGTTGCTTGGTTTTAAAATTCTTTAATATGTATTAACCATTCATGTAGGTGCAATTCAAATAAAAATTTTCACACAATAGTATCCCAAAAATTCTTAAAGAGATGGTGAACTCGAAAGTTTTTTCAAATAATTTGAATAAATTATATCATAAGAATTTTAGAGTTAACTATCCCCTTAAGAGTTTTGTTATAATTTCCGAGAAATGTACACAAAAAAACCGATGAGGTAGGTCCATGGGAAGGAGCTAATCTGATACCACCCATCCCACCAGAGGGGCAAAATTTGTATCTCAGACGTTTATTTGAAAATTAAGCGTCTGACAAACTAAAACCGTAAGAGAGTGTTTGATATTTATATATATAGTATTTTTTCGTTTTTCCGTCGCGGTTTCCGTGTGAGTAACGAATTTAGACCCTGCGCTGGAATGGGCGGTAAACGATAAACTCCTCCCTTTGAAATTACCCGATTGCTTTTCCCTGACGCGAACGGAAGCGCCTTTTCAGGTATCAAAATAAAGAATCGCGGAGGTTTTTGGAATTTTTAACCAACCCAACGTCGTTCTAAAAACATCAACAAAGAATGTTTTGTTTAACTTTTGATATATCGGTATTCCCTTATGAATAAATTGTTTCATTTGAAAGGAAGTCGGATAATAAAATAAAAACACTGTTGGAATTAAGCAGATTTAAATAAACATTCCGTTCTTTGTTCATTTAGGCTGGTATTTCTTTACACCTCTGTACGTGAGTTGTTTATGACGTTCGTCTTAAATTACTTTCATTCTTAGCGTTAAGCCTGGTTCACACGATACCATTTTGTCGCGTGCGATTCGTTGCAGTGCGTGACTCGTAGCCCGGTTGCGTCTAAATTTTATTAACACTATGCGTTTGCTAAGAGGTGCCTACATTCTTTAAAAAAACATGAAGTAGCCTTAAAATTCCTTATCAAAAGAATATTTTGTGTTTATCTTTGTTAAAATAATGAAAATGGTGGATGTCTTTCCTTAGAAATGGTTTTTCCGCGTAAATATCAATTACTTGTTCCTGTTGTTCAGTGCTGCAAGCTTGCTTCGAGTATTTCGATGATTTTTGCTTGCGTTTCGACCTTTTAACCACGGAGAAATAAAACCAATCAACCTATATATACTGTGTGTAAAGTGAAGAATAAACCCAGATTCTGACCATCTCTGCGGACTCCCCTGAACTAGTGCGTGATAAACCCACCCAGGGGTGGCGTTAGGGGTATGTGAGACAGGCTTTAGTCTACGTTTGTCTTCACTTAGGGCCCCACAAATCGAGTTGAGGGCGGCGCCACTGAACCCACCGAAAAAAATGGCAACAAATTTTGAACTTCG
Organism: Leiobunum rupestre; assembly: GCF_980474605.1. Classification (NCBI taxonomy): domain Eukaryota; kingdom Metazoa; phylum Arthropoda; class Arachnida; order Opiliones; family Sclerosomatidae; genus Leiobunum; species Leiobunum rupestre. The sequence continues at coordinate 28,337,164 of NC_143387.1, read as the reverse complement.
AAATATTTCGAAGGATTTCTTCCCACTTACACCAACTTCTTGTTCTACTGAAGCTGCCAGTCGCCTATTTTTGGTCGTAGTTGCGTGTGACTTCAAAATAACCCTTTCATACGACGTGATTTTCTAATTTTGGTCGCGCGCGACTGGTTGGCCGCAAAGAAATGGTCTCGCGTGAACCAGCCTTCACTTTGGGCGCTTTTTTTAACAAATTAAAAAGTTTCAAAATGGTTAATTGTCTAAATTAAATTAAATGAAAAGCTATTTATATAGATTATGTTTATTCTTTACTATGTGTCCTAAACTTAATCTCAGTTGAGTTCCTGCTGAGGTTATGTAGCCACGAAAAAGGCAAGCTGATGCGAGAGCTTAAGGAGCTTTTAATGGGAAACCCTTACATTTTAGGTCTTGTACAAATTATTAAGATTGTCTGCATTTGGTACTAATCACGTATTGAACGGTCTATTGATGTACTCTCGCCTTAATTCTAAGCATTACCTCTTGGGTGTAAAGAAACAATCTCATCCACGTACGTTGTTTACACAATACATCGGAAACTCCAGTCTCCGAGACCGGAGGCCTCTAGTCGCGATGGAAAAAAGAATGGATGCCCAACCTTCCAGTGGAGACTGGAGAACCGGAGACTAGAGGCCCAGCCTTCCATTGCAATCTGGAGGACCGGAGACTGGAGGCCCAACTTTCCAATGGATATTGGAGAACCGGAGAATGGAGGCCCAACCTTCCAGTGGAGACTGGATAAACGGAGACTAAAGGCCCAGCCTTCCATTGTAAACTGGAAGACCGGAGACTGGAGGCCCAACCTTCCAGTGGATACTGGAGGATCGGAGACTAGAGGCCCAGCCTTCCATTGGAGACTGGAGAAACGGAGACGGGAGGCTCAGGCTTCCATTGAAAACTTGAGGACTGGAGACTGGAGGCCCAACCTTCCAGTGGAGACTGGAGAACCGGAGACTAGAGGCCCAGCCTTCCATTGGAGACTGGAGAACCGGAGACTAGAGGCCCAACCATCCACTGGAGGACCGGAAACTGGATGCCCAACCTTCCATTGGAAACTGGAGGACCGGAGACTGGAGGCCCAACCTTCCAGTGGAGACTGGAGAACCGGAGACTGGAGGCCCAACCTTCCAGTGGAGACTGGAGAACCGGAGACTAGAGGCCCAGCCTTCCATTGGAGACTGGAGAACCGGAGACTAGAGGCCCAACCATCCACTGGAGGACCGGAAACTGGATGCCCAACCTTCCATTGGAAACTGGAGGACCGGAAACTGGAGGCCAAACCTTCCAGTGGAGAACCGGAGACTAGAGGCCCAGCCTTCCATTGGAAATTGGACAACCGGAGAGTGGTTACCCAACCTTCCAGTGGAGACTGGAGACCAACAGTGTTGCTGACCTATGGTTCACACATGCTCTAAAAAATGAAATACAGTAGATCACTATGCATCTAAAATGTCTACAGTAAAATATAGGAGACGCATTTTTAAATATAATTTTTCGCAGGCGTGGACTATTTCTGTTAAAAGGCGAAAACGTTCGGATTAAATTTTTGAAAAATATGACACAAGGGATACGTCTATTTGGAATTCCCACCAAAGGAAAAAAAGGGGGAAAAAGTGGTACGGGGCTAGAACTTAGCTCGCGTACTTAGTTATTTTTCATTTTTTCCCGTCAAACTTGCTAAATATGAAACTTTGCGTCCAATCATAAATCTTAAAAGCTATAAGCGGATCTTGTGTTTTCTAAAAAATACTCTCTTTGTCCGTCATCTTTGATTAGTGGCGAGAAAACTCGACTTGAATCTTGGAAAAGGCGGAAGTGTTGAAAGAACGTTATCGGAGAGAAGAGAGGCGGCTAAAAGAAAACTGTTGAAACAAAAGACAAGCAGGACCGCCGAGATAACGCTTCAAAAAAAGGAGGAAATTTGTTTTTTTGGAAAAATCTCGAAACACTATTTGCGTCTCTGCCTAGACGACTCTTTTCAAAATTGCCATCTACGGGGATTACTTTACCATGGACCTTAATCGTAGAGCTCGGCGTTTGAAAAATAAATAATCACTTTATTTATTTTTATCCACAAACGAAAATTATCCGGAAAGAAACGATTATTTTACATGTTAAATTGCTATATAGCCGTGGATAATATCCATGGATAAACAGTTAATCGTAATTTTTATGGTTAATCAAAACTTTAGCGGTTAATTTATCTGTTTCGTCGAGCTCTACTTAATCGTGCGGTGGAAACCTTTTCCTGGGTAGGCTGGGTTGCCATTTCGAATATTTAATGCCAAATCTGGGCAACTTTTTAAGCTGAGGGTGTGACCAATTGACTATTATTTTTACTTATTTATTGAAAAATAAAATCTTACAACAAGATTTCTCGAATATAATGTTCAGTTATCAGGAATTTACAAAATATAGTATTAAGGGGGAAGAATACAATAAAAGACTCATTTTCGTTCTAGCTGAACGTTTCTGTTTTAGCAATTACATAATTGAATTATATTTTTATTATTAGGCTGAACCGTTTTTTTTTTTCTTAGTCGATTGTGACGTGTGGGACAATTCAGTCCTCTCGTCCATCTGATTAATCAGGGCGAGATACGTGTAACGGCCACGGCAACGGGGGGATACGTTAGGACAGGGGTGAGGACACCCGTGGCGGAAGTATTCCGACCACCCGTTGTTGGATTGGTGGGATTACAGGAGTACGTCACTACTCCCGGCTAGGCTGAACCTTCCTCTAGGGCTTAAAATATTTTTGATAATTATAATATTAACAGTTAACGAGATATAAGGTCCTAACTAAAGAGTAGTTTGGGCACTTGCCCAACTTGTTTAGCTCCGGGGGTCCGAATTAAAACGTAATAACTTAATATTTTTAAATTTAAAATTGTCAAAATTATTTTAGTCACTAAACATGAGGCTGTTTTACACTTAAATATTAATTTAATAAGTTAAAAACTTAAAATACAAAATTAAAAGAGTTCAGCTTGAAATAGCGCGAAAGTAGACAATGGCCACTGTAGTCTTCCCCCTTAAGCGATTTCATTTGATAAAAGTAATAAATGAAACATACGCAAAAACATTTACGAGCCCATAGATTTAATAAAAGTTTATACGTGAATGTTTTCAATTATGTTTGAAAAGATGGACCAGACATTTGTAAAAATTTCATACACTGTACAGAATTCGTTTTAGAAGTATTAAAATCAACCTGAATTCCCCGAATTTTCACCCAAATCGGCCCTGAAACCCCAAAAATCAACAAGAAAATTCGTTAAGTTGCGTGAAAACTAAGCCTTAATAATATCAAAATCTATTTCAATTTTCCGAAATCTTTTTTAAAATCAAAATTATTGGCCAAAACGCGAATGTTCGTCGAGTCCTTGAATCTTGAAAGAATGATGACGTCAGTCTTTCGAATTTTCCGGTTCAAAATGTGCGAGATTGCATGAACTCTCGCTATTCTGGTCAGAATACCCCTGGCGGGTTGCTGGTAAATACCAAACCTTTATTTTTATATAAATTTTCAAAACATTTGTTATTGTTAATCTATTTTGAATTTTCGCCTGGTAGTACCGGGTTTATTCTATTTAGTTTTTTCCCACTCCGAAATTGAAATTTTTAACTTTTCACACGCTTTATTTACATTTAGTCTATTACCAATAGGCGCTTCAATAAAACATCTTCAAGGAAATCTCCAAGAAGTAATATATCCAAAAGCCAAGACGTAAAAGTTACTGTTTATTTGGTGCTTGTTGAAATAATGGAAACTTTTCACCTATAAACAGAACGTCGTATTTTTGCTAAGCATTAATATATCAAAAAAGTTATCTGGTTAAAAGGAAACACTTGTTGAATACCCTACAGGTAAACATTTTCCACTATTTCACCAAGCCCTATATAAACAGTAACTTGCATGTCCTGGCTCTTGGGAACATTACTTTAAGGTGGGGTGGCGGAGTGGTTAGCACTTTCGCCTCGCAGCAAGAGGAACCGCGTTCGATCCCAGCTTGTGGCACTGGATGAAAACTCGGAACAACTCTTTCTGCGTTGAGTTTGCACTGGTTAAAGAGGTTTCCCCCGAACTATTCGGTTTCCCCTTACATAAAACTTGTTGAGGTTAACGGTAAAAGTTAGTGTAGGGAACTGTTGGCTTGCGTGGCATGAAGGGCTTGCCACCTCCCTCCTACGCATTGTAACCCAGCCACCTGAATTAATGGCTTTATGACTTAGGCCTGAGGTGGTGCCTTGGGTATTGGCCTAGCTGACTTTTATTATGAAATGTTTTATTGAAGGGACTATTGACGTATCTAAGCTCACACTGGAAATTTGTGTTCAGCAAATTGAAAATATAAATGATTATTACTCTTTAATTTTTATGGATGGATATTAATAAACTTTCAATAGCATTAATTTATTATTTTTCCGATAATTTTTAATGGCCAAATATGCGGGAACAATGATTATATTCCGTTCCTAGATGTTTTAATTACCAAAAATATAAACAATAATTCTTGCCAAGTCATCACCAGTGTCTATCGTAAACCTTTTGCTGTCTCCATGCCACCCCATTGGAGATCATGTCATCCAACTAACCAGAAGCTAACCGCGTTTTATTCCTATATGTCAAGAGCAGTCAACATCTGTTCCGATGCAAATACCCTGTCTTTAGAAATGAACATGATCAAAGCAATAGCGGCAGATAGAGAGCTCCCCTCATCCCTCCTAAATAGAGGTTTCAGTAGAATAATTCACCGTGATAAAATTATCCGCAATACCCAACTTAAATTAATTACTAAAAAACCTAAATATGTAGTTCTTCCGTTCTCTAACCCCACTAGCCACTTACTGGGCAACATTTTTAGCAACAATAACGTGAAACCGGTTTTTAAACCAACCAATAAAATTAGTAACTGTTTAAATTCCCTCAAAGACAAAACTCCGTTATTAGATAAGTTTGGTGTGTATGAACTAGAGTGCTCTTGCGGAAAAAGTTATATTGGCCAGTGTAAACGAAATTTTTACAAAAGATTTAACGAACATATAAACGATGTTAAAAATACAAAAACGTATTGTTCAGCCCTAGCGGCACACATTTCTGACAACCCTAAACATACAATTCTCTTCAACAAACCTAAACACCTAGCCTTCTTAGAAAACGAATTCAAACTTAATATTATAGAATCACTTGAAGTCATTAAAAAACTAAATGTAAATAACTGTCTTAATCGAGATAACGGCCCAGGAAGTTTTGTTGCTGAACTTTGGTCCGACGATGGTAGCGCCTCCACTTTGACACGTGACTAGCCGCACTTCCTTCACCTTGCTGCGAATTTGTAAAAATCAGACCTGATGATGCCTCCGTATGCGATGGCGAAACTAGTCGTTCGCTCTTTGTAGCGCGTTAAAAATTTTAAAATTTTATTAAAAGTTTTTAAAATTTTATTAAAAGTTTTAAAATTTTTATTAAAAGTTTTTAAAATTTTATTAAAAGTTTATAAAATTTTATTAAAACTTTTTAAAATTTTATTAAAAGTTTTTAAAATTTTATTAAAAGTTTTAAAATTTTATTAAAAGTTTTTAAAATTTTATTAAAAGTTTTAAAATTTTTATTAAAAGTTTTTAAAATTTTATTAAAAGTTTATAAAATTTTATTAAAACTTTTTAAAATTTTATTAAAAGTTTTTAAAATTTTATTAAAAGTTTTAAAATTTTATTAAAAGTTTTTAAAATTTTATTAAAAGTTTTTAAAATTTTATTAAAAGTTTTTAAAATTTTATTAAAAGTTTTTAGAATTTTATTAAAAGTTTTTAAAATTTTATTAAAAGTTTTTAAAATTTTATTAAAAGTTTTTAAAATTTTATTAAAAGTTTTTACTTTGTAACTAAAGTAGTTTTACTCTTTTTTTTCTCTCTCTCTTTTTTATCTTAATGATTATATAACCTACCGTACCGCTAAAATGCTTGTTTCGAGTACCTTTTTTGGTTAAACCGAGCCTATATAGCCAGTTGGTTATGCAAAATATTTGTTTAGGATACATTTTGATCGGCGCATCTGCCGAAAATGTTCGGTATAGCGCTGCCAGGCAAACGTTTTCCGGTATGGCAGATAATATATATTCCCATTTATCGCGCTAAAGAGCCAATTTTATAAGGATGCCATAACCCTTATTTTTACTTTATATTGTACATTGAGAATCATGAGCAGACGTACAGGTGTTGAAGTAATTAATTTTCGTTGGCGCCGTATGTACATGAAACACGACCACACACCCGAGGCGATCAAACATTCCAGTCTTATTACCGCCAACGCACTCAACAATTTTATACGCGTAAATAGCCTTTTTATCTCACATATTCGAGAATCTTTAGAATTCGCTTTTCACTCGTGCAAAATGGCCGCAACTTCTAAAATCTCCATTCAGCCTAACCCTACATTTTTGCGTCTACCTTCCGCGTCGCGGCGTTAAAGGAACTAATGACATCCGTTTTATCTCACTGAAGCGCTGTTCGAAGAATTCTTCTTATTTTGAAGGAGCCAGGTTCAAAATAAGCTGTTTCGATACCACTTGGTGGTTTCTTTTCGCATTTTCCTGGATTTCGCAGTATAGGGTAAGAGGAGTAAGGCTATGACGTCATTTTACTCCGACTTTGTGGTGGCGATAAGTTGGAATCGTAGTAAAAACGTTATTCCCAAATAGTTTCCTTTGGCCTTTTTAGTAGATAAATTCAGGCTAACAGACGACAAAATCCGATTTACTCCTTTACACCTCCTTTTCAGAGTAAAGCGAATAGTTTATGGGGCATAGAAATTCTCATCCCCGGGACAGGCGAATAAATCGTTTTAGAGTAAAAAGAGTACACTTTTAGTCCGATAACAGGCGAAAAGAAACCACCTTATATAGTCTTCTGAGTCTTTTGAAAATTTTGAATGAATAAACTGGGAGTAGTTGTTCAGTTTCGAATCAGTGGCGTAGCTGAGAACTCAGAGCCCCCCCCCCCCCCCGCAAAAATCTCTTATATGCCTCTTGCAATTTTCGGTTTGTGGCGGAAGTTATCGCGAAAATTATAGCCTGTGTCTTCAATATAGAACGTGTTAAAAGTTAAATTAGCAAACCAGCAGATCAGTCTCATTTCGAAGTTAGGATGGATTCGACTTCAGCGCCGCCAGTGGCGGAGCTTGGGTTAGTAGCGCCCCCACGCCGCGTAAGATTTTGCGCCCCTCTCTATATATCTATATATCTATATATATATATATATATATATATAGATATTATGGATGCAAAGGTTCCATGTTTTCGGACTATCTCGGTTCCGGTTCTTAAATTTGCGCTTTGTCGGTTCCGGTTCTGGTTCCTAGCATTTTTCTTTGTTCAACAAAAATGATGTAGGGTACGTGACGGTACTTAGACAAAACTACATCGAATATCCAGTGGCAGCGCCAGGGGTAGGCTACGCAGGCTACAGCCTACTTTTATTTCGCTTGTAGGGGCCCCAAATCTAGATGAAGGGGCCCCGAAGAGCCCCCTAAAATGATTTGCGAAACTAGAATTATCAAAATCCGAATTAAAAGCCTGTTGTTTTTAAGTTGCGAACACTGAACAGTGATTTCTAATTTTTTTTCGAACGCAGCCTTGATTCGTTGTAGTTGCTAAACTAGCTACTAAAAAAGTGTTGTATCGTTAGACAGATGATAAATTGCGCGGTTTTCCGCCTCCCCGAGTCTCAATTTCCAAAATAAAGATAAAATAAAGCGTGGCAACTGGCAAAGGGGTCTCGATCAAGATGTTTGAAAAAATTTCTGTGCGAGTTAAAATTGATGACGTCACCCAGATGAGCCTCCGTTGATTTTCAATACGATCTCATCTGGCTGACGTCGCGATTTTACCTAGCAACGCAAAAGCCGTAATATTTTGATAAAAAAAACATGCGATCGAGGCAACATTATAGTTCCCTTTTTTACGAACCTTGGGCAACTGGCAAGTGTTTTTGCAACAATTGTAAGTGAAAATGGAGAATGCTGTTGGAGTACACTTAAACAATCATGTACATTTCTTTTGTCAATTATTAAAAAGAAACCGGTTTTGTCACAGTTTTGTTTAGTTGGTGCATATATAAAGGGGGGCCCCCAAATTAAAGAATTAAGTAGCCTACCCATAGTAATATCCTGGCGCCGCCACTGCGAATATCACATTATATTTTACTTTTAAATTTAAACAACCCGCCTCCTTATTAAGCTCTCCAACATAGAAATGTAACATAGAGTAAAAAACGTGTCCATCGTGTATCCTGCTTTATGAGCTAATTCTAAGCAGTAAAACTTAAAGTAAAGTAGAGTAAATCTCGTAACGCGACTAGATAATCTAAAAAGTCTCCGGCGTGTACCCTGCGTGATGTACTAATTCTTCGACGAGTAATTTAAAATGAAGTAGCCTAAAACTCGTAACGCATTTAAATAAACTACTCGTGTTTAAAGACTGAACTACATTAAATTTAAACCAGTCTTTACCTACTTTTGGCGTCAACTATAAAACTTACTCACTTTATAGTCCTCGAAAAAATGCGCCCCCACGCAGTTGCGTACCCTGCGTACCCTATATCGCCGCCTCTGAGCGCCGCTACTTTTGTTCGATAATCTATAAAGTGAACTGAAACTTTCCCATATAAGTGATGTACGTGCTTTTCTCAAAGAAAGCGTGTTCAACTTTCTCCGTTAGGCTCGATTATTTACTCGAGAATTTCCATAGGCCATTTCACTTTATCCCAGGGTAATCATTTATGGCGAAAACTTTTGTCAAATCTAATCTTAAACGTACATACGAAGGAGAAAATATTTGCGCTTTAATATAGTTGAAAACGTCTATGTACGCTGACTGCATCTCCGATTTTCTATAATACCCGAAGTTTCAGAGTTCATTCAGCCGTGAAAAAGTAGTTCCACTCAAACGAACACGGTATATCCCTACGCCTGAGTCGTAGACGTACCAACTGACAAGCGTCCTTCCTATTCTAACGTCTATTAATGGGTTTTTAGACTTTCTCCAACCCCCTCTGGCGAGCGAGCTTGGCAATCCGCATTTGCTAGCTTTTGATACGAGTCTTTCTGAAAAGCTATATATGGCTCTGACGGACATTTTCTGTCTCTCTGCCCTTCGATAATAGTTCATATATGGACATCGATAAACAGTTCAGTGGTGGGCGGGCTCCGCTCATTTTAGAGAGGGTCAGAGTCGGAATGAGCGCTAAATTTCGATTATTTGAGAGGTGAAGAGTAGATAAATTTTAGCTAAGTTAAATGAGTGGAAGGGAGGAGCGTGTCTTTCGGCGGGAAGGTGAGCGGGCTTAGAGATGAGCGCTCCACTTACAATGTTAGCCATTTCTATAGATTGAGCGAGAGAAGAGCTGAGTTGTCTTTTTCACTCTTAAAATCTCGACAAACTAGACGAGTTAATAAAAATTTGCCTAAAAAAGTGTATTCTGGTTATTAAATCTACGCATTTACGTTGATTTTTCAGAATTTTATATTACTTTGGTACATCTAGTATTTATTTTGTTGATTATATAGGTAAAATGCGAGGGGCTCATCACAATCCGTAATCGGTGTACGAGCTTGTAACTTTGACTGTACTAAAGTGATTCCGTAATCGATTACAGATTTAGCACTACCAAAGGCTGTAATCGCTGTAATCAGTGAACAGAATTTAAAAAAGTGGCTAGCCCCTCGGTAAAATGATGGAATTAGTTTAGGTTTTCTGTGGTTGTTAAAGAACTGATTCAGTTTTCTGCGTTCGTTGACGTGTTTGATGAGACGAGCGAAATTTATTATATATTATTTGAGCTGAGCGCGAGAGAGATCTAGTAGTATTCAATTTTAAAACGAGCGAATGAGAAAAAAAGTCGCTTTCCTTGCAAAATTGAATGAAGAATTAAAGAGATGAGCTATCAGTAAACGAGCTGAGTTTAATATTTCAAAAAATGCCCATCCCCGAAACAGTCCTACTTCTGAGGAGCAGCCAATCTAGAGCTTTTCAATCCCACCCGTCTTTGCCTTTTGAAAAGGATATATCCTAAATTATCTTTTCTTTTCTGAAACATTTCCCGCTATATTTTTCGGATGCTACAGCAATGGGGAAATGTAATTCACGCTTAGATATGCCCTCGCTCCCTCCCCCGTAAGCCTTCCTGTTTCTGTTTTGGATTAAGGCGTCTCCACGGACATCACATGCTCTCAAAAATCGCTCGCTGGAAAATTTCGAGTCGAAAAGTTAAGAGCAATTTCATAACTAGATATACTACGGTTCTTTAGCTGAGGTGATAATTAGACAAGCGTTAAAATTAAGACGCTCGAAATTCCCGGAATAGACTTTTGTATAAATGAGACTCGGTGAAGCTGAGATTCAGCTTACCTTTTTCCTAGTTTTGCTAGACCGTTCACTGGTTATTAAAAGTATTTGATTTTGTTTGAAATATATTTCTATAATAAATTCTTTATCGCCTTATTGACTGTCGCGGCAGAAACCCGGATGGCTTAATCCCAGATGCGAGAGAAAAGCCCGTTCCCTTGCTAAATCGGAGAGCCGTTCGACGGATGGTTTAATTAAGGACACTCAAAAATATAATTCGGATATTTACTCAAATCAAGTCGTTGAACTGTTGCAATATGGTTTATTTCAAATATTTTTTATGAAAATGTATTTATAAATGCAAATTAACGATATTTTTCTGAAATGACGGATAAATATATATAAGATCGAAAGGCAACATTTGCGGTAACTGTCATGGCGTTTACTATTATCTACAGCCCAGGCTACAACGGTGACGAAACGCGACTGCAATAAAGTCGTAAAGTAAAGGGACATAAATTCCCGGAATGGTTTACCAAATCGTATATATGGTGAAATCGTTTTGGCATCCTCAGAGAGCGGCTAGATCCATCTTAGATCGAATTGAATCTCAATTAGAAATTAGACACTCAATGTAACCCGAGAGAGATCTAATATCTTCAATTTAATTCGCCCTTTGATTGGGAAATATGAAACCACTCATTGAAAATTGGATTAAAATTTAGTAAAACGCTGTAATATTACTGTCCATAAAAGTAAACTATAAAACTAAAAGACTTAATGGAAGTTTAAACTTCTTGACGAGGTTGTTTAACTAAATCACCTCTATATAGCCTATAGCCTTAGAATATATCAAAAGGAAACTTTATAAATGGTAATTTAATACATCCATAGCCTCCATAGGCGTAGTGAGTTCCACGATATAAACTATGGAATATTAAATGCGTATAAATTTCGCAAACAAAATAATATTAATATTCATATTAATAATAATAACTTTTTAAATACGCGCTTAGCTTGAATTAAGCCATCTACTCCGTAATAAAAACTAATATTTAACGGTAAACTACGCCCAAAATTCAGTAATATATCTAAATGTGTTTGGTAATATTCTCCAAAATTTCATCTTTATTCGTAAAAATAACGACTTGGAAAGGCAAAAGTTCGTTTGTTCATCGAGTTGGACACTTGCTTCTAGCTGACATATATTTTCTAAATTGGTATATTGTTTGAATAATGCGACGCGTTACTCTCCATTGAATATCAAAATCGATATCCCTTCCCCGAAGATATCAAATATCCTATTTTCAAAAATGGGAAAGTTGGAAATATCAGATATCTAAATGTGTCGGTAAGAGGCTTCCAAAGCCGTTTTGGCTGAAGTTATATCACCGCTACTGAATGGCGGATCGACATTTTTCGGAAACCTTCTTGCTCGTGTTTCCGTCTGAGGCCAGCCGTCGAAGAGGTTACCAAAAAGGAAACCCGGGCAAAAAATAAATTTGAAAAATGTCGGTCCGCCATGCAGTAGTGGTGAGGTGGCTCCACCCAATACCGCTTTGGGTGGCGTAAATAGCGCCCCCGTAGACCCCGCGGCGCGGGGGGGCCCCGAGAACTAAAATCGGTACTATTTAAAAGGGCCTCGAGTTGTTTTTCGCGGGGGGGCCCCGGAGTTCCTAGTTACGCCACTGCTTTGGATCTTCAAATAGGGATGAACCTGTAGTAGTCTCTACCGTATGCGGCAACCATTCGAAGTATTCACGAATTCCCACTCAGTACCAATGAGCCCCAAAACCGCGAAACCGGTCTATTGTTGGAATTTCTGTTACTTTTTTTGGGTTTCGATATTTGGGTAGGCAATGGAAAAAAACCTTTGTACTGAAACTGGGAACCGCATTAACTCACAGTGGCGTAGCCAGAAATTCGTCAAGGGGGGGGGGGTCGAGAAGGGGGTGGAAATTTAGTACAGTCAAAGGTAGGCCCAAGGGGGGTCTGGAGCCCTTGTCTACGCTACTGTTAACTCCCGTCATTTTGTTCGAAATGTTTTGTAATAGAGGATAGGAACAAGATACTATTTTCAGTGTTCAATTAGAAAAAGGCCATGTCAACTCTTTTCAAATTTTGCGGATCACTGAAATAATTTGACGTAGTGTAATTATTAAGGAGTAATTGAACTCAATAGGCGCTTCAATAAATGCCGCTCTCTTTTTCTTTCCTCCACTACGCGCTTGCGCGATTCACTTAATAAAATAGTCACGTGTTTAATTACGTTAGTTTTATTTGTAAGGCTTAAGTTAATAGCGCGCGCAATTGAACGAGACCCTGAAGTATTAAGTAGCGCACGCTATTACAAGTATGTCCTGGCTCTCTGTATTACTATTTTTAGGCGAATCACTGAACAGGTTTATTTTAGCGTCTATTAGATCAGTTATTGCCCAATTTGAAAGAAAAAATCGCTTCACACAGAAATACTTTAATCTCTAATACGCAATTCCTATGACAGAAAGGCAAAATTATAACCTGCTCGACATAAGTAACATAATAACAATAAGTATGACAATTAACGAGATTTACAACCAAACTGATTTTTATAGTTATTGCGTAATCAAGATGTTTTCTCAGCACAGAGCCCTCTAGTGTCTGAAATACGTGAGACTTCCGCTAAGCCGAAATATCTGGTTTCCGATAGATAGGCGGAATATTAGGCTAAAATGATAAAAATTAAAAAGTTTTTCTCGGCGCCACGAGCTTATGTTTTTTATCATGCGTGATTCGCACACGGGCTTCAAAACAAAGCCAAAGTACCTCGCAACTCCAGAACGTGCTCTCCGATATTAGGCTTAAATTTTTATAAAAAAGTAGTCATCCAAAACGGTAAGTCGCGAGTCTAAGTCACAGCTTGAAGAGAGTATCAGTGCCGAAAAAAGGTTCGGTTAGAAAATTAGCATTATAGCAATAGGAAGTGTCATACTTCTTGTTATTATGTTACTTATGTTCTCGAGCATAAGAATTTTAGATGAACTCTATACACTCTTTTACCAAGTCGGCCATTTCATTACAGGCCTAATTTAAAATAGTACAGGCAAGGGCGCCTGCACGTGCTCATCAGCTCGAGACGTCGCGTGCACTTGACCGCGTGAAGCCGTCTTGCATGCACTATTTGAAATCAGACCTGTAATAAAATGGCAGCTCTCACAAATAAGGATATAAAAGAGTGTATATCATTGGACTATACATTATTAAGGTGCCGTAGAATGAGTAAAATCAGAAGTATGTAATTAATGTCTTAGAGATAAATATTAATCTCCCTAATGTTGTTTGATTGGAGACACCCAATAAGTGTGTTTAATTTATATTCTCTATTCACGAAAACACCATATAGGTCTATGTAACTCAAATTAAAAGAGTGCTCATATAAATAGCGTTCACTATTAACACTACAGCCCCTCGGCTACAGCGGGGATGTAACAAGATTTCAATAAAGTCGCAAAGTAAAGTATCCTATTGAATTCCTGGAATTGTTTTCCAAATCTTATACGGAGAAATTCAGTTGGCGTCCTCGGAGAGCCATTAGATCCGACTTAGATCGAAATGGAATCTCAATTGGAAATTAGACACTCAATGTGAGGCAAGATAAACCCAAGAGCCCGAATTTAGTTCGTCCTTAGGTTGGGAAATATGAAACCAATAACTGAAAATTTAATTATAATTTAGTAAAATGGTGTATTATTACTGTCCACAAAAGTAAGACATAAAAATAAAACACTCAATGGCAGTTTAAAGTTCTCTCCGAGGTCGTACAATGAATTCATCTCTATATTGTATATGGAAACTCACGAACATATATTTCAATATATCCAAAAGCGTAACGAGCTCGACGAAACTTTCGAATATTAAACTCGGCGTAAATTGTGTATACAAACAATATAAGCGATTCTTTAGAAAAAAATTAAAAGCCGATTTAGCTCGACTCCGTTATAAAACTAATATTAAACGGCCCATTACGACCAAAAATCAATAATGTACCTAAATGTGCTATATTCCGACTAGGAAAGGTAAAAATACGTTTGTTGGTGAAGTGCGCGAAGCTTCTATTTGTGTACTTGAAGTATACAGCGCTTCTTAGCGACACATATTTTTTAATCTGGTGTAACGTTTGAATATTGCGGCTCGTCACAAGTAGAGGTCGGTAACGGTTAATCATTATCCATGATTAAATTGATTTTTTTGAGAAAAAAATATAAACAAAGAAATTTACCGGTTAATATTTCGGAAAATGATTAAAAAATATGTATTATTCGTAAAATTTGACCTTTTTATCGAAAAAAACGTCGTTTTTCCGATTAATTTTACAAATTTATAAAAAAATTAATCGGATAATACAGAAATATAATTTACTTGATAAAAAAGTTTTACGAATATCTTTGAGAGCTTTATCTATTGAATAAAAGTTAACCATCCCCGACCTCTAGTCACAAGATAGTTTAATTCTTATTCAATCCGCCTATGCAATTCAAATTATTGAGTTGGTGAAATTAAAGTTGATTAAATTAAGACGAAATCATAAAATTTAAGACACATAAGTTACGTTCACGGTTTGTATCGGTTTCAAACGATTTAGCCAGCCAAGTTCACACAACTTTTTTCGAAATGTTTTGAAACGATTGGAATTGATATCAAGGCCAAGTGTGAACGCGGCTTAAGAAACAAAATGCACTAAAAGTAACGCGTCAATTGAATATATTGGCTAGAGTAAAGAAAAACGTTTAAATTTTTTTTTGACGAATATGGTTACCGATATCACAAAAAACACGGAAGTAAATTAAAAGCGTAGGGGCCTGAGGACCGTAGTTTTCAGGGGCGTAGGAACCAGGGGGGGCAAGGGGGGCAATGCCCCTCCCTAGAAATTGGCTGGGAGGGGCAACTAACGTTATTGCCCCCTCCAACTTTTTGGTCAGTTGAAATTCTCAAATTATCATTTTAAAAGCATAAAAAGCTTATAGAACCACAACTGTGTTTAAATTTCAGTCTTTTCCCGCCAATTTGCATAGTAGTAAAAAGTACACATGCATTCGGAGAAGTTACACTCGATTAAAAATTCAAAACCATTCTCCAGACCCCATTTGTTTCTCTTTGCCCCCTCCAACTTCTAGAACGTTCCTACGCCCCTGCTAGTTTGCCCCTCCAACTTCTAGAACGTTCCTACGCCCCTGCTAGTTTGCCCCCTCCAACTTTTAGAACGTTCCTACGCCCCTGCTAGTTTGCCCCCTCCAACTTCTAGAACGTTCCTACGCCCCTGCTAGTTTGCCCCCTCCAACTTCTAGAACGTTCCTACGCCCCTGCTAGTTTTGGAAAGTGGCCGTATAAATTCCTTTGCTTTTACTTTAATATTCATTGTGCTACGCTTGGCACTGAAGCACTCTAAGGCAAACGGTATTTAGGTTTGTTGCAAAGGTAAACCCAAAACTTGTTGGGGTATTCCGAAGGTTATAACCTTATTCCCTTTTATTTTCTTATACAAATATATCTTAGCTAGACAATCTATTAAATTTAAAAATCATTAATATGTTTTGCCGTTTTTCCATCGTCACTGTGTTTCTCGTGACTTCATTTAATTGGGCTCCAAATTATGGAATTTATTTAATTGTATCTTACAAAAATTTATTTATTCATACCAAGATAGTATTTACTCATACGAAGAATGCAATTATTCATACGAAGAATGTATTTATTCCAAGAATGAATGTATTTATTCCCAGAATGAATTTATTTATTCCAAGAATGAATTTATTTATTACAAGAATGAATGTATTTATTCCAAGAATGAATGTATTTATTCCCAGAATGAATGTATTTATTCCCAGAATGAATGTATTTTTTCCAAGAATAAATGTATTTATTCCCAGAATGAATGTATTTCTTTCAAGAATGAATGTATTTATTCCAAGAATGAATGTATTTATTCCCAGAATGAATGTATTTATTCCAAGAATGAATGTATTTATTCCAGGAATGAATGTATTTATTCCCAGAATGAATGTATTTATTCCAAGAATGAATGTATTTTTTTCAAGAATGAATGTATTTTTTCCAAGAATGAATGTATTTTTTCCAAGAATGAATGTATTTATTCCCAGAATGAATGTATTTATTCCAAGAATGAATGTATTTATTCCAAGAATGAATGTATTTATTCCAAGAATGAATGTATTTATTCCAAGAATGAATGTATTTATTCCAGGAATGAATGTATTTATTCCAAGAATGAATGTATTTATTCCAGGAATGAATGTATTTATTCCAAGAATGAATGTATTTATTCCAAGAATGAATGTATTTATTCCAAGAATGAATGTATTTATTCCCAGAATGAATTTATTTATTCCCAGAATGAATGTATTTATTCCCAGAATGAATTTATTTATTCCCAGAATGAATGTATTTATTCCCAGAATGAATTTATTTATTCCCAGAATGAATGTATTTATTCCCAGAATGAATGTATTTTTTCCAAGAATGAATTTATTTATTCCCAGAATGAATGTATTTATTCCAATAATGAATGTATTTATTCCAAGAATGAATTTATTTATTCCAAGAATGTATTTATTTATACCAAGAATGTACGTTTTTATACTTAGGTAGAGGAAATATGTCAACATTGTCAAATCTACCCCCCCCCCCCCGCACGAGGAAGGAAATACGGCATTGTCGTGCGAAGGAAGACGTCAGGTTTAGGGAATCAATGAGATACTGGTCTGATTTTTTTCAGGGGGAAGGGGCTTATTGTGCCAACGTTATTAAAAGCTACGCTAAAAATAGTTTCAACATAATCATAAAGCAATACAAAGTATATTCTTCTTAAAAATAAATTCATTTTTGAACTTTTTAAAGCAATATTCTCTCGAATTGAGCAATCTGAAATTCCGTTTCTTAGCGCGATACTTGACCTACAATTTCATGTCTACCAGTTTAATATATCCGCATTTTGAACCATTTTTAAAATGAATTTGAAACAGTCAATTACCGCGAAGTACGACTCTCATGTTGTTCCCATTAGCACCCGTAACGGGACGTCACTGAACAATCGGACGCGCAAATAATTTAAGAGTGTAAAGAAAAATTCATTGTTCCTCGAGCTAGTGAAAACCAAGCTTTAAAAGCTGGTTTCACACTCGACGGGAAATATGCCGGAAAGACGATAATAAACGCCGAGCTGAAAATTGATTTCCATTCGATATACCGCTAACTTTCAACTTTACGCTGCTAATTTTCCGTCGAGTGTGAAACCAGCTTAAAGCTTTCAACAGATTCAATTATATCCTTGTTTTATCTGTGTAATATAAATGATCAAAAATACTCAATATTCAAAAAGCTGAAGTACCGTACGGTATCTGAAAGTATTTTATTTCTTTTATTTAGAACAAACACGTTACACGTGATCCTCAAAAATTTCTATTGAAAAAGGATAGAATGACGAGGGTGAAAATGAACAATGAAAAAAGTACTTTTAAGCAAATGCCATTTGTCTTAAGTGATAATAAATAATCGTATGAACTGTAAAATTAAAGGACTCAATGCACCATGTCGAGAAATAAGTCAAGCATTTATTTGCGCATAAATTAAGGATTACATAGGTAGAATTTCGAAGGATGAAATTTCGAAAGAGCCGTTCAAGAAAACGTTTCTGATGGGAGTCATTTCTCTTTCAGTATAAATCCAAGAGAGTAAATATCGTTCATTCCCAGCGCGAAGGGCCGGCATAAAAAAAAAGCGCTACTCAAATATGGAAAAAATCCAAATCTAGGGGTCAGGGATTTCATCGCTTCTACCCCACCCCCACGACTGCCTGAGATTCGAAATCGCACGTTGGTCTCGGCGGATTAAGAACCGCGACGCGTCGGAGATAAGACCCAATTTAGCAACGGAAAAAAATTCCAATTCGGACAGATTTAATTCGTTTCATTCACGATGGGATTCTGTTTCTCAAGAATCTCATAAGAAACGAAATTGTCAAGTAAAGATTTCAATGACTTTATTTGCGTATTAGTACTTTTTTCGTACTTATTATTACTTTCTGTACGTACATTTCATATTTCATAGAAAAAGCCCCCGGGGATTTCTGATATTGCAGTCACTGAACAAATTTCATCTTATTCACTTTTACCTTTGATTTTTTATGTGTAATCATAAGAAAATTATTCAAATTATATACATAATTGGTATCATTTCTATAAATATAATATGATATAATTAAATGTTTCTATAAATATAATATAATATAATTAAATGTTTCTATAAATATAATATAATATAATTAAATGTTTCTATAAATATAATATAATATAATTAAATGTTTCTATAAATATAATATAATATAATTAAATGTTTCTATAAATATAATATAATATAATTAAATGTTTCTATAAATATAATATAATATAATTAAATGTTTCTATAAATATAATATAATATAATTAAATGTTTCTATAAATATAATATAATATAATTAAATGTTTCTATAAATATAATATAATATAATTAAATTTTTCTATAAATATAATATAATATAATTAAATGTTTCTATAAATATAATATAATATAATATAATATAATATAATATAATATAATATAATATAATATAATATAATATAATTAAATGTTTCTATAAATATAATATAATATAATTAAATGTTTCTATCAATATAATATAATATAATTCAATGTTTCTATAAATATAATATAATATAATTAAATTTTTCTATAAATATAATATAATATAATATAATATAATTAAATTTTTCTATAAATATAATATAATATAATATAATATAATATAATTAAATTTTTCTATAAATATAATATAATATAATATAATATAATTAAATTTTTCTATAAATATAATATAATATAATATAATATAATATAATTAAATTTTTCTATAAATATAATATAATATAATATAATATAATTAAATTTTTCTATAAATATAATATAATATAATTAAATGTTTCTATAAATACAATATAATATAATATAATTAAATGTTTCTATAAATATAATATAATATAATATAATTAAATGTTTCTATAAATATAATATAATATAATTAAATGTTATATAATATAATTAAATATTATATAATATATATAATAAATATATTAATTTAATGATTTTCATGCATGTAATATAATATATATCATATATATAATTTTAATCATTTTTATGTCGACAAACAGAAAAACAAAGGAAAAGTTAGTTAGTTTTTCATGTGCACCCGATTTTCCGTGTTTTTACAACTAAGCTACGTTTACTTGCATGAAAAATAAATTCCCGTAAGGGGTATTTAATGTTTAATTATAGTAATAAACAATGAATTATTACGACAACTAATATAGCGTGCAAACTCACCGAGATATTGACGTGTTTAACAGATAACAGACATAAGACAGAGTGAAACTTCTGACAGAAGAGCAAAATGACTGAATGTTTTTACCAACTCATTATCCATTGACAACCAGAGGAGAGTTTCTAAGCTATCACGCGATATGCATTATTACAACTGTTTTATTTGATAGAATTCATAGAAAGCGAAACCCGGTTGGTGGCTTCGGTGGAGAGACTGTAATACTGGCTCGTTGGGAGAGGAATGGGGAACCGACTGTGGAGCCACAAAGACTTTCCTCTTCCGCGCATGCGCTCTAAACCGAGAGCCCGCGTTTCCCCAACTTCTCTCCCTTTTTGATCCGTTGTCCAAGGCGAAGGAGTTCTTTTTAACTTGACAAAAAAAGAGTTTATTCATCAATGAAGATTTTGTAACGCGTGCATTGATGCAATAAAGCCAGTTTTGAAGCGCAGTTTAATTGGATTTGAAATCAGAGAAACTTCAAAGGTGGAACGAACGCTTTTGTATTCGAAACCGCTTTCGGTTTTCGTCGCCCACCAAAGAGAATCCAAATTCCCTTTCAAACAATGCAACTGGCACCTGCCGTAGAATTGAGATTCCACGAAATTGTTTTAATTTAACTGCAAATTCAAATAAATCCGTTTCTTTGAACGTCAAATAAATCATCGTTTATCGTTCAGCGGTGAAACAATAAAGGCTCTTTTAAAATTGATAAATATTTGTAAAATATTAGACGAAGTTATAATTTTGCCTATACTACAACCATTAATAACATTACAATGATAAGGGTATCAGGTTCTATTATATAAATAATAATTTGAAAGTAGAATATGTTTAATCACAAATGATTTGAATCAAAACGTCTCCACGAGTTTTTACAAGGCCTTGAAGAAAATCGTCGGGTCAAGGTCTATTGGAAATTGCAACCATTTAAAAAAAAGTAGAACCGTTGCTTCGCCGAAATATTGAGAAATTATTTATTACAAATACTCAACAAGAGCGAATTTTTCCAATAATAGTCATGAAGTCCCTCAGGGCTCCGTCCTCAGCTCACTGTTGTTCAACGTACTCGTCAACCCTTATTCGCGGATGACGTATACCTTTATTATAACAACTGCTGGGGGCCCTGTTCTAATACGTTATCCCGATTTAGACTTTAATTTAGACTTAACCTTAAGTATAGTAAAATATAGCGAGGTCATCAACGGTATATGGTGTAAAAGATTAAAAGCCACGAAGACATCTTGTCGAAGTTTATTTAAAAATAGGTTTAACAAACTGTTTATACTAAATAAATAATCGATATCGTTTGCACATACGACTATTATGTTACTTACGCTGCAGCCAGTAAAAATTCCATACGTTTACCTTTAATGACTTAACGTCTTTGCTAAAAATAAGTTAAAAGGAACCACCTATGGACTGCATTGTAAAGGATGATAAAATTAGCGAATAAGTAAATTAGTCCATTATGAAAAGGGATAATAAAGCTAAACCCTAAACAAATTTTAAGAAATTTAAAAACTTACTAATATCTCGTACTGATAGGTCTTCGAGCAAACAAAAAGACGCGAAACTCCGGTTTAGCTTTATTATCCCTTTGCATAATGGACTAATTTACTTATTCGCTAATTTTATCATCCTTTGCTAAAAATAATATTCATATGCTTTCGTATCTTGGAAAGCAAATAAGGAAATAAACTCTGAAATACGGTTTTAATACAATGTTTTATTTACCGATAAATTATGTTGTTTGTTTTTTTAGTTTAAAAATTTTTAAGGCTTTTATCCAATTTAAGATGTTTTCGGAAAACCATTCGCTGTTTAAAGAAATCAAGTGAAGATAATTAAAGCATTTTCATTGTTCCGCCTCTAAAGACTAATTTACACTAGCTTGTCATTACTCTGGGTGTGTCCCGCAATTATTTCTCAAAGTTTAAAAGCAAGACAACGATAATATTCCCCCGGGGTGGGTGCCAACCAAATTGAATCTTCCTTTTATCGAGGAAATTAAGAAGCCTTAGTTTGAAGAACCGCGTTGGAAGTCAAATACGCCGCTGGAAAACTGTAATAATTAAGATTACGAAAGGCATCGGATTCCTATATCTTCCGTGAACATTCCTTGGCACCACCTTAGGCCCAAGTCATCTAGCTACTTTTAATTCCATTAATTTAAGTGGCCGGCCAATACCGCGTAGAAGGGTGGTGACCAGCCCTTCATTCCACGCGAGCCAGCAACTCCCTACCTTTTTTATTACCGTAAACCTTAATAAGTTCTTATAGAAATTGAAAAGCACTTTTACCAGTAGGAAGACAACTTGCAAACTCAACGCCGAAGGAGAAGCTTTGATTTTTCACCCAGTGCTGGGATCGAACAAGGCCCCGCCAATCTACTAGCTTGTTATTGACTATTATTTAAATAGTATTTTAAAAATACAGGCTTAAATAGGTGCTTCTGTCCCATTGGGTCGATTACAATAGGTCGAATAATATTCGTTATAAAAGTCCCATTCGGTCAAATCTTTTTTAAACGAAAATCCCATTGAGCCGAACGAATTATGATGGACTAAGATTCTTTTAGAAAAGGAAATCTTAACAGCTGTTGCCTTATGTTTTATCACTTGTAAATTATTTCAAAAATCGTACCTAGCGAAATCATTGAAAAATTAACTTTCATCTGGTTAAATAACATCTTTTCACTAAAAATACCCTGATATCTCTCTAAAATAGAATATATTTTATCCCCACCCTAAGACCATAGTTTTCGCCCTGGTCCCGTTAGAAGACCTCGAAAATGCGTTGAAATTGGCGAAAAATGCGTTGAAAAACGTCAACAAAGCATTGATAAATGCTTTTTTTATCTCGTATATATTTTCAATAAAAAAAACCTTATATTTCTCTAAAATAAAATATATTGTCCCTCTGTCTTGCGTTGAAATACGTCAAAGATGCGTTTAAAAGTGAGCTGGGACTTGCGAAAACTGCGTTGAAAATCGTAAAAAATGCGCTTTTTCTATTTTAAAATGTATTTTACCTAAAAAAACTAATTTCTCTCTAAAATGCAATATTTTTGGTCCCCCACCCAAAGCAACTATTTTACAATCACCGTGTGCGTGTGTGTGTGTGTGTGTGTGTGTGTGTGTGTGTGTGTGTGTGTGTGTGTGTGTGTGTGTGTGTGTGTGTGTGTGTGTGTGTGTGTGTGTGTGTGTGTGTGTGTGTCTGTCTATCTATCTATCTGCGGAAACGCGTTCGCAGTATCGGGGCGAAATGTAAAAACCGTGCTCGCAGTTTCTTGAATTTCAGAAAAGGGTTTATTTTTATTAAAACGCCTGTATTCGAATAAGTGTTTTTGTAATGTTTATGTGTACTGTGGATTGTGTTGTGATGTGTGTGGGCGTTGTGTTTGTGCTGTGACGTGTAATGTTGATGTGTACTGTGTTGTGTGTTATGTACGTTTCTGCTCTCTAATTTCTATTTTTTGTGGGACGGACCGAGCGCTTAGGGTTACGGTAAACGTCTAAGCATCCAAATGGCAGGGTTTCCACCAAATGTTCGCGGTATACGTCTCAATTATCAATTGGCTATAGCATCGTGTGAGTTTCAAACCCGAGCCCTCCTTCATGACAGGCGGGCGTTTTACCATAGAACCACCAACGCATAATACACAATGCGGTTATTTAGTTGTAACGAAAGTTGATGTTATTTCTAAATAAGCATTTGAGTTTTCTGATTGGTTTCACTTCTTACTCTAATAAAATAACATACTCTAATTGTAACGTGGTGTGAGACGAGGTGTGGGGAATGAACAAAATCTCCTCCGAGGAGAGGTCAAACTTTGGGTTTACCAACTTGATTTTTCTAACTTTATATACCCTGTAGGAACATTCTCGTATCTGCGGGGAATAAGAGCTTTAAAAAGCGATTAAGCGGGTAACTATAAGGAAAGAGAATTGTCGTATTGGATCAGAGGTTGTTTGAAGCCCACATGCTAATTAACTCTCCTTAAATAGTAGATATATTATTCTTTTCCACGCTTCTTTAATAACACGTCTCATCCAATATAAGTCTAATTTAAAACAGGGCAAATAAATTTAGAGGAACCTAGGAAATGACGGATTTATTATTCATTGGGGCACTTATTTTGTGCTCATACAGATTGACTCTCTTTTTCTTCTACTGGATGGATGAAGATAGAAAAAACGCTACTTGTTTAATAGAGAGACAACTTTCGCTGAAAATTAGAAGCAAATTTGAACAGCGCAAAACTAACTGCGATTAATTTCAAAAATTTTAAATTTTCGTACTTTGACTTTTCAATTTATGAACTCCTAAATAGGCAAACTTTTATTTAAAAAATGGTACCCCCCCCCCCCTTATGGTGGGGTAAGTACATTTGTTCGAATTTCAATCATCCGAACGGTGGAACAAATGTTCGAATTTCATTCCCCCGAACCGCCGAAATAAGAAATGTTTCAATTGTTCGAATTGGACAACTTGTTTGTTTCATTCGTCCGAATCGGTAGCATCACTTGTCCGAATTCTGTTGCTAAATTAGTATTTCTTATTGCTGTTTTTTGTAGGAATTGCATTGAATGTTGTGGATATTTTAGGTTAGGTAAGGTTAGGTTAGGTTCACGTTAATGTTACTATTTTCTTATATTAACAATATTTAAAAAAAAACAACCAATTCCTAATGTTCGAAAAAACGGACAAACGATTATTCGAACAAATGAAATTCGCCATTAAAGTTAACATAAATTGAACCACTAAATCACCAACAAAAGTTGTGATAAATTTTTCGGGCAAATTAAATACGTTTTTGGACATACGATCCTGTTTTCCGGCATTCGGACCAATGATCATTTGGACATTTGTACCACCGTTCGGACGAATGAAATTCGAACAAATGTACCCAAATTATTATGGTGTATATGGCTCAAGAAAAACAATAACAGTTCTTTATTAAAAAGATTATAAAAATGATTTACTAATCTTGAAGACTGATAAACATATTTATGGGAATCGTTGTTTCCAGTGAAATGTTTCGCGCCATTAAAATCCTTAAATTTTAGTTGGATTTCGTTTAAAATTATTATTAGGGTTCGCGATTTCGTCAGAGATTTCGCGATTTCATTAGAGATTTTGTGATTTCATCAGAGATTTCGCGATTTTATTAGAGATTTCGCGATTTTATTAGAGATTTCGCGATTTTATTAGAGATTTCGCGATTTTATTAGAG
Organism: Leiobunum rupestre; assembly: GCF_980474605.1. Lineage (NCBI taxonomy): Eukaryota > Metazoa > Arthropoda > Arachnida > Opiliones > Sclerosomatidae > Leiobunum > Leiobunum rupestre. The sequence continues at coordinate 28,312,159 of NC_143387.1, read as the reverse complement.
ATTTCGTGATTTTATTAGAGATTTTGCGATTTCATAAGATTTCACGATTTGGTCGGAGATTTCGCGATTTGGTCAGAGATTTCATGATTTGGTCAGAGATTTCGCGATTTCGTCAAAGATTTCGGGATTTCATAAGATTTTGCGATTTGGTCAGAGATTTTGCGATTTCGTCAGGTATTTCGCGATTTTATAAGAGATTTCGTGATTTTATTAGAGATTTTGCGATTTCATAAGATTTCGTGATTTCGCGATTTCGTCGGAGATTTCGCGATTTGGTCGGAGATTTCGCGATTTGGTCAGAGATTTCGCGATTTCATAAGATTTCGCGATTTCGTCAGAGATTTTGAAATTTGGTCAGAGATTTTGCGATTTCATCAGGGATTTCGCGATTTCGTCGGAGATTTCTTGAGAACTGTACGGGATTTTGTACAAATGTCCGACCCCTCGCGAATACCCCTAATGAATAAGAACCATCAAAAGGATTTTCGGATTTAAGTATTTGGTTTTAAATTTACAAAGATGAGTTGAAAGATAACTGTAGCCATTAAATAAGTCTGCTTTTTTGTGATAGAATAATATCGATTATTCTTCTTAGAATTTGTTGATATCAGAAGTTATTGAGCCGAGATATCAGATCGCTATAGCATAAGCGACATTTTCCCTACACACCTTCTCATTTTCGAAGTACACTTCAGCGTGGGCCCTCACCGTCCCTATGAGGCAGAAAATATTCAAAACATTTTATAACTTCGGCTCATTAACTTTTGTCGGTTTGCACGCATAAAGTTGATTTCCACGAGGAACTCTGGAAACGGAACAGAATTACTTATACGAAACCAAACATAATATGTTTGATAAGTGAAATTGAAAATATCTCTTTAATACCTCTGATTATTATTATTATTATTAATTAAACGGATATTTCATGGAAATAAATGTTTTACAACGAAATTAATATAAGATAGAAACGAAACCTTACATTTTTGGGTCGAAGAAGCGATATATCAAAGAGATCAAAATCTGCAAACATAGCCGAGCCATTAGAGCTACTTAATCTCTGGAGCTCTTAGACCCTTTTAAAGTTATTTCACTGAATTATCTTAAATACACTCTTTAAAACATTAGGTAATATATTCGAATACATTGCTCATTGAAATTATAATATTAAGAATTATTCCTTAAAGTTCTCTCCCCACTGGTTAAGGGGTTTTCCCCCGAGCTCTTCGGTTTCCCCTTCCATAAAAATTTGTTGTGGTTAACGGTAATAGTTAGTGTAGGGAGCTGTTGGCTCGCGTGGCATGAAGGGTTGGCAACCAACCTCCTACGCATTGTAACCTGGCCACCTGAGTTAATGGCTTTAAAAGTCGCTCGATGACTTGGGTATTAGCCTAGCTGATTATTATTATTATTATTAATATTATTATTAAGAATCCCATGTTAGAAGTATCTTTGCCTACGTGTAAGTCCTGTTCCGGCAAATATTGTCTCAGTACAATTAATAATCGAACGTTTCCAGAAATTTCTAAAATAAAACTCAAATGTAAATGGCGAGTAAATTAACTGAAGCTCATTGGCTCAAAACTAATAGAAAGGAATGAATGTAACTAACAGTAAGCCCACGTTCATGATAAAAATATTAAATTATCGTACAATATAATTTCAACGTCTAATAAGAATAAATTTTAATTATCGAAATCCCTTGAGCCCTTTCGTGAGGGCGGTGTATTGTCGACTTCGTTTTGGCAGTGGCAAAAATGTTGATGACTTAGGTGTAATCCTCGAAGACCTTTCCAAGTTTTTCTTATACTTTTTTGCTTTACTTGGAAGTTGTTATATAATGGTTTTCTTTTTTCCATAGCTACTGATAAACCTGGTAGCAGAAACGTGATTTTGACCATAAACATAGAACTTAATACTACCTTTAAGATCTTGACCTTCAAAATTGTGATCGTGACCTTGAAGAGAATTATCGCGAAAATATTTTAAAATCTTATAATAATGAAATAAGTAATATAAACCGGTATCTTCTCATTGCGCTGAATCCCATTCAACCGAATTCCCATTAGACGGAATTCCGCCAATGTTTTTGATGAAATTAGCCCAAAGGTAGGTTTTGTATTTTTCTAATCGACCGACGCGACGCAATATTCACAATTGAGCGACCGCAAAAAAATAGTTTTTCTTTCTACTCCTTTTGATTTGTTATGGAAGCGTTTTAATATAATTTTAAGTCTGTTAGGTTGGGTTAGGTAACACTGCATGCGGTTCTGACAGATGCTGAAACGGATAAAACCGAATCCTAAACCCGGAAAAGTGCGGCTTTTTCGGTCAAATGGGATTGGGTTCGGTCGAATGGGATTCGGCGCAATGGAACAGATTCATATAAACCAGGCGTTCTTGACCTTGGAGATCTCGATCTTCAAAATGCCGATCTTTTAATTAGGAATTTAGACACCCCTGTATTTAGAGATAAGATAATCTAACAAACAACGATCGAATAACGCAACAACAACAGCGCATTATCTATCCGCAAATAATATTATATGGAGAATAATGGTTATAATAAACAAGCAAATCGGAAATTTGGTGGGAAGTAGTCGTTTCCTGGGCGGGTTCGGAGCCAATTGTCGAAACGAACAATCCGGAATGATAGGGAGAATTGAACCCTTATTCAGGCGTGCAAATGCTTTTTTTCCCGGTGGCAATCAAGCCTCTGCTCTTTCGTCGGCGCAATAAATAAATAAATCGATCCGCGTGTACCAGAGTACAAGCCAAATATTCTTTCCACCTCGTGGAAAAAACCAATTCCGGATCGTAGCCATTCCGCTTACGTACTGCAAAAAGCGCTACGACGAAGCTTGTAGGCTTAATCACGTTGTGGAACTTCGTGGAGAGCCTATCTTAACTCTTTGTCCCGGCATTGAAGCGTGTGTATCTCTTATTGCTGGAGCCTGGAACCTGATCTAGACAACTACAGCCGATACTTAGAGCCAGGGATAATAGGTCGACAGTAACACCTTTTCATGGCGTAAAGAGACACGTTGGAAACTTGTTACATTTATTTCATGAACACGACGATTCTTATAAATACCTCATTGTTGCTCAACGAACAGGTAAATAAAAAATTTCCGGTTGGGTAAAGTGTTTTACAAGACAGGTTAACACTTTTCGCCTGTCTACTCCTTTTACTCTAAATTGAATTACCTTACAAATAGAGGAGCTCCAAACTCAACTTTTAAGTAGACGACGATGATTTTACAGAAGAACCATCAAATCCATTTCAGTCCTCTTTACTATGGCTTTCGAGTTGATGATGAGTAGAAAGTGTAGACCGATGTGCTTTGAAAATAGTTTTTGGTGTAAAGTAATTATCCTTAACAGGCGATTGGTTATATTTACGGTAAAAGTAAATTTGAGAACAAACGAAAATAATTCACCAAATAGCGTTTCTTACGGTATTCCTTCCTCTCTCTCTCTCTCTCACGTAATAAAATCTTGGTTTTGGTTATGGGGGCTGTGAAAACATGGTATAAAGTCTTAAGCTTAATTTTGAATTTGATTGATTGACTATAATTTAATGTTAAATTTGGATTTGCAGCTTAGATATTAGATTCAGAAATGTATAAATCTCATAAATAATGTTAAAAGTGTAAAATTGACCTAAGAATATAAAGGCTAATGTGTAGTGAAAAACAATTGCTAGCAAAGGTACGAGAGGAAGAAGTAATTTTTCCGAGGATATCGTTTGCCCCGTTTGTTACTGTCCGGCTTACCTTAGCCGTCCGTAAGATGAACTTGGCTGACATGTTAGAAGGGGTTGAATTTGGGGGCACTTCAACGTACTTCTAGCACTCGACTAATAGAAATTTCAAAATAAGTAGTCCAGTGATTGTAAAAAAGCGGTTAAAACTAGTTCTTTTGTAGAAAGTCAAGTGAAAGGGCTGAAATGGAGAAATAAAACTAAATTTGGTTAAGAAGTACTCAATTAAAATGCTCTTTAATTCTAATCGTAATTTTAAATTTTTGTTAGCTTTTCAGTTGGCTAGTTAAATAAGATATTTAAAGTAAGCTCTCCCAAAGGTTATTAAGAGGAATCATCAAAACCCTTACAAAAAATTTCTATAAGGTATTTTATAGAGTTGATCTATAAAAATTTCATAGAGTAGTCTTAAGCTATTTCTATAAAATGTTTATGGAATGTGGCTATAGAATGTTTGTGGAAAATGGGTCATTTTTCTAAAATGTTTTTTTAGAATTTCTTTAGAAACTTACTTATGATTTTAAGGGTTTTCTATAAACATTTTAAAGGTTTTTTAGTTTTATATTAGTGGCTTCTATAAGCATTTTAAAGAATACTTCTTTTTAAAAAGTGGAGTTTCTATTAAGATACTAAATGGTTTCTTAAGAAGCATCGTAATACTTTAAATACATTAGCTATTAAGAAGTTCAGGTCAAAATTATACTTAAATATATAAGCCTTAAAGAGTTTTAATAGAAATTATTTTAAATAGATTCTAAAGAATGGTTTGTAGAATTGATTCTTGGTTTTCCTATGATTTTCGCTATAGAAGACTCTATAGGTTATAGAACCCCTTTTGCCCTCTATCACTCTCTATACGATTTTATAGAGGCTTTAAAGAATATTTTTTTACGGGAAGGCAATAAAAATATAACGTTTTCTGAAGAAGGTTTTGTTAGAGGGGTTGACACTGAGGGTGACGCGTTTTACTTATATTTTTGGGTACATACAGTGTTTCGTTATTCTACAGGAAAATAAATAAAATAATTTGTCCACTGTTAACACGCTTTACGGTTTTCCTACCACACCTCCAAAAGTAAAGAGTTGCTACTGAAGGCGAAACAGCCGATGTTGCCTCATTAACGTCCGAGATTGATCTCCACAATCAACAGAAGCTCAATATCAGAAATGCGAATAATGTAGCATCGCTAATTATCGAACCAAGCATCGTAATGAAACCTGTTGGGAAACTGAGCGAGGATTGCCTAACTAATAATAGTTTGGCATGAAGGGCTTTCATAAAGGCATTAGACGTCGTTAGATTACTTGGGCTTAGGCTTAGGTATTAGCCTAGCGGGTTTTTGGGTTATTATTGGACAGACAAACAAAATATCGGAAATATATATTTTAGACCAATTATATTTACTATGGAATATAAATTATCAATTTATAATAAACTATATTTTCTAAGTCTTATTAATTCTTTAAATTAAAATAAGCTTGTTTGTTTTTCCTTTTTGCATATACCGTCTTGAGCCGTTCTAGAAAATTAAGTATAATCCCTTGAACGGAAAAATTCCTTTCTTGGTCAACATTTTCTTCGATCGGTAACGGAAAATAAACGCATTATCCGCATAAAGACATTCAATATCGTGGTATTAGCGAAAATCTAATAAAACCGAACCACCGCAAAAAAAAACAGATAAAATTTAGCAAACGCGATTAAAGATGAAGACAGCCCGAGGAAAAAACTGTTTAGAAGAGCTTTTCCCTTCTCGGTAAGAACAAAACAAGATGTTTTTGTCTCTAAGTAGGGTTATTCCTATTCAACGGATGGTTCTGACAACGAGCGAACATCAATGGGATAGAAGAAACGCGTAATGGACGGAGCCTTTTTGCTGGCCGCTTCGACATTCTCTTTAAAAGAACACTGCGGCGACGACTTCCGGAAGTAGGCGGCCGCAATTTGGGTCTAAATCAAAGCTAAAGCCGAAGATGACGGCTAGAGCTTAGGGATCGTTAGCATATAGGATGAAGGGCATTATATCTCCACATTTTCTTTCTCCGGATTTTTTACGCGGGCCCGGAGACGAGTAAAATATTTGCGTGAGCAGCCTCTACAAGCAGCCGAGAATTTGGGTCGCTAAACTCGGTTGAGCTCTACTCTAAGCGTACTCTTGGAGGATTGGATTTGAGGTTTCGCCGCGTACGTCCCGACTTTGGTTCGTCTGGCGGAACCCGGTCGCGCGTTCCTGAACCATTCTCGTGTAAAGGACTAACGCGCGAGTTACGAAGTCACGACTGACTTTGAATAAAAGGAAAGTGACGATTCTGTGTCGGCCACGCGAGAGCGCCCTCTCCAAATTCATTCGGACGAAGATTCGAAGACGAAATATTCTTCTCTTTACGCGTAATTATCTTACTGAATCAAAACTCTCACCGGTATCAAAGCTAAAACGTCGCTATTGTCTAGCGTTTCGCGATAAACTGATTTCGCCTTGGCAGAATACTTAAGATGTTATCTTGAAATTTCCTAGAAACGACCGAAATCGACACGCATTTTGAAAAACCACTGAAGTCGTAATATTTACAAATTCTAAAGTTTATAATGAAATATTTCATCAAGTACGCAAATATTGAAATTGTTGAAAAATACGCGGAAGTAAATGTTCCGTTTATTCATTTAGTTTATTCAGTCATGAAGCCCCGAAAGACCAAATTCTCCGGACTATAAATCTTTCCCATTCATTGATTTGATGAAGCCCTGAAATAAATTTGCATATACTTTTGCGAAGCTCTATTTTTTCAGCTCGTCGGCCTCAAAATGTTTTTCCAGCCATATCAAGTGGTTTTACTGAGTGTTTGTGTCTTTTCAGAAGACGTGCATTTAATTCATTGATGTAGCAAAAATATCAGCGGTGAAGTTTTCTTTGTGGGACTTTTTGTACATGTTGGCAAGCGATTAATTCCAAAAGAAGCAAGTGGATAACAAATTGTTTTGAACGTTTACTGTAGCAATCCAGCTTCTAAGAATTGTAAGTTTCCTTTAGCGTGACTTTTGCAGAAAATAAAATGTAACCGTTGTTCAATTGATAAAATAATTCATTTAAAAGGAGAAAGTTCATCTTTATTTTAACTAGACCGACCGATAGTTTTTAGTCAATTTTGGGATAATAATTAAGTGTTATATTTCCGAATTTTAAAAGAGTCGCGAAGAAAACTTACAATTCCTACGAAATGGACTAATTAGACTTGTAAATATGAAATCTGAGTATTCATCAGTGTTCACCAATTTGGTATCTCGATACAAGATATAAGTTAACAGATAGAACATATGGTAAAGGGCTTGCCACCACCTTCCTACGCATTGTAACCCAGCCACCTGAATTAAAGGCTTTAAAAGTCGCTCGATGACTTAGGCCTAAGGTGGTGCCTTGGGTATTAGCCTAGCTGATTATTAGGTTATTAGAATCGATGATAGCTACAGTAATAAATCGAAAGGTACATTTTACCTGATCCATATAAAATATTTAAACAGTCTTTATAAATGATCTTTTAAAAAATATTTATATTGGTATTCGGAAATCCGGTATTACGTTGAATACCTTTCAACTACAAAAGTTATTTATTTTAAGAAAGAGGAGACACCAACGAAATTTGAAAAGTGCACAAGAGTTTTAATTTAAAATCGCTAGATGACTTGGGCCTAGGGTATTAGCCTAGCCTAGCTGAACCTCCCCCTTTTCTAAAAAACAAAAGCTTCCAGAAAATATTGTGTAATTTTTAATCGTTAATGGTGTATTTTACAGAAAATTAAGTAAAACAAGCCCAGCTCCCAAAACAACGTTAGATACTGTAATAAAATAATTTAGTTTAAAAGCGATGTCAGTGAAAATAGATAAGTAAAAAGCAAGTAACTGTTTTATTTCTATCTAATAATTGTTGTATTCTTAGGTACTACTTTTATGTAAAAAATGTATCTTTTATCTTAAAATAATTAACTGAAATCAGATCTAGCTAAGTAAGATATCCCTTGATTTTATCTATCGTTGAACACTGGTACTTCATTCATTAATTGATTTGCTCAAAAATTACATTTTCGGACCTAAAACTATTTGTTTACAGTGTTGAAAGAAACTTATCATTGGAAATTGTTGACTCGACTCGAAATTTTTCTTTAGTGCAATATTTATAGTTTCGAAACATAAAGGTAAATTATAATTTAGCCTACTTTTAAACTTGAGTGAATGTTTAGTAATAACCCTTTATGAATTAAAACAATTTAATAAATAGAAGAAAGAGATAGAGGAGACTGGATAAATTTTGAAACTTTTTTCCAAACAAATCTCGACGTTGGCTGACTCTATATTATGTGTTTATCATCCAAATTAAATAACATAATAACATTATGCTGAATGTCATTAAATGAAAATAAAACGTTATTTGGAAAATGAAATGTAATTAACTCTCGTATTTCTCTGAATAATCTACAGGGTGTCTTCCTTTGATCGGCCAAGGAATTTTTCACAGACAATCATTACAATAACATGAGGCGTAAAAACATTTGGGTAGTACCAACTTGTTATTTTTCATGACCTATTATTTCAGTGAAAAAATGTACGATTTTGACCATACCAACTGCATTGGACGTTTTCGAGTATGCTCTACAACTTACTCATTGAAACTTTTCGTCTACCACCTAGCGTTCAAAAACTACAAATTCTAAAACCGTTAAATATTTTACGATTTTTCTGAAATTCACAAATAACAACGATCTCCACCGAAAATTTCACATTTCTAGAAGGTATAGTTTTTGAGAAAAATGCCTGGGCCGTTCAAATGCAGACACCCTGTATATATGTATGCATTTATCTTAGGAAGCTTATGAAGGCCCTGATAATTCTCATAGAAACGAGCATGGTGCAACTTGCTTAGATAGATTCGGCTCCTAGTCGACATTAATCCTTGTCTCGAATAGAATTTCACCTACCTCCTTTGCTTTATTTAACCATCTAAATAAACGGTTTTACATGAAAATAGACTAGTTTGCCGAAAAACATGACAAATTATTTAAAGGGATAATGAAAAGCCTATATAACCTATATTTTATCGATTCGTACTCCTAAAAGAAGTACAAAAATGATTATCACGTTACAAGATAATTTAAATTAAATTTTAAAAACGAGCCTTGGCCATAGCGCGCGCTCTCTACCTGTGTTTCGAAAATTCTCCGCCCACACGAGGGCATCCAATGGGAAGAGATTTTGGAGCAACGTTACTTTTGGCAATGGGAGAGCGCGCTTTATCTTCGTTTCCGGAAAAAACGGAGCCATTCTGAAAGCCGCTGCAGCTCGCTAAGCCTAGCTCTTGTGTTTTGAAATTTTTAGTTTTCCGATATAAATCTTTAACGTTTACCACTTGCTGGTGGAGTCTTTTTTCCCCACGCCATATATTAAACTTATTAATATTTACTTTGGATATAAGTATTACCATAAGTAACATAATAACAATAAGTATGACAATTAACGAGATTTACAACAAAAACTGATTTTCATAGTTATTGCGTAATCAAGATGTTTTCTCAGCACAGAGCCCTCTAGTGTCTAAAATACGCGAGACTTCCGCTAAGCCGAAATATCTGGTTTCCGATAGATAGGCGGAATATTAGGCTAAAATGGTAAAAATTAAAAAAGTTACTCTCGGCGCCACGAGCTCATGTTTTTTTATCACGCGTGATTCGTACGCGGGCTTCAAAACAAAGCCAAAGCCCCTGGCGACTCCAGAACGTGCAGCTCTCGGATATTATGCTTAAATTTGTATCAAAAAGTAGTCATCCAAAACGGTAAGTCGCGAGTCCAAGTCACAGCTTGAAGAGAGTATCAGTGCCGAAAAAAGGTTCAGTTAGAAAATTGACATTCAAGCAATAGGAAGTGTCATACTTATTGTTATTGTGTTACTTATGGTATTACTAAGGTGAAACGGGAATTCATACCCCGTGACCTAGGAATGATCTCGGTTTACATTTTGGTTCCCAATCTCACAGTCGTAGTGATATAATCGAAGATATTATCAGATCAGTTGTTATGGAAACCAGAGAGATTAACCCCAAAACGAATCTGAATTCACTGTAAATCTTGGGAACCAATTTGCCGAGAATAATTAATAATTATTAATAATTAATCTTTAAGATTAAGTTAGCCATTATCAAATATCGGGATTCGTTACAAAATCCAGCTTATTATTTTCGGTAGGTATTCGTTGGTCGTAATTTCTTCGTTATAACATTTTTTCAAAAGGTGGCGCTAGTAGTCGGGGATTATGTTGAGAAGACGCATTTTGAGGGGATAATTGCCCTCGTAAATCTATTTTTCTATGGTATATCCAAGAATTAGACTAATTTTAATGTTTATCCGGTATGCTACCACTATAGAATACTAGCTTTAACAATGGCCGCTATTTTGGGCTTACTTGTGTCACGGTCGAAAACATTTGAGTGATGTTAAGTGATTTCGCAGTAAGCTGTCGTGATTCTTTTAATTTTTGTTGTTTTACATTGCGAGACAAAATAAAATGGGAAACACTTTTTGCACTATGTTTCCTAAATATACATCTTGAGTCAACACTTATACTAAATGATAGTCTACAAAACGCATATACTGAAGAATATAGGATTTTTTATAGTTTGATTTCAGTTGTAAGTTGACAACCTTATTTAAAACTTACACGTTATCCTTCACAATTTAATAAATTTACTCTTTGATCTAAAAAGCTCAAAATTAAGAAAACTTTTTAACGAATTTTTGTCTAAATATATATATTAAATCTAAAATATTCCCAATATCTGTGCCTTAGCATTGTTTATTTAATATCTGTGTTTTTTGCCATCGTTAATACAAACCAGGAAAACCTAGACATATCAAAAACGTCCGGAAAGTATAAAATAAATCAGCTTTTTCTAAACAATATTTTAGTGTTTTTTAATATAACTGCGGCTACTTTTAATGTAACTTTATAACGGTTTCCCATCTCGGAGGCTTCCACATTGTAGCTACCTCTTTAGACAAATTAATTCGCTTAGAAGTAACAAATAAAAAGGATGAATACCGAAAATGTCGGTGATGCCGAAGTACCGTGCGAATCCACAGTTTTCTTATTGTAGTTCGTACTTGAGTGACTTCCGTTTTCGAATAACTTGCGATGTGCTGGTCTTATTGAGTTATTTGTGTGTCATTTCTGCTTATTTGGGTCATATTTCAAGTACCTTCCTGTAAATTAAGATTAGCTTAATTACTGTAACCTGAGTAACCTCGGTCCAATAGACGAAAATACAAAGTCCAGGGGGGCTGAAAAGATGGTAGTCACGTGACTTTGTGGAGAACTGCAGTGCCATCTATCCTAAGAAATACTAACTATTATTCATTTTATTTTGCTAATGGCGGTTTAAATTTTGATCGATTCATCTAAATTACAGAATTATAATTATTATTTAAACCATTTTGTAAAAGAAAGGTGTAAGTTAATTAGTTGTCTGCAGTATTTAGTGTATTTGGAAGGAATATTTTTTTCTTTACCGTCGCACGGCCAACTATGAACATGAGTTACCGAATCGAAGTTGGCTGTGAAATGGTAGTCACGTGATTTCGTTTTCCCATTTTAACAAGTTGGTTAAGACCAAATTTACTTTATAGTTTCGCCTATTGGAGTAAATTCTGGTCACAGAGCTTAAATGAAACTCACCTAGTCACAGAAACAGGCTCACTCTATGCATGATAAAAGTACTCTTAAAAAAATGGTTTCTTAATGGTATATTAAGGGTGTAATATCTGTAAAAAAACACTCTTTAATGTTAATTTAAACGCCCTAAAGGGATTTTTATTGTCCCAAATGAAAAACTTGAAAAGGTGTATAAAGGGTGTTGTATTACCCAGTTAATTGAGTGATTTAACACCTGGTAAGGTTGTAGCTCCCTTAAGGCAGTAGTTAAGTACCCTAAAAGGAGTATTTTAACACTTTAAAGGGAGTATTGTAGCACCCTTACGGCAGTAGTTTAGAACCTTAAACGGAGTAGTAAAAAACTTTAAGGGGAGTATTATAGAACCCTAAAAGGAGTAGTCTTGTACCCTAGAGGGAGTAGATAATAACCCTGAAGGGAATAGTTTTATACCACTAACTGTTAACAAAGGAACCAAAACGGAGGACATAAGCACCCCAAACAGTGTAAAAAACACCCTAGCAGGAAAACTGCTTTTTATGGTGTAGAATAAAATCCTTTATAAACCTGTTAAGGTGTTAAATATAGGACAAGAAAAAACCCTTAGAGGTTTGAAAATAAACCCTTTTTTTAAGAGTGTAGATTTTTAAGCTGTAGAATTTAAATGAAAGGTCAATTTGAGTAAAAGTAACTTTTTAGAATTGTTTTAGGTATTACACTTTCATGTAGTCAATGAGTACTACTCATAATTCATTTCAGTAAAAAGTAATTTTAAGGTGACACAAAGAACTACCCATGGAATCTATTTAAATAAATGAATTTCATAAATTGTCTTTTTATTGAAAATCCGGGTACAGACTAAATGAGATTGACCAAATCGCAATACAACCTGACACAATTGAAACTAAAATGAATCCATTAGGGCTCTTTTGTTCAAAGCTTTACAATTTAAATGAAATTTCAATTTGCATAAAAGTAATGTACAGCTTATCCATTTTATTGAATTTAACTATTATGATTTTTATTATATTCTAGGAATAATTTAGCCCTAGCTGATATGTAATATTCAAATTCAAATAACTATTAAAATTTAACGGAAATCTCAACGGAAATTTGGAAATATTTGGTTAAGTTTAATAAAATGAGGGTGGCACAGATCTCTATTGTTTTAACAAAATATATAAGCACTTTTCGAGTCTGAGAAGTACCACATATCAGCTGATTATATATTCAAGAGGAGGGGTATGGCATTTTTATCTATAAGACGCCAATTTAAGAATTATAAATATAAAACTGCAAACGATAAAACCCTTATTATTAGAAAAAATTTATTCAAATTAGCAAAACAATAAATAAAATAAATTAAAACAAGAATATTCCACTGAAGGTGTAATTAAATCGTTTTTTTTTTAAAAGCGACGACAATAGTTTGAAATCCCATTCGGGAGCTTCATATGCTTTAACTCTGACTAGGGTTTATGTGACGTCCGCATGATCAGTTATTTAGTTGCGGGTAAAAACTATCGATTTGTCATCGTTTGCGATTTACACAATACAAAATTTTTCTAGTTTAAAATTAATTCTTAAGCAATTTAAACCTATTTAAAAATAGAACAGAAAAAATATTAATACAATGACGGATACTTCGTGGTGTTTACTCGACTATTTTTGTTTTTAAAATAGAACAGTGTTTACTAGACTATTTTGGTTTTAAAAATAGAACAGTGTTTACTAGAATATTTTGGTTTTAAAAATAGAACAGTGTTTACTAGAATATTTTGGTTTTAAAAATAGAACAGTGTTTACTAGACTATTTTGGTCTTAAAAATAGAACAGTGTTTACTAGATTATTTTGGTTTTAAAAATAGAACAGCGTTTACTATACTATTTTGGTTTTAAAAATAGAACAGTGTTTACTAGAATATTTTGGTTTTAAAAATAGAACAGTGTTTACTAGAATATTTTGTTTTTAAAAATAGAACAATGATTACTACACTATTTTGGGTTTAAAAATAGAACAGTGTTTATTAGACTATTTTGGTTTTAAAATAGAACAATGTTTACTAGACTATTTTGGTTTTAAAATAGAACAATGTTTACTAGACTATTTTGGTTTTAAAAATAGAACAGTGTTTACTAGACTATTTTGGTTTTACTAAAACGGAGGATGAAGTCAAAATATAATTATTTTAATTAAGATAGCGGTTTATTATTCTTTGAAAATTGCCGGATTTTATGGCATTAAAACTCCATAGATGACTTGGGCCTAATGGTGGTGCATTGGCTATTAGCCTAGCTGATTATTATTTAAATTTAGCAAATTATTTTTGACAAACGGGCGGCTCTCGAACTGCCCAGCAACCAAATATGGCCGGATAACTAATCCTTGTTACCTAAAAACATTTCGGTGTAATTTGCGTTGAGGTAGACTGTTGGACCGAGCCCGTGAACATTGGTATATGTAGTTTGACAATTATGATCCACTACTTCTTGGTTTTTCGTCTTTTGAGAAATTATGAAACAAAACGCCTTTATTTGTGGCATGTTTCTGGCAGGCTGGTGCTACGCTGTAATTCGTGGCATAATTTCCTAAGCATCAAATATTTTTAAATCACGAGGAACAACAGTACTGCAACAATCATTTTAAAGTTTTGAATAAATAATATAATGGGGATTTTTAAGTCCTAACAAAGCTAATTTTAGATGCATTTGAATTAAGGCTTAGCTGGCTCTCTTTACGATGTATAGAGTTTCTATTAGGACTGACTTCAGGTTTTCCGTTTCAACATTTACCGAATTTTTAATCGAGATTAAATTATCAGGCACAAAACCACCAGTGGAACACCCCAAAAATGGATGCATCAAAAAGAAGTGCAATCCTTGTAACTGTAACGCTAAGCTCATTTCCAAAAGCGTTGAGGAAATATTTTCGGTTTATGGTACCATACTGACAACGTGAGTGTTTATGTTGCCTTTAAACTTTAGTTGGAGAGTCTTATGGATTTTTTTCAGGCGGAAGTTTGAGGAAATCTTTAGGAAAGTAGGTGTAGTATTCCAAACAAGTAGTGCTGGTAAAACGCTTTTTCCTTTCGCGTTCCCAAAAATTTAACATTTTGACACTTTGCTTTTATGGAAAGGGCCAGTACGCTACAGCTCTTACTAATGATAACGAGTCTTCTTTCTCGTAATATACATTACTTTGAGATGTCAATAAGGCTAGAACATTTGTTTTGCTATTTTTATTCTAAATTTAAGTGAGTTAATTCTACGGGATCAGTAGTCAAATTTTTACTCACACGTTACATTTTTCTCAATCCGAATGTTATTATTTTCAAAATAGTTTCCTTACAGCTCTCTTTAAGCTGTCAATTTTCGACTTTGGATTCAGGAATTGATTTTTGATTTGATTCTTAAAAATAATCTACCTTGTTTCACTTCGAATCCAGGAAAAAGGGTTCATGAGGGTATGTGTATACCCCTTCTGACCCTCTATTCATTTCGGGCGATTGCTGCCCGTCTCGCTCTTGCCAATAATCGGCTTATCTCTCCAGCGCGCTACATATTTTAATTGTCGCGAGAACCTAGCCAAACGTGTAAAAATAACACGATTACTCGTTGGTGCCGGCATCATCCGGGCAGGTAAAGATTCTTTCCACACTGAAAGGTCGATGATTTCTTCAGCTGGTCACCCTCTACGCGCTTACCTTCGCATTGACGCTTTCCGCAAAACAGTTTTTTTGAGAGGGTTGAGTGGCTAGCCTGCTTCGCGACTGGAACATTTTCTGGCAGCCTGTTGGCATCCCGCTGATTTCCGAAGGAGGTTTGTATCCGTTAGATCAAGCTTCAAATATTCAGGTGGAACTTTTAACTGTGTATTCCGTATATACTACCTATTTTCAATGCATAGGTCCATTGTTATTTCAAATAAAACAGTACTTCTTTTTAACAAACAATTTTTAGTTAAAGGGAGTACAATCCTAGCAGGGAAGGTAGAGCTTTCGTCATTATTCAATCGTGACGCGACAATCTAGAACATAGTAGAGTATCCTGTTCTGACCGTATATCTCCCAATGATTGTTCTACACACCCTGCAGTAGGATGGGGAAGTTAAATTTTCTACTGCGTTCTAAACTATCGCTCCAAGAAAGACTATTGGACGAAGCTTAACCTTCCCTTTTAGGGTTCTTTTAACTTTAAATAATGTGGCTTTTAAATCCATCTCCCAAAAACGTTGATAGTTTTCCGTAAAGCGATTTTTTCTTTCAAATTGGGCAATAACTGATCTAATAGACGCTGTAACACTTTTAAATATTACGGTAAAGTAATGGGGATTTTAAATTATGGTTAAGTTGTCTAGGGGTAATTAAGTAGAATAATTGAGATTAGAATGAAGTGTTACATTAAATAAATAAAATAGGGAGTTAAATTGTTACTATAATAAAATAATGAATACACATAAGAAGCAAGTCAGAAGTATGTACAACAAAGAAATATATTTACACGAACACAAAGATAGTATATTTACAAAAACATGTCCGAGAGGGCCAAAGTCACAGCACGCACACCAATTTAAAACTGCATCGCGTCTTCTTGGTCGCGTTCTCAATTCTGTCTTTTCCTCGCTCGGGTCGGAGGTTTAACCCCTACGATGGGTATTGCGAAATCGGTGGCAACCTCCTTCCCGGAGCGAGGAAAGTTTTTGGCGACACTCAGCGTTGCCAGACGTACGATAATTATCGCACAGTGCGATAATTTAATCAAAATTTTTAGGGCGTACTATAGTTTTCATGGCGTACGATATCGTACCATTATTTCGATAATTCGGCCTCAACGTACTATAATGTACGATAATATTTAATTTTTTTTAAAAACCTACGAACGATTTATATTTTATTATTAATTTATATAACTTTTCTACTTAAAAATGAATGATATACATTTTCTGTACGCGTAGTCCAGAGTGTGAGTTTATTACTCCTAGCTATTACCGCATTTTTTAAAACATTTTTAAACATATTAAGTTCAGTTAATAATGATAATAGACATTTTGTTTATTTCCCTGAAATAAAACTCCTGTAGTGCTTTAAAAAATCATCTAAATTCAACGCATTTATGTATGAATTAAAATTTATCGCCAAAAAGAAATGTACGATAATTTTCCAGGAAAATCGATAATTTTTTGGCCTAGATACGATAATTTCAGATTTTCGATCTGGCAACGCTGGCTACACCATACGCCCGAGGTAGCGTTATATTTTAAATCGCACCCTGCTTAATATTTAAATATAGAAGGGCTCGTTCAATTTCGCTAAAATAAAAAAGCGCGCGCACGCTATCAACTTTAGCTATAGAAATAAAACTAACATAAACAAGTGACTATTTTATTCAGTGATTCGTGCATGCGCATAGGGAAGGCCAAAAAAACTGAGCTGCATTTATAAGTGCCTATTAAAAACATCTGAAAATAAATTTGTGCTTACATTTTTGAAGTTACCAATTTTGTTTAAGGGTGGCTGGGCCCAGATAACCCATTGCAGAAAGATGCCTTAAACCATTTCAGAAAGAGGCCTCAATCCACTGCAGAAAGAGGCCTTAATCCACTGCAGAAAGATGCCTTAACCCATTGCAGAAAGAGGCCTTAACCCATTGCAGAAAGAGGCCTTAACCCATTGCAGAAAGAGGCCTTAATCCATTGCAGAAAGAGGCCTTAACCCATTGCAGAAAGAGGCCTTAACCCATTGCAGAAAGAGGCCTTAACCACGTACATTTAAAAGCTATATGTATCGTATACGCGTTGTTTTCTGCTTTGGTTGCACCAAAACATTTATAGGTTTAAACTAACAAACCAACGTTCTTAATCGTTAACTCTTTTCAGACCTTTATTATTTTTAGAAAAATTAAGTGGCCTTGCTATTCCTGGGATTGACTAATTTGCTGAATTTCTGGACGTCTGGACCGCTGAATTTTGAAGGATTCCTGATACATAGAAGCTACTATCTTATAAACCGTCTGGACAAAATTGACTAATTTGCTGAAGCACTGAATTTCAAATTCAGCACTTCAGCAAATTAGTCAATTTGGTCCAGGCGGTTTGAAAATCAAAGAAACTATTCGAAAATAAAGTAAAATTTTCCGGTCCAGAAATTCAGCACTTCAGCAAATTAGTCATTTTTGTCCAGACGGTTTATAAGATAGTAGCTTCTATGTAGGAGCAATCCTTCAAAATACAGCGGTCCAGACGTCCAGAAATTCAGCAAATTAGTCGATCCCGCTATTCCTGCAGATTAAATCAGCTATGTTTTAACAATTTTGTTTTATTTCTAAGCGAACGCTGATTTTAAGCCATTTAAAAGTTAGACAGTTAAATATTAAAAAATGCAATGTGTCTTTTAAAGGGTTTTGGAAAATTTGTTCGAAAGATGTTATGATTTTTCAGTATTATCTGAATTTCTTACCCGACCTGCTTTTCAAGTTAAAACAGATTTTAGAACAATATTATGCTTTTATTAGTAAAAAATAAATACATTTTTTTAAATTTTTTGTTCTATAGTCAGATAGATGATCAGCGAAGTGTTGTAGAGCCTACAATCTTTAGAAAGGTGTGCGTTGAAAAATACAACGAGGGTTGGGGTTCCACATATTAATAATTTTAGGTAAAATTGTATCAACTATATTAGAGTTACAAAAAATTGCTTTACAAAGTCATTAGGACTTAGTCATTAATTCTTCCGCATTTAACTTCAAATATATGTTGTTAGAATCGTTCAGTAATAAATATTTCTAAAGATATGGTTTAAAGAGGGTAAACTCCGGAAAATAAAAATTGAAAGCTATCGAGATTTTATTATGCCTTGAGTTTTGGGATTTAATCACTCAGTGGGCAAGAAACCAATTAGCTCCCGAACCATACTTTCGTTTTTTATCGATAGCAACGGATTGGACAAATAAACCCGACACCAGATTTAATAATAAAAAGTGACCCAAAAGTTTGATCATTAAAAACCAAACGAATAAAATAATTAATTTAAAGGTTGCTTGTTAAAAACAGATTTGGGCCTCTATTTCTAGTTGTTTTTAAAACGAAAATTAAATAGCGCGAACCCCAATTAGATGAAAAGTTCAAATACCTGGCTTTGGTTTTACGAAAAAGATTTCAATGGAAGTTTTCAGAGAATCCCTCGATTGCGGGATCGCATCGATTATTTAAAAAGAAAAGACGAAAGCGCAGGGGCCGCAAAAAGCTAACGCGGAGCACAAAGTATTTTTCCCTTTACGCTTATAGTATGGCAAAAGAATCCCCGAGGTAAAAAGGTCTCTGCCCTTTGCCATCTTGAAAGCGTAAACACCAAGAAGAGGCTCCCCTCAGCTAACTCAGTTAATCGATGCGCTGAATTCCGGAAATAAAATGTCGCAACGCTAAGAAAATTAACCAAATATTTCATTAAGAACGAGATATAACGAGGCGAGCTTACGAAGAAAATAGATCCTGCGGCGAGTATTGTCGCCTTACTAAGCGATTAATTCAATAAGTAATTAAGTAAGTGATAAGGGCAGCTAGCTAGATTCAAATTAAATAGACCCTTAATTCGTTCTAAGGCTTAATTCCGAACTACCTTATGTCATGAATTTATCCATACATGAAAAGGCTTACTTTTAGCGCTGACCAAGAATAACGAAGTTTCCTTCAATAACGCTTTTCTTAATTTTACGAGCGATTAGCGAAATATAGCATATATTAGCTTTATCAGAAAAGATGGTAGCCCAATTCCACCAATAGATATAAATTATAAAAAGATGTATTTGAAAGGTTGGATGCTTTTGGCTGTCAAATAATAAAAGATGGTAATTATAACATATTCAAATAGGAAACAGCTCGTAAATTAATTAACTCCAGACCATCAAAAATTAAAACACGTTTGCCAAAATGATTTCAGTGATAATATCGTTATAATTATAAATTGTTTAGTGATAAATATCTTTAACTGACCTCAATTGAGCCGAAACCATAATTCAATAAGAAGGATTTAGAAACATTATTGTGGAGACATACCGCAAATTAATTAACACCAGACCACCAACAATTAAAACACGTTTGTCAAAATTATTTCAGTGATAATATCGTTATAGCTTTAACTGACCTCAATCGAGCCGAAACCGCAATTCAACAAGAAGGATTAACAAACATTATTGACGTTTACGGAAATACGTTTGAATGTCATTGAAACTGCATTTAAAATTGATTGAGAATCTCCGCTAATAGCAATGGATGCTTGTTATGGTTTCGCATTTTGGATAGAATTGATCACGAATTACATCTATACCTAACGATCGGAGAATGAACGATTTATTGGCCAGGAAATGATCTTTTGTTTGCTGAATCCTTATTTAAACCGATTGAAATTTACCGTCTAAAGGGAAACCACGTCGACCTGCCATTCGGAAAAAGTTATTCCGTTATATGGAACTTCGGTATCACACGACGCCGGCCGGAAAAACAGAAAAATAAATGAGAAAATATGGGAAGAGCCGAATGAAAGGATTGCCTTGGAGAGATTCTTCGCTTTATAGTCCACGGACGGCTCGTTGATCGAAAGACCTTTCACTAAGCTTCCTTTTCCAAAGATGGGAAGTTAAAAAGCCTCAAAATTATTCCGCTCCGTGAAATAAAAATCGGTTTTTTTTCTGTCTTTTTTCTTACCTCGTTCATTGAAGCAAATTTCGGGAAAAGGTTTGGCAAAATAGGTTTAACGTAACCTGATCGGGCGTAGAAGGAAATTTTTATACGTTTCTTTTCGGTTGGAATTAAAAACTTGGACATGAACTACTATTTGGATTTTTAGGTCTGCGGATCGTTCAGCGATACGAGAATAAAATTATACGTACAAAGATTCGTACAAAGTCGCCATCTCAAATTCTGTTTTCGTTAAGGTTTTTTCTCTCAAAGGCGATGTTTTAGTGTGCGCAAGGCTTACGAAACATCTGACACTAATTCTACGAACGATAGACGCGTCAAATCTTAAAGGCTAACAACACCACCAATATACATGTACATCTCCATGCGAATAGATTAAGATATCTGGTAAACGCTACAAGCAGGCTGAAGTGGAGAATTTATGACCATATATTAAATATTGTGCCATTGTTCAGGGTCAGAAAAGATCAAAGATTGTTTTCGACGTCGAAGTAGAAAATCCAACAGTCGTAATGTTTGGAAGCTAGCCAACAATTCAACTCAATTTCTCCCATACGACAAACTTAATATACCGATTTAAAATTTTGAATATTTTATAAATGAAAATACAGCTTTTCACAATGAGCAATTCTGCCATACATTTCACTTAGAAACCTCATAACGGCTTAAATATTTTAATCAAAGAGGGTAACGTGGAATTCTGAAAATTTCAGAGTGTATAAATCCAATAGCAGTCGCTTTTTATTTGTAAATTTCAGAAATATCGAACAGTAGGAGCGCGCAGTTACGGAAAATCCAAACGTTCCCAGTTTATTATAAGTCTCTGAAAGGGTTTGTATAGACTCTTTTAGGTATAGAAATCGTAATTGGATATGGAACCCTCTTCAATTCTGCCAAAACAAATTGTACCGAAAATGGCCCAATTTAATGTTTTCGGTACCCTGCTTAAAAGCAGGAATTTTTTAAACTGACTTTGAATAACTCTATTTCGTAAAATATTAGTGAAAGAGTTATGGCATGTTTGTGTCCTTAGCCGAAATTCCCCTAACAAAACTAGGTAGGAGTCAAACTTCTAAGGGTACCATATTTTTTAATGAATTATCAAAACCACGGTAATTTAGGTCAAATGTGGTGCTATATTCTAGTGACAAAACGTGTAAAAATGTATCATGAGCTAGACCGATAAGACATTATTATATATACTGATCGGTCAACCTGTAATATACATAAAATTCAAAAACGTATTACTCCAGTATAGCATTGACCATACAACCTATGCAAAATGAAGTGGGCTCCTACTTAATATTAAATAATATTTAAAATATTTATCTATAAATGTAAATGATTTAAAAATGTCTTTATAAGAAAGTGCTACACTTCCGCCCGTTTGTAAAGAATATATAGAAAATATAAATTAAAATGGATATTTCTATAGCTTTTTATGGTGGTGGTAATATACTTTATTAAAAAGCTTTGAGCTCCTTACTTCCTTTTTATTTGTATGATACGTAGAACATGAACGACTCATCATGTGTTATATTGGGACTTTTTATGATATATATAGCGGCCCAAATGATATTGATTAATCAATTTGTTTCGCCTATTTTAATACTTCTTTCAATGTTCTAAAACATACACTGAAATGATATTCAAATA
Source organism: Leiobunum rupestre (assembly GCF_980474605.1). Classification (NCBI taxonomy): domain Eukaryota; kingdom Metazoa; phylum Arthropoda; class Arachnida; order Opiliones; family Sclerosomatidae; genus Leiobunum; species Leiobunum rupestre. Next base: position 28,290,361 of record NC_143387.1, on the reverse strand, counting down.
CCCGGGACACTGTAGCTTGCGATAATACCTACCTTCCATCCGACATCTTGGATAAAAGATGGCGGAGGTCACAATTAATGTGATCTCTATTATTCCCAGTACGTGTAAACAACCAGTTTTACCCCATTTCCTATGAGGGGATTTATGGAGATATAGAATGATTGTTTCGGATAGTAGTAGTAGTAGTAGTAGTAGTAGTAGTAGTAGTAGTAGTAGTAGTAGTAGTAGTAGTAGTTAGGTGTTGTCATAATTTACTTGAGTGCCATAGCAAAATTTTCGTATGAAATGAATAATATTTATATGGCCATTCTTTGATACATATAGGTCAAATAGATCAAAGCGTGGCCCAATTTATCGGTGCCAGTGTTTTCTATGAAAGGTAAATCCCTGTATAGGTCACCAGCAAATTGCTCATTAAATCTCCGAAACCGTTAAGGCTTGAAATGTGAGTGATGCGTCCATAGATTTGGGCTCTTCATTTCCAACAACAGCTGAGGCGTCAAATATAAAGGTGCATTGATGCTTCGGGTAAGAAAATATCGATAAGCGTTTGGGTCCTCAGGGCCCGTAAATCTGGGCTCTTGATTTCTCAGCAACCAGGAAAAATGTAAATGATACGAAATGAAAAACATTTTTCATCACGGTACGCGGTTGGTCCCTCTGAAACTCGTAAATCGGGCATTTGATTTCACAGCAACCTCTGAGGCGATAAATATAAACGATACGTCAATAAATGGGGTATGAAAACCTCTCATCGATCGCTAGACAAGTTTCGGTCATCGGAGGCCCATAAATTGTGACACTCCTTATTTTAAATCATCCTCGCAATTTACTCGACTCCATGATGAAGCTTTAGTAGCCAACGGTAATGCTACTATAGGAAGTCAGTTATTTTGTATTCGCTATTCAAATATGATACTTCATTTAATATATAAAACGTTTCAAAATACATAGAAGGACAAAAAAATGTCTTTACAGGCAATAAAGATATTCCGCGAGGGAGGTGCCGGGCGGAAAAGTGTTCAACACCGATGCGGCATTACCCCGCTGTATTGCGATTGCTATCCGCTGAGTCAAAAACGACGTGGAACGTGGCTCCCCGGTAGCTTCCCGAATTCGACACCAATAGAATGGACCAAAGCCAAACCGTCGCGGCCGAAGGAGCCGAGACATTCTACCGCCACTGCTTGAAACAAATATCGGTGTTCAAGCCCGGAGTACTTCGCTTTTTTCTTCGACTCAGCCTGGGTGGCGGCCCAGAGAGGGGCTGCAGATGAAGACACCAAATATGACGGAGCCAAAGGGTCAGTGCGGGTAAAGTCCCACACCAACGATTTTCCGCCAGTCCATGGAACAAGGGACATTCCATCAGGCCACTTCCCGGCGTCGCGCGAGAGACCCGGAGGCTCCAGAATGGATGGAACACCCGCGGAAACCAGAGCACGTTTAAGAATATCATTAACGGCACCGTGCCTGGAAAGCCGTCCGGAACTCTTCTTACAGCTCAGGCCGTGTGTCCCGTCGACCTGAGCACCACAATTACACGTGTGAGGCACGCAGATGCGGGCCCCCAAACGCAGACTGACCGCAATCCGAAAGGAATCATCGTCGAGGTCGGTTCCGAGAGAAGGCGACGGAAGCGCATTCAGCCAAGAACCGGATTCGTTCGAGCTAACCGAGAGAAGACGGGCTTTATCGCGATCATTGACTGCGCCATTGGAAAGTAGCTTCGCGGTACTGTCATTAACCGGTCCTTCCCATACTCTTTGATGACTCCAATGGTCTGGAGAAGGTAAAACAGCCTCTGTCAAAAGTTCCCAATGGCGAAGAGCATCGCGAAAAACCGGGTCCGGAGAAGAAGCAAAATAGGGCGGAAGAATATTTTGCACTAAATCAGCGACGCTGGAGGCCGACGACAAAAACCCCTGAAGCGCGAGTTTTGAGGCATGACGAATTCCAAGGCCGCCTTTAGCCACGGGAAGTGACGATTGTTCCCAAGGAGCCTCATCCATAAGCGTATTGGAAGACCTGAGGCCATCTTCACAAAGCCACGCAGGAGCGCTGCGGAGAAGATACGACAACCTCGGAATGGCCAAAGAGTTTTTAAGCAAGAAGAAACCGTGATGCGCCGAGATGTGCTCGAGGTTTCTCGCCATCACCTTTAAAGCCTCAGTCTTACTAGCTAAGCAAGAGGAAATAGCTTCAGTAGATAGGGGCGCACCGAGGAGCACGTAATTTGGTCGAGACAAAATTTTCATTCCAGGTGCTGCCGCGGCGAACATAGATTTAAAATGCTGTTCGGTAAATCCGCCCGGGTTAAGAATTAAGAGCTCGCATTTCGACGGGTTTACTTCAAGGCCAATGTCTGACGAAAGCTCCTGTAGAAGATGAAGATCTTACAAGACGACATCAGGAACATCACCCAAAGACGAATCATCCAGGTACCACGTATTAAACTCTGATTGCATACGGCAAGCCACGTTCTGCACGAGAAGGCAAAAAGTGCCGAACCCAAGGGATCACCTTGCTGGACACCCCGTTCCGAAGAAATAAGAGCCTCCCCATAGGTAAGATGCGTCGGGGCCTTATAGCATTGCCGTAAAAACAAATACAATTCCGGATGGTCCTTGTAAACCCACTCAAGGAGACGATCATGTTGAAGGCGTTCAAAAAATAAATTTTTAGGAGGACCTTTGGATCTGGATGTGGATGGTTAACAAAGCGGCGAGCAGCGTGGGAAGTGGCTTCGGCTCCACCCGGAGTACCAAAGCCCAACTGCATTGGGCGAAGAAGTGGCCCAAGCGTTGGCGCCATGTGTGTGCACCCAAACTTAGCGACAAGATGGCGAAGGGTGTTGCCGACAGCTACGGGACGTATGCCCCCGTCTTTCTTTTTTAGTGCGCACAAAGAGGCCCCATATAGAATGGGGCAAAGCTCCGATGGAACTTGGCCAGCGAGCATGAAGTTGTAGAGGTTGGATAGAGAATTCAGCAAGCTTTCACCGGCCGAAACCACTCCAGAGCCAATCATATCCTTCAAATGTTGAGGACGCAAACAATCCAGACCCCCCGCAGAGCCAGAAGGGAAAGACAGTACAGTGGCCTTGACCTGGGAGGCAGCCACATTAAGTACCGGGAGGGCTGATAAATCAGCCGCTTCGAACGCGTAATCTTGGTGGGCGGTACCAGAGGGGTGTTTGCATTGTAGGATGTCGAACGTTGCAGAGTCATTGGGCACGAAAGAATCCTCCGAGTAGACGACGCGAACTGCGCCGGTGACATCTCCATCGGCAAGCTTAGCGGCCACGAGCCCACGACCTTACCAATAGTTTTTTTTGCGTGACACTTTTTTGGCGCGAGGCTTGTGAATTGCGCGAACGGGAAGGGTTAACTGGATCCTCTTGAAAGCTTTGGATGTTACTTTTAACCGACGTTGTCAGGGAAACATAGAATACTTAGTCATAATACTTTATCTTGGAGATGTTCGAACTACTACTTTGGAAACCTCACTGTGTCAGAATTTATAGCCCGGTGTACCTAGTAACAGAGACCATACCACCGGAGGCCTATCATCATAGTGACCTACGCCCGCGTCCACCTAGCCCGGACAGGTGACAAATCCAGTATGTGTAGTAGTACCCTACTACCGATGGTCGCCCCTTTGACGCAAGCCACTCAACCCAGCAGAAGGTGCAGCAATAGGTGGACCAATTCCCACTTCGCACACAGCAGTGGGATTAAGAGTGGATGCTGTAGCAACTCCAACCGACACCCTACCTACGTAGGTAAAGAGTCAAACCCTTTGGAGAGAGCTCCTAAAGGGTAACGACGAGCACACAGCAGCTCCAAAAGGCCGGGAAACAGGACCGCCGTGCCCTTATACGGAGGCCCGCCACCCCGCAGCAGGCAACCCAATCCGCCGAGGTGGCCAGTTTGCACGGACCCTCTCCGTTAGCCTGAGCCAAAGCTCAGTATCCAGCCCAAACCTGACCGAAGTCGGAGGTGGAGATAAGACCATTTGATCAGAGCTTACATCTCCCAGTGTCGCAGTGCGCCACCGCCCTTATGGGTAACAAGAACCGGACCCCGACTCTCCGGTAAAGCCACCAGTTATTGCACACTCTAACCCATTGAGGGCCACTTTGGAAACGTCAATCGGAGGTTCCTTAAAGGCCTAGTATTTCTTCTGTCTGTTTTCTTCCCGCCGCGCAAATATCCTGGTGGTAGGCCAAAATGTTCCGCGATAGGCCTACCACCAGGATATTTGCGCGGCGGGAAGAAAACTTAAAGGAAAACAGGCAGAAGAAATACTAGGCCTTTAAGTCGTGACAACTGTGACATAGCAGACGCTGTCTTAGTTTACTTAGTTGTATACCCTCAAATTAGTATCAGAAGAAAAAGCGCCAGTATGGATTTTGCGATTGTGTCCAGACGACTCTTAAGAATCACAACTGTCATCCATTTCATCCACCAAGCACTCAGATGTGAAACGTCGTTTTGACTTTTGTAAATGGCTTCGCTCCATATCTCAGAAAAGCCATATTTTTTTTTAATCTACTCTTAAAATCCGTCGGGAGTTCATTTTCTCGAGAGGGACCTTTCTATGTAGTGATGAAATTCTCAGTGAGGATTTTCGGGGTGTTCAAATTGAAATTTTTGCATTTTGCATTTTGTGGGTTTGATATGTCGGCAAACCTTTTCAAAATGTTTTACTCTGGTACAATCATCGCAGCCCTTGTAGATAAAGTTCGTCTGCTATTAACTCCCCAGTAATCATAGATGGCGATATTCAGTTACTTACTCACTCAGAAGCAGACGAACATTCGTACAGTGTCACCGCTTTATTTCCCACGCTGTCAGCTGCAGTTTGAGTTATGGAGGTAAATTTCGTAATTTCTTAAATAATCTGCGTGTAAATATAGTAATTTCTTAAATAATCTGGGTGTAAATATAGTAATTTCTTAAATAATCTGCGTGTAAATATAGTAATTTCTTAAATAATCTGCGTGTAAATATAGTAATTTCTCAAATAATCTGCGTGTAAATATAGTAATTTCTTAAATAATCTGCGTGTAAATATAGTAATTTCTTAAATAATCTACGTGTAAATATAGAAAATTCTTAAATAATCTGCGTATAAATATAGTAATTTCTTAAATTAGCTACGTGTAAATATAGTAATTTCTTCTACGTGTAAATATAGTAATTTCTTCTACGTGTAACTATAGTAATTTCTAAATATACTAAAAGGTATACAAGTCAAGTTTCTTTAAAAATGATACAGAAATTTTACACGAAAATCTTAGTTAAGGTTAAATAAAAATTCCTCTCGAGAGGAGCCTGGCGAGAAAGTGTTTCCCCGCTGCACGGCAATGGCGATGCGTTGGATGAGGTGACGTCGCGAATTTTCCAGCCTATTGCATGAACTAATGTCAAGCCGTCACGCCCAAAGGAACCGAGAGTTTCGACATTAGGTGGGTTTACTGATGTATAACTGGGTAGTAAATCACAGGGGCAGGGCGATGTTAGGATTTTGTTTTTAATTTCAGAAGTTCTTGAGATGGCGCCACTAGTACGTTTTCGCTACAATTTAGGAACTATAGGCGCCATCTCTCGATTGAAAGAAGCTAAAAAATCCGAGTTTTTGCTTACCCCTGTAAAGCAAACTCTGCGTCGAACGAACTGTAAACCGACAGGTATGATGGCGCTAAAGGGTCGGTGCATGTGAAATCCCACACTTCATGTAAATATAGTAATTTCTTAAAATAAACTTCATGTAAATTTTGTAATTTCTTAAATACACTTCATATAAATAAAGTAATTTCTTAAATAAACTTCATATAAATAAAGTAATTTCTAATAAAAAATTCCATGTAAATATAGTAATTTCTTAAATACACTTCATGTAATTATAGTAAATTTGAAATTTAGTAAAATCTTTTTTTAAGGCTATTAATAGTACGCTACACACAAATGGCTTGCCAGCAGACCTACTACGCCTAATAACCCGGCCACATGAATTAATGGCATAAAACGTCGTTATATGATTTGGGCCTAAGGTAGTGGCTATGAGCTTAGCAGATTATTTTTATTATATCGTAAACTATTAAAAATTTACTAACTTTCAAATTTAGCATTGAACTAAAATTATAAAACTTTCAATTTTCAACTACTTACTACTACAATTTTTATTACCCTAATAAATTTTAATAAGATTTTGTTTTTTACAAAAACTAATTTACAAATTACTAAATTGGTCATAGTAATTTCCTATAATGAAATATTAAGTATTTTACTATATTTTGAAAGATATTAATGTACTTAAATAAGTAATTTCGTAATTGTATGTTTTTGGTAATTTATAATTTATTAAAAACCAAAATTTAATACGTGGATTTCTTAGTGCATTGTCAGGAAAATGGTTGTGCTTAATAGGTTTCGTTACTTAAGTGTTTAGTAAATTTTTAAATATCTTCAATATTAAATAAGTCATTTACTTAATTACTAAATGAGTAGATCCCTTAATTACTAAATGAGTAGATCCCTTAATTACTAAATGAGTAGTTCCCTTAATTACTAAATGAGTAGTTCCCTTAATTACTAAATGAGTAGTTCCCTTAATTACTAAATGAGTAGTTCCCTTATTTACTAAATGAGTAGTTTCCCTAATTACTAAATGAGTAGTTTCCCTAATTACTAAATGAGTAGTTTCCTTAATTACTAAATGAGTAGTTTCCTTAATTACTAAATGAGTATTTTCCTTAATTACAAAATGAGTAGTTCCCTTAATTGGTAAATTAGTCGATCCCTTATTTGGTAAATTAGTCCTTCCTTTAATTGGTAAATTAGCCGTTCCCTTAATTTGAAAATTGGTCGTTCCGTTAATTAATAAATTAGCCGTTCCCTTAATTAGTAAATTAGTCGTTCCCTTAACTACTGAAATATTAATTCCTTAACAGCAATTTATAAAAATAACGAAGATTGATAATTGAGATTAGACCAATCAAATCCTTCAAATTTTTTCCAGAATTGAGGTACCTTTTTATTATGAACTTCTATAACAATACCTCACATTTTCAGATTTGTCTCGCCAACCCTAAAGCCGCTACTGAATCGATCCATATTTAAAAGTTTTTGATTGAATAAAAAATATGAAATGGTGTTTGTTGCCATCATTCTGAAAATATTATATTTGGTAATGGCGACGGGTGATGTGACTAGGGCTAATCCCATAGCATTAGGAAGAGTATAACCCATCAGCAATTGACTTTGTCCCGGGGTGCTCGCGTAGCTTCACTATTGGCGTTAGCGAGTGACATACTATTAATTAGGTTAAAGCGTCTAGGGGTATGCTTAAGACTAAGATTAAGGATATAAGATTGAAGAATGCCTTTTAAATTTAATTAAAATAAAATGAAATGTTATAAAGCGCTAAGTTCACTTTTAAACTTTTACAAACTATAGTAACTAAATCAAATAACATTACTGGTATATAAATCAGAGGTTTGGGAAGGTACTTCCCTTGAAATGGCCATAGGGCCTAAAATACGAAAGATACTTATATTTCCATTGTCCAAAGTCCTATGACTTGCGATGTCTTTGACTGATTTTCTTCGTAAAAGTTTAGGAAGGGTAACAAACAGTGGCGGCGTAAGGGGGGCGAGGGGGCGGTTCGCCCCGGGTACCAGGGTAGCCAGGGGGGGCATCGGAAAAGCTTGAGGGGGATGCAAATCAAAACGATAACACTTGACGAATGTTTTCGGGCTCGAGGGGGGGGGTGCAAAACGAAGGACCAGTGAAAACTTCTGCATGGTCCGGGGGGTTGGCACAAAACATTGCCGCCCCGGGGACCCAGCCTTCTTAAGCCGCCACTGGTAACAAAGGGTCGTACACATGTAAGAAACGGGGACGGTCTCTCACAAAGCCTCAAAAGTAAAACCAGTCCCGAGCCGGACATCACAAAGTGAAAAGCGAGAACGGGGAATAAAAGGACCACAGGGGCGGCTGAAGGGCCGGGCAACCCGGGCAACTGCCCGGGGCGCCGGTTTGAGAGGGGCGCCGAAATTGAGTTGCGCGCCTTTTTGGTTTACCAAGAATTGGATTTGTTTATAAAAGTTTTAAAGAAAGCATAACATAATTCGAAAAATCTTTAGCTAATTAGAAATACAAATCGCTTTCCCAACGAAAATGCCCAACATCGTCGATGAACGTTTTTTCTGGGGATGTTAATTTTCCGGAAAAATAAAATGCGGAAAAATTTCCAGAAACGTTCCGGAAACTTTTCCGAATTGCGTTTATCCAGCTTTATGATAAATAAACTAGCAGGCCATCTTCAAGAATTATATTTGTTTTTTAGGCTCTTATGAACCGGCATTCAATCTTCTAAAATGCATTTAAACCGTTTTAGATGGCTAGTTCCAAAACAGTCTATCGGTACGATTTAATCTGTCGTGTGTCCGTGGTTACAGTTAGTCTCTTCTATTTTACGAGCACGCGCAGAAAGCCATTTATTAGTTTTAGTTTAATAGTTTTAGTTAGATAAAAATTAATTAGAGTCACGTTGAATTGAATTAAGATGTCCGAGAAAAAGAAGCATTCTGGTTGTTTTTATAAAAAAAAGGAAATGAAGAGAAGCCGTTGAAGCAGAAAAGCAAAGCGACAGCTTTAAAAAAATCCGCAAAAGTTGTTAAAGCAATTAATGTAAGGAATAAAATAATTAAGTTTACTAAGAACAAACCGTGAGTTAAAAATAAAAATATACATTATTGTTATCTTTAACTCACGGGTTCTTCGTAAACTTACTTCTTTTATTTCACGTGTGAAGTTTACGCGGTTTGGCAGGGACTTCAGGTGGTCCGGGAGAGAGTTCCAGTCCTTGATGGAGGAGGGAACAAATGTGTGCTTCCGAAGCTTAGGGGGGGGGCGCACGCATCCACGATGATTTGTATGCGCGATTCTTGAAAGCGCCCCATTCGCTTTATGGATGATGGAGTTTATCGCCACAAGACGTTTGATGCGGCGACGCGACGTGAGAGTGGGCCAGTTAACATTCTTAAGTACTTGTGAGATACTGATGTCCCACGAGTACCCGACCGATGTGGCAAAACGTACGGCGTTTCGTTGAACCATTTAAAGTTTGTGGGTTTCCGCCGCGGTGTGTGAGCAGTACTCCAAAATCGGAGTGACGTAGGTTTTTATATGGCCGATGCTTTCGTGGGAAAGGAGCAGCCGCGGACGGTTCGGCTGAGGAAGCCGAGAGCTCGGTGGGGCCTAGAGACAGTCATAGAAACGTGGACATCCCAGGAGAGCGTGGCAGTTGAACTCTTGAACGTGATACCCGAAGGAGGTGGGTATAAACCCTAGGCGGTGAAGGCTTAGCACTTTGCATTTTTAGTTTAGTTTCAGCTTCCAGTGGCAGCTCCAGTCAAGGTCCAGCTGCAGGGTGGCGTGATCGCCAGGGCAGCAAATTGCTCGAGACAGGGTGACGTCGTTGCCGCAAATGAACCAACGAGAGAATACACCAGAGCCTACGTCATTGACATAAATTGTAAAGAGAAGAGGGCCAAGTACTGAGCCCTGTGGTACGCCTGAAGTGACGGGATACCAATATGACTCGGCACCAGGAAGGACTACACGGAACTCACGCCCCTCCAGATAGGAGGCTAGCCACCGTAGAGTGGGGCCGCGTACGCCGTAGCTATGTAGTTTCGAAAGAAGACGCTGATGAGGCACCGTATCAAATGCCTTTCTGAAGTCTAGGAAGACCACATCCACTTGGGGGGTGGTTTCCAGACCGGTGCACCAAGCGTCCACGCTGGAGTGGAGCTGGGTTTCGGTACTGTAACCGCGGCGGAAGCCGTGCTGGGCTGGAGTAATGGCATTATTGAGCTCCAAGTGGGTGGTGACGGAGGAGGTGACAATGTGCTCAGCAACCCTTAGGAGTTGGGCCAACCGGGAGATTTGTCTGTATTACTCAGGATCATCTAGGGGCCATCCCTTTGTAATCGGCGTTACATTGGCACGCTTTCAGTCCTGGGGGAGTGTGGCTGTGGAGAGAAAGCAAGCAATCATGTCCTCCACTGGAGAGGCCAGCGGTCCCGCGCAACGTTTCAGGATTTCCGGGTGAAGTCCATCGGGCCCTGGCGCTTAATGGGGATTTAGCTGCTGAAAGACCTTTAGGATTCCCGTGCTTGATATTGTGATATCTTCCATAGGTGGAGGGGGAGACCGTGGGGAGGGGGGGATACCAAATCTGGATGAGATGTTGCGTGAGCGGTGTGAAGTAAGACCGCCTCAGAGAGGGTAGCCTTAAAAGTGTCCCACTTGTCACACATCCTGGTTTGGGAGGCAAAGTAACTGGAGTTCAGCGGAGATAGCTTCAGTCTCCGCTTTGCCGATCGCTAGGAGGTGCGGGGGGCAGTCTAGGTGGTGAGGGGAGAGCTGGCAGAGTGAATTGAAGGAAGTCGTGGTCCCTGAGACCTGGGCGGTGTATCACGTCGCCAACAACTCCTGGGGAAGACTAGAGCGCTAAGTTGAGAATGCTTTCACAGAAAGACGTAGTGCTGGTAGCACTTAGAACGTGCTGCGTGTAGTTGCACGAGAGCACAGTGCACAAGAACTTCGAATCGAGAGTTAAAGGGGTTTGTAACAGATCCCACTCTATGGATTTTTAGTTGAAATCGGCAACTACTAGGATATCAGAGCCACACTGGGATAGCTTTTCAAGTAAGGTGTTGACCCGGGCAGAATACGACTTATTGGACGAGGGGGGACGATAAACGCAAGCGACCCTCAGACATTTGGATCCCATAGTAACTCGCACTACAACCGTCTCAACGGTATCCTCGGAGCGCACTGGATAAGATTTTATGCTATTGGCGACCGCGATCAGGACACCACCATCGTGTCGATTTCGGTCGTGACGGTATACGGCAAAGTCCGAGCCAAATATTTCCGAGGAATTTATCGAGGAGTCCAGTTTTGTCTCAGTTATCGCGACAATAGCAGGGCGGAGAGTTGAGAGGTAACCTCGGAAGGCTGAGATTTTAATGCAGAGCGATTCCATGTTGGCGTAGAGGAGAGTCCGTGGAGACCGTCGGGACAGTCAGGCCTACACGGTCGCTGAACTGTAAGTGTTTTTTGGCACTGATAAATTCAGTATGGACATTATAGTTAATGTACTTAAGGTATATTAGTCTTGCCACCTTAGTGTTTCAAGCTCCATGTAAAACGACCATGTACCATAAAGAAAGTATTAAATATGTTTACACAAAGTATTTAGAAAGTGATTAAAGGGATTATTTATTGTTATGAAAACCGTAAATTTATAACACGGACATGGTAATGTTTTTTACGGGGGGGGGTTGTTTAATTTAGTTTCAAAATAACAGGGGCGCCAAAAATACCCCTTGCCCGGGTGAAAAAAATTACTTGAGCCGGCCATGGTCCATGGCCATAAGCCCTCTAAACCATATTGGAGAAGACCCGGACCGAGCTTTGATTGTAGAAGTGCCAAGAGTCAAAAGGACGACCAGCGTTCACCTGTGACAATTAGAAATTAAACAAAAAGAGAAATGATAAGCAAATGTTGGAGAATGACTTCCAATAATTATTCAATTATTCTGCTTAAGTGAAGTAAGTAATTGTGTTTGTGTAGGTTCTTTGAAATATATATAAAATGTAATAATATGATAAGATTTGATATGATAATATTATAAAGCTAAATATAGAAAAGGGAATATTTGACATTGCTTAGTATTATATTGACTCCATATTTAAGTGAACATTCCCTCAATGAGTTGATAAAACCTAAAAAATCATGCTCCCGAGCTCCCAACTTGATACATCATGTTCATTAATATCCCTAACAATGTGAGGAACAGCCAATGCCTATTTTCTGGACCACCCAGTGATCAAAATGATACAGCGACAGCAACAACACAATATCAACTACCAAGGGGGGTATAATTTTTCTTTATGTCGACAGCTTACTGGCAGAAACACAAGCCATTGATTCTAGATCTCTATTGACTACTTTAAGATTGGAGATGAAATATTTGGAGAGAGATGGCACGTGTTTCTTAATAGTCAATTGGTACTAAATTCAAATATCACAATAGTGCATACGCGGGTTGTGGAGTTCCGTAACTTTCCAAAAAAATCTAAATTAAAATTATGATTTCTTAATGTATTCATAAACGGGGGCTAACAAAAATAATCCAACGCTCTGCAGAAGAAAATGAACACAGTTCGTAGAAGTTTCCAGGGTCGAATATCAAATATGTGGAGCCAGATGGTGCTTGTTTCTGATTCTTAAATTGGTAATAAATTCCAATATCAGTATACTCCGTACGCGGATTGTGGGATCTCGCGAATTGGCCACAAATCGCACTTAAAATTAAGATATCTTCATTCAACCAAAAACTCAGTAGGCAACTGAAGAGGACTTATTATAAATATAATTTTCAACCAGATCAAACCTAATTTAAGAAATGTAAGTCCAAAATTCCTAAAAATCATTAAAATGGGCAAATGATCGACTTATTGGGCTCCAATTTCAAATATTTGAATTCGTCCACCAAGGGTTTCATACTGATTGCCGACTCTTCAGAGAGATGTACCATTTTACCGCAAACGGTTCGAAAACGGTGGCGGCATTGCCTACACAATACGTGAAACAAGTCACCAAAATCCTTTTCGACCGAACAAACTTTGTACCTTTTAGAGTGTGCTTTACGAATTTATTATGGACATCTTTTTCCCGAGGGGTAAGACACTCTGCGAACTCGATGTACTCTGCCGTACCTTTGACAGTGCTAAATGGAACTCGCGAACTCTTGAAAATATGTACCTTTACCAGTGCTAAATGCACGAACTCGGTGTACAGATTATATGAGACTGTCTTACCCAGGGGCGTAGGAACCGGGAGGGGCAGGGGGGGGCAATGCCCCTCCCTATAATTTTGCTGGGAGGGGCAACTAATGTTATTTCCCCCTCCAACCTTTGGTCAGTTGAAATCTTCAAAAGGATCAAATTATCATTTTAAAAGCATATACAGTTTATAGAACCTCAACTGTGTTTAAATTTCTTTTCCCGCCAATTTACATAGTAGTAAACAAGTACACATGCATTCGGAGAAGCTACACTCCATTAAAAATTAAAAACCATTCTCCAGACCCCTTTTCGTTTATCTTTGCCCCCCTCCAACATCTAGAACGTTCCTACGCCCCTGGTCTTACCCCTCGCTTTTTCCTGCCACCTACCAGTAATGTAAAGTTAAAAAAAGCGATTGATGGATACATCAAGAAAATATCAAAACTCTACGATATATTGCTTTGGAGAAAAATGCCAGAATCGACCAAATTTTGAAACCATACGTTTGAGACGCTTCATACTTAAATATATTTATCGACTTCTTATTATAAATTCTACTAATATAATTGAAATCTCAAATAATTTTCCCATGCGCTACCTCCACGAATGAATGAATGAATAACTTATGCTTCAATTAGGACTTACGTAATCTATATAATATAAGGCTTATCGGCCATCCTATAAAGTTTGGAATCGAGGCGTTTCTTACGTTTATTTTCTAAATATTTTATAACGTTACCGATCGAGGACCAACCGACCAAACAGAAATCTTATCCAAGGTTTATTTCTTCTTCTGAATTTATAAGATGGACAACGATTTTCGTATTAATAGAGACTACTGTAAATTTTTATTTTGGAATATTTAATTTCCGTTTCAGAAGTAATTTCGCAGAACGATAGCAATTTAGTGTTTACATTCTAAAGGTATTTAACTTATTTCAAGTAGCGTGACAAACAACAAGGATTAAAAATGATGAAAACGACAACTAAAGGTATTCCAGAAATTTGCGAACTTTATAAAAATTGTGACTTCGGCATGTATGGAAGGCAAATATAGCTTCGCCCCGTGACAAATTTCCACGCTAGCGAGGGGGGGGGGGCAGGGGGCATTATATATATATATATATACCTTGAATATATAATCACCTTGAAGACCTGGTTCAAGGTCATTGAAATTTTCATTGTCATTTGGCCCCCTGCACCCTCTACGTAACCTACAAATTTCAAATTTTTACATAAGACACATTTTAAATAATTGGCTCTGTATTGTTTTTTAGTTAACACCCTGTATATATTCATTAGATATTTTCAATAGTTGAGTCACTTACCCGTTTGCTTAATTCAATTCAAACTGAAGTAACTGAATCAACAATTTCGTCAAAAATTTATAACAGAAAACCTGACATAACAAAACCTGGAAACCAAAGGTGACTTTCTCGTAAAATTTATTTACAGATATTTCTATATCTAAAGAAATTCAATACTCTATGGACAACCGTGCAATGATGTTTTTAGTCATTTGAAATATCTACGATGAATTTGATTTACTTTCGAATTCAGACCCGTTGAATTCACTTTTATTGTAAAGGTACAAGGGTACATTAATAACCCAAGGCACCACCTTAGGTTCAAGTCATGGAGCGACTTTTAATTAACTTTTATTGTACTAAATGGAATTTGCTAAGTGTACCTAGATCATTCGTTATTAATTCCCACACTTTTAATGAGAAAATTTATTCATTTGATAGCTAGATTATTTTGGGGTAACCAGTACGTAGCGCCTGTTAAAGAAGTGTGAAACAGGATGTCACTGAAATTTAATTACACACAATCCCTCCGATGTATTAAATATATTTCGAATATTAAATTAAAATTTGAAGAATATTTCAGTCATCCTGTACATAAAATCAATAAGCACATTCTAGCAAGCCTTGTCTAAATTTCACCAAAGTGAGCGCTAAATCAACCACCTTCTACAATAACTCAATCACAACGTTTTCACATCAATCACCTTGATCATTAGGAACAAAATTTAAATAACCCTGATAAGCACATATAACAACCTAAAAGGGATTTTTACCAAAGGCAGCACTTTCTTAACAATCTAAGGCCTTAACAACGAGGCTAACATTTCACCTGCTAATTCTAACAGTGAAAAATCAATTTTATCAATGAACACCATAACGGGGCATGAGTCGATGACGATATCCCTGGCCTAACGAATCATAGCCAGCAGCCTGTATAACAAACGTGCCCTTAAAACCACGCCGAATGATATCCAACACCCTTAATCCAAGCAGCCACTTGCACTTTTTTTTAAAGAAAAGCCATTTGAAAATGCCATATTTTGATCAAATTTTGACTTTTACATTAAATTTTCAGCAATTGTATTTATTAGAGACTTTCCAAATTTTAAAGTAACGTCTAGGACAATCTTACACATATATTGCAAAAATAATTTCTTAAAAATTCCGTAAATAAAACGTTTGACCCCCTAGCGTCACTCAGAGGAAAATGCTGCATATTTTCAGACTCTACACACAAAATCATATAATAATATAAAATAACATGCTGTATTTCATAGATATCTAATTTGGTCCCCAAATAGTCGATTTCAAAACACTGCGGAGGCAGCGGCGTCATCGGCTACATTGTACGTAGTACACACAAATTTCTTAGGGATTGTGTGTAAAAACTAGAAAACCCAAAACGTATTTCACGAATTTTTAAGTTAATACGAATTTAAAAAGCCCAAATCTTGAAACGATCTATCACATTAGACGATTTGTCGCGCGAGATTTAGGTAAGCCTCCAGTTCGAGTAGTTTTCAAAAGATTTAGCGTTATAAAATCCATTTCCAGAGAAAGGTAATCGCTTACAAATGGAAGTATAGCACGCTATTTTATTATCGCGGCTCTTATCAACCCACATCGCGACATTGGCTATATGTTTAACTAGCTACCGCGCGTTCAAAAGGTCAACAGGCTATTAGAAATCGCGTTATTTCCTCCGAGCTAAACACTCGGCTAAATGAGAGTCGTGTAGCGTTGTTTAAAGAGCGGCGGTAAAAAGGGTTAATAATATTCGTAAAAATAAAACTTGAAAAACATTAAAGAAACGCAAAAAGCATTGAAATGAAATAGAGCCTGAGGCAGCTGACTATAAACAGAGCGCCGCTCTTTATTCCTCGAAGTAGAAAGAAAAAAGCTAAGCGAGAAAAAATGCCATATTCCTCATTTCTTCATAGATGGCGACTCCGGAACGTAAACGCCCTAGCTTGTACAACACCACTTTCGTGGTCTCGTATCGAAGACGGAAAGGCCAACGTTAGGGAGCGGTTGCGAGCGACTAGCTCGAGGGCTCGGGTCGTAAATGGCCCATAAGAAAACGAAGTGGCCCTTTTCATGTCTTTTCTTACGAGCTGCCCAATCTACGAGCAATGCACTTATTCCAGCAGCTACCCCCGCGCAACTCTTGCCTTGTCCCACATAAGACGAGCTTCAAACAAGTGGTGCCCATCATTTCTGCCGGGGCTGAGTTAAGCCTCTCGTTCGAAGGAAATTACGACCAAATTTAAATTGGATACGCGTTCTTTGAGTTGGGATCTACGCTTTTAATCAGTCTCGGAGATTTATATCTATATAACTGCTCTAAAAAGTAACGTTGCTTTCTAAAAGATATTTTAGTGACACTAATATAGCTAATTATTTAAGCTTTCAAATTATTTCGAAAACAATGTATGAAATATTATAAACACTCTCAAGGCTAGTTCCCACTTGGCGAATTTTCGAGAAGAATCAAATTTTCGCGCAATGAAAAAAGACGCGTTTTTTTCGGTCGCTGGGGAAGCGGTTCTCACTTTAGCGCGAAAATTTAAAAACGTTGAAAACAACTCGTGCGGGTTTTTAGTAATGTTTTAGGCCTAACATAAAACATCAGTTCAAAATGAACCAAATGGATGTCCCTGTTGATAATTTCAATAAATAAACGATTCTATTCGTGAGATAATTACCTTTACTTCAGTATCTTGGTCAAGTTGGCTGAGCCGCTTTTCTAAAGACCTAGGCTTAATAAGTGACGGACGGGAGCGGAATAGATCGAGGGAACGCGTTTTCTGATTGGCTGAAGCTTTTTATCGCCAAGGTGTGGACGTCAAAAAATAGAACATTCGCTAGATACCGCGGAGACGCAACTTTAGCGGCGAATTTGAAAAAAATCGCAAATTTTATTCGCGAGCGTCAATTTTCAAGGCGCGAAAATTGTTTTTTTCGCTAAGTGGGAACTAGGCTTTACACTCTGGTTTTTACGAAAATTTAAGTTAAATTTATAGGTCACAGTTTCGTTTGCCAGGCACGCGTAAGTTGGATCTAGCTATAGCCAGTTAAAACCCAAGTGTTAGCTAGTTTGTGTCATCGTGACATTAAAACAGGTTTGCTAAGATAATGATTCTCAACGCATTTGGGCAAGTCTTGGTTCGTGAGCGCAAAAAGGGCTTGGTGCGTAGTTACGACTTATGGCTTAATTGGTTAATACTATGGCCAAGGTAAAAATCATAAAGGATTTCAGTTTGCCCATAATGTTTACCTATCTTTAGAAACAAATATTATAAAAACATTTTCAAGAATACCAGTGCTCTTGTAAGGCTCATGCGAGCTACTTAAAATAAACTAATATTGAAATCGTGTTCAATAGCTAGTCTTAGAGGGAACAGAAAACTCCAAGAATGGTGACAACAAGGGTGTTGTCACCATTCTTCGTTAGCCATAAGAATAATTTAACAAAGTCGATTACGTTCACGCTGCTAATCCATATATAATATCTACCACCGTACGTTTTCTACAATGTAATTTATTACGCTGTGTCTATTATTTTAAGGAAATCTTATACGAGACCAAATAAGAGAAGATTGACATAATCTCCGCACTCGTAAGCCTCCTTCGAAAGAGGTGTTCGGGAGCCTCGCGTGACCTCACTCACTCGCCCGAAAAAGCGCCATCTTTTGAAAGAGTAGGCTTAGCTCGTAAATGGAGAACCCTTTGTTATCTAGAGTTAAAAGATCGTCGAGATTCGATACAGGCAAATCCTATCCGCGGCCTCTCCTCATTGTTCTCCTTCCATCCCGCCTTCGCGTCCGACAAACAACCCCGCACGTTGGACGATACGAATCTCGTCAACATCGGGAAAGTTCTTTACCGACAAACGTTACATCGACAGTACGTAGTGGAAGAGAGAGCGAGTATTGACTTTAAACTAATTCAATTTTCAAAGCGAATCAATCGTATCTATTTTTGGAGCGAGTTAAGACGAAGCTAATACGAACCAGTTTTAGATACATTCTGGCAGTCATTATCAAAGAAAAATTAAACTTTGAAAAGCATCCGTACTTACGCTATTTACTGCAACGGCTTCTAATTTTGCTCGCGAATATAAAATAGCTTTAGGAAGAGGTTGCAGCTAAAATCCGATCCGCTTAAGCGTCGCTCGCTATGGCTACTAGCGACCATGTATTCGAGTTAGCAGTGAATATTAAGCCGCAAATATAGCTTCCGTTCTCGTGATTCGTGGAAAATATTCTCCGCCTACGAAAGAAGAGGCCGAAGCCTGAGATGGTACCCAAATGTCATTCCCCTTAAACCGGAAAGACTATCTCACTGACTCGTAATTTGTTTTTAAATCAAACCCTTAATATAAGCTAATACGCGCAGTTATTGGAAATTTTTTATTTAACGTTTCTATTCAAGTAACAAATTTGTAATCCCAGTTAAACAAAACTTCATTTCGCAAAATCCCGCTCCACTGGTTTCAAATTTTTCACTATGAAGGCTTAAGCCTTATAAATGTTTAATAAGTTTGGGATCTGTCTCGCCTCCCAAGAGCCCTTGTTAGGTTTTGATTTCAAATCTATCTGACCTCTACCATGGTCGAAATTTCCTCTAGCACAAGAAGGGCGAAGGAAAAATCGCGTCGGAAGACGTTGGTTTTACGTAACTAATGACTAATGAGATACCGAGCTGCTTACGTTCATTTCTTAGCTTCTTTCTTTCTACTTTGAGGAATAGTCAGTCGCCTTAGTTTTTTTCCATTTCGATGTTTTTTGCGTTTCTTTAATGTTTTTCAAGTTTTATTTTTACAAATATTATTAACCCATTTTACAACCGCTCTTTAAACAACGCTACACGAGTGTTTAGCTCGGAGGGAAACAAGATTTAACTACACACAATTCCCCGATGTTATAATTATATTTTAAATATTAAATTTAAATTCGAACAAATTTTCAATCATCTTGTACATCAACTTAATAAATCCAAGATACATTTTTTGAGTTACCAGGTTTTGGAATCACGATAATCGAAATTAAGTTTGAGACAAACCAAATTTTTCGAGTTACTGGGTTTCAGAAATGAGGTAGCGAAACTAGAAAACGTTCATTGAAATTAATTTTTAGAATAAAAACGAATTTTTCGAGTTACCTCGTTTTGGAAATAAGGTAGCGAAAACGTTCATTTAAATTAATGTTAGGCATATTTTTTGGATTTATCAATTGATACGAAATTCAAATATCATAATAATGCGAACGCGGGTTACCTGTTACCTGGTAAAGAGGTACGTACTACATGGCGGCATCGGCTACACTGTACGTGAAACCAATATACACAAATCCCTTGGATTGTGTGTAATAAATCGAATTCTATTTATTTGAGCTTTTGGGTGCGCCGTATATAGCTAGTTAAATTATGTCGCGATGTAGGTTGATAAGAGCCACGAAAATAAAATTGTGTGCAATACTTCCATATTGATTTTATAATACTAAATCTTTTGAAAACTACTCGAACTGGACGCTTACCCAAATCTCGCCATATGTTATAGGTCGTTTCAAGATTTGTGCATTAAAATTTTGCTCTATAATTGAAGAAAATTGTTTTGTTTGATGTTTTTCTACTTGGAGGAATAAAGAGCTTAATAATGTCCTAATGGATTTCTATAACTTCCGTATCGTAGGATGGTATTCTAAAAATTCAAAGAGTTTAATATTATTTTGTAACATATGGAAATGAGTAAATGTAGAAACTAATGAAGCAAATTAAGAATTTACTTTTGAATCAAATTAAGAATTTACTTTTAAATCAAATTAAGAATTTACTTTTGAATCAAATTAAGAATTTACTTTTGAATCAAATAAAGAATTTACTTTTGAATCAAATAAAGAAATTAATTTTGAATCAAATAAAGAATTTACTTTTGAATCAAATTAAGAATTTACTTTTGAATCAAATTAAGAATTTAATTTTGAATCAAATAAAGAATTTACTTTTGAATCAAATTAAGAATTTACTTTTGAATCAAATAAAGAATTTACTTTTGAATCAAATAAAGAATTTAATTTTGAATCAAATAAAGAATTTACTTTTGAATCAAATTAAGAATTTACTTTTGAATCAAATTAAGAATTTACTTTTAAATCAAATTAAGAATTTACTTTTGAATCAAATTAAGAATTTAATTTTGAATCAAATAAAGAATTTACTTTTGAATCAAATTAAGAATTTAATTTTGAATCAAATAAAGAATTTACTTTTGAATCAAATTAAGAATTTACTTTTGAATCAAATAAAGAATTTACTTTTGAATCAAATAAAGAATTTACTTTTGAATCAAATAAAGAATTTTCTTTTGAATCAAATTAAGAATTTAATTTTGAATCAAATAAAGAATTTACTTTTGAATCAAATAAAGAATTAACTTTTGAATCAAATTAAGAATTTACTTTTGAATCAAATAAAGAATTTACTTTTGAATCAAATAAAGAATTTACTTTTGAATCAAATTAAGAATTTACTTTTGAATCAAATTAAGAATTTACTTTTGAATCAAATTAAGAATTTACTTTTGAATCAAATTAAGAATTTACTTTTGAATCAAATTAAGAATTTACTTTTGAATCAAATTAAGAATTTCGTTTTGAATCAAATTAAGAATTTACTTTTGAATCAAATTAAGAATTTACTTTTGAATCAAATTAAGAATTTACTTTTGAATCAAATTAAGAATTTACTTTTGAATCAAATTAAGAATTTACTTTTGAATCAAATTAAGAATTTACTTTTGAATCAAATAAAGAATTTACTTTTGAATCAAATAAAGAATTTACTTTTGAATCAAATAAAGAATATACTTTTGAATCAAATAAAGAATTTACTTTTGAATCAAATAAAGAATTTACTTTTGAATCAAATTAAGAATTTACTTTTGAATCAAATTAAGAATTTACTTTTGAATCAAATTAAGAATTTACTTTTGAATCAAATTAAGAATTTACTTTTGAATCAAATTAAGAATTTACTTTTGAATCAAACAAAGAATTTACTTTTGAATGAAATTAAGAATTGAACAGCGCGTGCCAACAAAATAATTTAAATGTTTTAATTTTGCAAATTCCAATAATACTCATTTGAAAAACTACAAAAAATTTTATTTTGAATATTACTAAAAGATTAATTTTAGAATAACAAAAATTTATTTTTGAAAATTAGATAAATACTTGTGTAATCAAGATAATGCTAGTCATAAAAAACTAAAATCTATTTCTGAAATGTATATATAGCCGATGTATAGGTTACATGGGAGTCATAATCTCGAGCTCGTTTCTGTTAATAGTTAACCGATCTACGTTTGTATCTTTACAATGTTAATAAAGTTGTTTTAAACCTATGCTCGTGTACTTCTTGTAACGGACTTAACAATACTCATTTTAGAATTACTAAATACTAAATTACTAAAATACTCATTTTATAATTACTAAATACTAAAATACTAAAATACCCATTTTAGAATTACTAAATACTAAATTACTAAAATACCCATTTTAGAATTACTAAATACTAAATTACTAAAATAAATATTTTAGAATAACTAAAAACTAAATTAAAATATTATCATTTTAGAATGTTTAAACACTAAATCCCTAATGTTGAAATTACTAAAATACTCATTTTAGAATTTGTAAATATCTAATGTTGAAATTACTAAAATACTAATTTTAGAAATAGTAAATTTCTAATGTTGAAATTACTAAAATACTAATTTTAGAATTAGTAAATTTCTAATGTTGAAATTACTAAAATACTCATTTCAGAATTACTAAATACTAAATTCCCAATGTTGAAATTACTATACTTCCAATTTTGGAATTACTAAATACTAAATTCCCAATGTTGAAATTACTATAATTCCAATTTGGAATTACCTAATATTAAATTCTTGATGTTTAAATTACTAAAATACTAAATTCCTAATGTGGAAATTACTAAAATAATCATTTCAGAATTACTAAATACTAAATTCCTAATGTTGAAATTACTAAATACTAAATTCCTAATGTTGAAATTACTAATTACGAAATTTCTAATGTTGAAATTACTAAAATACTCATTTCAGAATTACTAAATACTAAATTCCCAATGTTGAAATTACTATACTTCCAAATTTGGAATTACTAAATACTAAATTCTCAATGTTGAAATTACTATACTTCCAAATTTGGAATTACTAAGTACTAAATTCCCAATGTTGAAATTACTATAATTCCAATTTGGAATTACCTAATATTAAATTCTTGATGTTGAAATTACTAAAATACTAAATTCCTAATGTGGAAATTACTAAAATAATCATTTCAGAATTACTAAATACTAAATTCCTAATGTTGAAATTACTAAATACTAAATTCCTAATGTTGAAATTACTAATTACGAAATTCCTAATGTTGAAATTACTAAATACTAAATTCCTAATGTTGAAATTACTAAATACTAAATTCCAAATGTTGAAATTACTAAATACTAAATTCCTAAGGTTGAAATTACTACATACTAAATTCCTAAGGTTGAAATTACTACATACTAAATTCCTAAGGTTGAAATTACTAAATACCAAATTTATAATATTTAAATTACTAAATACTAAATTACTAATGTTGAAATTACTAAATACTAAATTCCTAATGTTGAAATTACTAAATACTAAATTCCTAATGTTGAAATTACTAAATACTAAATTCATAATTTTGAAATTACTAAATTCTAAATTCCTAATGTTGAAATTACTAAATACTAAATAAATATTGAAAATTATAATTTACTAAGGTAGAAGCATAATAAATTACTAAGGTAGAAGCATAATAAATTACTAAGGTAGAAACATAATAAATTACTAAGGTAGAAACATAATAAATTACTAAGGTAGAAACATAATACATTACTAAGGTAGAAACATAATAAATTACTAAGGTAGAAACATAATAAATTACTAAGGTAGAAACATAATAAATTACTAAGGTAGAAACATAATAAATTACTAAGGTAGAAAAATAATAAATTACTAAGGTAGAAACATAATAAATTACTAAGGTAGAAACATAATAAATTAATATTGCACCTACCAAACTACTAAAGTTGGAAATCGGGAATTAATATAGGAACTACCGAACTACTAAAGTTGGAAATACTGAATTACTAATGTGGGAAACAATGAATTATTTATGTTGGAAATACTGAATTTCTAAGTTTGATATTAAAGCAGGTTTTTGATGTATTCAATTTACCAGATTTCGACAATTACTAAATTGTTATTTTTCAAATTTACTAAATAACTAAGTTTGCAATTACCTAAAATAAATTCATTGTTTATTTTTCAAATTACATTAAACTATGAAATGACTATTTTTGTATATTAGACAAACTATTAGTCGGAAATTTAGCAAAATTACCAATCTACTCTTATTGCAAATTTTTCTAAATTATTAATATTTTGATTTATTTTAATATTTGGTAGTACATTAGTTACTTTATAATTTAGTAAATTACTAACTTACTTATTTCTGCCAAGTTCAAAGTTGAAATTTTTTTTAAGTTACTAAATTATGAATGTGTAGTGTGTTATTATTCTCGAAACAAATTGTGTATTTAAACAAGATTTCACGGACATTTAAGTGCACACAGTCCCCCGAATTTTTAACTGGTTTTGGAAATAAGGTAGAGAAACACGAAAATGTTCATTGAAATTATTTTTTAGAAAAACCGAATTTTTCGAGTTGCAAGGTTTTGGAAATAAGGTAGCGAAACGCGAACGAGTTAGATGGCGCCTGTAACAATTGATAATAAATTGAAATATGCGTTGTGGGGTACCGCGAATTGGCCAGAAATCTCTTTGAAAATTAAAATTTCTTCATGCAACCAAAAACGTAGTTAAAAAATTATCAATTCTAATTAAAAATATAATAGTCTGCCAAGTCGCTCTTAATTTAAAAAATATGTCACTTTTAATGCAAAATCACCACTAAAATATGAAAATAATTAACTTATTGTTATAAGTTTCCTAAAATTTGTAACGGGCTACCCAGGGCATGCCATATGCTTTCGATTGACCCTTATGGACCTAATTGTTGAAGAGTGATGTGCAATACGGCAGCGGCGGCATTGCATTGGCTACACTGTACGTGGGCTCAGTACACACAAATCCGTATTTTTATAAAATTATTAGTATATAAAAGCGGTTTTAAACAAACGTTACTGATAATATAAATACTTGTAAAGGAATCTAGTTTATCAAGTACTATGATTTGTATACTCCCTATCGTCTAAATAAATGTTTGGTCGCTACAGCGTGTAACTGTAAATTTGTAGGGTTGTTCAGACTTTGCGAGGCGCAACAAACACCAAGTTTGGTTACAAGTCTTAATTTTAACCGTTTATCTATCCTGGCCACTGTTTCAGCAACTCTATAATTAGACTCGAAAATATTTAGGTGAGTACTTAGGTCGTATTTACGCGAAGAAAGCAAACCTTAATTATTTCCAATAGCGTTGTGACCTTTGAACTTTGAAAACGTTTTTAGAAACTCTCCACTTCACTTTATAAAAATTAGTGTTGTCAATTTTACGTTGTTTTTTGTCTCACCGACTCCTCACCAGGTGTCGCGGCGGACGCGCGCTTTTCAATTTCCAGAAATTTCTTTATTTTATTAAAAATTAACCACTCAATATTTTTGGATGCGGTTTTAGCCATAAATTTTAGTTTTTAATGGGCTATAGGGCTATCTAACTGGTTAAAGTTTGACCGTTCCCCTGTAAATAACCCAAAGTAGGATAATTTTTTTTAATTTCAGCGTTTGGTGCGTAATTAAGGCTAACATTTACGAAGGTAAATATAATATCGTATCTAAATAGGTAGTCGTATCGTCGTTTAGTACTTGCACGATATTTGCTCGTTGTAAGCAAGGTATTTCCATTTATTGGTTCTTGATAAATCGAGATCGTACTCTTGGGGCTCTAACATTTGATCGAGATACGTTGAAAGTTGTTTTCTAAGATAATGACTAAAAATACCGTAATTGAGAAAAGCTCTGACAACCATAGTACCTGATAATAATTCACAAACTCTAATGACAATACGATAACCTCAAGTGAAAAATAATTAATAATAATTAAATGATTATTATTATTATTTTTATTTATTACAAAACTATGCAGGAAACCACCGAAGATACGCTTATTCGAAATGCTTATTATGACTCAACATACACAAATAGAACAGAATAAAATTTAAATTATGTTAAATATTTTTAAAATTATTAAATAAGATTATTTAGATATTTTATTTAACATTTTTTAATTAAATTTAATTATCTCAAAAACTTTCAATATGCCCAACATTAAAAGAAATTGAGAAAAAATTAAATTTACCAAATGAGCGATTTCTTTAATTAACCTTATTTTAGTTTACCTGAATAAAAGAAGTATTTTTCAGTTTGTCGATTTAAATGCTAAATATATATTACTAGCGTGACAAAACTATAATTTATGAAAAGCTAATTTTATTTAAATGAAGCACGTGTCTTAAATAAAATATTATACTATTTTATGCGAACGTGATCAAAATAAATAAGATTTTTCTGAAATTTAAAAAATAAAGAAATTGCTATTTGCACCCAAAGTTTCAGTAGCGCCACCAAGCGGAATCTATATGAACTAAGTTTGTGGAGGAATACGAACCGAAGCCTGGTAGCCAAAGCGGCAGGTTTTCGCGTCTTGAAAGAAAAATCTCAAAGGCTTAACCATTCTCGAACTTTCTTCATTTCTTCTTTAGTTTAATAAAGTTATGCAAGTGTTCAGATTACGTTATTAACAAATGGACGTTTAATTGAAGAGGACGTGACAGATGTAGGAAAATCAATAGGTTAGTCTAGCCATTGAATTATGGGCTGAAAAAAGTAACTTATAAATGTAACTTTGGCCTAATAGATTAAAACGCCCCCTTTAATTTATTCTAACGTAACAATTAAATGGCAAAATTTAGCAGTTATTTACCCGTATTTTCATAATGCATAATGGCTTCGTAATCATTTGTTTAGAAATTAGAAGAACACCCAACAATTTTTTTTATTTTATTACCCAGGCCTTGTGCGATTTTAGGAAAAAGTTGTAACCGAACAGAATTTAGCCACATTTTTGAAAAATAAACTTAAAGGATTAAAAACCAATGAATCAATAGATTTAATAGTAAATATTTACGGGAATATATCGAGAGCGCCTTTTTCGGTTTTAAAATTTAACGCGTCTTCGAGTGGAGCCGCCGTTTCGTTTCCCCCACATTCAATATTTTTGGCGTAACGGTTCCGCCATCTAACGAAACTTTTGGTTGCGAATTGCATGTACCACCCTGAAAATTATACGTCATATTCTTTTAGAAAAAAATCATGGCCTGATCGAGCAATTTGAGACAACTTGTATAAAAATAAATATGATATTTGACTTGATGTATGTTGAAAATAACATTGGCCTCACGCTATGGAAAAACTATGACGTCACTGAATTCTTCGAAAAGCTGAGGCTAACGGTAATAGTATGTTGGCTCGCGTGGCATGAAGGACTCGCTACCACCTTCCTACACATTGTAACTCGGCCACCTGTTTAAAAGCATTAATAGTCGCTGGATGACTTGGGCCTAAGGGGGTACCTTGGGTAATAGCCTAGCTGATTATTATTATAATTATTATTATTAAATATAACTTTTAACTTAGTTTTCTTTCGACTATAAATTAACCGCGATTAATTTTACGCAATTAAGGTTATAAAAACAATTCTTTAAATTTATTATGGTTCAAAAATGGAACTTGATGGCTATAGTGCTTCGGCACAATTTGACGTTAGTGGAGAGTCTCTAAGTTTATTAAGACCACAAAAACATTTTCGAAATGAATTAAAAAATTTAATTGAATTTCTCAAATGGCGACCACAATGTACTTTATACCTAAACTTCGTCAATCCCTAAATAATTCCAATTGAAATTACGTAGCTTTATGTAATATAATATGATATGAGCTTTACCGAAGTTAATGCAAATGACCCTTTTAGCAAAACCCTCTTTGAACGAATTATCGCAAACTAATTTAAGTTAGGTAGCGTCATTTCCCCGCGGAAAAATATCAATTTTTAATCTTTGAACGCTACTAGTGAAAATAAACATACCACTTCAGTTTGTTTGTAAAATTTAATTATTTATTTCGATGGATTGCAATATAAAGATATCAAATATTTCGCATTTTATTAAAGGGCAACGCAAGTCGTGATGCGGGGGGGGGGATTAATGTATCATATTTTATAGATAAAAACAGCATCTGCGCATGCGCCTCTAGTGGGGGACCTGAAACGATGGGGGGACTGAGAGCAAGTGATCGCTGGTATTTGGGTTAGAGGGGGGATGAAAGGGGGATTGGCTTATGCGCAGATACCGATTTTTTCTATAAGATACGATTCCCACCTGCATTTTGACTTGCGTTGCCCATTAATATACTTCTTTAATATTTAATAAAGTTTGAGAGTCTTGGAAATCAGAGATTAGAAATTCAAGATAAATCATTGAAATATCAACGAATTTCAAAATTATTATTATTATATTATTAGTCATATTTTAGAATTGTCCTATAAGCAACAAGGCACGTTGGGAAGTCCCAGACCATTAAAAAATAAAGGCATATTTTTTAAAATTTATTTAGGTCTAGGCCTGAATTTACAGTTTTGTATGGGGAATATTTTCATTTATTTACACAACTTCTTCATATAAAAACGAACTACTTTAAGTATATCAACGTGGATTTTCGGTTTCTCCATGATATTGAGTAAACAGTAACGATTTTTCGAGGTCTTTATAAAATAATTCTCAAATACTAGAAAAAAAACGCAGATGTTTTGAAAAAAGTAACGCAAACATAATATTTAGAGGGGTATCGCGTTCGAAATCGGACACGTAAAAAATTTATTCTTCTTGCTCCTGGTAATAATTTGAAATAAATAATAAATGTTACTAAGAGATACGCGTGGAAACATGAAATTTTACCCTCGTCTTAGGTAAAATGGCACGCTTAAAATAGCACATTAATTTATTTTTGAAGACATGCATGAATTAAGTTTAATTGATATGCCTATTGCCGAAATCAATTTTTAATTAGTATCACAGCTCTAGTAGTGTGCCTGGAAATTACTTTACGTCATTTTGATGCTACAGGTGGCATGTCAAATTTCTGAATACAGAAATTTAGATCCAGTTTAACGAATGGAATCTGTTTCGAGTCTATTGTAGGGCAAGGGGAAGCTTCATTCAAAAAACCAATGTTTGCAGGTTAATATTTATTCTCGAGTTTTTACATAAGATCTCGCGAAAATAATGAAGTAATTAGTGGATTTTCAAATTCATTTCAATACACCACCATGTTAGGCTATAGAAACAGGTTAATAAGCCTGCTATACCTCATAATGTAAAGGTATTGTCGCGTGCAAAAACGTAAATTTGAAGTCAGTCAATAATAAAGATTTTTAGGTTGTCAAAAATTTCCATAGACTCGCTTGTTATAATCTTCACAGTCCGCTAGGTGATGAAAAGAAAAACGTTATTCTTAAAAACAAACGCAAACTCAGTATAGAAATCTAAGGTTTGAGAGACATCCTTTAGCGAAGCTACTTAATTAATTAATAGCTACAATTTCGTTTTGAAAAATATCGGTAGATTTGACATTTATACGCTGCAAATCGCTTTAAATATTCAATTATATACCTTTTCCGCCTCTAAAATTCATTCCATGATTCATAAAATATTCCACAGGACGTTTTAAAGAAATTAAAACAAATTGATTTATATATATTCAATGGAATGCCTTACCCTAAAAATGTTGGAGATCTAATTTTAGAGAAGATTTATCTTTGGGACTCTTAGAAGTGCACGCTACACTAAAGTTAAAGACGCAACGCCAAACATTATTTATTTAAAGTTTTACGCAACTATGTTTATAATTAGTTCATGCGAATAAGTACCAAAATATCAACTTTTGAGGAGGAAACTAAGCAATAATAATAATAATAAGCTATGTTATCACTTGCAGTGCAAAAAACCTGAGGCCCTTTTAACAGCAATACAAGGGGCTTCAAACCCCTATAATTATAATTTATTTTTAATGAGAGACTGAGAGTGAAGAATTGCAATCGCCGATATCGAGCAAACCCGCGTGGTGGCACCAATGCTCAGACTGAAAATTCGCTTAATCCAGTTCTGGGTGTTACAGTGCACGATCTAAATGTGCCAGCGATTTTTTATTTTAGCTACCGCACGACGCGAAAGCAAATCGCTCCTGCCTAAAATAATACCCAAAGAATCTGCCCATTTTGGAGCCTGCTACGTTGGGGTGTGTTGGTTAAATAAGCGAAGAACCTTGCATGTTCATCGTGAAACTAGTTATTCTAATTTTAATTAAATTCCTCACGACTTATTCTACTTGAAATGTATGGTTATTATATTTAGTCTTTACGAATAGTTAATAGACTAATTAGTATATTAAACTTCGGAAAATTTAGGTCTTAAACGCATTGTTTAGACTGAAGCATTTTCATGTACTCCATTTTTTACTTCTTTTCGCTGGCGTTCGTTCTATTTTCACAGATTCCCCCCCCCTCCTCCCTCTCTATCTGTGTCACGCAGGCACCTTTGCCCGGGCCGTATTCATTCCACGCATACCCATAATACCAACGGATATGCCATTTGATTTTAAACGCCTGCAATTTCCAATCAATCTTAGCTTCGCAATGACAATTAATAAAGCGCAAGGTGCGGGAATTAATGTAGAAAACCCATGCTTTTCCCATGGTCAGCTTTATGTGGCGTGCTCAAGAGGGGGAGCTCAAAATAACCTGTACATACTTACTCCGTACGGAGAAACTACAAATATTGTGTACAAAAACGCTTTATCATAATTACATCTTACACTAATCAAAGTAAACAAATATATGTTAATATTAAAAGATATGATATTTTGCACTATTAAACGTTTGCAATTTAAAAAAATTACTAAATAGTAATTTTTTTTTAAATAGTAAATATTAACTATTTAAAAATAATTTAATTTGCATATTTAAAGTAAAGTGCATGTTGTTTCCGTTTTCTAAACCCCAATTTACTCAACTAACTCCGGCCGGGCTTCTCAGCTAGTAAATAAATAACATACTATGTTTGTGTGTTTGTTGCTCGTTTAAGGTGGTATGGGTGGTTTGGGTTTGGACCTCTTTTAACGTGGTTTGGTTGGTTTGGGCCTATCTATATAAATAAAATGCAACGTTTGTGCGTTTGTTCATCGTAGTTTGGAGCTGTTTTAGGCGGTATGGGTGGTTTGGGTGGTTTGGATTTGGAGCAGTTTTAAAGTGAATCGGGTGGTTTGGGCCTTTCTCTATCGATCGCGTTACCCCTTTGAGCTCTTGATTTCTCAGTGACCGCCGAGTCGGCAAATATAAACAATATCTCTATAGATCGGGTAAAAAATCTCTATCGATTTCGATACACGTTTCGGCTTTTATTTCTTAACAAGGACTGCACTCTTAAAACAAGTTGACAAGCCAAAATATACCTCTCCTCGGAAGAATTGTCCCTAGTGGTATTAATTTCTCGAGATAACCCTTCAAGATATATCTCCGCAATTTAGAGTTACTTGTTAAAAATGTTATCCCAGTTCTATTCCACCCGGTATAAAATTTAAATTATAATTAAAATAATTGAGACGAAACGACCAATTTTAATTTATTTAGAATATCATAAGTTAAGTAGTTACAACAGCGAGTTAGACGTACTATAACAATGCACAATTGAATTAAACCCTTTTTACAGTACAAGTTTATCAGTTGAATATAATACGAAGCAAATTTTAATGAAAGAAATATCTACAGAGGGTATTATAACGTTCGCTTTTTGGTTTATAATTTTAACGGAATAGGGCCGATTTTAATTAAACGATAGTTTATCGAAATTTTGTTAAAATAATATTCCCTAAGACCGCGCGATAAATTTACGAGAATAATTTCCCGTCGCCGTTATATCGAAAATTTATTTGATTCGGGATTGCCAGAACTGTAATGTTGTGGGCGAGTGATTAGAAAATAAAATGGCATCCAGAATTATGCAAAATTATAAATGTTTATTTTTATTCAGAACAGTCGATGGAACGTTCTAGATTTAACTTTCATCAATAACCCAACAATATATATCCCTTCTACGTAATTGTACAGAACTGGTACTCAAGTGTCTAAGACTAGATTTGTCTTAGTTCATCGTGATTGAAAAATAAACGAAAACACACTTACACTTAAGTAAATATCATAAATTATACTGAGTAATTTTAACTAACTTCAAACTACCTAACTATAAACTGTCTTAATTAACAACTGAGAGCTGTTCGCTACTAATTACTTCCAATCTACTTAATTAGCCTCACAGCTAGGTTGAGTTGATAATTTCAAGGGTATTATTAGGTTATTCCAATTCAAACAATAATAACAATCAATTTTATCTTACAGCTGACTTGAGTTAGTTCACAATTACTTTAACACTTTCAGTCTTAAACACGCACTGTTCATACACTTAAGTCTATTCACTCACGTTCCAAACGTGAAACACAATTTAACTCTTTTCTTGACCTAAGACCGAACATACTAATTAAAACCGCAAAGTTACCTCATAACTTTTGACCAACACCAGGACCTCGTCCTGTAGTAGTTCGTCTGACAGCCAAGAACGAAGAAAGACTATATCTTCTATATTGACGGCAACGGCCTTATATACTTTTATTTTGTGTTTTATTTTGACCCGTCGAGATTTGCCTAAAGTTCGAAAAATTTAAGAGATTATATTTTTTACCCGGTTTGATTGATAGTTCAATAAACAATATATACAGATATTGTATTAATCCGTTTAGTAAAAAAAGCCGCCTTATCATAATGGTTCCTTTACTTTAATATTTTCCCTAAGGAAGTCAATGGCTTGGCGGTGAACTATCCGCATTGTTACAATGCGACCCGAGTTCAATTCCTGATCACGATCAAATTTTACATTAAAATACTAAAATATTTAGTTAAATATAAGATTAATTTAATTTATAAATATTTAATTAAATATAAGATTAATATAATTTATAAATATTTAATTAAATATAAGATTAATATAATTTATAAATATTTCATTAAATATAAGATTAATATAATTTATAAATATTTAATTAAATATAAGATTAATATAATTTATAAATATTTAATTAAATATAATATTAATATAATTTATAAATATTTAATTAAATATAAGATTAAAATAATTTATAAATATTTCACTAAATATAAGATTAATATAATTTATAAATATTTCATTAAATATAAGATTAAAATAATTTATAAATATTTCATTAAATATAAGATTAATATTATTTATAAATATTAAATTAAATATAAGATTAATATAATTTATAAATATTAAATTAAATATAAGATTAATATAATTTATAAATATTTCGTTAAATATAAGATTAATATAATTTATAAATATTTCATTAAATATAAGATTAATATAATTTATAAATATAATTTATAAATATTTCATTAAATATAAGATTAATATAATTTATAAATATAATTTATAAATATTTAATTAAATATAAGATTAATATAATTTATAAATATAATTTATAAATATTTCATTAAATATAAGATTAATATAATTTATAAATATAATTTATAAATATTTCATTAAATATAAGATTAATATAATTTATAAATATAATTTATAAATATTTCATTAAATATAAGATTAATATAATTTATAAATATAATTTATAAATATTTCATTAAATATAAGATTAATATAATTTACAAATATTTAAAATGATGTAGAATAAATTATAGTACCTAACGTTATAACTTTGTAAAGGACATTCGCCAAAGCTGTTTTTTAGAAAAACACCGTAACTTAACAAGCATTCACTCAACATTCACAACACGAATTCAACATTCACAACACGAATTCAACATTCACAACACGAATTCAACATTCACAACACGAATTCAACATTCACAACACGAACTCAACATTCACAACACGAACCCAACATTCACAACCTACACATAAACATTACAATAACGAAATATCCAATCAAACTGAATTAAAACTGTCGCGATGGTGAGCGTTGACGAAAGTAAGACAATCCAAACCAAACCCAACCGCAGATCAATCCGTTAACGCTCACCGTCACACGGTGTTTTTGTCAACCCTTCGAGAAACTGCGAACGCAGAAATTTCAAGAAACTGCGTACGCAATGATTACCCTTTGCCCCGAAAATGCGAACGCGTTCGCAGGCCTGACAGACAGACAGACAGACCCACCCACCCACCCACAGACAGACAGACAGACACGGTGATTGTATAACCCCTCCTACCTCGGAGAGGTAAAAAGGTGTATTTTCAAACCTTTAAGGGTTTTTTCGTGTCCCATATTTAACACCTTAACAGGTTTATAAAGAATGTTATTCTACACCTTAAAAAGCAGTCTTCCTGCTAGGGTGTTTATTTACACTGCATGGGGAGCTTATGTCCTTCGTTTTGGTTCCTTTGTTAACAGTTTGTGGTATAAAACTTTTCCCTTCAGGGTTATTATCTACTCCCTCTAGGGTAAAAGACTACTCCTTTTAGGGTACCAAACGACTCCCTTCAGGGTGTTAAACTACCCCCTTCAGGGTTATACAATACTCCCTTAAGGGTTCTATAATACTCCCTTTAAAGTTTTTAACTACTCCCTTCAAGGTTCTAAACTACTGCCGTAAGGGTGCTACAATACTCCCTTTAAAGTGGGGTGGCTGAGTGGTTATCACTTTAGCCACCCAGTGCCACAAGCCGGGTTCGATCCCAGCTTGTGGCACTGGGTGAAAATCCGGAACCACTCCTTCTGCGTAGAGTTTGTAAGTTCTCTCCCCACTGGTTAAAGGGGTTTTCCACCGAGATCTTCGGTTTCCCCTTCCCATAAAAACTTGCTGAGGTTAACGGTAATAGTTAGTGTAGGGAGCTGTTTGCTCGCGTGGTATGAAGGGCTTGCCACCACCCTCCTACGCATTGTAACCCGGCCACCTGTTACTTGATCACGCACAAGCAACATTGCTTATTTGGTCGAAGGTGGTGTCTTGGGTATTAGCTCTATTTAAAAAAAAAAAGTGTTAAAATACTTCTTTTAGGGTACTAAACTACTGCCTTAAGGGAGCTACACCCTTACGAGCTGTTAAATCACTCAATTTACGGGGTAATATAACACCCTTTATACACCTTTTCAAGTTTTTAATTTTAGACAATAAAAATCCCTTTAGGGCGTTTAAATTAACATTAAAGAGTGTTTTTTTACAGATATTAATATACCATTAAGAAACCCTTTTTTTAAGAGTGTGAGGCGACCAATATAATCAAACGTCGAAACATCGGATTAAATATTTATCGATCGCGATACCCATTTGGGCCTTTGATCTCGCAGTTATCACTGAAGCAGCAAACATAAACAATACGTCATTAGAGCGCGTATGAAAATCTTCATTGATCACGATACCGGTTTTGCACCTTGAATTTTACAATACCCGATCTATCATCGTTTAGTTTATATTTTCCGGCTCACAAATGGCTATAGAGAAAGACGTATTCAAAATAACTAGGTGTCAGCCAAAAAATTAACTATCAATCGTGGTCAATCCGTAGTGAAGCATCGTTAATTAGCAAAGGACTGTGGAAGCTACAGAACCCGGATTTCTTTCTACCATGAACAATGCGATGGCAAGGTTCAAAGGTAAATGAGATAGCGTAAACTTTTCTTTATTTGAAGTTGAAGACAATTTTCTCGACGATATTCTAGCCATAGAACCAAAGAAACTTGTCAACCTCTCTCTAATACGCACGTTGATTGTATGTTTTGCGCTTTCAATTAATCATTAAAATTAGTATTATTTGATTTATACGAATAAATTATACGATTAAATAACGATTTAACATGCAAAATTAATCCTTTTTTTCGAATATTTCTGAATAATTCTCTGTTATGGATAAATATAAACAATCGTATAATTTCTTATTCAAACGCCGACCTCTAGGTATGTAGGTAGTCTCAGGGATCGCTTCGGAAACCTGGATGCTGGAGGCTATGTATTTACGCTCTTATGAAAACATTATTTTTAATTTGGAATATGATGTGAACGCTTTAAGTGCGTAACTTGTAAAAGGCCAACTTGAGATTGAAGAGAAAATGCAAGATCAAAGCGATGAAGAAACGAAGCGGGAAATTCAAAGCGAACGCTCAGGTCTAGGAAATGTTTAGTATCGCGAATAAAGGCACTAGGGAGCCGAAGAAGAAGAAAATCGTAAAATGTTTTAGTTGTGACGTGGTGGGTAATACCGAGGGGAATTTCCATATAACTGAAATTGTCGTGCCCCTCTGAACTCAATTTCGTAAGTCGTGTTGCGTCAGTGTAAAAAAGTAATAATTCCGTGCTTGAACCGCTAAACAGGTGCGTCAGAAACGATTGCGTTATAAGAGGTGAAAAGTTTGTAATGTACAAAAAATATCTTTCCCGAGCGTTTAAAGGAAGATTTTTCATTCAAGCAGGGCCATTGATATCTTACGTTATGAAGTATGTATTATAATATTATATTTTCTCGATTTTCTTGAACAGAGAACCGTGGAAGAAAATGTTGGCTGAAGAAAAGGAAAAGTTACTGTTGTTTTTGTCCAGTTAAATTTATGGTTCTTTGGATGAAAGAATGTCGGTTTCAAGGTGTTGGGTTGAACGAATATGTTTACTGTTGTTCATCTTAAAGATTTCGTTGGAAGATGTTCATGTTTGTTTTGCTCAGTTTGAAGTGTTTTCTTTTGGCTGAAATATGTCCACGACTGAAGATAAGCATTTCCCACTGGTCAATCTACCACCAAAAGGTGGTACGAACAATGTTGCAGCAATCACGGATGACTTAACCCGTCGTTCCAGTGTTTTCTTCAAGAAGAAGAAGAAGAACCAAGTCTTCGAGAATTTGAACGAATTTGGAACTGAGAAGTGAAAAGTTAAGAGCGGATAATGGCGAATACATCAACAACGAGATTGATAACTAGCTGGTGAAATAGTAAATAGTTCATCAAAAAACGATTTCAGGAACACCACAACAGAATGGTGTGGCAAAGAGAGCTAATCAAACGCCCAAAACACGACAAGAGGTTTATTGATCGACTCCAGGGTTTCGAGATCTTTCTTGGCTGACGCAAAGAATCCAGCCTGTTATATTCGAAAGAGATACCAATCGTAGAGCGTGAATAAAAAGATTCGCGGAGAGCTATGGCTTAATCGTTTTAAGCCATAGCTCTCCGCGAATTTGGTCAGTCCGAAGCCAGTTGGACAATCAATCTACATTACATTCGAAATGAGTAAAACCCTTAAGCTTTTTAGCCTTTCGCATTGACCAAGTTTTCATCAGTAAGGAAAATATTTTGGAGAAAACGTATACTCTCTTAAGAAAGAGGAAAATTGGCCAATAGTTCAAGACGAAAACAATACTTGGTTCACTGAAGAAAACTATTTCGAAATTCATTTAGAAAGAGCGACGACGAAATTATAGCAGTCCACGCTTATGAAGAGCCTCCAGGAATTGAGTCGCGAAAGCAATCAACGTCAAGACATACGAATAATAATTGAAGTAGAAGGAAATATTCGTAGAAGGCTCAAAATGAGAGTAAAACTGTTATGAGAAAACCCCTTTCTTTTTCATATATCTAAAATCATACAGGGCTTAAAGTTTCCAAAATTTGTTGTAGTTTATAATATCTTCTTTAAAGGATACATAAATCTTACGTGAAATGTTTTATTTATTTATCGGCTATAATATTTTTTACTTTTAAAATATGGTAATTTGGTATTGTTCTAGAGGTTTGATATGCCATATGTATTAAAATATTAAACTTTTAGGGTGCGTGGCTTTGCCTTTCGTGGCCCTGATGTTGAAACAATTAACTATAAGGTTGACCAAATTTTACGCAATGGCATTCTTTCATTAATGTAAAAGGAGGAAACAAGACAACAGGGGAACTATAGCTTATTTTATCGATTTTCATTTTTATTACAATAAATAGTGTACGGAAGAAAGCTAATTTTATTCATTAATATTTGATTATACGTAACATCATGTGTAACATAATCACTCATAAGTATACCATAAAAGCATTTTCGTGAATGAAACCTTGTTCACGGGATATGACGTAAATTACGTCACTTACAATTCCGTGACGAAATACGCGTCATCAACTTTACTGATGGGAAACGGAAGTTAGTGAGAATTCCTCGCGCGTTTCTGGCTTTGCCCATGTCAAGTTTAGCTCGCGCCTCGCGATCACATGATTTAATTTCCATGGTAACCTTTTCAATAGCGCAAGGATTATAAGCATTTTTGCATTTTTGGGTCCGCTTAATGTATGTTCCGCGTGAAACAACGTCTCATTGAATTTTTTTCTTCAATGGAAATGTTATACAGAGCATACTTATGAGTAATTATGTTACATATGGTAACATAAATATATGTCCTTAACATTTGAATACACACAATCCGCACCATGTGCTAAATATATCTTAACATTAAAATAATATTGATAATAAATTTTCATCATCGTGTACTTGTGTCGTGACAGTGAAATGAAAACTAAGATTCAGCCGGATAAAACAGTAAAAGATTTTATCTCTAATCGAATTTGGAGAAAGCAAAAAATAGGCTAAGCCGCTAACATTTGAAACTTACTTTTGATGATTATTTTCGTTAATAAAACACGTGACATTACACGCGCACTATTTTCAATTGGATTTTAAAGGTACGTGTGTGTAATGAAATATTGTATGAACTATTACATGTGATATTAAACATGCACATACAATTAATGTTGGCTCTCGATGCATGAAGGGCTTTCCACCACCCTCCTACGCATTGTAACCCGGCCATCTGCTAGATGACTTGGCTATAAGGTGGTGCCTTGGGTATTAGCTTAGCTGATTTTCATTAATATTCATTTTTCGGGAATAACCTAGGGAGATAGCGTGGCGTGTGTGTGTCCTCGAAAATACGAAACCGCTTCAACGTCTGTGCCAGTTATAGGAGCAATAAACACAAGAAGAACGCAGCTAGCCTTTAAACACGCTAACGCAGTGTTGTGTACAAATTTCATTGAACAAGCCTTTACGCTGAGCATTTTACGGGCGGGGGGAAGACAATTTCCGAATTTTCCCCTTCCGACGGCAGCAGAAGAAGAAAATGCACGACTTTTGATGGGTTGCGTTCTTCTTGTGTGGGGTTGCCACAACCCTCCTACGCAGTATAACCTGGAAACCTAAATTAATTAATAAAAGTCACTAGATGACTTGGGCTTAAGGAGGTCCCTTGGGTATTAGCCTAGCTGATTATTACCCCTTAACGGATTAACACCACGATTGAAAACCAATATGGAGAGCGTTTGTTGTGGAAGCCGTAGTGCCAAAAGTGACATTTTTCGCGATACTTAATGGTTTCTTTTTCGTATAAGGTTTATAGTTTCCGCTAGCGCGCGTAATAATGTAATTTTCTTTACGCGAGTCAAAACGTTTGTAGGTCCCACAGTTGAGCGATGCGCCATTACGGGCTAATACGGAGCGTCCAAGGAGTTTTCCTTGGAGTCGCCACTTTCTTTAAAAAGCCTTTTTCTTTAGTTCCGGAAGTGTTACTAGCACCTGTATTACCAGGCAGGTGATGTGACTAGGTAGACTAATGTTCTTTAAGCAGTCTAAAAAAACCTACAATAATTTTAACATTTCGCTCAACGGTTTTCGAAATTTCAGCAATATAATTTTAAATATATCAGTTCATACGCAAAATGCCAAAAGGGTTATTTCAGTCCTAATCTCGACTTACCTTTCGATATTAATTTTGAAGATCTGCACGGTTAAATGTTTTAAATGGCGAATATTTCAATATTTATAATATGCTATGGCGCGAAATTCATAGGCATTTGCACGTAATATCCCGTAATTGGCGCTCAATTTCTACGGTTGGCGGCGGAAATAATATCCTTATTTACCTAGGGTACCGCCTGATTAAGTTTTAATGAGCAATATGTTATTTTTTTAAATTTCAAATCTGCTGTGGCGTAAGTTTCAAAGAGAAAGTGATTAATAGTGCGTTTTAGGTTAGATGACAATCTACTTATTACAATATTTGACCACCTGGTAGTACGTGATTAAGGTCCTATATCTTTACTTCCTTTTAATTTTAAGTCTACTATGGAGAAAAATTGAAAGACAATGGCAACTAATTAAAGGTGTAGAAAAAATTTTAATTTTAGTTTTCAACGGGTGATTGGATGAGCTAATTGGTTAACTCTAAAGCCGAGTTGAAGTCAAAATAGGGTCATAAAAAGTATAGCCACGGCGACAATTTCAACAAAAAAGGACATTTTATTTTAGCAAAGTCAAGAGTGGGACGTTACATTTTGATGGTGGAATAGGGGTTTATGTAGTTTTACAAGGGGCCAGGAATGAATGGCTCGAAGAGCGTCCAGAAAGATTCAGGGGCCCGGTCAATGGGCAGGATATTGGTTTCAATTCGTAGTCTTATATCTACATGTTTGCAGTTTCATAGCTCAAATATTCAGCGGTAGATATTCGGGACTTCTTATTTTCATTTTATTTTAAAAGCTTTTACAATAAGTGAGATTGGAAGTAATATGGGTGCCTTTTGGTTATGTTTTTATTGTCCGGTAATTCAAATTTTAGAAACCGATGTTGCTAAATTGCAAAGATAGTGCCTCGGAATAAAGCGTATTTTTTTATAAGGATTTTTTAGATATCCTACTCATTGTAACCCGGCCACCTGTTTAAAGGAAATATAACCTCAGGTATTTGGTGTGGAACACCAATGTTCGCGGCTCTGGCCGCTCTTGCCTTTGGCTTTAGAAATGTTTGGCGCCACTGTACAGAGATATTTGAAAAATTTAAAGGATCTTCCATAAAGATTGCTTTGCAGGTTATATTCCCTTTAAAGGCATTAAAAGTCGCACGATGACTTTGGCCTTCGGTAGTGCCTTTTGCTTTGTCCAGCTGATTATTATTTTTATTATTAGTGGGTAATTTTAACATATAAGAGCTTTAGTTTTACGGTAAATAAGACTTTAGCGAGGCACGTGAACTAAGCTAACCAAAAAGTACATATTAGTGCGAAATTATAAAATTGTTTTCAAATTTATTTCTTGGTTGTCGAGCCGAATTCAAAACTTTTAAATGGTATATAAATGCAAAACCCTTACGGTTCAAAATATGATACTACTGTCGCAAATTTTTACCTAACAATTTTTTTCTTTAATAAATATGATTGTTTTTTCCAAAACTCATGTAGGCGATAAGTTTGAAACTTGCGGTGCGTAATGCGAATTTTCGTATACCGTATAAAGTAGATAAAGTGTAGATACGCTACAAATTGCATTTTCGTTCTATTCAAAATTTATCGAAGTTTGATTCATCCTCTTCTAGAATAATCGAAAGCAAAAAGAAAGTTTTACCGTTTTCCATTTCACAGTATCGCCGCGATGAGAAATTTGAAATACATTGTTATTTAACGACGTAGAAATGGAAACGTACGCGAAAAATCGTAGGCGGAATATAAAGAGTGTTTCATTGAGACCTTTTGAATTGTACCGCGCCGACGAGGGAACATTCGGCTCTTTTTCCAATGGTTCACTTTCGAAAACATCGATTTCCAATTATTACTTTTGTTATTAAAGAACGAGCCCCGCGCCGAAGATATCGGGGTCTATCATATCAGCGGAGCAGGCTTCTGCGCCGTCTTATCGAAAACCTTTATACTCAAGAACAAGCTACAAAAATCCAAAGATCAACTCGCGCGTGCTTTCGGTTTAACCAAAGTTCCGAAAGTTAACTTCACCCGCGAATTTAACCCACTTGACAACTGAAGGAACGTAATTACAGACCACGTGAACAAACACCAATTTACACATCTGTAGTTAAATTACGCGAAAAGGTTGAAAAGACCATATTAAAAATGGGGCAAAAAAGCTAAGCCTTCACAATTTTAAAGTAATGTTAAAACTGAGAACCAAATTAAAACGCGAAACTCGGACCCAATAGATCTTCGAGTCGAAAACTAATTAAAATAGAATTAAAATATCCAGAATTTCTAGTGGTAGACATATTTCGCCCTATTTGGAGCTCATCAGTACCGCGCCGTGAATCTGGCTTACAACTATCTAAACCGAAAAGAGAAGCTAAACCTAAACATTAAAAATTTCAAAACGCGTTGCGTAGCAACGGTAAGCTAAATAGTGGAATATTGGTGAATAATGAAATGTACAATAAGTTAAAGTTAATAAAAACCACCTAAGGACTTTAAGTTAAATTACGCGAAAAGGTAGAAAATACCATAATAAAAAGGGGGTAAAATAGCTAAACCCTAACAAATTTAAAGTCATGATAAAACTGACGAAATACTCGGACCATTTCGGGCTATTTTACTTCCTTTTAATTTGTTTTGACTCAAAGATATCTTTGGTCTGAGTTTCGCGTTTTAATTTTATCCTCGACTTGACCTAATGATCCGAGTATTTCGTCAGTTTTATCATTACGTTAAATTTGTGAGGGTTTAACTTTTTTGACCCGTTTTTATTATGGACTTTTCTACCTTTGCGCGTAATTTAAATAGGTGGTTTTTATTAACTTACATTGATTGATTTACTTAACAGTTTTGGAACTTTTGGATGGCCAAACCTAGAAAAAGCCATTTTTTAAATCCGAGGTAATTAAGAATTTTATTTGATTTACGTTTTCTTGTAAGTAAGAGGTATTTACTGGGATATCGATGAATTTTTTCAGGGGTTGAATTTTTACAGTAGGTGTACTATTCGCATTCATACCAACTCATTTTCTACCAACCCAAAATTTTTGTAAATTGGCGTTTACTAGGTTTTGCTATGAGACAGCCGACCTATTCGCAGAAGGACAACACTAAAGTATCCTGCAAGATTTCTGAAATTTTAGGTTGGCATGCAAAACCAAGATTCCAACAGAGAAATTATATATTTAGGTCACATTACGTCCGTCACTTTGTAGCGACTCATTTCATATTTTGGAACTTATTATATAACTTAACTGAAACCTCTATACGTCAACAGGGATTCGACCTTGTCGTTCTTTAATTTTGTATGGTAGGGTACCGTGATAAAGTAATTTTTTTAGTTTATTTGAGGGGGTCAAAGGTGACATTGTGGCCACAGGTAGCCCGAGTTCTCCCAAACATTATCTTATATCTCTCCTTTCTTTTCGCAGTAGCTGCTTTGGGATAGAGTGAGGTGCCGTTCCTTTCCATGTATTCCCTGGCGGGCCCCGTTAATCCCTTCTCTTATTGCCATTGTCTTCATTATTATTCCGAATCGAGGGTTGCCGTTTTTGGGAGTTCTGAGAAACTCCGCGCATTGTATTGTTATTGTGTTTTATTTCATAAATGTCTTATTTATGGTTTGATGTATCCCTGGCGTCTTGGTGGCGCCGGGTTTGACATTATTTTAAGAGGTGAGTTATTGAGGACGCTCTAGTCAACCCTTTGAGGTGTCCCGTTTGTGGGACCCCAAATATAAAAGTGAGCGTCATGACGCTATGGTTTTCCATTGGTTGAGGTCCAGCCAAATGTATCTGGAGCCAAGTGCCCTGAGGAGAAAATGACCTTCCCGCAACCTGATCACGTGATGTGGCGGTGAAACAAAACCACGGACTTGTGGGAAGACGAGACGCACTTAGGAGACTGTTCACTGTTGACCTGAAGTGCGAACACCAAGCTCTGCTGCTTGGCTCGCGAAACTAAATCTAGAGTCGAGATCGCCGCTATTGCACGACGAATAAACGTCACAACCATAAATTGTTGACCGCGATTAATACAACCGCCGTGTTATCTAATAAAGACCGCGTGCGTGTGTGCGTTTCGCAGTGAGCGAAGGAAGCAGCCTGCTAGGGACCAGCTGGACTACAGAACTAATGGACTTGTAATCAGTATACTTTAAGAAATTGGGGTGTTGATTCAAACCGTTTTAACACTATTTGTACACTTTTTCATGAGTTGAAATTTGACACTGCTAGGGGCGTTTTATTACACAAATCAAACCCCGTATTAACACCTTCAAGATTTTTGTCTTAAAAATACGGTGTAAAAAATGAGACTTAAAACTCCTTTTCCACACTATTTAAACACTTTTTAATCATTCTTTGTTTGTGACACAAAATATTTCCAATAACCGTGTAATAACACACCTTTAAATAGTCATTTTGCAACTTGTAAGCTTTAAATCACACCTTTAAAGGTGTTAATACACCCATTTCAAGAGTAAAATAACACCCGTGAAGGAGTTAAAAGTAACCTTTAGAGGTGTAAATAAGCCATTTTAAAGAATAAAATAACTCTCTTAAAGGTGTAAATTCGCACTTTAAATATAAAAATTGTACCTGATGAGAGTTGTATTACACCTCTAGAATAGGTTC
This sequence comes from Leiobunum rupestre, assembly GCF_980474605.1. NCBI lineage: Eukaryota > Metazoa > Arthropoda > Arachnida > Opiliones > Sclerosomatidae > Leiobunum > Leiobunum rupestre. Next base: position 28,246,564 of record NC_143387.1, on the reverse strand, counting down.
GTATAAAGAGTAAAATCACACGTTTAAAGGTATAAAATTAGACTTTTAAAGGAATAAAATCATACTTTTAAAGGTGTAAAATCGGACTTTTAAAGGTGTAAAATCAGACTTTTAAAGGTGTAAAATCAGACTTTTAAAGGTGTAAAATCAGACTTTTAAAGGTGTAAAATCAGACTTTTAAAGGTGTAAAATCAGACTTTTAAAGGTGTAAAATCAGACTTTTAAAGGTGTAAAATCAGACTTTTAAAGGTGTAAAATCAGACTTTTAAAGGTGTATAATCAGACTTTCAAAAGTGTAAATTCACTTGGTAAGAGATAAATAACATAATAAAGGTGTTAAAATGCCTTTTTGATAGGTACATTCCACCTACAAGAGCTCAATAACAATTTTAATGGTGTTACTATGTCATTTTTGTAGTGTTTTAAAAACCTTTTATTAGTTAAACAAGTTGGCAAGCCAAAATATACCCCTCCTCGGAAGAATTGTCCCTATATATAGTGGTATTAATTTCTCGAGATAACCCTTATAGAAATATCTCCGCAATTCAGAGTTATTTACTAAAAACGTAATCCCGGTTCAATCCCGCCCGGTATAAAATTTTAATTTTAATTAAAGTAATTGAGACGAAACAACCGGGTTTAATTTATTCAGAATAATATAAATTAAGTAGTTACAACAATGCACAATTGAATTTAACCCTATTTACAGTACAAGTTTATCAGTTAAATATAATACGAAGCCAATTTTAATCAAAGAAATATCTTCAGAGGGTATTTGTATTTTTCTCGCTTACGAAATACTTGCCGCATCTTTAACGCTCATTTTATTTCAACACTCGCCCTTGATGAAGATACCGTAGAATAGCAATATATTCGACATCTGGTAGTGGACGACTTCCTGTTGCCGTTGTGACACATACCGCATGAAAAAGACCAATACCATCCAATTTCCAATATCATATAATGACTCGCACACCCAGGAAATCAATGACTGCATTAGGAATCGTAGAGGTCCAAATATCCACACCAAGAAGCGAAAAACTTACCATCACAAAGCACAGAAAGCCACTTGACTAAACCACAGCTCGTATATCAAATGACCGTAGACGGAATAGTTAGTGCGACACCTTACCATTAACAAACTGGAATTTTCGACGTTATTATCATGAAACCGGATAAGCTAAACAACACGACCTACACACCTTAAAGTCTCCTCCAAAACTGGACGTTTTCGTGGAAACAAAGTTATCTCAAAAAACCAAATATAAAACTATAAGATCAAAGAATAGACAAAAAACAACATTATCTCGATCAGTAAAAATAACATACGACCCTTCCTTTGCCTAAAACCCAGATACATATTATATTAAAAAAAGAGTATCCGAAAAAACTAAACCTACTGACAATTAAAGAGTTTAACAACGTCATTGAATAATATATTACAGATTTATAACACAACGTAAAAGGAATAACAAAGCGGCAACAAATCAAAGTCATAAAACCGCGCTCCCGGTTCAATTCCTGACGAAATTCACAAAACTTCAAAAACAAAGTTCAACAAAAAATATCCACAGATATTGTATTCATCCGTTTAGTAACAAAACCCACCTTATCATAATGGTTCCTTTACTTTAATATTTTACCTAAGGAAGTCAATGGCTAGGCGGTGAACTATCAGCATGGTAACAATGCGACCCGAGTTCAATTCCTGATCACATTTACATTAAAATACTTAAATATTTAATTAAATATAATATAATTTATAAATATTTAATTAATATAACTTATAAATATTTAATTAAATATAAGATTAATATAATTTATAAATATTTAATTAAATATAATATAATTTATAAATATTTAATTAATATAACTTATAAATATTTAATTAAATATAAGATTAATATAATTTATAAATATTTAATTAAATATAAGATTGATATAATTTGTAAATATTTAATTAAATATAAGATTAATATAATTTATAAATATTTAATTAAATATAAGATTAATATAATTTGTAAATATTTAATTAAATATAAGATTAATATAATTTGTAAATATTTAATTAAATATAAGATTAATATAATTTATAAATATTTAATTAAATATAAGATTAATATAATTTGTAAATATTTAATTAAATATAAGATTAATATAATTTATAAATATTTAATTAAATATAAGATTAATATAATTTATAAATATTTAATTAAATATAAGATTAATATAATTTATAAATATTTAATTAAATATAAGATTAATATAATTTATAAATATTTAATTAAATATAAGATTAATATAATTTATAAATATTTAGTTAAATATAAGATTAATATAATTTATAAATATTTAATTAAATATAAGATTAATATAATTTATAAATATTTAATTAAATATAAGATTAATTTAATTTATAAATATTTAAAATGATGTAGAATAAATTATAGTACCTAACGTTATAACTTTGTAAAGGACATTCGCCAAAGCTGTTTTTTTGAAAAACACCGTAACTTAACAAGCGTTGGTGGCTGAGTGGTTAGAGTAAATCTCTTGCACGAGGCAGACCCGGGTTCGATTCCCGGCCGGCGCTAATGAATCGCAAACTGATACTAAGACGAATACCGTGTACAGTTGGTGGAAATCCTGCCATTGGACGTTGAGAGGTTGCGTAACACTCAGCACTCGGTCCGTCCCAAAGTCATTAAGAAGAAGTTGGAGAGAAAACGCCCGTACAAACCAACAAACACAACACAACGCAACATACTCATCAAAATCAAACTCAATAGATTCAACACCCACCCACAACCGTCATAACATTCACACCCTACACATAAACATTACAATAATGAAATATCCAATCAAACTGAGTTAAAACCGTCACGACGATGAGCGTTAACGAAAAAACATGATCCAAACCAATCCAACCGCAAATTTATCCGTTAACGCTCAACGTCACACGGTGGTTTTACCAACCCTTCGACAGTCCTAGCAACTGCGAACGCAGAAATTTCGCAATGATTAACCTTTGCACGGGAAATGCGAACAGGACAGACAGACACACAGACAGACACGGTGATTGTATAACCCCTCCATAGAAAAAAAGTGTTGCAGTTTACAGCACGACAAACCGGGCGCAGCGGTAAAATTATGCAGACAATTTACAAAAACGTTAAGTATAACTAAAGCAACGCCACAACGAACATGCTTTGCCTAAGACGTAATTTTAACTGCGACAAAGAGCAATAATGCCCTTGTGTTTTATACCGAAAACCAAGCGCGACAAAAAGTATTATTATCTGCTAAAAAACAGAAGGACAGATAGATAAAATATGCATAAAAAACTACTGATTATTGATAGCTTAAGAACAAAAAATGCCTTAATCTCATTTTTCTTAAGTGATCACCCTTGATGAAAATATTACTTAAGGCGTAATGGCTGATCGTTTTGGACCAGGTCTGTTGTATAGAATTCACGGATGTTGATATGCTTTGCGCGATGGTGAAATTCGGGGTTATGGATCATTTCATTGGCCCAGGCGTTGTAGATTTAATATTGTTATTTAACTATTAAAAATGGCGTATTAACACTTTTAAAGGTGTGATTTAACTCTTAATAAAGGGCGTATTAACACTTTTAAAGGTGTGATCTCACTCTAACAAAAGGGCGTATTAACACTTTTAAAGGTGTGATTTAACTCTTAATAAAGGGCGTATTAACACTTTTAAAGGTGTGATTTCACTCCTAATAAAGGGCGTATTAACACTTTTAAAGGTGTGATTTCACTCTAGCAGAAGGGCGTATTAACACTTTTAAAGGTGTGATTTCACTCTAACAAAAGGGCGCATTAACACTTTTAAAGGTGTGATTTAACTCTTTTAAATGGCTTATTAAAATTTTTAAAGCTATGATTTAACTCTTAATAAAGGGCGTATTAACACTTTTAAAGGTGTGATTTCACTCTAACAAAAGGGCGTATTAACACTTTTAAAGGTGTGATTTAACTCTTAATAAAGGGCGTATTAACGCTTAAAAGGTGTGATTTCACTCTTAATAAAGGGCGTATGAACGCTTTAAAGATGCGTCATAACTGATTAAAAGTGCGTTTACATGTTATTGGATTTATTGTTTCACGAACTGTGGAGAGTGCTTAAAACCGGTTTAATTGTTTGGTTAAGGTGTTGAATCTGGGTTGGGCTTATCAAATTGAGGGGAAATGGTGTTAGAACGGTGTGAAATGAATCCCAATTTCTTGGTATGTTTATCTTATTTAAACCTTTGTATAGTGTTGTCACACTCTTTTTAGACCTTTAAAAAGTTGCTCCGTTTTGGAAGTGTTAAAACGGTGTGAACGAGGTGTAACACTTTCTTAGAACCTTTTAAACACCCCTATTTCTTAGAGTGATAACCTTATTAATTAGACGATTCACTCATTGGTATTTTGCTGTTAAGTGGTCTATATAGCCGTGTAAAACCCGTGGGGAGTGATCCCCGTAATGTTAACCGTGATGACCCAGAGCGGTCGTGCTGTAAATAGTATAACCTAGTCTTTGGAGAAACGTTACCTTTAGTATATTTAAGGTGTTTTAATACCAAGAGTAATTCTTTATAATTATTTTGAAATGTGTTACGTATTAAACTTTAATTTTATTTCTTCAAATGGGAAGTGTTTTAAGCCAATAGGCGGTTGAAAAGATGGTAGTCCCGTGACTTTGTGGAGAACGGCAACGCCGTTTATCCTAAGAATTACGAACTATTATTCATTTTATTTTGCTAATGGCGGTTTAAATTTTTATCGATTTATCTAAATTATCTAATAATTATTATTATTATTATTATTTAAAAAATCTGGTAATAGAAAAGTGGAAGTTAATTAGCTGTCTGCAGTATCTGGAAGGCCAACTATGAACACGAGTTACCGAATCGAAGTTGGCTGTGATATGGTAATCACGTGAATTTGTTTTCCCATTTTCACAAGTTGGTTAAGACCAAATTTACTTTATAGTTTCCCCTATACCCTAGACACCCTAAACAACCTCGCTAACCGCAAATGACAAAGTTACGCCAGGATATAGGACCATTAAAACTAATGAAGACTAGGTCTCGAGGGTTCCTTTAGCCTAGGAAAAGCGACTTAGATAAACGTTAATTAAAACGATGGTCTCTTGGAATTGCATCCTTTTTGGACCAATCAAGACCCGTGCCCCTTGGAATCCCGGGACGAATCCCTACCCACGAAGTTATTTTTGGGATCGTCACCAAGGTCCGGTATCTTCAAAAGGATGAATCACCACCACCCGCACTTCGCGCAATCGCTCACTTTCAAAGTTGGTCTATCGAAACACGCCAGCTGACCACCATGAAATGAAACACTTTTCGCCCTTTGAAGGTGTCCACCATAAAATAAAACACTTTTCACCCATTACGGGTGAGCGTAAAATCCAAAAATAGTAATACAACAAGATTGGTAACGCGTACACAAATAAATATAAGAAATAAACATCTGTTGGCAAAGTCGGCCAACCTCAATACTTTCTTTGTCAATTCGACAGGGGTTATAAAACTAAAAGGGGCTTCTTCGACAGTCCCACACAGAAGGAGAGCGAGTTGGATAATTGGGCAACGACACACGGATGAAATGAAGAAAGGCTCGGTGGAGGAGATCTGGCCAGTTACAACCCCCATTCCCTTTTCTGGTTATCAAGCACCATCTTGGTGTGCTTGTAAAACAAGAGCCATAAAAGAGGTGTTAAAAGCTCGGGCGTCCAGCGCACGAGCGACCCCTAGCTAAAAGCTCTTTGGGAGAGAGCGTAGGAACAAATAGGTCATAAAATAGCAAAAGTATTTTCTCATTATCAAAATTATCTTGAGATTTAAAATAATCCAAAATTTAACGTTACAACACAACCGTTTTTCCAACCAGGACCTTTGTTTTTAGTTCCGTAACATTTCAGTTGAAGCCATTTACAATGTTTTGCAAAGTCAAGTTTAAAGAGGATATTTAATTAAATTCCTTTTTAATAAAGCTTTATAATGACGCATCTTTTATTTTCGTCAACATCATAGTTTGGTCAAAATGCGATTTCTAGATATTTCAAACCATACGAAGGTAGATGAATAGTCTCGCGTATACTTCTGACAATAGCTACCAGCGGCATTTAAATTTGTGGGTGGTGACTTAAAATTAGTTTCTAACAAATGAGCATAATTTGTCAATTTTAACATTCTTTTGTATTTGAATGAAATAATGACAGGCAGTCTTGAACTAAGCAATGGGGTTTTTTTTAAACTAGGTAAATTACGAAAGTAATTTGCGAATTTACATGACTTTTGGTGCCTAAACTACCCAAATGTTTGATATAAATTTCCTAAACTAAACACATTTGAATCCCAGTTTAAGAATTTCTTTAAATCATATTTCCACTAATTTCAATAATATAAAAGAATTATGTTCGTCGTGTTTGGCTTACCTATTTCACCTTTGATACTTTCCGTCTATCTAACGATAGGAAATCACATGGCATCAACAGCTTTTGTACTGCTTTGCCCACCCGCGTACAATGCGGGTGGGCGGCATCCACTCTTTAACTTAGGATGGCAATTTATATATCAAACGATAGGAAATCACATGGCCTCAACAGCTTTTGTATTAGTTTGCCTACCTGTGTCTACTAAGGGTGATGGGTTTGCCCACCCGAATACGCCGATGTGGAACTAATATTACGGCCTGGGCTGACTTGTTCTTATTGTTACGTTTGTTTTTTCTCTTTCATCTGTTAAATCCTAGTTTCAAAATATAATAGAATAATACATTTTTTAAATAAAACGAATATGGTTTTTCTAAACTGGACATCTATCCACTTCAATAAATTGGGTTTCTTTTATCAGTTTGATGAAATTTTAAAAACTGTTATAAAACTTTTTCAATTTGTAACATAAACGAAGTTACAATGGCCGAGGGTTAAATTAAACCCACAGGCTATGGAAAGCAACCACTCATCTACACAGAATATATTGTTTTTTAGTTTGCAAAAATTTAATCGATTTTAGCATTTCAAAGAATCCTCGAGAGTTTTGTGATGAGCAGAATATGTCGTCATCATTCTTCTTAGTTTTTTGTTGACTTATATTTTGAGCCGTTGATTGAATCAAACATTCGGTCAACTTTAGCAATAAACTCAGCTGTATAGGCAGCTTCTCGCTCCAGTTTTCCTAAATGTAGAGTAAAACAATTTAAGTAATACATGCAGCTGTAATACATAGTGAAATATAAACTGACATACCAAACGCAATGCATGTTGACATTCCCGCGTATGTGTTTTGTTTTTAACTTTGGAGCTAACCGTAGAGGCCTTGTTCGATCATATTTGTAAAATTCATCTACGTAGTGAAACCTCATGGGTTTTGAATCTACTTCCAATAAGTATGTTCGAAAGTTGTTTCGGAGGCTCTTTAACAGATGTGGTGGATCGAAAATACCATAGACTTTTTGGCCATTATGGATGAAAAAGGGTTGATCTTCAGTGAGATTAAGGCGGTTGAACAAACTTCTATTTGTGGGTCCTTGATCAAAAATGACAAGTCGTGATAATCCAATAAATTAATTGAAGCCTCGTCAGGCATTTTTTCAGATAATTTTCATTTGTTCCAAGACTCGAAGATGCCATGATTCATTTGCCAAGATTTTTCCATTTCCGTTATCTAGAAAGCCTTCAACTTGGGCAGTAGTCAGAATCTTATATTGTTTAAACGGGGGAAAGCTATATCTGGCGCCCCTAATATCAAAGGGACTAATCAGTTTCCAAAACGGCCTATAATAATTGGTATAGCTACAAAGAAAATTATAACCAAATGAACTTATACTAATTATGTTATATTATAAAAAAAATTAATTCATATTAACAAATAATATAAATATGCATCTTTAGTCTCTGCTTTACTTGATCATCATCCATTAAGTATTTTGCTGTTGTAGTTAGGCCATTCATCAACAAATATTCTTCAACCAGACTTTTGGATAGCGATAGTGTTATCACACTCGCTTAGTTTGTTGTCTAAGTAGTGTTATTCATAATATTAATAATGGTAGATTCAGTAAGATTTTCAAATAACCATTCAATTTAACTACGTGATATTATACCAATTGGTTGTGGAGGCCTCATATGTAACTTGTGGGCTCCTTTTCAGCCATTAAAGTTTTCCAGTTTTCGTTGAATCCTTATTCAAACTTATTTTGCGATTGCTATTACGTGTTTCGTATATTGAAAAACTGTTGTCAAACATTTCATTAACTAGCCCTACAATGTTTTATGAAAAGATTAATAATTTATTAATATGGCTTTTAGTTTTTCCTATTTAAGAAAGTCACCTGTTAAATCAATTGAATTCTTTAAAGGTGTTAAAGAAATTATGCTTTCTGTGGTGGAACTTTCCAGTGTATCATCTTGTACTTTATAAAAGTTTCTTTAGTTTCCCATTTATTGTTTAATAATAAATTAATTTTATTATTTTACTATCAGACGAAACTAAAAGGCTAGGGAATCCCTTTTTCATAGTTTTTCAAAATGTATTCCACAAACAGTGTACGATATATTTAACAAATTTGAGCTTTTATCGGAAACCCAAAGTTTGCACCTAAAAGTAAACCAAGTAATATTAGTCAGGGCCTGATATTAGTTTAATCTGGTTATTATTTCACCCTACCTTTGTTTATCTTTTGGAAATCTATGAAACGTTACATCTTTATTTTTGTTTCTTGCATTTCTACAATGAAAGAATGCACCAAAGGAGCTACTAGTCACTCCAAGAGTTTCGCCATTTAAGATTAATTTATTTATGAAAATTAATCAATAAATAGAAATAAATAAATAAATAGATCAATAAAAATCTCCTTAAAAACATTCAGCGCACACGTGGCTTCGACCATGTTATTATTCGTCTTGGATGTCGTTTTTCACAGCTGCTACCGCGAACTGACTTGCGTGATCGTAACTTATTTTATGAAAAATTTCTTCCACCACTACTTGATGGCGCTGATGCGGGGAAATTTATTTTATTTTTTACTACGTAGCCACAAACCAGTCTATGTAGCGATAGCTTATATTGTCTTTGCTACATATGGTACCGTATAAACTTAAATAATTAGTTTGGGAAACCAGCCAGTTCCACAGTAATGAAATTATGTGTATGTAGATTAAGTTAGTTTTTAAGTTAGCGGAAACCCGTTCATTTTGTTAGGTTATATTGTAATTCATGGTTTAACGAATGAAATTCATGTTTCGTGTTTAATAAATGATCTTAATATTATTTCTAAAACGTCTCAATTTAACTTTAGTTTCCGGCCCTGAGTCGTCCCGGAAAGGACGCAATCCTACGTGATATCTGTTTTTCGGCGAAATTTTCAATAGAACTTTCTATAAAGTAACATTGGCCCACTTGTTTTGATGCTGCTGCCGCGTCACGGGTGACGTATCGATGACGTTTTACTACTCTGGTTATAACAGTAAATACGACGATCGAGGCACACTGTTTTTAAGCATAAACTGAACTTCTACGTATTTCGTGACGAATGGGCTACATAAAAATAAGTTCAGCAAGCGTAGCTTATTTTAAAGAAAGGCATATTACTTTTGCTATAAAACGTTGATTGTAAGGGCGTCATTCAAGTTTTGAAAATTCACCTTTAAGCAACGCACCTTTTCTTAAGGATTTATCTTTTCAGGGAAACTTAAGAATTATTCGACAAACACTGCCGCTGAAGTATTTTGGCGTGTTTAACCTCTATAATTCTTCTTTTGATTCTGGAATTTCTAAGGCGAAATCAACCGCGTTTAATCAATAAGAATTATGCATCTTCTCAAAACACTACGAAGCCAGCGAACATAGGCGCCGGCAGCTTTATTCGCGTCATTTGCCACGTCGCGACCAAGACACTGCCCTCTTTCCTATTAACATAAACAAGACATTTCTACGGACTTAAACCTAAATTCAAATTCTAAATTTAATTTCAATGGAAATTAAAAATGTTTTATCTTTTTTAAACATGCAAATGTTAATGGTTCGTCTATGTATTCTGGCGAATTTATTTTATTTTTGCGAGAAACGTTCCAAGACAAGCATCTACTTTCAAAAGTAGACTCGCTAAACATTAAGGAATATTTCGGAATTTACTTTCAGAGTCAGGTTGGGAGCATCGTTGTGCGTACAAATCTTTTTTATTTTTTACTTTTTTTTTCGATGATGTACCCCCGCGCAACCAAAATCCTGTAAACGCCACTGAATCAGCTGTTACGGGCAAAATGACAAACATTTTAATATTTTGCCTAATTAATGCTCAAAGAATATTTACGCGAATTGTTTTGACAAAATAAATATTTTTTTGCTTTTAGAAAGTATTGATAAACTTCGTTAACGAAATAACAATTAATTAGTAAAATCATAAAACGAAGCCTATAAATCCGGGTTTAGACTCCGTTGAGAAAACCCAAGTAAATCCATGAAATATCAAATGGTGGGAATAAACATATTAACTTTGATAAAATATTTGGATCAACTCTACTTTGATCAAATAAACTTCAATTATTCGTCTTACAAATAAAATTTGAGAAAATATTTTCATAACAAATCAATACACGCGTTTTAATTGAAACAAGATACATCTCCCATCCAAAATGTTAATTTTTTTAATAACTTTACAATTGTTTTAAATACCAATCACCTAAGCTTATTCCAAAGCCTTTGCATTCACCCTATTCACCATTGATCAGCGGCACTTGTCAAAAGATTTAAGTTACACTAAGCTGAATTATTTTGTCCAGTAGTGGTTATAGGTAGAGAAAAAGTTTGTGAAGAGCGAACTTTCAAAATGCAACGAATGCAAAGAATATGCCGCCCCTTCCTATACCCCGCCTGCACTCCCTCACTCCCGAAAGAAAATTAACAGTAAAGCTAGGAACATTTGCATACACGATCAAAGGCTGACACCTGGTGAAGGAGCACCCACCCCCGCGGCTGAGATCAAAATCGATCTTCGCCGTGGGTCAAGTCGCTTGTCGCCAACAAAGAGGGGCTCATTTTATAGGGGCATTCTCGGAATGAAACTACTAATGAGAAAGGAAGTTTTTCGACAATGCTAGCCTTGACGACCTGGCTCGATGTAAAAATAAAAATAGAATGTTTGCCAAGGTTCGCTGCCACGAATAACGAAAGAACACGAAACTCGCGATATTCGAATTGAAACTAAATCGCCCGAAGGTGCAAATGAGAGCTCCTCGCTAATATTCCTTTTGTCCTCTTTGAATGTTAAATGTCTAAAAGTTGTTGTAGATTTAAACAAATACGGCGGTATACGGTCGTGACATAGACACAGCTTTGACTGAAATTTCGCGCTTTATTTTGGCCAGTTTCTAATAAGTATTTCTCATTAGGAATATGTTAATGAGGACAGGGAAGATTGAATGATAATTTCCTTGTTGCGGGGCTCTGTCAAAAACTGTTCGTCATATGCTGGAAAGAAAAATGAGAGCAAATAACTCAAAGTACATATTCTCCTAATGTTAAGAAAACACACAGGGGGTCTCAAAGTTTATACATCCAATAGAAATATCTTTCATTTATAAATTTCAGAAAAATAACAGAATTTTTCACGAGTTTGAAAATTGTTCTTAACATTTTGGTGATAAACAAAACGTTTGAATGAAAATGTTTAATGGAGTTCTCAACAACCGACTATTCAAATTGATTCGTTTGAAATCGGCCTATTTTTCATAGAATTATGTTGTCATGCAAGGTTACCTTTCCCACTTCTTTCCTATTGGGCAATGAAAAAGCGTGACCTTTCATCTGCTTTCCCATTGGCGGAAATATTTTAACTCCCGTAGTACTTATATAGTGGTGCCATCTAATCGGTGACTCCTATTAAATATTTCCCTCATTGTCAATACTTGTGATTCAATAAAATCTGTTGGAAACATACAAAAATATGTCAAGGATATACCGAAATGGAAAATCAGACATATTAAATAATTTTGGATCCTGTCAAATTAATATTTGTTATGACCTCTTAGCTCAGTGAACAACAGGTAAATTTCAAACAAAATAATTTCATTTGTCGGTTTTTGATTAAGCCTTAAAACGTTTTCTTTGAAACGTTTTGTCTACTACTTACCGAGGAAAAAGTACATTACAAAACCGAGAAAAATTGTTAAATTTCCTGAAATTTACGAAATAAAGAGGTTTCTATTGGATGTACACACCCTGAAAATGTCTGATTTCTACGTTGTATACGTTTGTGCTAAAAATGACCTGATCGAGCAATTATAGTAAATGTGTTGCTTATGCTTTTAAAACACGCCACGAATTTTAAGAACTGGTCTTTTCGCGTTCGAGTTATAGACTTCTTCCTTATATCTTAGATGTATTTTGGGGCTCATTTTATATTTCTTATCGTTGGCAAAATTAGCTAATTACCCTTCAAACGTTCAATTTCTAGGCTTCCTCTGCTAAATTTCAGTAGAATTTTAATAAATTTAAAAATTAATCCCTAAACGCCTTTGTTAATTTTAAATTGTTTCGAGCCCCGTCGCTAGTATCTTGGGGCCCCATTTAAAATTTCAAGGTAGACCATGGGCTGACTGCCCTACCATATTTGGTTGGTTTCTACTTTCATAGTTCGAAATTAAGACTGAATGAGTTAAAAATAAATTAAAATCAGGGAGGATTAGGTGTAAGGGTCAAGATATATAATAAAAATAATAATAAACCCAAGGCAGCACCTTAGAACCTTAGACCCACAAAAGCTAGCCTTTAATTGAGGTGGCCGAGTTATAACGCGTAGGAGGTGGGGGGCAAGCTATTTACGCTCGAGAGCTAACAGTTGTCTTAATTAACTATTACCGTTATCCTCAAGACGTTTACATTGAAAGGGGAAGCTATAAGACCCGGAGGAACACCCATTTAACCAGTGGGGAGATAACTAAACTGCCAAACTCTACGTGGAAGGCGTTGTTCCGAACCTCTGGGCTGCAGGGTGAAAGTGATAACTAGACCACCACCCAACCTTACCCAAACTTTAAGGCAAGAAATGTAAATAATTTTTCAAAATGGGAAATAAAAAGCACTCGCGGGATTTGGGTGGTTGGGGACCTTGGAAATTAATCATTTGATTCCTGCGAAAACGTTAAAGCCAGAAATTAAAATGATTAGTCAATAGTTAGGAAATGAAAATCCCTCGCGGCAGAAATACGAATTTGACTAAAGCATCAACATACACTCTAAGAAATTGGGGTGTTGATTCAAACCGTTTTAACACTATTTGTAAACTTTTTCATGCGTCGAAATTTGACATTGCTAGGCAGTGTTCAGTGATAGATACTTTTATCTATAATTTGAAGTATCTAAATGCGGATCTAGGTATTTTTTAAAGATAAATAAAAAATTAAAATACTAAATTAATTTGTTAATCAATATTTTATATATACTCAATTTGGAACATCTCTATTTAAATAGGTATTAGATAAATAATTTTTATCTTGATACATTTATCTTATTGTCCATTTCTAAAGATAACTTTTACTTATGACGAAAATATTATCTTTACGATATTTCTTATCTAAGATATTTTTTTCGGTAGCTATTTGTCATTTAAATTAGGTACAAAGATTATTTAGAATTTTACCGAATGGAATATATACTTTACACTTAGTTTGAACACGCTTTGTACGCATTGGAGTACGTGAGATAAATCCAAGTATGGCGGAGGCTAATAATATCAGAGTCCTTAAAAACGGTAATATTAATGGTGAAAAAAGTGCTGGTAATAAAGATGAATGGACAAGTACAAAAGAGCTCGAAAGCAATGACCAGAAAAATGGTACACTTCCTTATCTGTTGGACGGTGAATTTTTCGTTACGGTCGGGGGAATGCAGTGCTGAAGATGGTCCAATAAGTGTACAATGTTTAAGTTGTTCTGGCACTAAAGTCTTGAAAACATCAAGGACATCTACTGGCAACTTACTCAAGCAGCCTGCAACGCCGGTGACCTAACCAATATATATCCACGGCCTCGCTTAATTGTATTTACACTTATTAGTTACTTCTGTGGTCACACGTTGAAAGTATCATACTTATTTCTTCCTTTTGTTGTCTCACGTTGAAAGTGTCACACTTATTTGTTACTTCTGTGGTCACTCAATGAAAGTGTCACATTTATTTCTTACTTCTAGTCATACGTTGAAAGCGTCACACTTATTTATAACTTCTAGTCATACGTTGAAAGCGTCACACTTATATATAACTTCTAGTCATACGTTGAAAGCGTCTCACTTATTTATAACTTCTAGTCATACGTTGAAAGCGTCACATTTATTTATAACTTCTAGTCATACGTTGAAAGCGTCTCACTTATTTATAACTTCTAGTCATACGTTGAAAGCGTCACACTTATTTATAACTTCTAGTCATACGTTGAAAGCGTCACACTTATTTAAAACTTCTAGTCATACGTTGAAAGCGTCACACTTATTTATAACTTCTAGTCATACGTTGAAAGCGTCACACTTATTTAAAACTTCTAGTCATACGTTGAAAGCGTCTCACTTATTTATAACTTCTAGTCATACGTTGAAAGCGTCACATTTATTTATAACTTCTAGTCATACGTTGAAAGCGTCTCACTTATTTATAACTTCTAGTCATACGTTGAAAGCGTCACACTTATTTATAACTTCTAGTCATACGTTGAAAGCGTCACACTTATTTAAAACTTCTAGTCATACGTTGAAAGCGTCACACTTATTTATAACTTCTAGTCATACGTTGAAAGCGTCACACTTATTTAAAACTTCTAGTCATACGTTAAAAGCTTCTCACTTATTTATAACTTCTAGTCATACGTTGAAAGCGTCACACTTATTTATAACTTCTAGTCATACGTTGAAAGCGTCGAGGATTACTTCGACCAGTGTCACACTTATTTGTTACTTCTGATCACACTTTTTTTACTTGTGATCTCACTTTTTTAACTTGTGATCACACTTTTTTTACTTGTGATCACACTTTTTTTACTTCTGGTCAGGCGTTGAGTGTCAAACTTAAGGCTCATTCACACTATCTAACTTTAGTCAGCTGACTAAATCAGGCAGACTAGTCAGTCTGACTTTTTTGCATTCACACTATCCAACTGGCACGTTCACATTACCCGCCTTGTTCGTCCGACCAAAATCATTAAAGTTGTCAGCTGACTAAAGTTGGATAGTGTGAAAGGGCCTTTATTTATTCTGGTCATACCATGAAGACTAGTTCGATCAGTGTCATACTTAATTGTTACTTCTGGTCATACGTTGAAAGCGCGGCCTTAAAAATGCGGGAGAGAAACGGGCGCGTAGACCTCTATAAACACGCGGATTTACGATGTCGTAAATTGCGTGGGTCCGTATACGCTGCCCAAAAAGCCTTACTTTGAATTAAAATTAAGGAACGTATTTGCAACTCTAGGTTATATGGAAACCACAGCTATTCAAAAATATAACTTTCATGAAAATCGGACTTAAATTAAGGAACGTTGTGCAGACTTTTTGGCGAAGATATAAAACCACGAAATTTGGGATCCAGTAAATTACCCTGGAAACTATACTTCATTTTAATATTTACTGATATAACCGAAAGTGGAGGTCCACTGTATCCTAACCTAACCAAAATATTTTTTTAAACAAAATATCCACCACACAATGTGAGACCCCCGAAAATAATAAATTAGGCAGATGCCCAACTTCTAGGGCTCCGATTTCAAACATTTATGAAATTCTATCGAAGCCGAGATACGTTCATTCAAACGAAATATCATTGACTTTTCTAACTCTAACTGTTAAAGAGATATGCGCGACACGGCGGCATCGGCATCGGCATCGGCATCGGCATCGGCATCGGCATCGGCATCGGCATCGGCATTGGCATCGACATCGGCTACACTGTACGTAAAAATAATACACACAAATCCCAAGGATTGTGTATAAAAACTTTCAAATTCGAAATCAGTATCTTATTGCTATTTTATCTAGTTATAAATATTTATATCTAACGGTAATGTGTCAAATAAAATAGATAAGAAATTCAAAAAGATATTTTCCAATATTCTTATTAAAAATAAATAAGTATCTAAAAACAAAAATAAAAATTGTTTGGATATTTTTCATCGATTAAAAAAGTATCTTTATAAATTTTACTGGTAGATACCTTCGATAATTTGGCATAACGTAGTTTTATCTTTTTATCTACTATCTGATATCTTTTACCTAGATACCGAATCGCTGATCACTGCTGCTAAGGGCGTTTTATGACACAAATCAAACCCTGTATTAACACCTTCAAGATTTTTGTCTTAAAAATACGGTGTAAAAAATTAGATTTAAAACTACTTCTCCACACTATTTAAACACTTTTTTATCATTCTTTGTTTGTGACACAAAATATTTCCAATAACCGTGTAATAACACACCTTTAAATAGTCATTTTGCAACTTGTAAGCTTTAAATCACACCTTTAAAGGTGTTAATAAACCCATTTCAAGAGTAAAATCACACCCGTGAAGGAGTTAAAAGTAACCTTTAGAGGTGTAAATAAGCCATTTTAAAGAATAAAATAACACTCTTAAAGGTGTAAATTCGCACTTTAAATATAAAAATTGTACCTGATGAGAGTTGAATCACACCTCTAGAGGTGTAAATAGGTTCGTATAAAGAGTAAAATCAGACTTTTAAAGGTGTAAAATCAGACTTTTAAAGGTGTAAAATCTGACTTTTAAAGGTGTAAAATCAGACTTTTAAAGGTGTAAAATCTGACTTATAAAGGTGTAAAATCTGACTTTTAAAGGTGTAAAATCACACTTTTAAGGGTGTAAAATCAGACTTTTAAAGGTGTAAAATCTGACTTATAAAGGTGTAAAATCAGACTTTTAAAGGTGTAAAATCAGACTTTTAAAGGTGTAAAATCTGACTTTTAAAGGTGTAAAATCTGTTTTTTAAAGGTGTAAAATCTGTTTTTTAAAGGTGTAAAATCTGACTTTTAAAGGTGTAAAATCAGGCTTTTAAAGGTGTAAAATCTAACTTTTAAAGGTGTAAAATCAGACTTTTAAAGGTGTAAAATCAGACTTTTAAAGGTGTAAAATCTGACTTTTAAAGGTGTAAAATCAGACTTTTAAAGGTGTAAAATCAGACTTTTAAAGGTTAAAATCTCACTTTTAAAGGTGTAAAATCAAACTTTTAAAGGTGTAAAATCAGACTTTTAAAGGTGTAAAATCAGACTTTTAAAGGTGTAAAATCAGACTTTTAAAGGTGTAAAATCAGACTTTCAAAGGTGTAAAATCAGACTTTCAAAGGTGTAAATTCACTTAGTAAGAGATAAATAACACCTATAAAAATGCCTTTTTGAAAGGTACATTCCACCTGCAAGAGCTCAATAACAATTTTAATAGTGTTACTATGTAATTTTTGTAGTGTTCTAAAAACCTTTTATTAGTTAACAAAACCATGGAAAAAAGTGTTACAGTTTACAGCATGAGAAACCGGGCGCAGCGGTAAAATTATGCAGACAATTTACAAAAACGTTAAGTATAACTAAAGCAACGCCACAACGAATATGCTTTGCCCAAGACGTAATTTTAACTGCAATAATGCCCGGGTGTTTTATACAGAAAACCAAGCGCGACAAAAAGTATTCTTATCTGCTAAAAGACAGAATGACAGAGAGATAAAATATGCATAAAAAACTACTGCTTATTGATAGCTTAAGAACAAAAAATGCCTTAATCTCATTTTTCTTAAGTGATCACCCTCGATGAAAATATTACTTAAGGCGTAATGGCTGATCGTCTCGGACCAGGTCTGTTGTATAGAATTCACGGATGTTGATACGCTTTGCGCGATGGTGAAATTCGGGGTTATGGATCATTTCATTGGTCCAGGCGTTGTAGATTTAATATTGTTATTTAACTATTAAAAATGGCGTATTAACACTTTTAAAGGTGTGATTTAACTCTTAATAAAGGGCTTATTAACACTTTTAAAGGTATGATTTAACTCTAACAAAAGAGCGTATTAACACTTTTAAAGGTGTGATTTAACTCTAACAAAAGAGCGTATTAACACTTTTAAAGGTGTGATTTAACTCTAACAAAAGGGCGTATTAACACTTTTAAAGGTGTGATTTAACTCTAACAAAAGGGCGTATTAACACTTTTAAAGGTGTGATTTAACTCTAACAAAAGGGCGTATTAACACTTTTAAAGGTGTGATTTAACTCTAACAAAAGGGCGTATTAACACTTTTAAAGGTGTGATTTAACTCTAACAAAATGGCGTATTAACACTTTTAAAGGTGTGATTTAACTCTAACAAAAGGGCGTATTAACACTTTTAAAGGTGTGATTTAACTCTAACAAAAGGGCGTATTAACACTTTTAAAGGTGTGATTTAACTCTAACAAAAGGGCGTATTAACACTTTTAAAGGTGTGATTTAACTCTAACAAAAGGGCGTATTAACACTTTTAAAGGTGTGATTTAACTCTAACAAAAGGGCGTATTAACACTTTTAAAGGTGTGATTTAACTCTAACAAAAGGGCGTATTAACACTTTTAAAGGTGTGATTTAACTCTAACAAAAGGGCGTATTAACACTTTTAAAGGTGTGATTTAACTCTAACAAAAGGGCGTATTAACACTTTTAAAGGTGTGATTTAACTCTAACAAAAGGGCGTATTAACACTTTTAAAGGTGTGATTTAACTCTAACAAAAGGGCGTATTAACACTTTTAAAGGTGTGATTTAACTCTAACAAAATGGCGTATTAACACTTTTAAAGGTGGTATTTAACTCTAACAAAAGGGCGTATTAACACTTTTAAAGGTGGGATTTAACTCCTAATAAAGGGCGTATTAACACTTTTAAAGGTGTGATTTAACTCTAACAAAAGGGCGTATTAACACTTTTAAAGGTGTGATTTAACTCTAAAAAAAGGGCGTATTAACACTTTTAAAGGTGTGATTTAACTCTAACAAAAGGGCGTATTAACACTTTTAAAGGTGGGATTTAACTCTAACAAAAGGGCGTATTAACACTTTTAAAGGTGTGATTTAACTCTAACAAAAGGGCGTATTAACACTTTTAAAGGTGTGATTTAACTCTAACAAAAGGGCGTATTAACACTTTTAAAGGTGTGATTTAACTCTAACAAAAGGGCGTATTAACACTTTTAAAGGTGTGATTTAACTCTAACAAAATGGCGTATTAACACTTTTAAAGGTGTGATTTAACTCTAACAAAAGGGCGTATTAACACTTTTAAAGGTGTGATTTAACTCTAACAAAAGGGCGTATTAACACTTTTAAAGGTGGGATTTAACTCTAACAAAAGGGCGTATTAACACTTTTAAAGGTGTGATTTAACTCTAACAAAAGGGCGTATTAACACTTTTAAAGGTGTGATTTAACTCTAACAAAAGGGCGTATTAACACTTTTAAAGGTGTGATTTAACTCTAACAAAATGGCGTATTAACACTTTTAAAGGTGGGATTTAACTCTAACAAAAGGGCGTATTAACACTTTTAAAGGTGGGATTTAACTCCTAATAAAGGGCGTATTAACACTTTTAAAGGTGTGATTTAACTCTAACAAAAGGGCGTATTAACACTTTTAAAGGTGTGATTTAACTCTAAAAAAAGGGCGTATTAACACTTTTAAAGGTGTGATTTAACTCTAACAAAAGGGCGTATTAACACTTTTAAAGGTGTGATTTAACTCTAACAAAAGGGCGTATTAACACTTTTAAAGGTGTGATTTAACTCTAACAAAAGGG
Source organism: Leiobunum rupestre (assembly GCF_980474605.1). Classification (NCBI taxonomy): domain Eukaryota; kingdom Metazoa; phylum Arthropoda; class Arachnida; order Opiliones; family Sclerosomatidae; genus Leiobunum; species Leiobunum rupestre. The sequence goes on along the minus strand of NC_143387.1, from coordinate 28,226,717 downwards.
CGTATTAACACTTTTAAAGGTGTGATTTAACTCTAACAAAAGGGCGTATTAACACTTTTAAAGGTGTGATTTAACTCTAACAAAAGGGCGTATTAACACTTTTAAAGGTGTGATTTAACTCTAACAAAAGGGCGTATTAACACTTTTAAAGGTGTGATTTAACTCTAACAAAAGGGCGTATTAACACTTTTAAAGGTGGGATTTAACTCTAACAAAAGGGCGTATTAACACTTTTAAAGGTGTGATTTAACTCTAACAAAAGGGCGTATTAACACTTTTAAAGGTGTGATTTAACTCTAACAAAAGGGCGTATTAACACTTTTAAAGGTGGGATTTAAGTCTAACAAAATGGCGTATTAACACTTTTAAAGGTGTGATTTAACTCTAACAAAAGGGCGTATTAACACTTTTAAAGGTGTGATTTCACTCTAACAAAAGGGCGTATTAACACTTTTAAAGGTGTGATTTAACTCTAACAAAAGGGCGTATTAACACTTTTAAAGGTGTGATTTAACTCTAACAAAAGGGCGTATTAACACTTTTAAAGGTGTGATTTAACTCTAACAAAAGGGCGTATTAACACTTTTAAAGGTGTGATTTAACTCTAACAAAAGGGCGTATTAACACTTTTAAAGGTGGGATTTAACTCTAACAAAAGGGCGTATTAACACTTTTAAAGGTGTGATTTAACTCTAACAAAAGGGCGTATTAACACTTTTAAAGGTGTGATTTAACTCTAACAAAAGGGCGTATTAACACTTTTAAAGGTGTGATTTAACTCTAACAAAATGGCGTATTAACACTTTTAAAGGTGTGATTTAACTCTAACAAAAGGGCATATTAACACTTTTAAAGATGTGATTTAACTCTAACAAAAGGGCGTATTAACACTTTTAAAGGTGTGATTTAACTCTAACAAAAGGGCGTATTAACACTTTTAAAGGTGTGATTTAACTCTAACAAAAGGGCGTATTAACACTTTTAAAGGTGGGATTTAAGTCTAACAAAAGGGCGTATTAACACTTTTAAAGGTGTGATTTAACTCTAACAAAAGGGCGTATTAACACTTTTAAAGGTGTGATTTCACTCTAACAAAAGGGCGTATTAACACTTTTAAAGGTGTGATTTAACTCTAACAAAAGGGCGTATTAACACTTTTAAAGGTGTGATTTAACTCTAACAAAAGGGCGTATTAACACTTTTAAAGGTGTGATTTAACTCTAACAAAAGGGCGTATTAACACTTTTAAAGGTGTGATTTAACTCTAACAAAAGGGCGTATTAACACTTTTAAAGGTGGGATTTAACTCTAACAAAAGGGCGTATTAACACTTTTAAAGGTGTGATTTAACTTTAACAAAAGGGCGTATTAACACTTTTAAAGGTGTGATTTAACTCTAACAAAAGGGCGTATTAACACTTTTAAAGGTGTGATTTAACTCTAACAAAAGGGCGTATTAACACTTTTAAAGGTGTGATTTAACTCTAACAAAATGGTGTATTAACACTTTTAAAGGTGTGATTTAACTCTAACAAAAGGGCGTATTAACACTTTTAAAGGTGTGATTTAACTCTAACAAAAGGGCGTATTAACACTTTTAAAGGTGGGATTTAACTCTAACAAAAGGGCGTATTAACACTTTTAAAGGTGTGATTTAACTCTAACAAAAGGGCGTATTAACACTTTTAAAGGTGTGATTTAACTCTAACAAAAGGGCGTATTAACACTTTTAAAGGTGTGATTTAACTCTAACAAAATGGCGTATTAACACTTTTAAAGGTGGGATTTAACTCTAACAAAAGGGCGTATTAACACTTTTAAAGGTGGGATTTAACTCCTAATAAAGGGCGTATTAACACTTTTAAAGGTGTGATTTAACTCTAACAAAAGGGCGTATTACACTTTTAAATTTGTGATTTAACTCTAACAAAAGGGCGTATTAACACTTTTAAAGGTGTGATTTAACTCTAACAAAACGGCGTATTAACACTTAAAAGATGCGTCATAACTGATTAAAAGGGCGTTTACATGTTATTGGATTTATTGTTTCACGAACTGTGGAGAGTGCTTACAACCGGTTTAATGGTTTGGTTAAGGTGTTGAATCTGGGTTGGGCTTATCAAATTGAGTGGAAATGGTGTTAGAACGGTGTGAAATGAATCCCAATTTCTTGGAATGTTTATCTTATTTAAATATTTGTATAGTGTTGTCACACTATTTTTACACCTTTAAAAAGTTGCTCCGTTTGGAAGTGTTAAAACGGTGTGAACGAGGTGTAACACTTTCTTAACACCTTTTAAACACCCATATTTCTTAAAGTGTAGCACCGAACTAAAATTATGTTATTTAAAACTGAAAATAGTAATCTAACCATCCGTAATCGATTTCTGACCTAATATTATGGTTGGGCCGACTTTTTTAAAGTAAGAAGATGTTGAGCTCGCGCGTAATTTGGGATCCTCAAACCGTATACACCATGGAAACCAAAACAAATATCAGCGTAGTTAGCTTGATTTTAAGTGGGTATTAAATAGCGCGCAGGATTTTTAAAGTAGGGAATAAAGCAACCAGAATATATTGCCGAGGTCGGCGGGTTTTAGATGAAATTTTAAAATAGTATTTGTCTCTACAGTTTCAAACTAAATACCTAATCAATTATTTGATGGCTATTAAAACCGTCTATTCAAATTTTAAAATGCAAAATTATAAATAAATCGGTATTAATTCCAAATCACAGCACGTAGAACCAAATTTTGCGTATTTATTACGCATTATATATTAAGACTAAATAAAGAAAAATTGAGCTCAGTTGCAATTGTTCCGAAAATTGGTGAAATGTTTGACTAACGTTTCTGGCCTATTAGTGTTTGAAAATGTATTGGGAACGTGGAGGCCACCTTTTTAAACAAAATACCACGGGCTACACGGTATCATAATAGTTGGCATGTTTAATTTGCAACTAGCTACGGCCAATCATCATCTCGGTAATCATAATACAATTTCCAATTTGAACTTAATTTCTTAATTTTTATCGGAATTGGTCTAAAAATAAATTATAACAATTTAACATCGAAATCCGAGAAACAGAGTGAATATTCCACAAAAAATATCGATTGCTTTTGTCGAGTAGCTTGCTTTAAATATCTCCTAGTAATTAGAGCAATTCTTTTATCCATAGGAAAGTAAACGGAAAATGCAGGAGGTCGGCAATATTAAGTATAGAATTGCGGGATAATTATTTTTACAAACGAGATTTCACTCACGACGTGCTAGATTCGGTTCCTAGTCGACATTAAAGGGAGTATAACCCCTCTTGTTTGGTAGGGTGCACTTAGATTGTACCAAATATCTTTCACAAGCCTTCCTAGCGAGGGGCGGCAAGAAGTTAGTTTGATCGGGTTTTACCCCCAAATACCCAAAAAGTTTATACACCCTAACTAAACTAACTCCTTGCCATCCCTCGCTAGGAAGGCTTGTGGAAGCTACTCGGTACAGTCTAAGCGCACCCTACCAAACAAGAGGGGTTATACTCTCTTTAAACTTATTTCCTCCACTCTTTTACGCGGAATAATATGACAAATTATTAAAGATTTTCAGTGAAGAACAAGTAGGGGTTTCCCAAATTAATTATCTGGGAAGTCCATTTTCAAAAGTCCTTCATTTTCTTTCCGCGGCGCGTCTTCTTAGCGACGACAGCCAGACAATGAAGTTTCCAATTCGCCCAACGTCGTATATTCGACGTAGCTTAAATAACGAACGTTTCTCGATCCGCAGCCGGGTGCCAATAGATCCGCCGACATCTTTAGTTTAGCAAACTAAACGCAGTACTCGTTCTATTCAATTACCAGAGCGGGCTTAAAGGAGAACTGTCACCAAAACCGAAATCGCGGTTAAACCTACGTGCAGCGCCCAAAGAATGAAGCGGCAAAAATTTGAGAAAGGGCGGCGTGTAAGGCGTATTAAAAACACGATTAACTACAATCTACCAATATAACTAGGTTAAAAAGTCAAGGAGAATGTCGTAGCAGACGACAGTTCCGACCGAAAAACGATAAAACCAAGCGGTTCTGAGATTCTCGAGTCGGGGGGGGATAAAACACGAAATTTGGTTGCTTATAGTAAATCAAATACTGGAATTATTAACATGAATTTTTTTGTATAACCATTTTCGGACGTCCTCTATCCATTTAAATGGTTTTTAGGGTGGTGACAGTTCTCCTTTAATCTTTCTATTAGATAGTAATATTAAGTAGATTTATTTATCAACGTTAGTTTTAAATCTAGGATGTTATTTCATTACAATTTGTATGAATTTGCTTCTTTTAAGGCCATTTGAGATAGTCTTATCTCCTTAATTGAGAGTGGGATTTACTCTTAATTGCTCTCAATCCATTCCGAGATTTCTTACAAATGGACTTTTCGCAGTCGAGCGTCCGGCCACGGCCAACTTCGATCACGCGTACCGCGCTTTAGCGGCCCCATCAATCACCTGAATTTACCGTGTATATATTTTCCAACCAGGCTTTCGCTACGACCAAAATTTAACGTTAGTCAGATAGGAAAAATCCACAAAAAACAATTATTTTTAAATAAATTTTAAAAAACCCACATTAAACCGATGTAGGTTAATATTTAATAATAGTATAATATGTTTTTCATGATTCTAATTTTTTAATGGTGTTTGTAAATTATAAAAGAGTTAAACAGAAGCCAAGAACATCCTCTAGATGCATAGTATTATTGTTTAATACTTGAAACACATGTAAATAAATAAAACAAAAAGTGAAAAGAAGATTCAATGTAACTTCAAGGTAAATATATTATTCTAACATTTTTTATTAAATAATATTAAGTTAAAATATATTATAATTTTAGGTTTCAACAAGTTTTAAGCTTCCATCTTTTTAAACCTAGAATAATATTGTATATTTAGTAAGGGCCAGTTTGTAATTTTATCTGACTGAAATTTTTTTCCATAATAAAGGTACAAACCTGAACAGAAATCATCCTCCTTGAAATTTAGGCTGAATATCATCTATCTTTTACCTATTTAGTTCCAAAGATGTACCTAAGCATCTTTTATCTTCAATTATATTAGTTTTAAGATTCATACTCTTAAAACTAATTAGATTTACAGAAAATACTACCTAAGAACGGTTATAAACTCGTGAATTTGCTATATATATACTATTAATAAAGATTTGTTATTATTAAAGATTTATAAATTTTAAGAGATACATTATTTACGCGTCAAAACGCTCTAAACACCTTTACAGCCTTCAAAACTATGTATTCTAATATGGCGCCTTCGCGTAAAAAACGCGTCTCTTTTTCTTCATTTAATATTTATAAGGTAATATTTTTTTTAAATTATGAATTATACATAAATATATTGCAAAAAGATGGTTTAACTTACTATACCTTGTGTTTTCTAAATAGGAAAGTGGAAAACCGAAGAAAAAACATTTTTCCGTGATTTCGCTTGTATTCCCCGCCTTTGGTGATAGTAGTTTTTTGGTCGTATGTAGCGCCCCTATCGGGATTATTCATACACGCAAATTAACATTAGATGCGAGGCGATTGACGGGGCCGCTAAAGCGCGGTACGCGTGATCGAAGTTGGCCGTGGTGCGGCTCATCTAATACTCCAATGGATCACTATTCGGGTCAAAGAGTGAAAATGGAAGGAGTAAAACGAATAAAACCAAAAATGGGATGAAGCTACGTCCGACACAAATCGACCTTTTACGCGCTTTGAGAATACTCTCTAAAACTCTGCCACCAATCAAAACTAAACCGAACCCCATCGTCTCGGTTTTTCGTTGACTTCTTAAACAGCTACGGATATTATTTCTTCGGCCGAAGGGAGAGAACCGATCGATAGGTAGCTGCGAAATGGAGATAAAAGATTTTATTTTTATAGCGCTGCTGCAATTAAGATCCCCTTCTTTCTTCATATTCCAATTTCTTGATTTTTACTCTTTTATTTCACTCTCTTAAAGCGAACGAAACGCATTTTCACTATGAAAATATTCCGAAATGGTTTGGCTAAAAGCAACCGTAAAAATAAATCTCCAGGTATTAACTTTAAACTCGTCGAAGATTCGAGATTAAATACTAAAATTGATTCGTAGAAAACTTCTTCCGTGAATATTATAAACTAATTATGCGACGTAGGGACCGATCAAATTTTTATTTCATTAGGCACAATAGATTAAGGGAAAACCGCGCCTCTATCCGAGGAAAACAAATAAAAATTTCGAATTTTAATTAAGGTTACACTGTTTTAATTAAGTTTCCGAAATCCATTGGAACTAAATTTATTTTCTAAAGAAAGCGAACATAACTCAGCTTTGGTTGGTCTGCTTCAACGTATTCAAATTTAACTTCGAAGATGCTTTGTGTATTTCGGTCATAACAATATTTTTTATAAATATCAGAATTTCCCTGAGAATTTTCAAAGAGGGAGCGAAATTAAATACGAAACAAAATACTCGTACTCGAATATCAACTTCCATATACTTCCAAAAATTTGGTTTATAAATAAGTTACAATCCATAGGCCGTGAAACATTTACGTTTTATGTTGTAAATGCATATTGAGCCGCGAGTTGCAAATATGGGACGAGCCTTCGAAGGTACACGCTTCATTTTTACTGATTTATTTGTGATATCGCATTTTTCTCAAAAACTAAACCAGGTAGAGTTTGAAATTTCAGGGTTTACGTCTGAATGACGTAGGGAATATTCCACTTTCTAATTTTCATAAAATTCTAAAAACTTTTTTTTCAAAAAAAATTTTGACCGGGAGGTAATAGATGAAAACCTTAAATGAGAAAGTTGAAAACGTACAAATAAAGTTGGTTCGGTCGAAAGAGACTGATTTTTTTACAATGAAAAATAACAAGTTGGTCATAGGAGGCAATAGCTTTCGGGCACTGTAAGAAATCATTTTAAGAGTAACACAAACGTACTAATTATTTATCTTTTTATTTAGTCAAAACCAAAATAAAACAAACACCAAAAAATTACTGGTGAGTTTTTTTATTTTAGACCTACTAGATTCTCGCACTGTTAGTCGCATTTTGTTCAAAATGCTCTTTGAAAATATCTGATCAATTTTTATCTTCCCTATTGATTTTCACCTTAGCCATGGATAATATTTAATCGAGAGATGACGTTTTTTCATTTCCTCCTTAGTAGCTAGTTCCAAATAAATGACGACTTTTTTACTCCAGTTCGTAAAAGCCGACACTAAAGCTATGTTTACACGTAAGCGGTAGAAAACGGTTTTAATCGGCTGAAGGAGATTTAGCCTGGTTTACACAACTCCCTTAAAACGTTTTGAATTGATTTGAATTGATTTCAAGGCCAAGTGTGAACGTGGCTTTAATCCAAAGAATTATATGAATTTCCCTCATTTTCTCCCTATCCTAAGAAAATAGGGCTGGAAAAATTCCAGAATTACTACTAATGGTAGTCGCTCAGCTCTTTACCCACTTTCAGAAAGTAGGAGACTTTATCATCCTGATTGACAGTCCCCGCTTTTTCACCACGTGTATGAAGCGCGTAACCCGTACGAAAATATTCTATAAAATTTCTATAAAAATGTATAGAGCTGTATAGAACACCATAAAATTTCTATAAAGTCAAAAATCTCTATACAATATTCTTATAAGTTTTTATAGAGTAGTTTCTATGGGATTGACTTTATAAGAATTCCGTAAGACTGTGATAAAGATTCCATACTTTTTCTTCAAAGTTTAATGCTTTTGATTTTATTGGAATATTGAGATTTTGATAAAAGTTTTATGGTGCTTTATAAAAAGCACAGGGGCGTACGAAAGTTTCAGATAAAAGGAGATACCACTAATTTTTGGCGGACTTCCTCACCTACAAGCTTTTGACGTCCCTTTTAAACCAATTAATGTTTGCTTAATATTGTAATGATCGCTTAATATGTAATGAATTTTTTTACGTATTTTATTAGACATGTTTTTTTTAATTATTCACTTGTTTTATTTTAATTATATACATTTGGTACGTTATAAATACTGAAAATTTCCAATACGTTTTTAAACAAATTAATCACATTCTATTAAATTTGGAAAATTAGTTACATACATCTCTCTATTATTATTATTATCTAAAACAATAAGTTTTTCAGCAATTAAATCATTTATAGAATACGCTATAATTTCTTTTGAGATTTTTACCCTCTGGCAAATTTTACCTAAAGTATGTGTTATTTGGCCATGTTTTTAAAGCTTTTTAATAAGAATTAATAAATAACTTTCTAAGAACGATCGGCCATTAGAAAAGGCGTCCTCAGAAAGCTCTCTCATTTTTCTAAGAATTACATATTTTTCCGCTATTTGAATAGGAACCTTTTGAGTTCCATGAAAGAGGGTCAATATTTTTCTATTCATGTTCTCAAACTGGAAACACGAGGCTAAAAAAAGAGGTCCCCGATTTCTGGCAGTCTCGGGTAAATGTTAAAGCAAGTGTATATTGTAAGTCATATTTTCTCGTCCATAGAGTTTAGCAATTTTCTTAACGAAAAGCTCTAAGTAAAAACTTGCTTCGTCTACCATAAGTAAAATATTTATTCCCAAAACCAGGTTAAGCCAATGATTAAAAAATTTGTCAGGTAAATATCCTTTCAATACATGCGGGGAGTAAAAGAGTAGCCAAGAGCGTCACTCATTTGCCTTCCATTGTTTTCGTTCTGTAATTGATCTGGGCAAACGACTAATTTCATCCGGGGCTTTATAGCTTAAAAGTTTCTAATCTAACATTGCAATTTATCTACCAATATAGAATTGGTTGTTGTGACTATCAAACCAGAAGCTAGCTATAGCTTTCACAACGACTTGGCACACACAGTGCATATTATAGTCAACCGAAAAACCCTTCACTTTATCAAAATGTGACAGTAGCATTAAAATTGAGAACCCTCTAACCCCATTTACTCGTACTCTATTCTGAACTGCATCTTTGGCATCGCTTGCCATTTGTTCGGCACTCCTACTTATTACATCAGATTTAAATTCATAAATTCGGCTTTGGCCATTGCCCCTTTTCACAGTTGCTCCTTCGTGAAGACACCAATTACAACCATTTTTACCATTAAATTGGGTTACTTTTTGTAGCTTGCAACGAGCAACTGAATCGCATGTGTAAGCTCCTGGAAATACTTTTACTATATGTTGGTTATATGTAAAACCAATCTTTGATAACCTGTTCATTTCATCAATGAACGGTTTCAGAAAACAGTTCATCTCTGGTGCTTCAGAACCTAATCAAAGAGCAGCGATTTAAACACTCCTATTTTCCAATTCATTAACAGTATATAACAATGGCCAAATTGAATATCCCGATGAATGGAATACTGGCACACTATCAGTGTTCCAATTAATAGATAAATCATGCTTTCCCGTTGGTAAACGCTTATACATGGCCCCTAACTCAAATAATGGCGCACTATTAGTTTTTATGGTTTCAGCTTCTTTATCACGTTCTTGAAGATAAGTTCTTATTTGGTCCTCTACTGAAAAAACTAAAAAATAATTTCCATTTTCCAAACCAGAGTCTATGCAGTTATACGTTTGACAATAGTTGCAGAATGCACTAGCTAATCCAATATGCGTGGAATGTGTAGTTTGACTTTGCTCCCTCAAAATGTTTATAAAATAAAAAAGAGTACGAAGAATTATTGACGCTTCTGGTAAGAGGAACGAGATCAATTTCAGAAGGGACGCTGTTGACTCTTTACACAACTTGAAGCGGATAATGTGAGCTATCACCAATAACAAAAATTGTTTTAAATTCACTTCAGCCTTTGGATAAATTTCTTCATCCTAATTAAAGTAAAAACATTACTTAATGAATACTTATCATTAGATAAAATAAAATCAAAGAACTAAATGAGTATAAGAGTGTAAAATAGAAAATAAATTGTTTTATTTTAAATATTGATTATTGGTAATTTCTAAGACTATACTAATTAAGCATACAAAGAATATAAAAAACGTTTAAGGTATTATGAAATTTCTATAAAAAAATTATACAATTTCTATAAACAAATTATACAATTGCTATAAAAATTATATAAGAAAAACTGGTTATTTCTATAAATGGTTATATAGAAAATTGGCCCAAAACTTGGTAAAAAACACATAAAAACTCCGATACTATTGTACACATTATACCTTACGAAGAACGCGTAAATTATGATTTAAGAAATAAACAACATTTTGCAAATAAATTTTGAATTTGAACCACTGATTTCCCTAGTAATATTAAAGTGGTGCGCAGGTGGGTGCAAAAGGAACGCCTACATTACTTGTCGTGCATTTTCTTGCGTACATTTTTCATTGGCTAGACGCTTTAGCGCCTGCTGCCGTCGGAAGGGGAAAATTCGGAAATTGTCTTCCCGTAAAATTCTCAGCGTAAAGGCTCGTCCAATGAAATTTGTACACAACACTGCGTTAGCGTGTTTAAAGGTTAGCTGCGTTCTCCTTGTGTTTGTTGCTCCTAGCTGGCACAGACGTTGAAGCGGTTTCGTATTTTCGAGGACACACACACGCTACGCTGTCTCCCGAGGTTATTCCCGAAGAATGAATATTAATGAAAATCAGCTAAGCTAATACCCAAGGCACGACCTTAGGGCCAAGTCATCTAGTGACGTGTATTGCCTTGAAACAGGTGGCCGGGTTACAATGCGTCGGAGGGTGGTGGAAAGCTCTTCATGCCACGTGAGCCAACAGCTCCCTACACTAACTAGTACCGTTAACCTCTACAAGTTGATTTGAAACTCTTCGGTTTCCCCTTCCATAAAAACTTGTTGAGGTTAACGGTAATAGTTAGTGTAGGGAGCTGTTGGCTTGCGTGGCATGCAATGGTTGCCACCACCCTCCTACGCATTGTAACCCGGCCACCTGAATTAAAGGCTTCAGAAGTCGCTTGATGACTTAGGCCTAAGGTGGTGCCTTGGCTATTAGCCTAGCTGATTATTATTATTATTATTATTATTATTATTAATATGAACTCAGGAAAAAACCCTTTTAACCAGTGAGAACTTGCAAACCCAACGCAGAAGTAGTAGTTCCGAGTATTCACCCAGTGCCACCAGTTGGGATCGTACGCGGCTCCTCTTGCTGTGAGACGAAAGCGCTAACCACTCCGCCACCCCACCAACAGCTAGGATGAAATGGCGGAGAGTATGCAACAGTTTGAAGGGATGAGAAGTGGCTGGCCTCTAGATCGGATTCTGTATTCACCGCTCAAAAGGAACACGCGTCAAATCCAATGACAATAAGTGTTTCCTCTGGTCAATTTTGGCAAAATTACACCCAGCTACTAAAAACCCCAATCAATCATATAATTACAGACAAAATGAAAATGAGATACATTTATCCGGAATTACATTCCAGTTGGAACTCGATGGGTATAATCTTAAAAAAAATCGAAGAGAATAATTATATCTCGATAAATATTTTCGTGTACGAGAATAGGTTTTTCCAGAGATACGTAAGTGACAAACAAGTGCCTAAACCGAGATAAATAAACCTTATCTTAGTTTCCAATGAACACACAAAACATTACGTCTCAATCCGTCATTGAAGTCGCCTATTCAATGGTTTTATAAACGTGATCAAAAGACTTTTTACTGTCGGCGTATCATATCGAAACGAGGATTTCACCCGAAATAAGGAGAGGTTTAACTTTTCGGTCAACCCCAAAAAACCCCCTCTTTTCGATGAGACCAATAAAAAAGTCTAGCAAAATTTAAAGGCGAATTAGATTGAGTACCTATACAAGAGATTTACGGGTTACGTCCTAAGATGTACAGCATTTTATCCGCAAAGGATGAGAAAAAGACACGTAAAGGAGTGTGCAAATGTGTCGTCCAAAAACGTGTTAGACAAGCTGAGTACCGTGATTGAGGGGTTGGTAACTTCGAGGAATGTCGTAAGGGGCTTGATTCCGTGATTCCGAATCTAAAGAATCTAATCAATAATCTTGAGAATCTCGAGAATCTAACATAAAATATACGAATCTTCGGAATCCTCCTCGAATCGGTAAATCACATACGAATCACGGAATATCGTGTGAATCACGGAATCAAAGATGAATCACGGAATCAAAAATTGATTTAAGGAATCACAGTCATAAGCCTCGGTCACACTGAAGGCCCGAAAACTGTTTTATAGTGATTTGAAACGGTTTTAAACGATTTATCTAGGTTTACACTTATGGTCGAAAACGATTTGAAGAGCTTCGAAACCTTTTAGACGTATCGCGTATGTGTGAACGTGGCTATAGTTGAATCGTATTCGTATTACCGAGCGTATTAGCCTCGTTATTAGCTCGGCGTATTCTCGGGCGTATTACAATCGATTACAATTTGGACGGAAAATATAGCGAGCCCTTTACAGGGTGGGAAATAAGGAATTTTTTAAAGTGAAAAAGTGAGTTGGCAGTGACCATCGACCGATCCCTTACAAAAAAATGTCTCAAGAAATCTTAAGAAATTCCTAGGGAGCTCTAAGTAATCTTTGGGGGTTTGAACGTTTGGAAATATTAACTTGAGATCTCTTTGGAAAGTTACAGGGAAGTTTTGAGAGAAATTGCTTTGGAATGTATTGGGAAAATATTTTTTAAGATTTCTGAAGAAAATCAAATGGAAATTTTTAGAGACAATTTTTAGGGAAATATTGGGAAAATTGGTCTGAGGAAAACGTAAAAAAATTAAAGGAATTTTAGATAAAAATTTGGTTTTACTTTAGAACTCTTGGCATAAATAAAGGGAAGTTTTGAAAGAATTGAAGTTTTATTATATTACTATATTTCGAAAGACAAGGGCCCAATATTACACTTTTTGACACACAGGAAAAAATGACCTGCGCAAATATAACCAGATCTTGTTACCTAAATAATAAAACATATTATTGATTTTAGAAATTGATAGATTATCAAATATTTTAACATTCCCGCAAAAAAATCTAAAATTAGTATCATCATTTAGTACCATTAATTTCTGTCTAAAATTCTTTGGGAAATGTTTATGGAATTCTTTGGGAAATGTTAAGGGAATTTTATGGTATTCTTTGGAATATATGTTTTTAGAAAAAAGACATTCTTTGGGGTTTCTTAAGAAAACCATAAGAAAACGGGGCCAATATTCCCAAGGCTATTTCTTAAGAAATTCCAAAGATTACCGTAAAAACATTTCTTAAGATTTCTTGAGACCTTTTTTGTAAGGGGAGCCATCGACCCCGTGCCCTGAAATCGAGGCTTGAAATACATGAACTGATCCATAATATGTATCCGTAGACCAAGGGGAATTCAAATTAGTACAATTTACCCCGCGAAAGTATGACGTAGGGAATGAAAAGCACCTGCTACGGAATCGATTTTTGATCTGGATTTTTCAAACACCAAGGGGGGCCATTTATTTAGTGGTCCAGTGAACCATTGACCCCTCGACTGACTGCCTTCGATCTAAATTTTAAACTGACATATTTTTTTATAAGATTCGGACAGCTAGATTTGTTTCTAGAATCGCGGAACCGAACAAGAATCACGGAATCAAACCAGAATCAGGGAATCGAACAAGAATCACGGAATCGAACAAGAATCACGGAATCGAACAGAATCAGGGAATCGAACAAGAATCACGGAATCAAACCAGAATCAGGGAATCGAACAAGAATCACGGAATCGAACAAGAATCACGGAATCGAACAGAATCAGGGAATCGAACAAGAATCAGGGAATCGAACAAGAATCACGGAATCGAACAGAATCAGGAAATCGAACAGAATCAGGGAATCGAACAAGAATCAGGGAATCGAACAAGAATCACGGAATAGAACAAGAATCACGGAATCGAACGAGAATCACGGAATCGAACGAGAATCACGGAATCGAACAAAAACCACGGAATTGAACAAGAATCACGGAATCGACCAAAAATCACGGAATCGAATAAGAATCAGCGACTCGAATAATAATTACGGAATCGAACAAAAATCACGGAATTGAACAAGAATCACGGAATCGAACAAAAATCACGGAATTGAACAAGAATCACGGAATCGAACAAGAATCACGGAATCGAACAAAAATCACGGAATTGAACAAGAGTCACGGAATCGAACAAGAATCACGGAATCGAACAAAAATCAGGGAATCGAACAAGAATCACGGAATAGAACAAGAATCACGGAATCGAACGAGAATCACGGAATCGAACGAGAATCTCGGAATCGAACAAAAATCAAGGAATTGAACAAGAATCACGGAATCGACCAAAAATCACGGAATCGAATAAGAATCAGCGACTCGAATAAGAATTACGGAATCGAACAAAAATCACGGAATTGAACCAGAATCACGGAATCGAACAAGAATCACGGAATTGAACAAGAATCACGGAATCGAACAAGAATCACGGAATCGAACAAAAATCACGGAATTGAACAAGAGTCACGGAATCGAACAAGAATCACGGAATCGAACAAAAATCAGGGAATCGAACAAGAATCACGGAATAGAACAAGAATCACGGAATCGAACGAGAATCACGGAATCGAACGAGAATCACGGAATCGAACGAGAATCTCGGAATCGAACAAAAATCAAGGAATTGAACAAGAATCACGGAATCGACCAAAAATCACGGAATCGAATAAGAATCAGCGACTCAAATAAGAATTACGGAATCGAACAAAAATCACGGAATTGAACCAGAATCACGGAATCGAACAAGAATCACAGAATCGAACAAAAATCACGGGATCGAATAAGAATCAGGGAATCGAATAAGAATCAAAGAATCGAATAAGAATCAAGAGTGGAATCACGGAATCAAAATAGAAAAACGTAATCAAAAATTATTATTAAACGATGCATAATGAACCTAATATTAACGTTATAGGACTAAAGTCGATTAAACGTCGATAGATTATTTTGTAATTAATTAACGAAATAGGATACCCGATACTTCTCGGGAATATATACTACAACGGAAACACAGGAACCAGACAGTGCAGGCTATTACCGATTTAAAGCGGCTGTGGCAAAAACTGTCACTAACAAAAGTAGAACGGTGGTCTAACTCTCTCCACGCATGGCACCGTACTTCATATAACCAACTGATTTATGCAAATGTAAACAATTATACGTTAATAACACAATAATTTCCCTTTTATCATAAGGCCTAGTGTATATAGAAGAAGGCTTTTAAAAACAATATTATACTTTAAGTGTATTTCTTGTGTAGGGCCAAAGAATGAAGAAACTCGGTCTTTTGGCTAAAACCAAAGTGTAGTATCTTGTGTATAGCGGATATACCTATTTTTTAAATTAATCCAATTAATTAAAGATTTTTTGCCGACCGTAACCGTTGAAAACCACAGTCAGGGTACCATGAGATAGTATACCAAATTTGGTCGACCTAAGTTGAAAACTGTAGATTCCTATAGCGGACAAACAAACATATAAATACAGTTTATATTTAGTTAAATATTAACCACTTCTATAACATGTTTTAATTAGAAAATTTTTATTAAAACATGTTTAAGAAGTGGTTAATATTTAACTAAATATACACTTTTATTATTAGTTAGATTAAAAAATTAGTTGATAGCTAAAAACATAACAACGTCTCATGTTTGTCAAAGATATATCCTTAAAAAGTTATATAACCTAACGTTATTTTAACCTTAATATCCACATTAAAAGTGACGTTTTTGAATGTGATCAATATAATGTAAATAACGTGGTTTTTTCAACCTAACTATTTTGATGAAAAAATGAGTTCTAAAAGAGGTCAATATTTTACTAAATATAAACATTTATAATTAGTGGGATAATAACCCTTTAACGTTATTTTGACCAAAAACCAAATATTGACCATTTTACAAACGTTATTTTGCTACCTGGGTCGCTCATGGACACTACGAAACCAAGTGATTAAGTATTAAACATGAAGACGTCACTAAATCGATGACCGCGTGGGTACACCTGCGCGCTCCGCATACCCCGCGTACCACGTGGTCGCGACGCGCTGCGATGGACTAAATCCTCAAGCGAAATAAAAGTTCGGCCAGTGAACAAAATCAAAACGAAAATAAAAATTTTATGATTTTATTGAGTATTTCCTATACATAAATACGATCAATTATATTTTTCTTTTTCAGTAAATCTTTTCAATAAATCAAAGAATTTTATTCCGAAATAAACAACGTATCCTCCGCATGTTTTAGATAAATTTCCTTGCAATTGATATGAGTTAAACGTTACAGAAAAACTACTTCTTTCAATAAAATAGTTAATTTCAAAATGTCCGGTGGGTTTCCAAATGAGTCCACGAAAAACGAATTGTCACGTAATAGGTATACACAGAAATCCATACCTCTACTTTGAATGCTTATCTTGCCGTATCGCGTATGGTAAGATCACTATGACGGCTTTGACCCCGCCTACGAGATAAAAAATCCCCTCTGTGCGCGCTCCTATCTCACATTGTTGTTTGTTAAGTTAAAATAGTGACGTCAAAATAACCGTCAGCCACATCGAGACGAAAATCTGCCGCGATAAGCATTCCAGGTAGAGGTATGGATTCCTGGTATACAACACACCAGTGCTCTCCCTTCCCGTTCGACATGTTACAGAGATGGGTATGTTTTCACTTTCTTGGGTAGCTTATACGCTGGAAATATTACCCTGGTCTCTTTCCTCGTGTATGAGTCACTCTTTATAATCATTTAGTTTTCGATTATTCAGAACCACATTTGTTTCTAATTTTTCATCCACTTTCGGATGCGAATTCAATCGGCGATAAACGTCTCCAGGAACTAAGATAATTTTCCTAGCCATTTTTGTTAGCTCTGCTTATGGCGGTGCCGTCTGTGCTGCTGACAGTAGACAGCAATAAAGGAAGAAATCCTCACGTTTGGACTAGAATCTTTCAGATAGAGTCAGACTTTGATATATTTCGCACAGTTTAACAATGTTTCTTCAATCGTTTCTTCTGTACATCTGACAGTTTCATTTTCCACGTAGAACATTTATACAGCACTCTACAATAGCATTGATAGGGTCATTACTCGCGTATTTGATAGCGGTCGTTCTCTGAAAAGGGTTGCAAGTAGTCAGATACTTCAAAAAATCCTTATGTTTGTGAAGTCTCTTCATTTTGGAACAAACACCGCAGTTTCTTCTCCTGCACTCTTAAGAAATTACCGTAAATTTGACCGTTAAAAAAATGTCAAATTGATCATTAAAATTCAATGCTATATTATAGTCAATAATACGGTAACAATGAGATTTATTTTACTGTGTAAAGAGTGTGAAACTAACAGTAATTTTAAAAGTTTATTTAATGGTGACATGACCGTTCATTTAACATGAAATTTGCAACCTGAGTAGTATATAAATGAGAGAACCTTCGAAGTTATTATTCGAAAGTACCATAAAGGATTTTAATTGGTGCCACTTTGAACCCGATCCAGAAAGCAACACCATCAAAGTCTACCTTTGATACCACCCCAATATTGGAAAAATCAGACAGACCTTCGGAGGGATGATGGGATTTTTATTTTCCCAATATTGGGGTGGTAGCAAACCTTTTTTACATTTACTAATTTTAAATTCACCTTCTTGCTTAAGAGAAAACCCCAACATCATCGCTATATCGGGAGGGAACAGTAAAAACTCTTAGTTATATGAACCGCAACTCGTTTCAGATGTTTATGGTATTTTTTCAATTTTGAACGTGCACTTGTGAAGATCTTTCCCCAACTTTTGTACTTCTTCTTTGTAAAAAAATTCCCAAAATGGGCTCCGAATCTAGCGCAATCAGTTTATATACCGGCGGCCGTCTCGGTATCTGCTTAATCACTCGAAATAATTCTTCCGAATAATTCGGGAGATATCATTTTTCGAATAGTCACTTGTTTTTGCTTATTCTGTCAATGTCTCCAATTTCGAAGTCGTACTTTATCGGAGGACAAAAGTACAAATTTTTCCAAGTTATTTTCGAAATTTACATTGACGGGTTTACATTTAATTGCTCGGTGATAACTGTAACTCTGCATTCGCTTTGGTTTCCTTTCACAATCTAATATCTTTTTTAGCGCGTTCACTATAGTATCTCCTTTCTTATTTTTCACCGGTTCGACGTAAGCGTACTTACTAAAAATATCAATACACGCGAGTATATAGCGATACCCATAGTCTGGAAAGTTTCTGGAGGTCAATGAGGTCGGCTTGCCATTGATCGTCAATGCCGTACACTATCGTTTTATTTCTTTTGTATCGCCACTTTGGATTTTTATGTAGAGTATAGGTATCTTGGTTTTGGAAAAATTCCCTCACATTTTTCAACGTAACTTTGAGACCCTTTTCTCGAGCCGAACGATATAGCCCTCGAACGCCAACGTACCCGCCATAGTCCGCTACGTCGTAATAGATCTTCTCTATTAAGAAATCAAATATTTCGACTATTACAAAATGAATATAATTAAAACGACGGTTAATAGTTTTGGATTTTTCGAAAATGATATAGTTAATCTGGATACGATACTTTCAGCTACAACTTCCGTACAACCATCCATTATGAGATATGGGATTGAAATAAATACCCGTAACTGGTGTTAAATGTTTTATTGGTAAATACATTCAAATCGTCACCCACTGATTTTGTCTGGGTGGTGTCGTGTTAAAAAATATTGATTTTAAAGAACTTATTCTAGTAGGATTCTTGATATATTTTTTGGTACATTATTGTTTTGCAATACTTCGTAGAAGTTCTTGAATCCCGTATAGTCGGAATTTGACTTGGTTTTTCTAACCACGTCATAAATTAAATCGATTACGTTTGATCCAGAAACGACTCGTCCTCCAAATATCATTTCACCGAGTTCGTTCCACCTAGGAGCAACAAACACAACACCCCACACAAGGAGAACGCAACCCGTCAAAAGTCGGGGATTTTCTTGCGTACTATTTTCATTGGCTAGACGCTTTAGCGCCTGCTGCCGTCGGAAGGGGAAAATTCGGAAATTGTCGTCCCCCCCCCGCCCGTAAAACGTTCAGTGTAAAGGCTCGTGACGCTCGTCCAATGAATTCGTACACAACCCTTCGTTAGCGTGTTTAAAGGATAGCTGCGTTCTCCTTGTTTTTGTTGCTCCTAGGTTCCACGAAATAAAACGTTATGTCCAATTGTACAACGATATCGCGTCGGTAAGCATACTTGACGGAATAGACGTCGCAATTTCTTCGTACCACGATTTGTTTTAACAGTCTGTGGTTTTTCAACTGGTTTGCGATTAGATATTATGTGTCGTTATTACGTTAATTTTTCGGATTCGGTCATATTGGGATCGTCGAGGATCGTTTTCATTTCTTTATCCAAGGATGGTATTTCACTGGGAACATCTTCGGGAGTAGCATTCTTCATTCGACGTAAAGCGTCTTCAGACACTAAAATCATTTTTCGGGCCATTTATTTATTAATGGCGCGGCTTATCGCGGCACCGGCGGGTGAGCTCACGATTGAAAGAAGTGGTGCTAACAAAAACGGAAGAAATCCTCCCTTCTGCAATAGAATCTGTTTTCTTTTAGCGAGAGGAATTTTTGCGCAAAGATGATGTAAGGCTTTACGATGTTTCTTCAATCGACTCTTTTGTCCATCTGTTAACTGAATGTTCCCGCGTAGTACATTTATACAACATTCGACCAGCGCTAAGATGGCGTCGCGATTCGCTAGTTTCTTCTCCCGGTATTATTCCCGTTCGCAGCCGATATTCATCCACGGTATTTGGTTTCAAGTTGATGAATAAATAACCGTATGGTTTCACCACGACTTGACGAAACGCGTCAACAACGAATTTGGTATTAGCCGGTGAAATTTAGTTAGCGATATTTAGCACGCTGGAAACGTCTCTAGCCGAACGGAAAATGACGAGGTACTTTGAATGGAAATTGAGAGTTCTAACTTCTTTACCGTGATAAAACAAATTTTGCATTAAAATCAGTACGGACGTGTTACGATGATGCGTCTTTGTTATTCGCTATTCCCATAAGAGATCGTCGAGAATTACAAAATTTCTAATCGTCGGATTTAAATTACCTCGTGAAACTCTACGGTAGGATTATGCTCCAATACCAAATTAAATCATTTATCTTGGTACTCCGTATAACACCGAACTATTCTTTGAGGTGGAGGAGAAATGCGTGACTCATTATGTTTAATTAATTTGGCGATGAAGTGGGACTTTCCACATTGCGTGTGTCCAGCGACAAGCCCGGTGAACGGATGTTTCATAACTGGTTCCATGTCTCGAAATGGGCTACAAAATAAAGAGCCCAGTTTCTAATACTCAAGTTTTTTATTGATAAATCAAAAGTCTTCAGTTTTATACAACTTTTTTTTAGCGTTGCACATTATAAAAGTCAATATAGTATCGCGAAAATCCTCACTTAAAAACGAGTCAAGTTTTAAAGTGATTTCGGAATACCTAATTTTATCCATCGCGTCAAACAAATGTATATCTAAACGGGAGTTCCAATCAATCAACAGACAATCATTCTGCCTTTGTGAGGGATGATCAATTTTTCAACCTTCGCATAGCTTATTCACGTAGTCTGTATTCGCGGTCAGTACGGCACCTTTAATATCATTGAAGACGCGTTTTACTTCGTCGTGATACGTCATCACTTCGTCGTATTTATCCATCATCGTCTTCCAGGGGTATTGCGTGACAGTAAAGCCCTGTTTGGTTCAGATGTGGTTTCCCTAGTTGGTCCCAGTTCCTAGGATTATTTCTCTCACGTCCACTATCTTCCACGTTTGGAAAATGCATAGCTCGACTCGTCTCGTTTCTGATCCTTCAAAGAACCACGTAGAGTTTGGGATCGAATCGTCTTCCAAGAACGTAGTTATTAGACCACTCGCTCTCCGTAGTTGCTTAAACTCACCTTTCTATGGTAAATTTTATTGCACTTTGTACCACGCCTTAAACAATTATACATGAGAAGCCACCAACGGTCGAACATTTACAAATTACACAGAAACTTAGTAAAAATAACCGTTATTTTAATGAGAGAAAACCGCGGTACTTTGGCAATATATGCCTTCAAGGCGGGTAAAAGATTTAACACAATTTAAACAATTATGATTATCCCACCACGTTCAAAACAGCAGATTAAGCAGGCTTTGGAATTTAAGGGTATATCAGAGTAATACGCGTTTATACAATTCACGGTCAATATTCAAACCCTCGTCTCCATGTATTTTCTATGAGAAACGGTCCTCACAGCTCTCTCGCGGTACAATTACGACCGATGAACGTATCAAATACCGTCAATGTAATTCCCCATGTTAATTCTATGCGGCATGGTGCCCGGTGAGATACCGTCAAAATAATACCCCATGTAAATTATGTGGGGTACGGTACCTGGTGCCTCATAGAGCGTGCTCAGGGCACGGTGCCCGCTCGCGGTACATTTACGGTCGGCGAACGCATCGATGTTGAGCCAGTACTTTTTTGTAGATACCGTCCAATAATACCCCATGTTAATTCTAACTGTCAAAATAATACCCCATGTAAATGAGAGCGTTCTCTCATTTATAAATTACTAACCTGTAAAATGAAATGTATAGAAATATTTAATTTTTTATTTGTATAGCACAACATTATTTGTATAGCACAACATTTTCAATCAAACCGTAGATTTCACATTTAGTATGCATTCAATTTCCTATCAAACCGTAGAATTCACATTTATAATGCATTCAATTTCCAATCAAACCCTAGATTTGGCATTCATAATGAATTCAATTTCCAATCAAACCGCTTAAATAGAAACTATGAATCTGTGAATTTGGTTTTTACGAAACAATTATCAATCAAACAGTAGTTGCGGATTAGTTTCCACCTTGGCCGATAGGCTTGGGATAATTACCTTCCTTACCTTGATGGCTTGGTTTCAAGTCCGTCTAGCTCTGTACAAGATCTGGAGCCCTGCTATGACTCTTGGTAAATCCTTCACTGATTGAACCGAATTAAGTATTTACTGTAAAGTTGATTTTAAACTCACTTTTATAGAAAGTGGGATTTACTATAGTTTCAATCAGGGTTACCAAAAACCCGGCAAAAACCTGTTTTTGCCGGGACATGTGGAAAAAAACTGGTAAAAACCGGAATAACTGGAAAAAACTCTTTTCATGCTAAATTAATCATTGATATATCTATTAAGTGACTAATTTGGTCATTGCAAATATAAGAGATGAAGAAAAGGCCAGAAGAAGAGTGAATAGAATAGAAGAATATACTGCTTTTATTATTTACTTTTTATTGAATTTTGCCACTAGAGGTGGAAAAAACTATGGAAGTACGATTTTCCACACGGTTTTTAACAGGAAAACAATAGGTGGAAAAATCTAGTTTTTTCCACCCGGTTTTTTTCACCCTTGGCAAAGTTGTACCACCCTGGTTTCAATTGCTTTACATGATTAAATAAACTCTAATTATACTTCTCAGTTACATATTTTAAATATTAACCTTATTTTCTAAATTGCTTAGTATTAAACAAATCAAACCAGCATGTCAACTATAAAATCCTTTAATGTATTAATTTACTGTTGGCAGATGCAAATACATGTAGCCACAGTTTCAGAAGAAGTTTAGTTTGAAAATAAAATAATTGTTTTATTTTTCACATACGGTCTCGTAATAATTACCAGATATCTACTTTTAACAATCTGCTCTTTTAATCTTCAACCTTTTATTTAATAGACTAACCTCTTATTTAAATAAATATCTACCTTAGTTCCTAGTACCTCAAAAAATTAAATTAGAGAAAAAAGTAAAAAGGACAGACTTTAAAGATACCAATAAATAAGTGAGAAAACAAGACTATTTTAGTCAACTATAGGAGAGATAATAAAGAGTGAAAAATGTAGAGAATATGGTCGGGGACGCCAATTATATAGGTACTTTAGGTTCAATATTTTATCTGTGAAGCCCGTTTTTAACGGAAAAATAACGGTTTTGTTTTAATCGCGTTTGTGCCGCATCTGGTTCAGAGTTGGTCGGTTACATAACTTACATTAAGTTAGAAACTTATAAAAACAATTATGTAATAACAAAAAGACAATTATAAGAACATAAATTATTCGAACGGCGCTTGAAAATTGTCAAAACGGAATATCTAATTTAGGCGCTAAAATGAATAACCGGCCTTTCTAATAATAGGCTTAAATAAAAATTACTGACCAACACTTTTCTTCCACTCCTTTCCAAATGATTACTTTGTTTAAAACTATAGCCGTCCTAACTTAAAGTTAAATTGTATGAAAAATGTATTTTAAAATAATAATCAGAATAATTACCACACTGCTCGACGTTTGAGTTTGGCGTTACCGTAGAAAAACATTTTCCCACCAGCTCTAGTCAACACTTTTATTTAATGTTGTGTTATTGTAAAGTTTAAAAATATATATTATCACTGTTTATTTAACGGTGAAAATTTTCAAGTTCCATTTCATCGTAATTTTAAACATCAGATTACCGTTAAGTAAAATAACACTAATTTGACCGTTAATTTTACGGCAAAATTTTATGCGTTCATATGACTGTAAATTTTAGTGTTAAATTACCTTTCGGTTACGGTAATTTCTTAGAGTGTACTATCACCTAGAAGGTGGCCGTCGAAATCATTCCTTAAAGCACTCTTCAAACAGTCATATATAAGGCTAGACCTCCATATGCTTGCATCATGAACAGATCCTGGCCGACCAACACATGCGTCAATGAAAATCATTTCTTCATTACATATCTCTAGAATATTTCAATAAATTTTGGTAAATTAGAGAAAAGTAATATAATATATATCCTTTGCCTTGCAATAGTATTGAAGTGGTTCTTTTTCGATTATAATAGGAGTTTTTGTGAGCGGGTTCTTTGATTCCAATATGGCAACCATCTACCGCCCCTATCACTCCAGGAAAACCATTTTGCTCTTCGCAAAAGGCTTTGGTATTTATTATTATTATATTATATTTTACCTTGGGTAGTCCAAGTAATATAGTTTTACCTTTCTTTAGATATTATTTTTACAAATTTCATAAATATATAATGAGAATTTCCTTTAGATAGATCAAATCGGTCTGATGTGCTTCTATAAGAATCAAGAGTGGTTAAAAGCCAGAGAGATACCAAATACTTCTTCTCTATCACATCTTTTACAAAGGCTTTTTCTGCTTCTACAGAAGCTCCATAAATCTGTATTAATATCTAAAAAATACTATTGAAAAAAAAACCACGTAAAATCTAAATATACACAGTCCCCCGATGTATTAAATATATTCTAAATATTAAATTTATTTTGAACCAATTTTCAATCATCTTGTACACTCTGTTTAAAAAGTCTTCGACAGGTGAAATTTTTGCCCTCTTTTTAATTCTGCTAGAAGACTATAATAGATAGATCGATGAAACCAATTGCAACTATTATTTATTTTCTAATATCTTTCGTTATTTATCGGTTTCGTCCGCCAAAAATTAATAGTCAAAACTCATTTTTGACAACTTTTTAAATATTGGTTCTACGGCACTGACTCACGCGTTTTTGAATTCACAATGGTTGATTCATATTTAGAAAGTGGAAAAAGTATCCCTCTACAACCAACGGTTGAGAAGTTATCGCGTTTACAAACTTTCGTCGAAATTGGGAAACACCTAAAATGCATCAAGCGATTATTAATAACGCAACTTCAACAGCGATTCAACAACATTGAAAATATAATTAATTAAAGGCCGGTTTAAAAAATCGAAATTTCTAGGACAACTTGGCAAGTGGTTTTAAGAATATCCTTTTTTATACGCTTAAGCTTTTAAAAAGATATATGCGTTATAAATTGTTTATAATAATTGTTAACAATTTTAAACCAGCCTGTATTTAAATATATGTTGTTGGATCGCTGTCGAAGTTGCGTTATTAATAATCGCTTGATGCATTTTAGGGGTTTCCTAGTTTCGACGAAAGTTTATAAACGCGATAACTTCTCAACCGTTGGTTGTAGAGGGATAATATTTAAAAAGTTGTCAAAAATGAGTTTTGACGGTACCCGCCTAAATTATTAATTTTTGGCAGACGAAACCGATAAATAACAAAAGATATGGGAAAATAAATAATAGTTGCAATTGGTTTCATCGATCTATCTATTATAGTTTTTTAGCAGAATTAAAAAGAGGGCAAAAATTTCACATTTCACCTGTCGAAGACTTTTTAAACAGAGTGTACTTAATAAACCCAAGAGGAATTTTATCGAAATTGAATTTTTCGACTTACCTGGTTTTGGAAATAAGGTATTGAAACACGAACGCGTTAATTTAAATTAATTTTTTTGATAAACCTAATTTTTAGACTTACCTAGTTTTGGAAATAAGGTAGAGAAACGCAAAGGCGTTAATTTGAATTAATTTTTAAACAAACCTAATTTTTCAAGTTACCTGGTTTTGGAAATAAGGAAGCGAAACACTGATTCTAAGTATTTTCGTTTCCGAAATTATTTTATTTTTAGTTTCCGAATTCCGTCCCGAACGAAAAGTAATAAGCAGATTTTATCCGTTTCCATTTTTTTTTCAACTTCAAAAAATAATTTAGCTCCAATTTCACGGACTCCGACGGTATCGAAGTTTTTCAGAAATGTATTTTTAAATAGTTATGTGGCACTTTAAGTATTTCACTTTAACAAGTTGTCTTTCAAAATCAATCACAGCGTGTTCTAAAAATTAGACGTCAAAGGGAGCGTAAAATCGACCGCGTCCAAAACTAATTTCAATCCCTAAACTACGGTAAATTCAATATTTTTTTTAAAAATATTAGTTGACTGTTTGGGCAAATTCTCAGCAGGATGCTAGCTATAGAACCACTGAGAATGGTTGAAAAAACGTTTCGAAGCCCGGCGAACTGAAAAAAATAAAAGTTTGCAAATTATATGCAAATATAATTCGTGGCTCCGTTGAATCAATCGAATTGAAAGGGTGATTGCTTAAAATGTTTTCTCGGTTCTGAGAATTCTGCTCTGCCGGGGCTTCATGACTGAAAGAGCGAAATGAATAAACAGAATATTTATTTTCGCATCTTCTTTGAACAATTTTAATAACTCGTACTTGATGACATATTTCACTATAAACTGTAGGGTATCACTATTGACTGTGTTGAAATTTGGAAAAGTAAATAAAACACCTTTTGAAGGACCCATAAAAAGTTCAAAATTTGACCAAGAATGCGATATTATCTACAAAATTAACCATTATCTATAGCTTATTTAACGCTTTAGTCGGTTTTCTATCCCAGAAAAAGAATTCGCCACAATTTTCATAATAACAAGAGGTCACGGACATTTAAATACACACAGTCCCCCGATGTATTAAATATATTCTAAATATTAAATTTAAATTTGAACCAATTTTCAATCATCTTGTACTTAATAAACCCAAGAAGAATTTTATCGAAATTTAATTTTTTGAGTTACTTGGTTTTGGAAATAAGGTAGAGAAACGCAAAGGCGTTAATTGGAATTAATTTTTAGGTAAAACGAATTTTTATTATCTACAAAATTAACCATTATCTATAGCTTATTGTATAATTCCGTTTATTTGAACTGTGGTAATTTATTTAATATATTTAAATCAAAATTATCTAAGCAACTCAAAGTCTTCACCAATTGAAAACAAATTGGAATGAGATCAGCTTTTGATTAATTTCAATCCTGCATAATTTTAACAAACCTATTTTTAATCGCAAAATAGGAGTCATCACATAAATGATTAAATCTTGATAAAATTTTCAATCGTGATTATTAGGACACCCTTAAAAAGAGTGACCTGCCCCTATTCGTGCTTCTAACATCAGAAAAAATAAACTGAGGAAATATTAGTCCCTAAAGGATATTAGTTATAGCGGTAAGATATATACCGATTATTGTACCAAAGTCATTCCTACTAATTCGGATTAAATAATATGATATTTAGCATAACTCCTCGAATAATTATGCTAGATGGGTGTATAATAACTAAGAATTATAGTACGCAATTACGCCTATTAGAGGGTTATGATGGATGAGATAGAAGCTATATTAGCATGTTATTAGAATTTCACACAGTTAAATATTTTATCTAATTACGTAATAGCAAACGCTGGATCATACGAGCTACATTGGAAGAGCGTAGTGAATAATTAATATTAAATTATGTTTATTAAATGTATATCTTACAACCCAAATTTATGTTAATAAATGTCAATTTTAACAATAATTTATTTAACATCTTCATAAACTTCCTTGTCAACGAACTATTTACAATAACTGTATCTATGGATAATAGATAATATTTAAATAATAATGTTATTTAAAAAAATTATTTAATGAAACTTCAATATATATTAAGGGTTTTTCAAACATCAAATATAACCGATCATTCAGATAAAGGTCGTGGTGTCGACGTTGACTCCAAATCTAAAATATCGGTTATTCTTTTTGTTTAAGTAGGTTTAAAGAACCCGTCGATTATGTTTAACCAAATGCCAAACCTTTACCCGAGTGAAAAATTAGCCAAATGCCAAACCTCTACCCGAGTGAAAAACTAGCCAAATGCCAAACCTCTACCCGAGTGAAAAACTAGCCAAATGCCAAACCTTTACCCGAGTGAAAAACTAACCAAATGCCAAACCTTTACCCGAGTGAAAACCTAACCTAATGCCAAACCTTTACCAGAGTGAAAAACTAACCAAATGCCAAACCTTTACCCGAGTGAAAAACTAACCAAATGCCAAACCTTTACCCGAGTGAAAAACTAACCAAATGATAAACCTTTACCCGAGTGAAAAACTAACCAAATGCCAAACCTTTACCCGAGTGAAAAACTAGCCAAATGCCAAACCTTTACCCGAGTGAAAAACTAGCCAAATGCCAAACCTTTACCCGAGTGAAAAACTAACCAAATGCCAAACCTTTACCCGAGTGAAAAACTAACCAAATGCCAAACCTTTACCCGAGTGAAAAACTAACCAAATGATAAACCTTTACCCGAGTGAAAAACTAACCAAATGCCAAACCTTTACCAGAGTGAAAAACCAGTTTCACAAAATAAATTACTTTTTAAAGGTCAAAAGCCACTAGGCCTGTTTACTCAATTTACAGTGACGTTTGTACGGTTGAGACCATATATTAGCTTAGCTGTTGGATTATTATTTTATAGGCACACTTAAATCCAACAGTTAAGACAACAAATCCTAAATCCCTGCCAAACTAATTATTTTTTCAAAAATCAAAAAATGGATAAAGTCCGACCACATGAGAAGAACCTATTGGGTTGGTCACTTGTTGGATTTGTAGTAACCGAACAGGTTAATTTTGTAGCGCGAATAATTTTCAAGGAGCAGCGACTACACTGCAAATCTTTATGACGCCTACAGCACGTTTAAAAAACACCTAAAGAACGTAACAAAATTAGAGCACCTGACACATGTTAAACACTTGCATATATGGACTTTTAGTGTTCATCAGATGCAATTATGTGTACGGTAGATATCCTCTTGATGTGCTCTAAAAGCATTTTAGGTGCTCTGCCGGTGTCATATTGTAACATCTATAGAACGAGACCGTAACAAAATTAGAGCACCTGACACGTGTTGAACACATGAACATATGCACTTTTAGTGATCAGCAGATGCAATTATGTGTAACATATATATACTCTAGATGCACTCGAAGTGCAATTTACGTGCTTCTGCAGATGTTCTTTTGTAACATCTATGGAACGAGATCGTAACAAAATTAGAGCATCTGTTACGCCTAAATAACATCTGGCATCGACCGAAAAAATTGAAGACACATCAAATGAACATATAGAAAACACTTGCTCAAATTTCACTATAGTCGTCCAGATATTTAACGACAAAACAGGGCTCACAGATAGTAGTAAACAAAAATACACAGAGAAAAGGGTTCTATTAAAATTACAGAAAGTTTCTGGAAGCACTTCATGCCAGAATATTTCTGTAAATTTTACCATTTATTTCGGTTTTTTTTAGGATAATAGTAAAAGGGTTGTATTTTTTACAGTAAAAACTAATAGTACTTTTCACAGAACATGTGTAGTAAATTTTACAAACGCTTTGTTTTTTCTGCAGAGCAACATCTGTTAAAATTACCAATGCAAAGTTGTAAATTTTACAACACATTAGTTCATTTAACAGATTTGGTTTTGTAAAAATTACAGATAAAAGATGTAAATATTACCACACCTTTGTCTATCTAAAAAATTAACTTATGTAAAAATTACAGAAAAAGTTGGTAAATATTACAACACCTTTGTTTGTCCAAAAGCTTTGGTTCTGTAAAATTTACAGAAAAGGTGTAAAGGTTGCAGAAATTCAAACATAGAAGTTTTTTTAACGTAAACATTGAATCTGTGTTAATTACAGTAAGCAAGTTGTTAATTGTACAATATATAAATATATAAAAGTAAATTATTGAATGAACTAATTTATTTCAAAGACGTGATACAGCTATATAGAATTAAAACAGCTTAAGTTAACAAAATTTACTAAAAATAGATTCACAATTTTTACAGTGGCTAAATTACAATCACATTTACTTTTTTTAATTTCAAAAAATTAACTTTTCTGGCTATTTAAAATTAAGTAGTTCATATAACATTACATAAATTCTACCAGACTAACATTTTTCAATCTCGATTATAATAAATACTGCCAAAATGTTTTATAATTGAAACTCTTCAATGTCTTCTTTGAGTGTACTGCAGCTAAACAATAAAATAATTTTAATAAATGAACCTTAAGCACTAGGGTTTAAGGCGGGTTTTTTGTCTTCCAACAGTTATGATTAAATGCAATTGCACAAAATAGAGAAAAGATTTAAATAACTGCTGAAATTTCAAAATAAAAAAATCCTAATTATTTTTTTTTAAATGGTGCCTTACACAATAGGTGATCACAGACTAATAAGAACTATATTTAAAGGCAATTTCCCTTAAATTGCAGGCTATAAACACTGAAGCTTATGGTTGCGTTGGTTAAAAAAAAGTGGTTAAATATGTTTTGGGTTCAATAATTGCGATTCAGGGTTAAAATTTGCATATATAACGGTTATCACATAGAAGAAAGCTTCAATGAAAATTTTCCATCTCCTACCATAAACAATGAGTGAACACATAATAACAATGCCTATTTTCAACTACATTTAAAGGCAACTTCCCTTACATTTAATTCTGGAAACACTGAATCTGCGTTCAACACAAAACTTTAATGCAAATTTTTCACCAAAAATATGTTACTGCTTTATTTTTTAACCTACACAGCTAGTCAGACTTGGGTAAGGTTGTTAACTTATTGATAATGGTAGGAGATAGGAAATTTTCATTTATGTAGTTTTTTTAAATTTGAGTTTGAAATTTTAATATCCTGCACCCTATACCATTTATTTAAAGCTCAAGCAATTTTTTTCCAATGTGATTGAATCCTCACTAAAAACAACCTTCCCCAAGTCTGACAGGCTGTGTAGGTTAAAAATAAAGTGGCAAAATATTTTTGGCTTCAATAGTTGTATTTCTTGGTAAAAATTTGCATTTATTAAAAGGTATCGTGTTGAACGGAGCTTCAGTGTTTAGAGAATTAAACCTAATGTAAATTAGCTTTAAATATATTTAAAAATAATCATTATTGGTCTGTGTTAACTTATTGATAATGGTAGGAGATGGGAAATTTTCATTTATGTAGTTTTTTTTAAATTTGAGTTTGAAATTTTAATATCCTGCACCCTATACCATTTATTTAAAGCTCAAGCAATTTTTTTCCAATGTGATTGAATCCTCACTAAAAACAACCTTCCCCAAGTCTGACAGGCTGTGTAGGTTAAAAATAAAGTGGCAAAATATTTTTGGCTTCAATAGTTGTATTTCTTGGTAAAAATTTGCATTTATTAAAAGGTATCGTGTTGAACGGAGCTTCAGTGTTTAGAGAATTAAACCTAATGTAAATTAGCTTTAAATATATTTAAAAATAATCATTATTGGTCTGTGTTAACTTATTGATAATGGTAGGAGATGGGAAATTTTCATTTATGTAGTCTTTTTAAATTTGAGTTTGAAATTTTAATATCCTGCACCCTATACCATTTATTTAAAGCTCAAGCAATTTTTTTCCAATGTGATTGAATCCTCACTAAAAACAACCTTCCCCAAGTCTGACAGGCTGTGTAGGTTAAAAATAAAGTGGCAAAATATTTTTGGCTTCAATAGTTGTATTTCTTGGTAAAAATTTGCATTTATTAAAAGGTATCGTGTTGAACGGAGCTTCAGTGTTTAGAGAATTAAACCTAATGTAAATTAGCTTTAAATATATTTAAAAATAATCATTATTGGTCTGTGTTAACTTATTGATAATGGTAGGAGATGGGAAATTTTCATTTATGTAGTCTTTTTAAATTTGAGTTTGAAATTTTAATATCCTGCACCCTATACCATTTATTTAAAGCTCAAGCAATTTTTTTCCAATGTGATTGAATCCTCACTAAAAACAACCTTCCCCAAGTCTGACAGGCTGTGTAGGTTAAAAATAAAGTGGCAAAATATTTTTGGCTTCAATAGTTGTATTTCTTGGTAAAAATTTGCATTTATTAAAAGGTATCGTGTTGAACGGAGCTTCAGTGTTTAGAGAATTAAACCTAATGTAAATTAGCTTTAAATATATTTAAAAATAATCATTATTGGTCTGTGTTAACTTATTGATAATGGTAGGAGATGGGAAATTTTCATTTATGTAGTTTTTTTAAATTTGAGTTTGAAATTTTAATATCCTGCACCCTATACCATTTATTTAAAGCTCAAGCAATTTTTTTCCAATGTGATTGAATCCTCACTAAAAACAACCTTCCCCAAGTCTGACAGGCTGTGTAGGTTAAAAATAAAGTGGCTAAATATTTTTGGCTTCAATAGTTGTATTTCTTGGTAAAAATTTGCATTTATTAAAAGGTATCGTGTTGAACAGAGCTTCAGTGTTTTGAGAATTAAATGTAAGTGAAGTTTACTTTAAATATAGTTGAACATAGGAATTGTTAGACTGTGTTCACCAATTGGTTATGGTAAAAAATGGAAAATTTTCATTTAGACCACTTTTTCAAATTTGAGTTTTAAATAAATGATAATATATTGTGCAGAATATCAAAATTTAAAACTCAAATTTAAAAAAAAATTACCTAAATGAAAATTTTCTATATCCTACCATTATCTATGGGTTAACACAGATTAACAATGCCTATTTTAAACTATATTTGAAGGCAACTTCGCTTACATTTAATTCTGAAAACACTGAAGCTCCGTTCAACACGATAACTTTAATAAATGCAAATGTTTCACCCAGAAATACAACTATTGAACCCAAAAAAATTTTACCACTTTATTTTTAACCTACAAAGCGTTTCAGACTTCAGGTGCAGGGTATTAAAATTTCAAATTAAAATTTGAAAAAACTACCTAAATGAAAATTGTCCATCCTCTACCATAATCAACGAGTGAAAACAATGCCTATTTTCAACTATATTTAAAAGCAACTTGAAAACACTGTACCTCTGTTCAACGCGATTACTTTAATTCATGCCAATTTCCCACAGAAATAAAACTATTTAATCCAAAATTATTTAACCACCCTTATTATTGCTCTAAGTATAATTAGTCAGTATTGGGTAAGCATGGACTAATTAACAACATGGGGTAAGTGAGGGTGAAAATACTATTATAGGTGTGCCATTTTTTTAAACTTGTATTTAGTTAAGCCTAGGCCATTTGTTTATATGAAAAATACAATACATATATTTACTCATCTTTAATGACTTCATTATTTACTTAAGTATTACTTAATTATTATGAAATTCTACTTACTTATTTGTTGTGATGATAATTTTATCTGCATGGCAATTTCTGGCAAAGTCCGATATTACCACGACCTAACCGTTACTTTTTGAAAACCGCTGTCAGCTATCTCAACAAGAGGGCAAGACATAGGTTATTTGGTATTAATACACTAATACGCATATAATAAGGGAGAAGACCCTTTTACAGGGGTACCGCCATTGTGTGTACATTTTTCATAATCTACTTGTTACTAGATGGCGTCATCAGTTTACAATCCAAAATAATGATAATATCCGCGAAAGTCTAATTTAAATTGTGGTTATTTAAAAGCTGAAATTTTGTATAACTACATTTTCTAAAATATTTTATATAAACTTTCAGCTTGAAATAGCACTTAAATTATATAATAAATTTAAAAATTTTATTTTATTTTTTCAAATTTTGCGCCAAAATATACACGCTGGTGTCATCTAGTGTAGAAATACGAAATTAAAATTTTATACTCGATGGCGGTTTCTAAAGGTTTGTTTCCCTGTATGTAATATGCGAATTGGTGTATATGTAACACAGGCGCTCCTTAAACGACCCTTTAGATGCAACATAGATGTTCCATGTTCAACAGATGTCCTATGGACGTAAAGAGTACGGATTAGACCACTTAAAGTACACGTTGAACATCTGTATTGCATTTGTAAATAAGTAAATATCATCTAAGTCATACGTAAGGAACATCTGTAAGACATATGTAGGCATTTTATATGTTCAACCGATGTTTTTAGGCGCTCTTCAGATGTCATAAAGATTTGCAGTGTATATAGTTATTTTTTATGGCTTGAGACGAACAAATTTCACTGTATTGAAATGTCCGCTAATTAACGACTTTGAAAAAGCTCATAAATACTATTAAGAGAGTATAGGTAACTACAAGCGAGAGGTGTATAAGTCAGTCTAGTCTGATCTCGAACAATCATTCTTGATCACAAGCATCGAGTGCAATTGATGAGAAGAAAGAAAGCAATCACTGGAGCGAAACGAAGGATTACTTGGGCGCGCTGCACACGGAAACCGTTATAGACCCTTACATGAAACCCGAATTACCCCAGAAAGAGTAGCTTCCTGACTGATCCGTGTCTTCTCAACATATATGTTTCGAGAACAATATTGATGGAGAAAAACGGCCTTAGTGGTATTTAATTGATAAGCTTTCTTTTACTCAATGTACACGGGTTATGGAAGACTCTTCAGATTTCAATCGAGCCCGAAGCCCTCTCTGAAAAAGTTAAAATCATTATCCTTTGTTGTTTGACGGTTTGAAACATTCCCAGGTGAATTT
Organism: Leiobunum rupestre; assembly: GCF_980474605.1. Taxonomy (NCBI): domain Eukaryota; kingdom Metazoa; phylum Arthropoda; class Arachnida; order Opiliones; family Sclerosomatidae; genus Leiobunum; species Leiobunum rupestre. The sequence goes on along the minus strand of NC_143387.1, from coordinate 28,192,432 downwards.
GTCCCAGAATGGCATATTTATTATTATTTAAAGGAAAAGTCCAGGTTGGGTAAAACTTGGGTCTATTTGAAAGATCATGTTTAAATAAACTCAAAAATATCAGTCGTAAAATTGTATCTTTTTTTAATGACGAGAAATTAATTTTTAAACGAGCCAAATTTACCGCCAAGCGATCTGCCATTTTTTGTTTCGGGGTGACGTTTTAGGACTTTAATCACGCGCTGTTCGCGCCATAACAGGCTTTAACAGCGCTCTGTTCCCCGCGCGCGCTTGCTCTGCGTGCGGTCTGCGGAGGGAAGGCGAAAGAAAATGGCAGCTCGCTTGGCGGTAAATTTCGCTCGTTTAAAAATTAATTTCTCGTCATTAAAAAAGATACAATTTTACGACTGATATTTTTGAGTATATTTAAACATGATCTTTCAAATAGACCCAAGTTTTACCCAACCTGGACTTTTCCTTTAAAAAGACCTTACGAGCTGTTTTTCATTTTATGAGAAAACGCGTATGAAATTGCGAATTTGAAATAATAACAGGGTATTTGCTCTTTTAAAAATGATATTATTTTAGCTGCATGCACTTGGAGCCCACATCGTAATACCTAGAATGTTTTCCAAGAATATTCTGGTTTTGACACACAATCCTAAGGTCTCACGTACAGTCTAGCCGATGCCGCCGATGCCGCCGTGTCGCGCGTATCTCTTCAACGGTTAGGGCTAGAAGAGTCAATGATATCTCGTTCGAGTGTACATATCTCGCCATTGATAGCCTTTCATAATTTTTTTAAATCGAAGCCCAAGAATTAGAAGTTTGTAAATTGTTTGCAAAGAAGGGCATCCGTGAAAAAAAAAGAATAAACGTAAATTATTGTTAAAATAATTTATTTAAAAAAAATGAGGGACGTTTCGAGCCGCGGCTCGTCGTTCAGTCTGAAGCATTATAATTCGATATAGAGTAATTCTATCGAACAGGGTATACAAAGAAAGAGGGTAGTACAACGTCATTATGCTATCTTACGACAGTGAATGCACCAAAACAGGGTAAATGATTCTTTTTTTATTATATAAAGAGCCCAAGAAGTTGGGCAAATGCCCAATTTATCGTTTTCGGTAGTTTGGCTTTGTGTGGTAGATATTTTGTTAAAAATTAAGTCCGGTTACGTTAAAAAATATTATTGGATATGCTAGCATTCAGCGGAACTATCCCTTCGGTTATATCAATAAAAATTAAATTTAAGTATGGTTTTCGGGGTAATTTAAGGGACCCCAATGTTCGTGGTTTTATATTTCCGCCTGAAAGTCGACATAGCGTTCCTTAATTTAAGTCCGATTTTCATGAAAGTTATATTTTTGAATAGCTGTGGTTTCCATATAACCTAGATTTGCAATTACGTTGCTTAATTTTAATTCTAAGTAAGGTTTTTTTGAACAGCGTATACGTACCCCTTCAACTTCCAACATTGGAAATACGCGTGGTTATAGAGACTATACGCGAATTTCTCTCTGGAATTTTCCAAGGCCGTTCTAATATGACCCAAAGTAACAAATAAGTGTGGCACTTATCGGAGTAATACGCGATGCTTACAACGTATGACCTGAAGTAACAAATAAGTGTGACACTTATCGGAGCAGTACGCGATGCTTACAACGTATGACCTGAAGTAACCAATAAGAGGGACACTCAACGTGTGACTATATAAGTAACAAATAAATGTGATACTCAACGTCTGACCAGAATTAACAAATAAGTGTGACCACAGAAGTAACAAATAAGTATAAGTGTAAATAAGTATGGACGTGGATATATATTGGTTATGTCACCGGCGTTGCAGATTGCTGTTAATAGCTCAAACAAACTTAACACATCAGGAGGATTGTGTGTATTCCGACCGTCGTACTTCTTGTTTCCTAATAGAAACCAATAGGCTACGTACGCGAATCGAAAGCAAATTGGGATTTTATTCACAATCAATTTGTAACTGGATAGAATTGAATATTCTTACTGTTTCAACTAACATTTGTAAGCTTTTTTATTGCATTAGCCGTCCAAAGAGGCAACGCGGCTTCGGTACTAAACACTTTTCCCCGAGCAGGCTCCTCGCTAGAGGACTATTTGTTTAAATTACCTTAACGGTTTTATAGCTGTACAATTTCATTAACTTGTATTCAAATGTTGATTTTTTCTTTGAACTATATTAATTACATAGTTTATTTTTAATTTAAAAAAAAAGTAATTTGAGTTTATACGCTAAGCCAGAAAGTGCTGTAGATGTCGCTCTAAAGGTTTATTCCCAATAGAAGTGGCGCAATCAATAACAAGAGTATTAACGTAAATTCTCCCTAGATCCTGTCAGTCCCGAAAACTATTATCTTCCTCCAAACACGCTTATGAAATTCATAAGGTAAAGTACTAATTAATTTGTAAATATTTGTTGAATGTACGGGATTGTATTACTTATACTCCAATTTGTCTTAACAAATTTTCTTAAGCCATGGCCACACGATCGGCTAAATCGGTTCAATTCTGAGTTTCAAAGTAGATCAGGCGAGCCTTAAACAACAACTATTATTCAACAGGATAATAATTTTGTCTAAAGCGGGGTACAAGGCGATGAAATAGTAAGGAGAGACTGCAGTCTTATATGAGCTTATTACCATTATTGTAGTATTTTTCTATCATATTTCTATTGGTGTGTTCGGGTTTATTACAAACGCTAGCGAGCGAGTAACAAGTCCAACTCGTGTTTATCCCACGTTAACAGAAGTTGAGTAAGAACTAGGTAGTGGTTTTTGTTTAAAGGCAAGTATTAATATATAAATTATATTATTTTTCAATTAACTGCTATATAGCTTTTAAGAGGAAAATATCCAGTCAAACGTATACGAAACTCCATTGGAAATGACAATATAGAAAGCGGAAGCTCAAGGAAAATGTAATACTGCAAATATATTTTATTACCAGACAAATTCAGTAATCCATTTGCCACGAGAGATCGAAGAACTAAAAGTACGATATCCCAAAAATATATTTATAATCCAATTTCTGACTTAATTAATTTCAGCAAAGGATTAGTAGGCATATTTTTTTTTTAATCGGTCAGTTGAAACAGACTTATGCTGTGTTAGAATATTTTTTACCGCGTGTTTCGATCTATATCCGCAAATTGCTTTCTGAAAGCGCTTTCCAGAAGGCATACATGTATCAATTGAAAACAATATTCGGAAAAAGCGCATTAATGCCAACGAGAAGCGCGTAATCGCTTTCCTCCAAATAAACCAATTTCGGGCACGTTAAAAAATAAAGTTTACCATTAGTTCAATGTTTCCTGAAAATGTCTCTATTTGATTTTATCCGGGGTTTTAACGCGTCTCAAAGAAAATGGAAATTATATTTTGTATTTCAAAAACATCTGTTACGCGCAGGCTCACTATATATTGGAATTGCTGATGTATATTTCGTAAGCCCACATGAGAGATAGAATGTCAAATCTGGAAAACTTTCGAAATAATAATAATAATATCAATGGTTTTTGGAATGATATTGATGTTTTTGGTCATAATTTGAATCTTTTCGAAGACATCAGCGACGCTATAACACATTTTAAAGGAAAACATAACATTCAACAGAGGGGGCAGTTGCCCGATTTGGCCGTTTGGAGGAGGTGTTTCGCTCCACGTTGCCGGGATGATGAACAGATTTTCCGGCAAAGTTACTTTTTCTGCTGGCTAAAGAGAGTCGCTCGTTTACCTCCGAAGAGAAATGCGCTCGTTGATGTCTTCCCCGTTAACCGCATCGCGTTCGTTCACGTCCAAAAATGGATTTTATGAGCGTAAGAGCGAGGATTTATAGGGATATAGAAGTTGAATTTTGGAACTAGGTAAGTGTGTACATTTTAAGACATTTCTCTACAGTAAATTCCTCTTCATTTTTGCGAAACACTGCTGGACAGCCCAAGTCGCCAAAAACCGCTTGGCTCCATTTGAATGGTTGGCATAGATTTGAATAACGGAGAGCTTTTTGGCCGACGGTTAGCTCCAATATTTAAGTGTATAAATGTTTATAAAAATTCTTTTGATTTAACCCAGTTAACTTATAATTTTTAATATTAAATGTCTAAAATTAGTTTGGAAATATTCTTTTGAATTACGAGTATTTATTATTTGTCGGTTAACGTCCGAATTTTTATTAGTTTATTAGTTTAGGTTATTTTAGCAAATTAGGAAAAATGACATTACCTGTCTATATAGCTATAGATAAGTTATAAATATAGCATTCCTTGTTTGTGAAGGTAAGTTAATTTTAATTCATTACATTACAAAGCTAATTAAAAATACAAAATTTCGTATAATGGTTGAAAAAGCCGCCGATCAGTTTAAGAAATTATATCGGAGGCGCAAACGGTCACCATATTCGGTGTAGAGAAACAGCGCTGTCAGGCAAACAGCTATTATTTTTGATCGAAGCTGGCCAACGACGAGTTGTATTCTTTCTAACGAGCTCTCCGTTTTCCCAATGAGTTCATTGTTTAACAATATTAAGTCTCAAACTTCATTTGTAAGGTATAGAAACAGTAGCACTGATAACTTCTTTTAGAACAAAGAATACACACGTTAGATACTAGTCCTTTTGTTAATTATTTTTTATTTATTATATTCTTAAATTCATTTTAAATTCTTACGCCGGAAGATGCCGCCGCCGCTGATTAAATTACCCTAAAGCCGCCGCCGCCGCCGCCGCCGCCGCCGATAAATTAGATGATTTGGAACACTCATACCGGATATAAACAAAGATTTAAGTAGGAAGTCCTGTTGTTTCTTTCACGAGTTAAAAGCTAAGCAAAAAAGCGGCCCAACGCGGCAAATACTAAAAATATTTACTAGAAGATACCATTTTTATAACTGTGGTTCCAATTTAAGTCGGACAAGTCTATTTTTAATAAAACTTTCTTTCAGCGATATACTCAAAATCATCCAGCATGAAACATGAGCCGGTGCAAGACGATTTCATCGAGCACCTTAAGGACTACATCATAAAAGCCATAAATATATCCCAAAGCGCCTCGAATAGGAACACTGTCTACCGCAACAGGCCATCGCACGCTCGCGATCCAAACAGTGGCGCTACTTTCGGCCCGGAAAATGAAGTCATCCTTCGGATTATCTCGTATTCGATAATCTTCATCATGTCTCTCGTCGGAAACACAGTGGTCATCGTGACCTTGAGCCTCAACCGAAGAATGAAGACGGTCACCAACGTCTTCCTGCTTAACCTGGCAGTCAGCGACCTTCTGCTCGGTGTCTTCTGCATGCCTTTCACGTTGGTTGGAAACCTGCTCAGAAACTTCATCTTCGGGGAACTCATGTGCAAACTTATTCCATACGCTCAAGGTAATTACAATCCAAAATGACCCCAAATAGCGCATTGATTCGCTTTCCCAAGGTCTTTTACTTTTACGTTAACCAAATTGCGTAAATGATAAACAACTTGGAAACCCATCGAGCGAATTGAAAAATATTTAGTTCTCCAACTCTCCCAAGTGTCGGCTTGAGTATTCAATATAAGAAATATTCCGTTTATCACAATGCGAGTGGTTCACGGGATGTTATAAAATCATTCGGAACTTACGTAAAGAATTTGGGGATTACTAGTCAAATCCTTCCGTAAAGAATTTGGGAATTACTAGTAAGAAGCTTACGTAAAGAATTTGGGAAAAACCTTCAGCGGCAAAGAGATTTAAGCGACGAAATGGGGCTTTAAACAAGCCCCAAAACCTACTGTAAAACAATTTGGAAGTTCGCTTGTTAGTTTTAAATAAAATACCAAGATCGAAATGAAACGCTTTAACGGCTTTAATTTGAAAATGTCTTTCTTTATTGCAGCGATTTACGTTCTTCTTAACAGTTGATCACTTTAATTTCAAACGAAACGTTGAAATGTAGTTAAATTGGCCTGTAGTTAAACAGTTTTACTTCATTTTTTACGATAATGTATTTATTGATACTTAAGCCGCGTTCACACTCGGCCTTGATATCGATTCGGATCAAAACGTTACGTGAACCAGGCAAAAACGTTTTAAACCAATTCAAACCGTTTTCTACCGCTTACGTGTGAACGTAGTTTAACGGCGAAAGACCAGATGAGCTGGGGCACCAGGGTCACATTTTCCCCGGCACGGGAGGGGGAGGCAAAAAACACACGCGTGCGCATGAGATAACAGGCTGATTAGTATTTAGGGAAGGAAGTTAGATCGTAGAGTGGATTGGGAGCAATACAAAAATCGTATTAACGTAGCCATTCTCCCTAAATATTAACAAATCCATTGGTGTTTCTATAAAATACGGGAGGTGTTGTTTTGTCTACGTCACTTAGCTGTACCTCTTGAAGGTAGAGAGCCCAGACTGCAGTCGCGATATCCTTAGGAATATGAAACCCGCGTGCAAGTAAAGCACTTAAATAACTGGCGCAGTTACGGCATTCCCTGAGAACGCAAATAACTGTAGACCTCGAATAAGAAAATGATGTAAAATGGACCATACTTTACTATAAATCATCAAAAACCTGACAAAACACGGGACTAAATATTTTCCTCTCCCTAACCTGAAACTATTTCCTACAACTCCCCATTGTTTTCTGCTAAATTGCGAAATTTAAAAAACAACGACCTCCATTTCTACCAATTGATGTAATAATATTTTGCAGTTAAAATCAACGGTTTTCGGTTTAATTTTCAAGTGTTGGTTGTTAAATGTGCATCGTAGGCTACCAATCCTCTTCCTCGGTAATGAGTTTACACCAATTCTAAAGTTGGTCGGAAAAGGTACGATCTTTCTTTGTAAACGCGTTAAGTTGAGTGATGACTAAGAAAATTGTGAAATCGATGTTAAACAAAAATAAAATAGTATATAAACGGAAATAGTTTAAGAGTGATAATTAACCTTCTATGCAAATAAACTCAAAGGCTTATACGGATATTAATGTCTTCATAATTTAATTCACCACAGCGATCAGCGTGTCCGTCAGCGTTTGGACCTTAGTGGCCATTTCGTTGGAGAGGTTCTTCGCAATCTGTCGGCCCCTGCGTTCTAGACAATGGCAGACTGTTTCTCACGCTAACAAGGTCATCATCGGCATTTGGCTGATGTCCGCCGCGCACTGCTTGCCTATCCTCATACTCAGCAAGCTCATTCCACTCACTTCTCAAAAAGGTACGACATACCACACAATAATACCCGGCAATCTCAAACCGCTCACTTCTTAAAAAGGTACCACATACCACACAATAATATCCGACAACCTCAATCCGTGCACTTCTCATAAAGGTACGATATACCACACAATAATACCCGGCAATCTCAAACCACTCACTTCTTAAAAAGGTACGACATACTGCACAATAATACCCGTCAACCTCAATCCACTCACTTCTCAAAAACCTACGACATACCGCACAATAATACCCGGCAACCTCAATCCGCTTACTTCTCAAAAACCTACGACATACCGCACAATAATACCCGGCAACCTCAATCCGCTTACTTCTCAAAAACCTACGACATACCGCACAATAATACCCGGCAACCTCAATCCGCTTACTTCTCAAAAACCTACGACATACCGCACAATAATACCCGTCAACCTCAATCCGCTTACTTCTCAAAAACCTACGACATACTGCAGCGTTCACGTTCAATTTTGACAAAATGGCGCCGTTGTTGTCAGTTAAATGATTAGGCTTAGTAAGTTTTAGACCTTTCATTTTTTAAATTGGTTCTTTAAATTTTAAGTAATGGTAATTACTTTATTTTAATTAAATTAACTGGAATCATTTCATTTCTAAATTTAAAAAAATAGTGAACTACGCCTAACCTAACTTTCTCGCACTAAGATTTTCGTAGTGATATAGTTGAACGGAATATAGTTGAGGCGCTTCAAAGCGGCTGATGTACCTCACTAAGCCTACCGGTTTAGGCCACGCCTACAGTGTAATAGATTATTTTGCCTATGAGGGCTCATCTTGCGAAAGCGTTAGACACGCCACCAGCCGGTCACTAAATCGTAAATAAAAACCCTTTTAATGAATTTTGTTGATTAAATTTCAATTCAAGAGAAATTGAAAAATATATACGCACCTTTTAATAACTATTAAGATTACATTTTCGAATAGATAAAATAACTTAAAAGGTAGCCTCTTGTTAACCAGAAAGTACGCATCTCAATTGGTGTCTCTGCTTTTGAAATTTCTCATTAACTTATAAAATTTGAACGTACAAAAATGAAAAAAAAAAGACTAACGGGTTAAAAGATTATTTTGAAATATTAAATTGTGTAAAATTTCAGAAAGCGTTAAGGCAAATTTATTAAATTAAAATATATTTATGGTTGGGTTGCTTAATAAGAAAATACCATCCGTAATTATAGATCCTCCACATTACACGAAGGCTGAACTTCGTGTCAGATGACATTGCTCTGACGGCCGTAATTCATTCGTATTTGGTTTCTGTTTAGCAATACAAACCGAATATAAAGCGAAGACACCAAATATCAACAATATCTGTTAACCCAACAGAAACTAGAAACGGCAACTATAGATTTAGATGCCAGGGGTGTTTTACAATTTCACGAAGAGCTCATTGTTTTACAAACAAATGGCATAATACTCATTCCCAAACAAAACGTGGTTGATTAATTAAATGGAAAGTTAGGATCCCCAAATTTAATGGGCGTTATTACCTTTGTCCGATATAGGAAAACACAGATGCCGCGAGAAATGGCCAAACCACGCTTCCGAAATGGGGTTCGCCATATACCTGGACGTGTCGCTTCTAATCGTGCCGCTGCTCATCATGAGCGCCGTCTACACTTTGTTAGTCAGAAAGATCCGCGCCGGAATAGACGTTCAAGGAGAAGGTACTAGCTTCTAAGTAAAACGAACTGGCCATTTCGCTTATATCTGGGGACTCTTTCTAGCAACCAACCGTCAGCAGCTGCATCAAGTGTTGCGTAGAATCGATTTGAATCTGGAGCAAAAAAGATCGAGTTCGCCCGAACGAACTTCTAACAGCTCTCAGAACAGCGGAAACGACCCAATTTCCGGATCTCAGGTAATTTTAATAACGAAACCTTATGGTTAGCGAGCTTTCGGGGCTCGCGTGGGCCCACTTTCATTGAAAGCGTGGTTGCTTTCTCGGATTCTTTAATCTTTCGGGATAAAATAGCAAAAATACGGAAGATGATCTTGGAAACCAGAAAAATGGGAAACAGAAATTAACACGATTGCTATCACGAGTAAATTGGGAATAAAGTTCGAGCTGCTCTGCGTATTTTATCTCCTCCCGTGCAAAACTGTTCAAATGGAACACGCGGCCATTTCTTAAAATCATCGCGTTCCTTTATCTTTTTTGATAATTCCCAATTATCTATTTATTGAATTTCGATAAGTTTAAACTACTAAGACCGTGCACCATTCAGTAAAACGAAGCAGCTATTGCTAAATAATCTGTATGTTTCTCTTATTACTCATTTTAGCTGAGGAGTTATAGATTAAATATCCCTAGGCGAAATACTAAACTTCGAGCTGACCAAATAGTACAACAAGTTAAGCGCAGTTTTAAAGACAATATTATATATAACTAAATTTTACTTTAATTTTTTAAGACGCACATAGAACTGCAAATAGAGCTCGGGGTTTGGATACGAAATTTCCCTTTAATTTTTTTATCTTTAACTGCAAAATTTTAATTTTTAGTTATTTTAGCACAAGAAATAAATAACTACTTCAAAGCTGTAGAATACATTTTTAAGGCCTCGAAAAGAAGCGAGCTACTTTTTACGACGACAAAGAGTAAAAAAAACCCGTTAAACGGCAATGGGGAAATAAAGGGAAATCTAAAACAACGGTTTTGCCCCACCATTAACTCGTTGCGCTACTCGACCCAAGTTCAAACTTCATCTACTTAAAGTTTCCCCCGACTATTCCTTACAGACGCGCCCGTGCAGGACCTTGCTGGTGCAAAGGAACTTTCGCAAATCTCGGAGAGCCAAGAGGAGAGTCATTTGGATGTTGTCCATCGTGGTGGTAGTCTTCTTCGTCTGCTGGACGCCGCTGTACGTGGTCAACACGTGGCATCTTTACGATCCGATTACTCTGAACAGCGTCGTCGGCTCTCGAGGGGTTTCCGTCTTGCAGCTAATAGCTTTCGCCTCGGCGTGCTGCAATCCCATCACCTACTGCTTCCTGCACCAGAAATTCAGAGAGGCTTTCTTAGCCGTCATCAAATGCAGGCAGAGACGTCGGTGGCACTCGACCAGAGAAGCGACAAAGAGACCTCGCAACAGTGTCCCCACTGTCTCTGTTCAAATTGGTATGAGTTTAAGGACGGTCTTACAATTTTCGTTATACCAAAAGTCAACATTTTAGCTAGAGATTCCAACCGGTTTCGCCATTTTGGGGCTCATCAGTACTCTGTAAGAACTCGGAAATCTGCCGGTATATATATGAGCCCCAAAGTAGCGAAACCGGTTGGAATCTCTGGCTAAAATTTTGACTTTTGGTATGGATAGATGAAGTTGCTTAAAAATACATAAGGTTAAAATTTAAACCAAATAAAGATGAAGAACTTAATTTATTTTTATGTTATCATTTTATACATCAATCTCATTAAGTGAAAAATATATTTCTTAAATGATGCGATAGCTAGAGACAATTTAGTTTCAGGGAAAAATCCTTCGTTTCCGTTAAATTTTAGAGTCGTTGCTACCAAAGAGCAGCATTGCTAATTGATTTTCAATTTTTCAATTTCACCGAAAACGCTCGGTCAAATAACACGTAAAACCAAAAATTATTTTGTTTTAATTTAAATAAATGTACTTAAAAACAATCATGATAAAAGGTTTTTTACTAAGTAAAAAAAATAATAAATATTTTACGCGGACTTAATCCTACCTCCTATTTAACGAAACTCTACATCCGGAAGTAGAGTTTTGTTAAATCGCAGGTAGGCGCAAAAACATTTTCATATACCGTTGAAGGCGTTTACATAAAAGCGAAGAGCGAAAAACTACTTCCGTGGCGAGTTTTCAAACCACTTTCATTCGGTACTTTTAAGACGCTTAAACGAAAACCTTAAATCCGTAAAGAAAGCGCAAAAAATGGTGCAACTAGAAATCTAGCCAAATACATTTTTCAGTGTCCTTAATCTTTATGGACGTAAAGGAACGAGCTCGGGGCTTTCTACCCTAAAATAGATTTATGCTCGTCCTACAAAAGTGTCAGCCTTCAGATATAGATAACGATATTGAATTATCTCACTTCCGAAATAAAGTCAAGAGCAATCTATCGATGCCACCGACGAAAGGAAAAAGTTAAAATCTTGGCTCAAAGATAATTTACTTTCGACCACGCTTAACGTAATTTATTGATTAGCACTTTTAAATTAACTTCACTTGGAGGGTAATATTTACGTTTGTCGGTATTTTTGACGGTAGTGAAATCATTATTATTAAACGTCTATTGACTGAGGGATAAATGCCATCGGCAAAATTGACGGCCAGGCAAAGGTTTATCGATGTATTTTCTTTGTACGATACTCGAAATTAAAGTTCTAACTAAGAAATTCCAATTAAATGTACAGTGCCGTAGCAAGTGGGGGGGGGGGTCTAGCTATGGCTGTTACGCGGCTTACCCTTAAACTACAGTATTTCGGATAAAGGTAGTACATTGAAAAGATGTTAAATATTTAACGTAGCGTCTGACTTTAGGATAAAAAAGCGAGAAGTGTTTAACGCGCAAACAATAGCAATTTCTCATTATCTGTATTTAGGGAACGTGTCTGGGACAAGAGAGTTGCAAAACGGTGTTTGAATCCCCTCATTACGCGCGTGTCTGGTCTCTTCATATCGCGCGCTCGCTGTACGAATGGCCCCGGTCTGAGTTCCAAAGTGCTTTTCTCTCTACGAACGAATTGAACCACTCCACTTTTACTAAAGTACGCGAACTACTTCAAAGAACTGGATTCATTAGAAGCTGGGCCCTGGGCAATTGCGATTTCGAATATACGCGGCAAGCGCCACCAAAGAAACGAAAGTGATTCAAAAATATACCCCAAAATGTATCATGGATTCTTCAGAGCTTTAAAAGAGAAACCACTCTGAAACCGCCAACTTCATATTGACCCTCCTTCCTACTACTTCATTTTAATTGTTTCCTTAGTTGAATATTTTTAAAAGGAGAGGTAATAAGCATCAACTTGCCATATAGTTTTCCAAAACTTTCGTATTTCGTCGAACAAATTAGGCAGCGGTAAAAGCGTTTGGAACTTTCCGTCTATAGTACTTGAATGGTACGATAACTGTCGTTTACGGCCAGGGTTGGCAAAAACCGGTTTTTGTCGGGAAAAAATAAAAAAAAACTCTTTTCAGGCTAAATTAATCATTGATATATCTATTAAGTGACTAATTTGGTCATTGCAAATAGGAGAGATGAAGAAAAGCCAGAAGAAGAGTGAATAGAATAGAAGAATATACTGCTTTTATTATTTATTTTTCATTGAATTTTGCCACTAGATTTGAAAAAAAAAACCATGAAAATACGTTTTTCCACACGGTTTTTAACAGTAAAACAACAGGTGAATTTTTTTTTCCACCCGGTTTTTTCCACCCTTGGCGAAATCGTACCAACTATGTTTACGGCAGCTCCTCCATCCTAGTAGATTAAGTCCGACTAGTTCGGATTTCCAAAGCTTACGAACGGAATTTGCAACGAAGCATTCGGCTCACGATACCAGTTGTAAATTAAAATGACCCCGAAAAGTGACATTATGTTTATCAACAGAGATTGTAGTAGATTAATAATTTTTAAGGGAATTACGAGTAATTTTATTCACCAATCAAACTACGAAATTTTCTCGTACCGTGATAAATTGATAATATTTCGTGCTGCGGCTACGATAGGTGGCGACACTTTACGGGGTCTCTTGGTGTAATACGGAAAAGCATTTTAGGTTGTATTCTTTGGAGCCGCCACTCGCTTTGACTCCGCTAATAACCGTGGTACTTTAAAAAGCGTATGCACTAAAATTAAGTTCTTTTTTTTTCAGAGCTACAAGATTCAGTATCCAATCAGCGGAACGAACAACTGACACATTTCGTGTCGCGTAAAATAAAACTCATTCGGGACAAATGATGCGGAAATAAATATTATTTTCTGTAAACGTAATCGGATACATTCAGGGTAAATTTATTCGTAAACATTTGCTCAAAAATGGAATAACAGGACCAAACCTGCCTTCACAAGTACGTCATATTGATTTCAATCTACAAACTATATATTAAATAAAATTTTTATGTAAAATACTACGGGCTAACCTTGCCATTTTAAGAAACGTGATCTCAGATTCTAAATCGTGTGAAACCCAAGCGTAACGCTTATCTAATGCTCCTATTTCTAACCATTTACAATAATAATACGGAAAAATATATCGTATAACGTTACTATCACATCTGAAGAATAAACTACTCCATTTTTACACTATGACACGTAGTGACATCAACGATAGTCAAAATGTAACCATCCTACAATAGAATTTGTATTACCGATAGGTGAACCATTTAGTTTGTTGCATTGTCGACGACGTTTAGAACTAATTGAAGTTAATTTATACCAAGTCCTATAAATTTTAATTTAACAATTGTGTATTTTAAGGGTAAAAATATTAAATTGACTATCAATGTATACGAGCTTATTTACACATAAATATTTCAGACGTTTTGTGTTTCTGGAAGATTATTCACAAATATAATATATATATATATATATATATATGAATTTTAATTTCTCAGCTGCGGATCTTAGGGCAAAAAATCCAAAAACCGCGTACTAATGTATACGAACTAATGTACGAAATTAAATTGTGATATATAAATTGTCAATTTGATTATGACAATAAAAAAATTGATTTCATGTACTTTTTCTGTGATATAAAATTATATAAATCCAATATCAAAGGAGTTGAATATAATCAAAATTTGAAAATTTCGCGCGCTGCGAGACTGCGGAAGCCAAAGCTCTTTTACCGCCACCTAGCGGCTTAGTTTCTTAACTGATTGCATCGGCGTGAAAAAACTTATAATTAGTCTATAAATAGGGTTAACGGCACCAAATATTTTGGAAATATTACCAGCAGGTAGCCCCCTCTTGAATTATACTTATAGAAACGTAATCTCTTCCATTTTGACAAAGGAATAGAATCTTTTAGAGATAGCTACAATGCTTTGAAAATAAAATTATACGCAGGACTTGGTAAAACAATAATCAGTTACTGAATCGAAAGATTAATTTGGTTAACTGTATCAAAAATAATTGGTTATCCCAATCTGACTCCAACGCTGGGGGCCATAGAAAATGACAAAATATTTACTAAAAATATAGAAAATGAAGGGAAGAATATAAATTTCACCTCAGGATATGTTCGTCAAAAATTTCATATACTTAAAACTTAAGCAAGAAAATGTACAGCTCTTAATCTTTATTACTATATATTTTTTAAAGTGTTCTTTCTAAAATCTCCTCCGTCAATGAATTCATTGTTCACAAAATTGAAGTCGATGTCTTCAGAAAAATCTGTGTACATGCCTGAATAATTTTATAGCGTCACTTAAAGTGTTGGTTGCACGAAATTTTAGCTATGGCTAATTAATGATTCATTAGAAAGAGCAACCATTTTATAGCAAGTACAGAAAATTTCATCAAAATCGGTTAAGTGGTCTTTTAATTATTATAAAAAGAAGTCGAATAATTAAAATAGGCATACACAAGCCTACCTAGTAGAAAAACGATATGAAACCGAAGGCTCCTTGTAAATTCTTCTTAAAACGTCGGGTCACGTGCGCGTAAAAAAAATATTTTTTATTTCCATAATAAGCCTAATATTATGATTAAAAACCTCTGGTTTGAAAACTTCTACAAGTAAACAGAATCCATCCACTTCAGTTCCTTCTATTTTAGGAATAAAACTACAGCTTTGATTTGCCCCAAATTGCTCGTGCTACGGAGGAGAGAAATTCGCCGAAAATTTCAGGATTTTTGGGAGCGAAATAGGTCAGTTTCGGACTCAAAGTTAATACACTTAGGCTTGGAAATTTGTTTCGACAATGACATTTTTCGAAAGAGAACGTCCTGGGCTTCAAAACAAGCCCGCATTCATTCGTTTTTATTACTATCGATTTTTCGTGCAACCAACACTTTAAGATGATTTCGTAAAACAGGGTACACGACGAAGTTATTTTCTGATTGGAAAAATCTGTATAAATCAATTTTATGCTTATTTGATTTCATTTTAATGCTTCTTGCATCTTCAATATCAAATTAAAAAGACGGAATGGGGACAAAATTAAAGGCGGCGAGGTAGAAATTTATCCTCAATTTAATTTCTGGGGGGAGGGCTCTACCCCCTTATGTTTTTCCCTGTGTCTACTCACTTTCAGAACTGTCCAATAACGAGATAGTTTTAAAAAATAGTGGAAGCTACTGATTCAAATCCTCTTCCGTATTTTTTTGGTACATCCAATTTGGTTTCCCTTTCAACCGCGGGATGTCACCCTGAACTGAATATCTGACGAGACGGGAAGAGAGAGGAGAGCAAAATACGAGGTAAATCAATAAGAGTTGGAAGATTCACTTTTCCTTAGTTGCGCGCATCGAGAAGACAACCTGAAACCACGTGCTGCTCGAATCTTTAGATCTCCTGAAACTTAAATGAGAATTCCCAGAGAGATGCCAAGGGTAATCGGAAATACAAATATATTGTTCAGCGACAGAAATTTGTTAACCTAAAGTTTAATAAACCCGGTATCCTCATATGGCGCTCTCCCGCGGTAAGAAAAGTTTCAATCCAATTTTAGAATTTTGCACGTGCCGATGCTAGTTTAACGAGCACGGATCGAAAGGGATCATAAGTATTAAGTGTAATGCGACGGAAATGAAGTTTACGAAGCTTACGAAGTTTAAAATAAGGTGCAAATTATGCACAATCTACATCGGGAGATAAAGGTCAAAATAATAAACTTTTTTCGTGACCATGCACTACAAATAGACGTATGCACGTAAAATGTATTATCACGTCGTTTTAATATTATATTATTTCGAATTTGAACGTGTATATTAATCGTTTTAACGTCTACTACTTAATTTGTTTCATTGCAATGTGCTTTATTTCGGACTAAATTGTTTCGAGCTAAATTGTTTCGGACTAAATTGTTTCGAGCAAAATTGTTTCGGACTAAATTGATTCCGACTAAATTATTTCGAACAAATTTGATTCGGACTAAATTGTTTCCGACAAAATTTTTTCGATCAAATGTGATTCGTACTAAATTATTTCGAACTAAAATGTGTCGTACTAAATTGTTTCCGACTAAATTATTTCGGACTAAATTGTTTCCGACTAAATTATTTCGGACTAAATTGTTTCCGACTAAATTATTTCGAACAAATTTGATTCGTACTAAATTGTTTCCGACTAAATTATTTCGAACAAATTTGATTCGTACTAAATTGTTTCCGACTAAATTATTTCGTACTAAATTGTATCGTACTAAAATGTGTCCTACTAAATTATTTCGTACTGGGTGAGGGGTCGGACATTTACCAAAATCCCGTACACTTTGTCTAAAATCGCCAAATCTTTTAACTCTCACTATGGTAAATTAACATTGAAATCCCAAAATCACTTCAAAAAGTATTGATAAAATTGCCAAAATCTCTACGAAATCCCGAAATCCCGTACAAAATAATGGCAAGTGTCTGACCCCTCGGTACTGGGTTATTCTTATTTGTTCATAATAATTTTTCTCGAAAATCTAAACATATGATTAGCGCGTGCACGGGTTTTTTCGTATCTTAGTCCTAAATGGAGATTATATATATCGGAAAGCCAGTTATTTTCCAGTACTCTAATATTAAAAAGGCATTCTGTATTCAAAAGGTTGGAACTGGACTGTATGGATTCCGGGAATATGAGAAGAGCCATAGGCGCTTCTAGAACTGCTCTTTGTGTTGATTAAGAGGCGGCAAATACAAATACGACGACGGCAGCGTTTCCCACTCGCGAAGGAGCGGGCACCCACCAAAGAACGCTTTTCCAACTGTCCACGCGTCGTTCGAACCGATGGATCCGACGATGAACGTGACAAGTTCGAAAGCGGAAGTGGAAAACGTTTCTTTCGTGCTAATTCTCTTCTTTTACGTGTTAATATTCCTGTTCGCGGTGTCCGGGAACTTGCTGGTCATCGTGACTCTGTCGCAAAACAAAAGAATGAGGACGGTCACCAACGTCTTCCTGCTCAATTTGGCGATCAGTGACTTCTTGCTTGGCGTGTTCTGCATGCCTTTTACCCTGGTGGGACGATTACTCCGGGAATTCATTTTCGGGAGACTCATGTGTCCCATGATCCCCTTCCTCCAAGGTAAGATACGTCCGAGTTTACACGTCCTTGTGTTGATATTTCATAAATTATTATTCATTGGATCTCAGAAATACGCTTTATCCTTAGATGATTTAATCGCTGACCAATTGGGGTCATTATTCTACAATTTAAATTGTATTTGGAAATCACTTTCAATTAAAATATTTAGTTTCCGCGTGTTTCCTTGGATCGAGGGGTGGATCACTTTGTTACAGGGTGTTCTAATAATCATGATTAAAAATTTAATCATGATTTAATCATATTTAATCTTTGTACAGCCAAAGCAACAGATTTAATTTTAATCTAATATAATCGTGATTTAATCATACGATGGTGTCCTATTAATCATTGGAGTGAGCTGCCCCTCGCCTTGGATGTACAAAATACGTGATTTTTTATTTAACCTTGGACTAATTAGAATAATAAGTTTATGATTTGAAATTTTAAAATGACTTAACCATAGAGTAAGCCACTGACATAGAGTAAGCCACTCGCATAGAGTGGAAGGCTATCGGCGAAACTTGTTAACACTTTTCGTACGCAACGTCTTGTTTTCGAGGCGTGAAATAAACAAGGTGGCCTAAAGGTAATGTACAATATCTGGGTAAAAAAGTCCGTTAATACACTAAAAAATGTAAAAACCACAACATCGCTCTTCGAACTATATTTATTCACGCCTCGAAAACCAGCTGGCCCGTTAGGATGAATGTTTCATGCGCTTCCAAAGGGCCTTCCACTCTATGCGAGTGGGTTACTCTATGCGTTCAACAGTTCATAAGGTAAAGGATATTAAAACTAAAACATCACAATTGGTGTTTTAATCACTAAATTCAACGTGTTTTTTAATTATTTGAATGATTTGGTAATTTGTTATATTAATTAATCAAATTAATTTAACAAATTAACAACGCCAGTAATTAGTCCAAATTGATATCTTAAATTTGAATTAAAAAATAAAAGAAATTATTACCCAATTCTAAATAAATTTTCAATCTTTAATTACAAACAATCTCAATATCCGTATTTCCAGGAATTCAATAGACCTTTCTATAAATTCCCAGCTAAACAGGCCAAACACCTGCGCAAAGACAACATAGCGCTACTTCAGTAGAACTTGAAACGTATTCATTCCTTGGTTTAAAAAATTGCTTATGTTCATTCCTATTTAATTGTCTTATTAGAAGCGTCACCCATAAAGTCAATTTTCAAAATATAGCTAAGGTAGCCTACGCGAAGATAGTATATTTCAAAATACAGTTAGTTCATAACTGAACTACTTACAAAAACTAGGGTATAGTTAATTAACTATTTATAATGGTTTGTATAAAACTATAACCGCTAAATGACTAGGATTTGGATTAAAAAAAACCCGCTATTTATCCATACAACTAGGTTAGCAGGTTTGCCAGAGAAACCTTTTATGAGCCACCGGCTAGAGGTCGGGGACGGTTAATCATTATCCATGTTTAAATTGATTTTGCCGGGAGTAGGGGCTCACTCCTGTAATCCCAGGCGTCCGGGAGGCAGAGTTTGTGGATGGTCGTGTGAGGACGACCACTAATCCCCCAACGGGTGGTTGTCATACTTCCGCCACGGGTGTCCCAACCCTATCCCCAAGTATCCCCCCGTTGGCCAGTGGCCGTAACACATATCTCGCACCTGATTAATCAAATGGACGAGCGGACTGAATAGTCCCACCCGTTACAATCGCTCATAACGAGCTTCTAAAAAAAAAAAAAAAAAAATTGATTTTTTTTTCGGGGAAAAAATGTAAACAAAGAAATTTACCGGTTAATATTTCGGAAAATGATTAAAAAACATGTATTATTCGGAAAATTTGAGCTTTTTATCGAAAAAAACGTCGTTTTTCCGATTAATTTTACAATTTTTTCAAAAAATTAATCGGATAATACAGAAATATAAATTACTTGATCAAAACATTTTACGAATAATTTTGAGAGCTTTATCTATTGAATAAAAGTTAACCATCCCCGACCTCTAAGCCACCCTGGTTCATTAAAAATCGGGCCTCTCTATACACGAAAGTAAATAACCGCATGATTAGTATTTTATAGAATGGTCTATTTACGTAATCTGATTTATTATGTCCCTCTTTTGAAATCTAACATCAAACGGTTCTGCCAACCCATCTCTAGTGCGCGACATTTTCTCTTGCTTTCCAGCTTCGGCGTTACAATGAGAAGGGTAAAAATCCTCCCTTCGTAGCAGTTCGAGAAGCGAGACCTCCCAGGGGTGGACTTGAGAGAGAAAGGGAAGCAATAGTTTGTTTAAAACGTTGGGGGCCTTCTTTGCTCTGAGCACAATAAAGGAAAATAATACAATTCTGCTTTCACCTAAACAGAAACTCTGAAAACCGTGCTACAGTTAACCCAAATTAACTGAAAAACTTAAGGCCTTTTCACACGAGCCAACTTTTTGACCCAACTAGATGAGTCAACTTGAGTTTAGTCAACTAGTTGGATCGTGTGAATAAAAGTTCGATGAGTTGATCTACCCGAAAAGTACGCGAGAAAAAAATGGATCACTGATCCATTTTTGCTGACTCAGCATTTTGATTTGAAAAGTTGGCTCGTGTGAAAAGGTCTTTAGATACTATTTATTAATATGCATTAGGATAACTACAAATAAAAATGAAAACCATTATCGCATAGAAAATGTTAAGATATTTATTTAAAATATAAAACCAGTGTGTACTGATGATCTTACAGAACGGTAAAGAAACTATAAGGTTTTAAATAAATATTTTAACATTTTAATATTCAATAGCGGCTTCAATTTTTATTTGTAGTTAAGTTTACTTAGCTTGCAGTGATAATGAAATTAAATATAATTTATTTAACTATTGAACTGCAGTCTGGTATTTGCTGAGTGCGTTTGATACGAGCGTTAACTTAAAATATCCCCAAGAGTCATGTTGCGAATCTTTGTGGTTTCCTAGGTGACAGCTTACGTAGTTTCACCTCGCCAAACCGACGACGCGAGCGCCATCCCTTAGTAAGCTTGGACATCTAAAGTTCTTATTATCTTAAGGTATTAAAATCCAGAAAAAAAACACTAAAATACACTCTCGGTTGGAGGATAGTACACCGAAATTCAATCACGATAGCTTAAAACTCGCTGTAAATGTATATCCTGAAACCTATTTCCGAAGACTTCTTTTTGGATTTTCGGTTATTTGAAAGACATCGCGACTGCGCAACATTTACGCCTTCGAGCTAAGCACCAGTTAACGAATTCGAACTTTCCACAATTACGTGAAAATCCCAGCTGTTGATATCAGGATTTCACCAATAAAAGAAGTTGTTAGAGCGGCCATATATTTGAAATCAAATTTTCCCAAAGCGAAAGTAAGCCTTATGGCTGGTTCACACGGGCAGTGTTTTCCTGATTTTCTCTATTTTCTCGTTTTACCACCTTTTCCGTTGTTCTGACGCACGGGAAAGCGACTGTACACACGGACAACATTTGCCGGATTTTTCCGCCGTCAGCGCTGTCGGTAAACGAGAAAACGGAGAAAAAGATGTTGAAATATCTCTACTTTATTTTCCCGGTTTTTGAAGCTCTTTGAGTTCGACTACTCAGCGAGCGTTTCGCTGTCACGTGATATAAGGAGCGATTTTGAAAGTCTTTAAAAGTAGGCTTAAGAATTTTTGCGTCTACCACGTGACGGCATAACGCTCGCTGACTGGTCGAGCCCAACGCCCCTCAACAAAAAGGTTATCCGTTTTCTCGTTCCCCGGCAGCGCTCGGCTGTGATAAAATCCGGCAAATTTTGTCCGTGTGTACAGTCCAGTTCATGCGCGCCAGAACCACAGGAAGAGACGGTGAAACTAGAAAATATTGAAAACCAGGAAAACATTTCCCGTGTGAACCAGGCTTAAGAGCGAACGAAATTCTAAACTTTAAAAAACTAGTTTACATATATCCGGTTTCTTTTTTATCAGCTAGGCACCACCTTAGGCCCAAGTCATCTAGTGAGCTTTAATGCCTTAAACAGGTGGCCGGGTCACAACGCGTAATGCGATGGTGGGAAGCCCTTCATACCTCGCGAGCCAACAGATCCCTACACTTACTATTACCGTTAACCTCAACAAGTTTTAAAGGAAAGGCGAAACCAAAGAATTCGGGAGAAAACCCCTTTAACCAGCGGGGAGAGAACTTGCAAATTCAACGCAAAAGGAATTGTTCTGAGTTTTCGCACAGTGCCACAAGTTGGAATAGAATCGGGGTCCTCTTGCTGCCAGGCGAAAATGCTAAGCACTCCGCCACCCCTACTTTGCCTACTCTCTGTTTATAGCCGAATTTATTTAGCAATGCCGACTTAGGAAAATCAAATAAATCAAACAGTGAATTAATTTTAATTTCACCATATGAGTGACTGGGTGATAAATAGTTTGGGCTGTATAAAAGATCTTCCGTATTAAGGAATATAATATTTGAAATATTTAAAACAAGTAAAGTGAAATTTCCGGACAGACATTAAAGTCGCTCGCACCTAGGAGCAACAAACACAGCACTCCACACAAGGAGAACGCAACCCTTCAAAAGTTGTGCATTTTTCATTGGTTAGACGCTTTAGCGCCTGCTGCCGTCGGAAGGGGAAAATTCGGAAATTATAAAACGTTCAGCGTAAAGGCTCGTCCAATGAAATTTGTGCGTTAGTGTGTTTAAAGACTAGCCGCGTTCTCCTTGGGTGGGGTGCTGCGTTTGTTACTCCTAGCTTGCACAGTCCGGCTCTTGTAACCCAGCACGGGCGGTGGCGCACTGGGAGATGTTAGCTCCGTCCAAATGGTCCTATCTCCACCTCCGACTTCGGTCCGGTGTGGGCTGGTAACTGGGCTTCGGCCCAGGCTAACGGACAGGGGCCGGGCAAACTAGCCGTCTCGGTGGATTGAATTGCCTGCTGTGGGGCTGCGGGCCTCCGTATGAGGGCACGGCGGACCCATCTCCTGGCCTTTTGGGGTTCCACCGGCATATCCGGTGCCAGCTGTGCCGGGTTATGCGGGCTGCTGTGTGCCCGCCGTTCCCTTTTAGGCGCTCCTTCCAAAGGGCTTGGCTCTCTACCTTTCTATGTAGGGTGTCGGCTGGCGTTGCCAGAGCATCCGCTCTTATTCCCACTGCTGTGTGCGAAGTGGGGGCTGGTCGACCCATTGCTGCACCTTCTGCTGGGTTGAGGGGCTTGCGTCGAGGGTGGGACCGTCAGTAGTGGGGTTCTGCTACCCATGCTGGTTTTGCCGCCTGTCCGGGTCTGTGGACGCTGGCGTAGGGCATAATGATTTCAGACCTCCGGTGGTGTGGTTTAAATCTTACCGGGTACACCGGGCTATAAATCTGACACATGTCCTAGCTTGCACCTAGGAGCAACAAACACAAGGAGAACGCAGCTAGCCTTTAAACACGCTAACGAAGGGTTGTGTACGAATTTCATTGGACGAGCGTCACGAGCCTTTACGCTGAACTTTTTACGGGTGGGGGGGGGAGACAATTTCCGAATTTTCCCCTTCCGACGGCAGCAGGCGCTAAAGCATGTAGCCAATGAAAAATCCACGGCTTTTGACGGGTTGCGTTCTCCTTGTGTGGGGCGTTGTGTTTATTGCTCCTAGCTTCCACACATAAAGCTCGCCAGCAAATTTCAAGCGCGCGCGCATGCGTCGTTTCCAAAACAAGCTCGCGCACGAGTGAGCGAAGCGCGAAATTAGGATTTTTTCTACTCTCGCGTCGTGTCGCTAGGTTCTCACGTGTGCAGACCGCTTAATAAGACTAATAAACCATTTTCGTTAAAAAAAACTGAGCGCGAAAAATGAGCGCTAAACTCGTTACGACATGTAGTACTGCCAAGCCTTGTCGGGTTATACATTTCGAACTCAAATTGAAAAATACATAGTTTAAAAAATGGTAGGTAGAAAACGTAAAGGAACTCTTCAATGACATTATAAACTCTTCTATACAGGGTGTCCACTAAAAAATTAACCAGGGTGAATATCTCAAAATCTGTTTTAGTTAAGAATTTGAAATAATCAGGTCGCATAGAGCGTGTAGGGGGAACACCTACTATAAAAATGTCGATGACCTTGAACCATGTCTTCAAGGTCATCCAAAAATTATCTCGAGAACCGTAAGTGTTAGAAAGTTTGTTCCAATTAGAAAGGTATTCCACGTCACGTATTATGTCTAAATAGCTTTGACCCGATCGGATTTGACCAATAGGAAGTCGAGAAATGTTTTACTAAAATCACAAAGGTCGTAAAAGTGAAAATTGCAAGAAAGCGCTAATAACTCAAAAACAAGTTGATCGAATGGCATTTGATCGAATGGCATTTGATCGAATGGTATTTGATCGAACGAAATTTGATCGAAAGCTACTGTAGGGTAAAACTACTAGTTTTTGGAGTAAATCGAAAAGGCAACGGTGCATACGCGCCTACGGCGCGCGTACATCAACCTAACCTAACCTAACCTAACCTGACCCTATTTATAAATATCAAAAACAACGGGCCGTTATCGTCGATGTCATAAAAAATTCCATCATATAGTGTATAAAGTAAAAATCTCTTCATCTTTGTGGCTTAATACAGTTAAAGCAATGAATTGTTCCATCATTATTCCTTCTGCACTTAAGCAATGAATTAATCCATCATTATTCCTTCTGCACTTCATATTGACATTCGGTAAAATAAAAACATACCAACTGGTACTATAAATACTTTTGAATTCGATCAAATGGTATTCGATCATTTGAAGGTTCGATCTTATGAAACAAATGACAAATGGGATTCGATCAAATGGAATTTCGATCAATTGCAACGTATAATGATCGACTGTCGATCACATATTTTTCGATCAAATGGACCAACACCACTCAATGTGACCTGGAAATTTCAAATTCGTAAATAAAACCGATTTTCAGATATTCGCCCTGGTTCATTTTTTAGTTGACACAGGGCCGTCTTAAAGCATGGGCTAAATGGGCTACAGCCCAGGGCCCCCAGCCCGTTTTGGGCCCCCGGAAAGGCCAGCCATACAGCCTCTACTTTAGGGATAAGGGTTTAGTTGGTTAAATAATATATATGCTCATTTAATATTATGTATCTTTTAGTTATGTCTAAAGTAATTAGACTCATCGCCACATCGCGTATCATACGGTACCAGCCTTTTAGTTACGATTAAAGTAATTAGACTCATCGCCACATCGCGTATCATACGGTACCAGCAATTTTTAAACCTAACAGCGAGTAAAAATCTTATTTTCAGTAGGCCTATGTACTATGTTATACTTTTGAAATTAAAAGTTTTGGGTGGTTATTGTGTAGTTGAATTTAGACAACGGACATACAAAGGCTGACCATTGGGGATCGCAAATTTCTTAAGAAATAATTTAGCTCAGGGCCCCAAAAGGTCTTAAGACGGGCCTGACTGTGGACACCCGGTATACAGTATACGCGCATAAATAAAAAAAAAATTGGCCGTTAGAGTAAAAGCAATTTGGGATTTTATATCTTGAACGTTATCGTGACGAAATTGTTTAGTTGAGGCACGCGATGGATAACACGCCAAATTCTAATGCAAAAATTTATTAAAACGCAACCCAAGATAAAAAGTTACGGAACGTATACATATATATATATATGTATATATATAGTACTCAGAAAAATCACTGATGATTGGGATGAAAGAAAACAGCGAAGCTGATGGATGACGATTGGCTTCTGACGCGCTCTTTCTGGCGTGTATGGCCAGTCACAGTCCAACGAACATCTTTGCTCGATTCGCGTTACGGGCTTACGACTGACCGATAAGAGCTATACGGGTATTCATCATGCATCATGACAAGTACGCGTATTGTTGTTATATAGCCCGTTATAAAGATAAGGCCTTTACAACCGATGAGACCAGCCTGAGGGTTTTAGGATTCGCGTGATGAGTGGGCCTGTTTTTGAAACGCGAAATGCCGTAATCCTTGGCTATAAGCTTTTAAGTTGATGTCCTACAACATGAACGTTGCCGAGAATATTTCTAGCTTAGAGAATAAGGTTCCGTTAAAGTGCCTTTAAAAATATACATACGGAAATATCAAATGTTCACTTTTCGAAAAAAATATACAAAATGTAAACAATCAACATGTTGAATATTACACGTTATTGCGTTACAAAATGATTTAGCAAAGTGCCGTGCGATGGTTTTTTTTTAATTTTTGAGATGTTGCTCTGATGGAACTCGATGTATATTTTTATTTTCATACTCTAGGGAGCGTAAAAGCATTGCCGAATAAAAATGGATAGTTTTAGACCTGCCATTTACCGACGTAATTCTATCAAAGCGCTTGCGAATGCATCGTGTTGCTTTTTCCGCCATTTTGCCTCTAAGGCCAAAAATTGTTAGTCAAAATGCATTTCGTCTTTAAGCAATTACTTATTGATATTATTTCACATATAGAACGTACGCCACAAATTTATGACCATAAAATAGTTATAACATAATAAATAACAAGTTGGCAAGCCAAAATATACCTCTCCTCGGAAGAGTTTCTAATTTTCAATGGAGCTTAACACGTATCCGTGGTTCTGTGGTAGAACGCTCACCGGCGTGCAGGAGGGCTTGGGTTGAATCCCGCCCGATACTAAAGCAAATTGAAAAAAAAATTATACTACACCCAATGACCAAAAGAGGGCTCTTTTGGAAAAATCTTTTCCCTAATTCCAAGATTACATTTTGCCCCGAAAATGCGTACGCGTTCGCAACCCAGACTTTCAGACCCACAGACGGATAGACAGACAGACACGGTGATTGTAAAATCCTTATAAAGGGACATAGTCCCCTCGGAGAGGTATAAACCTATTTTAGTCATTTTAATCGTAGATTGTGTTTTAAAATCTTTATAAAACTTTAGAAACTGCTAACGGCTTGAGACATGTATCACAATTTAGTCGAAAGGTTGAAATAAATAATTTAACCTAAAAACCTTCTCTAGTGTATTCCGAAAATTGTTTGCGACATTCCCGTTCAATAAACAACCCCACATTTCCAACTAAAAGCATATCAAACCCGTGTTCGTGCGTTTTCATTTTTAGAAAAGTCGGATTTTCTGAGAAAATACGGGTCCATTACCCGTGTTAGAGAGGACACGTGTTAACTCTAACACCAAACGTGTCTAAATAAAGAAGAACTAAGGCGAAAGTTTGTTGATTAAGTCCCATTTCGTAATAAAATAAGAAAATAAAATCTTTTGTTGATAAATTCAAAGAAACGTCCAAACAAAGGAGGTGGAATCGTGATTTCGCTCTTTACAAGCTATCATATACGTCTGGTAATACTTAGAGCTAGTAAAGAAATTTTTGCGTCTGAGCTCCTCTTCGTAAGTTTTGTTACAACGAGCACTGACAAAAGCCCAGTGCGGAAATATATTTTTATACGAAGCCGGAGTTTACGCACTCGTAAGTTTCGCTTTCCGAAGAAGAAATCAATTGTACGGAGCTCATATCTCGAGCCGAAGCTCGAAATCCTTTCACAAACACATCAACGAAGACGGAAAGTAACAAAAAAGAGTGAAACAAAAGCCGTGAAAAGAAAATAAGTGGACAGACCAAGAAGCCGATTCCGGCTTAGTAGGCAAAAGATAAGGCGCGCTGGGACGTCAACCTCGAATCAAGATATATTTTCTATATCGGTGGACATGTAGAGACGCTAGAGAGTTTTAAACTCGCCTCCGGCCAGATACTACTTATACACGTGGTGAACTTTGATTCTCAACAACACGGGCCTCTTCGTGTCCCCGGACCTACTTCCTTCTTTTATCTCTCTCGTCGAGACTTCTATTACATCGTGAATCTCCTTTAGCCAGAGATACGTCACTGCTTGGGCGAAAGCTTTCCGAGGATTCCAATATCGGTAAGATGTCCCTTTCTCCGCGACTCAGTCCCGAGCGACTATCGCAGTTACCATTTAACGGCGGTGAAGTCTTCGGGTGTTGTAAGGGACGTTGTTACGCCTATAGTTACAATTTATTTATAACCGAATATTACC
This sequence comes from Leiobunum rupestre, assembly GCF_980474605.1. Lineage (NCBI taxonomy): Eukaryota > Metazoa > Arthropoda > Arachnida > Opiliones > Sclerosomatidae > Leiobunum > Leiobunum rupestre. Next base: position 28,164,934 of record NC_143387.1, on the reverse strand, counting down.
GAGAATGCTCCGATGACGCTTAAATACTTAATAAAGACCCGAGCCCCTTTTCAATCATGCAATTTAAGACGTTAGTTGTTTGGGAAGGATAATCCGCTTTCGAAAGAATTATTGTATCGACGTTATCGCTTAAAGTTTTCTGTCGCGGCATCTTCAAAGGGAAATGATAAGCTTACTTCAGCGAATTAGCCTAAGCCGAATGAGAGATTCGAGCTATTCAACGGGTCACGTCGTACGCCCAAAATCAACGCGGGAAAGGCCTTTAAGATCCGGCGATCGTCGCGAGGATTAGTACGACGAAAGATTATAGAAACGTGTCGCGAATGTCTCGATTAAGATAAGGACCTAACGTACTTCGAAAAATCGACGAAAATTTCAAAACACGCGCGCCTAAAGACGGACACGCCGATCGACAAAGATAAGTATACCAAAAAGTGTCTGAAAATTGAAAACGCTGACAAAGCTTCGAGGAGGACTGTAGCCCTTCGTAGCGCCGTCGCGTTTATCGCCGCTGCTTTTACCAAATACCAATATTGAGATTGAGTCATATATCCTTCGAAACGTAAACCGGGAATTTTTCCTATTTCGATAGTCCTTCGCTGTTTTGGGAAAAGACGTCGGCCCTACACTCGTTCTAGCGTACGCATTTCGTTAGCTCTAGGATTGCGCGAGAGAGAACGAAACTGGAATATGGAGAAATAAATATATTAGAAAAAGAGTGTTTTATTATCGGCAAGCTCGCCAACAAATCCCCGCGGGTACCATCAAACGAAATAGCTTCCGCCGCTATTTTTCTGCGCGCTTTAATTTACTCTTAGAATCCTCGTCGTCTTTCCGCTCTATAGATTTCCACTGGATATTGAACTCCGAAATAGATGTCGTGTACAGGCACGAGTGTGTCTACTTACCGTCTCTAGAAGCGTAGCACGCGGGGAAATTCGACGCTTGACCTCCTTTATTCAAATTTCGTGTGTCTCACCAGCTCACAAACACGACAAATATATTGGAGTGATGTCCGTTAATAAATATTCCGCGAGACTTATTAGATTTGCGGAAACACTCTAACGCCAGTTGATCCTCACCCACTTGCCCTTTTCTGACAAAGTCACCAATATTATTTGTCATAGAGAAAACCCACAGTTGGTACAGGGAAGAAAAACTTATTTACTTCCAGAATTTGATAATATATCTCTTACGAGAGAGTTTTACCCGTTGAAATATCGCTAATGTTAATCACTTGAGACAGAAATCTTCGTAGCTCAAGTTTCAAAAGACATTAAGTAGAAAAAATCTATGGTTTATATATATGTACACATTGTAACTTTTACATTTTACTTTCGTTAGACCTAGCAGCAACAAACACAGCACCCCACACAAGGATAACGCAACCCGTCAAAAGTCGTACATTTTTCATTGGTTAGACGCTTTGGCTCCTGCTGCCGTCGGAAGGGGAAAATTTGGAAATTGTCTTAAAACGTTCAGCGTAAACGTTCGTCCAATGAAATTTGTACACAACACTGCGTTATCGTGTTTTAAGGTTAGCCGCGTTCTCCTTGTGTTTGTTGCTCCTAGGTTAGACGAAGTACTAGATGCGCTAGATTTTGGTAAATGTCGTCCGAAAACGTAAGAGACGATCGTTATACGCGGTTTTAGACGAATCGTACCTTTCCCTGGTGGCAATACAAGTATTTAGCGCGTGATTTGGGTTTCCGGGAAGAAGGCAACCAGACTGCTTCCTATTTCTAAGAAAATTATTTTAAAATGGAAAAGTTTTGGAAAAATTAGAGATCTTCGGGTTCCCCTTACACAAAAACTTGTTGAGGTTAACGGTAATAGTTAGTGTAGGGAGCTGTTGGCTCGAGCGCGTGGCATGCAGGGCTTGCCACCACCCTCCTACGCATTGTAACCCGGCCACCTGAATCAAAGGCTTCAAAAGTCGCATGATGGGTATTAGCCTAGCTGATTATTATTATTATTATTTTATTTATCTCTAGTACTTTCTAAGAAAATACCCAGTTCCGGAAGTTATTGACTTAAAATAGCGACAGCATAAGCCGCAAAAGTCCATTCCGCAAATGGAGTAGCAAAATGGTCAAGCGGAGAATGTAAGCGTCAAATTTCCAATATTCGAAAGATAAACGACTTTACCGGGATTTTCATGAATAATTCACTGCAACGACCGAGGCGCTCATCATCCGACGGAGCGCTGCAAACAAAGACACTTTCCATACTTGAGAATAAAATGATAATCCTAACATCGAAGTTTCGCGTGAGCAATAAGAAAAGTTCTTCCGCGTTCGTTTTTGTTTCGCAGTGACGATCGGGATATTCGATTTAACAACGAAAAAATACATAATTAATACATAGCTTCGGGGTTCTTATTCGCGAGGAAAGATCATTGCAGCCTAGAAATAATAGGATATTGCGTGAACGATTTTTTGAGTCCTATGCGAATTCATTAATTTCTTCTCTCTAGCGGTTTCCGTCGCCGTCAGCGTTTGGACGTTGGTCTCCATCTCGATGGAAAGGTTCTTCGCCATCTGCCGGCCACTACAGTCGAGAAGATGGCAAACCGTTTCGCACGCTTACCGGGTGATAGTCCTTATCTGGGTGACGTCGCTCTTGGCCATGTCTCCTATCGCCATCTACAGTAAACTGATGCCACTCAACCAAAAAGGTACGACACTCGCCGTATGTATTTCGTAATAGACGTTAAGCTCCGCGTTTTTCGAACGCGAGCGTCGCTTTCTACTCGTTTGGACTCACGCCCTCTGGAACGCCGGAAGTTCCCGTTCTAATACATCGAGTTTGCTTTTCGACTTTTTATCGAGATGTTTTGTTTGTCCTTGTAACGGTACCGAAAGTTTTCTTCAGCCTAGCTTTTAGCAAATATAACTTTCTTTTTAAGTTAAGAAAACGTCAAGCTTGACATTTACGTTCGCGAAACGTATATCTCTGGATAGGATATCATAAAGTATTAAGATACCTATAAACTAATGGAAATCCAGCAATGTTTGTAGAAGAAAGGGTCTCGACAGAAATCTGCCTTTGATTTTATAAGTCGCACGATACAATGTGTACGCGTTTCTTATTTACTTATTAATTAATTTATTTTTCGTTGGAGCTAGTGCTTTAAACCGAAATCGAATGTCTCATTTGTGATATGATGATAACAGATTTTTTCAGTCAGTTCAGATATCGGATTCGTATTTGAAAGTCATTATCTGCTCAGATCAGATTTCGGATCAATATCTATTCGTGATAAATGTGTTTTTTTAATTTATCTATCCGAGTATCTGTGGCACCTAGGAGCAACAAACACAAGGAGAACGCAGCTAGCCTTTAAACACGCTATCGCGGTGTCGTGTACGAATTTCATTGGACGAGCCTTTACGCTGAACGTTTTACGGGCGGAGGGGAAGCCAATTTCGGAATTTTTCCCTACCGACGGCAGCAGTCGCTTAAGCGTCTAACCAATGAAAATGTGAGCAAGAAAATTCACGACTTTTGACATGTTCCGTCATCCTGGTGTGGGGTGCTGTGTTTGTTGCTCCTAGGTGGCACTATCCGATGAGATCTAGAATATGGTTGTAATAGGGTTCAGACCTTAACTTCTATAATTTTTCCGGAATTTATCGGAAACTTATTTTTTTAAAGAAACCTAGTATTATTCTATCTATACTTGCCGTAGTTCAAAAAACGCGTTAATAAAAAAATATATAAAAACAGTTATCTGTTCCGACATCTTTTTAATGCACAAATGCACAGATAACAGCTGTACAATTGTTTATCAGTTATCGCTAACGGATATTTAAAAGTTACCGGAGCAGATCAGATCCAATTTCTTATCAGCAGATATCGAAATCAAATGTAGAAAAAGCTTCAAAAGATCAAAATTTTAGGCACTAATTGGAGCGGTTTATAAAGGAAAAAACAGAAACATTTTAGGGTCCCCAAACACCATTTAGTTTTTTTTAAAGTTAGCGTACTTGTTACGAAAATTAAAATGAAATTTTGATAATGCTACAAAATTTATTTGGTTCAACGGTGAATTCGCAATTTGGCCACACGTTAATTTAATCACGTGTACGCGATGTCAATGAATTTAGATAGTTTAAAGTCACGAAACGTTCGAAATCACAAAAGGGACATTCGCTCTCATTTAAACCTAGATGGTGCTTTTCAATCTACGCGTCGATTCTAATAGTCGAAGTCACCAGAAGCCATTTCTCGCGAGATTAAACGATTTGCGGATAATGTGTTCTTAAATATTATAAATGTATAACAACGGGAAGTAATCAAGTCGGAAGTCAAAATTGACGTGCCCGCTGATATCTAGTCAAATTCGAGAGATTAAATCCTATAAGGCTACTCCAAGTTGACAGATTAGCTTCTCGAGAAGGCGACTGCCAATCGGAGGCTCGTGACAATGTCATAAACTAATTAGGGAATGGATGATTAAATCCATAAAGTATCAACAACTCTAGCTGTTGTTTTACGGCCGTGATAACACGTATACCTACTCGTTTCACTAACGTCTCTCTTCCGCAGGAAAGCACAAGTGCCGAGAAAAGTTTCCTAATATCGAATTGGAGAGAGCTTTCAACATTTACTTGGACGTGGTCCTCTTGGTGTTGCCGCTCTTAATTATGAGCTCCTTCTACCTCTTCATCATCCGCAAAGTGTGCCGAGGTGGAGGACACTCCAGAGGTAATTATACTTATTATCGACATAAATTAGGGTTTCTTAGCTTTAATAGGAAAACTAATGAAAGGGTAAATCCAACTGACCAATCCGAGCTATAATTCAGACAAATCGACCACTCGTAAATTGTACTGAGGCCGGATTATCGAATATGACCAAGGCCAAGGAACCCTAATCTCGTGTGCTCAAACATATAGGTGGTTCCTTTTCGCTTGTTCCGGGATTTCGGAGTAGGCCAAGAATTCAGGGTAAGGTTATGACGTCGGTTTACTCCGATTCTGTGGTGGCGAATAGTTTGAGTCGGAGTAAAAACGTTTTTTCCAAAATGGCTGCCTGTGGCCTTTTTAGCAGATAAATTCTGGGTAGCAGATGACAAAATCCGATTTATTCTCTTTACACCTTCTTCTTTTGAGAAGGGGTAAAAAGAGTAGCCCTAATACTCCGGAACAAGCAAAAACAATTATGGGACAGAGTATAGTTCTCATCCCCGGAACAGGCGAATAAAACGTTTCAGGGTAAAAAGAGTACACTTTTAGTCCGAGAACCGGAGAAAACAAACCACCTAATGTCAAATAATTGAAAAAGCCCCACATGCTCTCATCAGGTTAGGTAAATGCGTAGTATCAAAAGTTAATAATATACCTCTTATGGGAGAAGTGTCCACCCATGCCATAAAATTAATCATGTACCTTCTCAGGAATCAGGATTGAGATATTTTTCAGTTCGAATGAATTATCGATGTAAAATATAAAACAAACACTTCCTATGCGTATTTTCAAGCGTAACTGTTTAAAGAAGTTAAAATATTATTTCAAAACATTTTTACCAGTCAACAACAGTTCTCATAGCTACATCAGTTGATTAGTTTTTACCTCTACGAGGGGACTTGGTACCCTAGGAGGGGTTATACAACCACCGTGTCTGTGGGTCTGTCTGTCAGGCCTGCGAACGCGTTCACATTTTCGGGGCAAAGGGTAATCACTGCGTACGCAGTTTCTTAGAATCAGGGAAAAGGTTTTTCCAAAAGCGCCCTCTTTTTGTCATTGGGTGTGGTATAATTTTTTAATCGGCCGGGATTTGAACCCGAGCCCTCTTGAACGACAGGTGAGCGTTCTACCGCAGAACCACGGATACAGTTACGCTTCACTGATAATTAAAAACTCTTCCGAGGAGAGGTATATTTTGGCTTGCCAACTTGTTTAATCTAGCAGTAATAGTTCTTTTTATAAACTAACTTGGCTTTCTTGATTAAATGTTGCTCTTACGTCACAGTCTCTTACTTTCACAAGCCTACTAGCACGCGCTACAGTCGCGAGGAATATAGGTTTTTTTAGCACGCGTGCAAATCGCTCGTGCGCAAAATATACTAATAAAGCCGTGTCTTGTGACGTAAGAGCAACAGTTTAACAAGTTGGGCAAGAACACTTTTTATTTTATAAAATCAACTATTATCTCTAGCTGCAAACTATGATGTAATAGTTCGGGATTACGTTGGGAGGTGGCAATAGCTACCTACACTTACTATAAGCGTTAACTTCAACAAGCCTTTATGGAAAGGGGAAAAATCAAATTCATTAATTAGCCCAAAAATATGAATAATCATAAAAATTTCAAAAAACCATGGCATTAAAAGTTGAGTTAATTTTCCTGAAACCTCGACCTTAGAGCCCCCCAAATGAGAAAGTTGGCGCAGGGCCCTTCGAAGCCTTAATCCGTCATTATTAAATGAAATATAAATGGTGTCTACGGGTTTAAAATAATAAAAGGGTATGAAGATTGCCATTCAATATTTAATTTTAAAGATAACTGTTAATTATTATTTAAACGAACTAATGAAATGAAATCCTACTCTATGGTGCACCGATTTCCCTAACATCGAACTTACAATCTAAGACATAAAAATAATAAAAATTAACAATACGGCAACTTTAACTTAAAACTATTAACATTTAGTAAACGAACCGAAAGTATCACAGTTGCGAGTGGTCCGTTAAGAAACTTCGAGAGTATAGGTACTTTCTTTTGACTTGAGTATGATGACACTCACAAAATTGTCAGCTGAAACGTTTGGCGAGATACAACGCAAATGATGCGACGGATATTTGCTGCAATGTTGACGATGATGCCTATAACTAGAGTTGTTGGTAAATGATCTTCAACAGTCAAGGTCGACTTTTAGTTTGGTTGTACGGACGAAATCAGGCGAGTCATCGGTTGCGAATCGGATATCTTAGATATTATATAGTTTGAAATTGCAGCTCTTCAACTTCAGAAATTTATATAAATTGCTGTTTTGCAAGCTCTCCCGTTGCCTCCCTGTATTCCACTTTGGCTATTTAATTTTAATTTAATATACCATAAGTGTATAATATTTTTACATAAGTGTGACACTTCCTATTCTTCAAGGTTTTACTGAGAGCTATTCACAAGACAGACTGCATTACGGGCTTCGTCGCGGTTTTGCGTCCGCTCGCTACCGCGTCACACGTAGCCTTTGACAGCGCCTCGCTAGGGGGAGATTTTCTTCTTGTGATGACGTCACTCCGTTACTAACTCTCAGTAAAATATTCAACAAAGTAACAAACTTATATAAAATATTATAGACTTATGAATATACTTATAATTATGACAATTATCTCTGTAATATTATTTAAGTACTGTTTTCAAGTTTCAAGTTACATAAGGTTCATATTATGATTTTATCTTCCCGAAATTGACTGATTGACTATACAATCTCAGAGCTGTTAAGGTTACCTAGCCCTCTTAAACAACAAGGAACAAAAAAAATGTTTCGAAATATTAATTCGGATGAACTTTTTATACATTCACGACTGTTTCGATCCCAACGAGAAATCTGCGCCTTTTTCTACTCCATTTAAAAGTTAAACACGTTCTCTCCTTTTTAAATTACACGCGAAGAGTTTCTTGCGTTTGAAGCGCGGACACTTGTTAAACCTCAACGCATAAACAAACACTTTTTAAATATTAATATCAAAATTCCGGTCGATAAAAGGTAATTTAATAAATTAAAGAAAGCGTGGCCAATTACCGAAAATTCCATAGTCGAACGGAAATCGACGTATCTGGCCAGATATACGTCAATTTCCGGGAATTATAATTAGTTAATGGAAATAAAATGATTTAATTTTGAAAATGTCCCCAAATTCCACATTGCATGTTGCTTTCCCAAAAATAACGAAAATCCAAAAGTTTTCTTCTAGGGTCATTGAATACGTTTACAGGACCGAGCGCGAAAATCCCAGTTTTCTCGGAATCCTCTCATTAGATTTCAGTTTATACATATTAGATTTTTCGAAACCTTTTTTTGAACGTTGTTGAATTTAAACTATCTGAAAGTGGATCTGAGGATTTAGAAGTTTATCAAATACAGGGTGTCCACTAATAAACGAAAAATAACCAATAATTGAAAAACGTTTTTCTTTAAAAATTCAAATTTCTATGGAACATTCTTCGAACAGGGGACATTTATTAGTGTAAAATTTAATGACCTTGAACCATGTCTACAAGGTAACTCAAAAACTATCTCGAGAACCGGTGGGGTTACGGATTTGGTTCCAAGTAGAAAGTAGTTGGTCGCCATATTATTAGTTCAAATAACTTTAATTTGACCAAATTTGACCAATCAAGGGGGGTTGAAGGGGTTTGGAGTTTTCTCCCGAGTACTTCGGTTTCCCCTTTCATTAAAAACATGAAGAGGTTAACGGTAATAGCGAGTGTAGGGAGCTGTTGGTTCGCGTGGCATGAAGGGTTTTCCCCCACCCTCCTACGCGTTATAACCCGGCCACCTGTTTAAAGGCAATAGATGACTTGGGCCTAAATGTTACGGGGGAGGGGACAGTGATCGATAATACATTACGGCACATACCGAAACTGTACACATTTAATTAATTTTGATACACTCGCAAAGTCAAAAGTTGGTGAAATATATAACACGATATGTTTACACGAAGAATAATTGAAAAAATTAATTACAAGTGACATGGGATCTAATTAACATAGCGATATAACGACTGCGAAATCGGTTCATTTCCTATCCATTCCCGTTTCATTTTAATTAATAGACATAACAGTTTCGGTGTTATCTCAATCTTTAGTTCCATCCGAAATGTATTTCGACGTGGACCTAAAAAGTGAATACGAAAATCCGTAAAAAGATGCGGCTTTTCTGCGTTTGAATTTCAAAGTAAAAATTAAGTTCCAAAATGTTTCCCTGAATAAATAAATAAATAAAAAACTAACTACACATTTACAAATTTTTATTACCGAAATACTACGTATCTACTATGAATTTCCAATAGAATTTTCTCAAGTTCGAAAGTAAATAAAGTTGAAGAATGTCAGAGTCAGGTGATCTTTTACGGTCATCCAAATCAATACCGCCGCTACCAACGAAAGCTAGAATCATCAATCTAGTGCCGTTTTCGCTTCTGTGACTCGTAATACCTAGAGCGTGCTGCAAATGTTCATTTCGCCACAGAGAGTGAGCCGGTGAGACACAAGCTGTAAATCGTAGTGGTATCTACGAAATACGAGGCAAGAAAGCGCTGAATTGGCCAAAACTAAAAACCTTTAAAAGTGTGACCTTTTACCGGCGATTTTCAGGCCGAAGATCTTAAAAGGAGCCGCAAATAAATGTTTATAACCCTTTGGAAGATAGAAAATGATAGATTAGGGAAAAACGTAAGAAACGCGAAAACAAAAAGGACTTCTTCATTCTCGGGTAGAGAAAATATTAGACCTTTACGGATGGTAAAGTATCGGATAAAGAAAACTTTTTTTCTCGGCCGGGTTTCTATGGCAACGAATCTCTCTAGCGGAAGATTCTTGTAGCCTCGGGAAGATCCATTTAGACTATTAGGCGAAACTGAAAATTATTAACGGGCGATTTCATTCCTAATCATATTCAATTAGAGAAAAATAAGAGTAACGGATATTGATCACCTTTTACCGTGGGAATAGTGGCGCAAAATGTCAGAAATTCTCTAGAGGGGCTTTCGAACCAATACGGCCACCTTTCCATTCTTGCAAATTGCACTTTTTTCAGTTCGTTAATTAGGTTAACGTTTTTCAAACCAACGCTTTAAGGCGCGTGCCTTAAGTGGGATTCATCGAAGATTCTCATAAACGGAAGAGGCCTTTCACCGAAATTCAAAAAAAAAGTTTTCAATCTTTTCAGGTTTAACGATCATATTCGTATAAAACTTTACGATTGTGACATTTTAATAAATAATTGAAACTGATTACTGATTTCAAGCACATTTTAAAAACGCGATAAAGAAAAGAAAAAGAGAGATTTTTAAAGTTTCGCGAGTATAAACATCAATGACTAAATTGAAACTTTTAAAAAATATTCGTTTCCAATTTGTGAATATTCGACAATCAAAAAGGATCGGTTTTTTTATCCGGTTTTTTATTAAATAAACCATCAAAAGTGGCAAATGGCATGAAATTAGTTTATTAAAAACAGTACTAAAGGCACATTTTAAAATGGAAAAATTACACAAAACAGCGTTCAAAAATTATAATAATACCAAAGGCACCACCTTAGGCCTAAGTCATCAAGTGATTTCTAAAGCCATTAATTCAGGTGGCCGGGTTACAATGCGTAGGAGGGTGGTGGCAAGCCCTTCATGCCACGCGAACCAACAGCAGCTCCCTACACTCACTATTAACGTTAACCTCTACAAGTGGTTATGGAAATGTGAAACCGAAGAACTCGATGGAAACCCCTTTCAACCAGTGGGGAGCTTGCAAACGCAACGCAGTAGAAGTGCTTCCCAGTTTCCACAAAGTGCCACAAACTGGGATCGAACCCGTCTCCTCTCGCTGCGAGGCGAAAGTGCTAACACTTGTACCAACATACTTCCCCGCCTGTTACAGCGTTCAGTCATTTGTGTCAAAAATTAAAATATTTTCTCTTCTAAATACTATTTTAGTAAACTTTCCTTAAAAAGGAACACAATGCCACCAATAACTAGAGGTTAGCTATATTTATAACTATAATTTATTTACAGAGAATAACATAATAATTTATTTAAAATCATTGAGCGAAATTTGTATTTCAAAGTATATGTTGGATTGTCCACTTTGTTAATTACGCAGAGCGGTAAATCATTAAGAATACATGAAATATATAATTCTTGGGATAGACGTGGTACAAGTCAAATGTTAAGGTTCCGCTCATAATATCAAAAGGAATATTTATATTTGCGTTTGTTATCAATTTTAGAAGGCCATTTTTTTAATTTTAACAGAAATTTCACCAAAACCAGAATTTCTAATACTTTTAAAATATGAATAGTTTTTCTATTCGCAACTAATTAATTCTCTTATAGCTGTTTTATAAATTTGAAATGAAATTTAAAAAGTTATTAAGTTCGGGATTTTTAATTCATAATATAAAAAGGCAACGATATATTTACACATTTAATTAATTTTGTTAAACGTGTCATTTTAATGAAGTAAAATTTTATCATTATGTCAATAAACTAGCTTTAATAATTAAACTTGTTAATTAAACCCGACCACTCGTATTCATAGGTGGCCAAAATCGTGATTCGTTTCCTTCTATTGGTTTTATATTACAAATTGGAACGTATATATTTACATAATGTAATTTCAAATTGTGAAACTAGCCATACTATTGGCTAAAGTAATAATCAAATTATCAATCACTATTATAATCCTGCTTTAAAGCTTCGATTAGAATCACAATTTCGATGTAGAATATTCTCAAATCTATAAATCTTTTTCACGAACGTGATATCTCCCAAGAAATGATAGGCAAATCAGTTTTGTGATTACGATTGGCTCAGTTTTACAGGCTTTGTTTCAAAATCGCGAATCGAAATTTTTTCGATTACTCAAAGCTTCAAATGTTGCGACAGATAGCTTAACTCTAAGGGGTTTCAAATCGCACTCGAGATGCGAGATAGGACTAACAGTAGTGAGGGATTCAGACTCAGAAATTTGATTCAAATAAGTAAGACCATGGTTTCCTTTAAAGAACAAAAATGCAAAGAATTGTAGCTAGTGTTCGAACTCGCGATTTTTATTACATTTTATGTCGATTGCTGATTGTGATTTTTCTAGTAGAGTAGTGAGAATTTCCCTTGAATCTGGAATCCAGGAGCGGCGATGATATAAAACATTGGGGGCTGAGCCCCCCCTGGGAACACGACGATCCTAAAGCGCCAGGTTATTATTTACTTAGTAAACTAAAAATATTTTTGTTAATTTAAAATTGTTTATTGAGACTGACGAACAAAGCTGTTGTCACATATTTAATCAATCTTGCACAACTGGCTTTACAGTAAAAGGTTAAGCTATTTAATATTCAGTTTTTGGTACATCCACTCAAAACTCGTGAAAAACTGCGTTTAACAGAAAATAAGTTGTAATTAAGTAAGGCCATAGTTAAGTTTAATTAAAGCTTTTCCTTTAAAGCGAAACACCCACTTATAAAGAAAAAAATATAATTTAATTAAATAATCCAAGCGGCTACTGGAATTGTTTGAATAGTCAAAGAGCAGCAGCGGCGTTGCCAGAAAGTGTTAGCAAGGTAGACAAAGTAAGTTTTTAAAATTTGGGTCGTTTAGAAGCATTTTGGGGCCTCTTCTTTAGCTAATTGTTGTCAGGAAATAAATACTTAACCGCGAAATGGTTTAGCGAATATTATTTTTGGGCCCCCTTGGTGGAATTTTCTCGCTTACTCCCTGGCACTGCTACTGAAGAGCGAATGGAACAACTGTGTAAACAAAACTAAACCAACAACTAAAGGCGCTGCGTGATAAAACACTTCACAGTTCACAAATAACCATCCTTGATATGGAACCTGAGACATTCCATTATACGACATGAGGGCCGCACGGAGAAAATTCTGCCAAATATAGTCTTGGGCACTTCTGGTTAAAAGTATGCGATGGAGGTGCTGGCAACAGGGCCGTCTTAAGGAGTTTTTGGGCCTAAGGCCCAATGAGATTTGAAAGCTCTTTTTAACATTATTTTTTTTAAAAGATTTGTAAAAATATGATTGTCCAAATTTAAACCACTAGCATGTATCGAATTTTTCAAAAACCAATTATTCCGTCCTATTAATGCAATTGCTTTGGGGGCCGGGGAAGCACTGCGGTGGGCCCTCTTGAAATTTTGGTGGTCGTGGGCAGTTTTTCACCTCCGCGGGAATTTTTCTCCCACACAGAACGACCCTGTATTACATTTATAATATCCTCAATAACTACCTAAAATGTTAATTTGGGTAAAATTAATGTATTTACATTAATACTACTCATATGGCTACCCTTCGAGTGTTTCCATTGAAACTATATATATACATATGAGGACCTTCATTATGATTTCCTGATAGTGTGTTTTATTTAAATTTATACTACTATTTGAGAACATTTTGTGTGTTCCCATCTAACTATTCATATGAGGACCTTAACTTTGTTTTTCTCTTCCAGTGTTAAATTTGTCTTGAAACGACCTTGTGAGAACCTTTGGTGTGTTCCATTGCAACTGTACATATAAGGACCTTCAATTTGGTTTGCTGATAGTGTGTTTTATTTGTATTTAAACTAGTATGTGAGAACCTTTCGTGTGTTTCCATTGAAACTATACATATGATGACCTGAATTTTTTTTCTCAGTATTAATAAGTTTTGAAACGATTTCGTGAGAGCTTTACGTGTATTTTAATAAAACTATACATATTTTACGTGTGTGTCAGCTGTAAATTTTCCACAAAGTCGTTTCAAGACTAATATAAAATCGGTAGAGAAAATAAAATTTATGGTCCTCATATGTTTAATTTCCATAGAAAACATGTTCTCACAAACTAGTTTAAAGACAAATACACAGACTATCAGCAAATCAAAGTTAACGTCCTAAAATATGTATAGTTTCAATGGAAACACGAAAGGTTCCCAAATAGTAGTTTAAACACAAATAAAACACACTATTAGAAAATAAACGTTGATGTCCTTATATGTGTAGTTTTATGAAGACACACGTCTTTTAGGAATTTCGGGCTTGGAACTTGGAATATTTCATAATTTTCCCTATCTCTGTTAACAACGTTGTGAGGACAATCCGTGTGGTTCTTATAAGTATGGTATAATTTTTAAAGTGTTTGTTAGTTCTCATAAGATTGGTTATATACTTACGGAGTGGTAGAAGAGATAAAACCGGAAATACGTCATTTGGTCTACGTCCCCATATGTATAGTAATGTAGGATTTTTTTTATATTTCACTTTTGGATTTTTTTTTGTTTTTTTCCATATCGGAATAACATCACCTCTTCACTTTTTTTTCGATTTATCGTTAAAGGTTTTTATTGATAAATAAAGCGGGTATTTATATGGTCGTCAACTATTGGTCGATGCATCTACCGATGGGGTCCCAGTGCGGTATGTAGTGCGCGTATGGGGGGGGGGTGTGGGTGTGGGTGCCTGCGTGCGTGTTTTTTTTTACATTCTGTGTGATCTTGACAATGCGTGGCTCGTGTTCTTACCCTTTTAAATTAAATATAACTTGTCAAATGCTCATATACCTCTAGCTCGGCCACGCCAATTATCTTGAGAAAATTAGCTATAATGCTATTTATTCAACGTCAATCTAACTTTCGAATACAAATGCTGTTGAATTTTTTTTCATTTTTTTCCGATTGTATGTGATAAGATCCATATTTAGTGACTGAATAGAAATCATGATCCTGATTCAAATATTTCTAGTGGTAAAAGTCAAAACGTCCACTGATTTTCCCACTAGATGAAATAAATTCTGAATTGTGATTCTGAACTCCTCAGTGCAATTTTCCCAAATTCGCATCTCGAACTCGAATTCAAACTCCTGGAGGTTATGCTACCCGTTAAAAATTTGAACTATTCTCGAATTTGCATCACCAAATCAATTTACGGGAATCTTCTTTTTGATTTAGAAATAACTAATTCGTTCGATTTAGCTTCATAAAACTGAACTTCTTTCCCCCGAACAAAGCCTTAGCAGATCTCTAGAGCCACGATCGTATCAACGAATTGGGGAAAGCCTACTCAGAAGGAACGGTTTCTAATAACAGATCACAATGCGAAAGCTTCGAAAGTATTAAAATACATTATCTGATATTATACGGGCTGAAGCTAACGGTTGAAATTGATGCGAAAAAAATCGCGATTTTGCCCACCACTGCTCGTATTAAAGACAATAAAATGTCGCTCGATGACTTGGGCCTGGGGTGCTGCCTTTTTTAACACCCTAACAGACATTTATTTGGAAACTAAAAAGTTACATAAAGAAAAACACTCAATAAAATACAACAAAAACATTCAAAAGCCGATAACAACTTTTTCATTTTTCAGTTTAAGTACCTTAGACCGAATTATTTCATCTATTATTGGGAGTTCGTGCTGTTTCTGCATATATAACTCATGTTTGTTTTTGAAGAATTTGTACAATTTTATTTCCGGATTTCCATTTCTACAATTCATTAATTCGTGATAAGTGTAATAAATTGATAACTTTGAGATTGATATTAACATA
The DNA here is from genome assembly GCF_980474605.1 of Leiobunum rupestre. Taxonomy (NCBI): domain Eukaryota; kingdom Metazoa; phylum Arthropoda; class Arachnida; order Opiliones; family Sclerosomatidae; genus Leiobunum; species Leiobunum rupestre. The sequence continues at coordinate 28,149,673 of NC_143387.1, read as the reverse complement.
CAGTCGTTGTTGCAGGTATAAAACCAATAAAATTCAGATTTTAACAAGAGATAATTTGGTATATTTGTTTTAGGGATTTCTGGATAATTTCACATTCAAAAAACATATGTTTCAGGTCACCTTTATGTGTATTACAAAGGGGACATTGACTCGATAATCCAAAAATATGAGATGCAATATTTGGAGTAATAATGCAACCGGTTAGAATACGCCACAGAACATTATTTTCTTTCCCATTAAAATAATTTTCCACACTATTTTAAAATTTATATTTTCAGACTCACTCCCACAGTTTTTCTTTTACATTAACCGTAATTGGATTTTACCAATTTTTAAAAATCATTTTTATTGAATTTGATGAACAACTTTGGTTTAAATGAATCTGGTAAGAATATTCTATTTTTAATTTATCTATACTCCAAATTCTCAATTGCTTTCTTATTTAAAAAACCCCGAATGTACATTTTGGTTCTTGTAAATTCTGTTTACTGCTCTTAAGACTGGAGCTAATATTTCTTTATCTTTAAATGGATTAAAGTATTATTATCATATATATCACCCACAAACAGAATTTTTCCATTTCATATGGAAGTTATTATCTGGAAAAACATTATTTTTCTCTATTGGAAGTTTAAGTAATTCCGGTAAATACATTGGATTATCCAGCATGAAGATTAACTCTTTAACAACTTTAATAAGATCCTCAAAATATGCCGGAATAAAATTAGGGGCTATAACGATATCTGGGAAACATACCAACTCTAAGCCCAAGTTATACATATTGGTTTTACCTAAATACCAATTCAAGAAACTAAATTCTACTGAATGGCATTGCCCTTTTAAAAAATTTTGGTACTTGATAATAGTGAACTTTTTCCATTGATTTTTCAAAATTTTAAGTCCAAAACCACAGTTCATAATATCTTGAGACACGTCGTTACTGTGAAGTCAATTCCTGTCCTGCCCCCAGATAAAGCTTAAGAGTCATTCCACATCAAATCAACCAGGTCCATACCACTCAAGTCACCGAATTTTATAAAATTTTCTGAGCAGGTGAACTTATGGGTAAAACTAAGCCCTGCGAAGAAAAAGTGCTGAAAAAAGTTTTTTTATGAAAGTTATAGGGTAAAATAGTTTTTTGTGATTTTCCAAAAATTCGTTGCACCCAAACAATAAAATAGCTATAACTTCGGCTCTAAAAGAGATAAAAACGTGACCAATGACTTATTTTTATTTTTTGAATCCCTGAAGTCACTTATTCGCGGATCCCCAAAATAGCTTTTTTGAACTCTATCGACGTGTTTGGTCATAATACATTTTCTGTTAAAATATTATCTTGGAGGATTTACTTTCAACGGAGTTACAACCAATATATCGCACCCCCCCCCCCTTTAAACAATTTTGGGTTTTAAAATTTTTCGTACTTTAATTTATTTTTAATTGTGGACAACCGAATGAGCAATTTGTTCAAGAAAAAAACTAATTCAAATCGATAAATGAATTTATTATTTGAAGAGTGCTTTTTCAACATTTTCCGTTTCTTCAGTTGGTAGCTTCCACAATCTGCCTTTTGTTGTAGTAGGGTTAGCAATTATGAGTACATCTCTACGGGAAATCCGTCCTGCGCCTTCTTTGTTTGGGTAACGGTAAGAAGCAGCTGGTCCGTGTGGGTGAAGAAAACATCATTCTACCTCTTGTTGAACATCGATTTTCATTAGTACACATGCCAACCACCATTTACCGTCTCGTTTAACAATAATGAAACCACGAATGTCTGACCGAGGTAGCGTCTGATCCTCAGATACGTTCCCAACTTTGACTGTGACACATTTAGTTGAGAATGAAAGTAGTTTGGTTTGCACTTCAGTTTTCGTCATAGCCACAATTGAATGAATAGATCGAATTCCTTTAACCCCTAAAGCATTTTCATAGCGAGCTTTTAAACTACTTTCCATTTGGTCTATTTCCTTTTAGCTAACAAATTCAAAAGTTATTTTTGGAAGACATTCAACTGATTCCCACTTTGCTTTAGCCCACAAGAAAAGTTGCTACGGACTCAAAATTATGGTGTTGTTTAGACTTGCCATCGCTGCGAGTCTTTTCACACACCCTTCAAGACCATCGCAGGGACCTTTGCCGTGGGACGTGGCAGAAAAATGCCATTCAGCGTGTATTCCATTTGTGTCCTCGTCATGGTAGCATAGATTTGTAACGTTTTTGAAATTTTTGTTTTGGGAAGGAACACCATCTGAGAAGAAAACAACGCTACGCAAATCTGATAAAACTTTCTTCAAAAACTTGATAAGTTTCAATAAAAATAAGTGGACAGATGTAGCACCGTGTTTCATGCTGTCAGAGATAACCACATAATTCACATGAAATTGACCTCCGATTCTTTAAATCTTTAGGGTCTTCACTTTTATAGATGAGGACAATTGTCGCCAGCACAAATGACGTTGTTCTTTCAGGCATGTTTTTGACGTATTCCGAAGAGTCTTTTAATTGCTCAGCGGAATACAAGTTTTGGTAAAAATGGCGGATTTCTTTGTACATTTCGGTTTCATTCGTGGTTTCTAAACAATTTGCTCCGATTACAGAATACAGAGGATGTATACCTTTAGTTTCTTCTGCAACTTGCAATCTGTGGGAAGGGTACTTTGTCTTTTATGAGAAATCAATTTTCGTACGTATAAGAATAGCATTAACTTAATCTCCTAAGAGTCTCAATCTTTCTTGTAAGACTAATTTTTTCGTTTCAGCCACGGAGTCATTTTCAAGTTTTTCGCTTTATAGAATAATTTCATTTTTCTTTGGTTTTGAACTGTCTTTTAGATATTCTTTGATTAAATTTTAATTTTAAATGTTGTAAGCTGCCACCAGACAACACTTTCTTCATCTCGAGTCGGAAAACGTTTGCACCATTGAAGCCAGTGAAAATCAAAAACCCGTAAAAATTGTTTGTCATAGAGAACTGTATTATTCAAACACCAGGTGCCACTAATGTTAGTCGGAAACTCGTTTAATGAAAGTTATAGTTCCAGAAATACCGCAATATGATCAGACTTACAAGTTAGTAATATCGAACTCGCTATTCGGTGTACAATTGAAATCACCGGTCAGTTTTCTCATATCAAGATTAATAAAATCCAAGACTTATATCGCTTCTTTGTCTGACTGTGGAATGTATACGTTGTAGATGAAAATCAAAATATTTTGATTCTGAATTCCAAGATCGTGCGTTGCAGAAATCCGGCTATAAGAGTATCCGTTAATGTAGCAATGTTATTCTTTACACAAAAGTTAAAATTGTACGACCAGCCAATTCCGGCTCGGTGATTCGAATAGACACTAAGATAATGAAAATACGGGTGTGGTAAAGCGATCCCACGAGGAATTTTGCTAATATAAGTTTCTTGCCAACAACAAAAATTACTTTGAGTCGTGACCTTAAGTTAATTTCTTATATAAATTCACTGGTAAGAAAAAATTTAAATTTTTTAAATTTGAACCTTTAAAATTTTAGTTATGTAAAAATAAATATATGGTTTTTTTTAAAATAATGTCTAATTTGTAGGTTTTCTTTTGTAAGATTTCTTCAAATTTGTTATCAATTTTTCTAATTTCCTAACTTCGACCGGATTTTTTTCATTGTCCGTAGTAAAATATTTTGCAATTGGACGGGGTATTTTGTTTCCTTTCACTGCTTCTAAAAATTGTAGATAACTCTGGTGAGGTAATTTTCCATGAACAGGTTGAGGTGGGAGAGTTACAGAATTCCTTGTCATGTGCCGATTCGTATTCTAACTCAGTTGGTTTTCGTTTATTTGAAAATGCTGAACTATTTACTGAGATAGATAAGCTTCCAGGAGATAAGGGTTGAGTATCAGAATAATTTTTAATTGGCAAGATATCAGGAGATTTTCAGACGAAATCTTTTTGAATAGAGCGTTCTCCAAAATCGGTGTGGTGTGCTTTCTCCCTATTGAGTTCGGAGGACGTGAAGGTTTGGCCGGTTTTTTCGTGTTAGAGAAAAACATTTATCTGGCAAACCCGTAAGAAATTGAGAGCCATCGTTTTTTAGGAGTAGCGTAGTTTCTAGCCTAGGCTTCACTAATTCCGGCTTTCCACGCCATTTTTCTTATTTTAAATGATTTTTGTAATAAATGTATGATGGCAAATAAGCAAAATAATAGTTCCAAATCCACGGGCTTAAAAAGAAACTTAGATCATGAAAATATCCTTAACCCCAAACATACTTCAACACCTAGGGTGCCTCCTACAACTCATAAAAGGTACGTCTCTAAAATATTCATATAAAGACAGGACATAAGCCGAATTCTCTTAAACCAAAGAATAACAACAGTTGTTGCCGGGAGTAGTGGCGTACTCCTGTAATCCCAAGCGTCTGGGAGGCAGAGTTTGTGGATGGCCGTGTGAGGAAGACCACCAATCCCGCAACGGGTGGTCGGAATACTTCCGCCACGGTTGTCCCCACCCCGGTCCCCACGTATCCCCCTGTTGGCGTGGCCGTTACACTTATCTCACCCTGATTTATCAGTTATTGTGTGCTGGTGTCTAAGGCCTTAGGTCGACACCGATTTGTGTATCTCAATAAAAAATTAAAAACCAAATTTGTTAGTCCTGCTGAACTAGCTCTATAGTCTGTATGAAAAGTTTGACGGCTTATGGACCGATTTTATAGAACGCTCTATTGCATTTTCATTTAGGATATTTTTTGGCTGTGGACTCTACATTCTCTACAGCTTTGGGTTGGACCACCGACTTTTACAATGTTGGTGTACTATTCAAATTTGGGAAATTTTCTTCCGTTATCTCAATAGATTGATTTATCGAGTTGTTATTGGAATTTGGCTTCGTGCCTGCCTTTCATTTTGGAGCATCTACATTTATTTCGTTATCACCTCTCTGAGCATTATTAACCTTTGAAGCTTGGTTTTCTTTGAATTTACGGCATTTTTCTCTAATGTGACCTTTAATTTTACAATAATCGCAAATAATGCCTGCTTTTTCGAACTTCAGTTGATTTTCTCTGGTAATTCCCTCGCTAAAGCAATATACCCTTGTCTACCAATTAACTCTTCATTACGTCCATTAGGGTTAACACACAAATGCCTAATATTCGAGGTTACTTTCCCAATTTTGTTTTAACATAGGAAATAGTACTTCGTTAGGTATTCCCGGAAGGACATTCGATAAGATAATCTTTTCAGAAATTTTGGCAAGGCCTTCAACATTGTAAGTAATGTCATCCCACTCAAAGCCGGACATGACAAGTTCTTGAGCTAATTCTTTGGTTTTTAGACAGGCTAAAATTATTGAGCAATAAGGGGTACTTCCTTTGCCAACAACAGAGTTAATGGCGCATACATAATCAATAGCCGCAATTGTAAGGATATCCTTAAAGACGACGCCATGTTCCGTAATTACGGCAGGAGGAATAGATCGAGGTTTACCTTTATCGGGTGGATCCTTTCCAGACGATATGTCACCAGAATGAGACCATGATAGCGACATAGTCGCAAGACACGACTAAGCCTTACACCATATATAACATAAATATTCATAAGTATGCCTCTGTATAACATTTCCATTGAAAAAAATTCAATGAGACCTTGTTTCACATACATTAAGCGGACCAAAAAATGCAAAATGCTTATAATCCTTGCGCTATTGAAAAGGTTACCATGGAAATGTAATCATGTGATCGCGAGGCACGAGCTAAACTTGACATGGGCAAAGCCAGAAACGCGCGAGGAATTCTCACCAACTTCCGTTTCCCATCAGTGAAGTTGATGACGCGTATTTCGTCACCGAGTTGTAAGTGACGTAATTTACGTCATATGGCATACTTATGAGTGATTAGGTTACATATGCTTACACATAACGATACGCTAAATCGGCGGAGCGAAAAAACAAGCGTCTGAACTCGACGACATCCAGATGATAATTATTATTATTATTATTATTATTATTATTATTATTATTATTATTATTATTATTATGTTTTATCTCATTTTCAACATTGTATCTGTCGTGTTCTCACTACTTGTATTTTTCCCCTTTCGTCCCTCCCCCGTGTTTAACCTTGTAGGTACTTCGGTACTGTTGTTCAACACGATAATAAAGATTTCATTTCATTTCATTATTATTATTATTATTATTATTATTATCCTTAACACGAAATTATTTAATCCATGAGTATTCAACTCCTTCTTGAGAGACGTGTTTTAACAAGCGAATAAGAATACAGCTTACACAAACAGATGGTAACCGTTTATCCCTCGAGGCTTACGAATTCAGCTTCAATTCTTAATTGTCTCGTGTGAAGAGATTACGCTTTCTTAATTATTGTCAACTAGGCAAAATTAGTTTATATATTATTAAATTTTATCACAATTTCAATTTATGAACATAAAGGAAATTTATGAATTTCATTGAGAAGAGGAATTGGTGTTTTTCAAATTCATTTTCAAGGTGTGCATACTCACAAGGAGACATCCCGAAGTGTAACCCACCGATTTTGTTCAAACTCGGGGGATTGGTAGACCTTCGTGTAACTTGAAAAATCCTAAAGGAAATTTATTCAATGGGCAACCGTTTTACCATGGCAACGAAAAATGTTTTTACAACAACAAATGGAAATTTTCCCATTGAAAATAACATGGGATTCTGACCGATTCCTAGGACCCCCCTGTGAAAAATTTTAACAAATTTCAAAATTTCGAAAATGCCAAAAATAGAAAAAAATAAATAAAAATTGACAAAAAAAACAATAAAATTGATCAACTGTTGATCAATTTGAGGTCAAAATCCCATGTTATTTTCAATGGGAAAATTTAATATTTTGTGTTGTCAAAAACATTTTTCGTTGCCATGGCAAAACGGTTGCCCATTGAATAAATTCCCTTTAGGATTTTTCATGATACATGAAGGTCTACCAATCCCTCGAGTTTGAACAAAATCGGTGGGTTACACTTCGGGATGTCTCCCTGTCTCCCGCTTACGTTTTTAAGAGCTGAAAAAATTTCGACGTCATACAGTAACTTGTCTACAGTTTTAAGGTTATTTCCGTCGGATAATCGCGTATTATCCGTTGGATATTCGTGAGTTAAATAAATTCGTGGCCTTAATAATAATTTTATTTAAAAATAAATAATTATTTTAAATTTACGGAGCATTCAAATTTCTCGCCACTCAAACAAGCACGGTTCTAATTTAAATCGAAATGAAGAGAATGAGAAACAGCAATACGTATTCGCGATGAAAAATAAATGTTGAAGTTTCTGTTTACCTTCCTCGAGAAATTAAGCAAATATTAACGTACCTCCGAAGTCAACTACAAATAAACTTGGTTTCAAGACACCACCTTAGGCGTGATTCATCGAGCGACTTTTAAGGCCGTTAATTAAGGTAGCCTGTTTCAGGGTTGGACTTAAGGATATTTTTTATAGTAGTCAGCCTGACTAGTGGGGGTTAAAGGGGGGTATACAAACAAGGACAGCCAACATTTTGCTTTCCCCGCCAGAATTCAAATAAGAGTTTATTCTCACTTGACTTACGTGATGTAATTTTTTTAAATAAAATGGGATTGATGAATGATGAATTTATAATACGCCATTATTTATGAATATTTAGGTAGTATGAATTTTAGTAGTCATTTATTTCGTTTATTCCCATTCGACCGAAATCCCATTCGACCGAAAGAATTTTAAAATGTAGCCCAATTGGCGGGGTGATTTGGTATTTTATTTATAAGGTATGTACTATCGAAGATCCATGTTTAGGTTAGGTTAGGTTAGGTTAGGTTAGGTTAGGTTAGAGTTGGTTAAGTTTACTATTTCAGTTTTGATTGAATTACTTTTCTTGACTAGGTGAAGATAAAAATATAATTCATGCTCATTCCATTTTATTTTCAAATAAATGCATAGTACAAAGATATTAAAATGGCATAGCTAAATAAATACCCTCCTTTATTAGCTATCCGCTCCATTGCAAACGACTTCAGTAACTAAATTGAAAACATAGCAAAAGCCAATTTATATAGCAGCGTTCGGTCGAATGGGACACATAAAAGCGTTCGGTCGAATGCGACACATAAAAACCGCACGTTTCGGCGGAATTCGGTCGAATGGGACACCTCAAAAACCGCCTTCGGTCGAATGGGATTTAGGTCGAATGGGACTAAAGCATTTATTTTTGTGCCTCATGTCCAACACTCTCCGGATTACAATACTTAGGAGGGTGTTGGCAAGCCCTTCATGCCACGCGAGCCAACAGCATCCTACACTTATTATTACCGTTAACCTCAACAAGTTTTTATGGAAATAGGAAACGGAAGAGCTTGGGGAGATAACTTTCAGCCATTACCACAAGTTGGGATTGAACTCCGATCTTATTGCTGCGAGACAAAAGTGCCCCCCCCCCCCCCCCTTTTCACTCCGTGTTGGATTTGTCGAGACGCCGAAGATCAAAACTTGAGATTGTAAAAATTTCTGTCTTTAACAGGAAAGACGTGCGCCGGAGAAGAGAAGAGTACCGAAGTCGGAGAAAGCGACGGAGGCCGCCAATTCCCGGAAGATAAAGACAAAAACGAAGTGTTGGTCGTCCAGGAAAAGTCCGGTTCCACTTCGCTAATGAAAAATCGCCTCGCTTCTAAAACCACCAAATTGCTCATTTTCCGATCCAAGGTACTTTTCTATCTTTCTTTCTTTCTCGGCCAATAAGCGAAACAGCCGAGTGAAGAGAGGAAATCAGAAGGTTACAAATTTCGCGGTCAATATTGAAGCGCGGGGTACTCTACACTGGCAATTACTATAATGAAATTTCAATCCACCCCAAAAACGGATCAAGTACCGCCGTAGCGGAGAAAACTAGCGGAACAATTAAGGGCGTTGATAGTCGGGGATCAATGAAAAACGTCGAAAGAAACACCCTGAATAATCCGATCCTAGACAGCGTGGAACATTTTAACAAGTTGAACAAGACACGAATTAAAATTCGACGAGTCGTCTTTTTTATAAAGATCTAACCTTCAAAACTGAACTGAACTCTTGCGAATCTCATGACGAAAGCGATACATGAAAACAAGCTCGGCAAGCGTAATGACTTTATAGAAAGTGATTCTGATTACAGCTCGCTAAAGAATCCCGCTTTAGCTTTAAAACAAAGTGGAAACGAAAACCAGTCACAAGTATACAACCCCCGCATTTAATGTTCAAAATTTTTAATATTTAAAGGAGAGTAAACGCGATTGAAAATGTCTTAATTGGAACGTTCGCAAATACGTCCATCTGCAATTCAACTTCGCATCAAGAGCGAATTAACATTTTAGAGTATACAGGTAGAGTCAATTAGTAATTGAAAAGAGCTTATATATCAAAAGTAAAAATTTCAGTCAGAGATTCCAACAGTAGACTGTTTTCGCCCTTTGGGAGCTCATCAGTACTGTGTAGGAACTCGGGCTTTCCTCGGAAATCTGCCAGTATCAGGAAATCTAATATACACACCCTGGAGGTATAATAGAGCTTATATTTTGAGAATAAATTTACCTAACCCGAACTCTCAGCTCGTTCGATTGTTGCGCTTAAATTCAAATTTCGCTCGAAACGAATATGGAGAGGCCGCGTTCACTATTTGCCTTGATATCGATTCAAAAAGTTTCGAAGGAGTTGTGTGAGCCAGGCTAAATCATTTCATACCGATTCAAACAGATTTCTACCGCTTACGTGCGAACGTAACTTAAATTCGGTAACTTCCTTACATTTACTTGTCGCGTTAGTCTTTAAAAGTTGTCATCGGAGCGGATGACCCCGAAAACTAAACTCATTTCAAAACTATAGCTAACTTCATTTTCTAAATGATTGACGTTCTCTCGGGATCGTTTCGTAGCCTCATTAATATCGAGGTTCCTTTTAATAATCCATTTTAATCCAGTCCTCATCGTTAGGAGCGTCATTATAGCGCCAAAGAAAAGCCATTTCTAATCGTAAGAAAATAATTAAGTAAGGGAATTTAATTAAGATTTGAGCACAGAAGAATACGAGGTGGAATTGAGGCGCGTAATAGGTACACTGAATGTCTTTGTATACGCGATTTATGAAACATGAATATCAAAATTAATTATTCTTACCGTTATGTAAATGAAGGGTTATAAAACCAAAGAATGAAGCCTCAGACTTCTACTGAATATTAAAATAGAACGTATAAACACCCGAAAGTGGGATTTTGGTATAATACGTCACCCGTAAGCTATTTAAATATTAACCGGTAAGTTTCTTTGTTTAAATTTTTTTCTCGAAAAAAATCAATTTAAACATGGATAATGATTAACCGTCCCCGACCTCTAATTTCTATTGACAATTGCTCGCATCAAGAACTGAAATTAAATGACGAACACGCGGTTAAGCATTTAGATAAGAATAAGAAAAAACCGTGAATATTAATATTCGATTTATTAAGGTCTATTCAAACGAGAGAATGTTAAATTTTAAATCAAAGTTTTTAGCTTTTAAACCCCAAATTCGTAAAAACCGTAACGTCCACGAAATGATGCGCCGATTTCGAACGTTAGCTTATGAAATTTACAAAAACCTTCGATAAAGTGATTTTAACTCGGGCAATCAACAATGTTGCCTCGTGTGAAAAGGCCTAGATTCTGGTTTCGTAGCTATCGATCTTATACATATCTAACGGTCTTTGAATCCGAAAATTTAGGTTGTCTAGACTCAAAATTTATACACTGAGGTCGGATAAATTAAATTAATCTTTAAATCAAAACTCCAACTTTAAGGTAACTCTTATGTACAATGAGATGATCTCTTTCATGATATTAAAGTAATTTCTATAAATTCGATACGACTCCCCAACTTGTTCTTGAGATTGTGCAGTCAAGCCTATGTATTAAGACTTAAGTGGGAGAGCTGGAGAAGCATCGTAGAAGTGAGGAAAATGCGGTAAACAAAAAGACCGCGTTAATTATGGAAATGCCTATTTCATTATACCAAAGACTATGAAAGGTTTCACATTTTGCGTTATTTAAAGAATAAGAAATGACGAATTTTAATTAAACTTAAAAGAATGATATTATTTATTCCTAAAAGGCAAAATTTTAAAATAGAGATAATTAAAATTGGGGAAAATTATTTACTGTCGCGTGAAATTGGGTTACTCTGATAGTATACAATTAATAAACTTGGATCTTCCAAAACAAATAGGCGGACCAGCATCCAATGAAATTTTAAAAAGCCCACGTCCAGAGGTTTCTAATGGTTTGCTTCTAACATTCGTTAAGCGAAAACCAGTGTGGACGGATAAATTTTAGATATATTATTATTCTTTCAATGCCTGTTACCTATCAACTACCTTCGTCCATTTTGCCTCCGCTGTAATATAGTTTGTAAAGCTCTTTACTTCTTTAGTCTATAGTTCCAGCATCTAAAGATAATAGAACCCGACTAAAGAGAAAAACGTTGTCGATTATTTATGATTAGGAGAAAAAAAGTAGAGAAAATTGAATCCGGATTTCTTTACCCGTTCCCAATTAAGTAGCTTTGGAATATTAAAATAAATTCGTAAAAATGATACGTAAATACAAACGCGCGGTAAAAATGGGCCGATGCTGCCAAATTTCTCTAAATTTTGTTCTTAACCTGATATCCCTTTTAAATAATAGAAGTGACGATTTGGAGAGGTAGAGAATGGAATGAGCTAAATCTATCTATTATTTGAGTTCGATTCGACGTGTTACTTCGTAAAGAGGCGTTTCTAATAAGGGAGAGCCGTTCCTTTTTCATTTTTCCAGGTGGAAGGTCAGCGAGTCAGGAAACGTCACATCGTGCTGATGTTGTGCGTGGTTGTGGCCGAGTTCTTCGTCTGCTGGACGCCGCTGTACGTCATCAACACGGTAGCCTTGTTTCTGGGTGAGAGGTTCTACGTCAACGTGGGGCCCAATTGGATTTCGGCGTGTCAATTGCTCGCTTACGTCTCGTCGTGCTGCAACCCCATCACTTATTGCTTTCTCAACAAGCAATTCCGGAAGGCGTTCATCAACACCCTGGGCTGTCGAGTCAACTCGTCACCCCAACGCTCCTACACGAATAAAACTCTGACCGTGCACCGGGAAACCTTGCAGCTGGAAGCCAGCAAAAAGTCACCCGCTCCGCTCTCCTCCGCGAATCCACAAACGCCGGACCACGAGTAACGGATACTCTTCGATACAAGATCTTATAAACGCCACAATGAATCGTTCCAGAGATTGAAACGGTTACGAAACAATGTTTGAAAAAATGCCTCGACTGACTCTAATTTCGGGACATTTATCGAAGTTTTGGCGGGAGTTTAAAACGACGAAATAAAAAATAATCAATGCTTACATGCTCTACGCGTTTTAGTATACGATGCTTAAACTCTCTATAAATGTCGTATCATCAGAAGAATTTGAACCGGAGTTATCGGAACTCTATATTTTGATACTGAAATGTACGAATTAATATTTATTTATCCTCTCTAACAATAGTTTTCATAACAGGGAGAAATTCGCACGAACTGGAGAAAGACCATTTGATATTTACGAGTTATTTTAAGGGGTTGTTCACAAATAACGTAACGCAAAATAAATTCCACTTTACGACAGCCCCATCTTCCCGTCGTAACGATGAGTAACAATTGAAACACAACCTCCTCCCCCCCCCCCCTTCAGAGTTACGTAACAAATAGTTCTTTTTATAAAGTAACGTGGCCTTCTTGTTTTAATGTGGCTCACAGTGTCTTACTTTTGCAAGTCTACGAACGCGCTCTACACTCGCCAGAGAAATATGGGTTTTTCTAAAGCACGTGAAAATCAATCGTGTGAAGAATATACTAAAGCTGTATATATTTACAGGGTGTTTCAAGGGGTTATGCAAAAAGATAAAGGAGTTGTAGGGGGTGAGTTGAGAAGTATGCCTGTTTTTTTCCCATTTTTCCTACGATCAGTTAAAAGAGCGCCAGAGAGCTTCAAAGTGTGGCTTGCAACATGCGCAAAACCAAGCAGCGGGAAAATGCGACCATTAAGGTTTGAGTTCGTGTGATAAGTAAAAAAGAACTTTGTAAACAAAACCAGGTAACCAGCGTAAAAAATTCAACTTTAACAGTATTTAAAGTCCCTGCTGCTTGGTTTGGCGCTTGTTGCAGCCTACTTCCATGAGCTAGTAGGCCACACTTTGAAGCTCTCTGGCGCTCTTTTCACTCATCGTAGGAAAATTTTGGCATAACCTTTTGAAACACCCTGTATATATTATATTTTTACTATTTATTCATTTTATATTGAAACACCCTGTATATATTCTATTTTTACTATTTATTCATTTTATATTGAAACACCCTGTATATATTCTATTTTTACTATTTATTCATTTTATATTGAAACACCCTGTATATATTCTAATTTTACTATTTATTCATTTTATTTTATAGAAACCTCTATTTTCATACCCCTCAATTATAATAACAGTGTAAACTCTAAAACTATTCAATTTCATTCAAAATTAAGCCTATTTCTTTATTGCTTTAATTCTTGAAAACTAATCATCCGATGATTATAAATGAGAAATTAAAGTAATAAATTGGGACTGTTAAGGTCTTTTCACACGAGCCAACTTTTCAAATCAAAATGCTGAGTCAGCAAAAATGGTGGATCAACTCATCGAACTTTTATTCACACGAACCAACTAGTTTACTCAACTCAAGTTGACTCATCTAGTTGGATCAAAAAGTTGGCTCGTGTCAAAAGGCCTTAAGTTGAAAAAGAAATTTGGTATGTTACGTAGCATTTGAGTGAACCATATCCCCCCCCCCTGTGACAATCAGCAACAAACACACTTCCTCGCCTTTCTGCGTTACGTAATTTGCGTATGGCCCCTAAACATGTTTTATATAACACGTTGACGAGGCTCCTCGCAGCTTCCCTTTTATCCAATTTCTCAAGATGGGCTTGATGTCAGCTTCGAGTAACTTTTGCGGAGAAATAAAAGTTTCGGAAGTAGAGAACGGGAAGTTGCTGCTCAACGGTTGGAGCCTCGCATTAAATGAGGGGTTCGAGAGTGTTTCAACTCTCTTTGACGGAGATTTCGAACTCCCGACCTAAGCTACGGTCACGGTAGAACTTAAAACCCTGTATAAGTCTGTTTGAATGCCAGTTTCGACCAATCAAATTCAGAGAAACAAGCCATTTAAAGTGGTATTAAGCTAGTGTATGAACGTGGCTTTAGTTCGCTACTTCCGCGGGGTTTTTTCTTTTTGTTACTTAGCTTTCCATAAAGAAAATTACTCCCAGATTTCGGATCAGTTTTAATAACTTTGGTTCATTTACTTCTGGTATCATTGATATATAATTATTTTACACGTAATTAAACATACTTGACATTTTAATTTTAAATTAACATATGTTAGAAATACGTAATCGTGATTACTACCCGGTTTAGATTTAAAAAAGTATTTGTAAAGTAAATAAATCAGTGTTGTTAATAAAAAATTATTTAAAGGTCAACGAAAGAGATAGGTTAAAATGCTTTGGTACAAACTGACGCGCCGTTTTTGGATCGCTTTATCAAGACTAGCCAGCTTATTGAGTAGTCAAAGCGCTCACCCTAAGGACTTAGCGCAAAATTGCGCGAAAAATGGAATGCTTGATCCTTATTGGAGCGAAGCGAGGTGCTGTAGACGGTATAACGGGAGCTTCAGAAGCGCGTTCATTATACAGCCATCAGACTGACAACAACGTGGAAGCGTAGACCGTACCGTCGCCTGTTTAACAACTCTATTTCAGCGCTATAAAATCGACACGCTTCTCAGTTCGATATATTTTCACACAAAAATGTTTTAAAATAAACCGAAAAGTGAAATTTGCAGCTAGAACATAGCGCCGATTTGATTTGGGTCGGGGCGGCTTTGGAGAAAATCACCCGGCGGTTTTTGAAAGAAACAAAAACGTTTACGAAGAAAAACTCAAAAATAATTTGGGTGGCTGGATCAAAATTTATCGGCGGCACGCGGTTTGGCGCCAGATACTATATCGGCGACGGCGGCGTTGGATCGGCGGCGCTAGGCTCTATTTGCAGCGTTTGAAAAACTAGTTTGATTTAAAAATACACTAACTCCGCTTTCAAAATGAGACTTGGGAAAACCAAAGATAAAATAGACTTCTTTATTTTCTCGATCATGGCGCTAGTCTAGAACGATAGTAGAAACACTCAATTCTTTTCTCACTTGAAACCTTTATTGGTCCATATTTAGTGTTTATTTTTTAAGTGCACCCTTAATTAATATATAAACAACAATATCCGAGCTATAATTAATTATTTTCATCATAGTTTTTATATTTATTCAAATATAATTACTTAATAATGAGGTACGTGGTTTTAGATTCAAGAATTACGAGATTTCGATCACTTTGACAGTGGGTTGGATCGGTTTAATGTCTGGAAACACATTTAGACATCAATATTGATCCCCTTTCTTTTCTATGAGCAAACAAAATCAGGAAACGGATTCGTAATGATGTTTGGCCACTCAGATTCGAATTCACATTTTAGCAAATTAAGCCCCGAAGCCCGGACAAACTAACTTTCGCCACCAGCGAAAATTTTAAATTTAATAATTCAACAAACAAAACTAGAGCTTACCCAACGCGTAAGGCTAGAGACAAATTATTTGAGCTAGAAGATATCGGATAAACCCGGAGTCTCTCGCCTGAGAGCTGAGCCTGCCCAAAGAATCAGAGCGGTAACGAGGGGAAATTACTCTCTGTAAATCCTCAATGAGAGAGAGAGAAGGCTTAACCTAGCGAAAGTATATTGAGCTAGCTAGAGCCGAGGCTGGAGTAACGGATGGTGTAGTTTGCGCGGGCTTGCAAAAAGGGAGAAACCAGTTCCACTTTTGACAACGACGTGATTCGATTCCCCGAATTGCCCTTTCTCGAGAAACGCGCTCGGAGCGTGCTATGGAATTAACAGCATTTTCGACAACCTTCATTCGTCCGCTCCGGCGATTGCCACTCTTATCACTAGGGTTACTGTCAACGGAACTTTTATATCCCAATTATGACATCATGCACCTAAGCTATATATTCTCCGAATGCCGTTGTGGTCGGTAGACATAATTACGTTCGCTTATAGTGCCGACAATTTGATTCGTATTGAAAATAAAATTAATTCTAATTCATATTAATGATAGTCATAAGTCATTAGATGACTCGGGCTTAAGGTGGTGCCTTGGGTATTAGCGTAGCCAATTATTATCATTATAATAGTGACTCGGTGGTTCCCAAGTTTCCAATTTTAAAGGTCGCCAATTTTGAAGGTAGAGATCAATATTCTCAAGATCGAGGTCGTCCTTATTAAAATAATAGTAATTTTGTTTTATAAGATTTTAGTATATTTACGAGATAGAGATTTTCTAGATTGAGATTGCCATTTACTAAAGATCACCCATTTGAACACCCCCGTTACACCAAAATCCTAAAGCAAATTTATCATATAAAAAGCAAACGAGATGTTAAGAGAACGGAGAGTAGCGATTTTAATTAATTTGAATTAACGTCACGGCTCAGTAACAATGGATGACGTATCGCGGTTGGGTGTCGTTGAAGTTTAGAGAACACTTAATCACTTGTAATTACTTAGATCAGTCTCTCCAAAATTCCAGCTTAAACGTTTTGATCGTCAGGATTTGACCTAGAGGTCAGCATTATCTATTAGTCATCTACAGATATTTGGCTAATTTCAATTAATTTAATCGTTGAAATTTTAAAATTTATTTAAAAAAATTATCTAAAATAACTCCAGATCTCCAGTTTATAACTGAATAAAAATTGGTTCATATTTCGATTAATTCATACAAAAGGTAAGTCAAGTTGATAAAGAGCCTCGAACTCGAAAGCTCCTATGATTTTAAAACAACCTTAATAAAGGTTTTCAGTTTTTTTAAATGCCGCCATGTGTAATTTTTCTATTTTAAATTACCATAATTACAATTTTAACCGTGGATATTAACAAATTTTGCATATAAAAGGTAAGTGGTAGACTAGGGATATTTCAATAAAAATTATCTAAAATAACTCGTTCTCCAGTTTTTAGCTGAACAACAAAAGGGGTTCATATTTGGTTTAATTAATTTAAAAAGGGTAAATTTTCATAGAAGAACTTTGATCCAAAAGGGTTTTCATTATAAACTGATGAAATTTTTAATACCTCAAATATCCTTGAAACACTTGAAATTTATTTAGTCTTGTAAACAATAATTATCTTACTAATTTTCCATTGAAACTTATATTTATTTTAAAAACTTCATTTATTTACTTTGAAATCAACTTTGTGACTCGTATTAACGTTTTATCCGTGCATAATAGATAATAGTTTAAAAATTAAGTTATTTAAATATTTTTTCTTTGAATACGCCTCCAAAATTTATTCCTAAAAGATAAATTTCAATTAGATAATTTAGATTGCAACATTTTTGAAATATAAATAGTCTTCGCTGATTATTATTATTAGTTAATACTGTTAAATGTAATTATAGGGATTATAGGATTAAGAGTTTATACATTAAAGGGGCTCCAAAGTTCGGTGGCAAAATGTGTGTAAAGTCAGTAAAGTGCGAAATTTACGGTTAACTCTGCCCGCCTCTGCCAAGGCCGAGTGAGGGGTTGGGGGAAGGAAAAGCATGCTCAATTTTCTTTTTTTTTTGCCACCGAACTTTGGAGCCCCTTTAAGTTGTTTAGGGGATGTATTTGGAATAAAATAAATAAAGGTAAAAGTACCAGCATTTATTAAGAAACAAACGCGCAGAACTGCAGGCAATGGTCAATCAGTTAATTTTCTTGATGGTATTTATAACAGGATTAAAACAAACCAAAACATGATATACCCGATCCGGATGTTTTATCTAACTTAAGACTAAAAATACAATTCACCAAATAAGATGCTATCGAATAGTTCACTTTCTCTTCACGTGGCGATACGGAGGTGGGTTGGGATTTCTGACGATCAAGACCACGGTCACGGTCACTATCGGCATCGCGCGCATTGTAGTACAGGTAGGTCAGGACGTCATCGAAAAGAAGACACTTGTTGACCGTTCTCGTCGAACTATGGAAAATTCTCGAAGATGCAGGTTCGAGGATATTTTAGCGAGAACCAGCGGATATAGGAAAACCAGCCATTTTATTGATTTTCACCAATTTCCGAACCTTTTTTCTTCACAAACAATAATATTCCCTAAAGCCTTACGAAAAAAACTGACGATAGTTTTAATTTAAAAATAAAATATTAAAATATTATTTGTTACAAGATAAAGGGCATAGTTCCGAGGTATTGTCTATTATTTTTAACTAGCAAGAATATTCTTTAAAAATATCCAAACAATATTTTACTATTTCTTTTAAAATTATTGGCGGATAATGGTTAACAAAAGTTTTTTTTTTCGTTTAGCCTGGAATTTTAAAATTCCCGTCGTTAATGAGTCGCTTTAATTGCCCAAAACTTTCGCGAAAGAAATAGGCTCGGGAGCGGTTGTTTTTTTCTCTTCGGTCTACCTAATTAACCTTGCTAATTATTAATAACATCCGTGTTCTTTGAAAAAGCGCGTATTGAAGGTGGTATATTTACAAACATAGCCACGCTTAGGCTAATCGTGGAAGACATCGAAATGGCCATACCGCTTTAATTGGTGGCCAGTTTCACTGAAGCTTAAGCCTAATTAAAAGCAACTGTCGTAGTTACTTCACGCTCATTACCTTAATTTAATGAAATCGCTGCTGGGAAATATTTGCGAAGACGAATGTAATTGTAGGTTGGTTTAGATTAGGCCTATAGAGCGGCTCAAATTTTGAAGACAATTTCTATAATTTTATCATTTCTCTTCCCCAGTGATCTAACGGAAGTATAAAATAAAAGACTGGAAATATTACAAGCGTGGAAAATGATAGGGAAATGGGGTTACCAGCCAAAGAATGCCGCGTATAGCGTGTGTAAGTTGAAAGAAAATAAAATATTCCTATCTTCGAACGCAAATTGCGCGCGTTGAGAGGGAAGCTTTCCAATTAGTGACTTCTTAAATCTCAGATACATTTGCGTAACGCCTGACTGTCAACGGTAGTGACAAAAGCATCGCGGGCACCTACCGTTGGCATTCACCTAAGGGCTTGTTCCCCAATTACGTCCCGCCGAAGTTCAAAACCAGCTTTATGTCGTAAAACTTGTTAAAATTATCAATCATATAAAAAGAGTATTAAAGTAGCGAGTTGGAGTTTAACGTGGAACTCTCAGACCGGTCGACATCCATTGAAAGCAAATCGGCGAAACTGTTCATGAATATGAAATTCTCGAAAACGTCAGAAAGTCAACGAATTTATTTTTATAAATGCGACTTCTTCTGAAAGAAATCTAGATTTTACTTTGCGACTTTTAAATAAGATTTAATAACAATTAACTGAGCCCCCATCTTATCCTTCTAATAGTTACTAACATTTGTACAAAACCCCCTTAACCCACCGCGTGACGTAATTTGTCAACCGCCCCTTCCAGCAATAAGCAATTATAGAACCAAGACGAAAAGAAATGAGAAATTCAAACAAAAATGGAAGGATAATGGAGAAAAACTCAAACAATGAGAGTATAAAAATGTAATCAAGCGGCAGTCTTGGGGATTCGCGACGCGGGTTGAACCTAATTAAATTTTTGCTTTGCCGGAATAATTCTTGGGGTATATTAAAAAATACAAATGATCAAGCCAAAAAAAAGCTTAAGCAAATGTATGATGCTTAAAATAAATATATCTGGGATTGCGTTATAGCGAGTTGGCAATTTGCTGGTGCATAAGGTCCCCGTAGTTCAAATCCCGGTTCAAATCCAAAATATTAATGAAAATAGAAAAACTCAAATTTAATTTATAACCTTTCCCGCTTTCAGTAACATTATACAAGTGAAACATTATAACCGTCATTTCGACAGTTTTTCCAAGAGGTTTAATAATCAATAATTATTTACCGTTTAAACTTATTTGACCTAATTGAATTGAAACTATTTCCATTATTTTGAGAAATACATTTAACTTGAAAAATGTGTGGATTATTTGAAATAATTTGGAATCTATATTGAAGTGTTCAAAAACCAGAGTTGTACACATTTTAATTTCTATTAAACATTAAATACTAAAAATTTTAATAAGCCTTTCGATAATTTCCAAGAAAGTCAACGTCCACTACTTGATATTTATTTTAAAAGTTGAGAACGTTTAGAAAAGGGCCAACCAAAATAATAGCCCCTAAAAGAGAAACAAGTTCACCAAGACGGCGATAGTATTATTTCGTGCCCGTATTCCATTTAAGCAGGTTGTATAAAATGAAGAATTAGTAATAAGCCTTAAATTTTTGTGAAATATTACTTCTGGCCATACACGGCTTCGATAAGTAAGTGCCACAGTTATTTATTACTTGTGGCCATAAACGGCTTCGATAAGTAAGTGCCACACTTATATATTACTTCTGGCCATCCACGGCTTCGATAAGCAAGTGCCACACTTATTTATAACTTTCGACCATACACGGCTTCGATAAGTCACAGTTACTTTCGAATATTAACAAACCGGTGAGGCAAACTTATTCTAAATTGTAACAAACGCTTCAAAAGCCAAACTATTCCGAAATGAAACTTTTTGGTGACGATGAGCGTTCTGAATAACGAAAGCAACTCAGCGTTGCCAGGCCACAAAAATAAAATTATATTATAGTGCATAAGTACGGGCAACTTTGATTTCTCGCTTTAGTGTGGTATCACTTGGCCATTGTTGGCCGTGACTCACATTTATTTTGGCGCAAATTTAAAATGTATATATTGGCATAATATAACCCCTATTTACAAAAAGGTACGTTCTAAAACTTCTTTAATTATCGCCCAGATATCGGAAATATATTTAAATTATAACAAAACGCATACTATATAGTACGCGATTGAAATTATAGTTCGGAGAAAATCGAAGGGTTTATTGAAGTGTACGATAATAATAACCCGATTGGCAACGCTAAACGAAAGTGGAATTTCGCCCCGCCAAAATGGGCGGTCCGACACAGCATGGTCATCTAAAGAAAATGTGGATTTTGTCAAAATTAAAAACCCCTGCTTTAGGTACATGCTAACATGCACACTTATTTATTACTTCTGGCCATACACGGCTTGTGCAGTCGACGAAGTTGGTAGTGGTATCAGGGAAGGTATATAGCTTTTTTATAATTGGGAAAAATAAAGAAACTTATACCAGTAAGAAAATAGCAGTAATGATATTTATCGTCGTACATAACAGCGTATTATGAACCATAAATTTTACATAATTTTAAAAATTATGATAGAAGTAAACATTTTTTATTTGTACATTGCCCAACGCTTTTTTTTCAATAGCGTTCCCAAAGTAACCCAATTTTGGCGGGAAACCTACCATCTGACAACACTGCCGGCGCCGTCCCAATCCCTCTTTCAATATTTCGCCGTAAGGGGGGGAAAGAAATAAAAAAGAGGTAAATACCGCCATTCTGAGAGGATAATAGGATAAGCTATTCTCAGGATAAGCTATTCTCAGAATAAACTCTCGCAACATTTGTCCGTTCCATCCTTTTCTTTCTTTCTAAAGCGTAATATCGCGCGGCTAAATTTACCAGAATCACCACCCACGGTTCAATATAAATCTAATTGGGATCGAAGACGAGAAGGAGACGAAAGCACCTTGATAAATGGCGGATAAGAGACCCGTCGAGACAAGGTGACAGAATCATTCGCGTACGTCTGCACTGAAGAGAAAGCGAAGGAAAACAGATCTAAAACCCATAATCCTGTATTTCAAATTATTATTTTATTTGGACTTGCTGACGGGACAATATTCGCTAGCTACGTTCTCTCCGTTCAACATCAACTATAATTAGGGAATAATTAGAAGCAATTTTTAATTAACGAGAAATTGGATCTTTTGAAATCGTATTTACGATTTTAATATTAGGATTTATATGATTTGAAAGCACTCTCAAAGTTGCAATCGGTTATTTTCAGTAAGAGTAACGCGATGCATTCGCCTCAAAACAAGGATATAAAATTACCATATTATTTGTACAATCTAACGTTTTTAAAGATAAGCAAACACGAGTCTGATAGATTCAAAAAAAATAAAAATTCGCGCGTAATCCTTTTATAGGTAACGACTGCTCAAGGGACGGACTTAAATTGCCATTTTCAAAATCCCTAAAAAAATTACACTTTGTTCATTTTATGAAATTCCGTTACAGAAAACGCCATAAAAAGGTTTTTAATTTAATTTAAATCCTACAAGTGTTACCGTTTCATTCCGGCAACCAATTTTGCATTTAAAAAAAAGGTAGAACAATGACCGAGACTTCGCTAGAAATAAACTTAATACGAGGTCGTCTAGCCTCCGAAAACTAGTAACAATCCAGGTTTATTTCCAATACAACACAGAACTTTTTTTCACGGAATAGCAACTAAGGCCTCGTGCTTAACCGCGTTAAAATGAAATTTTCCGGTGGAGAGCGGCAGGCTGGAAAAGCAACCCGAAATATTAATCTGGGGACAAAGGAAATCGATTTTTCAATTAACAGGAAGTTTTCCGCCCTCCACACACCTAAAACGCGGTCAAAGACGAAGCTCGTTTTGATACGAAGAAGGTTAAAGCGACTAACTATAGCTGTGAATTTCCAAACCGCCCCTGCAGTTATTTGGTAGGTACCAGAGTCGTACCGAACGCGGATCGGGTAAAGCCTCAAATATGCCCACTCTATTTTCATTTGTACGAGTCAGTTACCCTATGAATGGAATAAGCAAATTTCAATAATTTAGCACTTCGCCTATGGGTTTAAAAATAAACTTTTAGAAATGCAAAAATATAAAACTGATGAAGTTTATTTTGAAGACAATCATTTTTAAGGCTAATCTTAAACTGACCTAATAAGTGACATAGCAAATAACACGTTTTCACTGCCACCACGATTTTTGACTCCCAGCGCGTTCGACCATGTTGAAGCTCGCCTATTCTGTTTTGTGGTTATATAATAATAAATAATAATAATAATCAGCTAGGCTAATACCCAAGGCACCACCTTAGGCCCAAGTCATCTAGCGACTATAGTCTGCTACGCCGCAAAATTTTCGTTTTGAAAACGAAAACATTTGAGAGAGTTGGCCGTTATCGGTCTATCAAAATCTGGCAGCCTTGCCTGCCTTCCGGCCTGTATCTCCATACCGAAAATGGCCGACGATTACGCCGCCGAAAATATTTTACTAAACTGATCGGCGGCGTTTTTGACCGTTATTTAGAATTATCGACTAAGACTATTAATGCTTTTAAACAGGTGGCCAGGTTCCAATGCGTAGGAGGGTGGTGTCAAGCCCTTCATGCCACGCGAGCCAACAGTTCCCTACACTCACTATTACCGTTAACCTAGAGCTACAAGTTTTTATGGAAAGAGGAAACCGAAAAACTCGGGTGGAAACCCCTTAAGCCAGTGGGGAGAGAACTTGCAAACTCAACTCAGAAGGAGTAGTTCCGAGTAATCACCCAGTGCCGCAAGCTGGGATCGAACCCAGCTCCTCTTGCATACATAACATAATTACTCATAATTATGCGTCTGATAAATAGATAAAATTTCAATGAGACTTTGTTTCACATTGAGCATGCAATAAGTGACCCCAAATACTCACGAATCCATACCTCTACTTGGAATGCTTTTTTTGACGTCACTATATTATCTTAACAAACAACAGCGTGAGAGGGGAGCGCGCCCAAAGAGGCATTTTACCATACCGCGATACGGCAGGATAAGCATTCCAAGTAGTGGTATGGATTCCTGACTTACGTTATTGAAAAGGTTACCATGGAAACGAAATCGCGCGATGCAAGGCACGAGCTAACCTATAGCTTGTTAAAGTTAGAAACGGGCGAGGAATTCCGAGCGTTTTCAAAATCGGCTTCACAAACTTCTGTTTCTATAAAGTTGATGACGCATTTTTCGTCACCGAATTGGAAGTGGCGTAACTTACGTCATATCCCGTAAACAAGGTTTAATTAACAAAACTTCTTTTTTGGCAAACTTACTAGTAATTGTGATAAAGTAATACTTCAGAGAATCGTTGTCAAACAGCTGTATGATAGCGATTTGATTGAAGATTCAGACGTTTAAATTCCAATTAATCTACGCAATGAAATTTTTAGATTAGTCGTATCACTTTAATCCTAAACTAAAATGTATTTAATTGTTTTAAATTCCTGTTGCGTATAAAATTATAAAAGCTCTAGTAAATCTAATATCGCACTTTCAAAGTTTTAACGCGCTGAGAGGGCACAGACAGCTGATTTGGTTTGTATTAAAGGGAAAAGGAAAGGAATTTCTAGTTTCTCGTGTAGTAATGGCGGACAAGGGTGTGGAATGTCAATGCTACCACACCTCCCCCTTCTCCCTTCACTAGACTACAGTGAACAGAAATCAATAATCATAATACAATTACGAGGATATGGAGTTGATGTCACCTCCTGAAAGCCGTGAAAATAATGCGCCGATTGGGTGGACAACAGGGGGGACATCGCGCGAGCTAATGGCACCCATCAAAGCGAAATTCCTCTCAAGAGCATTCCGCCAACCGACATTCTTTCGAGAGTCCTTTCCCAATTCCTGATAATGCCATTAGCGGGGCTGGAAGAAGGGGATTTCGTGCCTTTGCGTTCTTCAAAACCGCATCCAATACCACGGTTTAAGTTTTCCTTCAGACTTGAAAATAGATTTATTCGAATAGATTTTATTATCTCTAGGTATGGTAATTTCCAATTCAAGGGATAACTCGTTACAATATTGAACATGGTGATCCTTGGATAGATGTGGGCGAAACTAAATTTTCACTTAAAGTACAAAACGGAAAAGTTATCAATTACGACTATTTAAAGCATTAGGCATTTTTATTTTTAAGTGCAGCGCTTATCTCCACCTTTCGAGAACCCAAGTCCGTTACAATTTAATTAACGAAAATAACTATATCCTTGAATAAAATTTTAATCAACAATAAATCAAACTATATTACTTATCATGTCACAAATTTAAACGTATAAATATTTACAAAATCCAAATTACGAAACATTTACGAACTCTTCAAGCCTACTCTTTCCTTGGCAACTCAGTAGCCAATAAAGTCGTAACAACTGGTACAACAACATAAACTTGGTCGATGTTCGCGAGTGTCAGATATTGTTCGGCTGAGAGGCCCTAGAGCTTATCTAGGAATAAACAGCAAAGCGAGGTCATACGAGACAGCGCGGATAAGATTACTCGATATTTTTCAAACGCTGTATCCGTCTGAGCGCAGCGTTATAAAGGTTGAAACTCTGACACGTAGCGTAGCAACAAACCCCTAAGCTTCGGGAAATGTAAATTTCGGTAAAACGAGACGGAAAGTCTACAATTATCGAATCATTTCGATTAAATCCCACAAGTTCTCAAAATGCGGAATTCTGTCAACCTCTGAGCTTTGTTTTAGCCCAGTGTCGAACGCAACTCGTCCGCAAACCGCCATAGGTTAAAGCAGCTCGCGTTCATTATGGTTAATTGAAGGGGCTAAAACGCCTGACACGGGGAAGAGGTAATCAGACAAACGGAAGACACTTTTCAAGAAAGCCACACTTCTCGAAGATCACCTCAACAGATAAATCGATTAACCAACCGTTATTCTAAAAAAATATTCGACAGTACCCCCGGGGAATTTTGAATTCGTCAAAGGGTAAACATTTAGCTAATTTCGAAAAATTAAATAATATCCCAGTTCAAGAGCCTTGTCAACTAGTACACTCGCCCATAAAGTGTACTACTGTAAAGATGTTTTACAATTTATAAGGTAAAAAGTGATCTCTTATAACTGTGAAATTTTATGGGGATTTTTTGGTCAGACGTAGGAAGAATGACTATTTTTAGACGATAGTATTCCTCGCACCAGCATTGGTACAATTTTTGGATTTGGTCTGATTCTCCGTTCTGGGTAATTCCAGGACAGATTGACCCACTTGTTCACCTTACCATCGCCACATTTTGTGAAAACTTATATTTAGGCTTATGTGGGCCGTCGAAGTCGAATTTTAAATTGTCAGGACGATCGGTTGAGCGGTTGCGGAGTTACAGTATAGTCACATTTTGGAAAATGACCTTGACTCCTAAATATAACCTCTATGTTTCTCCCTCCTACGCATTGTAACCCGGCCACCTGAATTAATGGCTTTAAAAATCGCTTGATGACTTGGGCCTATGGTGGTGCCTCGGGTATTAGCCTAGCTGATTATTATTATTTTTATTATTATATTCCTTTGAAAAAGAACAAAAGAGAAGAATCTAGTATTACCACAGTATCTTAAGCGGAAAACTGAAAAGGGAGCTTCAACTTTATCAGTAGACGCATGAAGGCATTGAAAAAATATTTGAAATAATGCTAATAAATGTATAAAACATGACCCTACAGTATAACGTGTTGTGGGGTCTGTTTTTTTTTGTCGCTCCGAATTCTTTAGCCAATATGGTCCAAGTATATCATTAGGAAATTCTAATATACAATTCAGCTGCTCTAAAAATATTTAGGCAAACCCAAAATTAAATTTAAAAGCAAAAACAATTCAAATTTTACCATTGCTACCACAATTGGAGTCAATTGGAGCCATGGGAGCCTATTTGAGCCATTGGAGCCTGTTGGTTCCCGTTGGAGCTTGGGTTTTTCTAGCTTACCTAGGCGAGGATGATATAAGAATATGCTTATCGGTACTTGGAGGACAGATAACTGAACTTTGAAGGTTACGTAGACAAGGTTGATATAAGAATAGACCTATCGGTATGTTAAAAATTCCGTAAATTCTATATTTGAGGGTGGGGGGGTCCGTTGCTCATTTCTACAACAATAGTAGCAGCGGAGCGAGTTCGGGTACGATACGAACGTCGCCACTTTGGGGCATTCCAGGTAGTGGAAAAACCCCGCGCTCGCTCCGCTCGCCAATTTCCGTGCAAACGGGCAACGGACTAAAATCCCGTAGAGAGAGAAAAGGGATTTTTTAAAGGGTAGGGGCTTCACCCCTCCCTATTTTCCGAGGTTAGCTAGGGAACGAATAAATTATTTCTCAAAAAAGTGTAGTTCCTTAAAACTTTAAAATTTATTCGCACACGGGTGAACAGTGCTTTACGGTACTTAGAGGACAGCGAACTTAAGCAATGTCGGATACTGTAGCCAAAAGTAGACACGTGCGATTTGGTGAAACGACTGTCTACGTCATCCCACATGAGAATAGGGTAAGTTATACATTTAGTCAGTCATGTTTGTTTAAACAGCGAATCAAATGCGTGTACGAACTTAGACTGAAACCCATACTGAAACTAAAACTCTAGAGTGTATGGGGAAAACCAGTGTTCGTAAACCATTTTTAGCACGTGACTGGTATTTCCAAGTAATTGAAAAACGTACGCGTTCAGTGTGTAAAATCTAATACGTCATCAGGCCCAACTACAACTGAAAGCATCAAAGGTCGATATATTCATGGTTAGTACTCGGCGATTTGAATAATGAATAATTATCTGAAGTCTATCACCTTATTTGTTTCAGTTATTTTATTCGGATAAACAATTTAGTACGGTTAACCGATAACTATAATTATCCGTATAGATAAATCTGTCAAAGAATAATTTTTTTATATACCACAAATGTTCTTACGTAACAAAGATATTTGTTAAATAAAAATCGGCGATTATTTCATTTAATGAATAAAAAACATTCTTAAGAATATATTTATATTTTTTGGTACGATTAATTTAAAGAGCAGCTACCCGCTGAAGATTGTTCGTTTTTTTTAAATAGAATTTTTCCTGAAATACTATTATTCGAAAAAAAACACATTCGAAAAATAATATTTGCCGTAAATCGATTACAAAAAAGGGGATTCTTTACTATCTGGGACAACAAAAGTAGAACTGATGAAGACATAGTTTTATTGTTTAATCTATACTAAGTAAAAAGAGTATTGGTACATTTTGATATTCCTCAGGGTATACGAAGATACAATTATTATTTGTAGACGAAACTAATGGAGTTTTTTAGTATCATGTTTAAAAAAATTTCAACGGATTTTTCTGTGTTTTTTAATTCTACAATCTAAGCGGGACCAGGGGTAAAAGTAGGGGATTTGGGTGGGGATATATTTCCTTGATTTTAGTAATATTAGGCCTAATATTATTTGTACTTAAAATTTTTGTATTTTTAGCGTTTTGAGCACGTAGAGCACGTGATGGACGTGCAATTTTTTTAGCATTTTTTCGAACTTAGGCCGAATATTGGGAGATATCGTAGGTCTCGTTGGTATTTGGCCTACAAAATCGATTTCCACTCTGGTGTCTTATCGTTCTGTGGCTGGTTTTGTTGTGTTTATAAATATGAATTCCCATAAAGTTTTGCATCATCTCTCGGCCTTTTGGCTAAGAGTATATATGGTATCTGTTACGCTTTCACGCACAATTATCGCTGCTCGACTAAGCGAAACGTGTAGTATTCACTACGTTATGCTTAAAGCTTTCTAATTAAATTAAGCCTATTATAGTGTCTTCTCGGGTAGGTTATAGAGTCTTCTCGGGTAACAAATTAACTTCATATTGGGTAAATATAAATATAAATATATATTTTACTTTTGAAAATTTATTATAACGCCGCTCTAATTAATATAAATCACAGGCAGTTTTCGCATTTTCGATGCATTAATTTTGTGGTTAATTTTAGAGACTTTAATTCGTTCAGGTTCAACTAGAATATTGAGAAGTTAAAGAATTGCAGACAATCCCAATAATACAGATTTTTTACATTAACCTAACCTAACTTAACCTTACCTTTGTTTGCTATTAGCATTACGTAGTGAATACTACACTTTTTGCTTGGTCAAGCAGCGATAATTGTGCTCGAGAGTGTAATAGATTCCACATTTACTTTTAGCAAAAAGGCCGAGAGATGATGCGAAATTTTGTGTGAATTAATATTTATAAACACAACAAAACCAGCCACAGAACGATTTTGTAGGCCAAATACCAACGAGACCTACGATATCTCCCAATATTCGTCTACTTTGGCCTAAGTTCTAAAAAATGCTAAAAAAATTGCACGTCCATCACGTGCTCTACGTGCTCAAAACGCTAAAAATAATTGAAGTACAAATAATATGTATAATAAAAAACTCCATTAGTTTCGTCTACAAATAATAATTGTATCTTCGTATACCCTGAGGAATATCAAAACGTATCAATACTCTTTTTACTTAGTATAGATTAAACAATAAAACTGTGTCTTCATCAGTTCTACTTTTGTTGTCCCAGATAGTACAGAATAGCCACAAAAAATAATAGACCCATGATGAAAGTTGGGGGGCCGAAAAGTAACATTTTTACCTGGCAACTCAGCATTTGGACGGAACATCCGTTTCCTTACTTCCACCTGTATATTTCAATGGCGGTCACGTGGTTCAAAACGTCACAAACAGGTTGTTAAATCCAGAGATCTCACTTAAGCCTCGTCTGCGGTCCCTCTTTTGTTATGGGTCTATTAAATTGCTTTGCTAATCTAAAAAAATTAGTACTTTTTAAAATAAAATAAATAATTTATATTCGGTTAATTTTTTCTCTAAAATTTATCATTAACCGACCGAAAATTATCCTTTTAGGTATTACCCCGGAGTATAAATTTTTAAACTTATACAACATTTTCTCGGATAATGGATGGATAATGCCGACCACTAGCAAAGATGGGCACTTTTTGTTCACGAACAAGAAAAAACCAGAAAAACAGAGATCCGAGCACGAAATATTACTTAAAAAAGTAAAATAATATTTCCCTTGAAAAGTACGTTCTCGAAATAATTGAATGAATGTGATCAGACATCACACTTAGCTAAATAGGTTGCGGAGATCGCTTCGTAAAATGACGTTTAGCTCCATATCTATCTAAGAATTGTCCTTGAATAGTTTTAGGAATGACCAAAAAATAATATAAAATTCCCGATTCATATTCCATAATTACTGTCGTGAATTAATATTAGAATGATATTTGACCATCGTTCACAACGTGAACATTTCATTGGCGATCTAAGTACAAAAGAACCGTTGTTATCTGACGAATAAATATTTAATGGCATGTAAAACGTTTTATCAAATATGTGGTCATTGAAAATTATTATCTTTTTAAAAAACAACTACAGAAACACGTTTAGACTTCAATTAAGAGAACCAAAAATGTCGAGATTTTTTTATTGGTAGAAATATTACCAAAAGTCAATATGACTTCGTACAAAAAGTCTCGCTCTCGCTCGATTTTGTAGCTTTGGCCATGCTTGTCATGATATTTCTTGAGCATAAATAGTAGTAGACGACGCTTGTTTTTTTCTGTCCAATGAGAAAACGAATGCTAATTTTCGCGAAACCACGTGATTTAAAAAAAAGTAGTACGGTTGGCCGTCTGCTCTGTGTTTTAAAGAAATTTAGGCGGTGGAAAAGTACGGCGTGAGTTTAATTAAAATTTACCCAATTTAAATGCGAAATTGAAAATTTTTAATGCCGCGGAAGAGAAGTAAAAGCCAGTCAGAAATTCAGTTAAAAAAGCAATCGTCACAGTGTAATTTTTACCTAAAAACTACAGCTGAAAAGACAGTTTAGTCAAGCCTTGGCCCTATATGCCTGACAAAACCCAAGACCATTTCTACTGTAAATTCAAATACACAGTGTGATTTGGCGCCTATTAAACTATTAAAGAATTCAGAAGTTCAAACCAACTTAGAAGTAACTGAATATATTGTTTCAAACGTATCGAGCTTAAAAAACATTACGAATGTAGTTGTTAATGATCTTCCCATGCAATTGAATGATAAAAGGAAAATATCTGAAGAGGAACTGTTAGAACCTGAACTTGATTTAGGCCCAAAGGTTAAACGTTTGAAATTTGTTAACCCACCCTCAACTATCCCATTAACAATTCTAAAGGAATACATTGAAAATTTAACTTTGCGTAAGTTAATACTAAATTATCGAGTATGAATTTTATACACTAATATTATCTTTTGTTTTGAATACTATAATAGGAAATGTAACGTGGATTTTTAGAAAGAATCACCAACAAACCTCAGAACAGATGGAA
Organism: Leiobunum rupestre; assembly: GCF_980474605.1. Taxonomy (NCBI): domain Eukaryota; kingdom Metazoa; phylum Arthropoda; class Arachnida; order Opiliones; family Sclerosomatidae; genus Leiobunum; species Leiobunum rupestre. Next base: position 28,118,441 of record NC_143387.1, on the reverse strand, counting down.
ATAACTAACACAAATGGCTTGATTCAAATTTCTGATTCTCAACTGGATTCTCCCGTCCGACTCTTATTTTCATCAAATGGATATCTGACAATTGGCACATTATTCAAGGCTTCGCAACTTATGCAGTACTTTGATTTTGAAAACAACTCACTCAAAGAAGAAATTATCTCATTTGCTTTAAGTCAAATTATTGATGACTTGGTATTTTGTCCAGGAATTTCACAGGTAACGTTTTATCAACTTAGCATTGTAATTTTCATTCATACCAACTTCTTTTTTCAATTACAGGATATCTGCAAAGATTTCCGTGTGAAAAACCTGGTGGAAATAAGCTATCCGGAAAAAAGACTTCAAGCCGTTGACTGTTTAGTTTGGTACAGACCACAAAATAATATACCGAAAGAAGAATTGTCATCTAAAATCTACCAGTGTAGTAAATGCCGCTACCTTCAACGGTAAATGTTAAACAAAAGAATATAAAGTCCCAGGAACAGAATGTTTAATCTTTGCTAGCAGAAATTTTCTGTCTCTATTCTCCAAGGCAGAGGAGTGGCTGTGCTGCTTATTTCCAGTTCGTACAATAGTGGCATTGATTTTTTTTACAATGAACAAAGTTTCATTTTAGGTATTTTTAAAGTAAAAAGGGTGCCATTCAAGAGATTGGCCCAGGGTGCTACAAACCCTCGCTACACCCCTGTTATATGATCAGCCTTGGTGAAAGTTTCGTACTCAAACCGTATATTCTTTGGTTAAACTTATAACGATACTATAGGCTTCTCTAATTATAATCATTTTTTCTTAGGTATGTTTCTGGTCGAATTAAGCAAAAAGAAGCTATAACCCCACGTACAAAACAGCGAACACAATCAGTGAGATCTAAATGTAGATTTAGTGTGCTGACTCCCAAATCCAGAACGAAGAGAGTGATAAACAACCGTCGTTGCCGCTTCAATTTAAACAAAACAATTAAATTATTAGAAAAAAAGTTGATGATACTGCCCTTCAGCTTTGTGAAGAACAAAATAAAGAAATGCAAGAACTTGTGTCAGCAATCAATTCTAAAGGCCAAACGGACCTGGAAGAAATATTCCAAACAGTAAGTGGGAAAAACAAGCTATTATGTGTAGCTTTACGAAAGGCGTGGAAAAATGACCTACATCGCAATGACTTCTTTAAAGATCAAGAGCGTTGTTCTGCTGGTTCAAAAGGAAACAGATGGAGCCCACTCACTTATCGGATAGCGCTTGCTGTGTATTGCCGTTCAAAAGCTGCATATGAAGCTCTAGCTTCTTTTGAAATAATTAACCTTAAGAGTGTTCATAGTGTTCAAAAGAAAGCACGAGAAATCCCATGTGATCAAGGAATAGATCTGAAGTATTTGCAAAGCCAATCTACCCGATTTGACATAATGGTTGAGAATATGCTTGGGAAAATTAAACCCCCTAAAGAAGGTGTTCTTGTCTTTGACGAGGTTAAGGTCATAGGCAAACTAATGTGGAACTCTCGGAATAATGAGTATATAGGAAGTGCTTTGACAGCCAATGAAATGCCTTCTATGGAAGATCTTTTTAAAGAAAATCCATTAACAGAAACTCTTAAAGCTGAATATATTTTGCAAATTCTGTGGAGGGCATCTGCGGCCAAATTTGATATTATTGGCCCTTACTTCAAGTTATCTCAACCTGCTCCTAATAGTTTTATAACAAACGCCATTCTGAAATGTATTTGGGCCTTTCAAACCGTTGGTCTAGAGACTTCTGCGTTAATTTTTGATGGTGGAAGTAACAATATCGCATCTTTACGACATAGTTTAGGCTGGCAGAAAAGGCCGGAACATATTCAAGAAGAAGATGGTGCTTTTGATTTTTCCATATGTCCTAGATTTAAAAATCCATATAAAATTAACCGTTGGATTTATTGGATTATGTGTCCCAGCCATCAGCTAAAAAATATGATAAACAATTCTAGTTTCTCCTTTGAAAATCCAAATTCCTTGACTTTAGGTATATTTATCACAGCTTCGTGGAAGAGAAGTTTACAACCTTCATCTTCAATTAAAGTTTTCATTGACGCTTCTGAAATTAAGGGTTTACTCTTAAATTTATTTAACTTAACAAAACAAACTAATGGATTTTTGTATTTTTCTACTCACTCAGTGAATTTTCTGCAAGTCTACTTTTCGACCACTTTACGTACTCCACTACCACCAAGTCACTCACTCTTGACACGTAGGGAATAAGAGATACGTCAGGCAATAACAATCCTCCTTTGTTTATCATTTTTATTACAGGTGGCGTTATTTCTGGCAGTTGATCCATATTTCTAACTGACAGGCTAATTCTGTTTAGAAGATGGGCTAAGTCTCTCTGCTTTTGGCTTAGTGGTTTTTTTCCTTTCAAAATTTTCAGACGTACTTGCATTTTCCCTTTGCTAACTTTCCACACTTCACCTAAGCAACCACCGCCTAATCTATTAATTGAATATAATCTGTCTGTTTTCTTATGTCTAATAATCCTTGCTTGAATCTTTGGTTTATCATTTTGAGCATCTTCAGTTGAAGCGGGATTGTTAAATCTCGACTCCGCTACAACATCGAGAAACCTCATTCCAAGCCAGTGTATTGTACAAACAACTTCATTTTCTTCAAAGTTATTGTTTTGGAAATTTCCCAACAGTTCAGTAACATATTGCATTAAAAACTCGGACCATAAAAAAAGAAATGAAGAATATGGTCCTCGAACACCTTTTAGTTTTACATTAAGTTCAATGTACTTCTTTTTCATATTTTCAAGAAGGGAATTAAGATCGCCTGTTATTTTCAAATGTTCTATTAGACATTTTCTCTTATCACAGCCTTCGACTTGAAAAAATGCATCTTGGTATTCATTTATAAGTTTATCTACATTCAAATCTGCAGGAAGAGGTGCTAAGCCTTGATCTTTATCCTTTCTTTTTGCCATGATGAAATTGACTTATAACTGGGGGGGGGGGGGGAAGTCAGTTGTGAAATACACCTATTATTGAATATACGATTTTACATTGTCGGCGGAGCGACAAAGGCCAATTTGCAACAAAAGTTAGTAAGAAACCAGAACAGGGTAAACGTTGTCGGTGGAGCCATCGGAGTCCTTTTGCGGTTAGGTTAAGTTAGGTTAGGTTAGGTTAAAAATCTGTATTATATAAGGTTTTCTTTAATAACAACGAAGTTTTAGTTTGCAATTTTTTTAATTTTTGTAGAAAAATACAATATTTATTTTAAACCTTTGAATTATATTTATTATTATCGTTTTATCTTAATAACATTTTAGATTTTATGCGACTTAATTTTTTAAAATCCATTTCTAACGATAAGGCTTTTATAGGCCGCGATATTCTAGATTTAAAAACGCTAAAGACCTACCCGAAAAGAAGCTAAAGGCTTACCCGAAAAGAAGCTAAAGATGTACCCGAAACGAAGCTGGAAATCCACCTCTGTTCGTTATTAGCAATACGATTAAGCAAGTTCTGCAACTTGGCAGGTACTATACTTTTCGCTTAACCGAACGCCCCACAAGGTGCTCGAGAGCGTGACAGATACAATAATACTCTCAGCCATAAGGCCGAGAGTAGCTACGAGTTTTTTATATATAATTCACAACCAGCCACAGATCGATAAAGCACCGTAGTCGAATTCAATTTTTTAGGCCAAAACCCTACGAGGCCTACGGTATCTCCCAGTCTTTGGCCTACAATCTAAAAAATGGTCAAAAATTTGCACGTGCATCACGTGCTCTACGTGCTCAAAACGCCAAAAACCAATAATATTGAGGTATTAATAATATGAATATTGACAAAACTCATTAGTTTCTTCTACAAATAATAATTGTATCTTCGTATACCCTACGGAATATCAAAATGTATCAATATTCTTTTTTACTTAGTATAGATTAAACAATAAAACCTCGTCTTCATCAGTTCTACTATTGTTGTCCCAGATATTAAAGAATCCCCTGTTAATATTCCTATAGATTGTAGCAGTTTGTGCTGATAATGCGAGTAATATGGTAAAATCTTTAAACCTTAGAGCGGTCTACTCTGAGCCTTGGGATATTGAGGATTCCAGTGATGAGTCTGACTCGTTCGAACAATTAGATGATGGTAAATAGCAGTGTCTTCATGTACATGTTTAATCCGCTGCTGCAACCTTTTTTAGAAGCACGCGGTAACACTTTTAATTCTACGTAAACATTTAACCCTGTAAAAGCAGAAGTTAATGAACCGAAGTTATCGAAACGCATTAACCATAATTATGCACACCGCAAAGGGCTGCTTAGCCAGAGTCACGATTCGCGATAACATGTCTCAACAATTATACTTCTATAGGCTATTTGATAACTTTAGTTCATTTACTTCTGGTGAACGCCAGGCTACCAAATAAGTAATATAAATATCATTTATTTAGCGTGGAACGATCAAAGCTGGATGATGGTTGAAAACACAATTTCAAAACCCAAGTGGACAAGACTAGGCTGTGTCGCGCACACGCTCCAGTTAATAGTTGTAAAAAGCCTACGAAATGACCAATCGTCGAAGACAGTACGTGAATACGTCAATGGAGTAATAATTTTCTTTCGCAAGTCCACGAAATATACTGAAAAACTACGTGCGGGTTGGATTTGGTTTGCCCCGTGAAACCCAGGTGGAATTCTTTTTGTTTTGCCATGGAGCTTTTCGTAATGGTATTTATAACATTATACAACAAAAGTAAATGAGTCGAGTTTACTGAAATAATCCCCAAAATACGTACGTAAGCCATATTTATTTATCAAAATCTAGCAAAGTTGGAACGTTTCAAATTTGAAGAATTGAGGATAGTCACTCAAATGGTAAGTGACAATTGTTAAAGGGAATACTACCCCTAGATTCTTTTCACCCCCTTAAGGTGGCACTTTTTTCCGCTGTCGCCTTTTGGCTTTAGATATATCTGACGCTGAAAGCGCTCCAGCTTAGTAAGTTTTGTAAGGAAATGTATGGATCGCCCCTAAAGGTCGTCTTGAAGGTAATAGTCCCTTTAATCTTCGGGTTTCTCGACTCCAGAGCCCAGTGCGCCTCGAAGTTGTGATTAATGAAATTAATGAGAAAAATGTCACAGATATAGGGAATATAATCTTTAAGTTCTGACTCTTTAGGTGTTTGAACGTTTGACCTAAAAGGTTAGCCCTCCGAAAAATATCTTGGGAAAATAAATGTTCAAACGTTTTCACCCACAAATGCATGGTTTTTACTATCTCCTGGTCCTGTAAATGTTTAATTTTTTGTATTTTGTTACAAAGCCTGGCGTGAAAAGTGCCACTACAAAAATCCTAATGGAAGCGATAAACGCGAAAGAAATTTCGCTAGCCGAGCGCGGTGTAAAAACTGCTCCATCGCCGGGTTTGTTCACCAAAATTAAAAATCTTCAAGGTTTGTTATCTCCTCTAAGAGACGCGACAGACCGTTTCCAAGGCGATGGTCCACAAATCTCACTACCAGTCGTAATGAAATTACTCGAAACGTTTGAGACAATCTACGACGACGACAACAACACCACCAAATTTGGAGGACTTCGCAAACATTTGTTGGAGAATCTGGAATCGAGGTTTAGTAGTCATCTTTCCGACCCGTTCTATATTATTCCTGCCATGGTCGATCCGATACATAAATTATTTATTTTCCAAGGTAATATTAGACTCAAGTTGTTTTATACAATTTCACAAAATAACCACCCCATTTAATATCTTAAAATTTATTATTTTAATGCCCTTTATTTCCATGGTAACTTGACTCCCTTCTCCACCCGCGTTAGGCAAAATACCTCTTAAAATTTATACATTCTCTGATAACTTCGGTTCATTTACTTATGGTACTATTTGCGGATGACTTCAGTTCACTACCTTGGGCAGAGAGTTATCTAGAATTTAAGACTCCTACCAAAAATGACCCGCTACAAATATTGGAGAGCTTTGGGTCTGATTTTTTTACTCTCAACTAATCAAGGCCGTGCAACCGCTGAACCCACTTCAAAGTGTTTCAGTCTTATGCTGAAAAAGAAACCAAGGATGTAACCAGGCTCACTCAAAGGATGATACATTCGTACGTGCAAGAAGACACCGCAAATCCGGAACTTTCGTGCCCATTGGCCTATTGGAATGAATATCAGTCTAAGTACCCGGCTATTGCGGCACTTGCAAAAAGACATTTGTCCATGCCCGCAACTTCACGAGTTGCGAACGAATGTTTTCCAGAGGTGGGTCACTTATAAGGCCGAGACGATCGGAATTGATTTAATCGAAGATAGTTTAATTTATAAAGAGTACAGGGAGCCACAAATTGAGATAATTTTGAGAAAAAATAATAAAAATTTAAATTGTAATTAAGTCACAAATGTGCCATTATATATTTATATTACCATGATATTATTAACCGAAATAAAGAATTTGAATTAAGCAAATTGAAATGTGGATAGCGAACTAATTTTGGCAGCATAATAACATAAGTTTATATTTAATCTTCGGTAAGTATGATGATTAGCTAAAGTACGACGCTAGAGTTACGTCCTATTTAATAAAATCAAGTTAATCAACACCACCTAGATGCCGGAACAAGAATCAAAAGAGGCATAGAAATGAATTGAAGTGTCATACTTGTCGAAGATCAATTATGAACTTTTAATACTATATTTTACCTACTACTTATCAAAAACGTACCACACTTTATAATGGGGATCGCAGATAACGTTTTACATGGTACCATATATTATACTTTCTACTTCATACTCTGACAATTCTTTCCGTGAACAACCTTGAAATTATATTTCAAGGTTGTTCATGACGATATCATTTTTGTTCTCGTTTTTAAATTTAAAATATCTTCAATAACATTTTATAACAAAATTGAACGTGGATGCATTTCAGTTTTTTATCGCGATATCAAAAAGTTCTTCGCGAAAGGAAAGTTTCGGTGACCAGTTATCTAATATCCTCCAAACCAAAAAACAATATTCACTTGAAACTAAGAAACTAAACCTCCCGTGACCAGAAATGACCCGCGAATGTTATTTATTTAACCAGCTCTTTTCATTAGAGCGACAGTTTTTTATCGCCGAGATTTTTAGCTACTGTGAAGAAACAATTTTAATTTTTTTTCTTGAAAAGATATCGATGAATTAACTATATCAAGGTTTTGAAGTGAAATAGTTTACGATATAAGGATTCACTCTTCGATGTATTTATTAAAATCTTCGTAAGAACGATTCTTTCCGTGAACATATCAAAATTGGTGTGATATTTCTTATGTAAACACTGTTCAACTCAAACAAATCCTGATCACGGACGGAATTGCTCACGGGGGTATAACTTCACTTATGCCGCGAAACGAACTACATATTTTATAGTGGTTCTTGCTCTACTGAGGAATGAAAATGAACAAAAAGTTCACGAAATGCCCATCTCTCCACTAGAAACGATTATTATAGCATAGGAATATTGGCATTTTTTATTTCTTGCATTATAAAATTATTAAAAAACTTTCCAAATATATAAAAGGAATCTACGTTTTGGCATGTCGAGTAAGCGAACATAGTACGAATAATTATTTTCCTTTTTCGTAACTGATGACAGACTACCTAATGCAGCTCTATACTTATGGTAGAAATGAGTACATTCGTGATCACACTTCGACTTCGCTTCCTTTCGCCAACTGCTGAAAATCTGCATTGGGCGTTAAGCAAACACATTTAGGACTCTTTAGAGTTTTATAATAACAATATTCGGAACTGAGCGCCTTCGTTACTCGTTTCGGTATCCAACCAAATTATAAAATATCCAAGTTTATATTAAAAATAGTTCGCACGTGTTTCTTTTGAATTGGAAAATGCATTCTATTTCTACCGAATTCTGAATATTAATTATAACAAGGCATTTTAATTACTGTGTCTTTAATGATTATCTTCATATTGAGACGTTAATACCAAAAAATATTCGATAAAAACGATTAACTACATTAGCAATTAGAGTGCATTCCTTCATCATAATCGGTGATTTCAACTTTCCCACTATTGACTGGGCTACGATCACGAGAACCTCGTCAATGGCTTCAAGCTTTCTTCACACGCTGCTGGTCTCTCATCCTACCCAGCGAGTCACCGAGCCTACCAGGGTCAAGGACGCGGCCGCCAATATTCTTGACCTTGCGCTGGTCTCTGACGACAACCTACTTGAGGACATCTCCCATCTACCTGGAGTCAGCGATCACGACATTCTCCTTCTCAGAATCCGAGTGGTTCGCCCCCCGCCCAGAACCCTCCCTCGTTCCGTCCCTGACTTCAACAAGGCCGATTTCGTTGCTATGGAGAGGTCGCTGGCCACTGTTAACCTGACGGCCACCACTTCTATTGCAGAGGCGTGGAGCGCACTCACTACTACCATCACCCAGGCGATCACTGCCCATGTTCTGATGAAGAGGCTCTCCTCCCGACATAATCTCCCTGGACTCCTGGGCTGGAGCAAGCCGATCGAGTGGATATCATTTTCCATGACTTTCGCAAAGCCTTTGATTCGGTTCCGCATGAGCTCCTCAAGGCCGAACATTACACCTACGGGGTCAGGGGTAGGACCCAGAACTGGCTATCAGCTTACCTCGAGAACAGGGAGTTTCGAGTGGTACTCCCCGGTGCCACCTCCGACTGGCTCCCTGCTTCCTCTGGCCTACCGCAAGGATCAGTCCTGGGGCCTCTCCTCTTCATCATCTACATCAACGACATCGGAGACAACGTCGCCTCCCAACTTTACATCTTCGCGGATGTCATATCACTCTACAGTCCGATCTTCTCGACACAGGACTGCGTTGCTCTTCAATCCAACCTTGACACTATCGGCAAATGGAGTGAGCAGTGGCTGCTACCGCTAAACTCTACAAAGTGATCAGTTCTCTCTCTTCGCAGAGTTGGTCAGCCAGTTCACTCAGCGAAATATGTCCTTCAAAGCGCTGAGCCGCGCAAAGTCTCCTCTCCAAAATATATCGGAGTGACCTTAACAGACACCCTGGAGTGGTCCACCCACATCAACCGCGTCATTGCCCAAGCCGCTAGGGCCTTGGGTTTCATCCGCCGACACTTGTCCCGCTGCTCCTTCGTTAGGAGTTAAAACCTACGTCCTTCCGATCCTGGAGTACTGTCCGGCCGTCTGGTCCCCATCAACTCCAAGTGGCGTTCACGCAGTTGACAGTATTTAGCGGCGTGCCCTTCGCTTCGCGACCAGCGTTGGATTCGCGTGGAGTACGTCGATAACAAACGTGCTCAAGAACAACAAATGAGACACCTTAGCTTTGCGCTGCCGTCTTAAGCGTCTCCTTATCATAAATAGCGTGGTTCATCGCTCCTGTGGTGCCCTCGCCCCCCCCCTCTCGGCAGTCTTGTCCGACTGGCGTCGCCCCCAAGAGGGAATCGGGTCGCCTCTATGATCCTTCCGGGCTTCAGACTTGCCGTCCGCAAACATTCATATCTCCCCTCCTCCATACAAGAGTGGAATTCCCTTCCAGAGTACCTAAAGGACATTCCCGGCCGTACTCAGTTCCGGAAGGCCCTTGCTACGTACTAGGACCTGTACGATTAGCACTCCTCCAAGTCTCGACGTGATGGGTTTTTAACCGTTTGTCGGGCTTTAATCGAACTAAAGAACAAAAGAAGCTTCACCACCAGAATTCGTAAGTTGCGAAAATGAAAATAATTTAATATTCCTAATTAATATAATGCTCGTAATAAATTTTGAGATATATGACCAACAAAAAGCGTTCAAAATAAAGGAACTAAAAATTGGATATTGGAATTTTTTACTATAATATTTTAAATTCGGCATATATTGAGAGATTCATTAATATTTTGTCTAGGTTATTTGAGGTTAGGTGTAAAGTTTGGTTAGGAGAGGTATGCTGTGTTGGATAAGATTAAATTGGTTAAGGTGATGTTAAAATGGTTTAACTGACTTTCCTTTAACGGTAAAACAACTTATACTTTGACTAAAGGATAATTTTTTAAGAATTTTAAGTATAGACCAGGGCGTAGAGAAAATTTTAGGCAGAAGTGCCGCCGCCTACTGGCCAAACGGAACCGCATTGTAGACTAACTTAAATTCTAAAAAGTGTAAATATTAACGACTATTGAATTTATCCTAGTTTGCCCGTTACAAATACATTTTTGAAAAAGAAATTGCAAAAACGAAAAAGAAAATATATTTTCTTTTGGCATTTATAGATAATTTATCAGAACTAATTATTTTTGAAACTTGCTATTCAATAGATTGTCATTTCTAAGTGAAAAAATCTACTGTAAGAATAAAAATAACCGTTTTTTTTTTCAGTTATAATAGCTATTTTATAAGATAAATTTATTTTTAAACGTTTATCTCTCAAAAACTATCTTTCCAATTCTTATTTGAGGAATATCTGATATAAATTATCAATTGTAAAAAATAACAGGTAAACATCAGTTAAAGATAATCTTCTTTTCGTCGCTTTCCAATAATTTATCTGACCGCTTAATTTCTTAGCTTACTTGCAAATAAAATATATTTTCTATCTAAGTAAGCTGAATTCATTAAACAAAATATATATATTTTTTGAGATTTAAAGTTATTTTATCGGATTTCGTTTGTTTTTTGACTTTACTGAATTAAATTATCTTTACAATTAAATAGAATTAGAAAACGGATAAAAAAACTGATTTTGGTAGTAATTATTTTAAAAATAACCGAAATTTCCTCGGATAATGGATGGATAATGCCGACCACTATTCATGGTATATAAGCCGCAGAAAGTCAAAGGTAAGCATATTTTCACGGAGCTCTGTATACACTAAGTTAAACGTTTTATTCTTATAAACTACTTTGGCTGTTTATCACTTGTCTCATTTCTCAATATGGATTTCAGTTGACAATAGCCTTTCAATGATTTAATGGCGGTTGTAACGGGATGTAGTTAGAGCATCTTCGTGACCAAATTAATTGAACACAAAGAAATACGTATTCCCCCCCTCCGAACGTTTAATTTGGTGATATACAGAATACCAGTATAAACTATTCAAGTCCATATTGACTCAAACGCCAAGTATTTAATTTCACGAGGGATAATTGGACGAAGGTAATTTAAATGCCAATACTAGAAATTTGTAATATTAGATGATTTGTTGAGCAAAATCGCCAACAATACAGAAGTTACGAACTTGTTCATTAGAAGATCTCACCACAGAAATACATCGGTGTTGTTTTTAACGCAAAATCTCTATTACCCAGGGAACGAAATTCAGACCTTGAACCTCAAAGCCCACTATTTTTACAACGATAAAAGGCAGTGTCAATGGTTAACGAGGAACAGTCACGACTTTTCGCTGAAATGAAGAAGATCATCCATTAGAATTGGCGCGATAAATTGCTATCGTCATTAATCAAAAGCTTCAAATTTTGTGACCAAACGTTTCGAAAAATATATTATTTTATCAAAGTTTTTGGGAACCGAGGTTACTAACGTCGAACACTCGGTTTGTAGACTCAGGTTGTCCCCGACTAGTAACTATCGCGTCCAAAACGCCAAGAGATTGTATTTCGCATCGAGACAAGAATAACAGTAACCTAGTTAAAGCCTTTCGGTTAGTTACAAGGCTCCACCGAAGGAAGTGCACGAGCACTAAAACGTTTTAAATATTTGAGGTCTTGTACGGAATGCGGCCCTTAAATTCGCGAACAAGAACTCGATGAGTGTTGTATGAATATCTGGCGCGGCAATGTTTCCCTCACAGGCAGGGTTGGCAAAATCTGTGTTTTTTTTCCAAAAAGAACAAAAACGCTTTTTTTTATTGTTTAAAAAACAACTCGTTGTTTTAAACTGTTTATAATTTAAACAAAAAAACTTTAAAAAAACATTGAAAGAACATTGAAAAAACATTGTTTAAAACACGTAAATGCGCTGGAAAAACGAAGAGTTTTGTTTATGGACGTACTATTTTGACTTATTTTATTTGGTCTATTCAAACTTGGACGACCGGAAGTCACAACTTGTTAAGAATATGAAATTAAAACGAGTAGTTAAATTAGATACTTCCTCCCACCCAAAATGGTTATGCTATTAGCTAGTGTCTATAATTTGATTGCGTCATGAATATTCTACACAATGTGAATATCGAAACGCACCAACATGTGGCGAATAGAAAACTATATTACTTCGCAACGTTACGAAATACTTTATGATTTTTATTCGAACAAAACCAGAATTTCTGGAGTTCAGCAAAACAATATATACAATGTTAAGTTAAAAGGAACCACCTATGGACTGCATTGTAAAGGATGAGAAAATTAGCGAATAAGTAGATTAGTCCATTATGAAAAGGGATACTAAAGCTAAGCCCTTTTTGTTTGCTCGAAGACCTATCGGTACGAGCTATTAGTAGGTTTTTAAATTTCTTCAAATTTGATTAGGGTTTAGCTTTAGTATCCCTTTTCATAATGGACTAATCTACTTATTCGCTAATTTTATCATCCAAAACAATATATATAGGCTTTAAACGAGAGCCAATTTCATAGCAGACCTTTGAAGCAAACTCTTGATTATCAAGTCCTTTACCTTTCTTCTCGCAATACATCAATCAAGCAATTTGTTCTCTAATTTACCTCATATCTTAAAAAACTTCAAAGAGTATGTAACATCTTCCTTGAAAAAAATCATGTTTAAAACATTTGAAGTAAAACGTTTTAAACATATTGAGTTTTGTTTAAAAGGTTGGTTTAAAACGATTTAAACATCCCCTAGTATTTATGATAATAATAATAATTTCTTTTTATTTAAACCGTTTAAATTTAAAAAAAATTGCGACAACCATGCCACCTACAGTGACGCTAAGTCATGATTTTTATCGTAACCAAAAACAGAAGTGCATGTTCGGATCGGCGGATGGGATTCATTTTGGTTAGTGTTTGATAATTTATTGTGGTTTGTCGTATATAAAGTAGAATTCTTAAAGTTTCCGTGATTTTAGTTGTCATAAACCGCTACCTAGCCGGAAGGAAACTTGAAAGGAAGAAAAAGAAGGGTAATTTTTATTAAAATTATAAAATTTAAGTAGTTCTACGTTAGCTAAGGCTTAGTTATGGCGGGAAAGCGAAAGGCTTACAAGGCTATAGATGACATTTTCTCTAGACAAAAAAGAAGAATAACAAATGAGTTTATCAATAATGCTTTGCAGGATAATATTGCGGTTGGAACGAATGCTAATGAGTGTCAAGCTGGCCCTTGCCAGTTCCATGACAGTGATAGACAAAATGGACCGAGACGGATGAAGAGCGGAGAGACTTTAAAAAAACTGTTTAATATATTTGTTTGATACTCACTAGTCATACTGTTCTAAAAACCTTAAGATTTTTTCAATGTATATCTGATAAATTAATCAGAAATAATCTTTCAACATATTTTTATAACAAGTTGTAAACACAATCATACCTTGTGTAATTGTGATAATGTTTTAGTTAATTGTAAAAATGAGTATAAAAATGGGAAACAAGTTATAATTTATATTCGATTTGTCACCCAAAAATATTGACTTAGATATATCAATAATTTACCAAAGGTATATATTTCTACAATTTAAAATAAATCAAAGTGAATTATTTCTTCTCAGCTTACCCTATTTTAGGGCTTAAACCAGGTAGTCTGGAAAAAAACTGTCAACTTTGGAAAATTGCAGAAATGTTTGGTAACTGTTTCCAGACTTCACTACCTGAAGTTTCAGATAAATAAATACTTCAAATCGAGTATAATTAAATTTTGGTCAAAACATTTTATTACAAAAATAAACAACTTTTTAGTATAAAAATTCTGTATCATTCTTGAATTGGTATTGGAGAAGAGGGGGGAAAGTTATAATGACCGACTCTGAATAGGCCAACAAAAAGGTGTCGGTTAATAGGACTATTTTTAGGTAATTAACTAGACATAAGGATGTCGGTAGGCCACACTTTCGGCGGTCGGCAAAAAGCACACAAACGGTTTTTCCAGGAGACTCCCGACCTTGAATCGGAGTTGACAGCTCGACACTTAACCGACTATGCGACTCTGCCTAGTCGACGTCGGCCCGACTGTTTTGTGCTACAGGGGTTGTGTTTTGTTTAAAAGGTTGGTTTAAAACTTTTTAAACATATTGTGTTTTGTTTAAAAGGTTGGTTTAAAACTTTTTAAACATATTGTGTTTTGTTTGAAAGGTTAGTTTAAAACTTTTTAAACATATTGTGTTTTGTTTAAAAGGTTGGTTTAAAACTTTTTAAACATATTGTGTTTTGTTTAAAAGGTTGGTTTAAAACATTTTTAAAACACTTGTTTTCGAAAGTAATTAATACAAAAGTAAAGAAAAAGGTGGAAAACCGTCTAAACTATATATAACAGGATCGCCGAAATCGACTCTGCCGTGCCAAGTTAAATGGCAAAGGAGTGTTTGGACTTGTTCAAATGGATGGAGCTTTCCAGGAAATTCAAGTGGACGGACGCCGGCGAATTATTATATAACAAACTTAGAATTATCGGTTCGAATATTTCGGTACTCTGATCATATACGGTGTCCAAACCTAAGCAAAAAACCCTCGTTACTGGTGCACTCTTAAAAAAAAGGTTTACTTTCAAACCTTTAAGGGTTTTTCTTGTCTCATATTTAACACATGAACAGGGTTATAAAGGATGTTATTCTACTGATTAATTGGAAAAGTATATACGACGACGGATACTTCATGGCGTGTTTAAAATAAATTAAGAATAATTGTTTTATAAAAACATATTTTCTTTTATTTACATTGCGAGCTTTCGGGTACGAGACCCCTTGTCAAGCGTCATAGGCCCTCAAGGGGTCGGGGTGTGCAATAACTGGTGGCTTTACCGGGGAGTCGGGGTCCGGCTCTTGTAACCCGTATGGGCGGTGGCGCACTGGGAGATGTTAGCTCCGTCCAAAGGGTCCTATCTCCGACCTCCGACTTCGGTCAGGTGTGGGCTGGATACTGGGCTTCGGCCCAGGCTAATGGAGAGGGGCCGGGCAAACTGGCCGCCTCGGCGGATTGAGTAGCCTGCTGTGGGGCTGCGGGCCTCCGTATGAGGGCACGGCGGACCCATCTCCCGGCCTTTTGAGCTCCCACCGGGATCTCCGGTGCCAGCTGTGCCGGGTTATGCGGGCTGCTGTGTGCCCGCCGTTCCCCTTTATGAGCTCTCTCCAAAGGGCTTGGCTCCCTGCCTCTGTAGGTGGGGTGTCGGCCGGGGTTGCTAGAGCATCCGTTCTCTATCCCACTGCTGTGTGCGAAGTGGCGGGCTGGTCGTCCCATTGTTGCACCTTCTGCTGGGTTGAGCGGCTTGCGTCGAGGGTGCGCCCATCAGTAGTGGGGTTCTGCTACCCATGCTGGTTTTGTCACCTGTCCGGGCTTGTGGACGCTGGCGTAGGGCATTCTGATGATAGGCCTCCGGTGGTGTGGTTCTTTTCTTACCGGTACACCGGGCTATAAATTCTGACAACATGTCAAGCGTCATCACTCAGACGATTATACGGCTAGAGTGGTTATATTTTTAACATATCAAATTATGATTCTCTAACTTGTTTATCTTTATTATTTTTTATATTTGTTATTTTTTATATAATTATTGTTTATCTTTAAATTCCCCCAGTTTTGTATACATATTTTTCCTTTATCTAAGTTAAGTTTACCTACATTTTTTATGGCTACCGCCTCTTTAAAATATCTTTTAAAATAATGTTCTTCATGTGTGATTATTTCCCCGTTGTCAAAGTCTATTGTATGTCCCTTAGTGTTCCATACATGACTTGCAATCCCGTTGTGTTTTTCACCAAATTTTATACATTTTTTGTGTTCTTCTTTCCGCACTTTAAATTTTCTTTTAGTCTGACCTACATATGATTGGTTACATTCGCAAGTTATTTTATAAACAATGCCAGTTTCATTATCTTTATCAATTTTAGGTCTATTTTTCATTAAAATTGAAGCCAAGGTTTCAGATTTTTTACTTATTAAATTAATATTAAAATTTTTTAGCTGTCTATTGGTTTTCTCGGTTATACCTTTTTTATACGGAAGCACAATTAAATTTTCAAATTTTTCTTTTGGTTTAGGGTATTGTATCACGTGATTATTAAAAATATCATCTATTAAACTAACAGGGTAATTACATTTTATTAATTGTTTACGTTGGATTTTTTTATCGTTTTCAGGGTTGTCAGAAATCTTTTCTATTTTGTGTTTTAAGCTTTTTAATATACCAATTTTAGTTTTATTCGGGTGGCTTGATTTATAATTTAAATAATTTTCAGAATGTGTAGGTTTTTGGTAGATTGATAATTTAAATTCGTTTTTTTCTCTTTTTATACGGATGTCTAAAAATGGTATCGTATTTTCAATTTCTTTCTCATTTGTAAACTGGATGTTTTTATCAATGGAATTAGCGATTTCCGTTAGTGATTCAAGATTGAGAGTCCTATCTTTAAGAGTTAAAATGTCATCCATGAATCTGTACCAGAACATTATCTTATTTTTTATAATCGGGTTATCTATAATTTTAACTTCATTTTTTTCCATATATAGATGTTATTCTACACCTTAAATATAGTATTTTTCCTTTCACGTTATTTATTACTCTACTCCTTTTAGGGTACTAACCGACTCCCTTTAAAGTGTTAACCTACGCCCGTTAGGGTACTAAACTACTCCCTTAACGGTACTAAACTACTGCCTTAAGGGAGCTACACCCTACCGGGTGTTAAATCACTATTTACGGTGTAATATAATACCGTTTATACGCCTTTTCAGGTTTTAAATTTGGGACCAGAAAAAACTCTAAAGGGTGTATATATTAACCCTAAAAATTTTTATTTTATACATGATGCCTCTGTAGGACTCTTAGAAATATTATCGGAGTCATTCTTAAAATCTCCAAAGATGTTAACCGTAGTTTTAATCGCGTTCGTAATTATTTTTATACAAGTCAGTGATTTCGTTTTTGGTATTACCAATGTTCGAGAAATTGTTCAAACAATGAATAAACTAAAAGAAATTGATAATGAAGTGTCGTGGCCGGGCTCGTACGGCAGCGTTAACGGGTTATATTGAGCGGTGAATGAAAGAAGTTTAAAGGTCACCATGAAAGAGATAAAGGATTTCTTACAGTCTCAAGATACGTATACTCTTCACGAGTCCGGAAGCGCTTTAAATGAAATAAGGCTTCAGTCTACGGAATCGACGAACAGTGGTAAATATACTTGTCCGATTTGAAAAGCCTCACTCCTCGTAATAAAGGGTTTCGTTACCCGCTATGTTGCATTGACCTTTTTAGCAATAGGCGAAACTATAAAGTAAATATGGTCTTAACCCACTTGTTAAAAACTCGTGCTCATAGTTGGCCGTGCGACGGTTAAGAAAAAATTATTCCTTCGAGATACTGCAGACAGCTAATTAACTTACACCTTTCTTTTACAAAATGTTTTAAATAAAAATAATAATTAGATAATTTAGATGAATCGATTAAAATTTAAACCGCCATTAGCGAAATAAAATGAATAATAGTTCGTATTTTTTAGGATAGATGGCGCTGCAGTTCTTCAAAAAGTCACGTGACTACCATCTTTTCAGCCAACCTAGACTTTATAGTTTCGCTTATTAGGCGTTCGTGATCGCTACTAACGACAATAAAGGTCGCTGAAGAAGGCACACGAAACCGGTCAGACCCCTAGTGCTTCTGCCTAGTTTTTTAATTGATTTTAAATAAAACATGTGTAAATTTAACAGTTTATTTTTTGACTAAGAAAGGTACGACCATGCTTAAAGTATTCAAAGCCATTATGGAATCGGAACGTACAACAAAACGCGTCCACAGTGACCACGGAAATGAGTTTCTTTGCAATTAGATATAACGAGATTAAAAACGAAGTGGAATTGGATATTTCGCTCTCGACTCGGAACTGAAAGCAACGGTCATCGAAGGTTTCAACCGAACATTAAAGACCCGAATGTATCGATACTTACAAATATATCTATGTATTAAAAGTAATGGTCGAGGCGTATGACAATTATCACCGATCGAAGAAGTGCAAACCCGTCGAAGTCAAGGCGGCCATCTGGAAACGTGACTTGGAAGTTGACGACTTGGTTCGGATAAATACGCGCAAACACATCTTCGAGAAGGGATACTTTCCCACGTGGTCTGAAGTACCTTTCAAAATAGCCGATAGGTTGCGGCGTAGCCCTTCGGTATATAAGATACGCGTTTTGGACAACGCGAATTTTCTACCGAGAGCAACTATAAAAAGTAGGGATGGACTTAAATAATAGTACTTTCAAAATTGAGAAAGTGTTACGTACACGACAAAAAGCAAACGGAAGTGTAGAGAAGTTGAAAAGTTATCCACTATCATTCGATACCTGGGTACGATAAATTGATTTAATATGATTCAGACTCATCTATAAGATATTTTCTGATGTTTGCTATCCTATTTGGACTTTAGCTAGTACCGTGTTGAACCAGTTGTAACGTGGAATTTTGGGACATTTTCAAAATTTATTCATTTCATTTCAATTAACTAATTATAATTTCCGAAGTTTATATGGTCATCTGGGTTAGGCCTAATTTAGTCGTCTCCAAGTGCGGGTCGCTTGGAGGCAGTAGCTTGGGTTTTTAACTTAATCGGGTGATCGACGTATATCTGGCCAGATACGTCGATTCCCGTTCGACTATGGTACTTTCGGTAATTTGCCACGCTTTCTAAAATATCTTAATTTTCCCCATTTTGACTTTAAATTCTCGACTGGAGGTTGCCAAGCATTTTTGTGTTTATTTTTAAAATAAATTGTCCGCGCTTGAAACGCGAGATACTCGTGTCTCGAAAAATAAAACACGTGACTGGTGAAATTTAAAAAGAGGAGTTCGTTTTTGATCTTTTAAAAAAGAATACGAAGAAAAGGCCCAGTTTTATTATCGTTGGAATCGAAGACAGTCGGAATGTAAAGACAGTTGATTCAAGAGAATAAATCTAAAACAAACTGAAGTTGAACATATGCAAGTTCAAACCATGTTCCGTTGCGTAATGTTGTAGAGATCCGATTCGCAAACGAGGACTCATCTCTTTTCGTCCACATTGACTGTGAGGACCTTTTACCACCAGTCCCAGTGCTAAACCATCATCATCAACTCTGCGGCAAAATATCCGCCGGACGTTACCTTCGATATCTTCGAGTACCGCGATCGCATCGATCGCGTTGTATGCGGTCAAACACTTAAATTGAGAGTCATCGTACTCCGGTCAAGGAAAGACGCTAGAACATCGAAGTTTATAAACGTTTCACCATCGGTTCGTTCACAAATTGTCAATAGTTTTAAGTTATAGTTATTAGTTAACGTATGGATATTGTTTAATTTTGTGTAGTTTTAGCTTTTAAGTTAGATGATAGGGAATTTGGTGCACCATAGAATAGGATTTTATTTCATTAGACCGTTTAAATAATTTTAACAGTTATCTTTAAAATTAAATATTTCTTGGCAACCTTCATACTCCTTTATTATTTTATACCCCTAGACACCATTTTATATTTACTTTAATAACTATATAATCGCAGGCCCCAATAGTGAAAGCCTGGCGAAACCCGGAGTTTATTCTAGTTGGAGCGTGGAGTCGGATATTCAAGATTAGACGTGATATATTAAATTCCATACTCACGCGCTACTTCGGTTCTTTTTAATGATTCCTTTATTCCCTCCTCATCTATAAAGTTATCGAGGCTTAACAGATTAAAACAGCTACTAGGACGGGAATAGGAATCGATACCAGATAATTCAAAACAACTGATGTTTGAGATAAGAGGGGATTGGTGAAATGAGTAATTTTCTAAGCAAGACTTTCCCCAAGTAAAATTTCCTAAACTGTGATCAACAATCATGCCGATATGACGCAACATATCCTTGCCTAATATACAGGAATGGGTTAAATTTGGAACGTATGCTGCTTGAAATGTTACCTGCTTTCCGGGCAAACAAAAGGGTAAAGTCACTGCACCGGAAGTGGCTAATAAAGAACCATCTAGTTGTTTAAGAGCTAAGTTTGTATCGGTGGTTGGAAAGCCTAAAGTTTCTAAAGTTGTCTTTAGATCACTATGAATTAACGTGTGAGTACACCCAGGGTCGATTAAAGCTAAGCATGGAACTGTAGAAAGAAAAATATTTAAATGATCCTGGGTAGCGCCCGAAAGGTTAAATATTTCGGCACTTTTCAGTTCCGTGCTGTTTGGGGTCGATTTTATTTCTGTGCGGGAGTGGCCCGCGCCCCTGCGGTACCTCCCGCTTCCCCGTTTCCCGAATTAGAATTATTTTTCTTAAGGTTAGGGCAATCTGGTCTAATATGGCCAATTACACCGCAATGGTGGCAAGTAGGGTTGTATGTGCCCCTTCTTTGGGAATTATCGATTTGTGTATTTGAAGGACGAGAGACATTCCCATTGTTAGTATTTCCGCTGCTAGTGTTATCAAAATTAGTTTTCGCAGTGCTGCCAGAATTAAAATTCCGATAGTTAGGACGGTTAAAATTACGATTCACATTTTGGGACCAGATACTATTACGACTAGAATTACCTTTGTGACTTTCATTGGAATTATCTGATCCATTTCGCTTTAGCTTATTTGCATAGCGCTCTACAATAAGGGCGTCATCAATTAGTTCTCGTAGGGTTTCAAACCTTTTAGTGGCCAGGTATACCTTGATTTCATCACGCAAATTTCTGTGAACTGCTCGAATTTGCTCGCGTTCTGTTAGAGGAATGTTTAACTGCCCGAATATTTTTTGCAATTGTTCTAGAAATTCGTTTACACTCTCCTGGGGTTTTGCACGCGTTCGCTTATTTTGTCATTAATGTGATCATCGTTCCCTCTTCTTTCGAAGCGGGCGCGAAGGGCGCTTTCAAATTCATCCCAAGATTGGAAGGAGGGTTGTTGGGCGTACCAATCAAAAGCGGGCCCCGAAAGGAGACCCGGTAACCATTGTTGCACAAAGGTTATCTCATGAACGTGGTTCGTTAAGCGCATTTGTTTTGCTTTGCGTAAAAACTCTTTAGGTCCTGCTTCAGTTGGTTTCCCGGTAAAGCTTGGCGCGGTGAAAGGTGCGGAATACATAAAAGGCACGGACTGGTGAAAGGGATAAGGGGGGTAAGGCATAGGCGTATTAAATTGCATAGAAGGAGAGTTAGTTACATTCCCACCTGCAGAACTGCTTGAAGTTGTGACGGTTTGCAAACTAGTGGGCCCTAAGCTAAATGCGCTATTATGTACAATGGGTTGCGTAACGTTTTGGGACATTAAAGGCACTTGCGACTGCAAAAGCGGCTGATTGTTAGGCATCAGGGATTGACCTTGGGTAAAAGCTTGAGTAATTGGTTGCGCTCTCTGATTAAAAGTAGGTGCCACTGAGTTAAAAGAAGGCTGAGACGAGTTAAAGCTAGCGATGGTCACCGTGGGTGACGGAGCTTGCACCTGCGCGTTGGTAGATATGGGAAATCGGTTGACAGGAGCTGCCCGCAATTGAGCTAACTCCCGTTGTAATGAAACTTGGTTGGCGGATAGTGACTACTGTAGAAGCAACGTTAACACTATTTGAGCCGCTAGTATTTAAGGGTATACTAGTTGTGTTGGCAATTGAAGAAGTGGGGTTAGCTACCCTACTATTGTTGATAGGTGAATTGATAGGCAACAGCGTGGGTGAAGGAACATTTGTATCAGCACTAGTACCAGCGCCATCCGTGGGTCCGAATAGACTAATAACATTTAAATTACGACAGTTGGGATCGTTTCGGTCACCCCCACATTGCCCTACGGGAGAATTACCACGACTTTCTACAGATCTACGAGTAAGAGGCATGGTTGGTTTGGTTTTGTTTGCCCCTTTCCTGGGAAACCTAACTAAAACACTTTCTTTTAGATTATTACGACGTTGAAGTCGCTCTCCTCTTAGTTTATCCGTATATTCCTTATGAGCAGGGTCACTCATAAAAAAAGTTAAGAAAGTGGCAAGATGAGAGAGAGGCTTCTACACCTAACAATCCCGAAACGCTAATATCTTTTGATTGTTAAAGGGCACTGTAAGCGAGAGAAAGTGAGATATAAACGAAAGTTATTCAAAAGAAAATGGGCAAACAAATTTAGCAATAAAAACAAATTTTAACACCAAAACGTTAAACCTAAAAATTGCCATAATAAACCTTAGGATTACCTCGAAAATATCGAGACGCCACCTGCCACAATAAATAAAAAAACTAGATTGACTTCCTAACTAAGTCACTGGAATAATTTCGTTAATTAAGGTTTTGTAATAATAAACAAATATTTATATCCCAGACGGACCCCCAATTTTGTAGCGCGTGAGTATGGAATTTAATATATCACGTCTAATCTTGAATATCCGACTCCACGCTCCAACTAGAATAAACTCCGGGTTTCGCCAGGCTTTCACTATTGGGGCCTGCGATTATATAGTTATTAAAGTAAATATAAAATGGTGTCTAGGGGTATAAAATAATAAAGGAGTATGAAGGTTGCCAAGAAATATTTAATTTTAAAGATAACTGTTAAAATTATTTAAACGGTCTAATGAAATAAAATCCTATTCTATGGTGCACCAAATTCCCTATCATCTAACTTAAAAACTAAAACTACACAAAATTAAACAATATCCATACGTTAACTAATAACTATAACTTAAAACTATTGACAATTTGTGAACGAACCGATGGTGAAACGTTTATAAACTTCGATGTTCTAGCGTCTTTCCTTGACCGGAGTACGATGACTCTCAATTTAAGTGTTTGACCGCATACAACGCGATCGATGCGATCGCGGTACGCGAAGATATCGAAGGTAACGTCCGGCGGATATTTTGCCGCAGAGTTGATGATGATGGTTTAGCACTGGGACTGGTGGTAAAAGGTCCTCACAGTCAATGTGGACGAAAAGAGATGAGTCCTCGTTTGCGAATCGGTTCTCTACAACATTACGCAACGGAACATGGTTTGAACTTGCATATGTTCAACTTCAGTTTGTTTTAGATTTATTCTCTTGAATCAACTGTCTTTACATTCCGACTGTCTTCGATTCCAACGATAATAAAACTGGGCCTTTTCTTCGTATTCTTTTTTAAAAGATCAAAAACGAACTCCTCTTTTTAAATTTCACGAGTCACGTGTTTTATTTTTCGAGACACGAGTATCTCGCGTTTCAAGCGCGGACAATTTATTTCAAAAATAAACACAAAAATGCTTGGCAACCTCCAGTCGAGAATTTAATGTCAAAATGGGGAAAATTAAGATATTTTAGAAAGCGTGGCAAATTACCGAAAGTACCATAGTCGAACGGGAATCGACGTATCTGGCCAGATATACGTCGATCACCCGATTAAGTTAAAAACCCAAGCTACTGCCTCCAAGCGACCCGCACTTGGAGACGACTAAATTAGGCCTAACCCAGATGACCATAGAAACTTCGGAAATTATAATTAGTTAATTGAAATGAAATGAATAAATTTTGAAAATGTCCCAAAATTCCACGTTACACAGACATGTTGAAATTTAACGATTTTATTGAAAGAAATTGTTTAACCATCACTCGCGTGTCTAAACAGTTACGAGGAAATTTGAGCAAGACACGCGGCGGATATTGCGCGTGTTTCGCCTCGTATAAATGTAAAGGGTCATTCCATGACAAAACGCCTGCCACAGAACACCCGACCCCTTTCGATTTTGCCCAAATTTTGTATACAGGGTTTTTTGGGCCTAGGAAAACGATTTTGACAGTTTCATAACGATCGGTTCAGCCGTTTACGAGATACAGCATACGCGTTTTTTCAAAAGTACGCCTTGACCCCCTAAATGTTTTCTACTATATCTTAAGACATAATTATCGCAAAATCACATGTAATACCTCATTTTAAAGACAATGCGCACCCTAATATGAATATTTAATCAGAGTTGTCATTTGACGTAAATGTCATTAAAATCTGGGCCTTTAAATAATTTGACCTTTGACCTTGCCCAGACACCTCAGTCGTAGGTCAACGATTTTAGCATTTTTAAAATTCCCACTATCGAATACATAATAATCACTCAAAATCTCAAAGTAATATTTGTAGTTTTCGAGATATTAATTTTTGAAATTTACCCCTCAAATTAATGAAAATGCTATTTTATACACGAAACTAGTTGACCTACTAAATAAATTAAAAATATTATTATTTTGGTAATTTTGAGTTTAGAATATCAAATACACTAATTCTTAAATTAAGTTGAGTTATTTACATATTATTTTTAGTTTTGCATGTTATCTGTAGACAGAAGACATCACTAAATTGCTTGTCCTTAGTATAGTCTGGCGTTCAATATTATTGTAGCGTATCTTACTGCACCCTAAAATGGAAATGTGCTAGATATCTCAAGAAAACCCAATATTGCTCTTAGTCATATCGATTACGTTTTTAATAACGTAAAAATGTTTTAATATCTTTTTAATATATAATAGTTATAATTGAGTAGTTAAATATATTAACAGCGATAATTGAGTAGCGAAATAGAATTTATTTAACTGTATATTCTCGAACAAAGCCCTGAAATGGATCGAAATTGTTCGTTTTGGAGAGACAGTAGTAAATGTCATTTGCAAACACTTTCGAAAACAGTTGGTATCAACAACCATCTGTCCGAGGATGACAAATTAGTTCTTAGCAGCCGAACAGCTATACCTATGTCCAAAATAAGAAACATATGTCGTCACCATGAAGAACTTTTTATGAAAAGGTATTCAACGAGTCAAAAGAAGTGTATGAATCCTTTTGGGACTCACGACGCTGAAAGAAAGAGTGGACTA
Source organism: Leiobunum rupestre (assembly GCF_980474605.1). Lineage (NCBI taxonomy): Eukaryota > Metazoa > Arthropoda > Arachnida > Opiliones > Sclerosomatidae > Leiobunum > Leiobunum rupestre. The sequence continues at coordinate 28,093,508 of NC_143387.1, read as the reverse complement.
AAAACTATTTCATTGGATTTGTTCAAAAAATTAAAGTTACGAGGAATTGAAGTTATCGCTGGAAATAAGTTGTGCATCCAGTGTTTTATGTCTGCTGGAAAAAAAGTAAAGGATGAACTCCAAATACAGTTGGACGTTTCAGAAGTTCACACTGCACAAGAATCACAAGAAAGCGATTCTTTTTCATTTAGTCAACCTTGTTCATCGGGAGATGCGACGCAAGACGACAAAGCTATAGCTTTAGTGGCAGTTAACGAAACTCTAATAAACTTGGGAGAATCTCCTGTTAAAAGAAGTAAGAAATATATTCAATTTGAAAGAATTTATATATGTATACATATATAAATACATATATTTTTTAACTTTTGTACAGAAGGTTTGTCATCTCGCCAAAAAACAATTCTAAGCAGGACTAAGTTAAACGCTGTGAACAATTCATTGAAACGCAAATTAGAAGAGTCAATGGAAATTTCTCTTGATGAAACAGACGATAATATGGTTACGGACGATGTTTTTAGAAAGCTCGAAGAACATCGATTATATGAGAATATTTTGAATGAACTGAGAGAGAAATTCAATAACTCCAAGACATCATACGGCGAAAAGCTTCAGATCCTGACCTTGTCACCATTTGGAATACAACGCACAATGGAGGAATTTGGAGCACCAGAATACATGGTCAAACGAAGCAGGAATCTTAAATCTAGTCAAGGAATTCTTTCGCTACCAGAGAAACAATCGAAGGGATTAATATTGACCGAAGACGTTAAATCAAAGGTCGTTGAATTTTACGAAAATGACGATAACAGTCGTATGACACCTGGACAAAAGGAGTTTGTGTCAGTTAGAAACCACGAGACAGGTCAAAAAGAACATCATCAAAAGAGGCTTGTACTGCTGAACCTGAGAGAGCTCTATAACAAATTCAAGGAAGAGCATGATTTGACGTTAGGATTTTCGTCATTTTGTTATCTACGACCACCTTGGTGTGTATTAGCAGGTTCGTCAGGTACACATTCAGTGTGTGTCTGCACCTATCACCAAAATGTCAAGCTAATGATATCAGCTCTACCGTCTCCTTGTCCTTTAAAATGTGATATCGATTTCATGGCGCTCACCGTGTGTGACACTCAAAACAGGAATTGTATGATGAGGGTGTGCAAGGACTGTCCTGGGAAAAATGGTCTACTTGAAAATGAATATTTAACGAACCTTTTAGAAGATTTTGAAAATATAAAGTTCATGCAATGGGTGACAACTGACAGCACAAAGCTCATGACCTTGAGCGAGAGTGTTGAAAACGTTTTCGACTCTTTGGCCATTAAACTACTTGAACTAACGCGTCATCATTACACATCTAAGTCGCAATCTAATTATCTTAAAAACCTCAAAAAAACTCTAAAACCTGGTGACGTAATTGTTCTCGGTGATTTTGCGGAGAACTATTCCTTCGTAATTCAAGACGAAGCACAAGGGTTCCATTGGGACAATTCTCAAGCGACAGTGCATCCCTTCGTAATCTACTTCAGGGTAGTCGAAAACGGAGAACTTAACCACTTAAATTTTTGTATTATCAGTGATACCAGAACACATACAACCAATACTGTTCACAGTTTTTTAACTTATCTAATTCCAAATATAAAAACACATGTTCCTAATGTTAGAAAGCTAATTTATTTTACGGATGGATGTGCTGGACAGTATAAAAACAAATACAACTTTTCTAATCTCTGTTGCCACAAACAAGATTTTGGTTTGGACGCTGAATGGCATTTTTTTGCCACATCTCATGGCAAGGGACCTTGTGACGGAATTGGCGGAACAGTGAAGCGTAAAACAGCAAGAGTCAGTCTTCAGCGACCAGTGACTGGACAGATTTTGACTCCAACAGATATGTTTAATTTCTGCCTATCAAACTTCGAAAATATCAAGTTCATCTATGTTAAAAACGAAGAAATTGAGCGACAAAAGGAACTTTTAAAAGAAAGGTTTTCTAAAGCCATAACAGTAAAAGGAACTCGAGTGTTTCATAAATTCGTTCCAAAATCGTTAAATGAAATCATGGTTTCTCCGTTATCTAATGACGATTCGCTAACCACAGTTAAGGTTTCGACTTTAGAATTGTCAGATACTCGAAATCAAGAGGCTGAAAACTTTAAAGTGGGAAATTTGGTAGCCAGCGTCTACAAAGGCCAACTTTACGTTGGATTAATTGAGGAAGTATCAGAAGAGTTTGGAGACTTCTTTGTAAACTTTTTGCGTCCCCCTGGTATTTCGGACAAATACACATGTCCCAGAAGGATCGATAGCAGTTGGGTGTCAAGTGAAAATGTTCTATGTGCAATTGAAATTCTTGTAGGTTTACCAAATTCGAAAGGCTATCAAATCAAAGAACACGATAAAAATAAAATTACCAAAGCCTTTTCCATGTATAAAGAAGTTTAAGCTGTTTTGTGTAAATAAAAAATTAATTGGTGTGTAAACTATAAAAATAAATGGTTTTGGTATTTCATTTTGTGTGTGGTGGGGTAAATTTCAAAAATTAATATCTCGAAAACTACAAATATTACTTTGAGATTTTGAGTGATTATTATGTATTCGATAGTGGGAATTTTAAAAATGCTAAAATCGTTGACCTACGACTGAGGTGTCTGGGCAAGGTCAAAGGTCAAATTATTTAAAGGCCCAGATTTTAATGACATTTACGTCAAATGACAACTCTGATTAAATATTCATATTAGGGTGCGCATTGTCTTTAAAATGAGGTATTACATGTGATTTTGCGATAATTATGTCATAAGATATACTAGAAAACATTTAGGGGGTCAAGGCGAACTTTTGAAAAAACGCGTATCTCGTAAACGGCTGAACCGATCGTTATGAAACTGTCAAAATCGTTTTCCTAGGCCCAAAAAACCTTGTATACAAAATTTTGGCGAAATCGAAACGGGTCGGGTGTTAAAATTAAAAAAAACTAGGTCGTTTTGTCATGGAATGACCCTAAAGGCTTAAAAATATTTAATATTATTTCAAAATTTAAAAAAGATACGAATGTCAATGATAAAACGAGAATGTAATTGATGTACGAGAGATATTCAATAAAGTGTTTTTCTTATTGCGCTGTCTTATCTACATTAAGTTGATAATGTTCCACGGCGCGGCGTGGCAAACGCCGGATGGGCCCCCTTCTCCCGCCCTATTACGTTACCTTAAAACTACTTAAGAAATTACTAAATGGTTTTACATTCAAGAACATTAATTTGAAAAGCAATTTATTAAAAAATATACGTATTTACAAATTTACAATGAGCCATCGTTGAATGACATACTTCTCGTCGGTACAGGAAAAGATGGTAAATCTGCTAATCACGCGGTGGCATTGACGGCGGACATTGAAAAAATGTACTGGCAAATTTGGATCAACACTGCAGACCTTCACTCTCAACGAATTCTGTGGCGACCTCAGAAAGAAGACCCCCTCCAAGACTATGAACTTCGTACAGTGACGTGTACGGGACGGCTTCGGCACCATTCCTAGCTACGAAGAGCTTGCAACAATTATCCACGGAGGCCAAAGTCAGCTGTCCATTAGCTGCTCAAGCCTTAAACGAAGATTTCTATATGGATGATCTTCTCTGGTACACAGTGTACGTCTGTAACTTTTAGCGTTGGGACTGTACTTTTTGTTATGTTCTGTAAGACTTACAGAACTATTTCTGTAACTTGTAATTCACGATTTTATATTGTTAATATCGCAGAAATGCTTTACAGGCGAGCTGTAATTTTTACAACACACTGTAAACATGACAGATCTAACCTCTAAAATCCATGACACGGTGTTAATCTGTTAATCCATAATATTTAAAGAATGTTTTACAGTAATTATGTTGCTGTATTTTTTCGTATTACCGGGTCCACAGATTGGCCACGTAAAAATAATTTAACGAATGAAAATATTTTCCAAAGTTGCTTGAAATGTTTCTACCAATAAAATATTTACATTGATTAATCTATGTAATGGTAAGAAGTTTCACATTCTTCATTGCGCGCAGGAAAACTCTGCAAGCAGAGTTACGTGCTAAAACTTAATATGATAAATTCAAATTCCATTTTGATGTCATTGTAAATAAAAATATCAAAGTGTGTAGGAACTCTGGCTATCCTCGGAAACTGCCGGTATCAGTAAAACTAAAATTCAACAATGTTTCCCATTGCAAATTTTGACTGTGGGACATTTTTCCGAACGTCGAATTTCGACGGATGCCCGAGCATAAACATTTTTCAATAAATATCGAAACGCCGTGCAATAATTGTGAAGAACTTCGCTATAAATTCCAATGGCACTGAACAGCTAACGACGTAAGTATACTGTATCTATCTTTCTCACGTCTCCACGCGTTAGGGTGGACTCCGCTAAACTTTGTTAGCCGACAAGCAATTAATAATATCCTAAGAACTTTTTCTGCCACGTGGGTAATCTCACCAACTTAGGTAGCGAGTATATATTTAGTTCAATGTTGATAAGTGCAACGTAGAACATCCTCTTAACGAGTGTTCCCAATTTTATTTAAACTTAATTTTCATTATTCTCTTTAGTCCATTAGTTGTATTAGTATATTTTATTTTATTAAGGTAGTTTATTAATTAGGTGCACCGTTAAATTTAAGTTACTATAAGTTGGGAGTGTATAAATGTCTTCTTTTAAATTGAATAATAGCTTGGTGGTTGATAATTAGTGGACAGGGTTGATTAACAAAGCGTGGTCGTGGATTTTTCTGTGAGGTATTGATTCATTATGTTAAACAACCAGGTGATTGAGATACTTTTATTTACAGGGTGGTAGAAAAAACGCTCATTTTCGATAAAATTTCTCTTAATTTATTAAAGTGTGCTTATTAAGTTAATGTAAAACGTGAATGATATTTTTTCAAATTTAAGTTTAATATTCAAAGTTATATATAATACATCGTAGTGCGGTTCTGAATACTCAAATGTCCACGACATCTTGTTATATTTTATATCGGGCAATAAATATACAACGGGCCTCCAAAAAAATAAGCTTTGGCGTGTCTGAGCTTTTTTGAAATGTTTAGTTTTCGTAGAAATATAAAATTCATGAAACCAGTGAAAGAGAAAACGTTCAATCGGAGCAATGGAAACGAATGTTTCAGCCTGTATTCACAACCTTAACGCGATACGCGATACCTCAAACCGGGAAAAAAAGTGGAAAATACTTTAAGCCTTTGCAATAAAGTAACTGGTTACACATAAGGAGACGACCCGAGGTGATTTTCACCGATTTTGTTTAAATTCGGTGGATAAGTAGACCTTTATGTAACTTGAAATTTCGCAAAAGGAATAGTTCTGACTACATTTCCTATCAAAAGTAAACGATAAAAAAATTTACAACCGATCAACGCAAACGACAGATATTTAATGAATAGTAAATACATTTTTAAGTCGGCTCGAAGTGTCCTCCTGGGAATTTATCGCGATAGTTTAATTTTAAGCGGATTCTCTTACATTTTGTACGTATTTACTCCGTTCAAACAAGAACGTTTGAAGTGAATTTCAATAGAATCAATAAAAAAAAGCTAAACAGATTTTCCATCCGTCAATCAATCGGACAAGTTAGAAAACGCGATCAAATTAGCTCCCGCCTCCCCCGGTAATATCGACAGATTTAATAAACACGATGAAATATTCGAAAATAAGCTTGGAAGGAGATAAAAAAGTCAACCCCAAGTCTCTATGTTTCCCGCTAAATAAGTAATCCCCTTTTCGAAACTTTTTTTGTGAAATTTCTTAGTTACGAGTCCCAGGAAATCTTTTGTTCACTCGCTATGGAACGGGTGCAAAATCAGCGGCCTCGTTGGACTTTACTCGCCTCAATCTTATTATTCTGGCGCAACCCAGGAAGTAGGGATACCGGGGTCTACAGGTTGCGGGTGGGACGGACCCGAGGGGAGAATTGTAAGACAAATCGATACATCTTTGAAAAGCCAAGCGTACGACGACACAATGAGAATGTCGTTTGCCGAAGAATGAAGAAAATGGATGGAGCTGCTTGACAAGGGTGTCGCTTGTTTTAATTAAAATAGAAAAGCCAGACTGTCGGTCACGTTCCTAACGCTTCTAGCCCACCGCCAACGCGTTTCTTCAATCTTCCCTTTTAAAGCGTCATCGTTTAATGAGGAAAGAGGATTATTAACAATTTTTCGAAAATTCAATGCTAGATGGAGGCTCAGCGAAATCTTCTGCCCTTAAGAAAAAAAGCGGGCGTGTTTTGTGGGTTTTATAAAGTCTTGTGAGGTTTCATTAATTCCATTTTCACCACTCCAAAACGAAAGATAGATTGTACTAGGTTTTGAGGAACTAGTACTTTGGTCGGTGGAAATAAACCAACAAATTTAAAACATTATTAAACGCGAGAAAAGAACAAGATGTCCGGAACATTTGGGTACACACAATCCCCCAATGTGCGGCGAATATAATAATAATTAACCGGAAAAATGCCTAACATGCAGGTCCCCGAGTTCCCAGTTTTATAATGTGCCAGCAAGGGCTCGATATTCCCTATTACCCCTAACAGTTCGAGAGAAAGCTAATGCCTAATCACGATATAATCTATCGATCGATGTACCGTATTCATTTCGATCGTTAACGGCTTGATTGCTGGAGCCCCAGTTGCCAAAATTTGAGACTTTCACATTGAGGGCACAATATCACTTTCCGATTGATGTATCATTTTCCTTCCTATCCTAAACGAAAGACAGAAAATGACCAATTTCTGGGGCCCCTAGTCCAAAATTCCTTACAGCGGCAGCTAGAGCACACTATCACCTATCGATTTAAGTATCATTTTCCTTCCTATCCTAAACGGTACGAAAGAAAGAAAATGACCAATTTCTGGGGCCCCTAGTCCGAAATTCCTTACAGCGGCAGCTAGAACACGCTTTCTCCTATCGATTTAAGTATCATTTTCCTTCCTATCCTAAATGGTACGAAAGACAGAAAATGACCAATTTCTGGGGCCCCCAGTCCGAAATTCCTTACAGCGGCAGCTAGAACACGCTTTCTCCTATCGATTTAAGTATCATTTTCCTTCCTATCCTAAATGGTACGAAAGACAGAAAATGACCAATTTCTGGGGCCCCCAGTCCGAAATTCCTTACAGCGGCTGCTAGAACATGCTTTCTCCTATCGATTTAAGTATCATTTTCCTTCCTATCCTAAATGGTACGAAAGACAGAAAATGACCAATTTCTGGGGCCCCCAGTCCGAAATTCCTTACAGCGGCAGCTAGAACACGCTTTCTCCTATCGATTTAAGTATCATTTTCCTTCCTATCCTAAATGGTACGAAAGACAGAAAATGACCAATTTCTGGGGCCCCCAGTCCGAAATTCCTTACAGCGGCAGCTAGAACACGCTTTCTCCTATCGATTTAAGTATCATTTTCCTTCCTATCCTAAATGGTACGAAAGACAGAAAATGACCAATTTCTGGGGCCCCCAGTCCGAAATTCCTTACAGCGGCAGCTAGAACACGCTTTCTCCTATCGATTTAAGTATCATTTTCCTTCCTATCCTAAATGGTACGAAAGACAGAAAATGACCAATTTCTGGGGCCCCCAGTCCGAAATTCCTTACAGCGGCTGCTAGAACATGCTTTCTCCTATCGATTTAAGTATCATTTTCCTTCCTATCCTAAATGGTACGAAAGACAGAAAATGACCAATTTCTGGGGCCCCCAGTCCGAAATTCCTTACAGCGGCAGCTAGAACACGCTTTCTCCTATCGATTTAAGTATCATTTTCCTTCCTATCCTAAATGGTACGAAAGACAGAAAATGACCAATTTCTGGGGCCCCCAGTCCGAAATTCCTTACAGCGGCTGCTAGAACATGCTTTCTCCTATCGATTTAAGTATCATTTTCCTTCCTATCCTAAATGGTACGAAAGACAGAAAATGACCAATTTCTGGGGCCCCCAGTCCGAAATTCCTTACAGCGGCTGCTAGAACATGCTTTCTCCTATCGATTTAAGTATCATTTTCCTTCCTATCCTAAATGGTACGAAAGACAGAAAATGACCAATTTCTGGGGCCCCTAGTCCGAAATTCCTTACAGCGGCAGCTAGAACACGCTTTCTCCTATCGATTTAAGTATCATTTTCCTTCCTATCCTAAATGGTACGAAAGACAGAAAATGACCAATTTCTGGGGCCCCCAGTCCGAAATTCCTTACAGCGGCAGCTAGAACACGCTTTCTCCTATCGATTTAAGTATCATTTTCCTTCCTATCCTAAATGGTACGAAAGACAGAAAATGACCAATTTCTGGGGCCCCCAGTCCGAAATTCCTTACAGCGGCTGCTAGAACATGCTTTCTCCTATCGATTTAAGTATCATTTTCCTTCCTATCCTAAATGGTACGAAAGACAGAAAATGACCAATTTCTGGGGCCCCCAGTCCGAAATTCCTTACAGCGGCAGCTAGAACACGCTTTCTCCTATCGATTTAAGTATCATTTTCCTTCCTATCCTAAATGGTACGAAAGACAGAAAATGACCAATTTCTGGGGCCCCCAGTCCGAAATTCCTTACAGCGGCTGCTAGAACATGCTTTCTCCTATCGATTTAAGTATCATTTTCCTTCCTATCCTAAATGGTACGAAAGACAGAAAATGACCAATTTCTGGGGCCCCCAGTCCGAAATTCCTTACAGCGGCTGCTAGAACATGCTTTCTCCTATCGATTTAAGTATCATTTTCCTTCCTATCCTAAATGGTACGAAAGACAGAAAATGACCAATTTCTGGGGCCCCTAGTCCGAAATTCCTTACAGCGGCAGCTAGAACACGCTTTCTCCTATCGATTTAAGTATCATTTTCCTTCCTATCCTAAATGGTACGAAAGACAGAAAATGACCAATTTCTGGGGCCCCCAGTCCGAAATTCCTTACAGCGGCTGCTAGAACATGCTTTCTCCTATCGATTTAAGTATCATTTTCCTTCCTATCCTAAATGGTACGAAAGACAGAAAATGACCAATTTCTGGGGCCCCCAGTCCGAAATTCCTTACAGCGGCAGCTAGAACACGCTTTCTCCTATCGATTTAAGTATCATTTTCCTTCCTATCCTAAATGGTACGAAAGACAGAAAATGACCAATTTCTGGGGCCCCTAGTCCGAAATTCCTTACAGCGGCAGCTAGAACACGCTTTCTCCTATCGATTTAAGTATCATTTTCCTTCCTATCCTAAATGGTACGAAAGACAGAAAATGACCAATTTCTGGGGCCCCCAGTCCGAAATTCCTTACAGCGGCTGCTAGAACATGCTTTCTCCTATCGATTTAAGTATCATTTTCCTTCCTATCCTAAATGGTACGAAAGACAGAAAATGACCAATTTCTGGGGCCCCCAGTCCGAAATTCCTTACAGCGGCAGCTAGAACACGCTTTCTCCTATCGATTTAAGTATCATTTTCCTTCCTATCCTAAATGGTACGAAAGACAGAAAATGACCAATTTCTGGGGCCCCCAGTCCGAAATTCCTTACAGCGGCTGCTAGAACATGCTTTCTCCTATCGATTTAAGTATCATTTTCCTTCCTATCCTAAATGGTACGAAAGACAGAAAATGACCAATTTCTGGGGCCCCCAGTCCGAAATTCCTTACAGCGGCTGCTAGAACATGCTTTCTCCTATCGATTTAAGTATCATTTTCCTTCCTATCCTAAATGGTACGAAAGACAGAAAATGACCAATTTCTGGGGCCCCCAGTCCGAAATTCCTTACAGCGGCTGCTAGAACATGCTTTCTCCTATCGATTTAAGTATCATTTTCCTTCCTATCCTAAATGGTACGAAAGACAGAAAATGACCAATTTCTGGGGCCCCCAGTCCGAAATTCCTTACAGCGGCTGCTAGAACATGCTTTCTCCTATCGATTTAAGTATCATTTTCCTTCCTATCCTAAATGGTACGAAAGACAGAAAATGACCAATTTCTGGGGCCCCCAGTCCGAAATTCCTTACAGCGGCAGCTAGAACACGCTTTCTCCTATCGATTTAAGTATCATTTTCCTTCCTATCCTAAATGGTACGAAAGACAGAAAATGACCAATTTCTGGGGCCCCCAGTCCGAAATTCCTTACAGCGGCTGCTAGAACATGCTTTCTCCTATCGATTTAAGTATCATTTTCCTTCCTATCCTAAATGGTACGAAAGACAGAAAATGACCAATTTCTGGGGCCCCCAGTCCGAAATTCCTTACAGCGGCAGCTAGAACACGCTTTCTCCTATCGATTTAAGTATCATTTTCCTTCCTATCCTAAATGGTACGAAAGACAGAAAATGACCAATTTCTGGGGCCCCCAGTCCGAAATTCCTTACAGCGGCTGCTAGAACATGCTTTCTCCTATCGATTTAAGTATCATTTTCCTTCCTATCCTAAATGGTACGAAAGACAGAAAATGACCAATTTCTGGGGCCCCCAGTCCGAAATTCCTTACAGCGGCAGCTAGAACACGCTTTCTCCTATCGATTTAAGTATCATTTTCCTTCCTATCCTAAATGGTACGAAAGACAGAAAATGACCAATTTCTGGGGCCCCCAGTCCGAAATTCCTTACAGCGGCTGCTAGAACATGCTTTCTCCTATCGATTTAAGTATCATTTTCCTTCCTATCCTAAATGGTACGAAAGACAGAAAATGACCAATTTCTGGGGCCCCTAGTCCGAAATTCTTTACAGCGGCAGCTAGAACATGCTTTCTCCTATCGATTTAAGTATCATTTTCCTTCCTATCCTAAATGGTACGAAAGACAGAAAATGACCAATTTCTGGGGCCCCTAGTCCGAAATCCCTTACAGCGGCAGCTAGAACACGCTTTCTCCTATCGATTTAAGTATCATTTTCCTTCCTATCCTAAATGGTACGAAAGACAGAAAATGACCAATTTCTGGGGCCCCTAGTCCGAAATTCCTTACAGCGGCAGCTAGAACACGCTTTCTCCTATCGATTTAAGTATCATTTTCCTTCCTATCCTAAATGGTACGAAAGACAGAAAATGACCAATTTCTGGGGCCCCTAGTCCGAAATTCCTTACAGCGGCTGCTAGAACATGCTTTCTCCTATCGATTTAAGTATCATTTTCCTTCCTATCCTAAACGGTACGAAAGACAAAAATTACCAATTTCTGGGGCCCCTAGTCCGAAATTCCTTACAGCGGCTGCTAGAACATGCTTTCTCCTATCGATTTAAGTATCATTTTCCTTCCTATCTTAAATGGTACGAAAGACAGAAAATGACCAATTTCTGGGGCCCCTAGTCCGAAATTCCTTACAGCGGCAGCTAGAACACGCGTTCTCCTATCGATTAAAGTATCATTTTCCTTCCTATCCTAAATGGTACGAAAGACAGAAAATGACCAATTTCTGGGGCCCCTAGTCCGAAATTCCTTACAGCGGCTGCTAGAACATGCTTTCTCCTATCGATTTAAGTATCATTTTCCTTCCTATCCTAAACGGTACGAAAGACAAAAATTACCAATTTCTGGGGCCCCTAGTCCGAAATTCCTTACAGCGGCTGCTAGAACATGCTTTCTCCTATCGATTTAAGTATCATTTTCCTTCCTATCCTAAACGGTACGAAAGACAGAAAATGACCAATTTCTGGGGCCCCTAGTCCGACATTCCTTACAGCGGCTGCTAGAACATGCTTTCTCCTATCGATTTAAGTATCATTTTCCTTCCTATCCTAAACGGTACGAAAGAAAAAAATTACCAATTTCTGGGGCCCCTAGTCCGAAATTCCTTACAGCGGCAGCTAGAACACGCTTTCTCCTATCGATTTAAGTATCATTTTCCTTCCTATCCTAAATGGTACGAAAGACAGAAAATGACCAATTTATGGGGCCCCTAGTCCGAAATTCCTTACAGCGGCTGCTAGAACATGCTTTCTCCTATCGATTTAAGTATCATTTTCCTTCCTATCCTAAACGGTACGAAAGACAAAAATTACCAATTTCTGGGGCCCCTAGTCCGAAATTCCTTACAGCGGCTGCTAGAACATGCTTTCTCCTATCGATTTAAGTATCATTTTCCTTCCTATCCTAAACGGTACGAAAGACAAAAATTACCAATTTCTGGGGCCCCTAGTCCAAAATTCCTTACAGCGGCTGCTAGAACATGCTTTCTCCTATCGATTTAAGTATCATTTTCCTTCCTATCCTAAATGGTACGAAAGAAAAAAATTACCAATTTCTGGGGCCCCTAGTCCGAAATTCCTTACAGCGGCAGCTAGAACACGCTTTCTCCTATCGATTTAAGTATCATTTTCCTTCCTATCCTAAATGGTACGAAAGACAGAAAATGACCAATTTCTGGGGCCCCTAGTCCGAAATTCCTTACAGCGGCTGCTAGAACATGCTTTCTCCTATCGATTTAAGTATCATTTTCCTTCCTATCCTAAATGGTACGAAAGACAGAAAATGACCAATTTCTGGGGCCCCTAGTCCGAAATTCCTTACAGCGGCTGCTAGAACATGCTTTCTCCTATCGATTTAAGTATCATTTTCCTTCCTATCCTAAACGGTACGAAAGACAAAAATTACCAATTTCTGGGGCCCCTAGTCCGAAATTCCTTACAGCGGCTGCTAGAACATGCTTTCTCCTATCGATTTAAGTATCATTTTCCTTCCTATCCTAAACGGTACGAAAGACAAAAATTACCAATTTCTGGGGCCCCTAGTCCGAAATTCCTTACAGCGGCTGCTAGAACATGCTTTCTCCTATCGATTTAAGTATCATTTCCCTTCCTATCCTAAACGGTACGAAAGACAGAAAATGACCAATTTCTGGGGCCCCTAGTCCGAAATTCCTTACAGCGGCTGCTAGAACATGCTTTCTCCTATCGATTTAAGTATCATTTTCCTTCCTATCTTAAATGGTACGAAAGACAGAAAATGACCAATTTCTGGGGCCCCTAGTCCGAAATTCCTTACAGCGGCAGCTAGAACACGCGTTCTCCTATCGATTAAAGTATCATTTTCCTTCCTATCCTAAATGGTACGAAAGACAGAAAATGACCAATTTCTGGGGCCCCTAGTCCGAAATTCCTTACAGCGGCTGCTAGAACATGCTTTCTCCTATCGATTTAAGTATCATTTTCCTTCCTATCCTAAACGGTACGAAAGACAAAAATTACCAATTTCTGGGGCCCCTAGTCCGAAATTCCTTACAGCGGCTGCTAGAACATGCTTTCTCCTATCGATTTAAGTATCATTTTCCTTCCTATCCTAAACGGTACGAAAGACAGAAAATGACCAATTTCTGGGGCCCCTAGTCCGACATTCCTTACAGCGGCTGCTAGAACATGCTTTCTCCTATCGATTTAAGTATCATTTTCCTTCCTATCCTAAACGGTACGAAAGACAAAAATAACCAATTTCTGGGGCCCCTAGTCCGAAATTCCTTACAGCGGCAGCTAGAACACGCTTTCTCCTATCGATTTAAGTATAATTTTCCTTCCTATCCTAAATGGTACGAAAGAAAAAAATTACCAATTTCTGGGGCCCCTAGTCCGAAATTCCTTACAGCGGCAGCTAGAACACGCTTTCTCCTATCGATTTAAGTATCATTTTCCTTCCTATCCTAAATGGTACGAAAGACAGAAAATGACCAATTTCTGGGGCCCCTAGTCCGAAATTCCTTACAGCGGCTGCTAGAACATGCTTTCTCCTATCGATTTAAGTATCATTTTCCTTCCTATCCTAAACGGTACGAAAGACAAAAATTACCAATTGCTGGGGCCCCTAGTCCGAAATTCCTTACAGCGGCTGCTAGAACATGCTTTCTCCTATCGATTTAAGTATCATTTTCCTTCCTATCTTAAATGGTACGAAAGACAGAAAATGACCAATTTCTGGGGCCCCTAGTCCGAAATTCCTTACAGCGGCAGCTAGAACACGCGTTCTCCTATCGATTAAAGTATCATTTTCCTTCCTATCCTAAATGGTACGAAAGACAGAAAATGACCAATTTCTGGGGCCCCTAGTCCGAAATTCCTTACAGCGGCTGCTAGAACATGCTTTCTCCTATCGATTTAAGTATCATTTTCCTTCCTATCCTAAACGGTACGAAAGACAAAAATTACCAATTTCTGGGGCCCCTAGTCCGAAATTCCTTACAGCGGCTGCTAGAACATGCTTTCTCCTATCGATTTAAGTATCATTTTCCTTCCTATCCTAAACGGTACGAAAGACAGAAAATTACCAATTTCTGGGGCCCCTAGTCCGACATTCCTTACAGCGGCTGCTAGAACATGCTTTCTCCTATCGATTTAAGTATCATTTTCCTTCCTATCCTAAACGGTACGAAAGACAAAAATAACCAATTTCTGGGGCCCCTAGTCCGAAATTCCTTACAGCGGCAGCTAGAACACGCTTTCTCCTATCGATTTAAGTATCATTTTCCTTCCTATCCTAAATGGTACGAAAGAAAAAAATTACCAATTTCTGGGGCCCCTAGTCCGAAATTCCTTACAGCGGCAGCTAGAACACGCTTTCTCCTATCGATTTAAGTATCATTTTCCTTCCTATCCTAAATGGTACGAAAGACAGAAAATGACCAATTTCTGGGGCCCCTAGTCCGAAATTCCTTACAGCGGCTGCTAGAACATGCTTTCTCCTATCGATTTAAGTATCATTTTCCTTCCTATCCTAAACGGTACGAAAGACAAAAATTACCAATTTCTGGGGCCCCTAGTCCGAAATTCCTTACAGCGGCTGCTAGAACATGCTTTCTCCTATCGATTTAAGTATCATTTTCCTTCCTATCCTAAACGGTACGAAAGACAAAAATTACCAATTTCTGGGGCCCCTAGTCCGAAATTCCTTACAGCGGCTGCTAGAACATGCTTTCTCCTATCGATTTAAGTATCATTTTCCTTCCTATCCTAAACGGTACGAAAGACAAAAATTACCAATTTCTGGGGCCCCTAGTCCGAAATTCCTTACAGCGGCTGCTAGAACATGCTTTCTCCTATCGATTTAAGTATCATTTTCCTTCCTATCCTAAACGGTACGAAAGACAAAAATTACCAATTTCTGGGGCCCCTAGTCCGAAATTCCTTACAGCGGCTGCTAGAACATGCTTTCTCCTATCGATTTAAGTATCATTTTCCTTCCTATCCTAAATGGTACGAAAGAAAAAAATTACCAATTTCTGGGGCCCCTAGTCCGAAATTCCTTACAGCGGCAGCTAGAACACGCTTTCTCCTATCGATTTAAGTATCATTTTCCTTCCTATCCTAAATGGTACGAAAGACAGAAAATGACCAATTTCTGGGGCCCCTAGTCCGAAATTCCTTACAGCGGCTGCTAGAACATGCTTTCTCCTATCGATTTAAGTATCATTTTCCTTCCTATCCTAAATGGTACGAAAGACAGAAAATGACCAATTTCTGGGGCCCCTAGTCCGAAATTCCTTACAGCGGCTGCTAGAACATGCTTTCTCCTATCGATTTAAGTATCATTTTCCTTCCAATCCTAAACGGTACGAAAGACAAAAATTACCAATTTCTGGGGCCCCTAGTCCGAAATTCCTTACAGCGGCTGCTAGAACATGCTTTCTCCTATCGATTTAAGTATCATTTTCCTTCCTATCCTAAACGGTACGAAAGACAAAAATTACCAATTTCTGGGGCCCCTAGTCCGAAATTCCTTACAGCGGCTGCTAGAACATGCTTTCTCCTATCGATTTAAGTATCATTTCCCTTCCTATCCTAAACGGTACGAAAGACAGAAAATGACCAATTTCTGGGGCCCCTAGTCCGAAATTCCTTACAGCGGCTGCTAGAACATGCTTTCTCCTATCGATTTAAGTATCATTTTCCTTCCTATCTTAAATGGTACGAAAGACAGAAAATGACCAATTTCTGGGGCCCCTAGTCCGAAATTCCTTACAGCGGCAGCTAGAACACGCGTTCTCCTATCGATTAAAGTATCATTTTCCTTCCTATCCTAAATGGTACGAAAGACAGAAAATGACCAATTTCTGGGGCCCCTAGTCCGAAATTCCTTACAGCGGCTGCTAGAACATGCTTTCTCCTATCGATTTAAGTATCATTTTCCTTCCTATCCTAAACGGTACGAAAGACAAAAATTACCAATTTCTGGGGCCCCTAGTCCGAAATTCCTTACAGCGGCTGCTAGAACATGCTTTCTCCTATCGATTTAAGTATCATTTTCCTTCCTATCCTAAACGGTACGAAAGACAGAAAATGACCAATTTCTGGGGCCCCTAGTCCGACATTCCTTACAGCGGCTGCTAGAACATGCTTTCTCCTATCGATTTAAGTATCATTTTCCTTCCTATCCTAAACGGTACGAAAGACAAAAATAACCAATTTCTGGGGCCCCTAGTCCGAAATTCCTTACAGCGGCAGCTAGAACACGCTTTCTCCTATCGATTTAAGTATCATTTTCCTTCCTATCCTAAATGGTACGAAAGAAAAAAATTACCAATTTCTGGGGCCCCTAGTCCGAAATTCCTTACAGCGGCAGCTAGAACACGCTTTCTCCTATCGATTTAAGTATCATTTTCCTTCCTATCCTAAATGGTACGAAAGACAGAAAATTACCAATTTCTGGGGCCCCTAGTCCGAAATTCCTTACAGCGGCTGCTAGAACATGCTTTCTCCTATCGATTTAAGTATCATTTTCCTTCCTATCCTAAACGGTACGAAAGACAAAAATTACCAATTTCTGGGGCCCCTAGTCCGAAATTCCTTACAGCGGCTGCTAGAACATGCTTTCTCCTATCGATTTAAGTATCATTTTCCTTCCTATCCTAAACGGTACGAAAGACAAAAATTACCAATTTCTGGGGCCCCTAGTCCGAAATTCCTTACAGCGGCAGCTAGAACATGCTTTCTCTTATCGATTTAAGTATCATTTTCCTTCCTATCCTAAACGGTACGAAAGACAAAAATTACCAATTTCTGGGGCCCCTAGTCCGAAATTCCTTACAGCGGCAGCTAGAACACGCTTTCTCCTATCGATTTAAGTATCATTTTCCTTCCTATCCTAAACGGTACGAAAGACAAAAATTACCAATTTCTGGGGCCCCTAGTCCGAAATTCCTTACAGCGGCTGCTAGAACAGGCTTTCTCCTATCGATTTAAGTATCATTTTCCTTCCTATCCTAAACGGTACGAAAGACAAAAATTACCAATTTCTGGGGCCCCTAGTCCGAAATTCCTTACAGCGGCTGCTAGAACATGCTTTCTCCTATCGATTTAAGTTTCATTTTCCTTCCTATCCTAAACGGTACGAAAGACATAAAATGACCAATTTCTGGGGCCCCTAGTCCGAAATTCCTTACAGCGGCTGCTAGAACATGCTTTTTCCTATCGATTTAAGTATCATTTTCCTTCCTATCCTAAACGGTACGAAAGAAAAAAATTACCAATTTCTGGGGCCCCTAGTCCGAAATTCCTTACAGCGGCTGCTAGAACATGCTTTCTCCTATCGATTTAAGTCTCATTTTCCTTCCTATCCTAAACGGTACGAAAGACAAAAATTACCAATTTCTGGGGCCCCTAGTCCGAAATTCCTTACAGCGGCAGCTAGAACACGCTTTCTCCTATCGATTTAAGTATCATTTTCCTTCCTATCTTAAATGGTACGAAAGACAGAAAATGACCAATTTCTGGGGCCCCTAGTCCGAAATTCCTTACAGCGGCAGCTAGAACACGCGTTCTCCTATCGATTAAAGTATCATTTTCCTTCCTATACTAAATGGTACGAAAGACAGAAAATGACCAATTTCTGGGGCCCCTAGTCCGAAATTCTTTACAGCGGCAGCTAGAACATGCTTTCTCCTATCTATTTAAGTATCATTTTCCTTCCTATCCTAAACGGTACGAAAGACAAAAATTACCAATTTCTGGGGCCCCTAGTCCGAAATTCCTTACAGCGGCTGCTAGAACATGCTTTCTCCTATCGATTTAAGTATCATTTTCCTTCCTATCCTAAACGGTACGAGAGACAAAAATTATAAATTTCTGGGGCCCCTAGTCCGAAATTCCTTACAGCGGCTGCTAGAACATGCTTTCTCCTATCGCTTTAAGTATCATTTTCCTTCCTATCCTAAACGGTACGAAAGACATAAAATGACCAATTTCTGGGGCCCCTAGTCCGAAATTCCTTACAGCGGCTGCTAGAACATGCTTTCTCCTATCGATTTAAGTATCATTTTCCTTCCTATCCTAAACGGTACGAAAGACAAAAATAACCAATTTCTGGGGCCCCTAGTCCGAAATTCCTTACAGCTGCTGCTAGAACATGCTTTCTCCTATCGATTTAAGTATCATTTTCCTTCCTATCCTAAACGGTACGAAAGACAAAAATTACCAATTTCTGGGGCCCCTAGTCCGAAATTCCTTACAGCGGCTGCTAGAACATGCTTTCTCCTATCGATTTAAGTCTCATTTTCCTTCCTATCCTAAACGGTACGAAAGACAAAAATAACCAATTTCTGGGGCCCCTAGTCCGAAATTCCTTACAGCGGCAGCTAGAACATGCTTTCTCCTATCGATTTAAGTCTCATTTTCCTTCCTATCCTAAACGGTACGAAAGACAAAAATTACCAATTTCTGGGGCCCCTAGTCCGAAATTCCTTACAGCGGCAGCTAGAACACGCTTTCTCCTATCGATTTAAGTATCATTTTCCTTCCTATCCTAAACGGTACGAAAGACAAAAATTACCAATTTCTGGGGCCCCTAGTCCGAAATTCCTTACAGCGGCTGCTAGAACATGCTTTCTCCTATCGATTTAAGTATCATTTTCCTTCCTATCCTAAACGGTACGAAAGACAAAAATTACCAATTTCTGGGGCCCCTAGTCCGAAATTCCTTACAGCGGCTGCTAGAACATGCTTTCTCCTATCGATTTAAGTATCATTTTCCTTCCTATCCTAAACGGTACGAAAGACAGAAAATGACCAATTTCTGGGGCCCCTAGTCCGAAATTCCTTATAGCGGCAGCTAGAACACGCGTTCTCCTATCGATTAAAGTATCATTTTCCTTCCTATCCTCTACGATACATGAAACAGCCAATGCCCATTTATTCGGCCACCGACTGCCCAAATTAATATATTTATTCCTTCTATCCCCAGATTGCTGACAGACAACCGCACCGTTGATTATAAATATCTCTTTTGATGATTTCAAGCTCGGGGATCAAATTTTTGGAGACAGATGGCGCTTGTTTTTGAATCTTCAATTGGTACTTAATTATAATGTCACAATACTGCGTATGCGGGTTATGAGTTCCCGCGAATTGACGAAATACCTCATTTAAAATTTTAATTTATTGATGCCACTGAAAACGTAATATAGTACTGACAAGAGTTAACTAAAAAATTTATTTTCAAGACAATCGGATACATACATTTCAAGGCGAAAATCGCAAAGAATAACTAAAATGGGAAAATTAGAAAAAACCAAAATAAATGCTGGGCGGTGGAGGGTCTGTAATTCCCTGCATTATGACGTCACATTTACCACGTACCATGTGAAAATAGTATACACTCAAATCCTATAGGTGTGTAAAGACCATATCATTCTGAAATTTTAGCTGCTTTAAAAATATATATTATTAGTTTTATTACGTTTTTTACACACAATCTCTTTCGGGATTTGTGTATACTGGACTCACATACAGAGTAGCCGATGCTGATGCCGCCGTATTCCACATAACTCTCCAAGAATTAGGCTTAGAAGAGCCAGGGATATCTTAATCTAAAGGAAATATCATGCCCTTGGTAGCCACTTTCGAGTTTAAATCTAAATACTTTTTTAAATTAAGACCGGCTTGGTTGAAAATTATATTTATAATTAGTACTTATTATTTCTACACTATATTTTCCGTTACATTTAATTTTAAGTGAGATTTCTAGCCAATTCTTGGATCTCCACAACCGGCGTACGCACCATTGTCATTTTTGAATTTCATACCAATTGATACATGTGCCATCTCCACTGCCTTATTTCCAAAACCAGGTAACTTGAAAAAAATCATTTTTGATCAATTCCTCTTGGGTTTATTAATTTAAAATATATTTAATAAATCGGGGGAATTGTGTGTACTTAAATGTCCGTGACATCTTGTTTTATCTAGACTTCGTACTTATATGTGGCTAGCATAAATTGAGGTCAATTCCTCTTAGATATTAGGTCTATAGTCCTATAAGTAAAGTTCAAAGAACAAAGTTTTATAAGATTGTTATTTTAAAGTTACCGAATTAACTTTAAAGGCCATCGGTGCATTAGATCTTTTCTCTAGAGGTTAGCTGGCTGCATAGTGTATGGGTCTTGTGTAAACAGAACCCCTATGTAGGCAGCCTTCAAAGCGATCCTGGTTCGGAAACAAAACGGTTATATTTAGATACATTGATTTTAATCTAACCGATAGCTATCGTCCCGTCCATGTTTCAATGTTTCCTCAGTTAAATTAGCCTAGCTGATTATTATTAAATTGTATGAAAAAATAAAATTGATCCGAAACTGTCCACCATCTTCGAAAATGGCCGTTAATTCGCGTTTCCTGTCCTGTGATTCGTGTAGCTCGAAATTTTTGTAAGCGAATGAAGCCTCAATATTCTTCCAGGTGTCATATCCAAATGCGGAATCTCTTATACCGTCGGTATTGTAAAAAGGTCAAAGATCATTTGTAAAATTTAAAACAAAATGTTTAAAACGAAGGAAAATACTGAAAAAAGGTAGTTCAACTGGCACATAAATGCGATATTTACAATACCTACGTACTAATATTTTTTTTTAAATATACGCCTTATTTGTAAAATTGAATTGGATAGTTTTTCGAATTACAATCGTTAGCAAAATTGCGGATAATTTGCAAGATGACGGATAATCTTGAAAGATTCGGGTCATGTGACAATTGTTTTCCAACAATAAGAATCTTTTTAACATCCCAAAGGAGAGACTGAGGAGACACTGAAGTAAAGACGGAGCACGGCCAGCGACAAGACTATTTGCCAAGATAATACGTAAGCACTTGGAGTAATTGCAATGGCGAAAAAGCAAATCGCAAGTAACTTTGTCTTAATGCTTTAAAAAAAATTTAGTTCTTTATCAACCTGGAAGCGACAATCGACTGAGAAAGACCAGGTACGGTTATCGGGGGGGAGGGGGGGGCATTGGTGATTTGGGAATCGTAACACGGTTTCCATTAAGGGTAAATTGCGAAGGGACCCGCATCCGAGTATAACCTGAAAGCCAAAAATTGGTCAGGATGTTGAAAGAAAGTAAGGGAAGGGGAGGCTATTCGAGCTAGTCCCTTTCACGTCAGGTTAAGGCCGCCAGGGACGCCAAAACACTCCGACCTTTTGCCAGATAAGGTTTGGTGAAAGGCCCAGATAAGGCACGCAATGATTCTTAGCTTAGATAAAGCGCTAGTTACCGATCTCGTTGAAAACGGGCGTCGCTATTTCGCCACACTGAATAATTAAAAGGGCAAGCTTCTCCTATCGGAGTTTCTACGCCATCAATAGAATTCTCGAATTCTATTGATATTAAATATTTATCTTTTCAGGAAACCAAAGCTGATAATGACCAAAAATCCAAGCATCACATAATTTTTACATAAGCGAATGACAAACGCGGGTGAGCTACCAGTTCTTCTTTTTCTTATTTCTTAGTTGCAAATATTTATTAATATGCTTCTTCGAAGAAATTGGAACAAATTTATTTAATAAATAATGAAGAATGCATCCACTGTCGGGAGAATGCCTTGCTGAAACGATTTTGAGAGCTGCTCCCAATCTCCCTCATGCTCTGGCAGTTAGCTGATTGCTTCCCTAAAACTGACGTCTTCCGACGCGATTGAAGCTAACAGTGGTGACGTTTTTCCTTCCCCCTCTCGTGCCGGGACAAAATACGCCCATGATGCCCGTGGTTTGTCTCAACATAAATTCATTCTCCCGACAGTATAAATAAATACATTACTGGTCAAATTAAATCTGGAAACTAGCCCATTTCCTCCAATATTTAGATTTTTATTCAACGGTTTCAATACTAAATTCCACTATATGAAAATAAATTATAACAATATTCCACTATATGAAAATAACTTATCACAATATTCCACTATATGAAAATAAATTATCACAATATTCCACTATATGAAAATAAATTATCACAATATTCCACTATATGAAAATAAATTATCACAATATTCCACTATATGAAAATAAATTATCACAATATTCCACTATATGAAAATAAATTATCACTATATTCCACTATATGAAAATAAATTATCACAATATTCCACTATATGAAAATAAATTATCACAATATTCCACTATATGAAAATAAATTATCACTATATTCCACTATATGAAAATAAATTATCACTATATTCCACTATATGAAAATAAATTATCACTATATTCCCCTATATGAAAATAAATTATCACTATATTCCACTATATGAAAATAAATTATCACTATATTGCCCTATATGAAAATAAATTATCACTATATTCCACTATATGAAAATAAATTATCACTATATTCCCCTATATGAAAATACATTATCACTATATTCCACTATATGAAAATAAATTATCACTATATTCCACTATATGAAAATAAATTATCACTATATTCCACTATATGAAAATAAATTATCACTATATTCCACTATATGAAAATAAATTATCACTATATTCCACTATATGAAAATAAATTATCACTATATTCCCCTATATGAAAATAAATTATCACAATATTCCACTATATGAAAATAAATTATCACTATATTCCACTATATGAAAATAAATTATCACTATATTCCACTATATGAAAATAAATTATCACTATATTCCACTATATGAAAATAAATTATCACTATATTCCCCTATATGAAAATAAATTATCACTATATTCCACTATATGAAAATAAATTATCACTTTATTCCACTATACGAAAATAAATTATCACTTTATTCCACTATACGAAAATAAATTATCACTTTATTCCACTATATGAAAATAAATTATCACTATATTCCACTATATGAAAATAAATTATCACTATATTCCACTATATTAAAATAAATTATCACTTTATTCCACTATATTAAAATAAATTATCACTTTATTCCACTATATTAAAATAAATTATCAGCAGTATCAAATCTGGATTGAATTTTTTATCTCTGAACGGCATCCACACAAGAAGACGATTGAAAGGCCCTTATAAGTTTCCGTCCATTTTTGAGTACCGCTAATTCCACCAAATATCTTTATTTAGTTATCTACCCACATTGATTTTCTGTTGAAAACCTGAAGGCTCGAGGCAAATTACAACCACGCTTTGCAAGATACCGCGTTATACTCTTCTCAACGAACGAAACACAATGAACTACATGTATCTCTACATTGCCGAATCGAAGAAAGTCCTTCGTACGTTTCTTGATTATTTCAAACACACCGGATTTTTCTAGTGCACCTCTGATCTAAGTACGAACTTAGACCAACAAATAAGGGACACCCAATATTGAAATGCCAACGTGGCGCAAAAGCACTCTCGTGAAAGAGATGTGAAATATTTCTACTCATGTGTCGCAAGAAAAGAAATTCGTGGGGGTACTTAAAGCGGTACATGAAGGTCGTATGGACATTATTACTGCCACCTGTGCTATTTTGCGACGTGCGGTACATTGAAATTCTGTTCCGTTTATTATTGTTATTTTTTTTGTTATACTTTGTGTAATTCTACCATTTGTACTGTCTTCTTCGGGTAATTTACATTTTAAAACGTTTTATTTAGCTTAATTCGTTATTATAGATACGTGATATAGTAAGACCATTAAAGTATTCATCGGTTTCGTTTGTTCGAATTTCAAATGTTCGAATGGTGTTTGAAATGTCCGAATTAGCATTTATCTGAACTATTAAAACTGGGAAAAAAATGTCCGAAAGGTTTTAAAGGTCCAATACATTTTCTATTCGCTATTTTCAAAAGGACTATAAGCTTCCATATTTATGATGGATCAACAAATTTTACATTTCTTTAATTTTTTAAAACTTAAACTAGGAGTTATTGTA
The DNA here is from genome assembly GCF_980474605.1 of Leiobunum rupestre. Taxonomy (NCBI): domain Eukaryota; kingdom Metazoa; phylum Arthropoda; class Arachnida; order Opiliones; family Sclerosomatidae; genus Leiobunum; species Leiobunum rupestre. The sequence goes on along the minus strand of NC_143387.1, from coordinate 28,069,373 downwards.
GCTAGTTACGTTAAACACAATATCGTGTGTCAGCACTCACAGTTTTAAGTTCTTTAATTTAAAATTGCTAATGATCACCAAATACTTTAAAACAAATATATTTTGTGAAACCTAAACATAGCTAATCTAACTAAACCAAACCTAACTAATCTAATTCAACTGTACCGAAATTAAACTAACTCAACCCTATCCCAACCCAAACAACCCTGATTCATATTTAGATATGTTTTTAACGTAACCGTAGATTACTACGGTAAATACTAGATACAGTAGTGTATATATACACGTTCTGGCAGGTAACATGCTAACAATTATAGCGCGAAATTTGAAAGCAATGTTAATATTGTATTTTCCCGTGAACCTAATCGATGATAAGAGGGCATTTGCCATGGTTTTTTATTATGTATGTAGGCTTTGGTTGGTGGCCATTTTGATTCTATTTTATTATTTACCTTGTTTAGGGATGGCGGCTATTTTGTTTTCTAACGTGTTTAATGTCTTTTTTAAGAAAACTTTATTTTTTATAGAGTTGAGGTTTACTTTTAAACATCACTGTTCATAATAAGGTTCTCACTGTCCCTATCTAGTGGTGTGATGGGGTCACTGGAGCCTGTGGGGGGCTCCATACCCAGCTCTCAAGGTCATGTGATCGGGGCGCTGGGTCACTGGAACCTCAGGGGTGTTCCATACTCGGCATTCTATAACCTACTGGGGAGGGTAGTTTGCAGTGGAAGAAGAAGTCACTGTAGTCCTCAGCTGTGCGAGGGTGGGTTTCGGGCAGCCTATGGTGTCTCCTTTTGTTGGGCCATGATGAGGGCGTTTGTTTGCTATATGTGGGGCAGTCATGATGACTGTCTCACTGGCCGAACGTTGTTTCGCAAAGCGCACTTTTGTCCCGGCCTGTTTAATCTCGTAGGCCGCTGTAGTGCTTAGGCGGAGCAGCGGGGTACAAATACATAGACTTATGTTCATAATAAGGAAATAAATATATACGTACCTTGATATATTTTTATTTTTAAACTGTTATTTTGATGTTATTTCAAATGCAGGTATTGTTTAAAGTATAGATGTATAATTTAATGTAGAAATTCTAATTTTATTACTTAAATTTAATTAAATAAGAAAAACATGATTTAATTTCCTACTTTTTAAAATTACAGAGGTGGGCATTCTCATATTTCAATGTTCAGAAATGAGTGTTCAGAGTTAAAAAATGAACTTTATTTTTGAGTGAGTTATCAAAGATATTCAGCAACTCTGACCGGTAATACGTGAACGTGCTCACTCTGAGCGAGAGACATATAGCTCGGGCAAAATTATCTCCGCCCACAGAGAGCAAACTCCCTCTAAGCAAGAACGTGCCGCGTTCTCCGGCAGCTGCTCACGGCGGGGAGAACGAAGTTCATCCCGAACGAAAGCGGATCTTGTTCGTTGTCATCGTTCTCAGCGCAGAGTTCAATGGCAGCTGCTCACAGAGGACGAGTGATTTTATCCCGAACGAAAAGGGTTCTTGTTCTTTTTCATTGTTCTTATCGTCGAGTTCAGTGCCGTTTTCTCACAGAGGACGAATGATTTTATCCCGAACGAAAAGGGTCTTGTTCTTTTTCATTGTTCTTAGCGTCGAGTTCAGTGCCGTTTTCTCACAGAGGACGAGTGATTTTATCCCGAACGAAAAGGGGTCTTGTTCTTTTTCATTGTTCTCAGCGTCACGTTCAGTGTCGTTTGCTCACAGAGAACAAGTGATTTTAACCCGAGCGAAAAGGGGTCTTGTTCTTTTTCATTGATATTAGCGTCGCGTTCCGTGCCGTTTTCTCACAGAGGACGAGCTATTTTATGCCGAACAAAAATGGGTTTTGTTCGTTGTCATTGTTCTCAACGCCACGTTCAGTGGCGTTTGTTTCCTGAGGACTAGCAATTTTACCTTAAACGTTTTCATCGTTCTCAGCGCCCAGAAAACCGCCTTAGAGCATTGCCGCATCGCATTCGGGGCAGTTGCTAACGGCGCGATGAACAAACCAATCTTTTAGGATTAAAAATACTAAAATTCGTTTTATTTCTAAACTTTAAATAGACCTTACCCGTTATTACGGTCTAGGCCTACTTGACATAGAGGGGGCCTTTGACAATGTCTGGGTTCCGGTGGTCCTGTCAAGACTCCAGCAAAGTTGCTTGCCCAAGAAACTTGTATTATTTATACAAAAGTTTTTTAAGCAACATAATTGCTTCGATTGATGTACACTCTTAGAAAAAAGGTTCCAAACCAAGTAGAAAATTGCACACAGTGTGCCAACATAGGACGATATGTACAAATTTGTTCAATTTGGGAACCAGTAATCCAAATTTTTATCTCTATACGATTTTGGGTAAAATTGTGTTCAATCGTTTTCAGAAGCGTCCAATATACGCGGCTGGGAGTTAACCCCCGTCATTACCCCTACCCAATAAAGGAGGAGGCGATTCTTTTACGCTCGAAATGTATTGTCTGATTTCTCAAGAAAACTGGTTTTTAGAGGAGAAAGTATAGGGACCCCATTGAAGGTGTTTTACAGTTTCTCTGTGTCGTAGAAAGGTTGACAATTTAACACCTAGCGCCACGTAGTATTCGTGGCAGGAACTAAAAGAGTTGCACTTCTCTGCCATCTATCTTTGGTTTATAGAACTTGAAATGGGTTAATATAGCTATAGCTGATATAGTCTTTGAGACTATCCTACCGGCGTCGGGAGCGGTTTTTTTAACGAAAAACTCCTTCCGCGACTACTTGATGGTGCTGATACTTGGGCAACCTTTTCTCCGCAGAACACGCCATTCTTTGAAGCCATAGCTAATATAGTCTTTGTTTAAAATTCACAAAAATAATATAGTTTCCATTTGGTTTAATTCCACGGGTTCGGTTTTATGGATTTCCTCAAAATTAAAATTGAAGCTAATTAAACATACGATAACATGATTTTTAAAAGTTGTAAATATAACGTATCGTAATTTAAATATAACTTGACAAACTTTAACTGAAATTAAATTTTAAGTTTTATGCGCCATCTATTATTTTGAAAATCTCGAAGTTTTTATTGTTTACGATTGATAACGTTGCCTATTTTTTTAAAAAATTGTCTTCATATCTTAATTAGGTTTAAATATATTTAGTATAATGTTAATTTTTAACACTCTTCAAAACATAATCGTTTAAATATTTCAAAATTAATAGGTCGAAACGTGCATTACCTTTTTCTTGATATTTTTACAGAGCGATTTCGTTATGTAGTTTTTACATTAAACTTAAAATAGAGTTAATATTGGTCCTTTAAATAGCGCCATCTATTATAGAATCGATGTGATTTTCAAACATTTTATCGAATGTTTTTTAAAATTCATTATAAATTATTACTTTCTAAAAATATAAACTTCCGTATCTATAACTATAAGTCTTGAAGCCTAGAGTAAACCACTCACATAGAGTGGAAGCATCAGCGAAACTTGTTAACACTGTTCGTATGCAACGTCTTGATTCCGAGGCGTGAAATAAACAACTTGGCCTAAAGGTAATGTACAATATGTAGATAAAAAAGTAAGTTTATACTCTAAAAAATGTAAAACCAACACCATCGCTCTTCGGACTATATTTATTCACGCCTCGAAAACAAGTTGGCCCGTTCCATAGGGCTTTCCACTTATGCGAGTGGGTTACTCTATGTCTTGAAGCTTGTCCTTTTATGTATGCGTGTATGGGTGTATGTAAGTGTGGGTGTATGCGTGTATATATGTAAATTCATCTTTATAATTAGGTGGTAGCGCCATCTATATTTTGTAAAGTTAAATGGCTAAAAATAAATAATTATTAGCTAACTCACCGTAACTTGAGTTAAAAAGGATCGTGTTGACAGAATAAAATTATTTTTAAACAACTTCAAAGATTTGTTTGTTACGAGTAATCATACATTTCAATTTCGCATCAGATTCGCGAAAAAATTCAATTGCAATATAGTTGCCACCACTAGAGACAGATGCCACCACGTTAGAACGATAAAGTCTCCTTATTGAACGAAATTGGTCCCGAGCCAGTCTGATTTAGTTGTACCTCTATTTATTCCCAACTCAATGCCTCTAAACTATCGAATTCAATGGAACACATTGTTAACCAGTTATTATTATAAATAAAATTATTACTTCACTTATTCTTTCAATTATACCTTGAAACATAATTGTAACACTAATTTAAGACCCTGTAGTGAATATTTAATTTAATAGCGTAACTTGAAATCAAAATAAGGAAATAAGGCGCTCTAACAGTTCATTGTCTTAAGTCAACACTAAGTATAGAGTAATGGCAGTGCTACGTCACACAACATCGCCCATGCTATTTCCTATTCATAAAAAATTCGCGCCCACAATGGCGGCCATGGCCAAAGCTACGGAGTGCTACTACTCTATTGGACGGTATTACCAAAAGAAATAAATCTAATGAACAGTTAATATTCAAAGTTTGCTCATTCGTTATTATTCAAGTTATTGCTCAATATCGAATATTTTCAGCTCCAAAATCACACAATTTAGAAATTGATGTTGATGGATTTAGTGTTCACTATCGAACAGGACCAAAAAACTTTAAAAATTAGACAAAGCAATAGCTTATATTACACGAATTGAAATCCAATATCAGACAAATAACCTCCCAATTTTGAACATAACAACTTTCAAAATTGGACAAATAAATAGTTAATATTACACGAATTAAACTTCAATATCGGACAAATAACTTCCCAGTGTTGAACATAACAACTTTCAAAATTGGACAAATATATTGTTAATATTACACGAATTAAACTCCAATATCGGACGAATCACCTCCCAATTTTGGACAATTTGAGTCCCAAAATTAAAATATATTTGATGCTATATTGTACAATAATGGACAAATTAACTACCAATTTATCCCGTAATAATGTGCAATATTGGATCCACATAAAGTCCAACGTTGCACGTATTGTTTTTGTGCAATTTTGGACAAAAATACGTACGGTATCAGTTACAACAATTTGGATCATGTTTTATACAATAATGGACGAATTTTTCTAAGAGTGTAGGCGGTAGTGTTCTTAGTAAGTCACTTACCAAGCGGTGTCCGCAGGGTTCTTGTAGCGGGCCTATACTCTTCAATTTAGTCATGGATGGCGCTCTAAGTCGGGTTTACCCGGCTGCGAGTGCTATTCAGGCCTTTGCGGATTACCTACAGGCGATGGTCTGGAGTTCCTCGAGGAGTGGCCTTGAGGTTCTCGGTAACGAAGTTCTGGATACTCTCAATGAGTGGAGTTCAATTTATTAATTGAAATTCTGCGCTAGGAAGACCGTTGCAATCACCTTTTTTCTCTTAGTAATAAGAGAATCCTTAATGTCAAAACCGTTAAGGTTTTGGACGTTACCTTGGACCAAACTTTGTGTTTCTTGCCTCACTTGGAGGAGGTTAAGAATAAGGTAACTCATCTCGTTCAGTCCATTGCCTGCTTTGCAAAGGTTGAGTGGGGCCAGGATTATAGAGCCTTGAGAGTGGTATACAAAGGTTGTATTGAGCGTATTGTCACCTACGGTGCTGGCGCATGGTGGCGCGAGTCATTTTTTTCACCCGGGGAACGGTCTCCACTGATTATCCTCTACGCCAACATGGAATCGCTCTGCAATAAGATCTTGATGATTGTATTCGAAAAAATCATGCGCTTCATAACCAGCAACTTCGAGGATGTCTGTCCGGATTGATTGCTGGTTATTTTTATCGCTTTTAATTCTACCTTGCCGTTTTAGTTCTGTTTAACCTTTTACCCTTTTTTCAGTATTTTTATATATGTACATTGTGCTGTGGTTTTAACCTTTTTAATTAAAAAGATAAAGTGGGATGCGTGATGATGGATAATGTGATAAGATACAAATTAATTTGTATAATTTGTGCTTCATAACACCTTTTTCTTCGCCACAAATATGACACCTTCCAAATACTTAATGTACACCCTTTCGGGATACGAAAATACACCTTTAAAGAGTCATTTTGCACCTTTGACCATTAAATCATGCCTTAAAAGGAGTTCAAAACCCTTTTAAAGAGTTATAGAACACCTTTAAATAAAACATTTACACTTTTAAAGGTGTTAATTGCACCTGGTAAGAGTTACATCTCACCTTTAGAGGTTTAAATACGCCATTTTAAAGTGTACAATCACACTTTAAAAGACGTAGATGCGCATTTTAAAAGATAAAAATTGCACCTGATAAGATTTGAATCGCACCTACAGAGGTGTAATTAGGTTCTTTTAAAAAGTAAAATCACTCTTTTAAAGGTGTAAATGCTCACTTTAAAACAGATAAATTGCACTTGGTAAGAGATAAATAACACCTACAGAGGTGTAAATACGGCTTTTTAAAGAGTAAAATCACACTTTCAATGGCGTAAATGCACACTTTAAAACAGTTTAGTTGCACCTGGTAAGACTTTAGTCACACCTTTAGATTTATAAATATGCCTATTTAAAGAGTAAAATCACTGTTTTAAAGGTGTAAATATGCCCCTTACAGAGTAAAATCACACCTTTAATAAATAAATTAACCTATAAATCTGTTTAAATGACCTTTTAAAATGTACATTGCACCTAATAGCTCACTAACAATTGTAATGGTTTTAGTATGCCCTATTAAAGTGTTCAATAACACCTTTTATTGGTTTGAAAAACACCCTTGAAAGATTGTTAAAGAAATTGTGTTTCTAATAAATACTATTTTACCAATAGAAACAGTGAAAACACAAAAAAAAACTAGTGTAGTTGAATATAAATTGTTATTTATTTTAAAATTAATTTATAATTTTTCATTTCACATGGTCTCAATTAAACTAATTCGAAAAAGTTGTTAAAGTTTACAGCACTTGCCGTGATCGAGACAATTTTTAAAAATTTCAGTATTACTAAAGCAATATTTCAACGAACCGGCTACACCTAATAAGTAAATAACACTGCGACAAAGAACAATAATGCCAGGGTGTTTTATACCGAAAACCAAACGTGTAATAAAAGGATTCTTATCTGTTAAAAAACCGAATGACGGAGAGATAAAATATGTATAAAAAACTTATTGATAGCTTAAGCACGAAAAAATATCTTTATCGTATTTTATTTAACTAATCACCCTCGATGAAGATATTACTTTAGGCGTAATGGCTGATCATCTCGGACCAGCTCTGTTACATAGAATTCACGGATGTTGATACGCTTTGCGCGATGGGGAAATTTGGGGTTGTGGATCATTTCATTGGCCCAGGCGTTGTAGATTTTCTAAACAAGAACTCAAAAATTGACACTAAAGCCCAGGCTGGACAGAAACTTTCGACTTAACGTGATAATAGGGGTCACTATCAATCAAAAACACGATATTTAATGGTCATTATTTCTTCTTTAATTCGCATTTTAATGAAATTTTAACACTTCTTGCTTATACCAATAAGCAAATTAAACAATAAATAAATTGAAATTCCAATAACATTTAAAAACAGATAATTATTCACAAATATTTACAAAATATATATATTTAAATAAAATACATATATTTTAAACACCCAATTAAACATTTTGGCTCAGTATGCGTTAATGAATATGCACATTATAAAGCTAGATATGTGCAATTATTCGATTTTTGATTGTCATTTAATTCATTTTTGACAGAAACGTTATCTTTCTAGAAAACCCCTTATTCTGATTAACTACACCTAACCGTGTAAAATGGTAACAATTACATCATGTTTTAGTTAATAAATAAATATGAAAAATCCCTAGTTAACGATGTGCTTAAACGCGTAGTATTAAATGTGTGATTTAACTCTACAAATGGGCGTATTATCAAGTTTAAAGGTGTGATTTAACTCTAACAAAAGGGCCTATTAACACCTTGTAAGATGCTATTTAACTCTTAAAAAGGGCGTATTAACACTTTCAAAGGTGTTATTTAATTCTAACAAAAGAGCCTATTAACACCTTTAAAGGTGTTATTTAATTCTAACAAAAGGGCCTATTAACACATTTAAAGATGCTATTTAACTCTTAAAAAGGGCGTATTAACACTTTCAAAGGTGTTATTTAATTCTAACAAAAGGGCCTATTAACACCTTTAAAGGTGTTATTTAATTCTAACAAAAGGGCCTATTAACACATTTAAAGATGCTATTTAACTCTTAAAAAGGGCGTATTAACACTTTCAAAGGTGTTATTTAATTCTAACAAAAGGGCCTATTAACACCTTTAAAGATGCTATTTAACTCTTAAAAAGGGCGTATTAATACTTTCAAAGGTGTTATTTAATTCTAACAAAAGGGCCTATTAACACCTTTAAAGATGCTATTTAACTCTTAAAAAGGGCGTATTAACACTTTAAAAGGTGTTATTTAACTCTAACAAAAGGGTCTATTAACACCTCAAAAGGTGCTATTTAATTCTTAAAAAAGGCGTATTAACACTTTTAAACGTGTGATTTTACTCTAATAAAAGGGCTTATTTACACTCTTAAAGGTGTGATTTACTCTTAAAAAGGCGTATTAACACTTTGGCAAATCGGTGTTAATTGGGATATCGAGAGGTGTTAATTCAGATCTTAAAAGGTGTTAATTAGAACATAAACGGTGTAATCTAATCATTTATGGGTGTCACTTCGATGTTCAAAAGGGTGTTTTTAACGGTATAAACTACCCCTTCCTAAAAGGTGCTTTTAATACCATTTATGTTTCGATATTCGTAGTATAGGGTGTAGAGGTAATCCTTTACAAGGGCGCTTTTAAAGGTGTCCCCAAACACCCTTTTTGTAAGATAAAACATCTTTATTATATTCTCTTTTATCACCTTACTTTTGCCCTAAAGGGTGTAGTGTAACTCCCACAAAGGTGTAATAATGGTGTTTAAACCTATCGCACTCCTTCATAACACCCTTTGGAGACTTTTTCATTCCTTAAAAAGAGGCTTTACACCATTTTCACACCCCTTTCAAACCATTATAACACCCTTAAACACCTTTATAACGCCTTTATTTTTAAGAGTGTAGAAATACTATAATCCGATGTCTCAGCCTACTATCCCTATTTGAACTGTCCTTAATGGGGTCACTGGATCCCCAGGTGCAATCCATACTCGACATTCTATAACCTTTCGGGGAGGGCTAAGACGTGGAACAATAAGTCACTCTAGTCCTCAGCTGTGCGAGGGTGGGTTCCGGGCAGACCATGGTGTCGCCTTTTGTTGGCCATGATGAGGGCGTTTGTTTGCTATATGTGACATATTGTTCTATAAATTTATACCCCGCTGTTTCGCTAGGCATTACTTCGGCACATGTGACTAATCAAGCCGGGACAGGTATGCACTAAAGCGAAACGCGTGGCCTACTATAAGGCACCCATAGAGAGAATACCACACAAACGGCTGCAATAGACCCCTCATCACGGCCCGTCAAAAGGCGGGACCACGGGCTTCCAAACCCGCTCCCGCACAGCTGAAGACTAGAGTAGGATATCTCAACCATTGCAACTACCGTCGCCGGGAGGTTAAGAAATGTAGAGTGTGGATCAAAGGACCCAGTGACCCCAAGGGCCCCCCAGTTCAGGACAATGGTGGTCTGGTCACATTTACTCTGGCGTGAAGACGGGCACCGGGCGTTCGTTCAACCAAGGATAATACAGCATCCTTGGTTCAACAAACGAACCATTAAACGAACCATTAAACGAACCTGTAACCGGGCATACCAACCGCTGGCCCCCAACGCACGCAAGCCCTCCACCCCCCCCCCCCCACGTCAAGGCGTGACCTCTAGGGGCTTCGACAGTAATAACGGGTAAGGTCCTTTTTAAATTTATAAAGAAAACGATTTTATCATTATTAAGTCTAAAAGATTAGTATGTTCATCGCGCCGTTGGCTACTGCCCCCGAATGCGATGCGACAATGCTCTAAAGCTCTGGGCGCTGAGAACGATGAAAACGTTTGGGGTAAAATAGCTAGTCCTCAGTAAACAAACGCCACTGAACGCGGCGTTGAGAACAATAACAACGAACAAAACCCCTTTTTGTTCGGCATAAAATAGCTCGTCCTCTGTGAGAAAACGGCACGGAACGCGACGCTAATATCAATGAAAAAGAACAAGACCCCTTTCTTTTCGCTCGGGATAAAATCACTTGTTCTCTGTGAGCAAACGACACGGAACGTGACGCTGAGAACAATGAAAAAGAACAAGACCCCTTTTCGTTCGGGATAAAATCACTCGTCCTCTGTGAGAAAACGGCACGGAACGCGACGCTAATATCAATGAAAAAGAACAAGACCCCTTTCTTTTCGCTCGGGATAAAATCACTTGTTCTCTGTGAGCAAACGACACGGAACGTGACGCTGAGAACAATGAAAAAGAACAAGACCCCTTTTCGTTCGGGATAAAATCACTCGTCTTCTGTGAGAAAACGGCACGGAACGCGACGCTAATATCAATGAAAAAGAACAAGACCCCTTTTCGTTCGGGATAAAATCACTCGTCCTCTGTGAGAAAACGGCACGGAACGCGACGCTAATATCAATGAAAAAGAACAAGACCCCTTTCTTTTCGCTCGGGATAAAATCACTTGTTCTCTGTGAGCAAACGACACTGAACGTGACGCTGAGAACAATGAAAAAGAACAAGACCCCTTTTCGTTCGGGATAAAATCACTCGTCCTCTGTGAGCAAACGACACGGAACGTGACGCTGAGAACAATGAAAAAGAACAAGACCCCTTTTCGTTCGGGATAAAATCACTCGTCCTCTGTGAGAAAACGGCACGGAACGCGACGTTAATATCAATGAAAAAGAACAAGACCCCTTTCTTTTCGCTCGGGATAAAATCACTTGTTCTCTGTGAGCAAACGACACGGAACGTGACGCTGAGAACAATGAAAAAGAACAAGACCCCTTTTCGTTCGGGATAAAATCACTCGTCCTCTGTGAGAAAACGGCACGGAACGCGACGCTAATATCAATGAAAAAGAACAAGACCCCTTTTCGTTCGGGATAAAATCACTCGTCCTCTGTGAGAAAACGGCACGGAACGCGACGCTAATATCAATGAAAAAGAACAAGACCCCTTTCTTTTCGCTCGGGATAAAATCACTCGTCCTCTGTGAGAAAACGGCACGGAACGCGACGCTAATATCAATGAAAAAGTACAAGACCCCTTTTCGTTCGGGATAAAATCACTCGTCCTCTGTGAGAAAACGGCACGGAACGCGACGCTAATATCAATGAAAAAGAACAAGACCCCTTTCTTTTCGCTCGGGATAAAATCACTTGTTCTCTGTGAGCAAACGACACGGAACGTGACGCTGAGAACAATGAAAAAGAACAAGACCCCTTTTCGTTCGGGATAAAATCACTCGTCCTCTGTGAGAAAACGGCACGGAACGCGACGCTAATATCAATGAAAAAGAACAAGACCCCTTTTCGTTCGGGATAAAATCACTCGTCCTCTGTGAGAAAACGGCACGGAACGCGACGCTAATATCAATGAAAAAGAACAAGACCCCTTTCTTTTCGCTCGGGATAAAATCACTTGTTCTCTGTGAGCAAACGACACGGAACGTGACGCTGAGAACAATGAAAAAGAACAAGACCCCTTTTCGTTCGGGATAAAATCACTCGTCCTCTGTGAGAAAACGGCACGGAACGCGACGCTAATATCAATGAAAAAGAACAAGACCCCTTTCTTTTCGCTCGGGATAAAATCACTTGTTCTCTGTGAGCAAACGACACGGAACGTGACGCTGAGAACAATGAAAAAGAACAAGACCCCTTTTCGTTCGGGATAAAATCACTCGTCCTCTGTGAGAAAACGGCACGGAACGCGACGCTAATATAAATGAAAAAGAACAAGACCCCTTTTCGTTCGGGATAAAATCACTCGTCCTCTGTGAGAAAACGGCACGGAACGCGACGCTAATATCAATGAAAAAGAACAAGACCCCTTTCTTTTCGCTCGGGATAAAATCACTTGTTCTCTGTGAGAAAACGGCACGGAACGCGACGCTAATATCAATGAAAAAGAACAAGACCCCTTTTCGTTCGGGATAAAATCACTCGTCCTCTGTGAGAAAACGGCACGGAACGCGACGCTAATATCAATGAAAAAGAACAAGACCCCTTTCTTTTCGCTCGGGATAAAATCACTTGTTCTCTGTGAGCAAACGACACGGAACGTGACGCTGAGAACAATGAAAAAGAACAAGACCCCTTTTCGTTCGGGATAAAATCACTCGTCCTCTGTGAGAAAACGGCACGGAACGCGACGCTAATATCAATGAAAAAGAACAAGACCCCTTTTCGTTCGGGATAAAATCACTCGTCCTCTGTGAGAAAACGGCACGGAACGCGACGCTAATATCAATGAAAAAGAACAAGACCCCTTTCTTTTCGCTCGGGATAAAATCACTTGTTCTCTGTGAGCAAACGACACGGAACGTGACGCTGAGAACAATGAAAAAGAACAAGACCCCTTTTCGTTCAGGATAAAATCACTCGTCCTCTGTGAGAAAACGGCACGGAACGCGACGCTAATATCAATGAAAAAGAACAAGACCCCTTTCTTTTCGCTCGGGATAAAATCACTTGTTCTCTGTGAGCAAACGACACGGAACGTGACGCTGAGAACAATGAAAAAGAACAAGACCCCTTTTCGTTTGGGATAAAATCACTCGTCCTCTGTGAGAAAACGGCACGGAACGCGACGCTAATATCAATGAAAAAGAACAAGACCCCTTTTCGTTCGGGATAAAATCACTCGTCCTCTGTGAGAAAACGGCACGGAACGCGACGCTAATATCAATGAAAAAGAACAAGACCCCTTTCTTTTCGCTCGGGATAAAATCACTTGTTCTCTGTGAGCAAACGACACGGAACGAGACGCTGAGAACAATGAAAAAGAACAAGACCCCTTTTCGTTCGGGATAAAATCACTCGTCCTCTGTGAGAAAACGGCACGGAACGCGACGCTAATATCAATGAAAAAGAACAAGACCCCTTTTCGTTCGGGATAAAATCACTCGTCCTCTGTGAGAAAACGGCACGGAACGCGACGCTAATATCAATGAAAAAGAACAAGACCCCTTTCTTTTCGCTCGGGATAAAATCACTTGTTCTCTGTGAGAAAACGGCACGGAACGCGACGCTAATATCAATGAAAAAGAACAAGACCCCTTTTCGTTCGGGATAAAATCACTCGTCCTCTGTGAGAAAACGGCACGGAACGCGACGCTAATATCAATGAAAAAGAACAAGACCCCTTTCTTTTCGCTCGGGATAAAATCACTTGTTCTCTGTGAGCAAACGACACGGAACGTGACGCTGAGAACAATGAAAAAGAACAAGACCCCTTTTCGTTCGGGATAAAATCACTCGTCCTCTGTGAGAAAAAGGCACGGAACGCGACGCTAATATCAATGAAAAAGAACAAGACCCCTTTTCGTTCGGGATAAAATCACTCGTCCTCTGTGAGAAAACGGCACGGAACGCGACGCTAATATCAATGAAAAAGAACAAGACCCCTTTCTTTTCGCTCGGGATAAAATCACTTGTTCTCTGTGAGCAAACGACACGGAACGTGACGCTGAGAACAATGAAAAAGAACAAGACCCCTTTTCGTTCGGGATAAAATCACTCGTCCTCTGTGAGAAAACGGCACGGAACGCGACGCTAATATCAATGAAAAAGAACAAGACCCCTTTCTTTTCGCTCGGGATAAAATCACTTGTTCTCTGTGAGCAAACGACACGGAACGTGACGCTGAGAACAATGAAAAAGAACAAGACCCCTTTTCGTTCGGGATAAAATCACTCGTCCTCTGTGAGAAAACGGCACGGAACGCGACGCTAATATCAATGAAAAAGAACAAGACCCCTTTCTTTTCGCTCGGGATAAAATCACTTGTTCTCTGTGAGCAAACGACACGGAACGTGACGCTGAGAACAATGAAAAAGAACAAGACCCCTTTTCGTTCGGGATAAAATCACTCGTCCTCTGTGAGAAAACGGCACGGAACGCGACGCTAATATCAATGAAAAAGAACAAGACCCCTTTCTTTTCGCTCGGGATAAAATCACTTGTTCTCTGTGAGCAAACGACACGGAACGTGACGCTGAGAACAATGAAAAAGAACAAGACCCCTTTTCGTTCGGGATAAAATCACTCGTCCTCTGTGAGAAAACGGCACGGAACGCGACGCTAATATCAATGAAAAAGAACAAGACCCCTTTCTTTTCGCTCGGGATAAAATCACTTGTTCTCTGTGAGCAAACGACACGGAACGTGACGCTGAGAACAATGAAAAAGAACAAGACCCCTTTTCGTTCGGGATAAAATCACTCGTCCTCTGTGAGAAAACGGCACGGAACGCGACGCTAATATCAATGAAAAAGAACAAGACCCCTTTTCGTTCGGGATAAAATCACTCGTCCTCTGTGAGAAAACGGCACGGAACGCGACGCTAATATCAATGAAAAAGAACAAGACCCCTTTCTTTTCGCTCGGGATAAAATCACTTGTTCTCTGTGAGCAAACGACACGGAACGTGACGCTGAGAACAATGAAAAAGAACAAGACCCCTTTTCGTTTGGGATAAAATCACTCGTCCTCTGTGAGAAAACGGCACGGAACGCGACGCTAATATCAATGAAAAAGAACAAGACCCCTTTTCGTTCGGGATAAAATCACTCGTCCTCTGTGAGAAAACGGCACGGAACGCGACGCTAATATCAATGAAAAAGAACAAGACCCCTTTCTTTTCGCTCGGGATAAAATCACTTGTTCTCTGTGAGAAAACGGCACGGAACGCGACGCTAATATCAATGAAAAAGAACAAGACCCCTTTTCGTTCGGGATAAAATCACTCGTCCTCTGTGAGAAAACGGCACGGAACGCGACGCTAATATCAATGAAAAAGAACAAGACCCCTTTCTTTTCGCTCGGGATAAAATCACTCGTCCTCTGTGAGAAAACGGCACGGAACGCGACGCTAATATCAATGAAAAAGAACAAGACCCCTTTCTTTTCGCTCGGGATAAAATCACTTGTTCTCTGTGAGCAAACGACACGGAACGTGACGCTGAGAACAATGAAAAAGAACAAGACCCCTTTTCGTTCGGGATAAAATCACTCGTCCTCTGTGAGAAAACGGCACGGAACGCGACGCTAATATCAATGAAAAAGAACAAGACCCCTTTTCGTTCGGGATAAAATCACTCGTCCTCTGTGAGAAAACGGCACGGAACGCGACGCTAATATCAATGAAAAAGAACAAGACCCCTTTCTTTTCGCTCGGGATAAAATCACTTGTTCTCTGTGAGCAAACGACACGGAACGTGACGCTGAGAACAATGAAAAAGAACAAGACCCCTTTTCGTTCGGGGGAAAATCACTCGTACTCTGTGAGAAAACGGCACGGAACGCGACGCTAATATCAATGAAAAAGAACAAGACCCCTTTCTTTTCGCTCGGGATAAAATCACTTGTTCTCTGTGAGCAAACGACACGGAACGTGACGCTGAGAACAATGAAAAAGAACAAGACCCCTTTTCGTTCGGGATAAAATCACTCGTCCTCTGTGAGAAAACGGCACGGAACGCGACGCTAATATCAATGAAAAAGAACAAGACCCCTTTCTTTTCGCTCGGGATAAAATCACTTGTTCTCTGTGAGCAAACGACACGGAACGTGACGCTGAGAACAATGAAAAAGAACAAGACCCCTTTTCGTTCGGGATAAAATCACTCGTCCTCTGTGAGAAAACGGCACGGAACGCGACGCTAATATCAATGAAAAAGAACAAGACCCCTTTCTTTTCGCTCGGGATAAAATCACTTGTTCTCTGTGAGAAAACGGCACGGAACGCGACGCTAATATCAATGAAAAAGAACAAGACCCCTTTTCGTTCGGGATAAAATCACTCGTCCTCTGTGAGAAAACGGCACGGAACGCGACGCTAATATCAATGAAAAAGAACAAGACCCCTTTCTTTTCGCTCGGGATAAAATCACTTGTTCTCTGTGAGCAAACGACACGGAACGTGACGCTGAGAACAATGAAAAAGAACAAGACCCCTTTTCGTTCGGGATAAAATCACTCGTCCTCTGTGAGAAAACGGCACGGAACGCGACGCTAATATCAATGAAAAAGAACAAGACCCCTTTTCGTTCGGGATAAAATCACTCATCCTCTGTGAGCTAACGACACGGAACGTGACGCTGAGAACAATGAAAAAGAACAAGACCCCTTTTCGTTCGGGATAAAATCACTCGTCCTCTGTGAGAAAACGGCACGGAACGCGACGCTAATATCAATGAAAAAGAACAAGACCCCTTTCTTTTCGCTCGGGATAAAATCACTTGTTCTCTGTGAGCAAACGACACGGAACGTGACGCTGAGAACAATGAAAAAGAACAAGACCCCTTTTCGTTCGGGATAAAATCACTCGTCCTCTGTGAGAAAACGGCACGGAACGCGACGCTAATATCAATGAAAAAGAACAAGACCCCTTTCTTTTCGCTCGGGATAAAATCACTTGTTCTCTGTGAGCAAACGACACGGAACGTGACGCTGAGAACAATGAAAAAGAACAAGACCCCTTTTCGTTCGGGATAAAATCACTCGTCCTCTGTGAGAAAACGGCACGGAACGCGACGCTAATATCAATGAAAAAGAACAAGACCCCTTTCTTTTCGCTCGGGATAAAATCACTTGTTCTCTGTGAGCTAACGACACGGAACGTGACGCTGAGAACAATGAAAAAGAACAAGACCCCTTTTCGTTCGGGATAAAATCACTCGTCCTCTGTGAGAAAACGGCACGGAACGCGACGCTAATATCAATGAAAAAGAACAAGACCCCTTTCTTTTCGCTCGGGATAAAATCACTTGTTCTCTGTGAGAAAACGGCACGGAACGCGACGCTAATATCAATGAAAAAGAACAAGACCCCTTTTCGTTCGGGATAAAATCACTCGTCCTCTGTGAGAAAACGGCACGGAACGCGACGCTAATATCAATGAAAAAGAACAAGACCCCTTTCTTTTCGCTCGGGATAAAATCACTTGTTCTCTGTGAGCAAACGACACGGAACGTGACGCTGAGAACAATGAAAAAGAACAAGACCCCTTTTCGTTCGGGATAAAATCACTCGTCCTCTGTGAGAAAACGGCACGGAACGCGACGCTAATATCAATGAAAAAGAACAAGACCCCTTTTCGTTCGGGATAAAATCACTCGTCCTCTGTGAGAAAACGGCACGGAACGCGACGCTAATATCAATGAAAAAGAACAAGACCCCTTTCTTTTCGCTCGGGATAAAATCACTTGTTCTCTGTGAGCAAACGACACGGAACGTGACGCTGAGAACAATGAAAAAGAACAAGACCCCTTTTCGTTCAGGATAAAATCACTCGTCCTCTGTGAGAAAACGGCACGGAACGCGACGCTAATATCAATGAAAAAGAACAAGACCCCTTTTCGTTCGGGATAAAATCACTCGTCCTCTGTGAGAAAACGGCACGGAACGCGACGCTAATATCAATGAAAAAGAACAAGACCCCTTTCTTTTCGCTCGGGATAAAATCACTTGTTCTCTGTGAGAAAACGGCACGGAACGCGACGCTAATATCAATGAAAAAGAACAAGACCCCTTTTCGTTCGGGATAAAATCACTCGTCCTCTGTGAGAAAACGGCACGGAACGCGACGCTAATATCAATGAAAAAGAACAAGACCCCTTTCTTTTCGCTCGGGATAAAATCACTCGTCCTCTGTGAGAAAACGGCACGGAACGCGACGCTAATATCAATGAAAAAGAACAAGACCCTTTCTTTTCGCTCGGGATAAAATCACTTGTTCTCTGTGAGCAAACGACACGGAACGTGACGCTGAGAACAATGAAAAAGAACAAGACCCCTTTTCGTTCGGGATAAAATCACTCGTCCTCTGTGAGAAAACGGCACGGAACGCGACGCTAATATCAATGAAAAAGAACAAGACCCCTTTTCGTTCGGGATAAAATCACTCGTCCTCTGTGAGAAAACGGCACGGAACGCGACGCTAATATCAATGAAAAAGAACAAGACCCCTTTCTTTTCGCTCGGGATAAAATCACTTGTTCTCTGTGAGCAAACGACACGGAACGTGACGCTGAGAACAATGAAAAAGAACAAGACCCCTTTTCGTTCGGGGGAAAATCACTCGTACTCTGTGAGAAAACGGCACGGAACGCGACGCTAATATCAATGAAAAAGAACAAGACCCCTTTCTTTTCGCTCGGGATAAAATCACTTGTTCTCTGTGAGCAAACGACACGGAACGTGACGCTGAGAACAATGAAAAAGAACAAGACCCCTTTTCGTTCGGGATAAAATCACTCGTCCTCTGTGAGAAAACGGCACGGAACGCGACGCTAATATCAATGAAAAAGAACAAGACCCCTTTCTTTTCGCTCGGGATAAAATCACTTGTTCTCTGTGAGCAAACGACACGGAACGTGACGCTGAGAACAATGAAAAAGAACAAGACCCCTTTTCGTTCGGGATAAAATCACTCGTCCTCTGTGAGAAAACGGCACGGAACGCGACGCTAATATCAATGAAAAAGAACAAGACCCCTTTCTTTTCGCTCGGGATAAAATCACTTGTTCTCTGTGAGAAAACGGCACGGAACGCGACGCTAATATCAATGAAAAAGAACAAGACCCCTTTTCGTTCGGGATAAAATCACTCGTCCTCTGTGAGAAAACGGCACGGAACGCGACGCTAATATCAATGAAAAAGAACAAGACCCCTTTCTTTTCGCTCGGGATAAAATCACTTGTTCTCTGTGAGCAAACGACACGGAACGTGACGCTGAGAACAATGAAAAAGAACAAGACCCCTTTTCGTTCGGGATAAAATCACTCGTCCTCTGTGAGAAAACGGCACGGAACGCGACGCTAATATCAATGAAAAAGAACAAGACCCCTTTTCGTTCGGGATAAAATCACTCATCCTCTGTGAGAAAACGGCACGGAACGCGACGCTAATATCAATGAAAAAGAACAAGACCCCTTTTCGTTCGGGATAAAATCACTCATCCTCTGTGAGAAAACGGCACGGAACGCGACGCTAATATCAATGAAAAAGAACAAGACCCCTTTTCGTTCGGGATAAAATCACTCGTCCTCTGTGAGAAAACGGCATGGAACGCGACGCTAATATCAATGAAAAAGAACAAGACCCCTTTCTTTTCGCTCGGGATAAAATCACTTGTTCTCTGTGAGCTAACGACACGGAACGTGACGCTGAGAACAATGAAAAAGAACAAGACCCCTTTTCGTTCGGGATAAAATCACTCGTCCTCTGTGAGAAAACGGCACGGAACGCGACGCTAATATCAATGAAAAAGAACAAGACCCCTTTCTTTTCGCTCGGGATAAAATCACTTGTTCTCTGTGAGCAAACGACACGGAACGTGACGCTAAGAACAATGAAAAAGAACAAGACCCCTTTTCGTTCGGGATAAAATCACTTGTTCTCTGTGAGCAAACGACACGGAACGTGACGCTGAGAACAATGAAAAAGAACAAGACCCCTTTTCGTTCGGGATAAAATCACTCGTCCTCTGTGAGAAAATGGCACGGAACGCGACGCTTATATCAATGAAAAAGAACAAGACCCCTTTCTTTTCGCTCGGGATAAAATCACTTGTTCTCTGTGAGCAAACGACACGGAACGTGACGCTGAGAACAATGAAAAAGAACAAGACCCCTTTTCGTTCGGGATAAAATCACTCGTCCTCTGTGAGAAAACGGCACGGAACGCGACGCTAATATCAATGAAAAAGAACAAGACCCCTTTCTTTTCGCTCGGGATAAAATCACTTGTTCTCTGTGAGCAAACGACACGGAACGTGACGCTGAGAACAATGAAAAAGAACAAGACCCCTTTTCGTTCGGGATAAAATCACTCGTCCTCTGTGAGAAAACGGCACGGAACGCGACGCTAATATCAATGAAAAAGAACAAGACCCCTTTCTTTTCGCTCGGGATAAAATCACTTGTTCTCTGTGAGCAAACGACACGGAACGTGACGCTGAGAACAATGAAAAAGAACAAGACCCCTTTTCGTTCGGGATAAAATCACTCGTCCTCTGTGAGAAAACGGCACGGAACGCGACGCTAATATCAATGAAAAAGAACAAGACCCCTTTCTTTTCGCTCGGGATAAAATCACTTGTTCTCTGTGAGCAAACGACACGGAACGTGACGCTGAGAACAATGAAAAAGAACAAGACCCCTTTTCGTTCGGGATAAAATCACTCGTCCTCTGTGAGAAAACGGCACGGAACGCGACGCTAATATCAATGAAAAAGAACAAGACCCCTTTCTTTTCGCTCGGGATAAAATCACTTGTTCTCTGTGAGCAAACGACACGGAACGTGACGCTGAGAACAATGAAAAAGAACAAGACCCCTTTTCGTTCGGGATAAAATCACTCGTCCTCTGTGAGAAAACGGCACGGAACGCGACGCTAATATCAATGAAAAAGAACAAGACCCCTTTCTTTTCGCTCGGGATAAAATCACTTGTTCTCTGTGAGCAAACGACACGGAACGTGACGCTGAGAACAATGGAAAAGAACAAGACCCCTTTTCGTTCGGGATAAAATCACTCGTCCTCTGTGAGAAAACGGCACGGAACGCGACGCTAATATCAATGAAAAAGAACAAGACCCCTTTCTTTTCGCTCGGGATAAAATCACTTGTTCTCTGTGAGCAAACGACACGGAACGTGACGCTGAGAACAATGAAAAAGAACAAGACCCCTTTTCGTTCGGGATAAAATCACTCGTCCTCTGTGAGAAAACGGCACGGAACGCGACGCTAATATCAATGAAAAAGAACAAGACCCCTTTTCGTTCGGGATAAAATCACTCGTCCTCTGTGAGAAAACGGCACGGAACGCGACGCTAATATCAATGAAAAAGAACAAGACCCCTTTCTTTTCGCTCGGGATAAAATCACTTGTTCTCTGTGAGCAAACGACACGGAACGTGACGCTGAGAACAATGAAAAAGAACAAGACCCCTTTTCGTTCGGGATAAAATCACTCGTCCTCTGTGAGAAAACGGCACGGAACGCGACGCTAATATCAATGAAAAAGAACAAGACCCCTTTTCGTTCGGGATAAAATCACTCGTCCTCTGTGAGAAAACGGCACGGAACGCGACGCTAATATCAATGAAAAAGAACAAGACCCCTTTCTTTTCGCTCGGGATAAAATCACTTGTTCTCTGTGAGAAAACGGCACGGAACGCGACGCTAATATCAATGAAAAAGAACAAGACCCCTTTTCGTTCGGGATAAAATCACTCGTCCTCTGTGAGAAAACGGCACGGAACGCGACGCTAATATCAATGAAAAAGAACAAGACCCCTTTCTTTTCGCTCGGGATAAAATCACTCGTCCTCTGTGAGAAAACGGCACGGAACGCGACGCTAATATCAATGAAAAAGAACAAGACCCCTTTCTTTTCGCTCGGGATAAAATCACTTGTTCTCTGTGAGCAAACGACACGGAACGTGACGCTGAGAACAATGAATAAGAACAAGACCCCTTTTCGTTCGGGATAAAATCACTCGTCCTCTGTGAGAAAACGGCACGGAACGCGACGCTAATATCAATGAAAAAGAACAAGACCCCTTTTCGTTCGGGATAAAATCACTCGTCCTCTGTGAGAAAACGGCACGGAACGCGACGCTAATATCAATGAAAAAGAACAAGACCCCTTTCTTTTCGCTCGGGATAAAATCACTTGTTCTCTGTGAGCAAACGACACGGAACGTGACGCTGAGAACAATGAAAAAGAACAAGACCCCTTTTCGTTCGGGGGAAAATCACTCGTACTCTGTGAGAAAACGGCACGGAACGCGACGCTAATATCAATGAAAAAGAACAAGACCCCTTTCTTTTCGCTCGGGATAAAATCACTTGTTCTCTGTGAGCAAACGACACGGAACGTGACGCTGAGAACAATGAAAAAGAACAAGACCCCTTTTCGTTCGGGATAAAATCACTCGTCCTCTGTGAGAAAACGGCACGGAACGCGACGCTAATATCAATGAAAAAGAACAAGACCCCTTTCTTTTCGCTCGGGATAAAATCACTTGTTCTCTGTGAGCAAACGACACGGAACGTGACGCTGAGAACAATGAAAAAGAACAAGACCCCTTTTCGTTCGGGATAAAATCACTCGTCCTCTGTGAGAAAACGGCACGGAACGCGACGCTAATATCAATGAAAAAGAACAAGACCCCTTTCTTTTCGCTCGGGATAAAATCACTTGTTCTCTGAGCAAACGACACGGAACGTGACGCTGAGAACAATGAAAAAGAACAAGACCCCTTTTCGTTCGGGATAAAATCACTCGTCCTCTGTGAGAAAACGGCACGGAACGCGACGCTAATATCAATGAAAAAGAACAAGACCCCTTTCTTTTCGCTCGGGATAAAATCACTTGTTCTCTGTGAGCAAACGACACGGAACGTGACGCTGAGAACAATGAAAAAGAACAAGACCCCTTTTCGTTCGGGATAAAATCACTCGTCCTCTGTGAGAAAACGGCACGGAACGCGACGCTAATATCAATGAAAAAGAACAAGACCCCTTTCTTTTCGCTCGGGATCAAATCACTTGTTCTCTGTGAGCAAACGACACGGAACGTGACGCTGAGAACAATGAAAAAGAACAAGACCCCTTTTCGTTCGGGATAAAATCACTCGTCCTCTGTGAGAAAACGGCACGGAACGCGACGCTAATATCAATGAAAAAGAACAAGACCCCTTTCTTTTCGCTCGGGATAAAATCACTTGTTCTCTGTGAGCAAACGACACGGAACGTGACGCTGAGAACAATGAAAAAGAACAAGACCCCTTTTCGTTCGGGATAAAATCACTCGTCCTCTGTGAGAAAACGGCACGGAACGCGACGCTAATATCAATGAAAAAGAACAAGACCCCTTTTCGTTCGGGATAAAATCACTCGTCCTCTGTGAGAAAACGGCACGGAACGCGACGCTAATATCAATGAAAAAGAACAAGACCCCTTTTCGTTCGGGATAAAATCACTCGTCCTCTGTGAGAAAACGGCACGGAACGCGACGCTAATATCAATGAAAAAGAACAAGACCCCTTTCTTTTCGCTCGGGATAAAATCACTTGTTCTCTGTGAGCAAACGACACGGAACGTGACGCTGAGAACAATGAAAAAGAACAAGACCCCTTTTCGTTCGGGATAAAATCACTCGTCCTCTGTGAGAAAACGGCACGGAACGCGACGCTAATATCAATGAAAAAGAACAAGACCCCTTTTCGTTCGGGATAAAATCACTCGTCCTCTGTGAGAAAACGGCACGGAACGCGACGCTAATATCAATGAAAAAGAACAAGACCCCTTTCTTTTCGCTCGGGATAAAATCACTTGTTCTCTGTGAGCAAACGACACGGAACGTGACGCTGAGAACAATGAAAAAGAACAAGACCCCTTTTCGTTCGGGATAAAATCACTCGTCCTCTGTGAGAAAACGGCACGGAACGCGACGCTAATATCAATGAAAAAGAACAAGACCCCTTTCTTTTCGCTCGGGATAAAATCACTTGTTCTCTGTGAGCAAACGACACGGAACGTGACGCTGAGAACAATGAAAAAGAACAAGACCCCTTTTCGTTCGGGATAAAATCACTCGTCCTCTGTGAGAAAACGGCACGGAACGCGACGCTAATATCAATGAAAAAGAACAAGACCCCTTTCTTTTCGCTCGGGATAAAATCACTTGTTCTCTGTGAGCAAACGACACGGAACGTGACGCTGAGAACAATGAAAAAGAACAAGACCCCTTTTCGTTCGGGATAAAATCACTCGTCCTCTGTGAGAAAACGGCACGGAACGCGACGCTAATATCAATGAAAAAGAACAAGACCCCTTTCTTTTCGCTCGGGATAAAATCACTTGTTCTCTGTGAGCAAATGACACGGAACGTGACGCTGAGAACAATGAAAAAGAACAAGACCCCTTTTCGTTCGGGATAAAATCACTCGTCCTCTGTGAGAAAACGGCACGGAACGCGACGCTAATATCAATGAAAAAGAACAAGACCCCTTTCTTTTCACTCGGGATAAAATCACTTGTTCTCTGTGAGCAAACGACACGGAACGTGACGCTGAGAACAATGAAAAAGAACAAGACCCCTTTTCGTTCGGGATAAAATCACTCGTCCTCTGTGAGAAAACGGCACGGAACGCGACGCTAATATCAATGAAAAAGAACAAGACCCCTTTCTTTTCGCTCGGGATAAAATCACTTGTTCTCTGTGAGCAAACGACACGGAACGTGACGCTGAGAACAATGAAAAAGAACAAGACCCCTTTTCGTTCGGGATAAAATCACTCGTCCTCTGTGAGAAAACGGCACGGAACGCGACGCTAATATCAATGAAAAAGAACAAGACCCCTTTCTTTTCGCTCGGGATAAAATCACTTGTTCTCTGTGAGCAAACGACACGGAACGTGACGCTGAGAACAATGAAAAAGAACAAGACCCCTTTTCGTTCAGGATAAAATCACTCGTCCTCTGTGAGAAAACGGCACGGAACGCAACGCTAATATCAATGAAAAAGAACAAGACCCCTTTCTTTTCGCTCGGGATAAAATCACTCGTCCTCTGTGAGAAAACGGCACGGAACGCGACGCTAATATCAATGAAAAAGAACAAGACCCCTTTCTTTTCGCTCGGGATAAAATCACTTGTTCTCTGTGAGCAAACGACACGGAACGTGACGCTGAGAACAATGAAAAAGAACAAGACCCCTTTTCGTTCGGGATAAAATCACTCGTCCTCTGTGAGAAAACGGCACGGAACGCGACGCTAATATCAATGAAAAAGAACAAGACCCCTTTTCGTTCGGGATAAAATCACTCGTCCTCTGTGAGAAAACGGCACGGAACGCGACGCTAATATCAATGAAAAAGAACAAGACCCCTTTCTTTTCGCTCGGGATAAAATCACTTGTTCTCTGTGAGCAAACGACACGGAACGTGACGCTGAGAACAATGAAAAAGAACAAGACCCCTTTTCGTTCGGGATAAAATCACTCGTCCTCTGTGAGAAAACGGCACGGAACGCGACGCTAATATCAATGAAAAAGAACAAGACCCCTTTCTTTTCGCTCGGGATAAAATCACTTGTTCTCTGTGAGCAAACGACACGGAACGTGACGCTGAGAACAATGAAAAAGAACAAGACCCCTTTTCGTTCGGGATAAAATCACTCGTCCTCTGTGAGAAAACGGCACGGAACGCGACGCTAATATCAATGAAAAAGAACAAGACCCCTTTCTTTTCGCTCGGGATAAAATCACTTGTTCTCTGTGAGCAAACGACACGGAACGTGACGCTGAGAACAATGAAAAAGAACAAGACCCCTTTTCGTTCGGGATAAAATCACTCGTCCTCTGTGAGAAAACGGCACGGAACGCGACGCTAATATCAATGAAAAAGAACAAGACCCCCTTCTTTTCGCTCGGGATAAAATCACTTGTTCTCTGTGAGCAAATGACACGGAACGTGACGCTGAGAACAATGAAAAAGAACAAGACCCCTTTTCGTTCGGGATAAAATCACTCGTCCTCTGTGAGAAAACGGCACGGAACGCGACGCTAATATCAATGAAAAAGAACAAGACCCCTTTCTTTTCACTCGGGATAAAATCACTTGTTCTCTGTGAGCAAACGACACGGAACGTGACGCTGAGAACAATGAAAAAGAACAAGACCCCTTTTCGTTCGGGATAAAATCACTCGTCCTCTGTGAGAAAACGGCACGGAACGCGACGCTAATATCAATGAAAAAGAACAAGACCCCTTTCTTTTCGCTCGGGATAAAATCACTTGTTCTCTGTGAGCAAACGACACGGAACGTGACGCTGAGAACAATGAAAAAGAACAAGACCCCTTTTCGTTCGGGATAAAATCACTCGTCCTCTGTGAGAAAACGGCACGGAACGCGACGCTAATATCAATGAAAAAGAACAAGACCCCTTTCTTTTCGCTCGGGATAAAATCACTTGTTCTCTGTGAGCAAACGACACGGAACGTGACGCTGAGAACAATGAAAAAGAACAAGACCCCTTTTCGTTCAGGATAAAATCACTCGTCCTCTGTGAGAAAACGGCACGGAACGCAACGCTAATATCAATGAAAAAGAACAAGACCCCTTTCTTTTCGCTCGGGATAAAATCACTTGTTCTCTGTGAGCAAACGACACGGAACGTGACGCTGAGAACAATGAAAAAGAACAAGACCCCTTTTCGTTCAGGATAAAATCACTCGTCCTCTGTGAGAAAACGGCACGGAACGCGACGCTAATATCAATGAAAAAGAACAAGACCCCTTTCTTTTCGCTCGGGATAAAATCACTTGTTCTCTGTGAGCAAACGACACGGAACGTGACGCTGAGAACAATGAAAAAGAACAAGACCCCTTTTCGTTCGGGATAAAATCACTCGTCCTCTGTGAGAAAACGGCACGGAACGCGACGCTAATATCAATGAAAAAGAACAAGACCCCTTTTCGTTCGGGATAAAATCACTCGTCCTCTGTGAGAAAACGGCACGGAACGCGACGCTAATATCAATGAAAAAGAACAAGACCCCTTTCTTTTCGCTCGGGATAAAATCACTTGTTCTCTGTGAGCAAACGACACGGAACGTGACGCTGAGAACAATGAAAAAGAACAAGACCCCTTTTCGTTCGGGATAAAATCACTCGTCCTCTGTGAGAAAACGGCACGGAACGCGACGCTAATATCAATGAAAAAGAACAAGACCCCTTTTCGTTCGGGATAAAATCACTCGTCCTCTGTGAGAAAACGGCACGGAACGCGACGCTAATATCAATGAAAAAGAACAAGACCCCTTTCTTTTCGCTCGGGATAAAATCACTTGTTCTCTGTGAGCAAACGACACGGAACGTGACGCTGAGAACAATGAAAAAGAACAAGACCCCTTTTCGTTCGGGATAAAATCACTCGTCCTCTGTGAGAAAACGGCACGGAACGCGACGCTAATATCAATGAAAAAGAACAAGACCCCTTTCTTTTCGCTCGGGATAAAATCACTTGTTCTCTGTGAGCAAACGACACGGAACGTGACGCTGAGAACAATGAAAAAGAACAAGACCCCTTTTCGTTCGGGATAAAATCACTCGTCCTCTGTGAGAAAACGGCACGGAACGCGACGCTAATATCAATGAAAAAGAACAAGACCCCTTTCTTTTCGCTCGGGATTAAATCACTTGTTCTCTGTGAGCAAACGACACGGAACGTGACGCTGAGAACAATGAAAAAGAACAAGACCCCTTTTCGTTCGGGATAAAATCACTCGTCCTCTGTGAGAAAACGGCACGGAACGCGACGCTAATATCAATGAAAAAGAACAAGACCCCTTTCTTTTCGCTCGGGATAAAATCACTTGTTCTCTGTGAGCAAACGACACGGAACGTGACGCTGAGAACAATGAAAAAGAACAAGACCCCTTTTCGTTCGGGATAAAATCACTCGTCCTCTGTGAGAAAACGGCACGGAACGCGACGCTAATATCAATGAAAAAGAACAAGACCCCTTTCTTTTCGCTCGGGATAAAATCACTTGTTCTCTGTGAGCAAACGACACGGAACGTGACGCTGAGAACAATGAAAAAGAACAAGACCCCTTTTCGTTCGGGATAAAATCACTCGTCCTCTGTGAGAAAACGGCACGGAACGCGACGCTAATATCAATGAAAAAGAACAAGACCCCTTTTCGTTCGGGATAAAATCGCTCGTCCTCTGTGAGAAAACGGCACGGAACGCGACGCTAATATCAATGAAAAAGAACAAGACCCCTTTCTTTTCGCTCGGGATAAAATCACTTGTTCTCTGTGAGCAAACGACACGGAACGTGACGCTGAGAACAATGAAAAAGAACAAGACCCCTTTTCGTTCGGGATAAAATCACTCGTCCTCTGTGAGAAAACGGCACGGAACGCGACGCTAATATCAATGAAAAAGAACAAGACCCCTTTTCGTTCGGGATAAAATCACTCGTCCTCTGTGAGAAAACGGCACGGAACGCGACGCTAATATCAATGAAAAAGAACAAGACCCCTTTCTTTTCGCTCGGGATAAAATCACTTGTTCTCTGTGAGAAAACGGCACGGAACGCGACGCTAATATCAATGAAAAAGAACAAGACCCCTTTTCGTTCGGGATAAAATCACTCGTCCTCTGTGAGAAAACGGCACGGAACGCGACGCTAATATCAATGAAAAAGAACAAGACCCCTTTCTTTTCGCTCGGGATAAAATCACTTGTTCTCTGTGAGCAAACGACACGGAACGTGACGCTGAGAACAATGAAAAAGAACAAGACCCCTTTTCGTTCGGGATAAAATCACTCGTCCTCTGTGAGAAAACGGCACGGAACGCGACGCTAATATCAATGAAAAAGAACAAGACCCCTTTTCGTTCGGGATAAAATCACTCGTCCTCTGTGAGAAAACGGCACGGAACGCGACGCTAATATCAATGAAAAAGAACAAGACCCCTTTCTTTTCGCTCGGGATAAAATCACTTGTTCTCTGTGAGCAAACGACACGGAACGTGACGCTGAGAACAATGAAAAAGAACAAGACCCCTTTTCGTTCGGGATAAAATCACTCGTCCTCTGTGAGAAAACGGCACGGAACGCGACGCTAATATCAATGAAAAAGAACAAGACCCCTTTCTTTTCGCTCGGGATAAAATCACTTGTTCTCTGTGAGCAAACGACACGGAACGTGACGCTGAGAACAATGAAAAAGAACAAGACCCCTTTGCGTTCGGGATAAAATCACTCGTCCTCTGTGAGAAAACGGCACGGAACGCGACGCTAATATCAATGAAAAAGAACAAGACCCCTTTTTGTTCGGGATAAAATCACTCGTCCTCTGTGAGAAAACGGCACGGAACGCGACGCTAATATCAATGAAAAAGAACAAGACCCCTTTCTTTTCGCTCGGGATAAAATCACTTGTTCTCTGTGAGCAAACGACACGGAACGTGACGCTGAGAACAATGAAAAAGAACAAGACCCCTTTTCGTTCGGGATAAAATCACTCGTCCTCTGTGAGAAAACGGCACGGAACGCGACGCTAATATCAATGAAAAAGAACAAGACCCCTTTTCGTTCGGGATAAAATCACTCGTCCTCTGTGAGAAAACGGCACGGATTGCGACGCTAATATCAATGAAAAAGAACAAGACCCCTTTCTTTTCGCTCGGGATAAAATCACTTGTTCTCTGTGAGAAAACGGCACGGAACGCGACGCTAATATCAATGAAAAAGAACAAGACCCCTTTTCGTTCGGGATAAAATCACTCGTCCTCTGTGAGAAAACGGCACGGAACGCGACGCTAATATCAATGAAAAAGAACAAGACCCCTTTCTTTTCGCTCGGGATAAAATCACTTGTTCTCTGTGAGCAAACGACACGGAACGTGACGCTGAGAACAATGAAAAAGAACAAGACCCCTTTTCGTTCGGGATAAAATCACTCGTCCTCTGTGAGAAAACGGCACGGAACGCGACGCTAATATCAATAAAAAAGAACAAGACCCCTTTCTTTTCGCTCGGGATAAAATCACTTGTTCTCTGTGAGCAAACGACACGGAACGTGACGCTGAGAACAATGAAAAAGAACAAGACCCCTTTTCGTTCGGGATAAAATCACTCGTCCTCTGTGAGAAAACGGCACGGAACGCGACGCTAATATCAATGAAAAAGAACAAGACCCCTTTCTTTTCGCTCGGGATAAAATCACTCGTTCTCTGTGAGCAAACGACACGGAACGTGACGCTGAGAACAATGAAAAAGAACAAGACCAATTTTCGTTCGGGATAAAATCACTCGTCCTCTGTGAGAAAACGGCACGGAACGCGACGCTAATATCAATGAAAAAGAAGAAGACCCCTTTTCGTTCGGGATAAAATCACTCGTCCTCTGTGAGAAAACGGCACGGAACGCGACGCTAATATCAATGAAAAAGAACAAGACCCCTTTCTTTTCGCTCGGGATAAAATCACTTGTTCTCTGTGAGCAAACGACACGGAACGTGACGCTGAGAACAATGAAAAAGAACAAGACCCCTTTTCGTTCGGGATAAAATCACTCGTCCTCTGTGAGAAAACGGCACGGAACGCGACGCTAATATCAATGAAAAAGAACAAGACCCCTTTTCGTTCGGGATAAAATCACTCGTCCTCTGTGAGAAAACGGCACGGAACGCGACGCTAATATCAATGAAAAAGAACAAGACCCCTTTCTTTTCGCTCGGGATAAAATCACTCGTTCTCTGGGAGCAAACGACACGGAACGTGACGCTGAGAACAATGAAAAAGAACAAGACCCCTTTTCGTTCGGGATAAAATCACTCGTCCTCTGTGAGAAAACGGCACGGAACGCGACGCTAATATCAATGAAAAAGCACAAGACCCCTTTTCGTTCGGGATAAAATCACTCGTCCTCTGTGAGAAAACGGCACGGAACGCGACGCTAATATCAATGAAAAAGAACAAGACCCCTTTCTTTTCGCTCGGGATAAAATCACTTGTTCTCTGTGAGCAAATGACACGGAACGTGACGCTGAGAACAATGAAAAAGAACAAGACCCCTTTTCGTTCGGGATAAAATCACTCGTCCTCTGTGAGAAAACGGCACGGAACGCGACGCTAATATCAATGAAAAAGAACAAGACCCCTTTCTTTTCGCTCGGGATAAAATCACTTGTTCTCTGTGAGCAAACGACACGGAACGTGACGCTGAGAACAATGAAAAAGAACAAGACCCCTTTTCGTTCGGGATAAAATCACTCGTCCTCTGTGAGAAAACGGCACGGAACGCGACGCTAATATCAATGAAAAAGAACAAGACCCCTTTTCGTTCGGGATAAAATCACTCGTCCTCTGTGAGAAAACGGCACGGAACGCGACGCTAATATCAATGAAAAAGAACAAGACCCCTTTCTTTTCGCTCGGGATAAAATCACTTGTTCTCTGTGAGAAAACGGCACGGAACGCGACGCTAATATCAATGGAAAAGAACAAGACCCCTTTTCGTTCGGGATAAAATCACTCGTCCTCTGTGAGAAAACGGCACGGAACGCGACGCTAATATCAATGAAAAAGAACAAGACCCCTTTCTTTTCGCTCGGGATAAAATCACTTGTTCTCTGTGAGCAAACGACACGGAACGTGACGCTGAGAACAATGAAAAAGAACAAGACCCCTTTTCGTTCAGGATAAAATCACTCGTCCTCTGTGAGAAAACGGCACGGAACGCAACGCTAATATCAATGAAAAAGAACAAGACCCCTTTCTTTTCGCTCGGGATAAAATCACTTGTTCTCTGTGAGCAAACGACACGGAACGTGACGCTGAGAACAATGAAAAAGAACAAGACCCCTTTTCGTTCGGGATAAAATCACTCGTCCTCTGTGAGAAAACGGCACGGAACGCGACGCTAATATCAATGAAAAAGAACAAGACCCCTTTTCGTTCGGGATAAAATCACTCGTCCTCTGTGAGAAAACGGCACGGAACGCGACGCTAATATCAATGAAAAAGAACAAGACCCCTTTCTTTTCGCTCGGGATAAAATCACTTGTTCTCTGTGAGCAAACGACACGGAACGTGACGCTGAGAACAATGAAAAAGAACAAGACCCCTTTTCGTTCGGGATAAAATCACTCGTCCTCTGTGAGAAAACGGCACGGAACGCGACGCTAATATCAATGAAAAAGAACAAGACCCCTTTCTTTTCGCTCGGGATTAAATCACTTGTTCTCTGTGAGCAAACGACACGGAACGTGACGCTGAGAACAATGAAAAAGAACAAGACCCCTTTTCGTTCGGGATAAAATCACTCGTTTTCTGTGAGCAAACGGCACGGAACGCGACGCTAATATCAATGAAAAAGAACAAGACCCCTTTCTTTTCGCTCGGGATAAAATCACTTGTTCTCTGTGAGCAAACGACACGGAACGTGACGCTGAGAACAATGAAAAAGAACAAGACCCCTTTTCGTTCGGGATAAAATCACTCGTCCTCTGTGAGAAAACGGCACGGAACGCGACGCTAATATCAATGAAAAAGAACAAGACCCCTTTCTTTTCGCTCGGGATAAAATCACTTGTTCTCTGTGAGCAAACAACACGGAACGTGACGCTGAGAACAATGAAAAAGAACAAGACCCCTTTTCGTTCGGGATAAAATCACTCGTCCTCTGTGAGAAAACGGCACGGAACGCGACGCTAATATCAATGAAAAAGAACAAGACCCCTTTTCGTTCGGGATAAAATCACTCGTCCTCTGTGAGAAAACGGCACGGAACGCGACGCTAATATCAATGAAAAAGAACAAGACCCCTTTCTTTTCGCTCGGGATAAAATCACTTGTTCTCTGTGAGCAAACGACACGGAACGTGACGCTGAGAACAATGAAAAAGAACAAGACCCCTTTTCGTTCGGGATAAAATCACTCGTCCTCTGTGAGAAAACGGCACGGAACGCGACGCTAATATCAATGAAAAAGAACAAGACCCCTTTTCGTTCGGGATAAAATCACTCGTCCTCTGTGAGAAAACGGCACGGAACGCGACGCTAATATCAATGAAAAAGAACAAGACCCCTTTCTTTTCGCTCGGGATAAAATCACTTGTTCTCTGTGAGAAAACGGCACGGAACGCGACGCTAATATCAATGAAAAAGAACAAGACCCCTTTTCGTTCGGGATAAAATCACTCGTCCTCTGTGAGAAAACGGCACGGAACGCGACGCTAATATCAATGAAAAAGAACAAGACCCCTTTCTTTTCGCTCGGGATAAAATCACTTGTTCTCTGTGAGCAAACGACACGGAACGTGACGCTGAGAACAATGAAAAAGAACAAGACCCCTTTTCGTTCGGGATAAAATCACTCGTCCTCTGTGAGAAAACGGCACGGAACGCGACGCTAATATCAATGAAAAAGAACAAGACCCCTTTCTTTTCGCTCGGGATAAAATCACTTGTTCTCTGTGAGCAAACGACACGGAACGTGACGCTGAGAACAATGAAAAAGAACAAGACCCCTTTTCGTTCGGGATAAAATCATTCGTCCTCTGTGAGAAAACGGCACGGAACGCAACGCTAATATCAATGAAAAAGAACAAGACCCCTTTTCGTTCGGGATAAAATCACTCGTCCTCTGTGAGAAAACGGCACGGAACGCGACGCTAATATCAATGAAAAAGAACAAGACCCCTTTCTTTTCGCTCGGGATAAAATCACTTGTTCTCTGTGAGCAAACGACACGGAACGTGACGCTGAGAACAATGAAAAAGAACAAGACCCCTTTTCGTTCGGGATAAAATCACTCGTCCTCTGTGAGAAAACGGCACGGAACGCGACGCTAATATCAATGAAAAAGAACAAGACCCCTTTCTTTTCGCTCGGGATAAAATCACTTGTTCTCTGTGAGCAAACGACACGGAACGTGACGCTGAGAACAATGAAAAAGAACAAGACCCCTTTGCGTTCGGGATAAAATCACTCGTCCTCTGTGAGAAAACGGCACGGAACGCGACGCTAATATCAATGAAAAAGAACAAGACCCCTTTTCGTTCGGGATAAAATCACTCGTCCTCTGTGAGAAAACGGCACGGAACGCGACGCTAATATCAATGAAAAAGAACAAGACCCCTTTCTTTTCGCTCGGGATAAAATCACTTGTTCTCTGTGAGCAAACGACACGGAACGTGACGCTGAGAACAATGAAAAAGAACAAGACCCCTTTTCGTTCGGGATAAAATCACTCGTCCTCTGTGAGAAAACGGCACGGAACGCGACGCTAATATCAATGAAAAAGAACAAGACCCCTTTTCGTTCGGGATAAAATCACTCGTCCTCTGTGAGAAAACGGCACGGAACGCGACGCTAATATCAATGAAAAAGAACAAGACCCCTTTCTTTTCGCTCGGTATAAAATCACTTGTTCTCTGTGAGAAAACGGCACGGAACGCGACGCTAATATCAATGAAAAAGAACAAGACCCCTTTTCGTTCGGGATAAAATCACTCGTCCCCTGTGAGAAAACGGCACGGAACGCGACGCTAATATCAATGAAAAAGAACAAGACCCCTTTCTTTTCGCTCGGGATAAAATCACTTGTTCTCTGTGAGCAAACGACACGGAACGTGACGCTGAGAACAATGAAAAAGAACAAGACCCCTTTTCGTTCGGGATAAAATCACTCGTCCTCTGTGAGAAAACGGCACGGAACGCGACGCTAATATCAATAAAAAAGAACAAGACCCCTTTCTTTTCGCTCGGGATAAAATCACTTGTTCTCTGTGAGCAAACGACACGGAACGTGACGCTGAGAACAATGAAAAAGAACAAGACCCCTTTTCGTTCGGGATAAAATCACTCGTCCTCTGTGAGAAAACGGCACGGAACGCGACGCTAATATCAATGAAAAAGAACAAGACCCCTTTTCGTTCGGGATAAAATCACTCGTCCTCTGTGAGAAAACGGCACGGAACGCGACGCTAATATCAATGAAAAAGAACAAGACCCCTTTCTTTTCGCTCGGGATAAAATCACTCGTTCTCTGTGAGCAAACGACACGGAACGTGACGCTGAGAACAATGAAAAAGAACAAGACCAATTTTCGTTCGGGATAAAATCACTCGTCCTCTGTGAGAAAACGGCACGGAACGCGACGCTAATATCAATGAAAAAGAAGAAGACCCCTTTTCGTTCGGGATAAAATCACTCGTCCTCTGTGAGAAAACGGCACGGAACGCGACGCTAATATCAATGAAAAAGAACAAGACCCCTTTCTTTTCGCTCGGGATAAAATCACTTGTTCTCTGTGAGCAAACGACACGGAACGTGACGCTGAGAACAATGAAAAAGAACAAGACCCCTTTTCGTTCGGGATAAAATCACTCGTCCTCTGTGAGAAAACGGCACGGAACGCGACGCTAATATCAATGAAAAAGAACAAGACCCCTTTTCGTTCGGGATAAAATCACTCGTCCTCTGTGAGAAAACGGCACGGAACGCGACGATAATATCAATGAAAAAGAACAAGACCCCTTTCTTTTCGCTCGGGATAAAATCACTCGTTCTCTGGGAGCAAACGACACGGAACGTGACGCTGAGAACAATGAAAAAGAACAAGACCCCTTTTCGTTCGGGATAAAATCACTCGTCCTCTGTGAGAAAACGGCACGGAACGCGACGCTAATATCAATGAAAAAGCACAAGACCCCTTTTCGTTCGGGATAAAATCACTCGTCCTCTGTGAGAAAACGGCACGGAACGCGACGCTAATATCAATGAAAAAGAACAAGACCCCTTTCTTTTCGCTCGGGATAAAATCACTTGTTCTCTGTGAGCAAATGACACGGAACGTGACGCTGAGAACAATGAAAAAGAACAAGACCCCTTTTCGTTCGGGATAAAATCACTCGTCCTCTGTGAGAAAACGGCACGGAACGCGACGCTAATATCAATGAAAAAGAACAAGACCCCTTTCTTTTCGCTCGGGATAAAATCACTTGTTCTCTGTGAGCAAACGACACGGAACGTGACGCTGAGAACAATGAAAAAGAACAAGACCACTTTTCGTTCGGGATAAAATCACTCGTCCTCTGTGAGAAAACGGCACGGAACGCGACGCTAATATCAATGAAAAAGAACAAGACCCCTTTCTTTTCGCTCGGGATAAAATCACTTGTTCTCTGTGAGAAAACGGCACGGAACGCGACGCTAATATCAATGAAAAAGAACAAGACCCCTTTTCGTTCGGGATAAAATCACTCGTCCTCTGTGAGAAAACGGCACGGAACGCGACGCTAATATCAATGAAAAAGAACAAGACCCCTTTCTTTTCGCTCGGGATAAAATCACTTGTTCTCTGTGAGCAAACGACACGGAACGTGACGCTGAGAACAATGAAAAAGAACAAGACCCCTTTTCGTTCGGGATAAAATCACTCGTCCTCTGTGAGAAAACGGCACGGAACGCGACGCTTATATCAATAAAAAAGAACAAGACCCCTTTCTTTTCGCTCGGGATAAAATCACTTGTTCTCTGTGAGCAAACGACACGGAACGTGACGCTGAGAACAATGAAAAAGAACAAGACCCCTTTTCGTTCGGGATAAAATCACTCGTCCTCTGTGAGAAAACGGCACGGAACGCGACGCTAATATCAATGAAAAAGAACAAGACCCCTTTTCGTTCGGGATAAAATCACTCGTCCTCTGTGAGAAAACGGCACGGAACGCGACGCTAATATCAATGAAAAAGAACAAGACCCCTTTCTTTTCGCTCGGGATAAAATCACTCGTTCTCTGTGAGCAAACGACACGGAACGTGACGCTGAGAACAATGAAAAAGAACAAGACCAATTTTCGTTCGGGATAAAATCACTCGTCCTCTGTGAGAAAACGGCACGGAACGCGACGCTAATATCAATGAAAAAGAAGAAGACCCCTTTTCGTTCGGGATAAAATCACTCGTCCTCTGTGAGAAAACGGCACGGAACGCGACGCTAATATCAATGAAAAAGAACAAGACCCCTTTCTTTTCGCTCGGGATAAAATCACTTGTTCTCTGTGAGCAAACGACACGGAACGTGACGCTGAGAACAATGAAAAAGAACAAGACCCCTTTTCGTTCGGGATAAAATCACTCGTCCTCTGTGAGAAAACGGCACGGAACGCGACGCTAATATCAATGAAAAAGAACAAGACCCCTTTTCGTTCGGGATAAAATCACTCGTCCTCTGTGAGAAAACGGCACGGAACGCGACGCTAATATCAATGAAAAAGAACAAGACCCCTTTTCGTTCGGGATAAAATCACTCGTCCTCTGTGAGAAAACGGCACGGAACGCGACGCTAATATCAATGAAAAAGAACAAGACCCCTTTCTTTTCGCTCGGGATAAAATCACTTGTTCTCTGTGAGCAAATGACACGGAACGTGACGCTGAGAACAATGAAAAAGAACAAGACCCCTTTTCGTTCGGGATAAAATCACTCGTCCTCTGTGAGAAAACGGCACGGAACGCGACGCTAATATCAATGAAAAAGAACAAGACCCCTTTCTTTTCGCTCGGGATAAAATCACTTGTTCTCTGTGAGCAAATGACACGGAACGTGACGCTGAGAACAATGAAAAAGAACAAGACCCCTTTTCGTTCGGGATAAAATCACTCGTCCTCTGTGAGAAAACGGCACGGAACGCGACGCAGATATCAATGAAAAAGAACAAGACCCCTTTCTTTTCGCTCGGGATAAAATCACTTGTTCTCTGTGAGCAAACGACACGGAACGTGACGCTGAGAACAATGAAAAAGAACAAGACCCCTTTTCGTTCGGGATAAAATCACTCGTCCTCTGTGAGAAAACGGCACGGAACGCGACGCTAATATCAATGAAAAAGAACAAGACCCCTTTCTTTTCGCTCGGGATAAAATCACTTGTTCTCTGTGAGCAAACGACACGGAACGTGACGCTGAGAACAATGAAAAAGAACAAGACCCCTTTTCGTTCGGGATAAAATCACTCGTCCTCTGTGAGAAAACGGCACGGAACGCGACGCTAATATCAATGAAAAAGAACAAGACCCCTTTCTTTTCGCTCGGGATAAAATCACTTGTTCTCTGTGAGCAAACGACACGGAACGTGACGCTGAGAACAATGAAAAAGAACAAGACCCCTTTTCGTTCGGGATAAAATCACTCGTCCTCTGTGAGAAAACGGCACGGAACGCGACGCTAATATCAATGAAAAAGAACAAGACCCCTTTCTTTTCGCTCGGGATAAAATCACTTGTTCTCTGTGAGCAAACGACACGGAACGTGACGCTGAGAACAATGAAAAAGAACAAGACCCCTTTTCGTTCGGGATAAAATCACTCGTCCTCTGTGAGAAAACGGCACGGAACGCGACGCTAATATCAATGAAAAAGAACAAGACCCCTTTCTTTTCGCTCGGGATAAAATCACTTGTTCTCTGTGAGCAAACGACACGGAACGTGACGCTAATATCAATGAAAAAGAACAAGAACCCTTTCTTTTCGCTCGGGATAAAATCACTTGTTCTCTGTGAGCAAACGACACGGAACGTGACGCTGAGAACAATGAAAAAGAACAAGACCCCTTTTCGTTCGGGATAAAATCACTCGTCCTCTGTGAGAAAACGGCACGGAACGCGACGCTAATATCAATGAAAAAGCACAAGACCCCTTTTCGTTCGGGATAAAATCACTCGTCCTCTGTGAGCAAATGACACGGAACGTGACGCTGAGAACAATGAAAAAGAACAAGACCCCTTTTCGTTCGGGATAAAATCACTCGTCCTCTGTGAGAAAACGGCACGGAACGCGACGCTAATATCAATGAAAAAGAACAAGACCCCTTTCTTTTCGCTCGGGATAAAATCACTTGTTCTCTGTGAGCAAACGACACGGAACGTGACGCTAATATCAATGAAAAAGAACAAGAACCCTTTCTTTTCGCTCGGGATAAAATCACTTGTTCTCTGTGAGCAAACGACACGGAACGTGACGCTGAGAACAATGAAAAAGAACAAGACCCCTTTTCGTTCGGGATAAAATCACTCGTCCTCTGTGAGAAAACGGCACGGAACGCGACGCTAATATCAATGAAAAAGAACAAGACCCCTTTCTTTTCGCTCGGGATAAAATCACTTGTTCTCTGTGAGCAAATGACACGGAACGTGACGCTGAGAACAATGAAAAAGAACAAGACCCCTTTTCGTTCGGGATAAAATCACTCGTCCTCTGTGAGAAAACGGCACGGAACGCGACGCTAATATCAATGAAAAAGAACAAGACCCCTTTCTTTTCGCTCGGGATAAAATCACTTGTTCTCTGTGAGCAAATGACACGGAACGTGACGCTGAGAACAATGAAAAAGAACAAGACCCCTTTTCGTTCGGGATAAAATCACTCGTCCTCTGTGAGAAAACGGCACGGAACGCGACGCAGATA
The DNA here is from genome assembly GCF_980474605.1 of Leiobunum rupestre. Lineage (NCBI taxonomy): Eukaryota > Metazoa > Arthropoda > Arachnida > Opiliones > Sclerosomatidae > Leiobunum > Leiobunum rupestre. The sequence goes on along the minus strand of NC_143387.1, from coordinate 28,030,213 downwards.
TCAATGAAAAAGAACAAGACCCCTTTCTTTTCGCTCGGGATAAAATCACTTGTTCTCTGTGAGCAAACGACACGGAACGTGACGCTGAGAACAATGAAAAAGAACAAGACCCCTTTTCGTTCGGGATAAAATCACTCGTCCTCTGTGAGAAAACGGCACGGAACGCGACGCTAATATCAATGAAAAAGAACAAGACCCCTTTCTTTTCGCTCGGGATAAAATCACTTGTTCTCTGTGAGCAAACGACACGGAACGTGACGCTGAGAACAATGAAAAAGAACAAGACCCCTTTTCGTTCGGGATAAAATCACTCGTCCTCTGTGAGAAAACGGCACGGAACGCGACGCTAATATCAATGAAAAAGAACAAGACCCCTTTCTTTTCGCTCGGGATAAAATCACTTGTTCTCTGTGAGCAAACGACACGGAACGTGACGCTGAGAACAATGAAAAAGAACAAGACCCCTTTTCGTTCGGGATAAAATCACTCGTCCTCTGTGAGAAAACGGCACGGAACGCGACGCTAATATCAATGAAAAAGAACAAGACCCCTTTCTTTTCGCTCGGGATAAAATCACTTGTTCTCTGTGAGCAAACGACACGGAACGTGACGCTGAGAACAATGAAAAAGAACAAGACCCCTTTTCGTTCGGGATAAAATCACTCGTCCTCTGTGAGAAAACGGCACGGAACGCGACGCTAATATCAATGAAAAAGAACAAGACCCCTTTCTTTTCGCTCGGGATAAAATCACTTGTTCTCTGTGAGCAAACGACACGGAACGTGACGCTGAGAACAATGAAAAAGAACAAGACCCCTTTTCGTTCGGGATAAAATCACTCGTCCTCTGTGAGAAAACGGCACGGAACGCGACGCTAATATCAATGAAAAAGAACAAGAACCCTTTCTTTTCGCTCGGGATAAAATCACTTGTTCTCTGTGAGCAAACGACACGGAACGTGACGCTGAGAACAATGAAAAAGAACAAGACCCCTTTTCGTTCGGGATAAAATCACTCGTCCTCTGTGAGAAAACGGCACGGAACGCGACGCTAATATCAATGAAAAAGAACAAGACCCCTTTCTTTTCGCTCGGGATAAAATCACTTGTTCTCTGTGAGCAAACGACACGGAACGTGACGCTGAGAACAATGAAAAAGAACAAGACCCCTTTTCGTTCGGGATAAAATCACTTGTTCTCTGTGAGCAAACGACACGGAACGTGACGCTGAGAACAATGAAAAAGAACAAGAACCCTTATCGGTCGGGATAAAATCACTCGTCCTCTGTGAGCATCTGCCATTGAACTCTGCGCTGAGAACGATGACAACGAACAAGATCCGCTTTCGTTCGGGATGAACTTCGTTCTCTCCGCCGTGAGCAGCTGCCGGAGAACGCGGCACGTTCTTGCTTAGAGGGAGTTTGCTCTCTGTGGGCGGAGAGAATTTTGCCCGAGCTGTATGTCTCTCGCTCAGAGTGAGCACGCTCACGTATGGGTTGTCCAGACCAAATCTTGTGAACTTTCAACTGATTTGTGTGTCTCTCTCTGATAGAGCGGACGATACTATATTTTCTTTCGCTTTTTTTGTGAATAATCGTGCGAAAAACAGGTCATTTGTTTCTTATTCAATGAGCGCGAATACTGGTTTTTAAGCTTTTATGTGTTTTGCCCACCACTGTAAAATTATTTCTTAGTATTTTTATTCTAGAATTAGCAATGTGGTGGGCAAGTTTTCCTGTGCGATGAATGTGGTAGTGACTTTCGTTACGCATCTAGCCTAAGTCGTCGTTAACTCCGGTAAGTTAACGATTTTGATTTAAAGGTTTTTCTTGATAGCGTGATAAAATATTTATTTTGTGGGGGTTTTAGATATAATTGCATTAACTGCAATATATCATTCAACACGAAAATCGAGTTTAACAAACATAGTGACGAGGCTCACTGGAAACCATTACCCTATTCCATCAGATGATGAATTTAATCCTGATATCGATGTTACTATAACTCGTGCATTGGGTGGAGCTGTTACAAAATATAAGATATTTCCAAGTGGTGACGATGATTTGAAGAAGATTAATACCTTCTACTCTCAGGCTTCCGCAAGATTTAGAGATATTCTTTTAAATTGGAAACATGGCGTGGTCTAAATTTGTATATAAGTCTTCAAGGACGATACTCAAAGGCAACGGTTTACACCGAGGGAGGAGTTCTTATAGAAACTTCGCCGTATTTCCATAGCAAAGCTTTCACCACTCTTCGAGAAGATGTACTAGACGCTCAGATGCCCGAAGCTTTCGCGAAAATAGAAAAGTCAATGCAGGAGTATGAGAGAGAAGGCAGCGGATGGACCCTTAAAGAACTTTTGTATGGAGAAATAACCTTGGTTCCCTATAAACCACTAAATGGTAAGAACCTATTTTAATATAGGTTGATATTTCAGATAATAAAATGATCCCTTTAAAGGTTCCAGCTTCATTCCCTTGCCCCAGGAGTTGCGGAATAAGAAAGCGATTATAAATATTCAAAATGAGTACAATAAGTGCTTCGTGTGGTCCATTTTGGCAGCTTTACATCCAGTGAAAAAAATGGGCATTTAGTAAGAAAATACTTTCAGTATGAGAATGAGCTTGATCTCACGTCGTCAGTGGTATCAATTTCCCAATGGAGATAAAACAAGTTGGAAAGTTTGAAAAGCAGAACCATCTGTCAGTCAACATTTTTGGATATGTGGATGAAATATATCCACTTTACGTTAGCGGAAATATATGCGAGGAAGTTAGAAGGGTTAATTTGATGCTGGTAGCGGATGAAGACAAAAATCACTTTGTTTTGGTAAAGAACTTAAAAAAGCTGCTGTTTTCTAAAACAAAGAACGCCTGCTTTACTGTCATTACGGTCTACAAAGACTTTCCTATACTAATTGTTTCACCAAACGGATATATTCGTGATATACAAGAGCCTTTTCTTTCTGATTCTCGTAACAACGATGCAAATATATTGCGTACAGAGTACGAAAACGATAGGAGAAACAGGAGCCATATACGAGAGTGGTTTGAGGAAGAGGAGATATTTGTGGTAGACAAGGGTTAGCGAGATGCCATTCCGTTTCTTGAAGAATTGGGTATATTGCGTGTTAAATGCCTCCAATTTTAAAACGTAATCAAACACAGTTTTCAACTGAAGAAGATGACGCTTCTAATAACCAAAACAAGATGGATTGAAGCATCAAGGAATGGACACTTTAAATCGATTTGCAAATTCGTTGATGTGTATTTTACACGCTGTACATCTGGAGATTTTTATCGGATTGCCGGTGCAATTTTAAACTAGTGTTATGATTCGATTAACATTCAAGACGCGACTGCCAACAAAGCAAGATCCCTACTTTTACAAGCTATAGAGACTAATGTGGTTCAAGCTCGTGACTAAGCCGATAATTTAAATAATCGAAGAGGTAGATTCCCACGATTGACCATAGATTACTTAAGAGGTATAACAGTAGGTGTGTACCAAGTTAAAAGTCAGTCTTATATTCAGGATTAACTTCAAAGAGATGAAATGGGTAACATCGAATATGATGAGACTGTAATTGAACCTGGATACATCAGGTTGAGATTTTACTCTCGGTTTAGAATGCCATTCGCCACACACATTGGATAGCATTCAGCACCTCAAATCGAACAAGAAGATGATCACCAACCTGTATTTCGATATTATTGCCCCTGTAAAGCTGGTGCCAGAACCTTAGGTACGCGTGCTCATGTTGCAAGTGTCCTTTGGTATCTGGGTTATGCATGACACTAAAACCACGTATTAGAAACGGTGCAGGACGTTCCCAACAGGTTACCTCTGGGAAATGAAAGCATTCAAATAATTGATGCATAATTGATTAAAACCAAATCTTAATTCGATAATTTTTACATATTTTTAAATTATTTATTATTTCAAGAAAATAAGACGAATATTGAAAATGCGTCAAACTTTACCTTTAAAAATAATTTGTTTTATCGTGACAAGATTCCCACTTTGACTTTAAACTTTTTAGCTGAGAAGGTCGATTTATTAAGTTATAACAGGGAACACTTGTTAAGTGTTCCCTGGTTATAATAAACTAGAAAGATAATAGTTTAATTCGATTGGAATTTAGGTATATTGCAATTACAACATTTTTTCCAAACCATAATAGTGTTCTACAAAAAAAACTATAGTGTGTGTATTACATGTTGCTTTTTGGAAAATTAACGTAATTGGGTTCAAATAAAGTATTTATAATTTTCTTAAAAATAAATATTTATGTAAGAAAAAGTTTAAATCTTTGAAGTAATGTGACATAAACGTTTTTTTTTTGTTCTTATACATACTATATTTTGCCTATGAGCTCCAAGTCTCTTTTTTTATTTCTTCAGAAAAAAAATCAGTTACTTAAGGGGGAAGACTACAGTGGCCATTGTCTACTTTCACGCTATTTTAAGCTGAACTCTTTTAATTTTGTATTTTAACTTACAAAATTAATATTTCAGTATAAAACAGCCTCTTGTTTAGTGCCTAAAATAATTTTTACAATTTTAAATTGAAAAGTAATTAAGTTATTACGTTTTAATTCGGACCCCCGGAGCTAAACAAGTTGGGCAAGCGCCCAAACTACCCTTTTGTTAGGACCTTATATCTCGTTCACTATTAATATTAGAATTATCAAAATTATTTTAAGCACTAGAGGAAGGTTCAGCCTAATAAAAAAAATATAATTCAATTATGTAATTGTTAAAACAGAAACTTTCAGCTTGAACGAAAAAGAGGCTTTTACTGTAATCTTCCCCCTTAAAGAAAAATATAAAGAATTTTCTTATTACAAACTTTCTTCTAAGGTTTAAAAGTTGTGGTAATTACAATTTGTTGAATTTTTACGTTATTTTTTCAACTTTTACACCCCCTACCGGTCGAACGTTAGTGGTTAGAGAGTTGACCACACTGAAACATTGACCAACATCGCGATGAGAACATTTCACCGAGCAAACTACACCATGTTAAACGTTCCATGGCCTTTATTTTAATTAAACTAATTTTTTTTTGCCACTCTTAAATTTGTTGTATTTTTATTTGAAATAAGTAACCGTAGCAGTAACAGTGATGGGCACTCTCCTCTTACCGTGAGATCAGTGAGAGTAATTGAAAGGAGGTGAGATGCTCTGGGCTTCCAATGGAGAGCAACGTGAGATGAGATTCCAAGCTATACATTTAAGTGAGAGGGGAGTGAGAGGAAATAAGATTTTTCCTAGAAAGTATTTGGAGCATGAGTGAGGTTTGTTTAATTAGCGAAATGCGTTGAGGGGAAATCATCCAGAAAGTTAGTTTACGGTGGTGAGACTCGGTGAGCTTTAGATTAGATGTAAGAAAACAAAAACAAAGGAAATATAAAAACATGACGTTCTTGAAAATAATTATGTCACTCTGGCCAATATCGAAGCCAAAACGTACAATTAGCGAAAATAACATAATATACTGACGTTAGAAGTTAAAGACGGTAAATCTAACGTGCCACGGGTCAATGATGGTCTTTGTTCTACCCCTGTGAGAGCAGTGTGCGAATCTGAGAGGAGCTGAGATGAGCAAAACTTCAAAAGGAGAGGAGCGTGAGAGGAGTTTCACAAAGTATACATTGCAGAAAGAGGAGAGTGAAAGGAGATATTTTATTACTTCCATAAAATCGTAATATGAGATCAGTATTTGGAGTGTGAGTGAGGTTAGTTTAATTAGAGAAATGCGATGAAAGGAGATCAGCTAGATGGTTAGTTTACGGTGGTAAGAGGAGATGAGTTTGAGTTTAAAATTTTAGAAACGGGAATGAGGTAGAGTGAGAGTTATCACTTTATTTTAAAAAATGCCAATCACTGGTTCCCGAGCTATGCAACTGCCAACATAATTAAAGTTAGTAGTAGTTATTCGGGATAAATCAAATATAAAACTACTTTCTACTTTTATCCATGAAAAATATTACAATATTCTGGTATAACAGCAATTAAGATGTATTTTTTAAGAAAATAATTAATATTTAACCTTTAATTAAAAAATCTACAACTTCTGAAACGAATAAGATATTAAATTCGAATATATGAAACCTGTTTCTTTTTTTGTATTCTGACAATTATATTTCGGACACTCGGAACACTATTTGGACAAATGATAATTAAACCGTGGGCTTACCACTTCCTAAAATTCGGTACATCGATTACAGCGAATACAGCCTTTGGTAGTGCTAAATCTGTAATCGATTACGTAATTAAAGCTACGGATAGTGGTCAGCCCCTCGATTCAAACAAACTTGAAAAAGTCAAATTATTTGTAAAACAGTTCTTTCTTATAAATGTATTTATTTTCGAACCAATCAGAGCGAATAAGGAATACAGTGAGATAGCGACAAAAGTAATGAAACGAATTGAACGCGCGTGGGCCTTTCGCAACCGACCAATTTATTTACGGAAATGTCAAGCGCGACTGGGGACCTTTTAGTAGGAAAAGGTTAGATCGAAATAGCGCTTAGTCGCCGAACTTGGAAGTTGCATCATTAGGGAGCCATCATAACTTTTTGGCCACCTCTCTTCATTGTGCCTTACTCAGACACGAAAGCGGCCATATCTCCAAAGCAATGAGTCTCTCTCCGGTACAAGGCTTGTAATTAGAGAGCCATTATTGGCTAAATGGATCGGTGAAGCCGTGATACTACATATTAAATCAATAGCCGATAGATTAATCAAACCGCCGGACTAAATTTGAAGTAGCGATTCAGGCGAACTACATCGATATATCGATTGTCGGAAGGTTGTCGACAAAAGCGCCATCTAGTTTGATATTTATAAAAACTATAGTTTCACACTTAAACAAATTCACTTATTAAATATTCGAGAAAAACGATTAATACATTAACGAAATCAATTGATACGTTAGTGTGTAATATTTGTTAAATTACACTAAAATCGATATATCGATATTTACGAAGGACTACGCCATCTAAGTAGTTTTTTACAATATCAAAATTTATTATCAATTGTAATAAGTATTCAAATAGTATTATTACTCGGCAAACAAACAAATTAATAACGTATAATTACTATTAAATTATTGATAACCAATATAATCTTTATAAATCAATATTTTGAAGCTATAAAGCTGATATACCGCGTAAACCTAAACATTTGTTTCCAGCCTCGGTAATCGAAGCTAATCTGGAAAAGTGGGCACTTTCATAAAATTTTCGAAACCGATATTTTGGAAATTTGCAACCTGTAAAAACGCGTATAAATTTCCATCGCATTTTCAATAATATTCCCAAATATAAAATCAAATCTCTTTGGTAACTTTAGATATGAGTAAGACAATATTTATATTACGTACCTTATAGTTAACTTATAAAGTTTTACAATAACACTAAAATAAATAATAAATAATAATAATCAGCTAGGCTAATACCCAAGGCACCACCCTAGGCCTAAGTCATCGAGCGACTTTTAAAGCCTTTTAATTCAGGTGGCCGGGTTACAATGCGTACGAGGGTGGTGGCAAGCCCTGCAAGCCACGCTAGCCAACAGCTCCCTACACTAACTATTACCGTTAACCTCAACAAGTTTTTATGGAAGGGGAAAATATCAGTTAACAGTTATTTGAAGACGAAATAGTTTGAACAAATGAATTTTTTTCATCGAATTCAAGAATAAAATAGAAGTTTGGTTAATCGTGAAAATTTAAAAGATCGGGTAGATCAACTTTTCAAACATTTTCTTGTAAATAGAATTTAAGTAAAATTTCCTAATTACATATATCAGAAATTGCTTCATAGCAGTGGCGTAAATAAGGCCCCCGCGTTGAAGTATGGCCACAGGGCTTCAGTAGGCCCCTAAATTCGATTTGGGTACATTTGTTCGAATTTTATTCGTCCGAACGGTGGTACAAATGTCCAAATGATCATTTGTCCGAATGCCGGAAAACAGGATCGTATGTCCGAAAACGTATTTCATTTGCCCTAAAAATTTATCACAACTTTCGTTGGTGATTTAGTCGTTCAATTTATGTTAACTTTACTGGCGAATTTCATTTGTTCGAATAATCGTTTGTCCGTTTTTTCGAACATTAGGAATTGGTTGTTTTTTTTTAAATATTGTTAATATAAGAAAATAGTAACATTAACGTGAACCTAACCTAACCTAACCTAACCTAAAATATCCACACCATTCAACGCAATTCCGGACCAAAAAAACAGCAATAAGAAATACTAATTTAGCGACAGAATTCGGACAAGTGATGCTACCGATTCGGACGAATGAAACAAACAAGTTGTCCAATTCGAACAATTGAATCATTTGTTATTTCGGCGGTTCCGCGTTGCCAACCTGATCCAATAGAATTATCGTACCAACACCTGAAAATTATCGTATTTCAGTCCTATTTATCGTACCGTTCGTAGGCTTCAAAAATATCTAGAGGTCTGACTAGCGAGTAGAAAAGGGGGGCGAAATTAAAAAGGGGAACGGTTTTTACACACAATCCTAAGGATTTGTGTGTATTAGTCTCACGTACAGTGCAGCCGTTGCCGCCGATGCCGCCGTGTCGCGCATATCCCTTCAACGTTTAGGGCTAGTTGAGTCAATGATATCTCGTTCGAATGTACATACATTAACATTCATAAAGTTTTCAAATTGGAGCCCAAGAAGTTGGGCATTTACCCAATTTAAAGTTTTCGGTGATTTCGCTTTATGTGGTAGATATTTTCTTTAAAATTAAGTCCGATAACGTTAAAAAAAATATTATTGGATAGGTTAGGATTCAGTTGAACTACAACTTCGGTTATATCAGTAAATATTAAATTTAAGTATAGTTTTCGGGGTTATTAACCGGACCCCAATGTTCGTGGTTTTATATTTCCGCCTGAAATTCGACATAACGTTCCTTATGAAAGTTATATTTTTGAATAGCCGTGGTTTACATATAGCTTAGAAATGCAATTTCGTTGCTTAATTCTTAGTAAGGTATTTTGTACCGCGAATAAGTACCCCCATCAACTCCAACATTGGAAATACGTGTGGTTATAGATAATTTAAGCGAATTTCTCTCTGGCATTTTCCAAGGCCGTTCTAATATGACTGGGTTTCCTACAAGAGTACCCTAACCGCCTATCACAAAGCTATTCGTGATGCCAAGAGGGCATCATGGAGAAGTTTTTGCGAGAATATATCCGATATTCCCAGCACTGCCAAACTAATGAAAATTATGGCACATGATAATACTAAACATCTCGACACCATTAGGTTGAAGGATGGAAGTTTTTCGACATCTGGCAAGGAAACTCTAACACATATGTTGGAGACGCACTTTCCAGACTCTAGGGTCACAGACAGTTGTGGCACTGATAGTCTCCCTCTTAGGATACAACGTACCAAAAGGGAAGACTGGGCTGTGGCAAAACAGATTGTCACACACTCCAGGCTTATGTGGGCGATAAATTCCTTTAAGCCTTATAAGTCCCCAGGTCCGGATGGGATCTTTCCCATTTTGCTGCAGGAGGGCAGCGATACTCTCTGCCCACTGCTCTGCAGAATCTACAGGGCTTGTATTGCCTTAGGGCATATTCCAAGCTCCTGGAAGCTCTCTAGGGCCATTTTTATCCCCAAGCCCGGTAAGTCAAACTACCTTGAGGCTAAGGCATTTCGGCCAATTAGTCTCACTTCTTTTCTCCTGGAAATTTTGGAGAAACTGGTAGACTGTTATATTAGGGAAGAGGTTATTTCCCAAACGCCTCTCTCTACTGCTCAGTATGCCTATCAAAAGGGCAAATCTACTGAGACCGCCTTGCATGGCATTAGAAATTGCCTTGAGAGAGCAATTGAGTTTAAAGAAATCGCTCTTGCGGTTTTTCTTGACATTGAGGGGGCCTTTGACAAGGTCTCAAGTGCAGTCTTGATGAAGGCTGCCAAGAGGTTTGGTATCAATGACACACTTTGATCAAATCTATGCTGACGAACCGAAGGGTGACATCCCTCCTGCTTGGCGATTCCCTGATGGTCTCCACTAGCCGTGGGTGCCCACAGGAAATTCCCAACGACAGTTAAGGATGTTATGAGGAGAGCTCTTGCATCAGTAGAAAACTTGTGCAATGAAGTGAACCTCACGGTCAATCCCAGTAAGACGGTTCTGGTTCCTTTTACCCGTAAAAGGACTAGGGGAGCGTTTAATGCTATTTCCTTGTTCGGTACCAACCTGGAGGAAAGCCCTGAAGTGAAGTACTTAGGTGTTATCCTTGACAACAAAGTAACATGGAAACCACATCTTGACTATATTATCAAGAAGGGTCAGCAAGTCCTGGGGCTTGAGTCCTAGAGTTGTTCACTGGCTTTACACAATGATCATCAGACCCATACTGTCCTATGCAGCTGTGGTCTGGTGGCCAAGGGTTACTCTCAAAACGGTGCAGTCAGAACTGCGCACTCATCAAAGGCTAGCTTGCGTTGGCATAACAGGAGCTATGAGAACAGCCCCAACTGCTTCTCTAGAAATTCTACTGAATATTCTTCCTCTACATTTGTTTATAGAGGAAGCTGCTACTTTTGGTGTCTATAGGCTAAACCAAAATGGGTGGAGGATGGCCAATAGTTGGGAAAAGAGCCACACTACGCTTATTAGGGATATTTAAAGTCGGTTACCTGTTCTCTCAATGGGTTCTGACAACATGGCTGCTAAACTTCGTTTTAATAAGCCTTTCGGCGTGTACTTCCCTAGCCGCACGGAATGGTCAAATGTTACCCTCGGTACCAGAGGGGAAGTTGTCTGGTTCACCGATGGGTCTAAAACCCATCTAGGTGCAGGGATGTACTGCCTAACGACCAAGTACGGCTTCTACGAAAGCCTTGGAATTTACGCAAGTGTCTTTCAGGCAGAGATTTCTGCTATCTGCTTCTGTGTTGACTTCTGTCTTAAGAAGAACTATCGCGGGAAAGTTATACAAATTTGTTCGGATAGCCAGGCTGCTTTAAAAGCTCTAAACCAGTCTAATGTTTCTTCTAGACTGGTTCATAGCTGCTTGTATCTCTTTCTAATCTCCTGACGCTTAATAAGGTTCAACTTTATTGGGTCCCTGGACATGAGGGGTATCATGGGAATGAAAAGGCTGACGTCTTGGCCAGGGAGGGTGCGATGGCTGGGTTCTGTGGACCAGAACCGGCTGTCCCTATCCCCCGTGGCTTGATACGCAGCCTGGTCTCCAAGTACATGACTACCCGTCAACTCGAGCTTATATGTGTGGCCGTGGATATATATTGGTTATGTCACCGGCGTTGTAGGTTGCTGTGAATAACTCAAACAAACTTAACACATTAGAAGGATTGTGTGTATTCTGACCGTCGTACGTCTTGTTCTCTCTCTTAGAGCACTGATGGCGCGATATTCCAAGGCAAAGAGAATCACCGGCAGCGTTGCCATACGTACTATAGTTATGGTACAAATACCATAATTTTGCATAATATTATAAATGGTAATATTTTTTTGAGAGCGCACTATAGTTTACTTGTAAACATATTTCTAAGAATAAACTTTGATACCAAACCTAAGCCTCAAAACGGGTATTTTTCAACAACGTACAATACAAAAACTCATTCCTACTGAATTATCGTACAATCGCCAATATCGTACGTTGTAATATCGTACATCCTACTGAATTATCGTACAATTGCCGATATCGTACGTTGTGATATCGTACATCGTACGGAAGGTGAAATTATCGTACAAAACGATAATTATCGTACAGGTTGGCAACGCTGGCGGTTCGGACGAATGAAATTCGAACATTTGTTCCACCGTTCGGACGATTGAAATACGAACATTTGTTCCACCGTTCGGGTGATTGAAATGCGAACAAATGTACCTACCCCCTAAATTCCTATCAAATAATATGCTAGATACCGACCAAAATCCCGAATCTCTTTTCGGGGGGGGGGGGGCTAGGTTGTCTTAGCTACTCCACTGCGTCATAGGCTTATACCGCGTCTTTTAGCAAATGTTCCTAGAAACCTTCGAAGGTGCAAACTTAACACGGCCATCAATCGTTCAGATTATACGTTCAAAGTAAAAATAGCGCGTGAATGCGCGAGGCGGAAAAGAAGATCATCCTGACTGTTTTCTTATAATCAGTCCGTTGAGTTTGCCTAAGAATTAATTACAAAAGGTTCGGCGGAAAACACCGCTACAGCTCCAGTTCACTTCCGCTAGTCTAATGTAAATAGAATTTTTGGATTTGTTTTGAGACAGTTTATTCTTAACCAAGCGAGAAGCTGTTTCCGAGGCCGTGTTTTTTACGCTTTTTATTTGAGAAATAACAGAAACCTCGAGCTCCTCTCGAAAACCCTACCACACGTCGATCGTAAACTTTGAAACTATAAAGTCAAACCAGAAAGGAAATAGTTCGTTACTTCTACAATATACAGGTATATATAATCTGGGGAAAACTATATAACGCGCGCTGGGAACAAAGTCTATTTCTGATGGAGGGGGGAAAAGGGAAAGGGACGAGATGATTCCCTTCATTTTTTATGTTGGCAGACAAACATTTTTGCCACGCTACTTGGAGAAAATCCGAAACTATACAGGATTACTCTGGTTTTAAAATTGCATTGCTTATATCGACCAAAATCGGCGATGGAGCTGGTTAGCGTTCTCGTCAGCAATATATCGATAATAGGGAAATAAAGCGTGGTTGGAAAAGAACACGGTTTTTTTAATCAAAACCCAAAAAACCAGGTTTTTTTAAACAATGCTTTATTTTACTTTTAATCAATTTTTCGCTTTTGATTAACCTTCCATACATATTACCATTCAACTTAAATTTAATATGAGTAATAAAAATATGCCTAGAATTAAAGGAAAATATAGACAAAACCATAAGCAAAAATAAGGATTCTTATCGTAAAACCGTAGATAAAATAAAGTGAAATATAGGATGAAGAAGGGTACACGACGACGGAATGTTTTCAGGTTATACTACATGAGAAAACCTAAGGAATTTATAGGGAGGTATTGAAAATATAGGAAATGTGGTCACCTTGTAAATGTTTTAGAAATGTAATCATTTCGGTAAGAAAAGGTACAAACATTTTGGAATACGTGGAAAATAGGAATTTACTTTGTATTTAATAAATCGATTGACTTCAATTTGAACTTCGTAAAATTTTTGAAAATGATAGGTTAAATAAAATAAAAATGCAAGAGTTTACTTCCACAGTGAATTTTTTTACAAAACTGTAGGAATATCACGAAATGTACTAAAACTTTACTTTAGTTTTACGAAGGAATCAACATAATCTATAATTAGTTATTACAAGAATAGAGTGTGTGCAGTAGAAAGTTTTGAATTGTTTTAATACTGTTTAGAACATTACTTTTCAATAAATTTCTTAAAAACGCTGTTTCCTAAACTAGTGCGCAGAAAGGGGATTGCAGAAATTTTTAAACAAACTCACCTGAAAGCCGAAAGCTTGTAGCATCAGTAGCGTATGATCCGTGGTCTAATTTGATATAGCCGGACTAGTGGATAGGACCCGCAGGAGCCCGACAGGTTGGTCCTAGTGGTAAATGCACTGGCCTTCTTCGAATTGATTTATATAATTGCTTTACACCTTTTATATCCTAACTAAAAGATAGAGGTTACCAGTCTTGTACAAGGTGGTGCCTTGGGTATTAGCCTAGCTGATTATTATTATTAATTGGTTAAAAGAGTTATTTAACTTCTTTAATTAATTGTGATATTAAAAAAATATATTAAACTATTGCGTCTATACAACGCCCTATTCTTGTACATATTTAACCCAATTCTTTACGAAATTCGTGCCAAAAAGGTTACTTCCTTTTTGACATGTTATTTCATAATGGTTTTTCTAAAACGTAAAGTTGTTCGTGGCTTTTGTACCACAAGACTCAGGTCAAATTAAAACTTCTGTTTTTGCTACGACCAAGTTTATAGACGTTTTTAAATATGTACGAAATTTCATTCCAATAAGATTTTTTCCATACACTTGTGATTTTTTCATTGCCAATAGAAAAGGAGGGCAAAGGGCAATAACCTTTCACCCACTTTCCCATTGGTGAAAATAGTTTAAATCCCCTAGTACTTAGTGGCTAATCGCTGGTTGCTCTTAAAAATTTCCCTCCTTTATGTTATCTTTCGGGTATTGGAATCCAGTAGTTTTGTTTGAAGTAACCTTTAAACTCAAATCTGTGAAATGTTTATTACGACCTGTATAACATTTCATTTCACCGATATACCAATGTTCACGCAAATCGGCAAAGAGATATAGAATTGATATAAAAACTGCGTACAGTAATCTACAAATCCTTTCCCGAATTTAAATTAAAAAATAACTGGGACTACGTTAAAGCTATAGTTCCGATTTTTTTTTTAAACTAAGGTAAGGGAATGAGCTTACTAATTTTATAACGCGTTGCTCAAAGATCGGAATCAAAGAGGCTATGAAGTAAAACTCACTTCATGATGTATTTGTATAGACGTTTAGCTACTATACAGTAGTAGTAGTAGAGTGTGAGAACCCCTTTTTCATTGACCCGTTTCGGCTATACCGAAGATTGGATTCAATCTTTCCGTCATCCCATTTTTTCTAATGAATAAAAGATGATATGTTCGCATCAAATATAAATCTCAAATGAGAGAATGCGGGCTCACGAAATTATCTCTCTCTCCCTCACTCTAACTTTCCGCGTAATCAAATGGTGACGGCAAATACGATAGCGCGACCAACGAACAAAGATACGCGTCCATAATTTAGAAAGGAAGTTAATTTCCGCTCTAATCCGGGCAAACGCGGCCGGCACGCTCCGGAGGCAAGAACGAAATTCGCCGTTCCAAGTTTCTGTTTGTATTCCGCGCTCAGGGTGATTTGGAGAGAAAATATCTGCCACTCGATCTATTAAACGGGCCGAAATTTTCTCTTAGCGTTCGGCGTAGACGCATCCGGCGCTGGAGAGAAGAAACGCGCTGTCGATTCTCGGGAAGCCGTGTTGGGCGGCCCGCTCCGTCCCGTTCTCTTTTATTTAGATTTCATTTATTATTGAAGGAGCCTCGCTTTGTGGCGTAAGAAACGACGCGCTCGGCCGGAGATTTCCCAGCCTCTCTCGATCCCTGACCGATTATTCGGGCCCCCTCCCCGCCTTTCATCCCTCGCCTTTTCGTACGCGAAACTTCTCCTTTCATCCGCTAGGTGGATCACGAACGCCCTATTCCGAGGCTAAGTCAATATTCCCGGGATTCACCCTAAGAAGTACCGGCGTCCGACAACGTCGTCCGGATGATAGAAAAGAGATCATATCTTTTCAATTGAGGGAAAACCGGATCAAATCCGCTTATTGAGAAACAGCGTTTATTTTCCCCCGGATGATTAAAGAGGAGTATTGGACGTCGATTCGGAACGAACTGTTTCCGATTAGTTATTATTACGAATGCAGACGATACCGACGAGGGCGCCACGACGCTATTTAATCAATCATTATCTAAAATGTTCTAAAGAGAAATTATTGATCGTGTTCTCTATGGTTTCGGAGAAATATGGTCAATTAGCACGTCTAATACGTAATTGGTTATTAATCGTTGGGTTTGCGCGGATTCTGTCTGAGGGAATTATATCAAGGGCTAACCTATACATTTCTGATTGAAGTACCGTATTTTATTTGAGGGATAATTGAAGTTATCACTTTAAGGAAAATCGTTGCGGATATAACTTTGGGTCGTCACCTTTCTAATATATCTCTGTTAAATTTTAATATTCCATTTTTAATTAAAACTTTAATTTATCCATCACGTAATTTGATTTGAAAAAGAGGTATAAAATAATAAATAACTAATTGAATAAACTATATACTTTTAACCATTGCCTTGAAAATACAAAATTTTGCTAATTTAATACCTTCCTTTCAAGAATGTTTGATTAGCTTACTGGTTTACGCCAAAACATATTGGGACGTTTCGGAGCAGCCAAACAAGTATAGTTTCAATGTAATTGGTTTTAAAGTTTAAAGCATTATTTTAAACTAAACATAGTCCATATTTTAAAAATTAAAAGAGTATTCGTGGTTTTTAACAAATATATAGTAAAATAATCAAAATCTCAGCAATTCCAAGAGAATTCGTTACTTTTAAACAAGATATAGTAAAAATAGTCCATACTTTAGAAATTCCAAGATAATATTCGTCGTATTTAAAAAATATGTAGTAAGATAGTCCCAATCTCAGAAATTCCAAGAGAGTTCGTTACTTTTCAATAATATATAGAAAAAATAGTCCATGTTTTATAAATCCCAAGAAAATTCGTCACTTTTCAATAATATATAGAAAAATAGTCCATATTTTAGAAATCCCAAGAAAATTCGTCACTTTTCAATAATATATAGAAAAAATAGTCCATATTTTAGAAATCCCAAGAAAATTCGTCACTTTTCAATAATATATAGAAAAAATAGTATATATTTTAGAAATCCCAAGAAAATTCGTCACTTTTCAATAATATATAGAAAAAATAGTCCATATTTTAGAAATCCCAAGAAAATTCGTCACTTTTCAATAATATATAGAAAAAATAGTCCATGTTTTAGAAATTCCAAGAGCATATTCGACGTATTTAAAAAATATATAGTAAAATAGTCCCAATCTCAGAAATTTCAAGAGAGTTCGTTACTTTTCAATAATATATAGAAAAAATAGTCCATGTTTTATAAATCCCAAGAAAATTCGTCACTTTTCAATAATATATAGAAAAATAGTCCATATTTTAGAAATCCCAAGAAAATTCGTCACTTTTCAATAATATATAGAAAAAATAGTCCATATTTTAGAAATCCCAAGAAAATTCGTCACTTTTCAATAATATATAGAAAAAATAGTCCATATTTTAGAAATCCCAAGAAAATTCGTCACTTTTCAATAATATATAGAAAAAATAGTCCATGTTTTAGAAATTCCAAGAGCATATTCGACGTATTTAAAAAATATATAGTAAAATAGTCCCAATCTCAGAAATTTCAAGAGAGTTCGTTACTTTTCAATAATATATAGAAAAAATAGTCCATGTTTTATAAATCCCAAGAAAATTCGTCACTTTTCAATAATATATAGAAAAATAGTCCATATTTTAGAAATCCCAAGAAAATTCGTCACTTTTCAATAATATATAGAAAAAATAGTCCATATTTTAGAAATCCCAAGAAAATTCGTCACTTTTCAATAATATATAGAAAAAATAGTATATATTTTAGAAATCCCAAGAAAATTCGTCACTTTTCAATAATATATAGAAAAAATAGTCCATATTTTAGAAATCCCAAGAAAATTCGTCACTTTTCAATAATATATAGAAAAAATAGTCCATGTTTTAGAAATTCCAAGAGCATATTCGACGTATTTAAAAAATATATAGTAAAATAGTCCCAATCTCAGAAATTTCAAGAGAGTTCGTTACTTTTCAATAATATATAGAAAAAATAGTCCATGTTTTATAAATCCCAAGAAAATTCGTCACTTTTCAATAATATATAGAAAAATAGTCCATATTTTAGAAATCCCAAGAAAATTCGTCACTTTTCAATAATATATAGAAAAAATAGTCCATATTTTAGAAATCCCAAGAAAATTCGTCACTTTTCAATAATATATAGAAAAAATAGTATATATTTTAGAAATCCCAAGAAAATTCGTCACTTTTCAATAATATATAGAAAAAATAGTCCATATTTTAGAAATCCCAAGAAAATTCGTCACTTTTCAATAATATATAGAAAAAATAGTCCATGTTTTAGAAATTCCAAGAGCATATTCGACGTATTTAAAAAATATATAGTAAAATAGTCCCAATCTCAGAAATTTCAAGAGAGTTCGTTACTTTTCAATAATATATAGTAAAAATAGTCCATATATTAAAAATTCGAAGAGTATTCGTGGTTTTTAACAAATATATAGTAAAATAATCAAAATCTCAGAAATTCCAAGATAATTCGTTACTTTTAAACAAGATATAGTAAAAATAGTCCATACTTTAGAAATTCCAAGATAATATTCGTCGTATTTAAAAAATATGTAGTAAGATAGTCCCAATCTCAGAAATTCCAAGAAAGTTCGTTACTTTTCAAAAATATATAGTAAAAATAGTCCATATATTAAAAATTTCCGAGAGTATTCGTGGTATTTAACAAATATATAGTAAAATAGTCCAAATCTCAGAAATTCCAAGAGAATTCGTTACTTTTCAATAATATATAGTAAAAATAGTTCATATTTTAGAAATTCCAAGATAATTCGTTACTTTTAAACAATATATAGTAAAAATAGTCCATACTTTAGAAATTCCAAGATAATATTCGTCGTATTTAAAAAATATGTAGTAAGATAGTCCCAATCTCAGAAATTCCAAGAGAGTTCGTTACTTTTCAATAATATATAGTAAAAATAGTCCATATATTAAAAATTCCAAGAGTATTCGTGGTATTTCACAAATATATAGTAAAATAGTCCAAATCTCAGAAATTCCAAGAGAATTCGTTACTTTTCAATAATATATAGTAAAAATAGTTCATATTTTAGAAATTCCAAGAGTATTTATCGCATTTTAAAATATACGCGGTAACAGCGCACCTTGGAATCATTTGAAGAGGAAAAATTACCTTCGAGGATATGACAGGCGAACTAAATATAGCCGATATTTTATAAACACACTTAAAACCTTATCCGAAAATTCGAAGAGTCGATCCGCATCGGCAGGCTGGGCTCGAAAAGGTTAAAGCGGCGCGCGCAGGGATCGCGAAAACCACTTGTAGATAGTCCCTCTCGACCTAGTCCAGTCTAAACAGTGGCGACTCCGTTCACGCGTTGACCGAACGGCGTGTACGTTAGGAAAAGGGAGCCGAGCTCGAGTGCCTCTCGGCGAATGTTAAGACACAAATGCTACTGCGTGTGCCGCTCCGGCTGGTATACAGTGGGCGGGAGATAAAACCTTCCGCGGGTTCGCCGGCCTTCAGTCAGAGAGGCATTTCACTTTTGCCAATCGGTCGGTTCAAACCCTTCATTTTTTGGGGAGAAAAAAAACGGCTCGCTCCTTCGAAACGGAAAAAAAGATTAAGAAATTTTCAATCATTGATCCTTACGGCGCTACGTGATTGAAATAGCGGCCTCAGTCGCGACGAATCATTTCTAGCGAATCTTTGGCGGAGCCGAACCGAAGGATTAGTCAGGCAGTGATCGGTTCGAAGCGGCGGCTTTGATAGAGTGCGAATGCCTCGGAAGAGATGGACTTTGGTCTGAGGATCGTCGATAACAGTAAGTGATATTTACCCGTAATATCGCCGAAACTCCCGTGAGAGCCCCACGTTTCCATAATTGGCGCTTCTTTGATGAATCAATAGTGAAAGGGGAGCGTGGATAGATCAGGAAGAGGCAGGGTGGCCAGATTCCAATCGCTAGATTATCGTACGGAGCTTTGATTTGGATCGTACTAGATGAAGAAGGATCGTAAGGATGAAAACAATCCTATTATGCCCAAACTTTATTTAAATATGATAAAAAACAGTTTGTTAAAACTTTTATGTCGAATACTTTATCTCACCTTTATGTACGAAATAACACGTGATAAAATATTTTGAAAATATTCCGGATTTGTGGCGGCAAAAATGAACTTCCCACACCAAACCGCGAGAGCGTGTTTGGAAGTAAGAGTCAACGCAATATTTTGAGATAAATAAAGGTTTCCGCTCTAAAGATAACAGTTTTTACACGGATCGTAAAATCGTATTTTTGGAGTAGGATCCAGCGTTCGGATCGTATATTGTACCAAAGGTTCAATTGTCGTACAAATACGATCCGGATCGTACATCTGGCAACGCTGGGAAGAGGGGTGGAGACGATGCCTAATGACCTTTGTTTCGATATTTAGCCTCGCTTTTACGACTATTGTTTCGAGCGGTAATCGCTACTCCGTACCATACTCGTTTCCGTGGTAATTAACGACGAGAATCGATTGATTTTCGGTGTTAAAGAGATACTAGTTTGGCGTGGGAACTACGAAACTCTTTCCTTTCTCCGAAGTAGAGTATTCTCAGCCGCTCATTCCGGGGATGAAACGATATCGCGCGAAACGCTTCGTATTCCCAGAAGATGGTTACTTCTGGTACGAAATATGAATATCTTACCAGAAGTAACCATCTTTTACTTGAAAATGAAACGTTAATACCTTCGCAGGCGCGATGAAGCTGTCCAAATTTACGGCATCAGAATATTTCATTATTTGTAAATGGGATTTTTCGTTAGGTAATAGTTTTGGAAAATCACTATATATTACTACTTTTGACTAATGCACGTTCGCCATCGCATCTTTAAATGAAACTTTCACACATTATTAAAATGTATCTAAATAACACTAATAATAAAAACGTTTTCCCGCATGTTAATAACGATTAATTAATTAATAGATTAAAAGCAGTGGCGTAGCAAGGGGGTGGGGGCGGTACACCGCGAGCGGCACTTTTTCGGGAGCGGAAAATCTCATTTGAGATATCCGTGGAAATAGGTATAGAGGAGAGGTAGACTGAAATCTCGTGTATATTGAGAGGGCGGCAAACGCTCGCAAATTATACAATTAACATTGACGAAAATAAGTGGTGCGAAACTCAATTAATACAATTTGAATAAATTATTTTTCATTTATATATAAATTAGCTAGCACTTTACTTAAATCAAGAATGTATTTAATTACACTTAAGTAAAATAACTATGTTGAGATAACTCCCCCTCGTGCCCGAAGATTCAGCTCTTTCCACCTCAAAAAATCAAATCAGTCAGGTATCTCATGGGTTCCCAGAAACCTGCGTTTTCCGACGTGATTGAAAGTGCCGGCACGCCGGTGACGTTTTGCCTTCCCCCCTTCCTCAACCCGGGGCTAAATTCGAGCATGATGCCCCTGGCTTGGCCCAACATACAGGGTTGGATTAAGACCTTGTGGGGCCCTTGGCCCAAGATAATTTTGGTGCCCCCTTTCCGTGGCGAGCGAAGCGAGATAGGCGCCCCCGCAATTTATAATTGACCAATGGATGGAAAATAAAATTTCAATGTAGACTTTGCCGATATTTTCGTGACGTTAATAAGTGATTGCTTTATATAGTATCTAAAAATGTGGACGCATTTAATAAAATTACTCTGGAAAAAAAATTGTGAAAAGTAAATGATAACATTTTTGGACTTTTAATTTTTTCGAAACCTCCATGTGCCCTTTGTAGGCTTAGTGCCCTAGGCTCAGGCCTAGTCGGCCTATTGGGGAATCCCATATTAGCGTATGTCTCTAGTAACCTGGGGGAATCCGGCCCTGCCAACATAGTCATTCTAATGACAATATAAATAACCCCATTCCGGCTTAAATAAAGTCAAAACAAAAACGAATTAAGCCCAAAAATAATTATATGAGTGAACAAATTAACTGGGCGTCAACGACACTAATAAATAATCAAGTTAATAGAAATGAGCTAGAACTAAGAAAGGAAATGAATTCATGTTAAACAGCCATCGGAATAACGCTGCATATCAAATCCTGTTCCAAGGTATTTTCCGCAAATCAGAAAAATAAAATAATTATTTTTGTAAGGGATTTTAATCTAGAGTAGTCTAAATGTTTAGTTATTCTTTTGGATGGGAAAATGCCGCGAAATTGAAATTTGCGAATAATATTAGGCTAATCATGGAATGAAAACCTTTTTTTTTTCTTTTTCGGGAAAATACGGAAAAATTTCCGACTTACAATTCAATATATATACAATAGTATATTTCTATTCTATTGCGCGTGACGTTCTATCGTAATTATTAACAGCGTTTAATCACTGAATAATTGATCAGAAGCCACATCAAAAATATAGTAGCGTAGCCGGAGATTCGCTAACGAAGGGCTCAGATTGTAATGTTTCAGACGAGGAAACCACCAACAGAAGACGATAACCAGAAAATAAATTCTTATATTCGATCCAATGGGAACATTAACTTGTGCGGAGAGGCATATCCTGTTTCCATCCTTATAGCAAAACATAACGGTACCATCCCATCTCTCATTTTGTTTCATTTCTCAAATAGGATATACGAGCTTCCTTTTCAACATTGCCAAGATCGAAATTGTCTTTGCCAGATCGTTTCGCTTTTGACAGTCTGCTTCACACGGACACAAATTTTCCCCGTTTCCTGTCTTCTGTCTTCTCTAAATACAGGGTGTTTCAAAAGGTTATGCAAAATTTTTAAGGAGTTGTACGGGGTGAGTTGAGAAGTATGCCTGTTTTCCCCCATTTACCTACGATGAGTGAAAAGAGCGCCAGAGAGCTTCAAAGTGTGGCCTACTAGCCCCTGCAAGAAGGCTGCAACAAGCGCCAAACCAAGCAGCGGGGACTTTAAATACTGTTTAAGTTTCCTTTTTTACGCTGGTTACCTCGATTTGATTACAAAGTCCTTTTTTACCTATCACACGAACCCAAA
This sequence comes from Leiobunum rupestre, assembly GCF_980474605.1. Taxonomy (NCBI): domain Eukaryota; kingdom Metazoa; phylum Arthropoda; class Arachnida; order Opiliones; family Sclerosomatidae; genus Leiobunum; species Leiobunum rupestre. The sequence continues at coordinate 28,007,680 of NC_143387.1, read as the reverse complement.
TCTTAATGTTCGCGTTTCCCTACAGCTTGCTTTTGCGCTTGTTGCAGCCTTCTTCCAGGAGCTTGAAGCTCTCTGGCGCTCTTTTCACTCATCGTATTAAAATGGGGAAAAAACCGACATACTTCTCAACTCACCCCCTACAACTCCTTAACATTTTTGCATAACCTTTTGAAACACCCTGTATAACCTGCAGTTCAGGTAGAGAGGGAATTAAGAAAAATTATAAAAACAGAAAAATTATGTACGCCAAGCGCGCTTCAGAGTTCAGACCATAGCAGAAAACAATGATATAATCAGCTAGGCACCACCATATGCCCCAGTCGCGTAGGAGGGTGATATAAAGCCATCTGCTCCCTACCCTCACTTTCACCGTTAACCTCAAATTTTTATGGAAAAGGGAAACAGAAGAACTCGTAGGTAAAGAACTTTAACCAGTGTGGAGATAACTTACATAGATTTCCCCTATAGACACGAGCGAACAGTGTTGACCAACCAAGCTGCTTCGTATGGATAAAAACGTTTCGTGTGGCATGTATTAAAGAACCGTCGGTTGTTGTGACCGAAGCGTAATATAAAGCAAACACACAGAAAAAAAGTGTCTAGATACTAAATATTTTTCAAAACACCCATATTTCCTATCTCATTGAAAAACAATCATGTTTAAGTCAGACTAGTGTTTAGGTGTGAAACACCTTCCGTTGTAAAGTGTTTTACATGGTATATTCCCATTCGACCGAATTCAATATGTTTCCGAAATATAGCAAAGTCAGTAGTATTTTGGCTTATCAGCACTGAGTAGGAATTCTGGATTACCCAAGAAAGTGTCAAAATCAGTCGAACTGGGTTGCCGACACGATAGTAAAAATCAAAATACTTGATTCAACATTATTTTCTAAATATTTTGTTTTAGTACTTAACTAGTTCAACATAAAATACAAAAATTTTAAAAAATTTAAAAATTATTTTAATTCGATCAAAAATTTTAATTTTCATGGTAAATAGTAATAATAAATGATTAGTATTAATTGTAATAATATAGATAATAATAAACTACATTTTATAAAATTATGGATAAAATAATCAAACACGAAATATATACTGTATAAATTCTAAACACATAAACACCTTAAGAATATTAATGTGATCTAAAATTTGTAAATATTTTAAAAAGATCTGCTACTTCATGAAGTAGCAGTTCTTTTTAAAATATTTACAAATTTTAAATAATTTACCATGGACCAAAAATTAAATATTTATAGTTAATGTGATCTGTTTCTTATTGGAACATCATCGGGAAATTCGTATGTAAGTTATGCAGCAGCCTTTAAGCGAGCAACACCACGTTAACCCAATGTTTAAGATCAGAACATGTTTAGATACTTAAAACCTATACACCTTTTATAAGGGGATAAATTATTCAACCCCTATTTTAAATACTTTTACCCTAAAAATACTACTTTAGGCACTTACTACATTTATCCACAAAAATACTTTATTAGACCCCTATTTAAACTAGACAAATGCATATATTTAAATTCACTGAACCAATAAGGCTTTCTTCGCCTTTGGTGGTCGTACACGTTTGCGTTTTTCACCAAGAGGGAAACTTTTTGCCTGTGGTGGGACAACACACTTCTGCAGAATTATAGAAATACCAACCAGACGTTTACAAATATAAGTCTTTAAAAATACTGGTTATGTGCATGTCCATTCCTCCCAGTTATCAGAAAGCATATTCATCAACCATAAGCGATTTTGAGATTGCACAAATGTATCGACTTTCTTCCAGTTTTGAAACTCCATTTGTCGTATTTATTTGTCGACTACTGAATTTTTCAAGGGTGGCTGATCGCGCGCTGAAACGTAAAATTTTGTGTTATTATCACGGACAATTATGTCAGGCTTAGTTCTTTTCCAGTTGTACGCATCCGTGGCTAACTTCTAAGCTACTGTGGGTTTCAGGGCAAACTTCTTGCAATTTATAATTCCCGGTTTCCTCGCCAATGACCAGTCAATTACTATTTTCAATGAACCTGGACATTGGATGTCGATCTCGCATTGTGAAGTCAGACTTAATCGTATTATTTGTCGCTTCCAAGCCGTTGTTGGTACAAGGAGAACCCGAATATCATCCGATGTGCCATCTAGTATGTTTATTAAGATATTCGGAATCAAAATAATCATCAAATTGTCCGGCAGACATTATACCGTTCCCCTTCAACCACAATTTTTTTCCAAGGTCAAATTCAGTGTCGCTTTTTGACAATTGCAGTGCTGAGATATATCTTCTCACCTCAGTTCTGACACGATATTTTTTAATCACGCAAAGCCTTTTATCACTATTGCGTAAAACATGTGCCCAGCAGTATATCCTAGCCACATCGTTACCAAATACTACTTTGCTCGCATTTGTGTTGGCATCGGCACAGTCAGCGATCAACTCTTCAGGCTTATAAGAGCTGTCTAACTCCTCTAAAATTTGCAATCTTATCTTTCGTTTCGTCGGGAATTCCTCGTCTGGATTGTTCCTTACGCGTATGTGTTGAAGTCTGAATTACACGGCCAAAATAAATGTATTTTTGCATCACAATTCCTATCGTATTAGCATCTCGATGCAACGTACTTTCTTCTAATTTGCCAAATCTTCTCTGATTTAACATACTCCAAAGCCTCCTCGATTTAAGTTTTTCAGAAAAATCTTCTATCATCATTTTCAGAGCAGCTTTTGGGAACCCATTACTCTAAACCGAATGACCGACGCGACTGTCTTCTATTTATTCTTATTGTAGATTTGTACAAAACCGGGAGACCTATTTTTAATTTCTTGTTTCGTCACTCACTAGACTGCTATAATCTTCGGGAAACTTTAAATCCATTTTTTGTTTTAGGTCGTGGTTAAATATTTATAAATAAACAAGGAAATTTGTTTCAAACTTTAAGCAATAAGCCTCTTCATAAAGTCATTACGCTTGCCGAACTTGTTTTAATGTATCGCTTTCGTCACGAGATACGTAGGAGTTCAGTTCAGTTTATGCTCAAAAGCCGAGGCGACTCGTTGAATTTTAATTCATGTCTTGTTCAACTTGTTAAAATGTTCCACGCGCTCTTTAATATTTTAGCGTAAAAGAAATACACTAATGGTTTACCAATATAATAAATCGTTTACAACAGTGAACTTGAGTTTTATGAAATACAATATTGTACTTTTCAACGAACAAATTAAAAAAAATATATAATATCAATTTCATAAGATACAAATTTTAGCTATTTTGATTTTCCCCCTCTTTTTTTTTACCAATTTGTTTTAGTCAGCGTAATTTTCTACACTTACCTCATCTTATTCTAATTATCACTAGCATCTATTTATCTAAATAAAAATAATTGGGGATAAGTATAATTTAAATACGGTTTTAAAAAAGTATTTTGGTGGGTAAATTAAGTGTATTTAAAATGATTTTTTAGGGTTAAAAGCAGATAATTTAAGTGTAAAAAATATTATAAATAGGGGTATGATAATTACATGTCCTTTTATAATACCAGAATTTCCAAATACACATCATTTTGATTTAATATAAATAAAGGATAATATGAATATGAATATGAAATTCCTTATTTTATCACCAGAGAAAGATTTGAAACGTGTGCAAGAAAGCGCCACGAACTCGACCCGAAAAACATGTTCATGGGTCCAAAATGTTGGCTCGTGTGAATAGTCGTTGTAATCGTATAAGTTGGAACGTTTTGTTACCATGGTTTAAATACTAAATTAATAAAATGATTAAAACATGACTGATACTTCATGGTATTTTATTAATTTAGTCGTCGTAATATCTTATAAAATACGGAAAATTAAAGTCTTACGGAACTGCAATTAAATGTCCGGCCCCCTCGCGGTAGTTCCTGGCTAGACGAATTTCCATCCCCACAATTGTTAAATTTCACCGAAAGAGTGATAAATTATAATTAAAAGCTAGCCATAGCGAATGTAGGAAACAGAGTCGTTAGAAGTTGAAAACCCAGTTCTCTGCCCACCATCCATTTAAGCCGGCTATATTTTTCCCTTCAAAGTAATCAATTTTCAGAAAGACATATACGGTGCGCGCGTTCATCTTAAAACCGTCCAGGCACAATTTGCGAAATCGGGCGATATATGAAAAGACGGGTAGGGAGAGTAAAATTAAGCGGTGGACATTGGCCCCAAAATATCTCCGCAAATTTCAAACGACGGGAAATTGAGCCGACGGGAGCCGAGTGAACCCGCGCTCTGATACAAGCGCGTATATCGAATCTCGTTAAGAACGCATCGACGACTTTCATCTCGCGGCCGCCAACCATTTCTATCAATTTCAAAAGTTGGCGTCAAAGGCTTATATATTAATAAAGATCAACAATAAGAGATTTCGAAAAGCGGTGACACCGTACCGAACGAGGCTAAGCGGACCGTAATGAGGGAACGGATGGAAGCGATGAAAAGCGTAATATCACCACGCATTCGGCCCAAATTAGAGGCTTCTTGTCTCCGATCTTAATTGGAGATTCACCCGTCCCTCGTTTGTAGAGGTACTATTACTTAGGTTAGAAGCGTTTCTCTCGCCTAAAGCTCCGATAGTCTAGCCAACTGCAGCCGGTACGGCTTCTAAAAACCCATAAACATATTAGAAGCCGTAAAAAATGGGGAGATATTTCGAGGTCTTATTGATTTGGACTTTTAAAGGGACTGAGGTCGTCTCGATCTACTTTCACTTAAATCGGCGATTATCATTCATCTCTCTAGAGCTGGCCGTCCTCGCCGCTTCGAGTAAAATGTTGGCGAGGCCGAAAAAATACGCTTCTAAAAGCTTTTCGTAGTAAATCGAATGGAGTCTCGGAGTACATCTTCGTGTTCGAAATTAAAAGTTCTCGTCAAACGGTTCCCGCTTCAATGGCCGTTTAAAGCGGCTGCCACTCGACGGACGCGCGAGGCTCATTTCGGAAAATGATATAAATTCTCTGAGCTTTCGTTACCCTGACATGCCCTGACGAATTAACCCGTTTATCGATAATGGAGACGGCGGATAAAATTTCAAGCAGGGTGAACAAAGGGACGCAGGTTCCGATTGGAAAATAAGATTCGTGAAAAATCTAGTCGCTCGTTATTCGGGCAATAAATAGACAACAGGTATTAGCCGATTTATTTTGGGTATAAATGTTAAAACTTTGAGCTATGGTTAATTATGAATTATCGTTATAGGCCAAACAAAACGGTATATTCAACGAACATAAGAGTTGACTGGGATTCCACGAGAATGATATGTAATGAAACAAATTGGTTTAAATGAAATTTTAAAGAGTAAAGCCCAGTTCACACTATACAATTAATTGGGCCACTTAATTGAAACCAACTAATTGTAAGCAAGAAAATTGTACAGTGTGAACAGAAAAAGTTGGAACAATGGTTACAATTTTTCTGTTCACACTGTACAATTTTCTTGCTTACAGTTAGTTGGTGTCAATTAAGTGGCCTAACTAATTGTATAGTGTGAACTGGGCTTCAGTGTCCATTTGAAAAAGAAGGAAATTTAAATTTAAAAGGTGGCTCAGTCGGGGTGAAAGGTTGCGGTTTATTTCATCTAAATAAATATAAAATTAAAATATAGGACAATTATCTGAAGATGAGAGAAGGGAAAAAAATTGTTATTTAAAATTGTAAAACTTATCCAAAATTGTTACAAATTTAGTTTGGTTAAGTTTTGTTTGTTTTGTAGGTTAGGCATTATAAAAAATAGTTGCAAGATTGATGTAAGGTTTTTTTAAAAAATAATTAACTATAATTTTTTTCTGTAATTTAAACAATTTGACAAATTGAAGACGATTGTTGGAGCGTAGGGTTAGTAAGGGTCCCCTAATGTAAAAGAATGTGACAAATCAAGGAAACGACTCCAGACTGTCGGGCTAGGTATCACAGCAGGAGAAAAACCACGGGGAGAGGCGTTGAAGGCTTACAATGGCCGAGTATAGAAATATTTGGTTTATTGTTCGGGTGAAAGGAAACATTTGTAATAGTCGTTCGCTGAAGAAGGACCATGGTCCGAAAGCTCCGATTTAAAGAAATGTTTTTTTAAAGCCATGAAGTAGCAGCTTTTTACAAAAAACATAACAATAATTTATTTTGGGTAGTTAGTCTATATTCGTTAGGTTCCTGCTTAATACCTACGACATCGATGTACATCTTTAAATAACCCAATGAATGTGATTTCGAGCGGATGATCATTCTACGTAATCAGTATAAGATTTGTCTGCACTAAAGTGGTTACTTATCTACTTATATATTTTAGCAGGAGACATGTCTCCTGATTTTAGCTTTACCAGGTGGTGTACTCGTTGTAATCTGTGTTTAATCCTGTATAGCTTTGGTTGGTCTAAAGTGGTTACGTATCTGATTATATATTTAAAATTAACAAACAGTGTAATCGCTATAATCGGCGTATAAACGTGTAGCTTTGGTTGTACTACGTACTAAAATCGGATTACATATCTAGCATTACCCAAGGCTGTGATAGTTTTAATCGGTGACCTTTTTTTTGAACTGGCTGGAAACGGTTGGACTTGATATTATAATGATCAAATGAAACGTATACGCCTCTGCAATAATGTCCGTAATATTTGTGTGAACAAGAGATAGAAATTTACGAGCGTCACTACTTTCAAATGAGTTACGCATCACTCAGATAAGGTTAGATTATAATCTAACTTTGCGAATTTGACCCAAATATAGCAGGTTTGATGACCCGATACACGAGCTACTGAGCGATTTCGGAAGTTCATATCGACTTTTCCAATAGATTTAACATTCTTAGCTTTGACCTAAATACCTCAGGTTACAAATTGAAATTTAAACTTAATTGACTGTTCTTGTTTTTCAAATTCTATTCAGTTCGATTGATCCATTCCGAATTAAACTACCCCTTAATTACGCGGCAAATTTTGACCTAATATTTCAAATTTAAATATTTGAGCCGCATCTCACTCTAGATATTTTTACATTTTTAGTTATTTTCAATATTTCATTCAAATCAATTGACGATTTATATATTTTAAAGCTGGTGACATTTTTCGTTTTCAAAATTCCGACTTCCTCGCGAGTCTTACTATATCTATTTTTTATTCCAAATTTCAATGTATTCGGTTGATTTTTAAAAAGCCTACCACAGTGAGTATGTAAAGTAAATTTCCCCATTTGAGTCACTCGCTTGGCTTCAATGAGGATTATCAAAGTTAAATCGATAGTTCTAGGAAGATATCCTATACACTGTTATCAGAAAGTATTACTTACTAGGATTAATTCCGCGCATTATATCAGCCTTTGGAATTTCAAAAGTCCGAAACGGCCACTTATCAACCACTTCCGACTGGAGACCGCTTCTTCGACTCGGGTTCGTTTTACCAAACGCCCAAAGCTAAGGCGGAGGTTCAAAATACCTAATGTCTATCTTAGAAGAAGTAGTCGTTGGCAAAGGGTGAATGAAATGAAGTATAGGTTTCCTTTACAAAGGAAACGAGAGTGCGACGTAAACGGCGATAATATTCTGGAAAACATAGAAAGTGGCATTACTGAACCTTTGGCGCGCCGACCCTTTCAAGAATCGGAAATGCGAGCTATTTTGGGAATTCGAAATTCGGAGAAAAGAACTTAAAGGAAGCTTAAAGAAAGCGAAAGGTAAGGGGGGCGAGAACAGGAAGGGTCCATACCCTCCCCGGACACCGCGTAACGAGCGTAATTCCATCGAATTATGAATATAGAAACGTATAACTTCTCGCGATAGCTCGAATTACATTACGCGAAGGAAACTGCGCTCGTCGACTTAGCCCGCCACCGACTTTGGCGGGCTGAAACCAGCATTCGAATAAAAAAGGGGCCTTTGCTGAAGGGGAAGAAGAATGGGGAAACGATTCCCAGTTCAGCCGGATAATTAGCGTGGTAATTATCTCCCTAAAAAGCATTCCCCATTCGCCCCCGAAAGAGAGAAATTCCGAGAGCCAGAACTACATAACGCAGTCATTTAGGCCCGACTTATAGGTACATTTATTCCGAGTCCTTTGATCTCTAGAGCCGAGCCCAGTCAACTTATTAGAACGGCAAACCCCGGGGGGCTAAAAAGGAGGAATAAATACTTAGAAAGCCTTGCCCCGTTTTATATAACACTTTGGAATACCCTCGTTTCAAACAGAAAGCCATATCGAGTTTCGAAGGACTACATTATTCAGCGTCGAAACGGCAATGTATAGAAAAATTAGACGAGTTAAGCCATCTCTTGAGAACGTGAATGGGGGAACTTGTAGAAGATTAGCTTGAATAATACGGGATAAAGCTCAGTCTACCCTAATACAAGATCCACCGTTCACGTTTTCAAGGACTGGCTTAACTCGTCTATTGTAAAAGGACCGCGAAATATTTCCAAATTGGCAAAGGTGAAATGACTTTCTTCAATAATAATTCATAATAATAATAAGCTATAGGTAACAACCGAGTCAGCTAGCGACTTTTAATACCATTAATTCAGGTGGCAGGGCTACAATGCGTAGAAGGGTGGTGGTAAGCCCCTCATGCCCCGCGAGCCAAAAGCTCATTACCCTTACTATTACCGTTCACCTCAACAAGTGTTTATGGATTTGAAAACCGAAGAACTCAGGGTAAAGCCCTTATTACCCCTTTCTTCTTATTCTATTTACTACACATTGTGTATAATTCCATTTCAATATAGTAAATTTTTAAAAGGGCTAAATGTGAGATTTTTACAAATGTATACACGCTAAAATTAAAAATATAAAAATCTGTATTAGATAAGGCTAACACATTTTATCTGATCAGAAAGGTTAGGTGTGGTTTTCTCGGCTATGTTATCTGTATAAAACAAAAGTATAACAAGCAGATACAGATATTCCTTAACAGAAATAGAAACCACTAATTACGACTAATAGCGACCTAAATACGTTCTTACAACAACTACTCTAACTACTACTAGTCACCAATCAGGTATTTTCCAGCAGCTGAACCTAATTATTATTTGTATGACAACCTGTCTCCAAGCTAGCTAAGATATTAAATTTAAGGGGAAAGACTACAGTGGTCATTGTCTACTTTCGAGTTATTTCAAGCGAACTCTTTTAATTTGGTATTTTAACTTATAAAATTAATATTTTAGTGTAGAACAGCCTCTTGTTTAGTGATTAAAATAATTTTGACAATTTTAAATTTAAATGTAATTAAGTTATAACGTTTTAATTCGGACCCCCGGAGCTAAACAAGTTGGGCAAGCGCCCAAACTAGCCTTTAGTTAGGAACTTATATCTCGTTAACTATTAATATTAGAATGATCAAAATTATTTTAAGCACTAGAGGAAGGTTCAGCCTAATAAAAATAATTTAAGCAAAATTATGTAATTGTTAAAATAGAAACGTTCAGCTTGAACGAAAAAGAGGCTTTTACTGTATTCTTTCCCCTTAAAGAACAAAAATGGCATTCGATTATGGAGCATCTCACGTAACCATATAGTTAAATAAAATTCTTTAAGCGTTTCTGGACTTTACCTTAAGCGGGTAACGTACAGCAGCGAGGTTTCGGATTTAGACAAAGCCTACCGTGTCCATTCCCGGAACATGGGGACTTTGGTCAGCGGGAAACCATTGTGGCGGCGTCTCCACCGCTAAAAGCCAATAAACAATTATGGTCATCTACCGGTGCGCTGTCCACTTTCGGTCTTTTAGCGCGGTGTCATCGTAAACGCTCTATTACAAGACCACCAAGAAATACTCCACGTCAAAATCAATATTGATCATCCGTTTCCAACATGAGCCTATACACTTTATATACTTTAGCACTATACAGGTAACAGCTGTAAGCCGTAGAAGAGCCTTTACCACTAAGAAATTGGAGAACGCTTTATGGAAACAGAAATATTATATAGCACGTACATTTTCACAGTTTTGCGACGTTAGAGCCCTCGCGTTTGGGAGGTTAAGCGAAGCTCCGTAGACCGTCTAACGGGAACTTCAAGATTCCGAAAATCGATGGGACAAACGATTTTTTTGAGTGTACACTTTCCGTATTCACAGGCTTCTGACGTCATGCAGAATCTATAAAATCGGACTAAAACTTTTTATTATGGAGACATCACTAATTCCCACCCTGATTGCACTGCCAGGTTGTTAAAACCTATACGTTCAAGATCGAACGCCGGATACTTAACCTCTCTGATATCTCCTGAATGATAAAGTACAATAGCTAAATTCAAAATATTCTTAATAATGGATTTGGTCTTTCGGCGTAGCAAGCGCTGTTGTACTTCGGAAACTATAAGCGGATTTACAAATTACAAATATTCCCGGCTTAAAACATTTTCTCGCGTAGAAACGAGCCAAGATAATTGGAATTAACGTAAATATTTCAACATCCCACGAAAATTTATAAACAAGAACTCCGGCGACAAATTAACAATTTTCACCGAAATTTTAACATTGGGATTTAGATTTCGAAATATTTTATCTAAAAGGTAGTTGTTTATTTGCTTTTACAAATAAACTAGTCTCCAAAAATGTGTTATTACGTTAATACGAACCACCAATTGACTGGAATTAAAAAATGACAAAAAAATGCAAAAAGTATAAAACAAAATGGGCCTTTGAGTCGAAAGTGGATTAAAATTTATAGAAATTAGTCAAAATTTCCGATTGTAGACCGGTTTCGCTCTATTTGGGGTGAAATATAACAAATCGTGACGTTTATTAGATGAACTTTTCTACCTTTTCGCAGTTTACTAATATTCTAAAAAAAACATTACACGTTCGCCTTCCGAGGTTTCGAGCGATATGCTTTTAAAGTAGTTTATTATTGTAGAAAATATTCTAGGTATCAATTGAAATTTCAACCAGTCTTTAATCCACCTACGGTTTAAGGAGATTTACAATGTTTAAAAATTCAATTTACAGAAACCATTGAAATTATTCATTCCCTCCTTAAAAAATTGCCTAAAATCAGTTTCTTGCGTATAAAAAGGTTTGTTTGAACGTTTCGCACGTAGAGTAATCGATGGCGGATTAGCTACGGCTTTATTGGGCCCCTTAACCACATTCTAGCCTCGTCTCGCATTCCCCAATAATTTCACGAGCTTAAGCCCGGTTAAGCCTATTGGTTAATCCGCCACTAAGATTATCTTTATCCGTAATTCATTTTGATTTGAAATTGATAATAGTCCATTTAAACTACTTATATCATAGAAATAACTTTTTGTGAGTGAAAATTCTGTTTATCTTTTCGATTTATCACTAGTGGCCGCGATGGCTCCGACATTTGCAATTTTTCCGTACGGGATTTTGAATCTCAAAGGGATTTCAGAAGTTTATCAGAAATTGATTCGGAGATTTCAAAGCGCAATTTTCTTGTTGATTTCTGGTTTTTTAGACTGGTTTCGAGGTTTTGAATTGATTTTCGCTCAGATTTCTGGATATTCAAGTGGATTTCAAGATTTCTAAAATCATTTTTATCTAGAGTGGCTGGGATTCTTACGAATGTTGAACACCATGGAGTTACCGTCAGTTTAGTTCTCTTATAAGAGCATTGTTAGTTGAATAAAAGAGCGTCTAAGCGTTTGCTAAGTCATCGATTTGTTTTGTTGGAACTCGATGAAATACAATGTTACCTTTGTCCGGGGTGGTAGTTTTATAGTTTCCGGAAAACCGGTCATTACTCCCGGCGTATTTGAGCCCAGAGATGGAATGTATAAGACAAACTGGGATCTAAAAGATGGCGTTTGGGAAGTAAAAAGAGGCGACGACAACGACCTCTTCAGGAGAGGATAAATAATGAGGAGTTTTCACCCTCAGGAAGGGCACCAACAATCTCCAGTATCTAAACAGGAGACAGCTTTCTCGTCAAAACGAGCCTAGAGGGGGACGGAGCCACCTACGGGCCACCTAACCCCGCTATACATTTCGGCGAATCGATTCCGCGGCCCCAAAAATAACTACAAATAAACAGCGGTGTAGTCGGGCCTCACTCCGCTCCGTTTCGGAGAGAGAAGAGCCCCCGGTGGACGCCACGAAATAAAGAATGAGAAAAAGAAATCTCCCCCCTTTTAAATTTCGCCTCATTGCGGTCTTTATTGTCCGCGAAACTGTCTTGGAAATTTAATAAGCGTTACCAGAAAGAAAAAGCAGCGCGGTGAATGAAACGTCCCTCGAAACGCGCTTTCCGGCCAGGACAGAGCGAAAGAGACGTTACTTCGGAAGAAAAAACGCGGACTCGGCTCGAATTTCCACCACGGCCACCGATCTGGAAGTTAAGCTCGAACGTGAGTGGAAAGCGAACCGGCTAATCAAAGAAAGTGAGCCCGCGGAGGGATACCGCTCTCGGCTCCAGTCAGCCCACCCCGAAACGCCGAGACTGACTTTCTTCCGAAGCCAGCGACCTTCCGGCGATGGCTGAAACCGCGGTTGAAACGCGTATCTAGCGGCGATCCATCGAATGCATTTTGTGGGCTGGTTTGACTTTTTGTTTTCTATTTCGGGTCACGGAGAATCCGCCTTCGCAGCCATTCCACTCAGTTGAGTCGGAAACAATAGGATTAAAGAGTTGTTTTACGTACTACTCATATTTGTCCGATCGCGTAAAGAGACTCCCCTTTAGAACTTTGGATGTGTAGCGACCGGAAAGAAAAAGAATACGGACGTTCAGAAAAGGACCGATAAGGACATTTCGCGATTGAAATATTATTCGAAGCGTTCAACGTATGACAACGTTGGACGGAAAATAACCAGGGTGACTTAAGAGAAATTACCAACCGAATATGTATTATTCTCGTAATTCAATGGTTCACCATAAACAACGTCAAAGGTTTCGAATGGTGAGCCTAAGGAATTCTTACAGGAAATAATGGAATAGAATGAATGAAATCCTGTTTGTTAATTGTGCGGTTTTCATACCAAAAATTACGTTCATTCTAAAAAAAATAACACATTGATGGAAACGCAAGATTGCCGATAACGTGGTACGCTCCAGAGTCTCATTGCGACCGCGAACTCGAAATGAAACGGCACGTAATTTTACACGAACCACATATGAATTGCGCCGAAAATGTTAAATTAAAATCCCCCTAAACAATATTTAATTTTCTATAATTTGAATATAGATTTCTTTCATCATAACCTTGGACCAATAAACTTCTGGATCCGAATCTGGATTGCGAACTTCGTTCTTCGGGGCTCGTACTACCGGTTTCTGATATAGGAAAGATTTCGAACGACGTTAGACCTAATATTTTTAGCTAGTAGGAGCATTGTTTCTCTTGGGAAGAAAATATTAGAAAATAAATTCGATTTTCAAATACGTTTTTCAAACCTTGTTTTCAAGTACTAATGTAGATTCTCCGTTGGGCAATGCAATGTGCAAAATGGGGTTTTTTCTTATGATTCGTACCCAATAGTTCATTTGCCCAAGATGTAACGTTATTACGATCATAAGTAACATACTAATAGTTCAATACCCTGGGCACCACCTTAGGCTCAAGTCATAATAACAACAAGTATTTATTCTGCCGGGACCTGCCACTCTCGCCCAGCATCAACTTTGACCTACAACTGACCTGAGTAGTATATCATCGACCTTGGTTGTAGTATATTTCCCCTTAGACATATTTAGATGCTAAGGAACTAACCCTTTATTGCGAAATATCCAATGAGGTAGAATAAATAAAGATCCAAATCCGCCTTCCACGACTTACCGTTTCGCTGGACAGTATTTGTTGAGTTGGAGAGTTAGGCCTAGCAAATGAACTTAATCAAATCATGTTGGCGCCATCTACCGTGTTATTGGAAAACTAAACGTTAATATATGTTGCGAAAGTGTCTGCTTATAGAAACAGATGGCGCCAACACGATTGGATAAAGTTGAAACTTAAGCCTAACTCTCCGACTCAAATAAAACGTGTCCCGTGAATCCCAGATTTGTTTAGATCTCTATTTATTCTACCTCATTGGAAATATCTCTGAAAATATGTTCGGTGATAATTTTGTGCTAATTTTCATACTTATTCGTATTACGTTACTTTAAGAACACGAACGGATCTGGTTTCTTATATACATCAGATGTTGTAGCAGACGCTGAAAAAAGTCTTACACGCTCCACCTCCGCGCGTCTGAACTTCAACGTGTAGATTTCCACGAGGCTATTCTATAGGTTAGTATAGAAAGCCTCGTGAAGGCTGCACGTTCCGGTTCAGACGCGAGGTGCTCAAACTGAGCGTTATCGGAAACCATGGCCCACTTTTGTTCGCAATCTTTAAAAATGTATGCAAAAATATGGAATTTTCGAAAACAACGGGAAAAACTTGGACCCTAAACAATGGCCTTTACAAGAATAAAAAAAAACAAAAGGGAATACGTTATACCGAGTGTAATCTATCAATCAATATTATAAGAAGTATATATTATACAGGGTGTTTCAAAAGGTTATGCAAAAATTTCATGGAGTTGTATGGGGTGAGTTGAGAAGTATGCCGGTTTTTTTACCATTTTCCTACGATGAGTTAAAAGAGCGCCAGAGAGCTTCAAAGTGTGGCCTAATAGCCCCTGGAAGTAGGCTGCAACAAGCGCAAAACCAAGCAGCGGGGAAACGTGAACATTAAGGTTTGGGCTCATGTGATAGGTAAAAAACGACTTTGTAAACAAAACGAGGTAACCAGGGTTAACAAGTAAACTTAAACAGTATTTAAAGTCCCTGCTGCTTGGTTTTGCACTTGTTGCAGCCTACTTCCAGGGGCTAGTAGGCCGCACTTTGAATCTCTCTGGTGCTCTTTTAGCTCATCGTAGGAAAATGGGCGGAAAAACAGGCATACTTCTCAACTCACCCCTACTACTCTTTAAAATTTTTGCATAACCTTTTGAAATACAGGGCTGTATGTCTCGAGAACAGTGTACAACTAGCACATAAAATCAAACATTTACTTTAGTATCACGGCTCATATTATACCGTGTTATATTTTTTCTATTATATCTCAATATGTTTTTTTTCCGAAATGTACCGCAGCGCTTACCCGCGAAGGAACATTATTCTAGCAAATAATAATGGCTCACACGAAAAAATAAAAATGATACGCAAAGCGCGATTGAAATAAATCCCATTAACATGGACATTCTGGGTTCAACGACATTTTTGAGAAAATCACCATTAAAGCAATCTTCCATAATCTATATTCGATTTAACGACATCGAGACATTCGAAAAGAAATCCAATTAAAGCCTCGAGAAAATCAATTTTAATAAATGAACGGGGGTTAATGACTGCGGCTGTTCGCGGATACGGTGATAGAAAAACTCAACGTAATAAGCAGATTAATTTAAATGTCAATTATGCTAAGTAAAGAAGCCGTCTCCGCTTTTCAAAAGTCAACGTGGAACCCGCTTACTGTTTAGATTTAAGATACGGACAAACTTAAAAACTTTAACTAGGGTGGCTGACAGGTGAAATTAAGAAAAAGTTTCTAATAAATCTCTTACGAGATAAATGTATCGTATTATCGAATGACTTTTTCACTTTTGGGTGGTCTCTACGATGACTGACGTTTGCGAGATTTCGCCGCTTGCAAAATATTGGCCGGTTTGGACTTTGGATTATGTTTAACCATAGACTAAGAAAGGTTTCACTAGGACATTTCGCGCACGAATTTAAAACCATGTAAAGTCTCAGCACGGGAGGGCGCCACGTATATCAAAATGCTGGTGCGAACCAAAGACTAGTGAAAGTTTACCAAAACACGTGACAGCATCGAAGGTCTCAAATATTATTCTTATTAGCACGTGTTTTAGAAATCAGATGTGATACACGTGAGGTACTATATGGGTTTTAAAACGTATATATTTAATTAAAAATGAATTTGAATACAAATATGGATGACTTGGATACTAATATGCATGATTTGGAAAGTCTCTTCAATCATGGTATGTATTAAGTTATTAAATTAGATTTCCAGTACTAATTACTTTATATATCTATTGTTTCAGATTCTATGTCATCATTTGAATTAAATAACGAACCAGAACGCACCCCTTGTTTTTCGGCATTTTCAACGTTTAAAAAAGAACTAAAAATAATAAAGGTCATACAATAAAATTCCAAAATGTGAGAAAAATTTAATTTACCTTTTCAGATTATTGTTCAGGAATAAATTTCCTAAAATTATTAAATAATTCTAGAAAATATAACCATTTTCAAAATGAAACTATGAAGAAGAGCAATGCAGACGAAATTCTGTTGAAATTCAAATTAAAATAATATGCACGTGATCACCCCTTTCTTTAAAATCCGCTAGGCGCGCGGCTGTTCGCACCATTAACGAAGTCGGGGGGGTCTCGCGTCGTCGGTTATAGAGGAAAAAGCTAAGGGGGGTCACACGCGAAATGTCCATGTGAAACCTTTCTTAGTCTATGGTTTAACAGTTCTTTTTATAAAGTAGCGTGGCCTTCTTGTTTTAATGCGGCTCTTACGTCACAGTCTCTTACTTTTACAAGTCTACGAGCGCGGGCTATGTACAGTCGCCCGAAGAATATTGGTTTATCTAGCGCGCGTGCAATTCGCTCGTGCGAAGAATATACTAATAAAGCCGTGTCTCGTGACGTAAGAGCAACATATTCTTTTTCTTAGGTTTTATTCATTTTATTTCACAGAAACATCTACACTCTTAAAAATATTGGGTTTTTTTTACCCAAAATTGGTCGTTTTTTACCCATTGTTGGGTCAGTATTTAACCAAACAAAATATTGGGTTGTTTTAGTTTTCACCCAAAAAGGGTTATTTTCATAACGCTATTTTGGGTTAAATTTATAATCTACTCAAATATGGGTTGATCATTAGCCCAAAATATGGATAATATTTGACTGAATTTTGGGTTATAATTTAACCAAACAAAATATTGGGGGGTTTTGGTTTTCACCCAAAATAGGTTATTTTAATAACGATATTTTGGGTTAAATTTATAAGTTACCCAAAATATGGTTAATATATGACTCAATTTTGGGTTATAAATTAACAATTAATTTGGTTTATAAATTTGATCACACTGGAAAGAATATCGTAGGGCCTTGGCAATTTGCAATAAATTTAAACATGGGAGCTCATTACGTTCTTCCGCTGAAATATCAACACAACATAATTAAGAATCCTTTCAAGCACTCATGGAAACGATGCAAGAATGGCGCAAACTTTTTAATTTCCAGTTTTCCAAAGACTACACATTTTCGATGCTCATATCGTCTGTGGCGCGCGGGAACTTTAAATTTGATAGTATGACCCAATTTGGGGTTGCTATTATATTATTTTCAAAACAACCTAATTTTGTTTAACCCAAATTTTGCGTTTCAAGATTTTCAACTACATTTGGGTTGTTTTTGACTTAAAAAGTAGTTAAAAATGAAATAACCAAAATCATTTAACCCAACGTTTTTAAGAGTGTATTGCCCCAGTCAAAATAAAATAAACGATAGAGAGCTAATAATTGAAAAGCTATTTTTCCTAAGAATTTGATATTTTCAGATCGCATGGCACGCGCAGGGGTTATTAGATGATACAATAGTCAATGACCTTGAACTATGTCCTGAAGGTCATTCAAAACCTATCTCGGGAACCGTTGGCCTTATAGAGTCGGTTCCAATTAGAATGCTGTGTGTCATCGCATTTTATGCCAAAATGTAACTTGGAAATCAATTCGGACATATAAAAAATGATGGCGCACACTTTTCCAACTAGAACCGACCTTCCAACCCTAACGGGTTTCGAGATACATTTTGAATGACCTTAAGCATTTTTATTTATGACCTTCTTGTTTTTGGTGTTTATTTTCTTTGGCTTCCTATTGGCTAATTTACATCGGTTCAGAGCCACGTGGGCATAAAATGCGATGGCGCACACCTTTCTAATTGAAACGGAGTCTCTAAGCCCAACGGTTCTCAAGATAGTTTTCGAATAATTTTGTATCATTTAATGACCCATTGCGCGTACTATGCTATTTCTAGGTAAAATAGTTTTTCAATTATTAGGTCTGGGTCGTTTTTTATGGAGTATAACAGATTTTGACAGAATCCAGTAGCATAGGTAATTGTATGCATTTTTCCGCGCTGCGAGAAAAAAAAATCGAGTCCTTTTCACTATCAATTTCCAAAAAAAAATGTATAATACATTTCCGAGTGAAATCTGGCAGCAGTGTGAACAGTGCCAGGATCGGGCGATGAGATTGAAAACCTGTTGGATCTCTCTCTCTCTCTCTCTTTCCAATTTTCATCCTCCTCCTCCTCTTCCAGAGATTTTTCGCCGCCCACCATTTCTCTCTATTCTGGTCGCTGGCGAAGGCAGGTGCTGCTGGCTTGATACGGATCGACAGGCGGCCGTACTTGATCCCTCTGAGAAGGGCCAAACGAACAAAGCCAAAAAAATGCGAATCCGGGAATAACGGGCGTTGAATGCGTTAAATATTGATCTCTCGAAAGGGATCGAAACATTTAATGGGTTAAATTTCGACGTACGGTTTTTATTTTACTAACGTAATGATACGAAAACGCTACACTACTACGTAGAGAAAGGCACAGGCTATGACAGCGACTTGTCTTTGCCCTGAAGACGAAAGATCCGCCTGTCAAAATCGCCCTGAAGACGTATTACCCCGAAGTGTAGATTCTAGGAGCAACAAACACAGCACCCCACACAAGGAGAACGCTACCCGTCAAAAATTGTGCATTTCATTGGTTAAACGCTTTAGCGCCTGCTGCCGTCGGAAGGGAAAAATTCGGAAATTGTCTTCCCCTTTCCGTAAAACGTTCAGCGTAAAGGCTCGTCCAATTAAATTTGTACACAAGACTGCGTTAGCGTGTTTTAAGGTTAGCTGCGTTCTCCTTGTGTGCATGGGGTGTTGTCTTTGTGGCTCCTAGGTAGAATGCTTTCAGGACAGTTCTAGGTTAGCTAGACTTAACGTTTGCAAAGACACTGTCCCTGTCTGTAAGCTTTCTATTCTGTAACCGTAACCACTAAAGAAACCGATATTTCCACAAAACAATAAATAGCTTCCCTTCGGCTCTATTGCACTAGGTTTCAGTGCAAGAAAACAGAATACATCATATAATAACAGAAGTAAAAAAGTCTTGAACTTTATGTATATGCTAAGTAAGCATGTTAGTGTTTAAAAAAATGTTTTAAAAAAAATTTTAGCATTTATTTCGTTTCATTTTTAAAAAATGAAACTAAAGCAATATATAAAGTAATAAAAACCAATTACAATAATTGCTTATTTGGAACCATCAAATAGGCCTCAAATTCTTACGCAGAAGCTAAAAGAGCGCAATGTTTTTTAAGAAAAGGGCTAGAGTTTCTTTGAGTTCATTTAAAAACATGTCAACCACAGTGAAAGCTAGAAAATGCTGTGAGTGAAAGACTTCTATTAATAATTTACCTTTGATAATAGAACGTATAAAGTATGATGGACGTAAGTATCAAAAAACGGATTAAGAAAAATAGCATGTAGGGTACTTCTATGAAGGTAAAATATAAACTCTTCTCTTTTCAAAAGCAAAGTCTTTTAGAGGAAATGTACAAATTTACGGAGAGTAATATGTGGACCATTTACCCCAAAACCAAATTCCTTTTCTTATACGAACAAAAGAACAATATTTCACGTAAAATGAGACTTTGGAATGTTAAACCATTTCTCACAGATCGCGAAATCTCATTCAGACAAGCCTATCATAAAAAAAAACCCTTAGTTCGTCAAAAAAAAACATTTTACTCAACTAACATCTTTCTAGAATAATAATTCGGTATCGGTTCGTATGGCCCGAGGAAGTTTTGTACCGACGACAGTCCTGACAAAAAGAAGATTCGGAGCAATCAAAATTTATAAAAGAAATGTTATTTTTTTCATCATCTGGAATATTACCTCTAGAAAATCGAAATGCCGTAAGACCTTCGAATTACCGAGATAATTTTATTCTTAAACCTAACATTCGAGTCCAAAAATATAAGGTACCGTCTTCGAAATGTTTTACATATACTAATTAAAAGTGCACGCGCCAATTAACATTAAAAATGGTACGCGAAAGGACCTCCGAGTTCAAAATCGTAAAGACACCGCTCCAATGTGTAAATTAAACTAGGACTGTATATATATTGGACTCGAAATATATTCACTCGACTTTCTTAATTTCAAAGTCGCTCTTTCATAATTAAAGTCCCCCTCCACCATACCCGGCAAATCTTCATTAAACAAATTACTCTACATAGGAAACAAAATCTGGCTACGAAACTTAGACGCGGGTGACGGGAGCGGGCCTCGGGATATTCAAATTATTGTCTTGATTCGCGTCACGAAGATAGCTGACGTTTGATTATTTTTCACGCATGGCTTTTAAGTAGACACAAAGGACGCCCTTCAGGTTGGTGGTCCTCTTCGCCAAGTCAAATTATTTCGCGCCTTCGAGGGATGCTGGCTGCTAGGCAATTAGAGGTACGCGGCGAGTGAAACCACGGAGGCAATTGATATAATAAAAGTCCGGAGTTGCCGTCTTCGGATTACAAAGAAGCCAAAAGGAATCGCGAAGACCGCTGATAAAAGACAGGTGTCTCCCGCGCGTACGCGTAATCCGCGAATCGATGAAAGACCCGTCTAGGTTGAGCCCACTTCGCTTCACTCTTCGAGAAAAGGTGGCTGGAAGGGTAAACACTGCGCTACATTGTACCGACAGTGTCGTCGCGCCTGACACTTTGAAATTATATACGACTATACCGAGCTCGCGTAGGTACGACGGACTCGACTATCCAAAACTTTTCATTCGTGAAAATAAATTATCCTAACAGCGAATCGCGACCGACTGACTGTTTCGGTTCACTTTTTATTGTCCTGGATTTTATTCGCTTATATAGTTCTCGGGTACATCCCGCGCTTTTCTCGTTGCAAAAACATAAATTTCTAGAGTTAAATCTAGGTCAGAAAACAGTGGCTGAGCTTAAAAGGATGACGGTCATTGCTTGGGAAAGCTTTCAGTTTAATTAAAAATTCGCCTAATGGGGGCTATCCGCTTTCGGTTAATTTGCCGATATATCTCCGCTACGTCCGCGGTACCCGGGTGACCCCGCCCCGGGGAGAAGGGATGAAGGGATGGGGTGAAAAGAGGCGATCTATACGCGAATGAACTTTGCCGAGTTCTTCACGCCAGCTGTAAAGCGAATATGAAAAGCTTCGAAATTTTTAATTCCCAGAGAGAATATCTCAAATGGGGTTCAATGAAATGGAATTGATTTGCCGGTCCCTGTCCCCGGGCAAAGTCGGGAAGGCCGCACTCCCTTTTTATTGCCCCTCCGAATGCCATTTGCTTAAAAAGAACAAAAGTGAAAATTTGGATCACCAAAAAATGTTTTGACGCGAAGGTGGGGTTAGCGGCCTTTCGGTTTTTAATCTAATCCTTGCTTTCCACTAGCTCGCGTACTCAACTTTTGGATGTACAAATGTTAAACGCGCGTTAATTATAAATTATGACACGCCCTAGTGGAAACCAAGCCTAAAGCAACGCTACATCGCGAACAAAATGATTGAAATTTTATAAAATAATTATTTTAAAATTCGTAAGATTAAATTGAAATGTCCGAATAGACATATGGCTAAGCGCAGCTAAATGTCAAGATGAACTTTAAAATGGTGAATCCGCTAATTTACTTCTCTGATAGTTAAATAGAGAAATTCGTTACAAATATGTAGTGTTGTTAATTTTCCGGAAAATAAAATGCGGAAAAATTTCGAGAAAATTTTCTGGAAATTTTTCCGAATTGCCGAAAAATTTCCAAATTGCGGAAAAATAAAAAAATTTAAACATAAATTACTTTTTAACGGTTTTAATTTTTTTAAATTTTTATCGATATAAAATGTCTAATATCAGTAAACATACTACAAGACATTAATAGTGTTACATTGTTAATTAGTTTAAACTAGTCTAGAGGTTTAGTTTTACTTTCAGATTCGAAAACATTAAGCGAAAATGCCACTTTATTTCAATTTTCAAACAATATATTAGACTAATCATGGAATTAAAACTTTTTTATTTTTTTCGGAAAAATGCGGAAAATGTTCCGGGAAAAAGGCCTCGGTCATTTTCCGGAAACTTTTCCGACTTACAACAAAACAAATATGTATGGGCTGTTTAACTCGCACGCAACTACACCCTAGAAGACTAATAGCAATGATATAATAATAAATGAAGATTCCAAACACATTATTTAACAGGTTCAACCTAGGAAAATTAATCTTTTGATATCAAAATTGTTTTTTAACCCCACGAAATAGAAGTAATGTATTTTTTTTACGAAAATAAGCCTAGATAAAGAAAGGAGACTGAAGTATGAACAAAGATAAAATCAACGACTTTATAACGGCATTTCCTAATTAAAATTTACTTTTGCGTTATTGCATATGATACCACAGTGAAAGTACATGGGCGGATTAACATGGGAAAATCCCCCTAACTATTTTGATAAAATTTTGCACAGATGCTTAATATATCAATGTAAGAATTCATGCAAAGTTTTAGATCTGACAAATCTTTTTTTTTTCAAGAGATACAGGTCCAAGTAATTTTCGCATTTTTCTTATATTTTCAATTATCTTAAACCGCTAATCACCAGATTATAAAACTACTTAGGATGTTGCTTATGATATTTATAGGCAGTATTTGTAATTTAGTCAAAATCTTTAAGGTCGTTTTCGATATATCACCGTATGTGTGATTGTTCCCATTTTCCCATTGAAAATATAAGGAAAAAGCAAAAACCACTTGGAAAACAAATTTGTCAGATCTAAAACTTTGCATTAATTCTTACATTGATATATTAAGCACCTGTGCAAAATTTCATCAAAATCGTTAGGGGGGATTTCCCCATATTAATCCGCCCATGTCCTTTAGAAATAACACTTATAGGACTAAACTTTTGTCATAACTCCCAATAACTTTGGTGGAAGTTTTGAATTTGCTTAGATATACCAATCTGACGGAGCGATTTGAGAATCAGACCCAACTCTTACTCCATCTAGTATCAGAAGATAGTACTAAACATACCCTAGGTATCACCTTAAGAGTTAATTGTCACTTTGTTTGTTTTAATCGCGGATGGTATTATGGAGAAACAGAAGACCCTCAACGTGTCCGACTCGAGGTCAAAATGGCGTTGATAGACGAGAATAACTGGAGTGAAAAGAAAAATTATTTTTCATTTTGGTCAATAGAAAAGACTCGCGTAATATAACATCAAAGAAAATGACGTCATTGCTACCCCCTTTCTCAATTAAATATCACAGCATTACTTTATTTTTACGCTAGGAAATCATTTAACAAGTAACATAAATTTATTATTGGATGATTTTGATTTTTTATAATAAACAAAAAATTAACACGAACAAACCATCCATTCCCGGTAAGGCTATAACGTTTGATTGCAAAAGTAAAAAAATAATTTAAAAAACAAAAGACAATGTTTAACAAAACCTCCCGTACTTTCCGTTAAAAATGGTTGATCAGATCGCGTTATTGTAGGACAATTCAACCGTATCATATTAGATTATCAAGTAATAAAACTCCATATAAGTCGGACGGTATAAGAAACGACCAGAAAAAGAAGTGGGTGGACTGATAAAAGAAAAAAAAATAATACGTCAACTTCAGCACCTTTGGAAAGTTGAACTTGGGAGAATAATTTTTTTCCTCTCGTTTAAAAAGATTACGAGGGCCGCCGCGAGTCCATTTAAATTCATTTTAAAAAGTCCAAATCGATTATTTTTCATTGAAAGAAGCCTCCTCCGGCGAAGCTATAAAAATAATATATTTCAGGCTGGTTTTTTCACCGATTGACGAAGGAAAAAAACTCTGACGCGACACACGCGCGCTAAAAGGGTCCTCCCCTCTTTTTAAAATGTCGATCTATATACTCTTAACCCAGGTATAACTCGATAAAGGGAAAGACCGCTGTAAGCTCTCCTCCTCCGCTTCGCGACTAGTTTTTTCCGTCAATATAGCTCGATAGAGAGATCGAGCCCGCTTCGGAGGAGAGTGAAGGGATAACTTTAAACCGAGAAAGTTCCTTTTAAAAAAAAACATCCTTAAAAGGTCGGCTTGGGAAATATTTAGCCGGTTGTCATGCCAACCTATCCACGCGGGCGCTTGAAAATTCTCTCTCTCTCTCTCTCTTCCAACAATTTTTAGGGAACACGTTCTCTTGATTTGCTACAAATAACGTGCGAGTTGCGGCAATACGAGCCCCAGTCTTCTAAAAGGGATAGAAACTCCCAATTCCCAAACTAATAAATCGCCTCCCAGCGAGTCCGCCGCCGCTACTTCGACTCAAACTGTCGATTCCGAAAGTAATAGCCCTATATATATACACACATCCACTTTCGAACGAGAACTAGACTCCGCTACCATTGTAAAGTTGAAAGTGCGACGAGATTTTTCTTCATTTGCACTCGATGCTTGTCCGATTTAAGCGTACACGGAACAATATAGGCTTAGAATCGTCAAATTATTATTATTTCGTGTAACGACGTCTCTGCGTCCGATCGACGACAATCATGAAGTTAGAGAAACAATAGTTCTTTTTATAAACTAACGTGGCCTTCTTGTTTAAATGTTGCTCTTACGTCAAAGTCTCTTACTTTCGCAAGCTTATACTAGCGCGCGCTACAGTCGCGAGGAATATAGGTTTTTCTAGTGCGCGTGCAAATCGCTCGTGCGCAAAATATATTAATAAAGCTGTGTCTTGTGACGTAAGAGCAACATTTTAACAAGTTGGGCAAGACCACTTTTTATTTTATAAAATCAACTATTCGAAGAGAGACCGGGAATGATGGTACGCTTTGTAGGCCCCAACTCACCGGCTTACTTCGGAGTGAAAAGTGTACAAGTTTTATATTTTTCAAATGTTTCTACTTATTTTACACTACTCACTTTAGGCTCCATTAACTTGGCCCGCCTATTAAAGGGTCATAATATGTATTTTAGAATGGAAATATTACATTATCTGGTATGGTGCAAAATTTGAAAACGATGGGGCACAATGGTGCAAAATACCCACAACACTATGTGATATTACATTTTTGAAAATTTGGAAGTGGTGAGCTACCATTAACTTGGCAAGCCAGATTTCATATCAATATATATATATATGCAACCAGCTAGACTTTTTACATTTAGGAAAAAAGTCATTTAAAGTTACCATTAACTTGGCCCGCCCATTTTCAGTGTATTATATCTTTTAAACCAATTTGGTGCAAAATTTGAAAGTGATGGTGCACAATGGTGCCAAATTTGAATTTAAGAAAGTGGTGAGCTGCCTTTAACTTAGCCTGCCGAGTTCCAAATTAAATTAAATTTAAATTTAAATTTGAAAGGGGTGGTATAGTGCGAAATGGGTGCAATATTATCCGCTATGTTTTCTTTAGTTAGGAAACTATGGCGAGCCAAGTTAATGGAGCCCTTACTTTACGTATTTGGGGGCGATTGGTGTTAAACTTTGTACTTGGTCTGACGTTGTCTTTCAAATTATTTTTCCACTAATAGGCGCTTCAGTAAAACATCTTCAAGGAAATCGCCAATACCTGCCAGTTACTGTTTAATTGGTGCTTGTTGAAATAATGGAAACTTTTCACTAACCCTAATGTATCAAAAAAGTTACCTGGTTAAAAGAAAAAACTTGTTGCATTTCGTACAGGTGAAAAGTTTCCATCATAATAATTAGCTAGGCTAATACTCAAGCCACCACCTTAGGCCTAAGTCATCAAGTGACTTTTAAAGCCATTAATTCAGGTGGCCAGTTTATAATGCGTAGGAGGGTGGTGGAAAGCCCTTCATGCCACGCGAGCCAACAGCTCCCTACACTCACTATTACACACAGAAAAATATGATTGTAAATTTTACAGTAAGCTGCGGTCAGCATAGATGACAGCAGAATGCTGTTAATTTCACAACCAACTCTGACTTTTTTTTTATTGTCATGCTTCCTGTTAAATTTACTGGACACTCTGCTGTTTAAAAATACAGCAAGATAAAGTTATATTTACAGAGTATTGCTGTTTATTTAACCTTCATTCCAGACGTATTTAATATGGTAAATGCATGCAGTTTTTACAGTAAAATCCAATGTTTGTAATATTCCAGTGTTTGCCGTAGTTTTAGTTATCAAACGTTATTAGTACAGAACCCATTCACAACCTTAAAATGTCATCATAAATTTTACGGATCAAACCATTATCACGTTGGTTTAATTATAAATTTTCAAATATTTCATTAATCAATTCATGATAGAAATATATAAAATTTTACCAATTATTAAAATTATTATAGAACACATTTGACAAAATATTTTCATAATCCAATAGAAACGTTTAATCGAATATATCAAAAATGACTACAATTCTAGTTGATCATGTTTAGCTCGAGCCTTTGTAGTTTAGAGTTATAGGGGAAACCAAAGGAAATTAAACTATTAACTTGGTTTCAAAAAATTAATCACACGATGAACAAGGGTTGTAATTTATATATCATTTTGAGTGGGATGCTACCTATACAAATGAGTATATAAAAATATTTTTTTCGGATATTATTATATTTAAAACTAAAATGACACTTGTGCGACTTTAAAAAAAAAATTTGACAACTAAATAATAATTAGTTGTTTTATATACTAGCGCTTGCCGTTTATAACAGAAAAAACAGCAACGTGTGGTAAATTTTACGCATTTTTGAAGTAAAACGTCAGCCACGGTTTCATATTGTTCATTTTAATATAACTGTCATTTTAAAAACAGTACGAATATGAATTTTTACAGTCGCTACTGTTTTCTTCAAAATACAGCAGAAAGCTGTAAATTTTACGACAAACTGCTGTTAACCCACTTCAACTGCACCTTGCTGTAAATTATAAACCATATTTGCTGTTTTTTCAACAGTAAGTTTTGAGTGTGTTAAACCGAAGGGATCGAACCCGGCTCCACTTGCTAACCACTCCGCAACCCCACACCAGTAACTTGCAGGTCCTGGCTCTCGGAAACATTACTTCTGGGCGACAAGGGCGTATTTAAGGGGGGGGGGGTTGGGGGTTCAACCCCCCCCCCCCCGAAATGCTGATGACTGGGGGGGGTGCTTAATAAAAGTCAGTGAAACTTCCGTCAGCACCCCCCCCCCCTTGAAATTTTCCCTCAAACCCCCCCCTGAAATAAAATCCTGGATACGCCCTTGCTGGGCGATTGCCTTGATGATGTTTTATTGGAGGGCCTATTTGCACTACACTTAATGCCCCGAATAACGAATACTTTCCCTCAACTATGAGGTATAAATGTTTCTTATTTACAGATGATCTGTATCGATTGATAATTTCGGATCAACGGTCATTATTACAAATAATTGTATTTCTTGGTCCTTCTATAAATTATTTCTAATCATAAGTTGGCAAAAACCGGTAATAAAACTAAGCTACAAAAGTATATTTAAACCGTACCTTTTCTTTTATTATAATGATAATCCTTGCTTTAATAAGAACTCGAAATGAAATTAGAAATTTTTAGTTAAAATCTGCAGTTTTCGAAAACTTTTCTTAGCGAGTTCTGTCTTTCAGTATGAAGCTTGAATAATTAAAAAATCCCGTAGTCAAAGAAGTGAAACGAGCGCAGTTAATTTCGAAAATCGAAGAACTGCGTACGCGGCGGTAAAAGTAGTAATAATTGGTTTAAACTTTGGATTTTCATATATAAATGGCGAGCGGAGGGGAGATTTTTTCGGATAAAACGATAAGGGGCCCGCTTTGATGGGATTCCCCGGCAAGCGTAAGACAATAAACCCCGGCCGCCTGCACCTACTTATCTCTTTCTTCCCGGCAGCCTACTGAATAATGCATTGCCGTACCCAATCCAAAAAACGCTCCTTTATAAGCAAAGGCCCCAACAACAATAACAGAATCCGAAAAGAAGGGGCGTAAAAATCGATAGAATTAAGTTCCTTATATAGACCGTCGCTTAGACTATTTAAATTCTTCGTCCATTTCGCCCCCACCCGCCTATTTTGTTACGTTTTGAATACGAAATTATATTTTGACGTATTGCTACAATGGACGTGTACGATGTTTCTATCGCGAGTTGAAATCGTACGGAAAAAGCGTTTCACTCGACCCTTTCGTTGTTTCAAAAAAGAGTGACGCCACTATAAATGTTCAAGTCGTGACTGTATATGGAGGTTAAGGAAGTATTCCAAAACACGTACGTGTAGGCGATCGAGCTAATGCGATATTTCCGCACTTCAAATCAAGTGTACTGTGGTTCCTGAATTCCGCTTTTCCTTGAGCAACCACGTATTGCGTGTGGAACACTTCTACAGGGGTAGTAGGTCAAAAATAGACTTAAATTAAATAAGAATATTTCTCACTCACCTTTAAGAAATCATAATTAAATAATTTAAAAACTTTTTAAATTTAGTTTTAGTTTAGTTCGGTCATTTATTTCCCATCAAATCTAGGAAAGGGGAAATGTTTTCTCAGTGCGTAATATAGTTTTGGTTATTTTAGTAGTGAAATGATATATTATATGATTACTTAAGGCTAGATTTTCGGAAAATCAGACAGATACTGCTTCTTTAGGTTTATCCTTAATAAGGCCTAAGGTGGTGCCTTGGGTATTAGACTAGCTGATTAATATTACTTACTTACTTACATCATAAATAATTAATAACTTTAAAATTGCCAAAACTGTTTTAAGCGGGTAAAGGAAAACATTTTCCCAGTGAAAATTAAAAAAGGTGGTATCGGAACAACAGTTGAAGAAGGCCGAGGCCATAGTTTTTTTTTTTTTTCAATTTAGAAACCGCGACATAGTGAATATTATACTGCTAGGGAAAAATAATATAAGCGAAGTATATTCATACAACCTAGAGTATATAATAGACCCCCTTCGGTCTACGTTTTACTATACTCACAAGGAGACATCCCGAAGTGTAACCCACCGATTTTGTTCAAACTTGGGAGATTGGTAGACCTTCATGTAACTAAAGGGAATTTATTCAATGGGCAACCGTTTTGCCATGGCAACGAAAAATGTTTTTGACAACAACAAATGGAAATTTTTCCATTGAAAATAACATGGGATTCTGACCGATTCCTAAGAATAATTTGAACAAATTTCCAAATTTCGAAAATGCCAAAAATGGAAAAAATAGATAAAAATTGCCAAAAAAAAACATCAAAATTGATCAACTGTTGATCAATTTGAGGTCAAAATTCCATGTTATTTTCAATGGGAAAATTTAATATTTTGTGTTGTGATAAACATTTTTCATTGCCATGGCAAAACGGTTGCTCATTGAATAAATTCCCTTTAGGATTTTTCATCATTCATGAAGGTCTACCAATCCCCCGAGTTTGAACATAATCGGTGGCTTACACTTCGGGATGTCTCCTTGTCAGTTGCAGGCTAAGAAAGGCCAAATATCTAGTACATTTGGCGGAATGATACGAAGTTACGGTAAATCAGCGTCCGGTATTTCGAATTTCGCCTATTTTCTGTTGAATTCCTGCGCGTGTTATATTAATCCATTTTAGAAATGTCTATTGCGTAATTTTCAAAGTGATAAATAAATATTTAATGTATATTATTATTTCTAAGCTTCATTATATCATATTTTTAGTATTATGCTCCTATACAAGGATTAAATGTACGTCAACGTGGTAATCTCGGCATTACCCGTTCTATACTTACCCTGGACTCGCCAAACGAAATTGGTTTAGGTATGCCTCACTTGTAGTACTAAAAATAAATTATGACAACTGTTTTTAAATCTTCAAATGTAATCAGCTAGGCTAATACCCAAGGTATCACCTTAGGCCCAAGTCATCAAGCTAATTTTTAAAGCCGTTAATTCAGGTGGCCGGGTTACAATGCGTAGGAGGGTGGTGTTAATTAATTGTCACTTTTAAATACAGGGTGTTTCAAAAGGTTATGCAAAAATTTTAAGGGGTTGTAGGGGGTGAGTTGAGAAGTATGCCTGTTTTTCCCCATTTTCCTACGATGGGTTGATAGAGCGCCAGAGAGCTTCAACGTGTGGCCTACTAGCCCCTGGAAGTAGGCTGCCTCAAGCGCAAAACCGAGCAGCAGGGACTTTAAATACTGTTTAAGTTTACTTTTTACGCTGGTTAGCTCGATTTGTTTACAAAGTCCTTTTTCACCTATCCCACGACCAAACCTTAATGTTCGCATTTCTCTGCTGCTTGAGTTTGCGCTAGTTGCAGCCTACTTCTAGGGGCTAGTAGGCCTTACTTTGAAGCGCTCTGGCGCTCTTTTCACTCATGGTAGGAACATGCGGGAAATACAGGTATTTTCCAAAATTTTATAACACGCGCAAGTAAACTTAGAAATTCAACCGCAAACATACCAAATTCTAAATTCCCGCCGCTGATTTCCAGGAACTTCGTGCTAGTATATTTCCACCAAATGTACTACATATTTTGCTTTTCTTAATCTGAAACTGGGTATAGTAACAACCTTTTGACGTACACATTTGACAAAGCTAAATTTGTCCAAAAAATAAGTTTGTCGAGTGATAGACAAATAGTTATAGAAATCCTAAATTCAGATGCTACTACAGCTAAGCAGACAATTGGAACTGGGCAACAAAAACTATTCCGTTCGTTTACTTGAAGTAATCAAGGGCACCCGCTCAAGGTGAGGGGGGGGAGCAAACGTAGCAAATTCCCCCCTTTTATGAGCAATAAATTCCCCAATAAAAGTTATGAAGTTCCTTCCCTCTTTTGACTACATATTAAGATTACTGCCGGCGCCCCCGGTAGTAATTGCAATAGTCATTAACTGTAACGCTGACGTCAAACATAAAAGACTAGAAAAATCCGCTCTCGCAACCCATGCCACCGAAAATAACCATGTAATAAACTTCGACTCTATTATCCTTAAAAAACACTGTAATACCCGCAACGAACTAGATATATCTCAGGCTTATTTCATAAAAAAAGCAATGAACGATAAAAATTGTCTTAAGCGCGACTATGGACCCGGTATTGATAAATTAGATAAGTGGAAAAAATTGTTTTAATTATTAATTAACCACGCCTACTAAAAACAAGGTTATAAATTAATTGAATTTTTGTAAACGGGTCATTCCCCTGATGACGGCACAATAACGTAGCCGAAACTTTATTTTATTATGTTTTAATAAAAATTTCTTGTGCACTTTTAACTCTTTGTTGTTTTAATTTCTATTCAATAGTCATTAACGTAAAAATAATTTTCAGCGTTTTAAAATAATAGAGAGTTAGATACTCCCCCCATTGGGTTTATTATAAACTTCTGATACAACTTGAGTTATAAAATAAAAATATGAAAGTGAAGAAATATATTGGCTGTAGAAATGTAGAAAGCGAAACCCTATTAGAGCAAGCTGTTAAAATGTATCCAAACAGGCCTCCTTTAAAATGGCGACCAGTGCTCGACCTCCGCGGCTTCAAATAGCGAAAATTAGCCGTTTTCCCTCGGACTGCTTATCTTCAAACGGTTTTAACTAACACAAGGGTGTCGAGGGGAGGCTCTCCCAAAAATAGTCCGCCAAACAGTTTCAAGAGAGAGAGAGTATCCTGTATAATACGAGGCGACCAGGAGAAGCAAACTCGTTTAGTTGAAGGACTTCATTAGTCTGCCCTCCCCTGTTGCCGACTTATTTGGCTCCCTCTAACGGTGAACTCCTCAATCAGCCGCATTTCCTCGACATACGACTAATCCACTAAGCTTATTACATTTTAAACAGACTCAGTTTCGAGGCGGGGGGGCCATCGAGCGCGAAACGGAAAAGGCTCGAGATCGGGGCCACTAGGAGTCGCCCTGACTAAGCCTCTCGCGCCCTCAAAATTTCAAATTTTTTTCCTTCGCGCGGAGAAGGCAACGAGAAAGTATTTGCGTCATAGACGAGCGCGTCCAATCGGAATCGACGCCTCAAAGCTTCGTCTAAAGACCTCGGGTTTGGATTTCAAATTAATTTCTCCGCTGTGAATTTTTACTCCCCACATCTTAAAGGCTTAGCCACGTTTAAGATTTCGGATACAGATATAATGATAAAGGGAAAGCTTGCCGTGTTTGCAAATTTCTCGCATATTTGTTGCCGTGTTTGGAGAAGCGGAAATCACGTTTATTAATGGATTCGCGAATCTTTTGAACTCAGCAATTAAATTCAAATTCGGCTTTGGCTTCGCCAATTCTACTCACAAACTCCGACATCGAGCAATAGTAGACTGCCTGAAAATTTTATAATTTTTTTCGTGTAACTAAAATTATCTTCATTGAGGTTTAATTACACCAGAGATATGTAATATATTTCTTACGAGATAAAATAGGATTACGAAGAAAAAATATAAGGATTTTAGAAAACTACTGCATCGTAAATATCACGTTTTTAAATCAGAAAATATCCTTACGCCGCGCCGTGTAATTTAAAATTAGAGTAATTAAGTGAAAGTTTGAGACGTGATGTGGTATAGGCTTCCGCGTTTTGCCGGGAAATTCTCGACAAATGAAAACACCCTCAAGCCGGTAGGCCATTCTTATTTAAGGGGTCAGCGCGATTTCCTATGGCTAAAATTAATACAGCCAAGCGCAGGAGAATCAATAGTCGGGTCGCTAAAAAAATTTAAGACTTTATTTAAAGCGATTTTCATGCCCAAGATTCAGTATTGTGGATGCCTAACGGCATTATTCTTACTGTCAACAATTATTGTCTGCCAGTACTACAATTAATATTAATGTAACAGAGTTGGTGTACAGTACAGAGATACTCATACGGATTTGTTGCTACTGTCAACTTCAGCGAGAAACGTATTAGAATCCCGTTATTTAACGAAAGTTAGTCTACTGTAGATAAGAAGCATCGTATTGTTATGAGTTAGTGTACAATATTTGACATGGAAGGCCAACTGATCAGCTCGTAGCCAGTTTCCCGGAAAAATGCAAAAATAAAATTTTGTCCGTCTTCGAGTTAACGTTGATTTTCGCACTTTACTCAAAAAATAATAAACCATTTCGTATAGGAATCTTTATTTAAATCTCATTATTTATACGTAATTAAGTATTTTTTAAGTAACAATTATCATTTTTGTAATTCATTTAATTGCAATTTAATAGTAGTTAACATTTAACCGTTAAGCCTTTGCTTCGTAGGGAAAATTAGCCTGTAGAACCCGATCATATATTCTAGGTTAAAACTAACGTATTTAGTAGTACCATAAATAATTTTGTGGAAAGTGAAATTTAGTTTGAAGTTAATTTTGTTTTATCTCTTATATATTTTTTTTTACCCAGCTAATTTTTTCAGAGTTAAAAAAAAAATAATCATTGAATTTTGATTTAGGTGTATCCATTTAGCATTGTGAAAATAATTTTGAGAATTTTAATTACAGTAATGCAGTATGGTAAATATTTGAATAATTTTTCATAACAATAAACGTTTTGGGCATTCAAACTTAATCCTCTATGTAAAGGCATCTTAATTATTCAAAAGCTTAAAGATAAATTATTGTTATTTGAGGATCAGTAGTGTACGAGCCATACCGTTGTAAGGTAGTACAGCCAGAACAGGACTGGAGCCCCCCATTCAAGTACTGTTGATAAATGTGCTTACTTACACTAAGCGCGTTAGAATTTTTTTTTAGATTTTTAACATAATATATATTCATATTAATTGCTTTTGTGGCTATTTTCATTTACAATGTCTGTGTACCCCATTCTATTATAATATAAATTACACATGGTTGTTTTTTTATTTGAAAGCTCGGCAGAGTTGGAAAACTCTTGATACACGATTGAGATAAAAGTAAACGATTAGAAGTTCTTCACAAATCATGCTATGCTACCCATAAACACTATCTCATCAAAGGTCTGTTTTTGATTGAAAGTTTTACTAAAATTAGCATTTTTCACTTGCTTACTAGAACCAGTTATACACCTATTATCTTGTTATCTAAGTCTTAATGGCAAATTAAACCTCAATTTGACATAACCAATTATCATCTTTATTTCCCAATGTTAAGTAAAATATAAGCAAAATATATTTCTAAAATAATTTCCATAAATTTTCTCTCACCTTTTATATATTTTAAAACCATTTCCTTAAATTTGAGCCTTGAAACTGTAACAGTAAACTGAGAAAATTTTAAATTGTAAAGGATTACGTGTAAAATTACAGCATTTAAATTGCTGAAACTCATTATAGAAACTAAACTAGTAAAGAAGTCATCCATAAAAGAGATTTGCAATCAATTTAATCAAGAAAGTTATTCAAGTTAACATGCCGTACATTGTAAACCCAAAGTTACGACTGAATGACTTATTTCAATTTGACTAAGTCTCTCTTGAAAGTCCCTTTAACAATTCAAACAGGCTACTGCAGTGTAACCACACATTTCATCAGGCCTTTCTAGAAAGAAATGTGGTCATTTTAATGTAACTCTATTATCAATTTTTTTTACTACTACTTGACTTGGATCTTCAGTTTTTCATGATGTATGCCAAATTTAAATACTGTTGCATAGTTCTACTTTAAACCAGAAGTTTAAAATAATAAGTGCAGACTTGGATAGATAGAATTTAGTACATGTCTGTTTTATAAATTCATTGTGAGAATTAGCTTACATAGAAAGTTGCAAACTCCTTTAACCGTTTAATTTCTTATGTATTTAAACAAAATTTTTATTTAACATATAAAACAGCATATTAATTAAGGTTATAATATTTTGCGAGTAGTCGTTTAGTTGGAAACACAAAACTGCAGAATCCAATTACGACAGCATATCAGACGTCTATACAGGGCTTCCACATTTGTTATCTAAAATTTTCCTCTTGCGATAATTTCATTTTCGCGTTTTCGACCTAGTAATTCCCATTTTTTATAACTCGCTCTTAATACTAATTTATATAGATATTAAGATTAATTCTTAAAATTATTGAAAATTTAAGGTATTATTTATTACAAAATTACTTACATTTTAATAATTTTGCAAAAACATATCCTCAAAAGTTGCTTTGAATATTTAGATTGTGACTTTCATTACTTTTATAATGACCCTTTATTAAATTTCCATAGCTTTTCCCGTTTTCCCTTTTAAATTGCAGCATTATTCCCTTTCAGCGTTTTTAAAGTTGAAAAATTCTGGAAAAAGGAAAAATTCCCCGAATATGGAAGCACTGCGTCTATAGCATTGAAAATCAATGCCAGAAATAAGCGTTTCAAAATTATGGTGCTTTATCAAGCAAAATAACTCAGCTCGTAGTATGTCTTCTCTTTCGAATTTTTTATCCCACAGCCTTATTTTATATCCATGGTGCCCGATTTTAAATTCATTTTAAATATTTCCATTAGAATATACATCAATTCTGAACTAAACACTCGTTCTCCTTTACAATTTAATATTTTCTCATTTTAGTGTTACAGTTTCAAGGCTCAAATTTAAGGAAATGGTTTTAAAATATATAAAAGGTGAGGGAAAATTTATGAAAATTATTTTAGAAATATATTTTGCTTTTTAAAATAATTCCAAAAAATAACTCTTTAATCTAAAACATTTCAAATATCTGTGCCTTCATAGATCCGAACTACCCCTTAAATCAACCTTCCAACTGCTTTGATAAAAGCATTTTTTATTTAATATAATATAATGACTCGCACACCCAGGAAATATCTAGCTGAAAACTATTCGTGAGTTCTGAACCGTTAAGAGAACGGCCTAGGACTGAGCTGTAACGTCACGCAAAAGTTCTGGATAGTTCAGAACTTTTGTACGAATAGTTGTGATTCGTACGATTTGACGTACGCAGCCCGATGTGCAGACGAATTTTAGAGATTTCAACCTTGAGTTCCGACCAGTACTTGCTCTTGAGCAGGTACCATTTAGAACGGTTCAACAAGAGGTTCTTGTCTGCGAATAGTTTGCATTTGGGTAGTTCTAGAATTTTTTTTGCCGAATAGTGCGCATGGGGACTGGTTGAACGGTTCAGAACTCACGAATAGTTTTCAGCTAATGACTGCATTAGGAATCGTAGGTTCTACCGTTTAACTATCTTATCTGCTGACTGCGCTAAAACAAGATTTGACCTTTAAATTTTCATAAATTAAAAATTTAGACTTGAAAAACTATTAATATACTCTTCCGCTTAAGCTGAGCTTATAATTTTCTTTCAATCGTAACATGTATCGGTGGTTCTGTGGTAGAACACTCGCCTGTCACGCCTGTACTTTAAATGGACGTACTTTTTTTAATTGATACCGATTTGGTTATCATTTATATTTTTAGTTAGTTCTGATCATTTTGAAACTACGTTTACGGTTTCGATATGAAATTTTAATTTGAAGTGAGATTTCGCAGAACCCCACAACCCGCGTACCGACTATTGTCGTATTAGAATTTCGTGCCAATTGAAACGGGAGCCATCTAACTCGTTAGAGTTTCGCTACCTTATTTCCAAAACCAGGTAACTCGAAAAATTCGATTTGCTTAAAAATTAATTTAAATAAACGCGTTCGCGTTTCGCCACCTTATTTCCCAAACCTGCTAATTCGAAAAATTAATTTTCGATAAAATTCCTCTTGGATGTATTAATTTAATAGGTGGGAGGAGTATAACAGATCAGCCAGTGGCGTCACCAGGATTTCAAAACTGGTGGCACTTAAGCCATAAGCACTGGTCAGGGGCATTTGATACGGGAGGGGGGGGGGGGGGGGTTGGCTTCACAAAAGGTTCGTAAAGTTGAAATATTGAGGCCGACTAGGACGAATGAAATTTTGATGCCCATTTCCAAGTTTGAAAAAACTTTTCGCCAAGTGAATGGGAAAAATTCTGAATTTTAGGTATCGCTTCAGAAAATTTTCAGGTGGCTAAAACACCCTGGCGACGCCACTGAGATCAGCATGATCTAACTAATTATCTTAACATTTCTCAAAATTACGACCTGAATAACCTAAACTACCATAAATGTTTATTGCACAGAAGCGTCATCTAGGTTATAGACTTAATTTAAAATAAATATTTACTGAAAATATTCATTTATTTTCTAAGTTATAAAAATAAGTAAATTTTATTAAAGGGGGACGGCCAAGCTTTTCCAAATATGGCCTTATTTCCGTATCAAAACAAGACGTTCAATATACTAACACGTACCTTTTTTTGTCTTGAAAAAATAGCTTTTGGCCCAAAAAGTTGAAACGAAAAATAACGCCAGGTGTTTCGGTTTGAATTTTCGCCGCCATCTTAGGAGCTGCGCGCTTTTCGATTTCCCGAAATTTCTTTATTTTATTAAAAATTAACCACTCAATATTTTTGGATGCGGTTTTCGCCATAAATTTTAGTTTTTAATGGGCTATAGGGGTATCTAACTGGTTAAAGCTTGACCATTCCCCTTTAAATTATTTTCATAATAAATTGTCCCCACTATGTACTTTTATTTATCCGCAATATAGCTATACTCGAATAACTCCGATACGTGGTAAAAACCCGCTGGTCATTTATTGCAAAGGTGGCGAAGTAATGATGGTGCCAAAAGGGTTATTTTCCCTGTTCATATCATCAACACATTCACGTAAATTAATTTACAAAGTGATGATTCCTAAATCCCCAATGCGTGAGAAATATCGCGCTATATAGGCAGGCGTCCAGGTGCCGCAAATTCATAATATTATCTGAGAGAAGAGACCCTCGCTGCGAAAGTATCGGTCCGGTATGTAATGTAGAGCAGATACTATGGCACGAAAGCTAGAAAGTGGCTAATATATATTCGGTGGCCGAGAAAGGGGTTCCCCTCCCCTTTACTGCTGACCCCCCCCCCCCGTAATGTGTACCGCCCGTAATGGAAACTGCTGCCCGACTAAAATAAGTAGTTTTCTGGGCCCATGGACTCGGCTCGAGCGTAGTTCTGGAAAGAGCCGTTATAAGCTATCAGAGACTCGGCAGGGCGGCCTACCGGGCTGGGGCTATAGTTTCCACAGTAAACTCAATTACGAGGGGGGGAGAATGACCGAGTAAATAAAGGTAGGTCCGTACCCGCCCTGATGCTGCTGACCGTTTAACGCGGGCGGATACGTCTGCCTATACTTCGGCCCCGACTCCGGAAAAAGCGCAGTTGTTCTTCGTTTTATCGTAATATCAGTAATGGAGAATTTATACCGAAAAATATAATGGAACGTTGAAACTTGGATTAATAATATGCTACTGGATATAGCACATCTACCTTCCGCAAGGCATTCATGCGGGTCTCTCAAAACGGAGAAAAAGTCGGTGGGTATCGCGCGGGCGGCATGAAATATTTGGTGATACAAGCTCTTTGCGCAGGCGCGGTTTTTTCGAAAATTCAAAATAACGGTTTGAAATATTTGCCTCCAATTTTTTTTATCGTAACTTCAAGAGCTCCAGCAGTTTTAGTATTCGATATCTTGAAAATTTGTTGTGAATATAAGTATTTGTTATTTTATTTAAATTTATAATGGGTAGGATAAAGCATTGCGCTTATCCTAAGTGTAGTAGTGATTCACGCTATCATGGTAAACCTCATATGTTAGGAGTTAGTTTTGTTCCCTTCCCTAAATCAAAGAGGAAACCTGAGATTTGCAAAAAATGGTTTAGATGGTTAAAAGAGGTAAGGAATGACTACAAAATGGAAAACATAACTAAAAATACATATTTGTGCTCAAAACATTTTGTTGGGGAAAATGGCCCATCACCCCAACATCCAGATCCCATTCATAGTCAAGTACGTATAAAATAAATTGAAATATCTCTCTATTATATATTGTAAAACGTAACCACATTATGGTGTTTATCTTAAGAGTATGGTATCGTTGCTGCAAACTACATTTGATCAAAATACTGCACAAGGAACTGTGGAATCAGCCCAACATCCAGATCCTATTCATAGTCAAGTACGTATAAAATAAATATAAATATCTCGCCATTATATATTTTTATAAAACGTAACCACATTATGGTGTTTATCTTAGAGTACATTTGATCAAAGTGCTGCACAAGAATCTATGGAATCAGAAATTCTACCTGTAATGTCAGAAAATATGATAACACAGATTGATGATACTACGCAGCCACCGGTTGGTTCAAATGACATCTAGTTTCTTTGTAAAGAAAAAAATTATCATAGGTTTTTTAATAGGAGATACCATCAGATTTGGGAAGTCCGGAAATTACTAATTCTGAAGATACATCACTTGAGAAAAACCACATTCATCAAGTTGATCCTGCAGAAATGGAAGCAACTTTAAATGTGTCTCAAGAATTGGAAAATGATAAATTAGAGATTGGTCCTGCTACTGTCAATAATAGTGATGTTTCCATTTTAACCAATTTCAAAGATTTTTTTGGAAGCGCAGAATGGGTTAAAATACAAAGTGAATTTAACTGGTTTTTAAATTATAATGACGCTAGACTCCAACTTCTCAGAGTTGATAGACAATCTGATATATTACAAATATCTGCAACAATAAATCTTGAGTTTGAATTTAAAGCGTCAGTTTTGGGCCAGAATTTGGAGAGTCACAATTTGATTGCTCTGCCAAAAACTGTGTGTAGTGAAAATGAGCTGCTTAGTATATTGCTCAAGTTCAATGAATTACAGGTGTGTAGTGGAGTAGTGGGAGAAGAACTAGTGAAACTGTTGCAAGATAGATCCAGAGGAAAATTCTGCTTAGCTTCTGGAGCAATACACGATAAAATGTGTAGCCAGTTGTCCAATAAGAAAACGTGTGTTTTTTGTTTAAAGTTAAGAAGTTACGCTTTAAAAACTAGAAAATTGAATGAGAAGAAGACAAATAAGAAGTACAAATCATTGTCTAAGGAAGAGCTCATAGAACTTATGAAAGTGTCAAAGTCTCGAGAAATGTTATCAAGGAGAAAAATCAAACGATTACAAAAAAAAATCTTGAAAGATATAGATACAGAAGGAAAACGCCTTGACGATGGTGATGATTCCTGTATAGAGGCGATTTTAGAGAACTCATTACCAAAGAATGAGAATTCCTTCGCAGCACTCTTCCTTCGAACCCAATTAAAAATTATAAAGAAATCAGACAAACATGGGCGGAGATGGCATCCACTGGTGATAAAATGGTGTTTGTACCAATATCATAAATCGCCCACCGCCTATAGAAGTTTAGCGGATTCTAAAATATTACAGTTGCCATCTTACAGTACTTTGTTTCGTCATACACCAAAAGATAAGCGTACCCTGGGATTTTCTGACGAGGTGTTAAACCAAATGAAAAGAGACATAAAGCCTGAAACTCTTCCGCCTTACAAGCAATATTACAGTATCCTCTTAGATGAAATAAAAGCTAAAGAGGAACTAATTTATAAAAAGGAAACTGGTGAAATTATAGGGTACACTAACTTAAATGAAGCCAGAAATAATATAAATTCAAAGGAGGAATATTCAAACAAAGCAGTTGCGACACACGTGTTAATGTTGATGCTTCGGGGTGCAACGAGCCACGTGAAATATCCTTTCGCGCATTTTGCAACGAATAGTTTAACCGCAGACGATCTGAATTCTATAATATGGGAAGCTGTGGATAAACTAGAATCTTTAGGCTTCAAAATTATATCCATTATTGGAGATGGGGCGG
Organism: Leiobunum rupestre; assembly: GCF_980474605.1. NCBI lineage: Eukaryota > Metazoa > Arthropoda > Arachnida > Opiliones > Sclerosomatidae > Leiobunum > Leiobunum rupestre. Next base: position 27,966,972 of record NC_143387.1, on the reverse strand, counting down.
CAACCAATCGAAAATTTTTCAATATTAACACAGATTGCACCCAAGAAATTCCTCACTGCTGTGTCAACCCATACTGTTTAGATGAGGAAAGACCTATTTTCTTTATGTTAGACCCTCCCCATCTATTAAAAACTACTCGAAATTGTCTGCACTCAAGCCAAGAAGGTTCCAAGATTCGCTTAATGTACAAAAATGGCAAAAACATTACTTGGCACCCCATATATGAACTTTATAGAAGAGAAATGTTGAACGCAGGAAATTTACGTAAAGCCCATAAGCTTACAATAGACCATATCAGGCTTAATTCATATAGCAAGATGAAAGTTCGTTATGCTTCTCAGGTGTTGAGTAGCTCAGTTGCAAATGCAATAGAATCAATCTTCGAAGGAGATGAGAAAGAAAAATACACCGAAACAGTAACTTTTATCCGATTATTTGATAAGTGGTTCGACATCTTAAATACATGCAACTTCAACGAATCTTACCACAAAAGAAAGCCGAACAAGAGGCCTTTTTGCTCTATTAATGATAGCCGTCTAAAGGTAATGATAATGAAACAGTTATACTCATTTTCAATATATTAACCTTTGGTACTCTTTCAGTGGCTGGAAAATGATTTTTTAAATTACTTGGATGACTGGGAGCAAGATACCATGCAACGCCCCGGAAATTATGAACTGGCTGATAGAAATAAAATGATACTCTCTCAAGAAACTCTCTCCGGATTAAGACAAACGAGTAAATACCAAATTTCTTTCTGCACGGAAAAAAAGCAATTAATATATTCTTTTCATTACAGCTAAAGCCATGATAGGAATTCTTAAATTCCTTTTGCTTAAAGGGGCTAAATTTGTACTTACGGGCAATTTTAACCAGGATCCGCTTGAGTTAGAGTTCTCTAGACAACGAGGAGCAAATGGCTCCAATGAGAATCCTACGGTAGATACAATAGGGAACAACCGCGAAGCTCTATTTATGCTAAAAACATATAAAATTCCTTGTCACAGTACATTGGGGAACACTTCAATGGCGTCTGTGGTAGAACCTTTGGAATAAATTAAGTCATTTTAAAAACAAACGCTTCATTTATTTAACCCTAATGACATTTGCTGTAATTGTTTTCTTTGCCTATCTTTGGCATTGGCTTTAGATTTTGAAGCTTTTGCTGCAGCTTTTGTTTTGAAATCGTCTTTCAACTTCTTTAAATGTCCGTTTGCAATTGTATTGATATAATTTCGGATGCAATGATTCAATAATTTAATTTTTTCTTCTTCCGGAACATTGTTTTCAAAAAAACTATTCCACTTTAATTGAATGGTTTCGCTCGACAAAATTTCTTCTTTGGCCTTTTCCACTCTATTATCGATAGACATTTTTCCGTAGTATTTTGCAATCTGACTATACATTGCTACAAAAAACTCGTATGCTTCTGCTGTTGGGTAAAATAACCCCCCTCTGTCTTGAGCCTCTATCCATGTACTGAGTTCCTTAGAGGTATTTTCCTTAGTAGTTGTTAATCTTTTAGCCAGTTCAACACCAAAATCAGACCTCCTACCAATTGACCTCAATACAGCCCCAATGACATACATTAACGTATCTTTTGCTTCTTCAACTGGAACATTAAGGTTAATCGGTATGTTTTTTTTTGGTACTGAACCAACTTCTACAGTCTGCCTTATTAAACTGTTCATTGCAAATTTCCGTTCTTGTAATTGCAGATTTTGATAACCCTATAATAGGAGAAAATTTCTTTGTTAGAATGAAACTAAGATAATTTTTCAGAACTTCGTTGCAAAATTTTACTTACTGTGGAATGTTTCAATGAGTGGAGTATCTGTTCAATTTTCTTCTGATTCCTAATTAATTTATTTAATTTTATTGACACTTTGTCTTCCGTTGTTTGAGTGAGGATTTCTCTAACTGCCCCTTTGAGCTCACTCAACTCCCTGAAATTCAGACAAGAAATCCACTCTATTGCACGTCTTCCGCTCGCTGAATATTCCAATTTCGAATTGTTCATTCTACTTTGAACTTCAGTGATAATACCACCAAATTCCGCATCATATATGTTGGCTAAATGTGTTAAAAGCATTAGAAAGCTATTTTTGCCATCACTGTTTTTTTAACACTTACGATGAATCATATGATGTCGAATTATCCTTTTTGCCCTTTTTAGTGGAGGCTTTGGTTTCTGACTAGAATTTGAGCTGCTGCGGATGGAAATTAACAATAAATATTTAAAATTTAAATTGAAAAATGTTAATCTTTACTTTGTTAAAGTCGCTAGAGGTATTCGATTTTTCCCTTTCGTTTTTAAAGAAGACGTGTTCATTTCTTGGTAAAACCTATCTATTTCTTCATTACTGAGAAATTCGTCACCACTGGTTAAATTTTCATCTAGGTACGGGCAAAACAAGCTATAAATTTTCTAATTATAAGATAAAATGTTCTCTTATATACCTGAAGAGCTATAAAGACCACCATCCCTTTCTTCCATGTTTTTAACGTGGATGCTTATCCTTTCATTCTCACTGTCATCTAATTGTTAAAAAGGTTAATTTCTCGAAGAAGTATGCTCCAATACCAATAAATAGAAAGATATCATACCAGATGATTCGGATTTTTCGCACTTTTGGGTATTTCCATCTGATTCTTCCGTGAGTTCTGTTTCAAACATACCATTTAAATATCTCTAATTAAAGAAAAATTTCCATGGTTTTTACCTGAAGATTCAGTATCTGAACTACTGACTAAGTTCCTTTTAGGGTTCGGAATCCCTAACACTTCATAAGTGTCCCAACAATTCATTATTTTACTTCAATTTCCTAAAAATTGAAAACTGTTCACAGTGTAAAAAAAGGTATATATATATACTATTATTTTATATTAAATAATAAAAATAAATAAATAGATAATTATAAAACTTACCAAAAGAAATTCTATAAATTAATTGTTAATGTACAGAAATATATTGTTGCACGCTGCCGAACACGTGGATAAATAACAACGCGCGCGTACAATAAATTTGTCACACCAATCCAGTAGTTACATTTTCGTACCGATAGATGGCGCTAGAGGTGCGCTGCGAACTTTGAACGACGCCTAAAAATTTAAGTGCTATATCCAGTAGCATATTATTAATCCAAGGTTGAAAATTCGTTTCCTTAAATTTAGTATGAAAAAGGATTTTTGGCGATTTTATTTCTCTCTAGTCTGTCGCTTAAACTACCTTGGCAGAGAATGGCGACGACAGAGTATATCGCCAACAGGGCCATCCCGGTTTCGCCCGTCTGCAGCGCCAGATTGAAAAGGGCGCCAAAATGATCATTACATTTTTGGTATTCCTCTATTTTCATCTTCATTTTGAATGATTTTACTTTTGAGTAGTTTCTTAACGAGAAAGAAAGCGGCGCGCATCATTTGGCATTCTCTTTGGGAGGCGCCATTGATGTTTTCTTCTCTATCGTACGACAGAAGCTCCTCCCCTTTCTGAGAGTGACTGCCTAGTGCCGTTGCTTATTCGTGATAGAAATGCATACATTCAAGGAGGCCCTTGTCTCCTTGAGCAGTCGGTCTCTATTCTTTTTGCACTTTTTAAGAAGAAACACAGCTTCTTTTTTTAACGCGCCCACTGAAAAATGAAAGTGGCGCCTCTCTCTCTCTTAACGATCACTGGAAAAGGAAAACGGAGCTCCTCGGTTTTTGCACTCACTGAAAAACGAAAACGGAACTCCTCTCTTTTAGCGCTCACCGAAAAACTAAAACGGAGCTCCTCTGTTTTGGTGCTCACTGAAAAACTAAAACGGAGCTCCTCTGTTTTGGCACTCACTGAAAAACGAAAACGGAACTCCTCTCTTTTAGCGCTCACCGAAAAACTAAAACGGAGCTCCTCTGTTTTGGTGCTCACTGAAAAACTAAAACGGAGCTCCTCTGTTTTGGCACTCACTGAAAAACGAAAACGGAACTCCTCTCTTTTAGCGCTCACCGAAAAACTAAAACGGAGCTCCTCTGTTTTGGTGCTCACTGAAAAACTAAAACGGAGCTCTTCTGTTTTGGCACTCACTGAAAAACGAAAATGGATTTCCTCTGTTTTGGCACTCACTGAAAAACGAAAACGGAACTCCTCTCTTTTAGCGCTCACCGAAAAATAAAACGGAGCTCCTCTCTATTGGCGCTCACTGAAAAACGAAAATGGGTTTCCTCTGTTTTGGCACTCACTGAAAAACGAAAACGGAACTCCTCTCTTTTAGCGAAAAAAGAAAATACAAAATATTTGATATTAAAACAATGGAAAGAGCAAAGTAATTGTTAATTTAGTGAAGGTGGAAAAATAATTTGCCATTCCGCCAAAACGTGTACCGACGGCCCTGTCTACCAAGTGTGTACACCGATTACGTGGAGTGATCAGCCCTTAAAGTTCATTTACTCTTTCTTTAAACAAAATCAAAATACGTGAAGAAAGTTTAAATTATCCAGTAATTGCGTTTATTTTCCATTCGCTTTCTGCTGAGTCGGCTTTTTAGAAGCGACGCGACGGCCATTGGATTTTCAATGTAGTTTTCTCCCTCGTTCTAAAACACTGTACACCGGTTACAGGCATATGAAACTGAGCACAGCGTTTGGTAATACTAACTCTGTAATCACTTAAGAACAATCAAAGGTACAGGCTTGGACTCCAAATAAGGCGCATTAGCAATGCAGACTCACTTATTTCAAAAGTATACATTTTATATATTGATTCCTTGTATTTCATTTATAAAGGTAGCGAACACACAGAATTCTATGGGTTAAGTTTTATTTTCCATCAGTTTAGCGACCATAAAATAAGCAATTTAAAGGAATATTTAATGTCAAGACCACTAGTGCACCTTCAGCCGCTAATAAGCGAAACGCATTGGAATATCTATTGTGAAGCAAGGGCGTATCCAGGATATCATTTCGGGTGGGGTTTAAACTGTGCACCCCCTTTTCAGATTGAAAGCCACTTAAGTTATGCACTTCCCCTTTGACTCCCGTGAGACTTAAAAAAAACTAAGGTTTTGCACCCCTTTGACCCATTCCTGGAGGGCTTAAACTCCCAAATTATCCCCCCTAAAATACGCCCTTACAATTGTTAGTGCAAATGGTTTAAAGATGGTTTCTAAATGAAGTGGGGCTATTAGATCGATAAAAATATTTAGCGACCGAAAAGAGAGATGAATAGAAATTTGATCTGTTGATATGATAGGGTTTAAGTCATATCTATTTAAATATTAGTAACGTGAAGATTACCACGCCACAGCATTTTAAATAGAACCGAATATTTAATATAAGTTAAAAGGTGGCGCTTCATAGGATAAAACTAGTTTTGTGACTTTCAGATTGACCACTTAGCCGCCAGATAACGCTCAAGTTCGAAATGGCCACCGTAACTAACGAAACACGTTAAATTGGACTACAATCATATGCCGCGTTCAGAAACGTTAAAATAAAACAAAATAAGATAAAAATTACTATATTTTAACTAAATTACTTTATTTTTAGTTAAGCCTTTGCAAAAAAATCGTTCTGAAAGCAGACCTGGGCAAAACTCCGAGTGATATTTCGCGAGTGCTGCCGTCCTCCAATTTTTTTCACTCCACTCCTAAGAGTGGAGTTTCCGCTTTATCGTCACTCCCCGAATTAGAGCTGGCGTAAGAGAGCGAGAGTGAAAGAAATAAAATATTTTCACTCTCACTCTGCAATGAAATAAAATCTTTTCATTCTCACTCTAGGGTGAGAGCGAAACAAGTAAAATATTTTCACTCTTCACTCCAGATTTAGAATGAAAAACTTGACTATTGCCCTAAAGCACTCTCTTCCTATCGAGTGAACTTCTTCAAGGTCACTCTTTCCACTCCAAAATTCAGTGGGAAATTTGAATTTGATATTTTTATTTCAAATTATTTGTAAACATTTATTAGTTTTCTAATGCTCCCAAAGGCTCAGTTGACCCACTGCCGTTTACAATATTAAAACACGGGTGCTTTTTTTGCCCTTAAAATTTTAATATTATATTGTGAATATAGGGAACTGTTTTTATAGATTGATTTTTAAATTAATGTCGCCTTTTAGTCTTTTTGAGAATAGGTTTCCCTTTAATCGAATTAACTGAGCTTTAGAAATAATTAGAAAAATATAAAATAATTCAACTGAGGTTTAGAAATCTTTAGAACACTGTAAAACTTCATAAAATAATAATTTTATAGTATTATATTCAAATATCCCGCCGTCATTTAGAGTGAAGAAATTGACCTTGCAGAATTTTCCGCCAGTACACTCGGCGAGTGGGGAAAAGGCACTCTTGAGAGTGGAGTGCGTTCGGCAAAAGTGAAATCGTGGAAGATTAAAATTTCCAATCTGATTCTAGATTGAGAGTGAATTTTTTTAATATTTTTCACTCTCATTCTAGAGTGAGAGTGGATGGTTGAATTTCACTCGCAATTTTGCCCAGGTCTGTCTGAAAGATTCTACGTCGCGTTGAGCAACGGACTCAATAAAAATATATTTTCAGAAAATGATTTCTTGCAGAACGCAGCCTGTTATCATTAACAAAGGATCGATTATCACTAAAGTGATAACCAGGAGCATTTAGCCACTAGAGATAATATTTTATTATAATTACTTGCAACACATTTATTGAAACCGCAATTTTTGGTTAAGGGTAAACCCTGTGAATGTTTAGAAACGTTTTCTGCTACCAGATGGAGTAAAAACTCTCTCAGCATCGTGGTGTATCCAGTAGAGTAAAGCTTAAATAAATGTCTGTCCAAAGGCGAATAAGAACTCGATTTATTAATTCACATCTCGGCCGCAAAATAATCAAATTACTTGATATTGGGTTGTTATTTGTCTTGTAGTGTTGGAACTGTAATAAATAATATAGAAAACAGAACCTACAAGGTGATACAAGTATCGAGAACGTTGGCTAAAGTCTGACATAAAACGCAATTTAAATCATTTTTATGAAATAATTTAGGGTTTAGCTTGCAAATGTACTTTGAACAAATTTTCAATTATTACCTTTTAAACAAAATCGGAGTTGTAAGTCGGAAAATGACCGAGGCCTTTTTTCCGGAATATTTATCGTATTTTTCCAAAAAAAAAGGAAAATAACGTTTTAATTCCATGATTATCCTAATATTGCTCGCAAATTTAAATTTCGACGCATTTTCGCCTCGTTTTGTCGAATCCAAAAGTAAAACTAAATCTCTAGACTAGTCTAGAATAAATACCTTTAAAAAATAATAAACGTTTCAATTTTTCCGCATTTAATTTTTCCGGAAAATGAACAACTCTAAACAAAATAAAACCAACCTCATCCATTTATCTTATGTCATTCTCTTAAACAAAATTGAATTAAAAATTAATAAAATGTATGGTTTTGAATTGGCTCCAAGTTTAATATTTATTAAAACAATAAATAGAGGGTTAATCAAAAACAAATTGCTCTGAACAAATTCGAGAATATACATCATGGTTTTTATTTCCAAAGGAAAGAATTATTTTACCGAATCCCAAACGGCAGGGAAACTAAACCAAAAATGACATAAGCAAGCTGCATATGGCATTTACAAGATTTTAATTTAATTTTAACTCAACGGTCATCTGAGAATCAGTTGGAAGCGCTACTTGGTAGTTATTAGTTTGCTTGTGGATATAACAAGTTGGCAAGCCAAAATATACAGGAGGGATGACTCAGCCTTTGGGCTATGTAAGTTTACTTTGAAAGGAGATGCTAGCGTCACCTGGCTGTGGTACTGTACTAAATAACGCGGGAAATTTAAACTCCACGGTTTGTCTATGATATTATTTATTTTCAATATGTCAATGGCTCAGCTGCAAAATATTCACCTGCTAAGAATAAGACCCGGGTACGATTCCTAGCTACGACGGTATTTTAAATTAAAATAATTAATTAAATTTAATTTATAAATAAATTAAAAGAATTAATTAAATTTAATTTATAAATAAATTAAAATAATTAATTAAATTAAATTTATAAATAAATTAAAAGAATTAATTAAATTTAATTTATAAATAAATTAAAAGAATTAATTAAATTTAATTTATAAATAAATTAAAAGAATTAATTAAATTTAATTTATAAATAAATTCAAATAATTAATTAAATTTAATTTATAAATAAATTCAAATAATTAATTAAATTTAATTTATAAATATTAAAAAAATTATAGAATAAATTGACGTAAATAAGCTTAAGCCAGGAATCCAGTAACATTTTGTTTAAAAAAAAGGTAGACCTAATGATGATTAATGAATTACAAATCGTCATTGATTTATTGCTTTATTCTTTCGATTTCTAACTCAAGCACATTAATGTTACGGATTTCGTATTTCGCGTAACAGGGATCAATGCATCGGCTGCAAAATATAAAAGTCGTGAACCCGTGATCCCGGTTCAATTCGTGACCGATTAAATATAACTAATTAAAATTAAAATATAAATAATATATAACCAAACTATTAAAGAAACAATTGCCACTGCCATGATTAAAAAGCATAAAACATGACATAGAAACGTTAAAGCTATACGTTTAAAAAACTGTTCAGTGCATAAAGACGCTCGACTGGCTTGCAGAGGGCCGCTGGTTCAAAACCCTGTCACTGGATTTGATATTATTAAATACATGAGTCACAAAATTTCAATTTCTTCCGCGCAATAATTTAAATCGAACACAAAACCTTATTATATTTACATATGAAGCGAAAAATAAAACGCTATTAATATCCGCTTTTAATGAAATTGAAATTCCAATTTCCAGTGAAGCGAAACAATTAAGTGTCTGTGGTGCAGGAGGGCTCGGGTTCGAAACACGCCCGATGCGGTCGCAAAATGATTAGAAGACGTATACCATGAACATTTGGTGGAAAAAAAAACTTGTTAAGGTTAACGGTAATAGTTAGTGTAGGGAGCTGTTGACTCGCGTGGCACGAAGGGCTTGCCACCACCCTCCTACGCATTGTAACCCGGCCACCTGTTTAAGGGCATTAAAAGTCGCAAGATGACGCAAATATCATCCTTTAACGCTCACCGTCACGGAAGTTAAATAATAACGAATCTGCGAACACGGTTTTTACACTTTGACCCGGTACTGCGAACGCGTTCCCCCCCCCCTCCCCCCCGACAGACAGACAGACACAGTGACAGACAGACAAACACGGTGATTGTAAAATCCCTCGGAGAGGGAAAAAGTATCCTCAAAAGATCATATAAATACCCTATTCAATTTATTTCCTTTAAACCAGGAGTTAATTCACTTTATGATAGTGATCAAATATCCCACTGATATCGCTCAAACTTAAATATCCCTAACAATCCCGTCGAATAAAACCAATTTTATGAAATTATTATTCGGAGACGCGATCCTAGATATCTCTAGGGTTATTGTGAAAAAGAAAATTACAACATTCAATTGTAATGACCGAAATCATTACCAAAACGATAACGTATTAACGGAGAAGGTGAGTTTCCAAATGAAGCCTTTCGAAATGATTGTCTCCAGGGAAGAACTATAGGATAAATCGGTTTGTCGTCCTTATTCGAGGGGGTGGGGGGAGCGAAATCCGAATGTATTTCGGACATCGCGGTTATCAGTAAACGATGGCGTTATTCCATCCATTACATGGTCGGCAGGGCGCGCTAATCCGGCCATTGCATTCTCGCCGCTTCTAATTCGCAGCCATTCCTTTCCATTCGCGCGACACGAGCCATCTCAACGAAAAATTGGACTTAATTGAATCGCGGGCGGCTCTTGGCCAGAATTGGGGAGATTGATCCGAGCCCGGAGTACGGATCAAGAAAGAACGCTCGCGATAGACGTTTATTTAGAAGAATTTAAAAGGAATTCTATTTCGAGTATTACCAGTATCGGAAATCAATTGCTGGAAGTGTAAGGGCTTATCTCTCTCCACCTCAGCCCCTGCTACCCTGAGGGAGCAATATTTCTATTGAAACTCGCTCAACTGTAATGTGGCAGATTTCGCGGCTTTCAAGAATGACGACGTTTCGAGAGTCTCGCTCTACCATACAATATAGCGCTCGGAAACGGATCAACTGGTTTTTCGCACTTTCTACTTTAAGACTCGGTATTATGGCAGGGGCGTAGGAACGGGGGGGGCAGGGGGGCCAATGCCCCTCCCTAGAACTTGGCTGGGAGGGGCAACTAATGTTATTGCCCCCCCAACTTGTTGGTCAGTTGAAATCTTCAAAAGGCTCAAATTCTCATTTTAAAAGCATATAGAGCTTATTTAACCTCAACTGTGTTTAAATTTTCGTCTTTTCCCGCCAATTTTTATAGTAGTAAACAGTACACATGCATTCGGAGAAGCTACACGCCATTAAAAATTCAAAACCATTCTCCAGACACCTTTTCGTTTTTTCTTTTCCCCCTCCACCTTCTAGAACCTTCCTACGTCCCTGTATTATGACCTACTAGAAGAACCGTTCGCAGTGGCCTAGCCACGAGAGGAGTGACACTTTCTTCCACCCTCTCCCCTGACCATTTGATATTATATCAATCTACTTTCTATTTCAATAAAATGCGTTATAGAAATCGGTCTAAAACTATTTTCCATAAAAAGGTTAGTTAGGCGACACATTTACTATGTGGAGTGACGTGAAATTGACAACACAAAATGGAAATTTTCCCATTGAATATAACATGGGAATCTGGCCAATTTTAAGGGTACCCCCCCCCCCCCCTGTAAAAATTAATTATTGTTTTATTTTATTTTATTATGTTATTTTCAATGGGGAAATTTCCATTTTGTGTTTTCAAAAACATTTTTAGTTGCCATGGCCAAACGGTTGCCTATAGAGATATTTCCCTTTAGGGGTTTTCAAGTAACACGAAGGTCTACAAAACCTCGGCTCGTCTCCTTAAAAGCGTGTGTTTTAAAACACGCAATTGACACAAGAGCGTATCTAAGGGGGGGTTTTGGGGGTTCAAACCCCCCCCCGAAATGCTGATGACCGGGGGGTGCCTAATGAATATCAGTGAAACTTCCGTCAGCACCCCCCCCCCCCCTCTTGAAATTTTCCCTCAAAACCCCCCCTGAAATAAAATCCTGGATACGCCCTTGAATTGACATTGGCTTTTTATCTTTTGTCAGCAACAGGAGCGAGCAGGATGCTTGTATCATGAGCCGTCACCGGCCCCTCGCGCGAAGGAGCGTCACCAATGGAATTTCCGAATCCTCGCCGCCAGAGTCCGCCAGCAGCCGCCTCGGCACGACGACATCCTCCTCCGGCGCGTCGGGTGGCGGTCGCAATGACTACGCTGGCGACACCGCGTCCGACGCCAGCACCACGACCTCGACGGAATGGCCGTCGTACTTGTACCCCAAGAAACACAACGTCGTCAGCATGCGAGACCTCAGTCCGGCCACCAGGAAGATCATCATCGACGAATATTATCAGAACTACGACGTCTGGACCGGCCTCCGCATCGCCGCCACTTTGGGCGGACTCATTACTCTGTTCACCCTTTTCTTACTTTACAAAAGCAAGTGCAAATCTTACAAGGAAGCCGACCTAAGCCCGATCAGCGAGGACATTTCTTCTCCACCAGGTGACGATACAAATCCTTCCTTCGTTTAATCTAGGAGCAGAAAACGCGAGGAGAACGCAGCTAGCCTTTAAACACGCTAAAGCCTGGTTTTCACTTGGCGGAAAATCACCGACAGAAAATTTGACGTCGGCGATATGGTTTTCGACGTTTCGCTCACTGTCGGCGTTTTAGCATTTTCACTTGGCGTTTTTTTAGGGCGGAAATAAAGCAATTTTTTTTCTGGCAGCGAGGTCGTCGGTTTTCGTCTGATAGTGGAGATTTAAGCCTAGGCCTAAAAATGGATGATTTATCTGATCATAATAGTGAACTATTGATTAAAGCTCATGTAAGCATTTTAAATTTATTGTTATTTTACATGATCTATCGTGTTCAAAGAAATACGAGTTATGAAAGATCGGTTTGTGTGAAAGAAACATACTGTAAAAGAAGGCAACAAGGGTATCAAGAAAAAAAACACGTTCCAAAATTCACAGAAAAGCACGTGGCCGAGTTCCGGATGCAAGAAGCAGGAAATTAACCATCCCCCCTGACGTCACAGTCACCTTTTGATAATGGGTTTTGATTGGTTGAAAAAGAGCGAAATCGCCCAACTGAGCGAAAAAAATAGATATGAAAATCGTCACACAAAACCTAAAACCGACGGAATAGTTGATTTTATAAAATGTCTTTACGCTTGCCCAACTTGTTGAAATGTTGCCCTGGAATAGTTCAGCCAACGCCTAAGGATGAGTTCATAAACTCTTTAGTGGGAGGGAAAAAGGATCCACAGCTGAAGCGGGGAGGCAACATTTCAACAATATGGCCAAGGTTATTTTATAAAAAGAACTATTTCCGCCCGGCGTCGACGGAAATTTTCGCCCATTTTCCGTCGACGCCGGGCTTTTTCGCCCAAAAACCGCCAAGTGAAAAATTGGACGAGCCTTTATGCTGAACGTTTTACGAAAAGGGGGAAGACAATTTCCGTATTTTCCCCCGCCGGCGATAAAGCGTCTAAACAATGAAAACTGTACGCGAAAAAATGCACGACTTTTGACGGGTTGCGTTCTCCTTGTGTGGGGTGCTGTGTTTGTTGCTCCTAGGATTAATTAACAGCCCTGTATCTCGGTACGTGTTTCGATTTGTTTGTTTTACTTTACAAGGTAATATCGGAAGTAAATCTCTTTCGAGATAAGTATTCGTGTCTCTCTACCGCGATACCTTTGGGATGTGATATGTCCGGCTGCTGGCGGGAAATTCGGGCCCGATTGAATCGGCTTCGAGCCTGCTTCGTTTGAACGGCTTGGATTGGATACTTCTCTCGTAAGAGATCTATTATAAGCTCACGTGAATATTTCACCTTCAAGATTAGTCGCGTTGTTAACGCAGCCTATAACAAAAGCCTACTTAACGTCGAAGTTTGTTCCTTAGGGTCGTTCCACGTCGTGGCCATGGGAGGCGGAGAGCCCATCGCGTCCAACCCAAACGCGCAGTTATGCCTCACATATCAAGAGCCGTATTACCTTCCAAACCAGGAGGAACCGCCGCAGCCGCGTCGCAAGCGCCGAAGAAAAACGGCCGCCAATAACCCGGACTCGAGCGGAAACCCGGGGTCCTCCAGTTTCGGCGGACGGCGAGCCGCCAACGTCGCCACCCTTTCGCCTTCCACGTCCTCCAATTCCGCTTCCTCGACCAACGTCACTTCCGCCGAAGTGAACGTCGTCTCCGAACGTCAACGAACTGCCAGTTTCTCGAACCGCAGCCCCCAAAACCAAACTTCCGTCGAGAGTGAAAACCCCGAACCCTCCACGTCTTCCTACCAAGGCTCGGTGGGCTCGGACTGGGTCAAAGAAATTGTCATTTCCAAGAGACACTTGTGGGTCCAGTACCGGCCCAACGGCGACTCGGACGGTGCCAAGTCGGAGGACGTTTAATGGCAGTCTTCGAAAGACAATCTACCGCATCCTCCTACCATTCACCATCGGGTCTCGAATCCAAAATTCATTCCTAACCATCCGGGAAGCTGCCGTTATTTCTACGTAAGACACTTTCGGGGATGCAAAAGCTAGGCCGTCAGGCCGCGGTACCCTATCCCCAACAGCGGAAATGGTCAATACTGGTCTATTCCGAAGCCAGTCGCGCTAAATCCAAAATTTGTTGTAAAATGTTGAAATTTTCGAGGAAACTAGTCTCGAGCCGTTGTTACTATTAGACTACTTCGATAGAATTCGGTTGATTTTATAGAACGAAAAACAAAAATAAACTTTAAATGTTGTAAAAATATTTCAAAGCAAACGGTGTAAATAAGAAACTCGTTTTAAAATGAAAAGCCTAGCGGGCAAAAGCAATCAGTTATTCGTTGATTACTACTGTTGTATAAAAATATATATCGAGAGAGCTTATATCATCGTTAACGTACATTCATTTCTTCGAAAAGAAACATAAATCGCACAATAATATGTTCCGTAAATGTCCGCACGCTCAAAACAAACAAAAAGTGTCATTTCGCGAAAATTAGTACGAAGCGCTTTTAGAACGTTTCCAGGATGGGCTTTTAAAAGAACCTTCAAATAACGCGGCATTCGAGGAAAGAAGGGGATATTTAATTAGTCATTTAACGTATAATGTCTTACAAAAGATATCTGTTATTAGTGAACTTTAAAAATACCTTAGTAGAGTCTCGATTCTAAATTTTGATAGAGCGCGAGCAGATTCGATAAAAATTATTTTTATTGGAGCGCGGGTGTTTAAATCAAAAGTAATTAAGCATCTGTACGAAGTATGGTTAGTCCTCGAAAAAATAGACCAATTTCAATTCGGCCCTCCAAAGTGAAACTTCTTTTTCAGTGTGACATATTTTCAACCCACTTCACGCATACCGCGTTTAATTCTAAACAAGGCTTTTCTTACGTTAATACTTATATTTCATTTCAGGAACCAAATCGAAAAATTATCCATTATAACGCGCTACGACTGGTTTTTAACGTAAGTAGCGCCAATCACCCTTAGTTTCTGTTCAATCTGGTGGCCAAAATGTGAAATAGATACGGCCGTTCATATTCCCTGTAATAGCTTTGACTCAGTAAAACACTATCTACAGCCATAAGTCCAGGTGAAAGCGTTCGCAGATATGAGGTTACAACCGTTCGCCATGAGTCATTAACGATTGTCGAAAACCGATAACCTTGAATACTTTAATTAGAGCAATAAATATATTACCCAACTTTCGAGCCAATTATAATCTTGCCTACGTTGAGCACAGATAGGTCGTATTCACACTGAAAAAGAGTACTTTGGCCAGTAGAGGGAGTCAGATTCTCTTTTCCGTTTTCACTACTCTATGATTTAAACTATGATTTCATGTCGAGTTCCTCAAAATCTCATTGGCATGCTTTCCAGTCAAATCGACTTACAATTGTTAGGGTTTTATGTCACCGTTACTTTAGATTATTTTAACTAATGGATGAATATGATTTTTTTAATAAATATCAATACATGACAGGCACATTATTTTGACCTAACAGTTACTTACGTTTTTCATTCCCCTTGATCCATTTTGGGGAGTGGGTTGTTGAACCCAAAACCGCCCTTTAAAAACACCCTTGATTGTAGGTAATCAACCACTTTAGCAGTGCTCCAGCATCGGATTTGGCTTACTGATATCAGTGATTTTAATGCCGTATCTGCAATCTCTGACGTCAGTAAGTTAGCTGTGTAGCTTCTCTATCCATATTTACTCTGATCATTGCTTCAATAACGTAAATGCTTGGAGCGCGTAACTAGGATATTAATGTACAGTTTATAAACTTTAAGAAATATAAGGGCGAGGCAGGGCTGGCGCTAGGATTTTCGGGCCCCAGGTAATTTTTACTCAAAAATTTGGTTTTTTGGAAATTGTCAGATAATTTTAGTTAGGCACCCGTTCCGGCGGGCCCCTTTCGGAGGCCCGGGCCCGGGGTACTTTTTCCCCGCTTACCCCCCCCCCCCTAACGCCGGCCCTGGGCTAGGCTACGAATTCAAAGAAACTATATATATAAATGATTATTTAAATCCGAAATCACTACGAAATGAAACCCGTCTTCCTTTAAATATAATAATGAAATAAAGTTACGAAAAATATAAAGTATAAAATGGTTATAAAATGTAACGTGGTAGTTAATTAAAAGGTCATTAAAAATGGCTTTCCTACAAAAACTAGTTATAAGGGTACTTATTTGCGTGTTAAATATTAGACAGATTAAGTGGTACAATAAAACACGTACACGAAACGAGAAGAGCTGGGAAATTCCACTTGACGAACATTTCATTATTATTATTCCACTGATTAAAGCTCGCTATTAAAATTATTTGAAAGAAAGAACTCGTTAAAAATGAAATGTAGAAAAACGAGGCCACGGCTTCGGGTTTGTCGTACACGTTTTGCTGTACGGGCTTAATCTCTCTAATTATCCAGCGAACGTATTTAGTCAGCTTAGTAACGTTTCCTTTATTGGTTTTTTTGGTGTCGTGCGCTGTCCAATCCCCAAAATGTTCTCCTTAAAGTTCTTTCTCTGGATTTCGACAACCCGCCAAAAACGTGAAAAGTAAGGAACTTAGCACTGGGAAACTTCATCAATACACGTTTTACGCGTCCATAGGCCCCGCTATGTAGTCTAGGTATACAAGACGGGGCAGAAATTGGATCAGCCGTAGACTGTCAAGAGTTAATTGGCCGAATTAAAAGACTCGTGGGCTTAGGCTGAGTATACGTTACTAAATTAGATCAGTTTGTTTTGTAATTGAAACTACAGCCGAAGAATAATGATCTATCTGTGACATTTAATAGACTCTAGCCTTGACCGTACCTACAGCTTTTGAAAATCTTCTTTCCTTTTTACTTCGCGTAATAAAGTGCAGCTAGCTTCTGGAAGTGGCCGCGGAGCGAAGTAAAACGTTAGATCTGAAAAATGATTCCAGCGCGCCTAGAAATGTCTTGGTCTAAATTGGAAGATGTTGTTTGCGCTAGTAGCGGTTGCTATGGAAACCCGGTGAAAAAGGCTAAAACAGGGGAGAGAAACCTCTGGAGATATACACTGCCAAGAGAGGTAATTGTGGTGTAGTCGAAAGGTCACGCGGGGGTCACCATTTTGATATATTATATACTAGGCATCCTTCGACGTATTCGGATCAATATGAAAAGTCCCTTCTTATCAGCCATGGCTCATCTTCCGTAAAAATAGCAGGTTTGTATCTGGCGCTATCCGTTACGTTAGAAAGACATCGCGGATGTCTACATTTCCTCGAAGTTTTCATTCTTGGCTCTTTTTCCTCTATTAATATTTAACGTATCCTGTGTACTATTTACACCTAATTTTTTTTCCTAATCTTGTAATACACTTCGCGTCGATATCAAGAATTATTTATATTGTATTCTTATTATATTTTTGCATTTTCTGTTCATCCGGGTAATTTTATTAGGACTGGGATAGAGTTATAAGCGTTTCTACTAACCTTACGAACGAATGGAAAAGTTTAAAAGATACATTAAATGTAAACAGAGGGTTTTAGTTCAATTCTAGACAGAATAAAGAATGCGCTTTAAAAAAGTAGTTTGCAACAGCATTAAACATCTAATTATAATTAGAGCTCGGGGAATCGGATAAATTAACCGCCAAAATTTCAATTAATCATAAAAAAAAACGATTAACTGTTTATTTATGGATATTATTCGCGACTATTATAAAAAATAAGTCTTTATTCGGATAATTTTCGGATCAGAATATAAAAGAAATGAACGGAAAATTTCTGATCCGAACGCCGAGCCCTAATTATAATATTTACCAAGAATAATACCATATGTAACATAATTACTCATAAGTATGCCTCTGTATAATATTTCCATTGAAAAAAATTCAATGAGACCTTGTTTCACGCGGAACATACATTGAGCGGATCCAAAAATTCTAAAATGCTTATAATCATTGCGCTATTGAAAAGGTTACCATGGAAATGAAATCATGTGATCGCGAGGCACGAGCTAAACTGGACATGGGCAAAGCCAGAAACGCGCGAGGAATTCTCACTAACTGCCGTTTCCCATCAGTAAAGTTGATGACGCGTATTTCGTCACGGAGTTTAAGTGACGTAATTTACGTCATATCCCGTGAACAAGGTTTCATTAACGAAAATGCTTTTATGGCATACTTATGAGTGATTATGTTACATATGATAATACCCAATAAAGATACTCGAATACTTTAGGATGATTGTATTTTTTAAACCAAATATTGAAAAGGAATGAAAAACTTTTGCAAACGTCTGATAATGATAATAGAAAATTAAAAAAAAAACAATTGAAAACGTACACCAAATACTTTTTTATGTCGTAGACACCTTCTTGACAAAAGTATATTTTGAATAGCGTCATTTTCTTGTTCAACAAGATCGATTATTATTTCCTGGTTTTTGCATGAGAATGGAAATATTCGAAATTCGTTTATTCTTTCCTCGTAAGGAAAAAGCATATATAGTTTTGATCCAAACTGACAAGGCGATATTTACCGAATATTTATAGCATCAGTAAAGAATGAAAGGTGTTACCCAAACAAGCTGATCTCGGGATTTTCGGTTGGTAATCGTTTGATTAGTTTTTGAAGCTGTCGGTTCGTAGTGGCTAACAAATACACCAAAATGAGACATTTTTCTAACGTTTTAATATCTTCTTCCCGGAGCGGAATCCAGAAAAGAACGATTGACGTGATCCTTTCGTAGCGAAAGGATTTAAGGGATGAGAGAAATGCCACGTTCCCCCCCCCTATTATTTTCCACCCCTTCAAATAAAAACCCTGGATCTTCCAAAAATCCAACATTGACTGCTGGAAAAGCGTATTAACAAAAATTGACAGAGTAATATTATATCGCACCGAATCAATATGGCGTCAATACTCGTAGACATTTACCGGCGGCCATTTTGAAAAAAAAAGAGGCAAAAACTGAAAGCCCCCTCCCCCAACGGGAAAAACAAACTTTTGACCGAGGGCTTTTTTTGGGAGGTGGGGACGGTGTCAAAATAGGGGGAAGGAGGTATCCTCCCTCGCAATTACAGGAGATTTATAATGTATAAAAGGTTCACCCGTTATAAAATATATATATTGTTGTAAGCCTTGTAAAAAAATATATATAAAGTGTTATATAACAAACTGGAAGATGTATGTTTGTATTGATAAGGAAATAATAAAATGTTATTACAGAGAACGGCGTCATTTTTAATCGGATTTATTCCAATGGCAGTAGTAGGTTTCCAAAAGCGCTTGCAAGCTGAATTAAAGGAGCGCTTTGGAAATCTTGATTAAACCCGGGTTTTCATGGAAGCTTTTAGCGTGTAAAAATTTGGTGTGAGCTAGAAATGGTTCAAAATACACGCTATATAGCGCCACTAGCTTTTCAGTTTTCATCCACGCTTCGACGTTGCGCTAGTTGCGTGCGCTTGCGAAACAAGATCAGGACTCGCTTCTAGAGTCGATCAAATTCCACTAGATATTTTCACGAACAATCGAAAGTTTCAAGCAGGACATCTGCCCATGAGACTACATTCAGCCAACGGGAAACTGGTTGTAAATTGTAATTTGTTGCTCATCACGAGGTCGGCGTGTTACCAGACAGGGTTTATTGGTAATATTTACCAGTATTACTAGTAGCCGACAATGGAAACCAGTGCGAAATTGACAAAGAAACAAATAAAAGAAAACGAAATTTTCACAAGAAAAAAGAGATCGAAGGGAATTATAAGAGAGAAGCCAATTATTTGGAATCGTCAATTGAAAGAACATTGCGACTTTATTTGCTTTCATTTTTATGCAAACACGGTAAAAATGCAGAGGACACTGTGAACTATATAATAATATGTGTTGTTAATTTTCCGGAAAAATAAAATGTGGAAAAATTTTCCGCAAATCGGAAAAATAAAAAATTGAAACATAAATTACTTTTTAAGGGTTTTCAATTTTTTAACTTTTTATCGATATAAAATGTCTAATAACCGTAAACATACTACAAAACATACGAATATCAGCTAGGCTAATACCCAAGGCACCACCTTAGGCCTAAGTCATCAAGCGACATTAATAGTGTTAATCAGTTTAGTCTAGGGGTTTCGTTTTACTTTTAGATTCGAAAAAATGAGGCGAAAATTCCGCTTTATTTAAATTTGCAAACAATATTAGACTAATCATGGAATTAAAACTTTTTTAATTTTTTCCGGAAAAAAATTAAAAAAAAATAACACTTCACGCTAAATAAAAATATCTCAATCTTTAAACGCTACAAGCTACCATGAAAACCCGGCTTGACTGCTATAAATTTCTAAACTGTCGAATGTTCAAATTAACCTACTAGCTGTAAAGATTTGGCAAAATTTGGCTAAAACGGTTCGCTTTGTCCGGAGCTACATCCAAATTCAACAAATTTGCATTATAATAATAATTTTATCACGGGGCCAGTTCTAATTCGAACTAAGGTGCTTCGGTATTAGCCTAAAAAAAAACTTTTGACTGTCGGCAATACACGAGACACGCAACTGAAAAATATTTTGTTTCGTTACGGAACCGACGTCAAAATTTCAGCCAGAGAAATCAATAGATCGTTTGCGTCCTTTTGGGGCTCGTCAGTATTGCGCCTATAAGTGGCGAAACAGGTTCTTGTTGGAATCTCTCTTGCTAAAATTCTGACTTTGGTATATCCGAACGTCGGAAATTGACGGAAGCCCGAGCATAAATGTTGCTTTTCATTTCAGAATTAAAACATTTTGAATTAACGGGTTATATTCATGAAAACCGATTTAAAAATTCATTTTTTGGGCTATCAAAGACAAACAGTTAAGATAAATGTGTGTTTTGTTTCAAAATCTACATTCCGTAAATGTAAACCCTAATGCCAATGAAAAGTTGACAAAAATGCACGGCTGGTTTACGGCTTACCCCACCCGAATTGAGCCTTGAATAAACAAGATGAAATATGGGCGTGGCTGCGCTTCAAAATCATCGATTTTAAATACTTGTATTTATTTTTTAAGTTTCTTTGACAAGGGTAGCTTTATCTTACCTCTGACCTTTTCTTTGAATAATTTTAAATTGTACCCCACTTTATAATCTTAGAAAGCAAAATCTTCGTCCCAAATAGCCGAAAGTGTTCGTGTAAAAGAGGCGAAGAACCTCGCCTTCGCGTACGACATTCAATGAAAGCGAGTCACGAAAAGTAGGTCGTCAGATGGCGCTCGGAAGAGATTCGTCCGACATGGTGACATAATAGAGAGCGGCCCATTCTAGCGGGGATTGCGCGCTGCTTCTGATGGATGGATACGAAGGCGAAAAAGAGAGACGAAAATGATGAATAACTCGCGTCTTTTGTACACGACAAGCATCGCGCCAGGATAGCCTCTCCACATCCGGATCGGACAAGGATGCGAAGGCTGTAAGTATCAACATCACCCGGGGGAAAACATCACCAATATATGTGTATGGAAATTAATACCCGCTCAAGTAAATGCCAGATTGAACAGAGTTTCAACTCGAAAAGACGTTTATGATGTGGCACTAGCGCGTTTCTAGTCCTTAAAAGGGAAGTGTCGAGCTATCGCAGTCTACAGTCTGAACGCGACGTTTTTGTGGAATGCGAATAAACTAACTTTTTCCCAACATCAAGTTGACAAAGTTTCTCGAAGAAATGTAATATTTATCGTAGTCTCACGAATTTGACGGTTTTTAGGACAGGAAATAAGAACGACTTATGTCAAAGTTCTGGAAAAAATTGCAAGATTGCAAAGACAAAAATTCGCATTGAAAATTATGATTTAAAAGCAAATAAATATTGCTGCTTATCAAAATTATTTAAATAAAACAAAAACAATGGTTAATTTGTACTGCGCAATTTTGTACAAACTATGATCGTCATGGTTCTTTTTTACTTTTTCAATTTCGAATTTTCTAAAACGACAGACATAAAGCCATTTTTTGTACATTGCAAAGAAAGCCTACGTGAATAGAATATTATTTAAAAATATACAAAAAATTATAAATGGAATAGTTACATAATCAATGAGATATCGTTATTTTGTTGCATGTAATGGTTTATTTATAAACTTAACCGGTAAATGAGTGAAGTTTAGCATTAATATCTACATATTTAGCTGTGATAACATGGGAGTATTTTTCAAAATCACATAGTGAAGGAAAAATGGTTACAATGGCGGACATAAGGAAATGGTGGCAATGTCGGAAATAGTAAGGGTAAAATGGTTACAATGGCGGACATAGGGAAATGGTGGCAATGGCGGAAATAGTAAAGGTAAAATGGTTACAATGGCGGACATAGGGAAATGTTGGCAATGGCGGAAATAGTAAGGGTAAAATGGTTACAATGGTGGACATAGGGAAATGGTGGCAATGACGGAAATAGTAAGGGTAAAATGGTTACAATGGCGGACATAGGGAAATGGTGGCAATGGCGGAAATAGTAAGGGTAAAATGGTTACAATGGTGGACATAGGGAAATGTTGGCAATGGCGGAAATAGTGAGGATAAATGGCTACAATGGCGGACTTAGGGAAATGGTGGTAAAGGCGGAAATAGTAAGGGTAAAATGGTTACAATGGCGGACATAGGGAAATGGTGGCAATGGCGGAAATATTCAGGGTAAAAGGTTACAATGGTGGACATAGGGAAATGTTGGCAATGGCGGAAATAGTGAGGATAAATGGCTACAATGGCGGGCTTAGGGAAATGGTGGCAATGGCGGAAATAGTGAGGATAAATGGCTAGAATGGCGGAGAAAATTTTCAGCGATTTCCCTTCTGGCTGAACGGATCGGAAATTAATTTTCTAAAACGACGGAAATGGCGTGGAAAAATATTAATCGGTTAGTTTCCGAATTTATAGTTTTCATCAAGCAAAATCTAAAAACCACATTTTATTTGAAATAATAAATAAATAAAGATTGAAGATACTATTTTAGTTACACAGTACGACTAGATTCGCCATTTCATACAAAAGCATCATATTTTATATTATTATATTATTTTAAATTGCAATAATAATCTAATAAATAAATAAACAAAAAAGTAGGTTAAAGCAGTATTAAATATTAAGTAATTAGTCAGTCTAATATAAAAATAATTATGGTTTTCTTATTTCGAATTTATTTCCAAAGTCACGTATCTCGACTTGCTTGAACTTTGCTCTCAGGTACCGCGATATTTTGTGTGTCATTTTTGAAGTTTCCGCTGATTTAATACAAAAAGTCAATAAATATTCATCCATTCAGAGCTCTCTCCCACTCTCAGATTAAAATTTTTATTAAATCATTAGTTCATTAACTGCTGATAATATAAATATTAATTCAGTATGTCTATTTTTACGCTGAAAAACCTTACAATCACAAATTACTTTCACAAAAACAAAATCTGGAAAAAACCTCACAATCTCAAATTACTTTCACAAAAACAAAATCTGGAAAAAAAACTTAACAATCTCAATTAAATTACTTTCACAAAAACCAAATCTGGAAAAAACCTAACAATCTCAAATTACTTTCACAAAACAAAATCTGAAAAAAACCTTAGAATCACAAATTACTTTCACAAAAACAAAATCTGGAAAAAAAACCTTACAATCTCAAATTACTTTCACAAAACCAAAATCTGGAAATAAAACCTTACAATCTCAAATTACTTTAACAAAACCAAATCTGGAAAAAACCTTATAATCTCAAATTACTTTCACAAAACCAAAATCTGGAAAAAAACCTTACAATCTCAAAATACTTTCACAAAATCCAAATCTGGAAAAAACCTCACAATCTCAAATTACTTTCACAAAAACAAAATCTGGAAAAAAACCTTACATTCTCAAATTACTTTCACAAAAACCAAATCTGGAAATAAAACCTTACAATCTCAATTTACTTTAACAAAACCAAATCTGGAAAAAACCTTATAATCTCAAATTACTTTAACAAAACCAAAATCTGGAAAAAAACCTTACAATCTCAAAATACTTTCACAAAATCCAAATTTGGAAAAAAAACCTTACAATTTCCAATTACCTTCACAAAAAAGGAATTGAACTCTATCAAACTGAGTGTGTACCAATATAACGACTAAAGACGTACGTTTAACGACAAATTCAATCGCGAAAAAGCCATTTCGTCGAAGCGAAGTTGAGAAGGAACAGTCGACCAAACAGACACAAACGATCCGCGAGAATAATGGACGAAATGGCCTATGAGAAAGATTCGATGTTAGCGCGGTTTCCAGTCGGGGCAGCCTCAGGGCAGCCTCAGGGCAGGCATTTGGTCTGGAATTGGATTTTTTTTGCCATAGAAGATGAGAAGATCTTCATAATGGTCGTTTGATATATAAGCTATACATCCTCCTAGATATAAGCTAGCCCAGTCCGGACTTTGTACTCCGAATAGGCCTTGGCTTTACATTCCGAGCATCGGGTATTCTCGAGAGAGAAATTTAAGGCGCGCTCCGCTTCTATATTTTCCGGCAAAAGGGGAAATTTACCGAAAACAACTACTTTTTATACTTGTTCTCCAAGCCTTTCTTCACGATATTATATTTAGAATCCGCATTCTAGAAACTACATCTTTCGTAAAATAAAACAAAAAAAGGAGTTTCATTAGTGGATTTATCATTCGATACGATAACGTTAATAAAAATTTATATCCATCGAAATTGTTGCGAATTTAAATTTACATATCAATAGGCGCTAGCGCAAATTAATTATGTCTTGTTCAACTTGTTAAAAAGTTCCACGCGCTTCTTGATATTTTATCGTCAAAGTCTAGCGCATTTCTATTATTTTAGGGAGCTTGCGCGAAAACGCTCTTGCCATTTTATACTAATATATCAAGACGCGCGTGAAACTTTTTAACAAGTTGAATAAGACATTAATAGAGTTTATGCTAGCATCTATTAGGTAGGGGTGTACAAAATATTTGGTTAGACCAAATAATTCAATCGAATACCAAATCGAATATTCGATTCGTCGAATCGAATAGCACTTGGGAAAGTTCGCAAATATTCATTTTTCTTGATCAAATAGTCGAATATTCGAAAAGATAGGAAAAAAGTATTTGGTATTTTCAAATAGTTTGCAAACTGGTCGAATAACCGCGGGTCTTTTTCAAATTTGTTGAGTTTCAAGGCCATCAGAGGAGAACGCTGTGAAATTTCCGAACTAGTGCTTATTTCTGGCACCTCTCTTCAGGCCACAGCGGCAAGGACCATATAAAGAGTAACTTGTACGTCCATTATTCATACCGTGTGTATTAAAACTTCTTAGCGAAAGGCAGAAGCTGTTTATTCTCGCGCCTATTGGCTAGATTATTCGCCTGTTCTTTGTTATGGAATTTTCTAGAATAGCAAAGTAAGACTAAAACGTAAACCGAGTTCAAAACAAAACTAATAACTGGGAGAAAGGTTGAAGTAAGTAAATTTTTGGATTTTTCGGTTTTGAATTTTTGAGTTCCCTATATTATTATAAATTAAATTAAATATTATTTTTTTATTTGTAATAAAAGATCTGCTCCTTTGTGTTTTACATATATTTAAGAACTCGAGATTTTAATGAAGTGTTTGCAAAGCATGAAAAATATAGCAGATCCTTTGATTTTAATTGTAGTTAGTAGTTACTAAAAAAAAAGTCGCTAGCTGACTTGGACCTGGGGTAGTTAAACTTTAAAAATGTGTATTTTAAATTTTGTTTGTAAAAGTTTTCTTTGAAAAAGTTTAGTATTATAGTTTAAATTTATTAAATAAAATAAAATGAAATAAAATATAAATTATACATTTGGTTTAGTATTTTACTGTTGCAAGTAAAATGAACAGTGATTTCAATTACTTTTTTATTTTTTTGACAAATATGCAAACTATTTGGCTATTTCAAAACCAAATACGTCAAATTATTTTGTATTCGAAATACTATTTGGTATTTGATCAGTTAACTGGCTTAAAATTTTGCTCTATAAATATTCGACCAAATTATTTGACGCTATAAATACAGTTCAATTTGGTATTTGACGTGCCTTGAAAAAAAATTTGATATTCGATTCGATCCCCAAAAAATGGTATTTGCACACCTCTACTATTAGGACATTGCATTTTAAAGAGCAACTCACACTGAAATTTCTAAGTAAGTAAATTGTAAGTACAGATATTTCGTTCTTTGTCGTATAGCGGAATCAGCTAGCGGCTGGCGTCTTAAGTATTCTAGTGTACACTGTAATTTGCGTAATAGACCCACATTTTATTAGATATTTTAGGTGTAGATTTATCTAACTTCACTTCTGTCTGTCACGCAAATACAACAAGAAAACGGATAGCAAACCGCGACTATTCTGTGGTTTTAAAACTTTTTTTAATGGAATTTACTAAAGTGATTGCCAGAATATCGACTTCTTCAGGTTTACCAGATAACTATATATTATTTCTCTTTACAAGACTCCCTGGGTAATTTAGTTAATCAACGCATAAAAACTTGTAGAGGTTAACGGTAAAGCTGGTTTCACTCTCGACGGAAAATATGCCGGAAAGACGCTAATAAACGCCGAGCTGAAAACTGATTCCCATTCGATATACCGCTAACGTTCAACTTTACGCTGCCAATTTTCCGTCGAGTGTGAAACCAGCTTAAAGCCCCATTTTCATGCTCGCTGGTAGCGGATAAAAATCAACAAAATTTGCATCCGCCACTCGCAAGCGTGAAAATTAATCTAAAATATCTGTTTGAAGTGTATAGCGGAAGCGGATTTTGTCGATTTGTACCCGCTACCAGCGAGCATGAAAATGGGGCTTAATAGATAGTGTAGGGAGCTGTCACCTCGCGTGGCATTAAGGGCTGGCCACCACCCTCCTACGCATTGTAACTCAGACATTATAAGTCACTAGATGACTTGGGTCTAAGGTGGGCCTGGGGTATTAAGCCCCATTTTCATGCTCGCTGGTAGCGGATAAAAATCGTCAAAATTCGCTTCCGCCACTCGCAAGCGTGAAAATAAAGCTAAAATATCTGTTTGAAACAGATCGACGCGGAAAGTGAAAAAGTGTATAGCTGAAGCGGATTTTGTCGAATTTAACCCGCTACCAGCGAGCATGAAAATGGGGCTTAAGCCTAGCTGATTATTATTACGTTCATACACAAA
Source organism: Leiobunum rupestre (assembly GCF_980474605.1). Lineage (NCBI taxonomy): Eukaryota > Metazoa > Arthropoda > Arachnida > Opiliones > Sclerosomatidae > Leiobunum > Leiobunum rupestre. Next base: position 27,940,204 of record NC_143387.1, on the reverse strand, counting down.
AGAGTAAAAACGAAAGATCTATTAATTCCAGAAATAACATTTTCGGAATTGAGTTTTTATCCTAAAGTATATTTACCGATCGACATACGACATATTACATTGAAATTTACGGTAGTAATACCGTGGAATATTTTATAGACTGTCTTTTCGGCCATTTGTAATCTCCAAAGAGAGATAAAAAAACTTCCTCCGTGGATTGAAGGGAGCTTAGCTTCGTATACGTCTGCACTGCGCGGCTCTTTGTGACGACGCCAAATCCGAGGCCATCCATTCGCGTAATGGAACTTAAATTTAAAGATTCAAATACGAGGGATGACCCTTTACATTTGATATTCGCGGAGTGGGACTGCAGAGCAAATAAGCAACGGGTAAAACCCACTCGCTGCTATACTTAGCCCGCGTAGTTTATAATACATCTCATAGGATAAAAGGGGGTTAAATTTTGAGGGGAAAACCATTGATTTCACCCACTCTATCATATTTCTCCGAATCACTTGTTACTTAGAATTTTTCATTAAACCATAAAAGGTCACTAGCTCTAGTCTCACGTGATTGTAAGTATATATTTATTTATTAAAAACAATTAAAAAAATTGTCTACTATAGTTTCGCCATTGTTAATGCCATCATCAAGACTAACTAGTCTTGATTAGTCTTAATAATGAGAAATTTTTAAATTGTTTTTAATGAATAAATATATACTTACGCAATAATTTCATGTTTTGTTTCATTTTTACAAATCGAATTTTTCTTAATAAACATGCATCCTCATTTTGCAAATTACCAAATTATTATTATTATTATTATTAATTATTAATGAATTAATGAATGAATTATTTATTTATTAATTATTAATTATTATTAATTATTATTATGTTATAGCCCACTATCTCCTCCCAAAATGGACGTTCCTGAAAATGGAACATTTACGGCTCGCAGTTTGCCCCGTGTAATAAACAAACACAAGGAGAACATAGCTAGCCTTTAAACACGCTAAACGCCGTGTTGTGTACAAATTTCATTGGACGAACCTTTAGGCTGAACGTTTTACGGAAAGGGGGAAGACAATTTCCGAATTTTCCCCTTCCGACGGCAGCAGACGCTAAAGCATCTAACCATAAGTAACATAATAACAATAAGTTTGACACTTCCTATTGCTTTAATGCTAATTTTCTAACCGAACCTTTTTTCGGCACTGATACTCTCTTCATGCTGTGACTTGGACTTGCGACTTACCATTTTGGATGACTACGTTTTGATAAAAATTTAAGCCTAATATCGGAGAGCACCTTCTGAAGTTGCGAGGGGCTTTGGCTTTGTTTAGAGACCCGCGTGAAAAAAACATGAGCTCGTGGCGCCGACAAAAACGTTTTTAATTTTTATCATTTTAGCCTAATATTCCGCCTATCTATCGGAAACCAGGTATTTTACACACTAGAGGGCTCTGTGCTGAGAAAACATCTTGATTACGCAATAACTATGAAAATCAGTTTGGTTGTAAATCTCGTTAATTGTCATACTTATTGTTATTATGTTACTTATGGTCTAACCAATGAAAAATGTACACAAGAAAATGAATGACTTTTGACGGGTTGCGTTCTCCTTGTGTGGGGTACTGTGTTTGTTGCTCCTAGCTGCGTTTAAGGTTGTAAAATGTAAAATTATCTTATTTTACATAACCCGAGGTCTTTTTTGGATGTCTTAGTTTTAGAAAGCTCCTTTTTGATGTATTTGGTCCACAATATTTCCGAAATGTCATTAACCAGGAATCCATACCTCTACTTGGAATGCTTATCCTGCCGTATCGCGTATGGTAAGATCACTCGGATGGCTTTGGCCCCGCCACGAGATAAAAAATCCCTTCTGCGCGCGCTCCCCTCTCACGTTGTTGTTTGTTAAGTTAACATACTGACGTCAAAAAAAAAACGTCAGCCACATCGAGACGAAAATCTGGCGCGATAAGCATTCCAAGTAGAGGTATGGATTCCTGCATTAAGAGGGAAGACTACAATGGCCATTGTCTACTTTCGAGCTATTTCAAGCTGAACTCTTTTAATTTGGTATTTTAACTTATATAATTAATATTTATGTGTAGAACAGCCTTTTGTTTAGTGCTTAAAATAATTTTGACAATATTAAATTTAAAAGTAATTAAATTATTACGTTTTAATTCGGACCCCCGGAGCTAAACAAGTTGCGCAAGCGCCCAAACTACCCTTTAGTTAGGACCTGATATCTCGTTAACTATTAATATTATAATTATAAAAATTATTTTAAGCACTAGAGGAAGGTTCAGCCTAATAAGAAAAATATAATGAAATGATGTAATTGTTAAAACAGAAACGTTCAGCTTGAACGAAAAAGAGTCTTTTACTGTATTCTTCCCCCTTAACAGATAGATACTTATCTCGTAAGATATTTATATACTCCTGGCGTTTAGAAATCGGTGAATAATTAAGTGCCTGCTAGACGAAATATCTTAATATAAACGCAAGAAACGCAATTACGCACGAATCTAAATAAACCACTATTCGAGCTTTGGCAGTCGCGAGAGAAAAAAATTAAATTAAAATAGGTATTGTAAACAAAAGCTATAATTGTTCGAGCGAGATAAACTTTTGATCACATCTGTCAAGTAGAGGCGACTTAAGCTGGTTTCACGCTCGACGGAAAATTAGCAGCGTAAAGATGAACGTTAGCGGTATATCGAATGGGAATCAATTTTCAGCTCGGCGTTTATTAGCGTCTTTCCGGCATTTTTTTAGACAGTTACTTGATTACAAAAAGCTTAGATAATCAAAGACGAACTTTGTATCGAAAAAACTCGCATTCGAAATGAAACTTGAAAAATTTCGATGTCTCAACGCGAAGATAACTTAAAAAAAAAATGTTTTACCTCTTTCTCTTTTCTGGTTCTCGAGATGCGAAGTTTAAAAAAAAGTTAGAAATATAAAAAAATAAGGGATCAGATCGTGAAATTCTATACTTCGAAACCAAGTCGGTTTTCAGCGAGACGCGCGCTACCAAATCATTACGTCTGAAGGCAGGAATAAACTACGAGGATTTTCAATTTAGGGTCAAACGAAACTGTAACCGAAATTGAAAGCTGGATAAACTTTTCTAAATAAAGAACGAACGTCGACGGCAAGATATAAACAAAAGAAATTTCGCGCTGGTTTTGTTTTCGAAGAAACTAAACATAAAACGGGGTGGAAAGTCTTAAGGACAGGACCGCTCTCTATTACAACTGCCAAGAAATAACGGCTAACCTCTGTACTATATCGACTCAGTCTATTTAATACGCATTGATTCTGGTTTTGACATTCCGCCTAAATTTTAGCCGATGCGTCATTTACTTTTGTTTTGCGCGGTATAATTGTGATAGCTGATGTCACGAAAGAGCTTCTAGAGAACTTTAAAGGTAAACAATGTGATTTGGAGTGTGTAACGTCCCAAGTAATATGTATTTATACAGGATGTATTTATACAGGGTGTCTTCATTTGATCGGCCCAGGCATTTTTCTCAAAAACTATACTTTCTAGAAATGTGAAATTTTCAGTATGTACTCTCTCGGGGGAGACCGTTGTTATTTGTAAATTTCTGGAAAATCGTGAAATTTGCCACGGTTTTAGAAGTGTTAGTTTTTGAACGCTACGTGGTAGACGAAAAGTTTCAATAAGCAAGTTGTAGAGCATACTCGAAAACCTTTAATAGAATTGGTATGGTGGAAATCGGACATTTCGTCACTGAAATAATTCGTCACACGATACATTATATAAATATAATGCATAATATAAATAAATATAATGTATAATATACATAAAAATAATGTATAATATACATAATTATATATTGTATAATATACATAAATGTAATGTATAATATACATAAATGTAATGTATAATATACATAAATGTAATGTATAATATAAATAATATAATGAATAATATACATAAATGTAATGTATAATATACATAAATGTAATGCATAATATAAATAATATAATGAATAATATACATAAATATAAGGTATAATATAAATAAATATAATGTGTAATATACATAAAAATAATGTATAGTATATATAAATATAATGCACTTCACAAGTCTCCGAATAGACCATCAGGAGACTCATACAACATAATATTCTATATAGAGTAAAAGAACACGGAAATCAAGGTACTAATTCTGTAATGGTAAATTCTAATTTATAATTTGGTTAATAGATGGCGTATGAATCAAACGAATTAAATAGAGAAAAATATTTTCGATTTTAAATTAGATTTATCAATATAAACTTTTATATGTACATATATTTTGAACAGTGTCGTAGCGACGATATTTGGAGCCGGAGGAAAAACACCCGATTCGCCCCCCCCCCTCCTCCCGCAGCTACACCTCTGATTTTGAAGCGAATCTCCGCTGCCGGTAAGTTGGCATTAAAAACTACCTTCGAATTTGAGCCCTTTGTATTGAAAGCTAAAGCCAGACAGTGTGCTCGTGTAACTAAAAGAGCGGCTGGTATTCATTAACAAAAAATTTCTCGAACCTCTCCTAATATATTTTTTCTAGGATTAGGATAAATAGGCCACTGTTTGTCCTAGCTCTCGGGGCTTTTCCAGTGCGCTGGAGCGTACACTTCTGTCAGGATGCGACTTATTAGCTGAAGAACACTTAAAATCGCGATACACTGCAGGGACAACTAGTGGCACTCGAGCACGAACTGCGGAAGAGAGTTTTGCTTGATAAGCCGGATAATTAATTTCAAGTGTATTGATTTAATTATTCAAGCCGAAATAAGAAAAAACGCGTGCCACGTTTATTTTTAATCAATTAAATTTGGTACAATATATTCAATTGCTCAATAGATATCGGTTAAACACTTATTTCAGGAATTTCGAATATGACCCATTAGTGTTTCTGTTTAAACCTGTTCGCTTTATCTTAGTCCATGAAAATAAAGTCAATCGCGTACTATCAGAAAGATATCTTACGAGAAAAGTATTCAACTAAAATTATAAGTAAAACAAGTACTCGGGCTGGGGCGTAACAACGTTTCTGTGTTTGTGGTCTTCAAGAGCAAAACATCTGGCAGCTTAGGGGTAAAACCCCCAGCGCTCGTTAATCATGGTTTATTGAGGGAATATGGCTATTCATCTTTCGATTTCTTGTAGTAACCCACACGAGGAGGGTACGCACAATTGCTACTACAATGGTTTGTTTACATATTTTACCCGCATATCTTTTCGAGTTTCTAGCGCTTGGGGACCTGACTCACCCGAGATGGTTACTTTTGGTGGGAGGGGATCGAATCGAGAGAGCCTGCCTCAGGGCCTTTTTAACCTTTCCGTAGGCTTCAGGCAAAAATCTCTCATTTACCGACTTTTCGGACCTTCGTAGGCAGTGTTGGAAATAAGGCGGTGGCGTCGGTCAAAGACCAGTTTAGTTTGGGCTATAGAAATAGAATCTGGGGGGTTCACTGATCATAATGGCCAGTTTATTTTTAATTAAAAGTATAATTCTATACCGAAAAGAGAAAATGATAAAAGCGTTGCGCTCTCAGTTTCTCACAGCCAATGAAATTGCGGATTTTTACTCCTAAATTGAGCGTATTTCGTGGCATCTGGCAGTAATGCAATTTGACGTTCTTCCGCTACAATTAGTCAGATTCGCCGAACTAAATGCGAAACATCTGATCAATCTTTAAGAATATGTTTAAGAAAATAAGCAAAGAAGACATTGCAATTTCTTTATGACTTTTAGAAACAAAAAGAAGGTTAAAAGGAGTAAAGCGGTTTCTATTCGAAGAACAAGAACGTGATGAGATATTTTTTAAAGTTCCTTAAGAAATTTGATAAATATCAAAGCTCTTTGTGATAAATAATCGCTATTAACAATTCACTTTCAATGGTAAAATAAAAGGGGGGGAGAGGTGGGGCAGAAAAGGGTGGTCATGACCAGTAAATTTATTTTTAAGTGGTCACATTGATCAGTACTTTTAAAAAGCTTATTTCCAACACTGTTCATAGGCCCTATTATATGGAATCGTAGGCCCTGATGTATCCTAAAATTTTCGTAGGTTGCCTAGTCCAGACTTGGAATTAGCGGGAGTCTTGGGGCCTATGGCTCTTAATAAAAATCAGTGGGCTCTTAAAATAAATCATTCGAACGGGGTTGCGGGCCACCGGGGCTCTCAATTTAATTAAAAAATATTTATTAAACATTTTACGGAAATTTCTGGAACATATTGATTTGTACGCCGTTTTTGAAACTCTGTTTTCCTACCCTATACGAGAGCGGGATCTAGCGTTACAAATGATTATGTGTGATATTATAATATACTTGCTTGTTTTAAAGTTAATAAATGTTATGTAAGTAACGTAATCAATTTTTATTTTTCCTATTTTCCCTACCTAATTTTAAATTTTTTCCCCTAATCCCCCCCCCCCCCCCCCCCGCTTGGGCCAGTGGCTCTCAAAAAAAATAAACTTAAGGGGGGTTGGGGGCCCGCAAGGCCTCCGTAAAAAATATCACTATTTCCAAGTCTGGCCTAGTCTGCCTTATGGATAAGGCGGCCCTGGCCTGCCTTCATTCCAAGGCACCGCAAAAGATTTTAGGTTGAATTTTAAACTACTCCATTGTGTTCAGTAGAATAACGATATTTAGTTGATAGTGTAAAAATTTAAATTATAATATTGTTGAATATTGAAATATATCTCTTGGTGAACGTTACCTTAGATATCTACTAGAAAACGACCAACTCGTTGTTTCAAAAAATACCAACGCAAAGCCGGAAATGAAAAAAAAGAAAGATGGCGGAACACATTCGAAAGAGCTATTGAACCGAGTCTTATTAAACGGAATTCCAACCAAACATCCAATGAAAGGATTAGATTTTGAGGCGAAAAAGAGCAACGGACTACCAAAGGAGAGATCCAGCAGGTCGTAGGCGGCAGGTCCCTTTTTTATCAGACGACGAAATGCGTTTATCGACAATAGAATAGCAGATATAGTCTGAGTTCGTATTTTCGTTCCAATTGCAAAGACGAAATATTAAGTCTTAATAGTCCAGCTGTCGTTTAACCCAAACAGAGTATGGCGTCGTCGTGTTTTCTGCTTCACTCAAAATCAAAACTGTAAAGCCGACTAAAGTGCTGTAAGCAGACAGCAAGATAGAAAAGAATCTAAACAAGATGTGCAAAATGTAATATTTTCAAAGTTTCGTTTAGTCCTTAATTCTGAATTTGGAGGCTGTTTTTTAGGACTTTGGGGAGAGGGAACAGCAAAGCCCTGACCGAAAAAGGTAAGTTTCTAAAAATTATTTTTTTTACCTGTAATATCAATTAAAATGAAATATGTTTCAGTTGATTCTGAAAATTTCAGAAAAATGCCTTGGTCGATATTACAATAATATAATAAATACTGACATTTTTTGGAATTTCTTTATATTTAAAACTTTTTTTACTGTTATCTTTAATTACTATTTTAAAATTTGGTTTGTTCAGGTTTTGCTTTTGAATTGACATTTCTACAGAACCTTTGGCATTTTTTTATTTAAAATACGTTATGCGATTTAAATCAATGATTTTTTAAAATAATAATTCAAAGTGATGTTCAAAATCAACTCTGACATCTAAAGGTTTTTTTAAAAAAATTTACACCGTTTTTGAACCTGCGTTTTAATTCTAGAACATTTTTTACAAATTTCCTTAGCAAAAGCCCCCTTACTTTTGAAAGAACACAAATGGTGTCGACACGAGGCCTTAAACACCAACGGAAAGCCCATTGAAAAAGCTTGAAAATGATGATGGAAAAGGCGATCGGATTCTTTCGACTTTTGTCACCCCATTATCGCCCTCGATTTATCCGATTCCAAAAACAACGATTGAAATGGCTTCTCGGAATATTACGGGTTCCGTCTGGCGCTGGAAAATAAGCCCCAAAAATAGAGTCCGTAACCTAATCAAGAAAGGAGCAATCAGCTTCTATCAAAGTTTTGGGACGCGGCCGCCTCGTGTCGCCACCATCAACGGCCTGTTAACGACATTTTCATAGCCCCAACTCTTGAAAGGAGCGGGCAATGATTTTCTCGTTAGCGCGCGCTTCCCTCGCCATTCCCTTTTTCGGCGACTGCGGCTCCAGTTGGAAAGGGCCGACTCGCCTTTTTTCCTTCGATTCCCTTCTCGAAGCGGCCGCCGGAGGAATCTTTCAGAACCCAGAGATGCCCCAGTTCCTTTTCATTTCCGTTCAAGGAACTCGTTCAGCTGTTGCGCGCGCCCACCCACACGCCCCCTCGTCGTCGTGTCTGCCAGCCTTTCGCCAATTGTCACTTTTATTTCCGACAGAGCGTGTATTTACCCGGCGTTTTTAGCGCCGCTACCGACATCTGTCGATTAGTTTGGTTACTTTTAACGAACCTCGCGGACAGGGCTAATACCGCTGGTTTGTTGGAGTATCAGTAATGGTAGATGGAAAGGAAAGGGAGCGGTATACGTCACTCGTACGAAAACGAAAATAATTCCAAATTGTAGGTTTCCTTGGAGATGGAAAATTATAGGGTTCGTATTTCTTCAAATGTCAAGATAAATTAACATAAATTCGATTATCCGTGGTAATGAAAGGGCATTACAGCAGTTACCAACTATGGTAAACTCACAAAATCTATATTTCTTTTCAGTCGCTTGTACAAAAGGGAGAGTTTCGTTTGGCTGACCACAAAATACACTTTACGCCGACTGTCCATTTGGCCGACTGTCCATTTGGCCGACTGCACATTTGGCCGACCACAAAATACACGTTACGCCGACTGCTCATTTGGCCGACTGCTCATTTGAACGACTACTCATTTGGCCGACTGCACATTTGGCGGTTGAACGATACTAGGTGCGTATGGCTAGGTACTGTGCTCTAGGTCGCGTTTTAGAAGGCCCAGCTTGGTTATAAAGAACGGGGCTGGGGGCGCCGGTCCGGCCCCCCAGCGCTCGAGCGAAGTGAGTGCGCGGCGCCGTTAGGCGCCAATACTTAGAATACATTGCCCGTTCTATAAGTCAACCTAACACTAAAGACATAGTATAGGACAGGCTATAGTATAACAGTCGGTCAAATGAGCCGTTCATCTGACCGACTGAGAAATCGGCCAAATTAGCAGTCGTTCAAATGAGCAGTCGGTCCAATGAGCAGTCGGTCCAATGAGCAGCCGACCCAATGAACAGTCGGTCAAATGGGTTGCTCATTTGGCCGACCCGAATTTCGGCTAAAAGGGTAGTCGGCCATATGGTCTGCTCATTTGGCCGACTGAAAAGTCGACCAAATGAGCTGTTGGCCAAATAGGCATTCGGACATATGAGCAGTCGGCCAAATGAAAAGTTGGTCAAATGAGGAGTCGGCCAAATGTACCCCACCCGTACAAAAGACCGAAGGCGGTAGAATTTTTAGAGGGAAGAATTCTGAAAAATCTTCATTTTGGAAACTGACCAAAATTATTTTGGGGCTCTTCTTCGTCCACCAAATGGTACATCTCTGAATCGTAGCTATGGCTATGACCGCCATTTAATTTACCCCTATGCATTAAACGCATGGGTGACATCAAATGACGTCACAGTGGAACAATGGCGCCGCTACTGACTGAGGCAGACAGTCTCAATTTTAAAAATGAGCAATGTTTTTAATACAACGGACAAATTCTTTAAATAGTGGGGAGAAATTTCGTTCCCCCATCTTGTGAATACCACTTCACCCGCTCCCACTCTCCCAAACTTAAGTGAAGACGACGGACCAGAAGGCCTTATGACAAGATGAAATTAGTATAGTTTCCTAACGTATGTGCGAAAAACTCCTATAGGTAGCGCTACCGTCGAAATACTTGACGACAATCATGAAAAGAACTTTAGTACGTTTATTCGACCGAAATGTTTCTTTAGAAAGAGATAAAACAATTTGGTTCAATTTCCAAAGAGCCAATAAGAGGTGGAGAGGAAGATAAGTCTGAGAAGATGTTGAAAGCCTAGCTGGCTACTCCACTATGGCATCCCGAGGCAACTTATCGTCGAGTTCCTGAAATCGATAGACGAGCGAGTAACTCAATACGCCTGGCTACCGTACGCCGGTTACCTTTTCAACAGAAAGGAACCCAGAGACGGGGGGGGGGGTGGCAGAGAATTGCCCGGGGGGGGGAATGATGCACACGGCTACCTTTTGTCATTTGCGGAATGGCCAGAACTCTCCGTACCTGTCTGTCTGTCTAGGCGAGACCTCGTCGTCGCCCATCGACGTACGGCCCCTATCCCAAATCGATACAAGAACAAGGTGAAAATGTTTCGCTACGGCCTATTGTCGTTTCAAACTGATAAAAGAAATTGAAATAAGAAGAAAATAGTAGCCCTTATCTTAGTTTTATTATCTTAGTACGACCGCGGCCTGCAAGCCGAACTAACTATAAATCCCCCGTATGTTCCCCGCCTACCTAGATTTTTTATTGATCTAACTTTGTACTTTTAAAGTGTTACAAGTTATTCCATCAACCAAGTTTAAAGTTTTCGGAACGATAGGGAGAGAATAATAAAGAAATCACCAAGTATAGATGGAGAAAACTGCTATTCTCTTCTGACCAAACGAAAAGCGTTTATATTCGTGGAATAAGTATATACCGCCATCTATTACCGAAAATTTGGATAAATCAAATTTAATAAATTTTGCGATTGTAATTTCATAATAAAATAACGTAGATTAAAAACAATTTATTATATGAATAGTTTATAAGTTTAACGCTTTAATTTCTAAAAACTATTCAACCAAGTGACATCTAACGGTGGAGCGTAGAGTTATGTTTGAACCACTTTTCGTAAATCAGAATACGACTACCTCGACTAGCTTCTACATTCGCTTCTGTGAATAAATAAAAGAGGCTACGTTATCTACAAAGTCACGTACATATTCTTGTACACAATTATGAAATAAAAAATATAAGCTTTTGTTTGTTGTAGCAGTTACGTATATTATTCAATAAGAAACGATAGATTAATAATGTAATCACTTTAGAAAAAGTCAATTTACGTGTGATAGCATTTTGCACGATTTGCCTAGAAAGTATCGACTGTTAAGAGCTACTAAAATGTTTTTAAATTATTATTCAAAAATAGTACCATTTTAAATAATTGCAAAAAACAAAATACCATTAGATAGAACAATTTTGTACTATTTTATAGCGTTTGAGTAATATTTTTAGAAATTAGGCGATTATAAAGTTTCATCTAAGCAGCAGACACTTCGTAAGTTCGAAAAACCACCGCTGTAGGTCTCTATAATTGAACACAGAAACGTTTATAATAAACAGAAACCATCAACCTCTAGATCTATGTACACATACATTGATAACAAGAAGGTGTATTATTGCGTACTTCTAAAAAGTATTTTAAATTAACATTACGTTCAAAGCTTAAACTGGAACTAAATAGGCCTATTCACGGGCGTAGTGAAGTGACCCTTTTTCAGGAGGGGGGGCAGTGTGAACTTATACCCAACTGGTCCAACCCTTTAAAGTTCCAAACCGGAAAGGGTTAGAGATAACTTAGAGGCTTAGAGCTTTTCAGAGTTCAAAAAAGCATGCTTTTGGACATTTTGAAAACAATGAAATTTTTATTTCGACAACTCACTAAAACTTGCCAACTCTAAAAAATGTTAGGGGCTCAATTCCCCCTCTTAGCTTTGCCTCTGGATGGATCAATTAAAAAAGGGGAATATTGGAACAACCTCAGTTACTGTTTCATACGAAAAAAACATTTATGTATTGATTCCGAACAGCCGGCGTTTACAAGCTATCCAATGATGATTAGAAACCGGTGACACGTGACAAATTGTAACCAATAGAAAAGCTTTTGGAAGCCGTCCAAAAATTGAGCGCGAACCGATACGATAGTCTCTTCCCCCAAAACTGGTTATAGTGGAAACGTTAGTACGCTAGGCGCAGCCGCAAATACTCGCTTCAGCTTAGCAACAGCGTTCAAAAGGATTCGAAGGAAAGTGAAAATAGGGGGAAAGCGCGTTGCTCTGTTTGGAATATTTCAGAACGTTGGAAAATTTTGCTTCGAGAAGAAAGCTAGAACGAACGTTCTTCCTAAATTTAATTTTTCGCGGTTTTATTTTAGGACAAAACTACGACCCGTAACCGAGTCATAGACCCCGTAGGAAGTCCTTCAATTTTCCTTTGACTCAATAGTTAACTCTCGCTTAGCTAGAGCTTAGACGTAGAAAAAACCGCGCGAAACACTACGTCGGTACTCTGTAACAAAGTCCTAGCTGCCATTCATTGTTTCTCCGCTTTTTGACGCATTCATCGAAGGTAAATATGGCTACTTTATCCCAAATAGTATTAGTTTTCGTATATATCAGTTTCGTTTAATCGTTTTCGCGTTTAAAGTTGTAGTCTCAAGTAGAAGTACCCAACCAGCTGGTTCTGATAATTTACTGTTAGTGTTTAGTTGTACATTCGTTTGAAAGGGCGGTTATCGGTCAAGGTACCTCGTTATTTCCTTAATAAATTTTAAATTTCCCGCCAATTGTGTTTCTCTTTTAATTCGTTAGAACTACTTCTAAGCCTTGGAAAACATGTTTCCTTTGTTAATTATTGCAACCGGTACGCTTGGTTTCCGTAACTAAACGATGAATTAAATATAAAGTATAAGTGACAACCAAGTAGTAAGCACGTTATTTATTAGTTACACCACGAATATTAGAAACTTCAGTTACTTTAAGGGTTTTATCATGTACATTGTATGGCAAATGTATTCCTCTAACTCAAAGCGGGAAAGAACTTAATTTAAAGAATAAAACTAAATTAGGGGAAAGTAGGTCCTCTATAGTTAAGTAATTACTTTTTTTTGGTAGAGGACGTAATGAAAAAGATTACGGTAACATTTTCCGTAAACGTCCGTAGGCGGTTGTGCAAGTACCGGCGTTTTCATATTTTGAAACTTTCCAGAATATAGCGAAAGGGGGAGGAAAAAATTAACCGGTAGTGGTTCTAATGAAGAACTCGGGGAAAAGATAAGTTAGCCCACCCATTTTTTTTATCTGTTACCCAAGAGTACGGCACCCCCGTTCCGTCTTCCTTGGCCGGCGCGCGCAGGATTGCGTAAGTCTTGAAAGTACCTCTACCGCGTCCTGGCTTCCCCTAGATTTAAGCCGTTGACCTGGTGGGGAGGTCCATTTACGATTTCCAGGTGGAATAGGGGGAGCCACACGCCTGCTCGCGCGGGACCCTTTTTGGCGGTAATACAAAGCAGCGTCACGTGCGACGACCTTTTTATTTTTGATCACTGGCACATGACACTTGGACCGACTTCCTAACAGGAAGTGAATGCGAGTGAATTGTTCGAAGATTAGCCCCTGATTGTCGCGCGTCCTTCTTCGCCTTATCGAAACGGATTTCGCGCCACGATTACAGCCAAAGTGGAAATTTACAGCTTCGTTGAGTTGCAGTAGATTACCTAACACTATAGGAGTTCAAGTCTTCCTCTAATTCTGTTTTGAAACGCGTGTAAGCTATCCCAAAAAATACAATTGGATCTCTTAATATACTAGGAGTACTCATTCCCGTTAATGTTATCACTTTAGCTTAAACACAGCATCCCACACAAGGAGAACGCAGCTAGCCTTTAAACACGGGGCTTCCACATTTGATATCTAAAATTTCCCTCTTGCGAAAATTTCGTTAAATGAAAAATCCCGTTTTTGACTTGGAAATTCCCATTTTTTATCCCTCGGATTTTAATACTAATTTATATATATGTTCATTTTAATTCGGAAAATTATTCCAAATTTAAGGTTTTATTTATTACAAAATTACTTAAATTGGAACAATTTGGCAAAAATATATCCGCAAATGTTGCAAATGGATATTTAGATCATGACTTTCATTACTATCAAAATGACCAGCATTTTAGGAACGTTTTACAAATAGTTTTTACATCTGTGACTCATAACTTGTCCATTGACTAAATATACTATTATAGTAGACTAAAACAGGCAATGTTATCAGAAAAGCTAAAAATTCCCTTTCTTCGCCCTTCAAAGAACACTTCTCCCTCATTTTCCCTCGCTTTTGCCAGTTCCCTCTTAAAAATTGCATGATTCCCTTTCTGCGTTTTGGAAGGTTGAAAAATTCCCCGCATGTGGAAGCACTGTTTAAACACGCTAACGCAGTGATGTGTACAAATTTCATTGGACGAACCTTTACGCTGAACGTTTTACGGAAAGGGGGAAGACAATTTTCGAATTTTTTCCCTTCCGACGGCACTAAAGCGTCTAGCCTATGAAAACCGTAAGCAAGAAAATGCACGACTTTTGACGGGTGGCGTTCTCCTTGTGTGGGGTGCTGTTTGTTTAGGGAACTGATGAAAATGACGTAAACGCGAACGTCTACGTTGGAAGGTCTGGGAGAGACGTAGTCATTCGCTGACTGTCTAATAGCATTCAATCGTCGAGATAGATGAAGCAACAATTTCTTTTCCTCTTCCGTATCTTCTTTCGTTGCACGAAGTAGCGGCGCCTTTCTCAACTTTGGCACGTACGAAGGTTTTACGCGCCGAAACTGATCTTCAGAGATATCATAAAAAGAGATTGTAGCTCTGGTGCTCTTAGGTCATAATTATAATTTAGTCTAATAGTACATACGATTACGCGTCTTCTTTAATAAGGACTGAGATTGGACCAAGGCATAGCGGTTAAAAACGTGACATATAAGCGTATTTCTAGGAACCTTTGTGACGTATAAAATTAAAATTTAAGAAGGTTTGATAGGCCTGTTGCTAAGTCACTTTTTTCACTTAAAATCACTTTTTTTTTTATTCTGTCATTAAGTAATTTTTTTGAAAATTAGTCGCTTTTTTAGGATTTTTGCGTTTTTAATATTATTTGTCTTTAAAATCACTTCTAAACTATTTAAAAACCAAACTGAAATTAACTCTTTGATTTAGCGGAAAAAATATTTTTGAAAATTCCGCCAGTTACTAACTCTGTAGTTCGTTCATTTTGGCGCTGCAGCGGCGTTTGGAAGGAGCTTAAGCATTTGAACAAGGAGGATAGGAAGGGAGGCGAAGTAGGAGGGATGAACGCGCCAGCATCCTTGTAAGAAGCTTAGCGCGCGCTCGGTGGGAAAATTTCGGAAAAATGGCGGCAAGATTGCGGCCGCTACGCTACGTTTTGCCGCCATTTTTCCGAAATTTTCCCCGCCGAGTTCGCGCTAAACTTCTTACAAGGATGCTGGCGCGTTCATCCCTCCTACTTCGCCTCCCTTCCTATCCTCCTTGATTTGAATACGTCTGCTTGTCTGTTCGAGCGCCAACGCATTTTTTTTACTTGTAAAACCTTGGTTTTTCTTCTTTTTTAGTTACTTTTCAGTCACTATTTTTAAAATTGTTAGTCACTTAAATCACTAAATTTTTATGTGACTCAGCAACAGGCGCCTGGAAGTACGTTTTGGGAACCAGTGATTTACCATACCGATCTGATTGGCTTTTAAAGGCCGACTACATAGCTATTCGGTTTACTCTGTCTTAAACTGGAAGCTAGCTGCTTGCATAGCACGTGTCTTGAAGCGAGCCAGCTTCCAGACGGAGTAAACCGAAAAACTATTTAAAGGGTGTAGCATAGATCCGATCCAACGCCGCCGTCGCCGATACATTTTGTCTTCGCCGCCGAAATTTTTAGTTTTCTTTCGTAATTTTTTTTAAACATTAAGGAATTTTAAATTGAAATTTTCAAAAAGGGGGAGACATTTTTTTCCCCTTCAGGCCGGGTATTTTTGGCCAAACGCCGCCGCCGACCGAAATTACATCTGCGCTATGCTCTAGTGGAGCATACTGTTAGAGTGGATTCGGAGTAACGCCACAATTAATCTAACGCGTTCTTGATTTTACCTGGAACTTCCTGGTCGAAAATAACCCTCCCGATTATTGCGTATGCAACGACCACCCCCGCCCGGCTACGAGAGAGATTCTGTAACCTACATTTTCCAAATTCGCGAAACGAGTTTTTCTAAAGGGCTCTACATTTTCCAAATTCGCGGGGGTAATTTCATTTTTGTTAACAAAATGATAATGCTCGTATAATGATATACTGTTATTGTTTTCCGCAGTGAAACGCGCAATCCTAACCATGGCTTACGTCCAACCTTCGCTGTTCAATCCGGCCGGTTTCACCATGATGAATATCAACTGCCGGCAAGCTGCCCAAAATCAAGATATTCAAATGGTGGGATCGGTCAATCACGTGGCCGACGGCGCCAATGCTTGGCCCCAACGCAAACAGCAGAATGGCCCGCAAATAAGCGACCTTCACGGGGCCACCGCATTCACGAACGGACGCAAAAGAAGTCGCGAAAATATCGAATGCGAGGAGATGAAGAAAGCCAAGACCACCGATTGCAATCACGGTAAGCCTTTGTCCAAAGGTCGCCCGATTCTATTTCACTTTTCGGGACGCGCGATAATATTTAAAAAAAATCTATTGTTAGGGACTAATTTCCCATAATTACTAACTTGTCTACTAACCGGTATGTTAAGAAAACATCTTGGTTGTCCAATGGTACAAAACTTTATTGAATCGAGCGGTCATCAGTCTTGTCGAAAAACCCCGTACAATAATTGACGTTAAATGTAATTTGATATCGTTGCGAAATATACTTAACCTCTCTAAATTGCTACGGTCAGAAATTTATTTAGCTTGTAGAAAGTGTCGGCCCTTTTACTGAACTAGGTCTACCATACTGGCGGAGAAGTTCGGCATTCGCGGTCCCGGACAAACACGCCCCTTAGCTCGAAAGCATCAATGTACGGTAGAAGCTACGACCGTTCAGGATACCATTTCGGTGAAACGAAGGTTAAAGCCACCATTGGCGTAAAAGTCGCGGGGTGATAATTAAGAGTCCCCGTTTGAGGGCACCAGCGAAAGGGAGATCAGGTCGCCGGGTCGTTCACACGAAAAATCATTTCGCGTTATTTAAAAAACGGGAGTTAATTGGTGAAATAACCGGGTTACGTAGTAGGGCCGCGGAGGAATACAACAAGCGCGTACGGTAGAGTATTATTTGTAAAAGCCACAAATCCCGTTTATCTTTCAGACGAGGATGGTTTCGTAAAGAACGTAAACCAGAATAGCGGTACCGTCGGCCCTTCCCAACAGCCGCCACTTGGGAGCGTTTGCCCGGCGGCCTGGTTAGCCTACCAAGGCACGCCTGCCACGTACGGCATTGATCAATTGCACGACGTTCACTCGCGAAACCACGCTACCCGCTGGATAACCGAATTTCTATTATAACAATTGTACCCCTATTTGGACGAAATTATATAGTTGCGAAAAATTTCTGACATCGTAAGATTATAATTTACAGCTCACTTTTATCCACTTATTCTGACGTTAAATCTACGTACGTCACACGTGTCAGTTTAGTAGGGTTGGCTGCGGACACTCGCAACGTATTTTACAAATCCTTGAATACCTTAAAGGGAATATAACCTCTGCTATTTCTGTCGCCCTCCGAGGGTTCCAATATTGTCCGCTACCTCCCATGGCTTTTCACACCTGTGGCGCTGATAATCGCTGATTGTGAAGGGAATAAAGGAAATTTATGGGGTCTTCCATAAAGAATGCGTTGGAGGTTCTATTCCCTTTAAAGGGAATATAACCTTCAAAGCTATCTTTATGGAAGACCCCTTCAATTTTTGAAATTACCCTGTACAGTGGCGCCAAACATTTTTAAAGCCAAAGGAAAGAGCGGCCAAAGCTGCAAGCGTTGGTGTTCGACACCAAATACCTGAGGTTATATTCCCTTTAAAGACGCTTGCTCCCAAACTGAACGGCTTCCTAAGTCTTGTCAAAATTTTTATAAATTAAAATTACCAACGATGGTTTTGGAAGGTAACTGAACAAATTTTGGTAGCTCGGAATGCTGCTGGGTAACTTGGTAACTGCTAAGAAACTTTGCCCCTTAGCTATGTATTCGCAATATACTATTACTAAAATGTTCATGGATGTAAATGTCTAATTTAAGTTAAACTTATTACAAACCTGAATTTTCGACGTACAGCTTTAAGCCTAGGCCAGTGTCATTTTAATCTTAAGACGTTAGCCCTCGCGGCGTTTTTACCCTAACCATGGATTAATTAAAACTAAAGGATGCTTGTAAAAAAACAAATATCCTGTGCCCTCGCCACCTAGCGGTGTCCTGCTGAAGATCGGAAATGTAATTTCTATCCATGGGGCTAACAAACCAGCTTGTCCAATACGAAATTTAAGAAATTTATAGATGGCGCTACAAGCTCATATCCGGTGCCCCTGGATAAAGAGGGAACCAACTAAAAAAAGGCCTAACGCGAACTCTGCCTTGAGATGTTAGCCAGTGAAATGTCCTTTTAGATAATTAATCCAAAAAACCAGCATTTAAGTAGGTACGGTGTCTAAAAGTTTTGCAAAGTGTTCGGTGTTTGGATATGTTCCGAGTTACCCGTAACAACCATTATTAAACAGTTAAAAACCAGCTACTCGTAGTAGTTAAATTCAAATTTCCATCTATTCCACTTCGATTTGATTTTCGCGCGAAAGTTGAACGACACTATCGCCATCTGTTTTAGTTCGTTCGAAACGGAATATGATGTTCTTTTCCCAAATGATCTCATTTGTTTTATTTGAATTAAAGTACCAAGTATTAAAATTTCAAATATTTCAAAAAGCGGCTTTTGAATGTACTTTTGAGGGGGAGGGGGAAATATGGGTTGAATTTCTAAGGAATTCTTTAAAGGGGATATAACCAATATTGGCCGCTTTTGATATTTACTCGTTGGAGGTTCTTATTCCCTTTATATACATTTTTGCCGTCTTCGTTTGACAGTTGGTCCAAAGCAATCTCCCGGGTGTTATTGATCTCGCTTTCAAAGCCTATATGAAAAATTATTGTATTTAAATACAAATAAAATCGCTTATAAAATATTTTAAAAATGTTCAATATTTTTTGTACGAGACAATTTGCAGGTGTTTTTCTTCACATACCAGTATTTAAGACAAAGCTCGCGTGTAGAATAATATTATTTAAAACTGTAACTGTCTATCGAGCAGACGACATAATAGCGCTTACGCGGCGACGTCACGCTTTCTCCAAAATGGCGGCCATGGTCTACGTTCTCTCTGTAAAGTGGGGAAAATCATTAATTAACCTCATTTTATTTAACTTTATCTTTATTCATTAGTTGGAAATTAAAGTTTTAGCAGGGAGGGCCGCGATGTGGGTTAAATTATAATAATTTATGGTAATTAGACGGGAAATCGTCCGCGTAGTCAATTAAGAAAGGAAACCGGAATTTTTACGCTCAATCGTAAGAAACTTTTACAACAAAAACCATGGCCGAAGAAAAAAGGTTGAGAACGAGTAAAGAGCCTAGCAATTCTTGAAACATATCAACCTTTTTTGGTGCATCTTCTAAATCTATGTTTTAGCTGTAGACGCGCTAGGCTTAAGCGATACCTTGAAAAAGCTTACGCGCGTGCTAACAATTATTTTATTCACCCGACTTTCTCTCTAGTCGATTCACGGAGAAGCATTTCATGTTTGTACAAGTATTCGAGCAAACGACAAAATCCGGCACTTGGCGATCAATGTCCCGTTAATATGTAGTGGAATGAATTTAGCGAAAGTTTTTGTCGTCTGCTCTTAGAACTAAAGAGTATATGCGCCACTAGGGCGATGCGATGAATAACTAAGCCTTTTCTTTCTCAGGTGTATTTTTCACCGTCTCTTTAATTTGATTGGAGCTCTAGCCCCACTTGTTCTAGGGGAGCAGAGTGCCTATTGGCCGAAAAGGGTGTGATGGCCCAGGGAACAGGATTTAAAAAAGGAAAAATTCTGGTTTTTGAGGTGATCAGAGGTCTAAATGTCAAGTTCATTAAAACGATTTTATAATTAAATTATACGCAATACAAGTTACGTGTGAATATATCTTAAGGCGCCCGTTCATTTCGGTACAAAGTACGTCAGTTTACCAGGCGAATGGGACGCTTACACCGACCAATTTAAGATTTCAAGTTTCGCCTTCAACTTCTATCATTTTCATGTTTTTTTTAAATGCCATCAAAAAACTATTTTTTATTTTGAGTTTTTTCGGAAAATTAGGATTAACTTAAATTTGCTTAATTTTTTTTATTTACAACTCTCATAAAATAAGTTTGTGGACAAGGCTGAAGTTAATTTCGCTAATCTGCTAAATATTAAAATTACTTTTGGCAAAAGTGACATCTAGTATATTTCCTAGTAAGAATTGGCGCAATTTTAAGCGGAAACTTTTTTCGGAGTTTCCTTAGAAATTAAAAACATACATCTTGCTATTTTTACAGAGGCCGATGCCAAGAAACCCGAAATTACTTTAAAACGAAAAGCGCAAGACGTGTTGGGGGCCAAACCCACGACGAAATCGAGCCAGGAAGATAAATATTTATACAGGCAACTCAATTGGAATACCCATGGCGAAGGCTATCATTGCTCCTATTTCTAAATATTTCTCGCGAGCGTCGCTTCGCGTATTTCGTAACTGGCTCGACAAATTCCTATTTTTACACTACCGCGAAACGTTGCGAAAAGGAGACGCGGTCGCCATCTATGGGAGACAATCGAAACTATTCTTCCATCATTACGTTATCGTTGCGCGTTATTTGTACGGCACCTTTCACTTTGTCCACAAACAAATCATTTTGCATTCCATTAAAGGGCATTTACTTCGTTCATGTATCATTTCGTCGAATAAACATTGTTGATTTAAAAAATATCGCTTACGATTTTTCAGATTCGCAATATAGAAAAAGAGGGTAGTCTGGTTAGAGAAGTTAGTTCATTTCATCATAGTTCAACGGCACTGACTACTTCCAACTAATCCTGAGAAAACTTATCCGCGCTAGGAATGTTCCTCCATCTAATTTAGTTGATATTAATCTAACGTTTTCACATGACAGGGCGGATTTTGCGTGTCTTAAAGGACCACACTGTCATTTAAAAAAATGGGTTAAAATCAAATAGCTCCCGTTCCGTATTTCGTGGTAGCAAATCTGGCCATCATATATTGTGGGATTTGTAACGGAGCTTCAGCGGAAAACTTTGAGGATGGACTTTGCGAGATGCTATTTTTTTGTCTTTAGCTTAAAGGTACTCTCACGACGCGATGTAGCATCCAAAAATATTTCCTAGAGCAACAATTTATCTCCGAAATTACACGACTTTTCTGTTATTATACTATATAAAATCAATACTGCATTTATTTATACTTAAGGAGAAGGACTATGTTGAAACGATCCACTGGCATCATGGTCCCACGACACGAGAAGGGGCGTCAAGCAAACCAATAAAATACCGGGCGTATTTAATTTATTTAGGGGGATGGAACTTACTGTTGAGAGTGAGGTGGGTTTGGAGCGGCCCTAAAAATACTCAAACATAGTCATTTCCCCCAAGTATAAATTAATACATGATTGATAAAATATAAATAATTAACAATAAACAGTGCCGTTAAACTAAAATATCCATTTTATTTTTTCGCTTTTGGGGCCCATAAATCGAACTAAACTGTATTATAATAATTATATGATGAATATCGGAAAATCTTAGCTTTAAATGAAAGTCAGTTCTTTTCGAAGCCGTTTTAAGGCCTATTCACGAAACTTTTGCGTCCTAACCCTTTTCTCTTTCAGGATGAAACGTTTCTAAGAGTCACGATTGACATAAGAATTTCTATTTTCAGCTGTAGGCTACGAGCACGTGTTTATGAACCAAATACACGGCGGGGCGTATGGCCAAGCCAATGTCTTCCAACAACAGCACGGACTCGTAAGCCACAACCCGACGTCTTGTTTCCCGTCAAGCTTCGTCGAACACCAGTCGTTGATGTACGCCGAAAGGCACTACGACGGCTCGTTACTGGCCGCGTTGGTCGCCGAAGCTCATGGATGTTAAATTTTCTCTTTTCTGACGAATTTCTTATTTTTTTAAATAAGCCAAGCGGGCTTAAACGTTTCAAACTGTTGTAAGGAAATTATATGTAAGCTAATTTCCCCTTGGTGTATATTTTTACCTTAAGTTATAAACATCACCCACTGAAAGTTCAAGTTAGATGTTCAGTCCACACGTTTAAGTTGAAAATATTGAGAAAGTAACGCTTAGTTAGCCTTTAGAAATCAATAGCGAGCATTTTAAAACCGCATCAGACCTTTTGTAAATATTTACTGTTACGAATATTCGCGATTTATGACACGTTATGAAAAAAAATTAATATGGAAGAGTTTTTGGTATACGACACTGTTTGGGATATATATATTTTTCGGTAGAGTAGCTAGTCAGTGTGTTTAGGATGCTCTGTATGTATTGAATACATAATGTTCCTAGTTTTTAATTAAGCTTGATAGGAACATCGAAACTTTAGTTTATGGTACTTAAGAAATGGACTAACCAGTTAAATTTGTATTTATGAAAGAATGTCATAATAAAATTTAAGGAAGTTGCACTTTCGCTTTATTTTTGTTGAAATCGAGGAAATAAATGTTTTGAGGAATAAAACAAAACCACTATTTTAAACTATCCTACACAATTACGTAAAAATTTATTTCGGGATCGTGGGGTAGTATTTGGTACAGTTTGTTTTAAATATAGGTTTCGTCGTAATTCAATAAAGCTGACCAAGTTGGACTCGGCGAGAGAAATAATAACGAATTTTACATAATCCGTCGTAAGTATGCCACTGCATAACATCTCTGTAGAAAACGTTTCAATGAGACTGTGCTTGTGGGCTGTAAATGGTATATTTCTTATATTTATGAAACGTCAAAAAGCAAACTAAAAAAGGCCAACGGGTATTGAGTAGAACTTGGTTTCTTAAAACGACTTATGTGGCACTTCAAAGGGGTGGATTAATTAATTCGGGAACGTTGATGACGCGTATTTCGTCACGAGTTAGACTTTAAGCGATTTACTTCATATTCATTGAACAATGTTAAAAGAAAAACGCTTCTTGGTATGATTATGTTAGACATAGTAACATTAGCCCTATTCATCGATTATGGCCACTGAGAAGCAGGATGGAGCCAGTGGCGGATTAGCAAGTAGGCTAATTATTAATTGTAGTTTATCCGCAACCGGATGGAACTCACTATTTATATTAATGGGGAATTATGATAGAGCACGATAACGGAAAGTAAGGCCCTGGAGTACTTGGTATGCCACCAGCTAATTCCAACTAACATGTTACCAAATATTGTGTTTAGACTTACGCAGAACGAAATTCCTCGAGAGGAGAGTACAGCAACTAACCGGACAAGAGTGTTCAACAAAAAAGGTGAGCCACAAGTCAATAAATAAATCTTGAATCGGCGTTCAATAGGCAAAGTTAAAAACCAACAGGGCGGAGCTAGTGCGTACTTCATTCCAGCAGGCCTCAAAGCTACGCTAGATTTTTCTTATCCATAAACAAGGCGTAAATACGTTTTTAGTAGTAGTATACGCTAAAACTTTTTTTCTAGAAAATACGTTTTTAGTAGTAGTATACGCTAAAACTTTTTTTCTAGAAAATACGTTTCTAGCTAGTAGGGGAACCCATGCTGGACAACCTCTCCCTAGGTAATGAAATTTTCTCAATTGTGTGCCCCAGTTACCCAAAATGTATTTTTGACATGAATTAAGATGAAAGACAAGGGTGCCTGAAAATCACTATGCACTCCAGTCTTTACAATACAGTCTACTGTTAGCCAGCACAGTGACTTGGCAAATTTTGGTATAATGACATTTCCATATCGTCCTTTTAAGAAAAATTTTTTAATTTTTACGTTTCATGAAAAACTTGGTTTATTTACTTTTGATATAACTGCGTGAAGGCTGTGGTTTAAAATTAATATCAATAATCCTTGGCTTACGTAATAATATGAACGTCACCAATAGCCTTTTCCGAAACGGCCTACGTCATCGACGAACACTGAACACAGACACGAGCGAGAGGAAAAAAATTATTATTCGTTCATTTATTTTATCAGCGTCAACGTTTAACTCGAATTTTTCTATTTTCCGTAGAATCTATTGTTTACGTATCTTTCATTAAAATTTTTAAGAATGTCCACTCCTGCTAGAAGACGTCTAATGAGAGATTTTAAAAGGTAATAAATAACCATTAATTTTAGTTTAACTTTGGGGTGAACGTGAACTGAAATTCCAGAATAAGGCTTAGAAATGGAGCCAGGGAAAGAAGGAAATAAAATTGAGCCTTGGTTTTGTCTTTAAGAAATTTGGTTTCAATGAAAACTAATCCAATGTTTTTGGAAATTACACTCCTATCAGATCAATAAAATCACAGGGCATATAATCAGAAAATTTCCCAATCCCTTTCAGTTTTGACATTTTAAAATAACTTCTTGGGAGGGGTTTAAAACTTCTATTTGTAAATATGTTTACAAAAATAGATGTAACCTTGAAATATGAATTAATTTTATTTCTAGTTTGGTGATCCATAATTAAAATGCTATACATTATGATGTATCAAATAATAATAGAACATAGTCATAAAGCAAAAATTTTAGTTTTGATAATAATTTGAATCTTTCTTGAAGATTGCAAGAGGATCCACCAGCAGGAGTTAGTGGTGCACCTACTGATAATAATATAATGATCTGGAATGCAGTCATTTTTGGGTAAGTCTTAAACCGTGGTGTAAACAATTGCATGGATGTGACTAATAGCTGTATTCTCTAGCCCTCATGACACGCCATTTGAAGATGGAACATTTAAATTAACATTAGAATTTACAGAAGAATACCCTAACAAACCACCTACGGTTAGGTTTGTTTCAAAGATGTTTCACCCCAATGGTATAGTACTTAATATTAATTCTATGGTAAAACTCGTTAAACATCATTTGTATATTTCAGTTTACGCAGATGGAAGTATCTGTCTTGATATTTTACAAAATCGCTGGAGTCCAACTTATGATGTATCAGCTATATTAACCTCTATACAGGTATTTGGTGTTTTTTATTTAAACTTAATCAGTTTATAATTTTTTTTTCCTTTTCAGTCCCTCTTAGATGAACCTAACCCTAACAGTCCAGCGAATAGCTTGGCAGCGCAACTCTATCAAGAAAATAGGCGAGAATATGAAAAACGCGTAGCAGCTATAGTAGAACAAAGTTGGCTGAATTTCAATGACGAAGAAGAAAAAGAAACAAAGAAAGAATCTTAAGGATCATGTGCGTGGAGATATAAACTCTTATCGCTTGTAAAATACGAACATTAAACAAAAAATAACTATACTTTTTGTCCCTACATAAGCCGGTTACAGTGCTGTTACAAAATTTATCCCTTCTTTCTCACCCAAAATTTTCATTGTCCTTCCCCTCTTAAAAGCTTTTTCTTTCATAAAGATTTTAAAAATATTTATCAGTTGGTTCAAAGAAAAAGTTTCTTAGTTTGTTTTAAGTTTAACTTCTGACTTAATTTAAATTAAGTTGAATTAAGCGAAGTGATATCTTCCTAATTGGAGGAAGATATTGGCGTACTGTATATTTTGTTTGAATAAATTTAAATTCTTTGAATCAACTATTTTCCTCTCCTAGATTAATATTCTAGTTAATAAGTCAAATTATTTACGTAAACACCATTCTAATGGCGTTATCCATAGTAATTTAAAATACCTGAAATTCATGGTAAATTATTACAGCCTAATTAAAACGCATAATTTTGAAAATGAATTTTCTAATTGGATGAGGTTTTGTATATCTTGTAATTTAAGTGATTTTTAATCATGGATTTATCACTATTAATTTAGCTCTGTAGTCGCATTATTTTATAGATCTTAAGGTTTGTTAAATCACCTAATAAAGAAATAGCGAGTGTGCATAAAAACAATTTCGTGTGCTATAGCCACAACTGTTGAATGAGATTTAAGTTAAACTAAAAATGGTTTTTAAGTAATTAAAATACGTAACTAACAACTAGCTTTGAAAAAGACTAAGAAATTTGATACACTTTTAAAAGTAGCCACAATTATTTTGTGATTATATTCTTTTTCAATGTGAAAAAATTGATTTTTTTCAAATGTATCATAATAACGTGGGTAAATAAAAATACGTTTGATGTAAAATTTACATAAAAACCTTGCATAATTCCTGTATAATATTTACAGTACCTTAATATTATTGTTATAAAATATTGAAGGCCTAGCATTATTTCTGTTACACTAGTAATTTGGAAAAAATCTGCACTTTTAATTTTGAAACATAAAGTAGTCAAGAAGAAACCACCCTTAATATCTGATATATCATAAAAGGTTTTTTATTGTTTAAAATCATAGAGATAGAAAATAAGAAAAAACATTACCTGCCAATGTTTAACCAAGGCCTGTGTAATTTTTACACACTCCATGTCTCAAGTTCTCAACTTTACCCCATGAAGAAAAATGTTAAAAAGTCTTTGCATAAATAATGGTAGACGTAATCGTTGGCCTATAAAATAAGCCAATTTTAAATGTTACTTTAGCATGTATCAACTTTACCACCTATGTGCAAGAAAAACAAGTAGACCGCAGTCTTTAAACACGCTAACTCAGTGTTGTGTACAAATGTCATTGGACGAACCTTTACGCTGAACGTTTTACGGAAAGGGGGAAAACAATTTCCGAATTTTCCTCTTCCGACGGCAGCAGGTGCTTAAGCGTTTAACCAATGAAAAATGTACACAAGAAAAAGCACGACTTTTGACGGAGTGCGTTCTCCTTCTCTGGGGCACTGTGTTTGTTGCTCCTAGCTGACCACATAAATAATTACTTTGAGTAAAAAGGCTAATGGGGTGGAAAAGTTCTGTTACATTACACCACTTTTTACGGATTCCTCTATGATTACAAAAACGTGTTTTCAAAAATAGTACATGCGCTGTAGTATCGTATTCGAGAAGAGCATACCGGAAGTGGGCGTGGCTCCAAAACGTTATGGCTTAACCATAGAAATCTCATAGGTAACTAGAATGCTGCCGTGTAACTGGCAAATGGGCCAAATGCCGTGGCAGACGATAGCCAGATCTCAGCCAATCAGAGCTCAAAGAGTGGTTCTGCCAAGAATTTAATGTCACCAGAGAGAATGACGTCACCTATCTCCCGCTATAGTAGCGGATCCAAGGAGGATTATTATCCTCCTTGGCGGAACCACTCTACGGCCTCTCATTGGCTGAAGGTTCAAGGCCAACTGGCGTCAAGCTCGGCCGTAGGCGGCAGCATTCTAGTTACCTATGAGATTTCTATGGGCTTAACAAACAGGGCTAGACATAAGGCACTAATCACGGCATTTGACTACTAAAATTAATCGAAATTTGGGGGCTCACTAGTCAATTTGATTAGTGAAAATTTACCCAAATATTTATATAAAGGGCGTATCATAAATTCATCATTCCCATGTTATTAAAAAAAATCTGATTGATTAAGGTTACTTAACTCAAGTGATAATAAACTCCTAATTTAATTCTGACGGGTAAAGCAATATTTAGGCTGTCCTGGTTTTTATCTCCCCCCCCCCCCTAGTCCGTGACTACTAAAATAAATTAAGATAGGAGGTCAGGCTAACTACTAAAAAATATATCCTTATATCCAACCCTGTTAATAACATGTAGGAAAAGGTGGAGCTAATCGGTAGAATACTCGACTCTACGATTGTTAAGTGTTCACCTACCCCTCCTCAGACTATGATACTAGAGATCTTAAAGAGGGATATGCAGCCTCTCTTAGACAGCGTTGCCAGACGTACAATAATTATAGTACACTTCAATAATTTCGAGCTAATTTTAGTTACGTACGATATTTTCTATGGCGTACTATATAGTACGTATTTTTCAATAATTCAGCTTGTGTGTACTATAATGGACGATAATTTTTTAATTGGCTGAAAACCAGTTAAAACTGCAACTTTTAAACATAAGTTTTTAATCAGTCGAACTTAGTGTTATAAAAATTTGGATTTCACAAGGTTAACGGCACTAATTCACACACAATGCAAATCTACCGCCAGTTTTCAGGCAAACGATAATATTTTCTGAGATTGATATTTTTTTTACTCTGGTACGGTAATTTGAGTTTCCGGAACTGGTAACGCTGCCTCTTTATAGCACTGTAAAGTACCAGTGGGAAATATATAACCAACGGAATCACATTATCCACTACGGTTGCACATCCCTTTAAAATAATTAGTTAAATTCCAAAGAAAATGATAAATTAGTTACATTAATTTATTCAATAAACTTTCTCATATAAAAAGGTAAAGGAAAAGATTAAACAAATTGCAACACACCAGTATACCATTTTTATCTTTATATTAAAAATAAATTCCATTGAAGGAAAGGGAATTATTTATCGTTGCAATATGATAAAAATATTTTTTTCTTCTCAGCTGCGACAATTTTCATACCCTAATTTAAAACTCATTTAGTCTCTGAGGCAAACACAAGTTGTAAAAGGCAGTTTTGTCCCAAAAATCACTGTTTTTCCATCCACACCATCCCTAATAAGAAAAACGTTTTCATTAAAAAGAAAAAATACTGGCTTTTTGACATAAGTAAATTAAGTACCTTATTTTGAATAACAGTTAAATCTTCAGCACCGGTATAATGCGGGTCCAATATCAGAAATCTAATGTTTCCATTCAATTCATTATATTCTACACCTAATATCGTATGAGCTAGAACCCCGCCTCCTGTAAACAAAACATTAATAATTAATATACTCTTCATGCGTATGACTATATTAATTTACCAATCATAATTGGAGTTCCTTGTGTCTGAAAGTGGTTTAATAGTTCACGGCCCTTGGATGCTAGCTCTGCACCAGAGCTAACAAACATAATTTTTGATGTCACCTGTAAAGAATTTAGTTTCAATTTCAATTTCAAGATAAAATCTGTTTTTCAACTAACCCCAATCCATTCGCTTAGAACAAAATTAACTTCTTGAGATCCTATCCACTGCCTAGATCCGACAAATGTTTTAGGTTTATCTCCCAGATCAACTAATGTCTGAATAAGAAAATATTTTTAGAAATTAAACTTATTTTAAGAATAACTTAAATAATTAACCTGTTGTATTTCTTTGTGAGATGGAACGTGTTTGTCAGTATAGCCTTGATGTCTGTACCAAGAAACTATAGTTTGAAGTGAACGATAAGCGCAACCCCAACCATTATCGTCAATTCTGTCTTGCATGTAGTGGTGATATGTATAAGTACCAGTTACAACTGCAACGTGACTATTAGGTTCTATTAGAAAATATATCGTTAGCACAATATAATAATCATTTTTTTAACAAAAAATAATAACCATTGCACGTTGATAACCCAACATGAGTGTTTCGTAAATATCCATTCTTTGGCATATCATTTCTAAATTCAAATTTGTTAAGCTTTCTTAGCAATGGCCTATTAGTTGGCAGCATTAGGTTATTGTGAAGCGATTTGCGATATTTTACTAGATTAAATATACATTATAACTATATGTTAACAGTAATTTTGGAAAATTTCAATCCATAGACAAAAACAATTACTTAAATCTTTGTCATTTAAGTCCAAAGGATAAATTACTGTTACAGGATGGGCACATTCTTCTGGCCAAAAGTGAAACGTTTCGCAAGAGAGTATTTTAAGACCCTAGATCATTAAATTGAAAATTATGACAAAGTGAAAAATTGTTTGATATTAAATGAAACTAAACCTTTTTAAATGTTATTAATGTGTTGGCTATTGCAATTATCTGCAATAAGAATGCATCTAAGAGCACTTGGTAAGCTGTGCTTACAGGATCGTCAAATCTGGCTAAGCCAATGGCATCAATTTCCATTGGAATCTTAATGCTTGTAAAGTTATCTGTAAAAAATTTTTAATTTTGATGCCCACTAAATTTTGTTTTATAAATCAAAATACATACTTCTTTGATAATCTATGATTGGGGCATGATTTTCACTTTCTTCTAAAGAAATGTTCGTAGCTTTCATAACTAAATCAAAATTCACAGAATCCTATCGAATATTTCATTTATCAATAATAAATTAAGTACATATCTCATTAATTTGCCATTTACTCTATCTTTCAATTCAAGTTTTTTTCGTTTTGATTTTGATCTTTGATCATCATTTTCCAACTCGCTAAATTTTGCAAGGTCACTAACTACACTACTACTTTCGTAATCTTTGATTAATAAACGGTTGGAGTTTTTCAGACGAAATGAGATTTTCCCCTGGTTTGCAAAATGCTTTAATTTCTCAATAGCATTGTCTAAGTTTGTTTGAAAATCATCTAAATTTGAAAAAAAAATTGTTTTATTTCCTTCAATGTTACTTTATATGAAATGTCTTAATTACCATGATTTGGTGATGCTTCAAATGTTAATGGAATAAAACCCTTGGCTCTGAGAATTACACAACATGAGACTATATCATTGTCATCTCTAACTTCAATGGCTGGGTTATATATAACACCATAATCAACGGAATAAGTTACGGCATTTACAGAAGCATTTTCTTTATCTCCTCGAACAATTAGCACAACTGCTAAAAGTTTATCACTCGATTTCTGTAAGAATTTGGTTTTGAAAACTATGTTTATGATTTTGGAATAATTAGAAACTACCTCCCACTGTGATTTTAGAATGGAATCGCAGAGTTCAATCGCTTCCTTATCAGTGGTATTGCTATTACTAACGTAACAAAAAGCTCCAATCGGAGACAAGCCCGTGGGGATTTGACTTGTCTCATAAACACAACCAATGCACGCTGCTTCTCCATCACTGTGCCACCCAACCACTACACCTGAATCTTTGAAATCTGTATCTTCATTTGGTGTAAAATCTATAAGTTTCTATATGAAACATATTTTATGATCGTTAACATGAACGTAAAATATTACCCCATCATCCCGCCTGTTATCTCAATTCCATATGGGAAATTTAGGGAAACATGAATTTTTAAATAAAATTTTAACCAAGGCTTACTTGTTTTAGACTGGAGGACAAACAAATCACTGATAATTTATCCGTATTCATAATTATCTACGCCCGGAACTAGTAAACTCATTAACTTAAGAAAGTAGAGCCGATAAATATGTTTACTTCTATCAATCTAATGCCCACATGAGAAAAGCCAGATTCTTCCCCATCATCAGAAATCACGCTAGAAAATGACAATTGTTATAATAACGTGAAGCGACATCTATTGAATTTTTTTTAATTTCATTTTTCTACAGGGACATCGCTCTTCTCCCAAATCTGGAAAAAAATCAACGAAATATTGGTACTTGGTCGGTTAGTCTGGTATCTAGACTTCAACAAGGTGCTCCGTTGCTCCCTCCGGAACCAAGGTTTTTAAAAATCGTGCATGCACTACTGCTCCGGAACAATTGGGGTTCCGAAAAGGTTTCGCTTCTGCAGCCAACTGCGCTCTGGCCTCCAATAAGCATTGCCTAGCGTTGTTCCTGAATCTCAAAGACGCATTCGGGAGTGTCCACCATCGCGTGCTCCGCTACAAACTCCAAAATTTTGACCTGGAGGGCAACCTGTTGCTGCGGTGGGTGGAAAACATTTTGGCAGATCGCACTTCTCGCGTCAACGGCCATTTTCCCACTCCGAAGAGGATTCCATCAGGGCAGCGCCTTTAGCCCCATCCTATTCAGTGTCATGCTGGATGGGATTCCTCCATCCCGTACTGGGATTTTTTTCGCCCGACCCGGCGTTCCTCGAACAAAATCTATAAAGACGGCACTGAATACTACTCGCCCTCTTAATTTACGGTTCGCCTGGTCTACATCTATAGCCTGGCTACGGCCCTGCTGGGGAGTATTTTTAGGACTATGCAAGTCGCTCTGGACAGGATCACCGACTACGCCGAAAATTGGGGACTACATTTTCCCCCTCTCAAGCGCAATTTCATGACATTCTCTTGATACACCGACTTTCCAACGGCCCTCACTCTCACACTGGGACGTAAGCCACTCACTAAATTAAGGTGTTCACCTACAGGTACCTAGGTGGATTTTTGGAGACCGTCTTTCTTGGTTTCCCCATATCGAGGACCTTTCCTCCTCTTTGATGAAAAGATTAAACCTCCTGCGGGTGGTTTCGGGTACCCAATGGGGTGCAGGTCGTAAGGTTCTGCGGCTTCTGTATACCCACACTCCAGACTAGATTACTCTAGTCCCCTTTCCACGTCGGCGACAGCTTGTTCCCTCAAGAAACTGGATACATTTCCACATGCACATGCAGCCCTTCGAGTGATCCTTGGGACTCCACCACCTTCTCCTATTAGTTGAATGGAGGTCGAAGCGACAATTTCGCCCTAAAGCGACATGAGAGACTATATGGATCTAATCACACTTGCGCGGCGGTTCAGGCCCGCAATCTTAATTGCCTCTTCCACGTTACTAGTCGCCACCTCATCACTGCGGCGAGCCCACCATGGACCCCCCCGTCGGCCACCATCATCTCACCAGCCCTAAAGATGGAAGGGAAGCCTGTTCCTAGCTCTCAAGTCATTATGTATCGCAAATTCACGCCTCTTCATAGATTTCACTTGGGTTCGACGGATTCCTGTTCTCGGTGTGGTTACGTTCTTTTCGTTTTCCCCGCAAATCGTGCGGAACTGGCTTGTCTTCTGCGTGCGCTTTCAACTCGGGCACTCTACTGGCTACACTTGTTGGCGCCCTCTGTGCGGTGCACTCCGGATTTCAAGATGTCGTTACGGCCGTTAGTGCCACTTTGCGCAAAGCCATAAGGACTTGACAATAACTCATCTTTTTTTTGTACCACTAAGATTTTAATTTCGGGAGACGGGGGAAGTTTAATTTATGCAAACATTTTCATGAGAGGAGGGCGTTACACTCGGAGACCAACCGAAATTTGTTATACTTTGTGTTGCTAAATTACTTTCGAGCTTCAGCAGATAGTTGTTTTCCAATTGGTCAGTGGCAGCGATAAAATAATTGACCGATTTATTTCGGAATTTATAGAAAGGACAATTACTATTAAAGGTAATGTGAACTTTCTTATTTATGGTGTATGAACAAATTTAAAATTTCTGCCACCAGGATTAACAGAAGCTAGGGAATATAACCTGCAAAGCAATCTTTATGGAAGACCCCTTCAATTTTTCAAATTACCATGTACAGTGGCGCCAAACATTTTTAAAGCCAAAGGCAAGAGCGGCCAGAGCTGCAAACGTTGGTGTTCCACATCAAATACCCGAGGTTATATTCCCTAAATCGAAAAATTAACTGCTGTTGGTTTTCAATTGTTTTCAACGTAACAAGCGCCTAACAATCCCCAGCTTCTTTTAAGCCAAGAATGTATTTAGTTATAATTAGGGATATGTTGATATTATTTTAGCGTTACTCACAATCCCGCTCATGCTCGAAGAATAAGCGTGTTCACCCTAAAACAATCAAATCAGCTAGTTATATCATTGGCTCTAAAAAAACTGCCGTTTTCCGACGCGATTGAAAAAACATTTTTCAGAAAGAATTTCATTTATCCGAAACTGCTCTCAGTAAATTTTACGTGTGACGTCATCTTCCCGACCGAAAGCCTGGGAGAGTGATTCCCGCATGGGATTTACGATGTTTTTGGGATCAGTATTTCGGGGGTTGTGCCGGGACTAGTGTCGTAGTTCTGTAATCCCAAGCGTCTGGGAGGCGGATAATGTGGATTGCCGTGTGAGGACGATCACCAATCCCCAAATAGATGGTCGGAATACGTATGCCACGGGTGTTCCGTCCCTATCCGCAAGTATCCAGGGCCGGATTAACCAATAGGCCGAATAGGCCTGGGCCTAGGGCACCAAGAGGGTTCGAAAAAAATAAAAGTGTAAAACTTTAATCATTTGCTTTTCACAAAATATTTTCCGGAGTAATTTTAGTAAATGCGTCCACCCGTATGAACCAAAAACGTTTGATTGTCACATTCTCTGACGACATACTAAATCTTTAAGCAAAATGAATTTTGATTCCATTTCTCAATTATAAATTGAGGAAGCGCCTAGCTCGCTTCGCTTGCAATTGAAAGGGGACCCCAAAATTAACTAGGGCCAGGGCCCCATAAAGTCTAAATCCGGCCCTGCAAGTATCCCCCCGTCGGCGGGGCCTTTACACATACATCAGATGGAGGAGCGGACTGAATTGTCCCACACGTCACAATCGCTAATAAATATAAAAAAAGTATTTCAGGGGCAATTCTAGGTTAATTTTTAAATAAAACAATATTTTCTAAAGATTAAATAACTTCTATTCGCTACATAGTACTTCATCCGAAACTCTAATTAACTTCATTTTCCGAAAAATCTAACAATCCGGGATCTACTCACTATAGTCCAAAACAAACAGCTATTATGCCAAACAATAGTACTAATAAAGTGTAACTAAACGAAGGACCTATGCAATACCAATACAAATAAAGTGATATTTTTGTAAGCAAAATAAAAAATTAAGCAAATATTGGATAAATCATAAACTTTATGAATCAAAGAAACGATTGTGAAAGATTGTAACTCTTAAAGACTGTTGGAAAAGGCGCTGTTTCTTAAATTGAACTAATATTCAGTACACCTTAGTAGTGGATAATTTTTAATATAGATAGCTCTCTTAAATAATATGAAGTTGAATTTAAATACCCAGATTAAAACAATCCCGAATGTTGACAGGCGGAATGCGAAATTATCCAAATACGTATTTAGATTTAGTTTTTTCAAACTGAGGTGTGGACCTTTAAGCAATGCAACGTGGAAAACGAGGAATAAAGGCACGTAGCCCCTTTTTGAAATTGAAATCCTAGATTTTAGGCGGGGGTAAATTTTGGTCTGTAATTTTCCAAAATTTCTGATATACATAATATAATTATATAGTGATTTAATTAAATACTGAATTAGACTTGCTATTTGCTAAACACTACTCTATTGAAAATTACAAACAAATATGCCATACAAATTTAGAAAATCCAACAAATAACCAAAGTCATCAGCGTTTTTGGCAAAAAGATGTCGCGGATATTTAAGTATACTCAATCACCCCGATGTATTAAATATATTTTAAATATTTAATTTAAATTTCAACAAATTATCAATCATCTCGTACAATAACTTAATAAACACAAGAGGAATTTTATCGAAATCAAATTTTTCGAGTTACCTGGTCTTAGAAATAAGGTAGCGAACGCGTTGAACGCGTTAATTATTTTTCACTCAAGCCGAATATTTTTTGGAATTAGATGGCACCTGTATCAATTGGTACGAAATTCAAGCATCACAATAGTGCGTACGCGGGTTGTGGGGTGCCTCGAATTAGCCAGAAATCTCACTTAAAATTAAACCGAAAACCTAGTTCAGAAATGATCAGTACCAGGAATCCATACTTCTACTTGGAATGCTTATCGCGGCAGATTGCGTATCGATGTGGAAGACGGTTTTTTTGACGTCACTATGTTAACTTAACAATCAACAACGTGAGAGGGGAGCGTGCGCAAAGGGGATTGTTTTCTCTCGTAGGCGGGGCCAAAGCCGTCAGAAAGATCTTACCATACGCGATACGGCAGGATAAGCCTTCCAAGTAGAGGTATGGATTCCTGTCAGTAGAAACTAAAAATATAATTTTAAACCAAGTATGTAGATTTAAAGTTGAATATCGCCAAAAATCACTAAAATGACCAACTTGTGGGCCCCGATCTCCAAAATACATAACGGGCAACCGAGGGCATGATATTTCCTTTCGATTGATATATCCCTGGCCCTTCTAAGCCTAATTATTGCAGAGTTACGTGAGTCCAGTACACAAATCGTAATTTCCTCGGAGCGTTTTGGGCTGCCCCGCATTTTTGTTTTTGTATCCCACTAAATATTTTCCTTCCGCCGCCACTGATTGAGATACTTCATTTAATACTCCACCAAAGCCAGAGTTTTGTTACTAAAAATAATTATCCAAGTTTTCACTACAAAAAGCGCTGAAGCAATTGAATCTAGGTGCTCGCGAAAAAAACATACACCTCTTCTTATTTGAATATTCATAATATTTCGTATTTTCTACTTCTGACTACTATTGATGCAAGATTCCGAGGAAGAAATACTAAAATAAATGAAATATGAATTGGAGTTCGCTCTATCTAGGAGCAGCTCTCAAATGGTCGTAACCGGAGCCGCGCGGTTTGCTAGTAGAGAGCGAGATTAATAATACTCGCGTATTTTGAAGGTGGATCAATCTCTATGGAGCCGTCGTGAGCTTCTAACTGTAGTTTCAAGAAGCGTACTAAAAGTAGGAAAAGGGGCAACTTGAACCGGGACCAAAAACTGTTTCACGACCTTTTAGTAATATTTTATTTTTAGTAAAATTTTCTCCGGGCGCTACACATACTCGATATTCGAGTTTGGTAAGTTCCCTACAGGACGTGGACGCGTGATCACCAAATTTTACTGGATGATCTAAATAATAATAATTTTTCCAAAGTACTATTTAGATTAATAATTAATTGATTAATTAATGAAAAAGAAAACGATTTTCAAGTATAACAAGCATTTATAAATAAGAATATACGGACATCAAGTGTTAATTACAATTCGGGGCGACGCGCGATGACTACGGCGTAATTTACAATCCAAGTAATTTTACCATCTTTAGATTTTTTCGGGGCTTTCTTCTTAGCCATTTTAACCAAATCTTTGACGAAAGTTGACCTTTTAGTTTCGGGAACCAGGGACACGGCTCTTTGCATTAATGTCACCACGCAATCTACGTAACAAAGACTAATGTTGTAGCCGTCGTTATGATTAGACAATCTTACTAATATACCTTTATATTCTTCATTGCATGAAAAAGTGTATTTAAACTCCACCAATTTCGTCTTTAAAACTTCGTAGCCAACTTGTTCCAAGAGGGCGGAGTAAACCCTATCGGCGTGTGGATGATGAAACCACAATCTATTGTAATTTTGATCTGTCATATCAGACAAAATGTCAGGGATATCCTGTAAATAGTTGAACTCTTAAATTATAGGCTACGTCAGAAGCTTATAATAGCCTCCTTCTCGGGGAAGTATGAACGGTTAGTCAA
The DNA here is from genome assembly GCF_980474605.1 of Leiobunum rupestre. Lineage (NCBI taxonomy): Eukaryota > Metazoa > Arthropoda > Arachnida > Opiliones > Sclerosomatidae > Leiobunum > Leiobunum rupestre. The sequence continues at coordinate 27,903,090 of NC_143387.1, read as the reverse complement.
ATCGAGAAACAACAAAGTTCCACTGGGGCGGACAAGTACAATTTTTGCGCATTGTAATCTTGCGTGGTTACAATTCGTAGCAAACTTTTTTCGTTATTTAAAACTTCATATTTGTGATAAAAACATTATTATAATTATAATTTTGTCGCTAATCTTATCTGACTTTGTACTTATGGGAATTATGATCATGACAGTTAGTGTCGATTTCATCATTTCAACGAAGGAGGGTTATTAGAAACTTTTGGCTATGCTTTGACTTCGGAAAACAGGACGTACTTTAAAATACTTCTTCCAGGTAGAAGAATTAATGACCTTACAGGCGGCCGCGTGGAGATCCGCCGGTTTCGTAGCTGGAACGGCTAAGAAGCATTTTCCACCGGGCCTGAGGCACCACATAAGATTTCGGAGTGCCACCGACTGTTCCCTCGCCCACAAAAGAGCGTGAGACGAGAAAATCCAGTTGAATCGCCCGCCCCATTTTAGGTCAAAGGATTTCGAATCTTCGATGTTGACTTCGGCGAAGTCCAAAAGTTCATCAGCGTATTTGTTAAAAGCGAAGTCGACAGAGCCTGGGTCTAAGTCCACACCAAGAACACTCCATACCTGTTGACGATTACCATCTCTTTTTATATTATTTATTAAGTCGATTTATCGCCCTCTCCTTAGCCTATGATATAAACGATACCTGGGGTATCCTTTCGATTAACTGTTTAGTGGAATCACCCTTGCCGCAGCCCACTTCAAGTACCCAGGCGTGGTCCCACTCGTATGGTTTAGTCATTTCCAAGCATTCGTTCAATAGAGAGTCTTGTAAGGCTAACAAGTACCCTTTACTTCCGCCTTGTCCTAAGCTTCCGGCTAATTCAGCTGAGACATTCGAAAGATTGGATACGTTGGAGCGACTCGAATGAGCGGATGATTTCGATAAACTCGATTTACTTCCTCGTAGGAACGTAGATAAAGTGGCCATGCTTAGGTGTGACTAATTAAAACAATTTCTTCTTTTATGGACTTAGGTAAATATTAAAAACAATTCTCAAATCGATTAGACTTACGTTGAAATTTCCACCGTATAATTAGCGTCTTTAGTAAAATGGGTGTATCCCTACGACAAAATTATCATTCTGTTCCTAACATTTAATCATCAATAAACTCTCTCTTTTGGAGAGCACTGCGGTATCTGGTTTTCTTAACACGGATCGTACATCCTCTTCGAAGAAACAGAGATGAACCTATTTCGCATTTTTTTAATATATACACAGTATAAGATGTATACGCGGGACATTTCTATTTTTATCTGAAGTAAACTACGCAAGCGCGAGTAGTTGCCACTTATTTTTAGTACACCAAAACAAAAAGTTATTCGTGGAGGATGAGATGTTCTCTCTCGGCGGCTTCACTTCGCAATACACACTGTTAGAATGCTGAAACTTCCTGTAGTCAAGCATTCCTCAGTCCTGCAAACTACAACAAAGTGTCCGGTAAAATGTATAGTGCACTGAACAGGTTATAATTTAAATATTTCCTCGCGGTAACAGAAACAAACCACGGCATTTTCACGAATTCATAGTGACAGGGTGCACCCTGAAATATTTGTTGGTCGTATGAATTGACTACCTTTACTAATGTGCCGGGGGTCGGAATAAAGTTTTAAAAGTTTTAAAAGTTTTTGGTGTATATAGCGGGGGCGTTCACACCAGGGGGCTTATTCTATCTTTTCGTAAAATCGAGACTCGTAAAATATAACGAGTTTCTTTTAACGAGCGCTTAACGAATTTTCGTTAAAAACGTATTCTATCTCGAGTTTCGTTAAGCTCTCGTTAAATTTTTCTCGTTATTTCCGAATTCGTTTTGGTAACGAGTGATGACGTAGTTCCGATTGATAAGCCAATGAAATATGGTGTTACAAAGGTGCCTTTTTTCACATTATTTAAAATTTATCAAATTTATCATTTGTTTCATAACCCATTCTTCTCCTGCCCAATAATAGGAACCTGATAGCAACCCACAGCGTAAAAGCGTAATGCAATCAATATCTAGTTAGGTAATAATAATACAGGGTGTTTCAGAAGTCAGTACAGTAACTTTGAGGTGTTATAGAGGTCGAGTAAAGATGTATGACTGTCTTTGTCGCGATCCTCTGCGCCGAATACGAAAACCGCTAGAGAGCGTTAAAGTTTGGCCTAAAAACGCCTAAATGTAAGCTTCCAACGAACACAAGAACTCAGATAGAAAGCCGGTTTTAAAGGGGTAGTAGGAAATTGTATTACCACAAAAAACTTATTTTTTAAAGCAAATGCTCAAAATGTCGTCCTCCAGCTCCTAAACAAAGTCGGCAGCAATGAAGAACACGCCAAACGGACGAATGATTGTACCCCAACGAATGCGCGACAGCACGTGTGCTGGTCGAAGGTTCGTTAAGGAAGGCCTGCAGAGACAATTGAGAAAATAGACCAACAGACCTTGAAATAACGTTTTTAGTCGAAGGGAAACAAATGAGTAGACATGTTGCTAGAAGAAATGTCCAGTCCTGTTTGGAAACCGCCTAGCAACAGGTCTAATCATTTGTTTCGCTGCGATTAAAAACGGTATTTAAAGGCCTGTTGGTCCTGTATTTTCTCCATCAGTTTGAGATTACTACCCGTCATGGAGCGTTATCGATATACCACTGAAGAACTTGCGGACATTCATTTAACGAACGGACGAGCGGATGGTAATGCAAATGTTGCTCAACAACTTTACCGTGAAAGGTACCCGAACAGAAATATCCCAAATCCAAGAACTTTCACGAATGTCCATCAGCGACTGCGCGAGACAGGTGCAACACGGGTAAGAAATTACTGTTAACTTTATTTTGAAGACGAGATATTTAGGATATTTCTTTAGGCAATCAATCAAGACCTTGGCCGCCCAAGGGATATGCGCAATCCCCGGATGAAAGCGGATGTCCTGCAGGCATTTCATAAAAACCCTTCAACCAGCAAACTTGCTGTCGCGCATTCCTTGGGGTACAATCATTCGTCCGTTTGGCGTGTTCTTCACGATGACGGACTGCACCCTTATCACCGGCAAAAGGTGCAAGATCTCAAAGCGACCGATTTCCCATTGCGCCTGGAGTTCGCACGATGGTTTTCCGAGCAAACCGCCCAAGATCGTGTTTTTCCAAGATCTGTACTGTTTAGTGACGAAGCCACATTTTCCAGGGAGGGCATATTCAACACGCACAACCAGCATGAATGGGCCCACGTCAATCCACATGCGACATTTACCCGTGGATTTCAAGAAAAGTTTAGCGTAAATTTGTGGGCTGGAATCGTTGGAGATGTTTTAATTGGTCCGTACATGTTGCCGCCAAGACTAGATGGGACGACGTACATGGTTTTCCTTCGTGACGTCTTACCTGACCTTCTTGAAGACGTCCCGTTAGCAATTGTAAGACACATGTGGTTTCAGCATGATGGGGCTCCGGCTCACTTTTCCTTGCGGGTACGAGCGTTGCTCGACGAGCAATATCCCGGGAGATGGCCTGCAAGATCACCAGATTTAAACCCACTTGACTTTTTCCTGGGGGGGTGGATGAAGGAACTTGTCTACGAGACACCAGTGGAGACGGAGGTGGATTTGGTCGCAAGAATACACGCAGCATCGGAAAAGATTCGTACCACACTTGGAGTGTTTCAGGCCGTACGTTCATCCCTTCTTCATCGCTGCCGACTTTGTTTAGGAGCTGGAGGACGACATTTTGAGCATTTGCTTTAAAAAATAAAAGTTTTTTGCACTCGAAAATTTGAGTTTCTTGTGGTAGTACAATTTCCTACTACCCCTTTAAAACCGGCTTTCTATCTGAGTTCTTGTGTTCGTTGGAAGCTTACATTTAGGCGTCTTTAGGCCAAACTTTAACGCTCTCTAGCGCTTTTCCTATTCGGCGCACAGGATCGCGACAAAGACAGTCATACATCTTTACTCGACCTCTATAACACCTCAAAATTACTGTACTGACTTCTGAAACACCCTGTATATTAATAAATTCTTTAAAATATTAAACATGTTTTCGTATACTTTGCTATCAACTGGAACAGCAGTACACAGAGAGCCAGAAAGGCGATTTTCCAAAGTTTGACAAAGTTCTAAAACCAAAATTCTTGGAAGTCTGAACAGCTTTTAGAGCGTATATTCACTTAAGTCCCATCAGGAATTCATACATCGAACTTGGAATGGTTATCTCGCCCGATTTGCGTCTCTATCTAGGGGACCGTTTTTTTTTCCATCATTTTGACGTCAAGGCATACGTATTTTCTCATACGTTCTCCATGTAGCGACGGTCACCTCGTCATTCGGACTTCGCGGTTCTCAAGGGCATTGTAACTGCTGCCAATTTGACAGCGCTAACAATGCCGGACTTAATCCTTCCACATGGAGAGGTCGGGAGAGCGAGCTGACCCGTCGCTATCAATGGTGGGGTTTCAAACCCTAAATTTCGAAATGGCCGGGGAGTCGAACAACAAAAAACTACAGTTGTAAAAACGGGAGGTTGCGCGGGGTAAAAACTCCTAAAGAGGGGAGACGCGTGCGAGGGGGCGATTTTCTTTTCTCATACACGTCACTGAAAACGGTCCCCGAGATCTTACCATAGGGAATACGGCCGGATAACCATTCCAAGTTCGTGGTATGAATTCCTGGTCCCATGCATTGTTATTTTCATTTTCAAATAATTGCCTTAAAAACTCCATCCTAAAGACACCACGTATCGCCATTATAATCTATATTTTCACACAAAAATGATGTAAAATTAAAAAAAAAACCTAGTGAACTTCAACCTTTAAAAAACCACCAAATACCTTCGTCCAATGGGAGCACAGTCGTAACCGTTTACGAGCCAAAATAGCTCTCGTTATCTTTAACGAATAAGCCTAACGGATTTTCGTTACCGTTAAGAGATAGAATTGCTAAAAATCAGATTTCGATAAACTTAACGATTTTCGTAAAATTTTACGAGTAACGAGCCATTTTTACCGATAACGAGAGAGATAGAATAAGGCCCCTGGCACGCAATTTAAAAACAAACAAAACAAAAATAAAAACAATAAAAAGCCCGAAGAACACTGTACAATGGTAGAATTACACCAAAAACAATGTGCCTCCCTGTCTTTATCGTGGACTGTTTAAAAATAAATCTAGGGGGCGTACCTATCGTAATTTTAACGCGACACGTTTGAAACGCGTTTTTCGCCAGTCTCATAGCAGTAATAATTAGTAAATTCCCTACCGCAAATCTTTGGTAATTATATTTAACACTTTATTTTCCAATTTTTAACTATTTAACGATTTATTTCATTGCAATAAATAGGTATAAATACGGTTAAAATGGAGAATACCAAGTGCCGCAACAATGAAACCGATAAAATAGTCAAAGAACCCATTTTTTGCGTCTGTCTACCAGCTCACATGAAGCCCATTAATTTGATTGAAGATTATTTCTACTATATAGCTAAATATAATTCGAAACTTCAGCACACCGAAATAGAGTTTAAAGTAAAAGCTGGATAATGCATGCTATTTAAAATAAAACAAAGACAATGCAAATTGAAAAACTTTTAGGAAACTTGTTGCAAGTCAACTTCAGTGGCATTCATTTTCAAACTGGGTTCTTATTTCAAACAAGAAAACGAAGTTAAGTTTTTGGCCGTGGAGATATTTGATAGGTTCGTGTTAAATCACGTGATGGATTTACGATCCCACGTTTGCGGGAAAATGGGATTCGCCTATGACTGGGATGACGTAGAAAAACGAATAACCGATCAATTAGTTTTGAGAGTTTGCACATCGGTTCAACTGGCCAGTAAAATGTTTTCGCATAACAAAGTAAATACCGTTTACCAAATAAGCCAAAAATCTCGTACGCGTGTGAACCATAACATATTTATTACAGGACCTTACGGGAACAGTCATACAAAAATGGTTAGAGAAGCAGGGGTACTATTACAGCTTGGCAAATTTAATGGCCTCGGAAGTGCGAGTTATGAAAGCGCTGAACTATCGCATAAATATATTGACTCCTTTGTCATACGTTGAAACTCTTTTAGAAGTTCTTTCTCGCCAAAGTACGGAAATAAGTCCGCGAGAACTGTATGACAGCGCCAGTTTCTGCATCAAACTATTCTATTTGAAGAGAAAGCTGATTTTCGAAGACCTTTATAAGCTTGTAATAATGTCAAAGGATTGTCGTGACGTTAGTATTTGATTTAGTCTCTATAATTAGCCACATAGCGGTCGACGCGAGAAACTCATTAACTGCTGGATTTTCGTCTACTAGGCAGACGATTTCTACTTTAAAAACTTCCATAAAAACTTGTTGAGGTTAACCATGTAGTTTGTCCATGGGTTAACGGTAATAGGCTTCGAGCTTAGGGAATTTAGCGACATCTGCCTTAATATCCGTAAACGAAATATGTGAATTTCTAAGTTTTCCGGTTGAACTTTCATCTGTTATGCAGAGAGAATATTTAATTTAAAACTCGGTCGGTAGGTGGCGATACTTATAACCAAAATTTAAACTACGCACTAAGCCTATAGGAAGTGTAGGGAGCTGTTGGCTAGTGTGGCATGCAGGGCTTTTCCACCACCCTCTTACGCAATCTAAGCCACCTGAATTAATGGCATTAAAAGTAGCTAGCAGACTTGGGTATTAGCATTGCCGGTTATTTATTAAACACATCGTTTCCTCACGTTTACTTGAAAAATACCAATGATGGGTGCATAAGACTATCAAGGCCCCCCTAAGCTTGAAACGAATGGGTTTTTAACGTTAGGCTAATGACTAGACAAACTGGCTAAATCAATCCACCTGGTGGTAAAAACCGAAACTAACGCGCAAATCCCACAATACAGTTCACGTCAGGTTTATGGTTAAAATCGATTTAGATTATTGATAAACAAGCAGTTTAATTATATCTGACTATCCTAAAAAATATGTTGTCCATACACCACTTCCTCAATAATTACAAAATGTGTTGACAAAACCTAAACTTTGGTCTTCCTACATGAATGGATAGACATTCTATCCATCTATTTGTCAATATTATAGAGCTGAGATGCAAGAAAATCTATTCAATTACTTTCAGTTGGAATCCATTACTACACCAATGCATAAAGCACAAACTCCAGAATCATCTGTGGAATTTCAAAAAGTCAAATGCGATTATATGTTCATAGCTGCAGGAATTTTGGTCGTAGCTGCTGGTTTTGAGAGCGCTTCTTTGCAACTAAAAGTGGGACACAAAGTAGTGAAAATAACACGTTTTCCGCTGTCTGATATTGAAGACTTATGTGGAATTTTAATGAAATACATGGTTAAACGTTTAATTTAAGGGTGAAACAATATTGTAATATTACTTAAGGTCATAAATAAATTTAATTCAAGCTTATATCTCATTTACACAATCCTTCAACAATATTTACAAAAAAGCAGATCTAAAAAATAGTCAACAATTCTCAGCCAAACTTAGTCAGGCATTTCTATACATATGGCAGGCACAATGGCTCGAGGTTCTGAACCAGAAATTCTCTTGTTTGTTCGCAACCCCGGTTTACGAGATGATAAGTTTGCGCTAGATGTGTTGATACTAGTTCTTTCAATTATTTCATTTTCATCGCTATGTAAGCTGTAAGAAATGTTCCCATATTCTTGCAGCAATGGACACACACCCAGCAGAAACTGACAAAAATCTTTTCGAATTCCAAACCACCCTAAAAGGGACCAAAGTTCAACAAAAATTAGATGGTTCCTGATTTAGGGCTGCTGTTACATGATTTAAGTACGCTTTCATATTTCCCACTCCCCAAATAAAGTGTTAAATTCTTACACTGATTTCCTCCTTTTGATCCAAATGACAAAAGGATTAATACGACGAATGTAAAATACAAAGGAATTGATGTTGCTACATAACTCAGGCTACGATCACTGTCGAGCTTATTAGAAAGCAATACCAAAAATACCAATAGAGGCACTACAATCATGCTGTAAGACACTGCGGAATTCATACTCGTACGTCGTTGTTCCGGACTCACTTCTGGAATAACATTTAGTTCAGATAAAAATTAACATCCAGATATTTATAAAACTTACCAGGTGTTCGTATTAAAATACTGGCAAAAATAATAGAATACAGTACGCCTATTATGGCCAAACACATAATAATCCATAATGGAATGAAGACCACAACCCAACTCCAATTTATGAAATCATCTAATCGTAAGGCGAGGAATATGAACTGAAGTACATTTACTGAGCAAAACAATTCCAGCTAATACAAAAAATTGGTTAGAGTGGGTTAACTAAGTTATTAATATGGAAAAAACTAACCTCAAATGATCTATCATGTTTAACAGCCCAAATGCATACCAATATTGATATAACCGAAATAAAAATTAATGGTATGAAAACCAAAATCCAGAGGTGACGTATATTTTCCAATTTGTCACAAACTAAAAGTTCAAACATAAATAATAAAAGTTGTAAAGCCAAACTAATCAACATAGCTTTATACTGAATATAGCCTTCTCCCTCAAGCCTATGAGAAACCAAGATTAATTATTTGTTAAAAAAAATCATATTAAAACTTCAATTTTCACCTATGTTGTGGATGTTTCCACCAAATATAGCTGCCCACAATCGCACCAAAGATTACCAAAAATTTCCAAACCCACAATGGCCAAAATATGGCCCAATAACTCCATTTTATAACGCCATCGAGTCGTAAACCAAAGAGAAAACTGAAGATGAGTAGGCAGACATACACTAGAAATTTGCTGTAAACATTTAACATATGATTATACAATACAAAGGCTTAATTTTATTAAGGAAAACACCGCAACATACCTAGGATTAAAATCCTGAAACAAGGTTTGTAGATTCATTTGTTTAGGGATGAATTCCTAATGCTATTCTACATACTTAAGGGTTGGTTAATGTATAATTTCTATATGATTTTCAATATGAAATTTTTAGAAATTAAATTTTCAAAAGTCTTTTTACACATTTTCTTTTTTTGTACCTTTTTCTTAATACCAAATACAATGCGGTTTCAGCAGCTGCTGTAATTTCCACAAACCACTAGCACGCCATCTGGAAGGAATTGTTGCTATTGTTTTTTTCAACACAGCTGCACAAAGCAGCACAATCTGGACTGGCTCTCACACTCGAGGTGTGAAGCTACGGCATATTGTGTCAACTGTCAAGGCGCCCACAGCTCCAAGTCTTCAGAGTGCCCGTCTCTGAAACGGGAGCAGAAAGTTTTACAAGTCCGCCGCACAGAGGATGTCTCCCATTGAGTTGGGAATAAATAGAGGTACAAATAAATCTGGCTAGCGCGGGACCAATTTCGTTCAATATGGAGACTTTTTAAACTATATCGTTCAACCGTGGCGGCATCTGTCTCTAGTGGTGGCAACTATATTGCAATTGAATTTTTGCGCGAATCATATAACTTTACAAAATATAGATGGCGCTACCGCCCAATTATAAAGATGAATATCGTACAGTCTTCTCAGAACAGGTCCCGCGTAACCATGGCAACCGAAATGGTAATTGTAATTCTAGCAGTATTATTCCCAATTCAATGATGTCTCCTTCAGAGAGGCACGAGCAATCGTCCGTCAAAAGTCATACGATGATACGCCCACGTAGTGTCACGCCCCAGGAGTAAAACCCCACGCAGGCCACCACCTTCGGCGGCGTCCGCCCCAGAGGTAAAGACGGCCGCGCCTCTGGGCCTTTTTCGGCTGCTGATATTTCGCTGATGGTGGCGCACATCGTACCCGCCGTTGTGGAAACCTACGAAAAGATCCAGGGCACCAAGGACAAACGGTTTGGTCTTGAAATCCCTTGCGGCTTCTCTTACCGCCGGCTTTGTGGAAAAATTCAACAGCAAATTGCCCCCCCATCCCCCATGGTCAGGGCTCTACCCATCAGGATGCCTTCCCTTCACATCCTACTGGAGATGATTAGCGTCCTCCAGTGGAATGTCAACGCATGCTCCGAGCAGGCTAAGACTGTCAAAGCAGCTCGTTGCAGGGCCCAACGCTCGGGTCATTCGTTGGATCAGGTCGCTTGTAACAAACGTGAAAGGGCCCTTTTCAAAAAACTAACTAGAGCGACGAAGCGTAACAGTTGGAGATCTTATTGCAATAAGCTACATGCTCACACTCCTTTGACTCAGGTCTGGTCTCAAGTTCGGTGGTTCAAGACCGGCACGCGTCCACGGAAGCTAATTAGGTTGAACAAAGGAGACGACGTGGAAACGGATCAAACCCAAGTCGCAGAGTGCCTCGCGCAGTCTGCTAGAGCGGATACTCACCCACAGCCAACGCTCGGCCCGGAACAACAATATCAGCCTGAAAACCTTCTGGAGCAGCCACCGGTGAGATACAATGTCCCTTTCTCGGAAGCGGAGTTATACGAGGTCCTCTCCGGCCTACGCAACACCTCCCCGGGGGAGGACATCGTCTCCAACCTCATCATCAAGAACTCGACTCCGGCTTTCCGAAAGTCTCTCCTATCGCTCTATAACAGCCTTTGGGCGGAGGGCATCATGCCTACTTGTTGGAAACATGCTGTCTTGCACCCCATTATGAAGCCTGGGAAGCCCTCCATCGATGTCGCCTCTTACCGCGCCATCTCTCTGCTTCCTAATCTCGGCAAAATCTACGAGAAGCTGGTTCTCGGCAGACTGATCTGGTTCCTAGACCAGAACGCTGTTCTGCCTGCAGAGCAGTCAGTTTTTAGACGTGGGCGTCGAGCGACCGACAATGTGATCCGCCTTGCTATGCCAGCCCAAGGCGCTCTCGCTACGAACAATCACTGTCTTGCGGTCTTCTTAGATCTGAAAGACGCTTTTGGTAGTGTTCACCACCAGGCGCTGCTCTACAAACTCCAACAATGGGGTCTTACTGGCAATCTTCTTCGTTGGGTGGAAGACTTCCTCAAGGATAGGACCTATCAGGTCAGGTTCAATGGTGTGCTCTCAGCCACTTACCTCGTCACGAGAGGCGTTCCTCAGGGCAACTCAATCAGCCCCATCCCATGTTGGACGGGATCCCTCAACTATGCCAGAGACATGTTGCCCAAGAGGAACACGCCAACGATATTGCGGCCTGGGTTTGTGGCCAAGCCCTTTGCGCTTTATACAGCTCCTTGCTGCAATCGCTTGATCACATCGCGGAGTACGGTGCACGCTGGGGTCTCAACTTTCAGCGACTCAAGTGCCAGTTTATGCTATTCTCAGAAGAGACTAACATCCCAGGCGATCTCACTCTCAGTCTCGACAGCACTCCCTTAACCAAAGTCCACTCGTATAGGTACCTTGGCGGTATTTTCAACGACAGACTCACATGGAAGCCTCACGTCGAGGCTCTAGCCTCGTCTTCTCTCAAGCGCCTCAATCTTCTGCGTACTGTCTCAGCGACCGGTTGGGGTGCCAGTAGGGGCGTTCTAAGGCTTTTGTACACCCACCTCATTGGCTCCAGGCTGGAGTATGCCAGCCCCCTCTATGCGTCCGTAGCCGCTCCTCTGCTCTACGGGTCCATACTTGGTGTGCCTCGGTCTACGCCCATTGTCCTGATGGAAGCTGAGACCGCAATTCCGCCGCTTAGTTTTCGTCGCACTCTTTTGGACCTCCATACACTTGCTCCGTGTGGCGCAGCGGATACCCTTGCCTTTTATCCCTCTCTTCTGCGGGACAACCTGGCTCAACTGGAGGTTCCTTTTCTGCTCCGGGCGTGGAACTTGGCTAGGGAACACAATCTATCCTGGCTCTTTCATTCATCCAGGGGTCCTCTTCCTCCAACGTCCACTCCTCCTTGAGAACCTCCCAAGGTGACGGTCATCTCCCGTTGGCTAACTACTCGAAAAGGTGACCTGTGTTCGGACGGGCTGCGACAGTTATTCCTTGCGACGCTCGACGCGACGGTTAGTTACACTGACGGATCTTTCGCCCCGGACTCGGGAGTCGGGGGTGCCGCCTTCGCCATTCCTTCCGAGTCGGTGCTCGGTCTTTGGTGGATCCCGGCCATCCCATCAACAGGATAGAGCTGTTCGCCATTCAATTGGCACTTTCATATGGTTCCGCTCATCTTGGAAGTTCAATAGTCCTCTGCTCCGACTCCAAAAGCGCGCTTACGACGTTACATACGCGTTCAAATGATCCGGTAGTCACCGCTATTCATGACTTGTGTGACGGGTACTCTTACTCAGTGACTCTTTTGTGGTGTCCGGCTCACGTCGGCGTGGGCAACGAACGGCGGATGGTCTCGCGGACGTCACCAGTCTTCCGCGCCCCTCCAAGGTGGACTTTTTTCTCCCGGCTACGCTTTTCCAATTGAAATCTGCGTGTAGTAAAGTGTTTACCAGTGCTTGGCGGGATTCCTGGCAGGCCCGAGCTACCTCCTACGCGCTCAGGGGGGCGAAGCCTAATCCGGGCTCTCGCGAGATTATGCGGCTTCAACTTCTCAGGCGGGATGACACTCTTTTGGCGCGTCTCGGCTGTGGACGCCTTCCCACGAAAGTAACTCTCTTCCGCTTTAATATGAGTAGCTCGGATTCTTGCTCGAAGTGCGAGGCGGTAGATACCGTGGAGCACATCCTCTTCGCCTGTCCATCCCAAGCTGCAGCACGGCGTGGTCTTCTTCATAAGAGGACTCTTCACATCTCTCTGACGGGTGTGTTGAAAGCGGTCCATGCCGGATTTTCCGACGTTATTTCTGCCACTTGCGATATACTTCGCAACGCTGTTCGGACTTGATAACTTTCTTCGGACCATTATTTATCATTCCTTTTTGTTTTGTTATTTGATTTCTCACGTATTTTAATTTTTTGTTTGTGTTTTCATTTTATTGCATTGTTCTCTATTAGTGTTTGTTAATTTTCCATTTGTTTTATTTTGTATCTGGTGCGCAGGGTGTGAAGGCTTATTGCTGTATACACCAAATTATATCCATTCTTGTTATTCTGCCCCCCCCCCCCCGGCTCTCACTCTCCCACGTTATTCTGTATCCCCCTCTTCCACTTCTCCAGGAGTCACCTACCCATTACATACTCCCCGCCATGGGTGCCACCAGAGGCCACGATCATTCCACACTGGCTATCTACTCCCAAGGAGGAATTAAATTCTGTACAGTTACGTCAACTATTCTTTGAAGCCTTAGATCCTCACCTCACAGACGCAACGGTGGGTGCGACTTCGCTGGTGGACTCGGTTCATCCAATTAATAGGATGGAACTCTTCGCGATCCCAATGGCCCTCTCATACGCGTTCACGCATCTTAAAGAAGCTGTAGTTATTTTTTCAGACTCACAAAGTGCTCTCACACAACTATATCAGCGATCTCTTGACCCGGTGGTTAACACTTATTCATAATTTATGCGATCGGTACACTAGCCCAATTACCTTCTTGTGGTGTCCGGCTCACGTTGGAGTTCCTGGTAATGAGTCCGCCGATCTGCTCGCGTCTGTTACTCGGTTGATTCGTCCTTCGAAGGTAGACTTATTCCCCAGTTCTAGGGATGTCTTCACCGTTAAACTCTCGCGGTGTGACGACACTCTACCCTCAGTCGATTTCGTTTAAGCCCCACAGACTATTGACCTCACTGTGGGGCACGGGAAGATACTCAACATGTTTTATTTGACTGCCCGAAGCACCGTAAGTTCCGACGTTCTCTTCTACAGACATTAAACAACTGTGCATTTCCAGAAACTGTCGTTGGGGTACTCATGGCGGTGCATAGGGGTTCTCCAGCAGTCATCACAGCTACGTGTGCCTTATTACGACAAGCTATTCAAACTTAATTTTTGTTATATTGTTTATGTTTCTTGTGCCCCCTTCTGTATTTTTGTACGCCCAGGCTGAATATTGTGTACCGCGGCTCCCTTTCCGGGTAAACGTCGTACCAGGCTGACCAAACCCATATAGTGCTTATACCAGGAACAATATAGGATCCTCGTGCCAATAAAACCATGGGACTAAACTATTTCGCCCACCGTGTTATCGCTTATAGTGTTATTAATAACCGGAATAGACGCTTCAATAAAACCTCTTTAAGGAAATCGCCAAGAAGTAATATTTCGGAGAATCAGGGACCTGAAAGTTACTGTTTATATAGTGCTTGTTGAAATAATTGGAACTTTTCACCAGTGCGGTATGTAACAAGTGTTTTCTTTTAACCAGGTAGCTTTTTTTGACATATAAAGGCTTAAGAAGAAAATGAAGTTCTGTTTACCGGTGAAAAGTTTCAATTATTTCAAAAAGCAGTAACTTGCAGGTCCTGGCTCTCGGATATATTACTTCTTTGCGATTTCCTTTAAGATGTTTTATTTAAGCGCCCAGGACATTATACTCAGTGATTATAACAAATAGACCGTGTTACCCCACTTGGTATTCTGTTTCATTATTTTTGTCTATTATTTTATTCATGTCATATTATCACAACTTTTACTTTTCTTAATAATATCAATCAGCTAGGCTAATCTTTGTGTTATTTTGGTACCTATCTGTACATTGTATCTACTTGGACCTGTTTGGACGGCTACACACAAGCCGTCATCATTTTGGCATGCCTAATGTTTTAGAGTAAATAAATATAAAGATTAAAGATGCCAAACTCCGGCGAAAACCGTGGACACTCGACAATAAAAATCCTAGCATCAGCGACACCCTGGAGGAAGTGCACGTTTTGAACGGATGATTTAGGCGCAAAATTTGAGTCTCTATTTCGTCTTCAAAATGTTTTATTCGAGTTTAATTAAATAAAATAGTTTGAAAATGCCTGGGGCCTATTGTTCATAACTTCATTGTAACACTTTTGAATAACAAGTTGGCAAGCCAAAATTTACCTCTTCTCGGAAGAATTGTCCCTAGTGGTATTAATTTCTCGAGATGACCCTTAAAGGTATTACTAAAACCGTAATCCCGGTTCATTCCCGCCCGGTATAAAATTTTTATTTCATTTATAATAATTGAGACGAAACAACCGAGTTTAATTTATTCAGAATATTATAAATTAAGTAGTTACAACAGCGAGTTAGACGTACTAAACAACAACAAAAATAACCAATAGAAAAATATAAAAGAATTTTCAACCAAGAAGCAAGTTAATCCAAATACTTAGAAATCAAGAATAAATAAACCCAAATACTGAAAGTTGAAAAAGTAATTATCTAGGGGGCCCCAAATCATTACCATCTACTATACGGTTAAGTGTTTTATGAAAAATTTTTACTGGTCTGTTTAAAATTTTGACAAGAGCGTACTTCTACCTCCTCGAGGTTTAAAGAAGCCTTAATGCGCTTGTCTAAAATTTAAACACTTAAATAATTTACCTCAAACCAAAAGCCTTTTAAAAGGCTAATTAGTCATTATATTAAACAGTCTTTTTGAAGACTATTAGTAGCTACTTTTTGAAACCGCCTTTATCAAGGCTATTAGTAGCGACTAGCTACATTTTGAAATAGCCTTTTTAAGGCTATTTGTACTTTTTTCAAACCACCTTTTAAAACTATTTTACTTTTTACTTTTTTCAAACGGCCTTTTTAAGGCTATTTGTACTTTTTCAAACTGCGTTTTTAGACTATTAGAAGTAACTTTTTTAAAACAGCCCATTTCAAGGCTATTAAAGTTACTTTTTAAGACAGCCCTTTAAAGGGTTTAAGCTCTGACTTATTCTAGGGCCTTTACGGGCTTTTCACCTATTTGCTCTGGTTAATCATTTTTCGAGGTTGGGAAAAAACTTCATTATTTAAAGCCGCTCAACCCCCTCTTATAAAGTTAATTTGAATGGTTAGTTTTAGTGTGGAGATTTAAATATGAAAAGATTTAATAAAACTCACGCTTCACGAGCTGAAAAGCGAAAGAAGAGAAAATTAGAACAAAAACAAATTAATTATCAAAAGGATACACTTCAAAAGTTCTTCAAAGTTAAAACCAATGGAACTATTGAAACCCAAGAAAAAGCTACAGAACCAAGTTGGTAAGGAGAATTTGTTGAGGAACAATGTATCTCAAACCGCTCCGAACCAAAACACGAAGAAATAATTAATAAAAGGGCAAATACTATTGGTGATATTAAGTCGGCAAATTCAATGCTTGACAGTCGAGTAGCATTTACTGATTTAGTGAGTAAGTAACGACAAACCAGCAAAAGCTAAAAATATAGACAAATATAAACAATAAAACTTGTTACAGAAAAACGATAACCCAGTTCAGCCTAAATGGAAAACATTTCCACAAACCGATTTTAATGGGCAAAAACGAAGTTTCAATTTACATTGGTATGATAAATTTCCAATTCTAGAATATTCGATTGAAAACAACAAGGCGTATTGCTTTTGCTGTCGTCATTTTTCTACTACTATGTATTCTTTGACTAACGGTTATTCAGACTAGAAAAATACAGACCAAAAATTTAAAAACACTTTAGCTCAGATAAATCACCACACATGTTTGCATACGAAAAGTTTCAAATGTATCTTCAGAGTAAAAATAACGGATCAGTTGCGACGAAAATCGATAATCAAAGAGAAGGCGATTTTACGGGGAATCGCGACGTTTAAGATACGTGGGTACAAATTGTTATTCTTTGCGCTCAGCAAGATATTGCTTTTTGGGGACTTAGGAAACAGTAGCCCCGCCAGGATTTTTTCGCGAGTAGGCACTGCGTGATTAAGAGGCCCCCATAAAAAACTCCTTTGTAATTTTTGTTGTTCTTTAACTAGCCAAATTGTATATAATTATTTAAAAATTTTATTATTATTAAATCAATAAAATTTTTATTATTATTAAATTTATAAAAATTTTATTATTATTAAATTAATAAAAATGTTATTATTATTAAATTAATAAAAGTTTTATTATTACTAAATTAATAAATTTTTTATTATTAAGTATATTATTTACAAATAAATATTACCAACTTTACTTTTAATCGAAGAATTCCACCCTACGATTACCTCTTTACCCAAATTCATCAACTACTTATTTAGGCTTGTCTCCCCCATTGTTAAGGGGGAAGACTACAGTGGCCATTGTCTAGTTTCGCGCTATTTCAAGCTGAACTGTTTTATTGTTGTGTTTTAACTTATTAAATTAATATTGATGTGTAAAACAGCCTCTTGTTTAGTGCTTAAAATAATTTTGACAATTTTAAATTTCAAAGTAATCTAATTATTACGTTTTAATTCGGACCCCCGGAGCTAAACACGTTGGGCAAGCGCCCAAACTACCCTATAGTAGTTGACCTCTTGAAGAATAATTTCTCACTAAACTTGCTTTTAAATCATGACAGAGATAAGTGAGTGCGTATGCCGATAAGGGGCACCTGCGGGCGGGTGAAACGGGCCCCTATAGGGGCCCCCTTTTGCGGCAATATTCGGCGGGGTCAAAAGGTTAGCTGATTTACGAGGTCAATAGGTTATCTGCCCCTATGGACACGATGCAAACAGCCGTTAAATAGGTGTGAAACGGACCCCCTATAGGGGCCCCATTTTGCGTACATTTTCGGCGGGGTCAAAAGGTTAGGTCAATAGGTTAGATGATTTACGATAGGTTATCTGCCCCTATTCCGCAGGTGGTGTGGACTGACACGATGTTATGCAAACAGCCGGCCCGTCATAGTTAATAGCTGGAGGCACCCCATTTTAGGTCAAAAGGTTAGCTGATTTACGATGTTAGGTCAATAGGTTATCTGCCCCTATGGACACGATGCAAACAGCCGTTAAATAGGTGTGAAACGGACCCCCCTATAGGGGCCCCATTTTGCGTACATTTTCGGCAGGTCAATAGGTTAGGTCAATAGGTTAGATGATTTACGATAGGTTATCTGCCCCTATTCCGCAGGTGGTGTGGACTGACACGATGTTATGCAAACAGCCGGCCAGTCATAGTTAATAGCTGGAGGCACCCCATTTTAGGTCAAAAGGTTAGATGATTTACGATGTTATAACCCATAAAACCCAAGGTGTTAACCCATTATAGGTCAATAGGTTATCTATGGTGGTGACACGATGTTATGCAAACAGCCTACCCGTCATAGTGAATGTCGAGTTGGTTGGTTTTCGCCGACAAACACTTTCGGGCCCCTAAGGGTAGCGTAAAATAGCGGGCGGTCATCGGTAAAAGTGTTTTGGAAAAAAAGAGCAGAGTGTATACAAATTATAAGGTTTTATTTATACATTCAAAGTTACAGTACATTAAGCGGATGAAAACGTTTAAAGATAAAACAATTTATTTTTAATATATTTATGGCTGGTAGATACCATATTAAACAAATTGTAAAAGTTAAATACACAAAACATATTTTGGTTGGCCACTGTTTCTTTAAAATCGTCAATAATTTTAAATGCTGTTACGTAATTGGACGCGTAGCGGACAACGGTATCATACCTTTCATGTTCATCCGATAGAAATAAATTGTTGGGTGCACATGGTTCTTTATACAATATTTCGTAAATTTTACGATAATTATCGGTTATAACGTAACCCATTAATTCAAAGAGTTTTTGGTTCACTTTAAGGAGTTGAATGTGCGAATTAATGAAATATTTGAGTCGGTCCAATTCTCGAGTTTCCGGCGCTTTGATTACGACCGACGCTTCGGATATCGTACTTTGCAAGGTTAATTCTTTTTGGTCAGACATGGCGGCGGTCACTAGCGCATCAGATAGCGGGAACGGTGATCGAAAGGGCAACCGTTGGGGATCATTTATTTGTTCCCAGTGGCCGTATAAATCATCCCAGGCGCGCGAAGACATTTCAAAGGCCTGGTGTGTGATTTTATTGCATAGAGCTACAGATATATCGAGCTCAGACGTAAAACCCGTAGTAACGAAAAGCTCGGATGAAAGTGAATACCGAGGGTTAACTTTCCGCTGAGTCGGATCAAATTTAGACATTTTAGTGGGCCCAGGAACGTTATCTACACAGCTTCGTTTAGACATGATGCTCGAGAAACGGTTTGTAGTGTACTGCCGATGGATGACGGGGATGAATCCCTTATATAGCGATAATAATTTGATGACGTAATCAGGATGATGTAATGGGTTGACTCAATGACTCACGCGATTAGTCAAATTTTGCGGTGTTATGTGTATAGCGACGCCCATATTGGTAAACCAAAGAGATAGAAATTCCACAAGTCCCATTAAAAGTAAAATCAACGCGATTAGTAATGCGTTTTTAGGATTGTTCGCGATAAGCCGACTAACGGGAGAGGCGGGGATAGAACCTTCCATACCGGAAGTTATCGTTAAACTAAATTTATCAATAAACCAAAAAAGGGATTTAAACTTTATATATTTTATAAAAACGCAAATGGCATACAAAGTATTAAAATAAACAAATGACTAAAATAAACAAATGACTAAAATATACAAAAAGAAATATTGACAAATAACTAATATATAGAAAGGAATTATTTACAAATGAAAAATACAAACGAGAAATGAAAAAAATATATACAATAATTAAGAGGATCTATTCCACATAGTTTATGGGGCTACATAAAATTCTACGCGCAACAACATTCATTTATAACCATTTTTCGACAAAACGTTTGTCCCCAAAAAATATCTAACAGTTTGAAACGTCTTTTTTTAAAAGTTTTTGAGCATATAACCATGACCATCCTTCGACGCTTAAAAACAGCTGTGAAAACAATCGCTTTTTATAAACATTTCGGTGCACACTATTTTAACAATACCCGATTTGACGCGTCATGTTAAATTCAGGAGTCAAACTTAATTTGCATCGTAAAAAAGGTTAGGGTTGACACAAAAAAAGAGCCCCTAAACAATTTTCCCTTCAAAGAAAAAGACCGTAGGGGCCCACATTGTTCTATTAAGACTCGAGCGGCGTGGCCCCCAAAGGATTCCACCCTAAGGGTTTGGTGTCTAATAAAATAGCGGCTCGTAAAAAAATTGGGGCCGCTCGGAGAACAAGAAGGGCACCGTCAAAAAGTTTTTTTCGTATATTCATCCAGCTTTGTCAAAATAGTCAAAAGAGTTTTCTGCGGCTCTTTTGAAAAACAACATGTGTCAGCGATAAAAGGATGAACCGCCACCAAATTTATGGGTCTATCATTAAAGTAGCCATTGATCCATCCTTAAATTTAATAGGCTTAAAAAACATTGGGGCCCATCTTTTAGAAAACAATCGAGTTTTATATAATAGAGTTTCGACTTAACGACGTGATATTATTTTTATACAGCCTCAAAAGATACGTATAAATAGAGCCCTATCGGTCAAAGAAACTTCACTAATCAGCGGAATTCTCTAGTTGGAAGTCGTTTTCTTAGCACCTAGAAAAAATGGATAGCGAAAGCTTATGTTGGTTTCTAGACGATTTGGAGGTAAATAGACCCTGGTCCGTACCGCAACTACTGCAATTTTATTACGGAATATGTTTATTTTTAAATTTAGACCCGGGGTTTGCACCAAATAAGTTACCCGCAATCTTTAGCCGTCTGAGTTTTAAATTAATTTTGACGGTTATTGAAATTTTTGAAACTGTTCAAGCTATCCCCCACGTTCCAGAAGCGTGCCAAACGGTAGCCGAACTCCGATTATTTAATCAAGCATTACCGCCTCGGTTAGGCGAAATTATTGAAGCTAGATATAATAAGCGGGAAAAAGAATTACTCGAACTCGAGTGGGATGCTATGTTGGGTGCCGAATATGACGAACCTGTGTTGGACTACCTGAAGAGTAAGTTTTTTTCTCGTACCGAAAAATATCTAAGAAATTAAAATATATATATTTATTTTTTATAGACGCCCCTGAAATTGTCCCGGTGGATGATGCTGAACCCCGTGAATCCGCCGAAATGGTGGACGACTATTTCAACGAACTACTTAACCAAAGCGGTTACGGGGAGGCGGAGGGAGATTTCCCAATTGTGGGGTATATTGAATTTGAGGACCCTAATTGCGTAATTTTGGGTCAGAATGAAAAACAGTTCCCGAACTTCAATATGACGGGAATTGAATTGGAAGCTGAAATATCTAATAATATAGCGGAAGGGCTTGCCAGGGTCACTGAACGGGTATTACGCGATGTAAACCCCGATGACATGGTACAACTAGTAATCCGTAGTTCGGCGCTGGGTGCGGCGCATCCCGATATAACCATTTCATTTAGGAGACGTGACCAAATTGATATCGAGGCCCTTCTCGACGAGGTATCCGAATCTATATATTCAGATGAGGAAGAAGCGTTTTTCCTGGCACCCGTTAATTTAACTTTTTCCATTGTCCGTCTCCCCCAAGGCGGTGGCCGTACAAAACGGAAACGACTAGAGACCTTTGCCCTGTTTTCTAGAAATAGACGATCAATTGTCCGTATTGCGAACAGCGACTCAATCTGTCTCGCTAGAGCTCTTTGCGTCGGTGTGGCACTGTGTAAATATCAGAACGAGCCCGAAAACAAAAGACTAAAAACGGTCTATGAAACTTTGTCGCATTCCAAAGAAAACAATGTGGCTCAGCGAGCCGAGGCGCTCCTCCTATGCTCCAAATCGGGTGTCCGACCTAATAAAGAATGCGCGTCGCCCGAATCGATTAGAAAATTTAGAACGTATCTGAAAGAATACGATATTTTAATCTATCAAATTAAAAACAGCTGGCCGACCTTGGTGTACGATTCTAGAGTACGGGCAGGTATGGACAAAAAACGTATTGTACTTTTAAACGAGGGGGCGCATTTCAATCTAGTTAAAAATCTGGCACCCTTATTCGGGAAAGAAAAGTTTTGTTCAAAGTGTCTAGAGGGGTACAGACAAGATAGCACCCACGCGTGTTCAGACTATTGTTTCGCGTGTTGCAGGGCCATAAAATGTACCGGAGATATAATAAAATGTCCCGACTGTTTACGTAATTTTACGGGCGTCGATTGCTACGCTCATCATAAAATAAAATTAACCGGCGATAAATTATCATTATGTCAAAATTTATTTCATTGCACGGAATGTTCGATTCTAATCGATTTGACTAAACGCGACGGCCAGCTGCATTCTTGTACCGAACAGTATTGTACCGTTTGTCGTAAGTTTTCCCCCTCGGGACATCAATGTTACATCCAAGTAATAAAAGACCCGCGACACCCCCCACCACGTTTCGATTCCAACGGTCAGCCCACGCAAATGTGGATATTTTACGATTTTGAAACGGTCCAAACCAAACGGCACCCCGATAAGAAAAACTGTTATATTCATCAACCCATTTTATGTGTGTCGGAAACTTATTGTGTCGCGTGTGTTGATACCCCCGACGTAGCATGCAGATTTTGCGGCGTTCGCCAAAGACAATTTCTGGGTTCAGATTCCGCGCGAAACTTTTTCGAATATTTAAGAACACTGGCTCGGATAAGAAGAGTGACCGCGCTGGGACATAATGCCAGTAATTATGATACGCAACTCCTATTACAAGTTATAATGGAGAGTGCCGACTCGTTTGAGCCCGATCCGATAATAAATGGAACTCGCATCTTGCAACTGAAACTACACAATTTAACTCTATCGGATTCGTATAATTATATACCCATTCCTCTGTCGAAATTCGCGGATACGTTCGAGCTCGGCCGCGAATATACGAAAGATTTTTTCCCTCATTTTCTATTCAACGTAGTTGATAATAATTTTGACATTTACAAACCCGAACAAACAAACTACGTCTCGGAGAACTCGCTGCCCCCCTTGGAAGCTTACGGGGCCCAATATTTCACGGCGAAAGACCGCGAAAGTTTTAACAAATGGTACGCTCTCGAAACCGAAAAGAGTTCGGGGTTTAATTACCTCGAAACGTTAAAACTCTATTGTTCTAGAGATACCCACATATTAGCTAAGGGTTGTTTAAAGTTTATGAAACTATTTCAAGACTTGTGCGAAGTTAATCCGTTTAGCGTGGGTGTGACTATCGCGTCAGTGTGTAGTTACGTACTAAGGAAAAAATTTTTGGAGCCAGAAACGATTGGCATAATACCGGCTAATTTGTATCGGTTATCCGAGCCTCAATCCACCGAGGCTTTAGAATGGCTGGCTTGGGAAGCGCATGTCCGGAATGTTACCATCGTGTCAACGCTGAATGGTCGAGAACCGCGTGCTGGAAAAATTAAAATTGATGGTCTAATCGGTGAGAAAAACGCTCTACAATATCAGGGCTGTTGGTAAGTATTATTTTAAAAAGTTCAAAGAGACAAAATATAAACAGGTTTTTTTTCATTAAAGGTATCACGGCTGTAGGACTTGCTTCGGGGACTCTGTAAATAGGAACCAGCCATTATACGCTAACGCGAGCGATACCCTTAATACACGATTTTCCAACACGATGCGGACAACCAATAAACTTAAAGAAATGGGTTATACCGTCATTCAACAATGGGGGTGCGATTGGATTTTGGAAAAACAACAAAATCCAGCCATAAATGAATTTTTAAAAAATTCTAATTTTTCGGAAACTTTAACTGAACGTTTAGACCCGCGAGCCGCTTTTTTCGGGGGCAGAGTATCAGCCTTACGAACGTACTGTAACGTTGAAGGGACCGACGATAAAATATTCTACGTGGACATTTGCAGCCTGTACCCTTTTATAAACAAACGGTATTATATCGAAAAATATATATATATAACGAAAACAAATATTTAAGTGTGTTTTCCTTTTTATAGTGGCAAAGTCGCCGTTGGTCATCCGACAATTCTGCTCGGTAGCGATATTCCAGCCATTGACGATTTTGAGGGATTATTGTTATGTAACGTGCTCCCGCCAACCAATTTATTCCATCCTATTCTTCCGTATCGGACCGTTAACAAAAAGTTAACGTTTACCCTATGCCGGACGTGTGCCGATTTACGGTATCAGGGTGACTGCGAGCATTCTGACGACGAAAGAATGCTTAAAGGCGTTTGGGTAATCGACGAATTAAGATGGGCGGTAAATCGCGGATACAAAATTACAAAAAAAATTGAGGCCTGGTCATACACGGTGACGCAATACGATCCTGCAACGGACAGTGGAGGGATTTTTCGAGATTACGTTGACTGTTTCCTAAAAACCAAGGTGGAGGCGAGCGGATGGCCGTCAGATTGTCAGACCCCCGAAGCCCAGGCTGAATACATTGCGGCTTTCGAACGTCATGAAGGGGTCAAATTGGACCCAACCAAAGTCTCCAAAAACGAAGGTCTTCGAGCCATCTCGAAATTAATGCTGAATTCCATGTGGGGGTCTGTATGGATTTTATTACCCCCCCCATTGGGGTTATAAATCATATTGGGTAGCGTGATAGATATTAAAACTTTTTTTTTCCAGAAAACTCGGTCAGCGATCCATTGTGACCAAAACTGAAATCGTTCGCGAACCCAAAGTGTTCTTTGAACTGCTATCAAATCCGGAAATCAACGTAAAATCGGTTTTGACAGTCAACGATACGACTCTTCTAGTGAAATCAGCCCCCATCAAGGAAGCGGAAATCCCTCTAAAACATACAAATTGCGTGATTGCCGCTTATACAACCTGTCAAGCGAGATTAGTTTTATTAAAATATCTTGAAATAGTCGGAGAGAACGCGTTATATTTGGACACTGACGCCCTCCAGTACGTCTCGAAACAACCCCTTATAACTACGGGCCATTATTTGGGCGATATGGTCAGCGAGTTATCCGGTTATGGAAAGAATTCGTTTATTTACGAAGCCGCGTATGGCGGGCCAAAAAATTACTCGTTTTGGGTGAAAAATCCGGATACGGGCGAAAAATTTAACGTTACGAAAGTGAAAGGATTTCGAATTAATGTCGGTAATCAGCATATCATTAACGGCGAAAATTTAAAAACTATGCTAGGAGTGACTGACGAAGAAACTGAAATACCGGCGGCGTTTGCCGTGCCTCTGCCCAAACAAATCCGTCGACTTCCGGATCATACGCTCGTTAGCGTCGACTTGGAAAAAGCGTATCGGCCCGTAATGGATAAAGTTCGGGTTTTATCGAATTACCGAACAGTTCCATTCGGATATAAAATACGCGCTTAAAAAAAACCTTCGCTCTTATGCGGGCGAACCGCGGGTCGAGAGGCGCCGGTCTCCGCGAGTCGCCGTCTCCGTGGTAGAGAGAGAGAGATAGAGAGAGAGAGGCGCGCGCGTTCTCTCTCTCGATCCGCTATCCGCGCGCGTCGGGGTCACGAGGGGGGTGTGTCTCTAGCGCGCCGGCCGCTTTCCACGTGGCAAGGGGGTGTGTCCCGGGAAAACGTGTTTTGTTATTGTCAAAAATAAAAAATATTATATATAAAAACAAAATGTCCATTTTATTTCATTCTGGTTTCAGCTACGCGGTGATAATGTACCCTTTTTATCACAGTTGTAACATCATACTTTGCGGGCCTAGCCAAAGTGGTAAGACATATTTCGTAGAAAAACTGATTAAACATTTAAAACAAATGTTTGAACCTCAAATTGAAGAAATCCACTGGTTTTACGGCGAGGATCAGCCAGGATACGATAAACTTAAAAAATATAACGTTATATTTCATAAGGGTTTACCCGATCCTGACTTATTTGACGGCTCGAAACGGATACTGGCGGTTTTAGACGATTTAATGGGGGCGGGTCAAAAAGGAGAAGTTGCCCAATTGTTCACCAAAGTCTCGCATCATCGTAATGTTAGCTTTATCTACATAAGTCAAAATTTATTTCATCAGGGTCGCGGGTGTCGCGAAATTTCCCTCAATGCGCACTACATACTTTTAACGAAAAATGTACGGGACAAAACACAGATTAATTGCTTGGCGCGCCAAATGGCCCCTGATAATTCCAACTTTGTTATCGAAGCGATTTCTGACGCGACTAAGGAACCAAACTCTTACGTATTGATCGACCTTCAGAAAGATTGCCCCGACTCACATCGGATCAGAACTAATATTTTCCCAGGCGAGCAAGTCTCGGTATACATTCCGAAATAATACTTTTCCGAGGGTGGTTAGTTACCACACACCCCCCCAGCGAGTCGAATTCATTCGATGTACAATGTCTCGACGAGTCAGGTCGCAAAAACATCTGCTCGAATCGATCGGCAAATTAAAGGGCGTTAAGAGACGTAATATTTTAATTAACGCCAATAAAGAGTTGATCGAAGCAATATCTGATTGCGTGTATAATACTCTTATCGGGAATATACGTCTAACCACGCGGCAAAAACTACGATTAAAAATACACCGTAAAACGTTACGCAAAATTGCGCAGAAAAAATTGGGCTGGCAAACTAAAAAACGAATATTATTAAATCAAAAAGGTGCCGGATTTTTCTCGTTTCTTCTGCCTATTGTGTCGTCGCTCGTGGGAGCCCTAACAGGTTGAACATAAAAAATGTTAAGGTACTCGAAAAAAATGACTTTAGCGCCGATTACGCCACCCCATCAACAACTCAAACCGGATATTGACACGGAAATGGCGGATATTTTAAAAAGCGAAGCGCTCGATGACAGGACCAAGTGGAAGATATACGAAGAGATGCTATTAAAAAAGCACGCTCGAAATAAACCGATTGAAAATAACGATACGCCCAGTTTCGATACATTAGTCAATCTGTTCCCGCTAGGATACAGAGCGAGCGCCCGAGAGATATTTAATCATTTGATTTCGGACAGCGGTCGACTGCGGTGGGACAGCCAGGGGCAGATTTTATTAGACGGTGAAATACAAACGGATTCTGATATTGTTGATTTAGTATATTATCTAATAAGTCCCCACGCGCCGAGACCCCAGAGTTGGTCAAAATTTAATAACCTGGTGGGTAAACTACGGAAAATCACCCCTCAAGCCTTCCCCACCACCACCCCATTACCGTCTACTTCGTTCCTAACAGCTTCCGCCCCCCCGGGCCCCCATCTTTCGCTCGCCTCCTCCAAACGAAAGAAAACTTTGCCGTCAGCGGTCGGGCCTAATTCTTTCGCGACACCTCGACAGTCACCGAAACTTTGGTCGCCTACTATTAAGAACCGTTTACGTAAAAAAAAAACGCCGAGTGCCAAAATTTTGAAATGGGAGAGTTACCGATAAACGTAACGACTAGACTTGAAAAAATATATTTCGATTCTCGTAATCCAGCTAGCTACGGGGGTGTTGAAAAATTATACGATTCTGTCAAAGAGCTCGGAATATCTCGGGAGAATGTTGAAACGTTTTTGCAAACTCACGACGCCTATACGTTACATAGACCAGTTATTCGAAAATTCCAAAGACGAAAGATTCGTGTAGGAAACAGACTAGACCTCTATCAGACTGATTTGGCAGATATGCGCTCTTTAGCGAGCGACAATTCCGGATACACATTTATTCTTACTTGTATAGATTGCTTTTCGAGAGTGGCATTTGCCGTCCCCCTAAAACGTAAGACCGGCGCTGAGGTTGCCCGCGCCCTGAAAATAATTTTTAAAGAGCGGGGCAAGCCCCGCGCTATACAGTTCGACCGTGGGTTGGAGTACGTTAATTCGACTGTTTTAAAACTCCTAAAAGAGGAGGGCATTAGACATTACCATTCCGAAAATAGCGATGTTAAAGCCGCGATGGTAGAGCGTTTTAATAGGACCCTGAAACAGCGCATGTATCGTTTTTTTACTCATAAAAACACGCGACGCTATCTCGACGAGCTGCCCAATTTAATTCATTCGTATAACGCCAGTTATCATACTGCAATTAAAATGGCTCCCTTCGATGTAAACGACAAAAATATTCTTCAAGTTTATAGAAATATTTACAAACCAGGGCAGTCCCAGCCAGCCGCCCTCAAGCCCCGAAAATGCCGTATCAAAGTCGGCGATTACGTAAGGATTACCCGAACTGCCAGACCGTTTTTAAAAGGATACAGCGATCAAAATTGGAGCGCCGAAATATTTAAAGTTATTTTCAAGAATACTAAAAGACCTCTTCAATTTAAGCTCGTTGATTTGGCTGACGAACCCATCACGGGATATTTTTATTTCAAAGAAATTCAACGAGTTATAAAACCGGAAGAATATACAATTGACAAAGTATTAAAGAAGCGACGCTCAAAGGGTAAAGTCGAATATTTCGTTTCTTGGTTAGGGTATCCGGCTACATTCAATTCTTGGGTTTCTGCTAAAGATGTCCGAAGCCTTTTACCTAACGATACCCAGTAATTCAAATCTCGAGATATTTCCGAATAATACGGTAGCCTGTTTCACGATAAAATTACCCGAACCTATCGAATTAAAGGGGGGGTGGGAAGTTGCGTTGGTGGAAATATTGTATCCCTTTTCGTTTTACAACGTGTTGCCCTATGACAATTACGTCTATTTCCGCGTTAATCCCGCCCA
Source organism: Leiobunum rupestre (assembly GCF_980474605.1). Lineage (NCBI taxonomy): Eukaryota > Metazoa > Arthropoda > Arachnida > Opiliones > Sclerosomatidae > Leiobunum > Leiobunum rupestre. Next base: position 27,874,732 of record NC_143387.1, on the reverse strand, counting down.
GCATGGGGGACAGTCTGACCCTAAAATGGTCGGGACGATGCGAGAAATCCCTCCGGGGCATTACTTGAGTATAGACCATTTACTTAAAGTAGTAAACGACACTGCGCTATGCACCGCCGCTAATGTGTGTCTTACCCACGATCCGCTGAACGGACACGTGGCGCTGGTTGGAAAAAATATTACCCCCTATGGCGTATTTATGAGTGACGGACTGAGCAACACGCTAGGATTTGAAAGAACTAAAACTATCGCGGGCAGAAGCGAGAACCCGGCTCGCTTAAATTTCCACATTCCGCCCCAAATCTTCGTTTATTCCGATATCGTCGCTGATCAAGTGGTGGGCTCGTCGCTCGTCAAATTGTTAAGAATAATAGCGGTTGACGAATCAGCCCGATTTGGTACTCATATCGAGAAAACGTACATTTCGCCGCATTACGTGCCCATTGAGAAGAAATACTTTGATACTATCCAAATAGATCTACGCGATGTTTATGGGAAACCAGCTCCTTTTGAGTTTGGCAATCTAACAGTAAAACTTCATTTGCGTCCAAGATGCCCTTAAGACACGTTCTTGAAAAAAGACGCTGCGTAGCGTGCCCGTACGCTCAATATTATGCCACTCAGGCGGGTGGCGCTATTCCCGACGTATACGTGGGATCGCCGTATCAGCGGGGGCACGGGCAATTCGGAAGCGGGTTTGGGAGTTTCTTCTCCGGCTTGTACAAGCTAGCGAAACCGTTTCTTTTACGGGGGGCGAAATTTTTGGGGGGCCAAGCCCTCTCCACGGGAAAACAAGTTTTGGCTGATGTCTCGACGGGGTCATCCATACGTGAAGCTACCAAACGGCGCCTCACAGAAAGGTACGATGATCTCAAACAACAATACGGGACTGGGAAACGTAAACGCAAAACTAAAACAATTAAGAAAAGACCAAAACGCGGTGGAAAAAAATCATTAGTAGGCAGGAAACGAGCTAGAAAGGTCGTTGATATTTTCTCCTAAAATTATGGGTCATTGCGAAGCGTTAAAAAGTGAACTTGATATTTTTCAATCCGCGCCTATCCAAACGTCAATTGAGGGAGGAAAATGGACAACCTTCAAACCCATCTCGTCGTTGCGAGGCGATACCATCGAGTTTAATATTCCTGGAAGCGGGCACGAGTATATTGATTTACCGCTTACGTACCTACTTGTTAAAGCTAAAATCGTCGCCGATGACGCGGGCAAAAGTTTATTACCGTCGGATGTTGTAGGGGGGTGTAACAATTTTTTGCACACGCTATTTAATCACGCGGAAGTTTACCTTAACGGAACCTTACTGTCTCCGTCAGCTTGTTCGTACGCTTATCGGGCGTACATTGAAACTTTGTTAAATTTTGACAAGGGTGCCAAAGCGTCCCATTTAACAGGCGCGCTGTGGTACAAGGATACCCCCGGCGAAATGAATTCGGTCACTGCCAACGAGGGTTTTAAACAGCGGAAAGGATTCACGGATCAGTCGAAAGAAATAGATTTAATTGGTCCGCTGTTTCTTGACGCGCTCAATGTCGAAAAATATTTAATTAATGGCGTAGATTTACGTATTAAACTATCGCGAAGTAAAGCGAGTTTTGCGTTAATGGGTACGCCGAAGCCCGGGGTTGACTATAAAATTATCATTACGGACGCGAGCTTGTTGGTACGTCGAATACAAATTGCACCCAAAATACTTATCGCTCACGAAAACGCCTTGTCACGAGCAGCAGCAAAGTACGCTTTTACACGCACCGAAACAAAAATATTCACCATCAACTCGAATATCCGAAACACAGTTATTCCCAACGTATATTTGGGTACCCTCCCGGTTCGCTTGATTGTCGCGCTGGTGGATCACGAAGCCTACAATGGAACCCTGGCAAAAAACCCGTACGCTTTCGAACATCAAGATTTATCGAGTTTAGCTCTTTACGTGGATTCTGACGGTGTGGATTCGAAACCTATTACGCCAAACTACGACGCGGGACAATATATTCAAGCCTATCATACTTTATTCACGGGTAGCGGAATTCATTATAGAAACACCGGGATCGATATTTCCCGGGGAGATTATGCCGGGGGCTACGCTTTTTACGTCTTCGACATTTCAAACGACCATAGCGCGGGTGAGAGTCATTATTGGAACCCCTCCAGACAGGGACAGATGCGTTTGGAGCTTTCGTTCGCTAAACCAGTCCCGCAAACGTTAAGCTGCGTAGTTTTCGCCGAATTTCAAGCCAGCTTTAGCGTAGACAAAGATCGTAACGTTTCTATTGAAAACGTGTAATTATGCGCGGATCCGAGATTTTAAACATTTTGAGACGTACGCGCAATTTTATGGGCGTATTCGCTTCGGATTGTCTACCCGATAAGATTAATAGTTTTCCAGCGTCACTGGTTGTAAATCTGGACCCCCACGATGAACCCGGCAGCCATTGGGTCGCGATTTACCTTGATAAATTAAAACGGGCTTGGTATTTTGACTCTTTGGCGCTACGGCCCATTTTGCCAGCCATTAAACTTTTTTTTAAACAAAATTCGAGAAAAATCACGCCCACCAAGCGGCGACTTCAATCGACAACGAGCGTCATTTGCGGACATTATTGCGTGATTTATATACGTCACCGATCAAAACGTAGAAGTCACCAAAGCTTCTTTAAGGGTTTTTCACGAAGAGACGTCAACAATGATATAATGGCCACTAGAAAATTTAACAACCTGTTACGTCATCATAAACGGAGTATAAATTCCCGTCGCGCGACTATACCCCGTTTTTATTCCTAACTAAACCCTCAGTATCGTGTCGGTGGCATGGCGAGAATGGCCGTTGTCGAATTTGACTTTCTACTAGGAAAATCCGCCTCGCGCTCCGGCGGAGAGCCCCCCGACATTGTCGTGAAGGAACTAGCTATATCAACAGTATCGACCCCTCCCGCCGTTCAAGCTTGGACTTTCGAACAACCCTATCCAGTACAACAACTTCCGAACGCCATTAAAAGACAAAACGGCTGGGTGTCTAGGAACCTTCACGGTATTTGCTGGACCGCGGGGTATCTCCCCTATTATAAACTACCCGCCTGCCTTATATCAGCGGTATCGAGTGCGGATATGATTTTTACAAAAGGAGACGTAAAGTGTAAATTTTTAGCCGATTATACTGAGACCGCCATATACGATTTGGAAACTTTTGACTGTCCCCGAGCTGCGACTTTTGATACGCCCCCGCCAGTAAAATGTCTATTCCGACATCAAACTCTAAACACCCGACAACCGTGTTCTTTGGAACGAAGTCTACTTTTCGCCGAATGGATTACCCAGAACCGCGCTGAAATAGACAGTCAATTACGATGTCCATTTTAATTTTTTTTTGTATCACACTATAATATTTTTTTGACTCGTAAAAGAAAAATAATTTTTGTAATATATCATCTTATAAAATAAATATTTTTTATTATCTTATAAATCCGACTCGTTATTTCTCATTGCTCGCGTCATTTTTTTTAGATTACGTAATTAATAGTTCATTGTGTCCATTCATTCGCCCACGGTAGAAAAATATTATAAACGTATTTTAAAAATATTAAGTGTCAATTTATCAATGTAAAATTTACTTTATACGGTCACCTTTAAAAATAACAATGTATTCAATATAAAAACGTTTATTCACATTTTCTTTACAGCGGTTTTAATATTATGAATTTGATTAGTTTTACAATATTCTTGAAAATAAATCAGAGCAGCCATTTCCTTTTCAGTCGGCATTTTTAATTCGGCTGGCAGGTTAGATGTAGTTGGTTCGGTTGATTCCATTGTGGCACCGCGCTTTTTACATGTCCCAATAAGTTCGTTAAGATAATCGATAATTTTATCATCTGACATTTCCTCGGCCTCCGTGTAATGGAGCGATTCACTCTCATCACAATCACACGCCAGATCCGAATCTTCTTTCATTGTATTACACGATAAATGTGTCATTAAATGTTGTTTGAAACCTCTCACGGACCGGTATATTTCCGAGCATATCCCGCATTTCTTTGGTAGCCTAAGCGGAGACATCTTCCTCTTTCCCATAGCGGCTGGCTTATGAAAACCACAACGCATCTACGTAATCTTTACGTTTCATGGTGTAGATTACGTCATCTTTAGTGAGTCATTTTTATAGATTACGTCATTTTTATAGATTACGTCATTTTGGGGTTTAGACCCAGAAATATTATTCCGTAGCTCAAAGAGAATCGGGATGGCTAGTCACGAGGATCTCACCACCGTAACCGGTCGGCTAGAAACGTTCAAGCAATGGGACAACGTACACGTGAACAAGGAAGACTTGGCCCACGCCGGACTTTTCGCCGTAGACTCGGACGGCATAGTCGAATGCTACCTCTGCCACGGACAGTTAGGCAGTTGGGAAACCGGCGACGTACCCCAAACGGAACACGACAAATTTTATCCCAACTGTCCGTCACCCGCCGCTTTGGAGGGCCAAGATATCCCGCCATCCGAAAAATACATCTCCGGCGGACCTACAACCACCCCCGAGGGACCCGGCGACAACGTAACTCTTACCATCAAACGCCTCGAGGTAGAACATTTAATGAAAATGCTCGTAAAAACGCTAATTTCAGATGGTTCGTTTCAACCCTTTGAGTGAACTTTGGTATATACCCTACGAAGATCGACGTAATTACCATGATATAAATAAAATACATTTCCAAAGACGTATTTTCAATGTAAATCGTATTATACAGCCTGTACTCGAAAAATATCTTAATAAAACCTTATAATTTGTATACACTCTTCTCTTTTTTTCCCAAAACACTTTTACCGATGACCGCCCGCTATTTTACGGTACGCTTAGGGGGCCGAAAGTGTTTGTCGGCGAAAACCAACCAACTCGACATTCACTATGACGGGTAGGCTGTTTGCATAACATCGTGTCACCGCCATAGATAACCTATTGACCTAAAATGGGGTGCCTCCAGCTATTAACTATGACTGGCCGGCTGTTTGCATAACATCGTGTCAGTCCACACCACCTGCGGAATAGGGGCAGATAACCTATCGTAAATCATCTAACCTATTGACCTGCCGAAAATGTACGCAAAATGGGGCCCCTAACATCGTGTCACCGCCATAGATAACCTATTGACCTAAAATGGGGTAACACCTTGGGTTTTATGGGTTATAACATCGTAAATCAGCTAACCTTTTGACCTAAAATGGGGTGCCTCCAGCTATTAACTATGACTGGCCGGCTGTTTGCATAACATCGTGTCAGTCCACACCACCTGCGGAATAGGGGCAGATAACCTATCGTAAATCATCTAACCTATTGACCTAACCTTTTGACCCCGCCGAAAATGTACGCAAAATGGGGCCCCTATAGGGGGTCCGTTTCACACCTATTTAACGGCTGTTTGCATCGTGTCCATAGGGGCAGATAACCTATTGACCTCGTAAATCAGCTAACCTTTTGACCCCGCCGAATATTGCCGCAAAAGGGGGCCCCTATAGGGGCCCGTTTCACCCGCCCGCAGGTGCCCCTTATCGGCATACGCACTCACTTATCTCTCATGACATTTTTTTTTAAATATCTAATATTGCAATAAAGTTTCCCCTATTCCCAATATTGCTAAATCTTGTTGGGCACATAAAATAATCACTTCCACGTGTGTAGATAGGACCTCTCTGTTTCTAATAACGTCTAGTCTATGGTGGTCGTTAACCTGGAAAACTATTGATCCACGGGATTTGGATTCCATGTAGTCCAAGTACATTTTGTAGGCTAGTTGGTGAGAAGATTTGTTGGAAGTGAAGTGTTCTTCGAAATGTGTCCCCATGTTTTTCCAATCCGAAAATTCCTTTAGAAATGCAGTGTTTCTAACAAAAACAATACACTGCATCCTTTGCAACTGAATATTCAATCATTTGATATTTGTCATACCAAGAAGAATTGAAACCTCGATTTTTACCGCCAATTAATCTTTTAGGAAAAGGCTTTAGGGCCAATGTGAAGAATAGCCCCCCCCCCTATTATTTTTCGTTTTTTATTCGATTTATTGGTAGCATTTTTTACGCTGAATTTAATGGTGTATTAATTATTTTCCGCAAACATATAAATTAAAAGTTATCGGGAATGGGATTTTTCAATTTTCACGGGTATTATCCTGAGATTTCACTGGCTGTTCTACCCCGAGATAGAGTAGGACACATGAAAACAAACTTTCATTGTGGTCTATACTAATTGAATATCAATTAATGATTTGGGCCAATGTGAATAATTGAACATCAATTAACTATTTTACTTTTCCGCGTATTTGGACAATACTTGATGGTTGAACATCAATTAATTATTTGGGCCAATGTGAAGCATTGAACATCAATTAACTATTTTAGTTTTCCGTGTATTTGGACAATACTTGATGCGTTATGGCTAGGTAATGTCCTCTAGGTCGCGTTATAGACGGCCCATCGTGATAGCAAGAATGGGGTTGGGGTAACGCCGTCAGGCACCAATATTCTGTTTTCGATTGCACAAGTTGAAATTCAGTCGATAAGAACTTTTCTTACCCTCGCAAATGCTTTGAAATTGTAGATTTTTCACACGTGTTAACGAAGTCCTTTGGGCTATTTTTAACAATAGGTACTTTTGTTTTTGTTTTGTTTTGTTTATTGTTTTCGGGTTTACGATACTTGATGCGTCAGGCTTGGTGCTGTCCTCTAGGTTGCGTTATAGTTGGCCCATAGCCCTTTTTAGTGTGAGGTTGGGGAGGCGCTGCGCGCCCCCAGCGCTCGAGCGAAGTGAGTGCGCGGCGCCGTTAGGCGCCAATACTTAGAGTACATTCGACGTTGTATAAGTCAACATCACACAGAAGTCATAGTATGGTTAAAAAAAACCTAAAATGCGTTGAAATACGAGAAAAATTCCCAACCCTTAAAAGTTAGTACTGTTCTGCATTTCAGCCTTTTCCTTTTTCGTCATCAGTCCTACGTTCTCCAAAACGTATTAAAATCTAGACATTTAAAGAATCGTCCTCCTCATCAGTCCTACGTCATCAAATAAACAAACAAATCTCGAAATATGTCGTATTTCCCGTTGTAAAAATTGCTGGCAAGTAACAATTTTACATTGATCATATCTTTTTAAACAATAAATTGCGATTAAAACATTTTGCATTGTTAAAAAATCCCGTTCTTTGAGGTACATATCATTAACATATTCAGTTCACTCCCAAATCCTTTATTTGTAAGAGTTAAGTATAGTCTACACTACCACTACAAATTTCAATTTCAGTATTACTCCTTAGTACACACCAAACATAAAGTTTGATTTCACGTGTCCTGCTCTATCTCGGGAGAAAAAGTATAGAACTCACATTAAACTATTGTCGAAAATGCATTAAAATTGACGGTTTTCAAAACGCGTTAACTTAACTAATTATCATTTGCGGTAACTAAAAAAAATAATTTCGTACTCCTTACACACTGGGCTTTCATCTAAGAAAATAAAAAACCAATAAAAGGAGGGGGGCTGTTCTTCACTTTTGCCGGATTTAGTTTAGGCTGAACTGGAAGGAAATCTTTATCTAGACTAATATCCAAGTTATTCAACGCGTGTAAGCCCATTTATTTTGAATTGGACACGTTGTTTGATGTATTTTGTGCATGGTTAGAGTTAGGGTTTGCAATTACTTCTGCAATTTCTCCTTCATGAGTCAGTTCCATTTCCATATCAGTACTGACGTTTGGAAGAACTTCAGCAGTATTACTAAAACAGTGACTGTTATCAGTCTCCAAGGATTCTAAGTCCTTTCCCAATTCTTTGACTAGGTTTTTCTCAGAACTATAGTTATGGCTTTGCGCCGACGATTTCAAAAAACGTGCCATTGCACATTTCTGATTACTAACGAAACTATCTTCCCTTTTCCATTTTTCTCACTTTTGGGACCCAGATAAAAAAATTTCTGGTACTCATATTTGAAAATGCTACTATTATCAGGGAGTACAGAACGGGAGATGAAAAGAGGGTTTTTTTTGGTTCTGCTGCAATGAGCTACACTTCAGCAGGCGCCTCTGCAAAATACGGGACACCTCGACTATTTAACGCCATCTATTATCAGCGGCCATGCGGTTTTTGTTGAGTAATTCAAATTTTACACACGTGGTGAAAATAAGCATGGACCATTGTTACATAAATCGACTTTCAAAAGTCAAAAGAAAATAAAATTGTAATTATTTTAACATATCTTATAATTATTTTATACAATTTATTTTTCTATTTTAGGGAATGTGTTTAAAAAGGCCACGTTAAAGGCTTAAGGTTGGAAATATGATACAAAATTATATTTACATTTATTTCAGTTGTATTATATCCTAAAAATTATACGCTTTACTCTAGAAACTTGGAATATTGCCAGTCGTAAGATAATTTAAATATTAACAATTAGGATCTACGTTATCTAATGAAAGACGGCAGCATCCACTTCCTCCATTAACAACATAGCCACAAAAATTACGTAGATGGCGCAAAAAGCCGTATCTTGTCCCGTATTTTGCCAACCTTTCCACCCACCCCACCTCGATTCTCTGGCTTCTTGGTTGAGAACCCTAAAAGATCTGGCAAAACGACTCCCGTTATGTACTCCCTGCTATTATATACTAATAGCGAAATAACCTTAAAAAGGTTTAAGAAAATAAAGCTTAGTTAAAGCTATGTAGTCGTCAAACAGACTTTTTAATAATACCAGCTATATCCAAGCCCTGAAAAAAGCGGTTTGAATATTTTTTCTAGAATAGCTAATTATTCTTGAAAAGGCTTTTTGAATAATTTAGCTAGAATAGCTAATTAGCCTTAAAAAGGGCTTTTTGAATAATTTAGCTAGAATAGCTAATTAGCCTTGAAAAAGGCTGTTTAAAAATTAGCTTAAAACAGCTAAATAGCCTTTAAAAAGGCTGTATTGGCAAAGTTAGTCTCGGAAGAGACTTAGAAAAAATTTGACTGGGAGAGAATCGAAATTGAGAACTACCTGTTTGTTCAGGAGCAGAAAACGAAATGAAGAAACGCGCGTTATCTGGGACAAGTCCGACTACCGAAGGTCTAGGTCCTTTCTCTACGATCAGTGGTCACTGATATCACGTGATTTCGCAAAAGGGACAGGGAGTAAAAAAGAAAAAACCCTAATCCCCAGGACGCTCTCTATTCAAAGTAGTGACTGGTACGATGCTTTACGCTTCGTCTTCAGCTCCGCTGGGATTTCCCTTCGTTTAAGCGTTGCAACGGCTTAAGTCGTATTAAAGAAATCCAGTTTCTCACTTTATGCCCCCTTTTGTAGAATTCCTAGAAACTAAGCTTATGTTTATTGTGTTGGTTGGAGCTAAGTTATCACTGAGGCGAACAGGTGGTTTTTTTTTTGCTGCTTTCCTTGCACGACGGACTTCCCCGTCCCGGGCCAGTCTTTTGTCATATACTCTATATCAATGTTAACAGAGTACACTACCAAAAGCAGAAACCACAGAGTTCGCTGCCTTTGTTTGTGTACTCAAGTAATATTGATTTCGAGTATAGGTGGTTCAAAAGGGAACGTTTTGTTAGGGTCATTTAGGACTCTTGGAAATTGGAATTGAATGGGAGTTCTTTTTTTAGGGTGCTAGATGACCAATTTTTAAAAATAAATAAAATTTAAAAATCACATTTGGAGGCCCCAAAGGCAATTTTTTTAAACTTTTAGAGGCCCCTAAAATAGGCCTAAGATTTTTGAACATAGGCACGTGCGTACTTGTGCCTACTGCTGGCGGGGGCACTGATAGGAAAATGAGTGATTTGGACAACAGAGGTAACTTCATCGAAATTTTAGAGATAGTTAAGAAGATGTGCCCTGATTTAAAAAAGAAAATAGATAAAATGCCCAATAACGCGAAGTACACTAGTTGTAAAACTCAGAATGAATGAATTTATTTGAGTGGTAACATAATTCGAAAAATTATAAAATCAGAAAATGAATATTCTGGTGGATACTACTCTGTAATTGCGGACGAGTCGAGAGATAAAGGTGGCTTAGAACAATTGAGTGTATTTTGTATTAATGGGGCCGTTAAAGAAAGGTTCATTGGACCTACATTAATTTGTCGCCAAATCAATTTCTTCTGGTATAATTAAAATTTTTTAAGAAAGTGGACTTCGCATTAACAACTGCGTTTCTCAAAGATATGATGGCGCGAGTGTTATGTCAGGAGATATAAGTGGTGCATACATACAAATTCAAACCGCTGTTTGAGGCCCTTGTCCCTGTTACGCTCATCGTTTGAATTTAGTTTTAATAGATTGCTATTCGAAGTTAGGGCGCGTTAGAGAAGTTCTTGGACTTCTTCAAGCAATTTACAATTTTCAGTGCAACTCAGTATTTACACCCGAGTTTTTTTTAGAATCACAAAGTGCTCTTAATTACAAGGATGTTTTGAAAATGCCCCAGAGTTGCCATACAAGGTGGTCGAGTAAACGAAAAGGGATTAACTACTTCAGAAATAGATTGGATGCCTTATTATTAGGTTAAGAAATTAGACAATATTATTGAAAATGGTAAATCAGAAGTGTCGGCGGAGTGTAGAGGGTACATTTCTCAGTTAGAAAACTTTAAAAACTTGGTACTTTTAATTGTTTTAGACGAGGTTTTAGGAACAACAAATGGTCTTTCGGAATATTTACAAAACTCCAAATTGGCACATTCACGAGCCGTTGCTTTGTGCAAAGCTACAGTTACTGAACTTAGAGAAATGAGAACTGATACTAAGTTTACTGAAATATGGGACGAAGCTTCCAAACTTTCCAAAACAGTAAATGTTTCAATACCAGATCCAAAGAGGGATTTGGTTGACGGAAAAGGGTAGTTAGTACGAAATTGAAAGAGCGCATATAGTTTACGTGAGCCAGAAATTAAAAAGTACATATTTCCAGATTTTTGATAAATTTACCACAGAAATGAATAGGAGGTTGCCCGATAACTCTTCTGTATTAAATTATTTATTGGCGTCTGATCCTCAGAGTGTCCAATTTTTAAACGAGGCTGATGTTATAAATTTTTTGGGAGATTTGAATTCAATACTAGATCCATTAAAGATGGAATAAAAGTTGTTAAACGCCTCATGACAACCGAAAACGTTGTATCCACTCAAGACTTCCACAATAATATTTTGGACATAAAGGATGGCTATCCGGAGATTGTGAAGTATTTTAAAGTAATTCAGTGTATCCCGGTTTCCAGCGCAGCATGCGAGAGGAGTTTTAGCACCCTTAACAGAATAAAAACAAACACACGAACAACAATGCGAGAAAATCGTCTTTCAAACTTATCGTTGTTATCTCTTAATAGAGACCCAAGCAATATTTTGAAAGATAATCCCATGAAGGTTGTTGAACCGCTTTTTCTTTTTGAATTTTTTTAAATAAATAACTTAATTGGTCTCACTTAGCACATTCAACAACGTGGCAAAACTGCGAAATATTACAAATTAGGCCCAGAAACCTTGAAGATAATGCAGAAACCACTTTGCCATTTGAAGCTACTAATAATCGATGAGTTTTCTATGGTATCTTAGGCTTTGCTAGCTTATATCCATTTAAGATTATGTGAGATAACTGGTAAAGAAGAACCGTTTGGTGGAGTTTCAATTTTGGCTTGAGGATATTTATTGCGATTATAACCCGTTAAAGGGGATCCTGTATTTTCTATGCTCACTCATATAGAAGCTCGTAAACTTATGGGCTCAGTTGGTGGATTTAATTTATTTCGTCAGCTACGACGAGTTAACTATTAATAAAAGACAGAATAAAGACTTTTTCTACGAAGTAATGTTGAGTAGACTGAGGGTAGGAAAGGTCACTGCTGAAGATGTTGATCTTTTGAAAATTTGAAGACACGCCTATATTCCCAATGCAGATAATGTTGAGGAGGTTTTCAACTATTAGAATTGTAATGAGCTTACAAAATTCGTACATTATTTCTTGTGAGAAAAACCTATTTAGAAAAATTTGTGATAATTCCTTATTACAACTGTCGGTTTTGTCTTTTGATTGTCTGAATTTTTAATTCCCACAAAATAAATTTATCAATTACACCGCAACATGAAAAGCGTTGTCTTTTTTTTACAGACTCTCGCATTGGAGTTTAACAGTCTAGGCTTTTATTGGGACATATTTTAATTGTTGAAATTGTAGTATTTCAGTGTTAGTTTAAAATGCTACACCCTTCCTTGGTTTATATTAATAATTCCAAGGTGAAACTCGTTTCATTTCTAAAAAATGTTCTAATGAAAAAATCCAGTTCAAGACAATACTTAAAGTAAAGTAGTATTAATAATATTTAGCTAAGCTAATGCTTTATGTACCTCCGTTGGCTTAAGTCAAGTAGTGAATTATAAAGCCAAGTGCCTGGGCTCAGTGTATAAATGCAGGATTTATTTTTTAATTCTGCCTAAAAGTTGGTGGGTTTGTTGAATAACGAGGTGGCACAAAAACATTTATTAAATATGGTATAATGTTATAATTAAGTTTAAAATCATTTTAATGTATAGATAGAATATAATTAAATACAAGTTGGCAAGCCAAAATATACCTCACCTCGGAAGAATTGTCCCTAGTGGTATTAATTTCTCGAGACGACCCTTAAAGATATTTCAGCATTTCAAAGTTATTTACTAAAAACTTAATCCCGGTTCAATCCCGCCCGGTATAAAATTTTTATTTCATTTATAATAATTGAGACGAAACGACCAATTTAATTTATTCAGAATATCATAAGTTAAGTAGTTACAACAGTGAGTTAGACGTACTATAACAATGCACAATTGAATTAAACCCTTTTTACAGAACAAATTTATCAGTTAAATATAATACGAAGCAAATTTTAATAAAAGAAATATCTACAGAGGGTATTATAACGACCGTTCGCTTTTTGGTTTATAATTTTAACGGAATCGGGCCGATTTTAATTAAACGATAGTTTATCGAAATTTCGTTAAAAGAATATTCCCTAAGGCCGCGCGATAAATTTACGAGAATAATTTCCCGTCGCCGTTATATCGAAAATTTATTTGATTCGGGATTGCCAGAACTGTAATGTCGTTAGCGAGTGATTAGAAAATAAAATGGCAACCAGAATTATGCAAAATTATAAATGTTTATTTTTATTCAGAACAGTCTATGGAACGTTCTACATTTAACTTTCATCAATAACCCAACAATATATATCCCTTCTACGTAATTGTACAGAACTGGTACTCAAGTGTCTAAGACTAGATTTGTCTTAGTTCATCGTGATTGAAAAATAAAGCAAAACACACTTACACTTACACTTACACTTACACTTAAGTAAATATCATAAATTATACTGAGTAATTTTAATTAAATTCAAACTATCTAACTATAAACTCTGTCTTAATTAACAGCTGAGAGCTGTTCGCTACTAATTATTTCCAATCTACTTAATTACCCTCACAGGTTGAATTGATAATTTCAAGGGTATAATTAGGTTATTCCAATTCAAAAAATAATAACAATCAATTTTATCTTACAGCTGACTTGAGTTAGTTCACAATTACTTTAACACTTTCAGTCTTAAACACGCACTGTTCATACACTGAAGTCCATTCACTCACGTTCCAAACGCGAAACACAATTTATCTCTTTTCTTGACCGCAGACCAAACATACTAATTAAAACCGCAAAGTTACCTCATAACTTTTGACCGACACCAGGACCCCGTCTGTAGTAGTTCGTCTGACAGCCAAGAACTAAGAAAGACTAAATCTTCTATATTGACGGCCTTATATACTGTTTTTTTTTACCCGTCGAGATTTGACTAAAGTTCGAAAAATTGAAGAGATTATATTTTTTACCCGGTTTCATTGATAGTTCTCCACACGGTGGCGCTATATTATTACTTTGATATAGTTTCCGCGGGAGTTTTGAATAATTATCCTTTTTCTAAGCGATATTAAAAGGTAACAATGAACTACTTTTTGTGTTTTAACGAAATTTTGTTAAGAATTTAACAAAAATTTAAAACAAAACAAAAAACCGTACCAAAGAATAAACAAACAAAGTTCAATAAACAATATATACAGATATTGTATTAATCCGTTTAGTAAAAAAACCAGCCTTATCATAATTGTTCCTTTACTTTAACATTTTCCCTAAGGAAGTCAATGGCTTGGCGGTGAACTATCCGCATTGTTTCAATGTGACCCGAGTTCAATTCCTAATCACGGTCAAATTTTACATTAAAATACTAAAATATTTAATTAAATATAAGATTAATATAATCTATAAATATTTAATTAAATATAAGATTAATATAATTTATAAATATTTAATTAAATATAAGATTAATATAATTTATAAATATTTAATTAAATATAAGATTAATATTATTTATAAATATTTCCTTCCTTTCCTCCGAATTAAAATTAGTTAAATCCACAGCTTTAAATCATTCTTTTTCGGAATCCCAAATAGATCACATAATAATAAAAATATCCCAAAAATTCTCTAATACCGTCAGTTTCCAAACAACTCTAGCTCCTGTAGTTTCAGAACGTAAAAAATCTTTCATCCCAGCATGTATCCCCTTTTATCCTGGCTTCTCTCAAAAAATAGCCAAAAATCTTAAATCAGTAGGTCTCGATCCTATTTATCTCCCACCACCCAAATTGTCAGCTTTATTATGTAATAACAAAGAACCAACTGCCCTCCTCGACAAGGCCATCATTTATAAAATCTCCTGTGAATCAAAGGCTTAAAGAGCACAAAAATATAAACAACCCGTACAATAATTCTCCCCTTAGCGAACACCTTCGTGTTTTTGGCCATAATGCTAGGTGGGACTCAATAGACATACTAGCTCAACCAAAATTACATAAAACTCATTTTAATGTACGCGAATCCATCGAAATTTTAAAAAATAAATCTGCGCAATGTTTAAACCGTGACGATGGTCCCTTTAACTTATCCACGTTTTCTCCACTTTTTAAATGTTTTTATGGCCCTCACCCTCTTCCACACAACAAACCAATTCCCCCTCTCGCCGAATCCCCTATTCCGACAATAGTAGCCTCGCGCGCGAACGAAGATATCGAGCCCATTGCTCATTTAACCCTTCGACGGTCGACTCGCGTTCGAGAAAAAACGCTCGCGGCTAATGAACAGTAGCCACTATATGTATAAAGCGCATAAATATTTTTTCGTCCCAAAGTTTTACCATTATACTGTCAGACTTGTAAAAATCCCTGAAGAAGGAGGAACAGTTCCTTCGAAACGTTGGATTTTTAAATAAATATATTGTGAATTTTAAAACCGTTTTAAGTCTCTTTTCATTTATAAATATTTAATTAAATATAAGATTAATATAATTTATAAATATTTAATTAAATATAAGATTAATATAATTTATAAATATTTAATTAAATATAAGATTAATATAATTTATAAATATTTAATTAAATATAAGATTAATATAATTTATAAATATTTAATTAAATATAAGATTAATATAATTTATAAATATTTAATTAAATATAAGATTAATATAATTTATAACCACTAATAAACATATGCAGTGCTTCGTCAGAAGAGATTGAACTGCAAAAATTACTAGCGATTTTATCAAAGATGCTACTCTGATCTGTTTCCAAATATACAAGAGCACAAGATAAGCTGTCAGGATTTAAAATTAAATTTTCCTCAAGAGCTGCGTTCTCTTAATTCACTGCACTTTCGGCTTCTCCCAACACTGTTCCGTCAATAGGATTATCAGTGCTAGCTACCACAAAATTATTCTGATTGGCAGCTGGTGTATCTTTAGTTAAAGCTTCTTGCAGTTCCTTTTCTGCCTCTAGTAAAGCATTTAACTTTTCGTGATACTTCATCATATCCTTTAAACTTGATAAATTAATCTCAAAAGATTCTTTAAAAGTTTTATGATTCGTGGTTTAAGGGATCTCCATTGTTGTTATAAGAGATATTTTGCTGACAATTAACTTTTTCATTTTTAATATACCACAAACCTTTGTTGCTCAAGAACTACAAATTTAAAAAGTGTCCGTTTCGCGGTGGTATCAAGACTGCAGAGAGGGGGCTTTTGACGCCGCCATTCTCACCAGTGAAAGGATAGGGGGACCAGGGGTTGTCGTCAACATTGACGAATCAAAATTTGGAGACGAAAGTTGAATCGTTGTAACGACAAATATTAGCCCTTTCATAATAAGTGTACTATTAACTTTTGGTGGCATTGATTCTGGGAATTCCAAGTCCCTTCTTGGCGGGCGCGCTGGTCGCGTAGGCCTTGAGGAGATATGGCGTTCCCATTGTCAATGCCAGTGTTGACGTTTCGCAAGGGTCAGGACCCCCTGGCCAGAGCCCGGCCCTCGTGTTTCGTTTCTTTTTGAGGATGCTCGCTTCTCTTTCCTTGGGATTAGTGGGTTTTTCCTAATCTTTTTAAAAATTTCCAATATAGTGGTTTCCCCTTCACCCTTTTTTCTAAGAATCCAAAAAAGGAGGGTTGCCATGATTGTACTTGCAAAATATTTATCACGTGCGCGTATGGTGCTCGGTAAATTTCCGATGTTTTTGGCAGAAATAATTCGGTCGAGTTTTGAAAAGAAGCATGGGCAGAAGTTGACGAGATCGGGATACGCGAGTCACGCTCTATGAAACGCTCTATGAAACGACTTCGCAATTAAAAACGTTAAGCCCGAGTGTATGCGGCAACGAGACCGGCGGTGATCCGGTCGTCAACGACATCAACCGAGGGAGCCCAGCCATCAAGCCGAGGCAACCAGGAAGCATGGCCTTCGGGATGACTACCGATGCTACATTGGATTTCCAGACTATTTAAGTATCGAACTTTCATTTAATCATCCTGTCAGGTAATTATTGTTACCGAACATTAATTATGACTACCGAACATTAATTGCGTAATGCATTTTTGAATGCTAAGACTCGAGATATGCCTCGTTCTATAATTTTTAATTCAAAGTTAGTTATTTTGTTAATCATTTAGTGGTGGCCACCTATTTCTCTTTTATTTTCAAGTGTGTTATAATTCTCATGATTTCATTAAACGTACTCTACTTTGGCAACCTTCTAAACTCTGGTTTTTCTTATTATTTTTAATCCGTTAATAATTCCCCTAGACAACGATTTCCTTTAATTTTAATACCGCTAACCCCGAAAGTTAAGCGAGCAAGCCCGGAACCATTATTTTAAATGTGGAGGTCAAGATACGCGAATAAGCTTATTGAGCCTAACGTGCTCTCTTTTACATACCCGTCTTATTGGGCCTAATGCCCACCTTTTACGGACCGAATAGGCTTATTCATGCTGTTAAGTTATAATAATTAATAATTCCTCTACATCGTGGCCGTCGAGTTGAAAGACAGTGGATGTTTGGAGGAGTTGATAGAGAACGCAAAGCGTTTATTATGGTGCCTGTCGCTAAGAGAGATGCCGGTACGCCTATCCCTCTCATCGACGCGTGGATTTTGCCGGGTCCAACCATAAATTCGGATTGCTGAAACTGGGACACATAGTAACCATACAGAGAGGCTTTGGGCACATGCCAAACGGGCTTTGCCACCTTCCAGTAGGAGGAAACGGTTTATCCCCGGGTATCTAGCCACCGTCATGTTTAGAAGCAGTGCTAAACAAATCATGGGGAAAAAAGGCCGCACAAGGTCTAACGTATTTGATGTCAAGTAGCGTGATATGCGGGCTTTTCTTTACCAAGAGTTATGAACAGGCCCATATAGAACTAGTACATATTTCTAGTTTAAGACCTTGCCCATGGTTTGATTTCACTACGTTCATGGGCTGAGACATTAGGACGCATGGGCAGAGGACCTTGCGAATTTTAACCTTAAGGTTTTTGGCCAGATTTCCTAAATCATTCAAAAAATTATCCTTATCTGATTTTTCTTTTCTTGTATTATACGAGGTAATATAGCGTACAATAGCCATTTTCAAGTCAGATACAAACTGAATGACCATGTTTCCTTTAAAAGCAAAATGCAACAAGGGTTATAATCATTGTTATGCGTTTCGGTCTTGGATCTAGGCAGCCGGTAAAGCTTGCTCCCGGATTTTCCTGCGGCATGTTGCTTAATAGTAGTATCAACTGCGTTAAGAATAGGCGTATGAGTAACATCTATGGAAAACTTGAAACGACAACATGTCATGAATTTATCTTCTTTTTTTTCTTCCTCAAGCAATTAGTTGCGTTGCATTTGTGCCACTGGTATTTTGACACTAAATTATATAATGTTGGATTTTTATTCTTATCTGGTAAAGCACATGTGACATACTTTTGAATAAAATCCAATACTTCCTTATCTTTTGCCATCCCAATTTTTGGTGCGTCTTTAATCCATAAAATAACATGGATATGAGGTGCACCACGACTCTGATATTCTACCCTCCAGAAATAGTGCACCACTTGCCCTAAAACGGGGTTTTCTTTATCCATTATAAGTTTCTTCCAAACGGCTTGAAAATGGTTATGGTAATGTCGTGTTACAGCAACAGGATTGTTATTGCATAATTCACCAACTGGAATTTTTAAAGATTATTCTTTCAACGGGTAAAAAGATCACAAATGATCATGAAATTCCAACCAGTCGTACTCTGCAGCGTTCAACGTAGCAAACCACGTAGGAGGCCCATACTGAAAACACATACTTTTAACTTCGCCAAAACGTTTATACCAATATTCCTGGGTACCACGCATACTTTGCATGTAAGCACTAAGCAAACAGACTAGCTTCTAGTTGTTTGTCATTACCTTCCATTTGATTCACTAAAAATTGAACAGGAAGAGACTTACTCGCAGTCAAACTCGAGAACGTAACATAACATTTATGATATTCGAAAACCCCGTTGATTTCACTATCATAAAGAAGGTGAAAAGGGTATTGCTAATTTTTTCGAAACTTTTTTGATAATATTTTTATTATCTAGAGGGAGCCACGAAGTTACTTTGTCACTTGTCGATTTTTACCATGATGTGGCCCCCATGGTTTCAAGCCACCCCATCCACCCGTTTGTGGGAGTTGGGAATCAAATTCTGGGTAGAGCTTCGATAACTGAATTCTATTCCTTTGCTTCTTCTTCATTGATTAACAAAGGAAATGAGAGTTGGTGGCTCAGCGGTATAACATCCGTCTGCTAACAATACAACTGCGGTTCGATTCCTAGCCTCGATCGCATTTTATATTAAAATTAGAATAATTAATTAAGTTTAATTCAATTTATAAATATTAAAAAGGTATTAGTATTGAAGTTAATAACATTATAGAAACCTAAAGAACTTTCACCGAATCTGTTTCCGAAATACGTCGCAGTTTAACAAGCATCGGTTGTTCTATGGTAGAACGCCCGCCTTTCATGCAGGAGGGCTTGAGTTCGAACCCCGCCCGATGCAATCGCATATTCACATAAAGACATTCACCGTGATCATTTGGTAGAAACCCAGCCACTTGGACGTTGAGAAATCTAACGTAACACCCAGCTCTAGATCCGCCATAAACAAAAAAAATAGGGTGCTTTTGGAAAAACCTTTTCCATAATTCTAAGAAACTGCGTACGCAACGATTACACTTTGCCCCGAAAATGCGTACGCATTCGTAGCCCAGACAGACCCACAGACACGGTGATTGTAAAACCCCTCCTAGGGTTGTTGTCACGGTACCAACAACCCAGTCGAAGATATACCTGCCAGTCACGACAGAAACGCCGAGCATGCTCTGGCTTACCATCCACCAAGAGAAGCAAAATACCCGACGCTGTCAATGTTATCCCTTCACAAAAAAACCATTGCCACGGGGGGTAATTCCACTGCTCCCGGTGCGAGACAGCCTAGAGGATTCCTCGGATGAGTTGTCTACCCAAGAATGTGCGGATCTTCACGCAATAATGGATAAGGTTGAAAACTCCAATAAGTTTACACCTTAGGTAGCTGAAATTGTAGCGCTGTTAGCCCGACCTGTACCGAACCAGATGGAAGATTCGGATACTTTTGCCGGTGAACTTGAAGACAACGCAGTAGGTTCCTCAAATGAGTCGTCCGCCCAAGAATGTTCGGACCTTCACGCATACATGGATCAGCAGGAGAATTCCGATAAGGAGACACCTCCGATAGCCGAAATTGCTACGCCATTACTCCCGCCCGTACCGGACCCGTTGGAAGAGATGGAAGCTTTAGGGCACGCGTTTTTCTGCGCACTCTTCACACCAGCTAGTGTGGTTACGGACGTAGATGCCTACGTAATCAAACATAGAGAAGCGATCGAAAATTATATGCGTGGTAAATTAACCGAGAAAAAAGGCATTAAGGGGTACATCGTTATCAGAGTGCGATATACACGCGAATTAAACACTGGTCAAGAAGTGGAATACGTCGCGTACCACCAGAGTGGAGTTCGTCAAACGCTAGCCCCGGACATAATTCCGAAGCAGATCAACCTGCGCGTGCAAATGCTTAAGAAGGGTATTGAAGAATTTGAAAAACACGGCAGTGGATGGGTGTTGGATCGCATATTGTTTATGCAAATAAATGTAATTGCGTACCTTCCGCTTGTAGGCGGAATTTTAAAAAGTACTCACAGCCAAAAGTGCTATTTTAAACAGAAAAAACGCGGACAATAGGTTTTTTTATGGTCAATCATTCCGAATCTACATATTGTAAGAGATAACCCCATCGTGTGCAAAATTACACGAGATTCCAGGACGAATTGGACATAATAGACATTTATTTCCCTTTTGAGCTAAACGTTGATAGGTTAGAAATATTTTAAAAGAAAAATGATCTTTCGATCAACATTTTTTGTTTCGAAAAAGGTGTTTTTCTGCGATGCGTTAGTTCAAACAATGTGAGTAAGTCGATCTTATGACGGTATAGCCGGATCGAGAGAAGATACATTATTGTCTTATTCGTAGTTTGAGTCGTTTGCTGAATAACTTTTCAAAGGACGGACACACTACCCGTTACTGTCGCTATTGTCTTCATCGTTTTACCGTTGTCAACTCGGAGAACAACCGTGATGCACATGTGTGGGACTGCAGCATCCACGGTCCAGAAAATGTTATAATGCCAGTGATGAAACCTGTACTTAAATTTAAAGGGAATATAACCTCAGGTATTTGGTGTGGAACACCAACGCTTGCAGCTCTGGCCGCTCTTGCCTTTGGCTTTAAAAATGTTTGGCGCCACTGTACAGGGACATTTGAAAAATTGAAGGGGTCTTCCGTAAAAATTGCTTTGCAGGTTATATTCCCTTTAAGAAGTACCAATGGCACCAAAAAGTAAGTTTGTATTTTTATTTTATTTTTTATAAAAATATTTCGAGAAATTTTGGTAAATCATATTTTCAATTCATTTACAAATTAAGTACGTCATATACGCCGACTTTGAAACCGTTCTACCCAAAGTGTTAACTTGCATACCAGACTCATCACCCTCATCTACGACTACTCTGGCTCTTCACGTTTCCTGTGGGTTTAGTTACGTAATCGTAGGTCCAGATGGAACACCATCTAAACCAGTGACGTATCGGGAAAAGACGCCACGGAGAAATTCTTGGAGAATCTGTTACTCGAAATGACAATTCTGGAGGCGAAGATTAAGGCGAACGTACTGGATGAAGATGACACGAGCGGAGGAAATAGCTTTTCTGCAAGCAACAATCTCTGCTACGTGTGTGGTGATGCTTTCATGGAAAAGGGTTACAAAGTGCGTGACCACGACCATACAACGGGAGCGTACCGTGGTGCTGCACACAATTCCTGTAACCTCCAGCTAAAACCTCAGTCATATTCCCGTCTTTATGCACAACCTATCCCGGTAATTTTTTATTTTTTTGTTATGTATACTTTTAAATGGTTTATTCTGTCAAATACAGTTTTTTTTTGTTTTTAGCTACGACCCACACCTTATCATGGAGAAAATTGGTCTCATTAAAGATATTAACTGCATCCCAACGAACTCCGAAACGTATATCTCGTTCAGTCTCGGTAAAAACTACGATTCGTCGACACCAGTAGATTTATGCCTGCCTCTCTCGACGTTCTCGCCGGAAATCTGGCCAAATGTGGACCGGATAAGTTTCCGGGCATGAACTCGGTGTATCAACCGAATGAGGTACAACTTCTTTTACGGAAACAAGTGTACCCGTACGACTATATGGATCATGAATCAAAGTTGGACGAGACTGAATTACCGCCAAAGGAAGCGTTCTACAATGCCCTCACAGAAGACGTCTGCGATGATGATTTTGACAGAAATTCGGTATTAAAAATTTGGGCATGTAAAATACTGAGCTTTTGTACCCCCCTCCCCCCTTAGTTTAAAGTAACTAATCGTTTAATTTCAGGACAATACCACGATTTGTATGTTCAATCGGATGTTCTTCTCTTGGCGGACATTTACGAGAGCTAACGAACCATGTGCATGGAGTATTATAATTTAGACTCTGCACACGCGTATTCAGGTCCAGTTTCACTTGGGAGAGCACTTTATGTATGACTAAAGTCAAGTTAGATCTTTTAACTGACCCGGACACGCATCTTTTCATTGAAAAGGGATTTAGTGGCGGCGTGTCTATGATAGCTCATAGATTCGCGCAAGCAAATAATAAATATTTGCCAGAGACATATGACCCCACTAAACCTATCAGCTACATGACATTTATTTTTCTTGATTTATTTTAAAATATTTTTAATTTTAATTTTCTAATTTTTTATTTAAGACTGTAACAACCTTTATGGTACAGTAATGTGTGACCATTTACCCATGAGCAGATTCAAGTGGGTGCATCCAGACTTCATGGATTAAATTATCCTCTCCCATCCCGACGACGATCCGGTGGGCTAAATCCTGGAAGTGGATTTGGAATACCCCGAACACCTTCACGATGATCACAACTGCTACCTGTCAGCCCCCGAGAGACGTATTATTACAACTTTCCGAATTGTCCACATATTCTAAGGACCAGCTGGGGGAGTTGGCTCTGAAGGAAAAAGACAGTTTTTCCAAACTAGTTCCTTCTCTCTACAAGAAAGAGAAATACGTGTTACATAATAGGAATTTGAAATATAACGTTTCAAAGGGGCTGACAATAAGCAGAGTTCATCGGATCATGTCGTTCAATCAGGAACCGTGGCTCAATCAAAGACCGTGGCTCAAGCCCTTTATAGAATTTAACACGGAGAAAAGGAAGTTGCCAGCCACGCCCTATGAACGGGAATATTTCGGTAATTAACTGAAAAATTTATCTAATTTACTAAATAAATATTATATATCACTGTTTTTCTATTTAGGTAAAACTGTGGAGAATTTGCGGAATCAGATACAGTTTCATTTGGTCCAGAAGCCGGAACGCGCCACTACGAATGCGAGTTCACCAGCATTTGAACGTTTCACCATCTTCAAGTACTGCCTGAAAAAAACGCTAACTCTTAATAGGCCAATATACAACAGTTTCGCCATCCTGGACCTATCGAAACTGTTGATGTACCGTTTCCATTACGACGTCGTAAAACCGCAGTACGGAGACGCCGCCAAACTCCTTTTCACCGACACGGATTCCCCAAAACCATCCGCTATAACTTTTCCGGTTATCCTCAAAACCATCCGCTACTACTTTTCCGGTTATCCTCAAAACCATCCGCTACGACTTGTCCGGTTATCCTCAAAACCATCCGCTACGACTTTTCCGGTTAACCTCAAAACCATCCGCTACGACTTTTCTGGTTATCCTCAAAACCATCCGCTACGACTTTTCCGGTTATCCTCAAAACCATGCGCTGTACAGCGAAGCGAACAAGAAGGTACTCGGCAAGTTCAAACTTGACGGTATCCCCGTCCAGGAATTTTGTAGTCTGCGACCAAAAATGTATTCGCTGCTTTCCGCCAAAGGGGGAAAAAAGACGGCAAAAGGAATTGGTCGTTGGGCCGTGAAGAAGAAAGTCCATCACGAACAATACAAGGAATATCTCCTGAAAAGTAAACTGACTATCGAATCGATGAAAAGGATCGTAAGTAATAAACACGAACTTTTCACGGTGAGACAGTCGAAGCTTTGCCTCAACCCACGCAACGATAAGGGATTTATCGTCGATGGAGTTTCTACGCTCGCTCACGGCCACTATAAAATTTCCTACGATGAAATTAAAAATATTGTAAATTTGTGCTGTATATTTTTCAATTGTTTTTCAAATAAATGTTTTTTGAATATAAATCCTTTTTGTAATTTTTCAAAGTATCTTTAAGCCAACGTAATAGGGCGGTAGAAGGGGCCCTACTCCGCCGCGCTCTCGGTAATCCGCGATACGCGCCGCCGCATAAATAAAACTGGGAATTAAGAAAAAAACTTTATTGAATATCTTTTGTACATCAATTCCATTCTCATTTTATCATTGACATTCTTATCTTTTTTAAATTTTAAAAGAATAACATACATTTTTATGCCTCTACAACTATACAAGGCGAAATAAACGCAGTATCCACCGAGGGTCCGGAGGAAATCCGAAACTGTCCAGAAATGCTGTTTTCTTATGACGAGAAAAGTATATAACCGTCCAATGCTCGCCGTTTGTATTAGATAACCCCGTATTTACGTTGAACGTAATTGTTGAATTTTCGTTAATGTTGGAAATGGGACTGTACTCGACCTATTCGCCACTTACTATACTGGCGTTACTGACTTGTGAGTGGGACGTTGAAATGCTCCAATTTATCGCGCCAATTCAAACGGATGATCTCCTTCGTCCCAGCGTAAGTCGCAACTGTTCCTCGTTAACCATCGACACTGCCTTTTATTATAGTCGCCA
Organism: Leiobunum rupestre; assembly: GCF_980474605.1. Taxonomy (NCBI): domain Eukaryota; kingdom Metazoa; phylum Arthropoda; class Arachnida; order Opiliones; family Sclerosomatidae; genus Leiobunum; species Leiobunum rupestre. The sequence goes on along the minus strand of NC_143387.1, from coordinate 27,849,846 downwards.
GTCTTCTCCACGAGAAAACATATTATACTCCGCGGCAGTGGAGTATATTTAGAGCTCACTTTTCCCTCCGACTTAAAAACCCGCTGAATTGTATAGGATGCTTTTTAAGGCATCCCAAAACGGGGGAATCCGCGTCACGTCAACTTAACGATCCGCGAATCGAAACTTTAAAGTCAACACTTATTTTTTGCGCATGATTATAAAATCAACCACTCGCCCGATTTTAATTTGGAGACCAGATTTGGATTCCTTGGATTTCGTAGCACTGGCCTTGATATGCACATTTTCCTATTTAAATATTTAACACCGTCAAACAATTTAAAACATCGAAACACTGTTAAAAATTTAAAGTCGCCCGTTATTTTTTGCTGGTGATTATAAAATCAACCACTCGCCCGATTTTAATTCTGAGACCAGATGTGGATTCCTTGCATTTTGGAGCTCTTGATTCTATATCCACATTTTACTATTTAATTAGTTAACACCGTCAAAAAATGAAGTATATAAAACATAGAAAATTACGAAGAAAGCGGGAGCCGAGTTCTCCGTATTTTACTTTTTAAACAACAGATTCATCGGAGAGGCCAGACTAATGGTTAAGAACGCGCACCTTAGAGCGAACGGGTGAAATATCGAATCTCACACCGGTTAATATTTTTTTCATTTTAATTTTACTTTCAGTTTGAACATTTTCTCTTCTTTTTATATCAAATAAATTATATTACTTAAATTCCTCGAATAATATTACTTATATTCCTAGAATTCATTCTCTTGTCATTTTCATTCATTTTAGGCTCTCAATGCCATCTCGTATAAAAAAATAACTAAGAATTTGGGAATTGTTGTATTTTTCACTTAATATAACTAAGAATTTTGGAATTGCTGTATTTTTCACTTAATATAAATTGATTATTCATAATGGTGTTTAATTTTATTAGTATTTAAAATTTTAGTTTGAACATTTAATCTAATTTTTATACCGCCATCTAGTAACAAAAAATTAACTAAGAATTTTGTAATTGCTATATTTTTCACTTATAATTATTTATAATAGTATTTAATTTCAGAAGTATTTCCAAAAATATTGTTAAAAATATTAAATTACACTCTTTAAATCTGAGCAAACCAGCACCTACACACGGGTACACGATTCATATTACAAAAAATTATTTTTGTTTCCTTGTTTTTTGAAAAACTGGCTCAATTATCGACAATCTTTTATTGATATAAACATTTCATTTTTAATATTTTTAAAAAAATTACAAGAGTGACTCAACCAAATTTTATAAACCACCACTTCTCATAAATGGGCATATATTATAACAAAAACAGTTCTTCGAACTGAAAAAACAGTTTAGAGCTCGTTAGAGGTGCGGCCTTAAAGGGACATATATTATTTTTTATTGTTGATTAATTTGTCAAATTAATTGAAATAGTATTAAAAAATAATCCTGTGAACAACAGAATGACGTCATTCTGCTTTCAAATCACAGTCCACTGCTCCTCCAATTTTTAACACAAAAGCTTTGGTCAAATTTTGCCCACAAAGGTATCCATATTTATATTTATTTTCTTCACTACTCATTTAACATTAAAATTTTAAAATTTATTATTATTAGTTTAATTTTGTTGCAGATTACTGCAATAAATAACTAATAAACTAATAATAATAATTTTTAAAATTTTAATGTTAAATGAGTAGTGAAGAAAATAAATATAAATATGGATACCTTTGTGGGCAAAATTTGACCAAAGCTTTTGTGTTAAAAATTGGAGGAGCAGTGGACTGTGATTTGAAAGCAGAATGACGTCATTCTGTTGTTCACAGGATTATTTTTTAATACTATTTCAATTAATTTGACAAATTAATCAACAATAAAAAATAATATATGTCCCTTTAAGGCCGCACCTCTAACGAGCTCTAAACTGTTTTTTCAGTTCGAAGAACTGTTTTTGTTATAATTTCTTTTACGATCCACTCCACTCGAACTCTGAAGAAATTTGCTTCGACAATCGCTGCCATTTTGGTATAAACACGGCGGCTTGCTCTCCTGGTAATATGCCGGTCCGTAGTCTTCTATCTTCCGGGGTGGAGGCCTTGAGATCCACGAATAAGTATCCGAAACTTGTAGCTGTAGCTTGCCTGAAAGCGTCTACAACGTATTTGCTGTTGACTGGTGATTTCTGTTTCTCCACATGAAGAATCGCGGACCTGTCTCTCGGCGTTTTAAAGATTACCAGATAGTGAGCGTTGAGGTTCAAGGTTCGAATTCCTTTTCCTGGGTAATAGTGATTTTGCATTAAAATCAACATCAATGTATTTCTGTGGTGAGATCCTCTAATAAACAGGTTCGTAACGTCCTTATTATTGGCGATTTCACACAACAAATCATCTAATATTACAAAGTTTCTAGTATTGACTTAGGCCTAAGGTGGTACCTTGGGTATTAGCCTAGCTGATTATTATTATTATTATTATTATTATAAATTGCCCACGTCCAATAATCCCTCGTGAAGTTCAGCACTTGGAGTATGACTAGAGGTCGGAGTTCGATTATCTTTTATCCACAGATAAAATAAGTTCGGCGATATTTAAATAATATTTATTTAAATAACCAATATTTGAATAATAATTGTAAAATGTTTAAATAATCGAAAGTGGATTGTTATAGTTTAATAGGTTTTAGTTTGTAGGAATTAAACTATGCTTTCATAAAATAATTTAGTGACTTTATTAGTATTAGTTACATCGTTGTTATGCCGGTATTCACCGGTTGCCTCTCTCACTCTGCTAGACACCACGTGACGGCCTACTGATCCCGCGCCCTCTATCGTACTTAGTCTTTAGTCTATTATTATTTAACATTAGTCTATTATTATAACAACTTTTTTCATTTTTTTTTAAATAATTAAGAAAATTATATTAATGTTGTTACACTGGGGAATATGGTTGCCTGGGTTTGATTGTTCGACCACGAGATGAGGTTTTCAAATTAGCTTGGGAATTGTCTATGGTTTCCGAGTTCAGGGTTTCACTTCTGGATGAGGCGGCTTTCTCTGAAGTATCCCGGTCCAGTCTAGGTGGTGGTGTTTGTTGTTTTCCAGGTTTTTGTGGCCAGTAGTGGATTGTACATTCTTTTAAGTCGGGATTAGATTCTTGAATTTTGTTAGGTGTCGACATTTCTCTAGCATCACCCTGAGTTGTCATTTCGTTTTGTTCTCGATCCTCCACTTCCTCTGTCACATCATCGTCTGTGCTGTCATTTAGTTGCTCTATCGCATCTTCCCATTGTTCATGTTCTATGGCCTCTCTTGCTTTTCTGCTTGGTATCGGTCGGATAATCATATTGGTTTCATTTTGATTTTCTTGTTCTTCTATTCTTCTGTACCCTGATATTTGAAGGAGGCTTTTGGGTTTGTATAGTCTATACCCGGTCTCTCTCTTCTGTTTGGAGTATGGTGATGTTGGTTGCTTCTGTTTTGGTATACACTACCAGGTAGAATTTGTGTTACTCGTGGACGTAGATGAACTCGTGTTCTTCTAAATATTTGACCTTTTTCAGTTTTAATGACGTATGAACTGGGGTTTACATCCAGGTGTTGTATGGTGGCTGGTACCCAGTTTCGTTTATCCGAGAAATACCAGACCTTTGCACCCTGTTGGAACTCGTCAAGTTTTCTATGTGGCAACTTTGCATTGTATTTCATCATTTGGTTTTGCCTGTGTTGCAGTTGTTCCACAATGCGTTTTGTATTATACAGGGGTTGTAATGTTTTAGGATTGACAGAATTTGGAGTTCGGATGTTCCTCCCCATTAACATCTCATTGGGACTTAGACCGCCTTGTTGTGGAGTAGAGCGGTATTCCATCAATACCCGCCATGGCACCCCTCCCTGCTGCACCTCATAAGTTGTTGTAGTATGGGGTCCTTTCTTGTCTCTTCCTTGAATTGGACTTGTTTGTCCCGTGACATTATCGTCAGACCGTATATCGTAGCATAAGGTCCTTCCAGATAGTTGGTGGGGAACACTACTTCTGTTTGGGGAGCTCGTGATAAGGCATCGGCGATGTGTAGGTGTGTCCCTGGTACATATACCAGTGTAGGGTTGTAACGTGCGAGTTCCAATGTCAGTCTTTGTAATCGAGTTGACAGTAGGTTCAGTGGTTTCTTGATGATGGCAAGCAATGGCTTGTGATCCGTCTGTACCGTGACCTTGGTTGTAGCAATGTAAAAATGAAAGTGAAGAGAAGATATCTTGTGAGGTTGGCATTTGGTAGTAATCTCGTAGTAAGGCTTTGTTCAATTGCCTTGGATCCAGGCATATTCGAATGTCACCAGTGGGTTTTCGTACGATAACCATAGGGTGAACCCATTGTGTAGGTTCAGTCACCGGTACGATGACTTGTAGTTTTTCCATCCTATCTAGCTCAGCCTTCACCTTATCCTTTAAGTGAACAGGAATGGGACGTGATGGTATTATACGCGGAACCGCCTTCTGTTTTGTTTGCAGGGAGTATTTGCCAGGAAGTTTTCCAATCTCCCCAAAGAGATCCCCATATTGTTTTAGGATCTCGTGATGTGTCATTTAACTATGACCGCAGGCCGAATCATGTATGGGTATTCCCTTGTGATCGTGGGTCTCTATGGTGTCTATGCTGCACATGTTGGTTGGCAGCCGAGTTATGAGGCCCAACCGTTTGGAGGTTGTCCCACTGATTATCGGGGTATAGCGTTGCCTCGTGACATAGAATTGAGTGACAACCGACGTTGTAGTTGATCCACAGGAAATAGTACATGTCCCCAATATCTCAACCGTGTGTCCTGAGTAAGCACGGATCTTGTGAGTAGCTTCCTGGAGTTCTGGTCTTCCTTCGATTCGTAAGTAGTCATGGTAGGGAATGACATCCACCTGGGCTCCTGTATCGATTTTAAATAGGATTGGAGTATTAGCTACATATAAAGATGCTTTCCATATTTGGTCATCCATCATCTGCGTCTTATCTTCTATAGTGTCTACATCAAGATATATGGCATCCAGATTAAGGTACACATCACCATACTCAACGGTAGCCTTGTCCACTGAATCAAGGTGGTGAGTCAGCATTGCCTGTGGTTGGATCTGCGTAGATTGATGTGGAGCTTAATGTGGCAAGTATTGTTCCAAGGTGTGAATGGCTCGACATTCGGACGCGAAGTGGTTAATGCCACCACATGCCCGGCAGGTTTGTCCCATTGCAGGGCAGCTGTGATTTGGAGTGAAGGAGCCACACCGTATGCACTTATACTGACGTTGGGAAGGTGCCCTGCGGTCCTGTGATTGAGAGTTGTATTGACGTTGTCCACGACCCCGATATGACCTTGTATTCTGTGACGTATCACGGTACGCTCTTGGTCTGATAACTGGATAAGTGGTCTGAGGCAGGCGTGCACGGTGAAATGGACGTGTGCGTTGCATTGCATCCACCTGTGCATCACCAGAGAACGACACAGCATCCCTTATCGATATGGATTGGCTTTGAGCATTGGCTGATTCCGTAGTTTGGCATAATTGCAGTGCTTCTTGGAGGGTCAACATTGGTTTAACCAATAGTTTCTTCCGCACCTCCGCACCTCGCTATTAAAGAGTCTAGTAATGTGTCAAAAGCACAGTCAGCTGCTAGCGTACGCAACACCGTCAAATAATCATCAAACGGCTGCTGAGTGGCTTGCTTCGTGGTAAAAAATATATATCTTGAATAAGTCACATTATGATAGGGTTTATAATAATTGTCAAAGGCGTCATAAATATCGGGCAACGTACGTTCACCCGGCGGTTTCGTAAAGACCAAAGTTTTGTAAATACGGTACCCCTCCGGACCATGAGGTGAAGAAAGGTGTTTCGCTGTTGTTGGATGGGATCTTTATCAAGTCGAGATGCAATAACAAAAATGTCAAATCGTCCCTTATATTCCCGCCATGCCTCAGCTGGCTTCGAACCTGGTGTAAATATCTCTGGTGAACGGATGGATAACATCATCGACGATATTGGGCTGCTTCCTGAGCCATCACTGTCAATGCGGCGCAACCCGCCAAGGGTTAAGAGCGGAGCGAGAAGATTAGGGTTAGCACTCAAAATCACAATATACAAAGGCCCACTCGCATACCAGAGGGACTTCTGACACCATGTTATAGTTTAATTGGTTTTAGTTTGTTGGAATTAAACTATGCTTTCATAAAATAATTTAGTGACTTTATTAGTATTAGTTACATCGTTGTTATGCCGGTATTCACCGGTTGCCTCTCTCACTCTGCTAGACACCACGTGACGGCCCAGACTTGGAATTAGGGGGAGTCTTGGGGCCAATGGCTCTTAATAAAAATCAGTGAGCTCTTAAAATAAATCATTCGAACGGGGGTTGCGGGCCAGCGGGGCTCTCAATTTAATTTAAAAATATTTATTAAACATTTTACAGAAATTTCTGGAACATGATTTGTACGCCGTTTTTGCTTGTTTTAAAGTTAATAAATGTTATGTAAGTAACGTAACCAATATTTATTTTCCTTTTTTCCCTACCTAATTTTAATTTTTTTCCAAATTAACGCTTTTGCCACATCCTGTTACTCCCGCCACTAAACCATTAAAAGGGTGTTGTAAACTTAACTCCATATTGAGAAATGAGACAATTAAGTGATAAACAGTCACAGTATTTTATAAGAATAAAACTTTATTTTTTACTTACAGTGTATACAGAGCTCTGAGAAAGTATGCCTCTCTTTAGGTTTCCGCGGTTTTTATATATCGACCTTTGATACTTTCAGTTGCAGTTTGACCTTATGACGTATTAGATTTTTTCCCCACTCAACACGTACGTTTAGTGACGTTCAACGGAGGGGAAATTGTTGTTGATCTCCGTTTGCAATCGTGACGCCAAGTCTGTTGAACGCTTTTTTACGATTGTTGTAAATTTTCTAAAATATCGTCTGTTCTGTCGTCTGCAACTAGCCTTCCCACGTGCTGTGACGTCGCGTTTTTTGTTTGCTCGAAGACCTATTGGTACGAGTTATTAGTAAGTTTTTTAATTTCTTCAAATTTGTTTAGGATTTAGCTATATTATCCCTTTTAATTATGGACTAATCTACTTTTTCGCGTATTTTATCATCACGCGCTATAAAGGCATACAATCACTGGTTTACCCCATGTGTTCTAGTTTTAGTTTCAGTATTGGTACCAGTATAGGTTCGTACACTCATTTTATTCGCTGTGTAAACAAACAAGACTGACGAAATGTATAATTTACTCTTTCCTCATATGGAATGACCTAAACTATTGATCCATCACACCACACGTGTTTACTTTTAGCACGGTTTATATATTTACACTTGTACCTTCATACGTGCTAGCGTTTTGAGCCTCTTAAGTTCTTCTGACAGGTAACCCTGTTTTCTACTATGCTACTGGTACGCCCTCTTATGTATATAAACAGTACTAATTAATTTATTATAAATTAAATTTTTATAAATTTTAATTATAAATACACTAATGAGCTACCGTATTTATAATTTGATATTATGTATTTTAAAATTTATTAATTATCTACGATACATTTAAATTTAAAATATATGTGGCGCTCCAATTTTAAATATAAATATTATTTTACACAAGCCGGCGCTGTAGGCGCGAAGTAGAATTTTTCAAATTCTGTAAACGCGGGAGTAGCTCATAAGCGTCCATCTTTGAGCTGAAGTAGTCTAACCGGTGTAAATATATAAACCGTGCTTTTAGTTTCAGTGTCCGCCATTTCGCGCCTATAGGCTTCGAGCTTAGGAAATATAGCACTATATAAGCTAAATATGTGAAGAAATAGCAGACACCTTTTTGAATTTCTAGGTTTTCGGGTTGAACTTTCGGCTGTTACGCAGAGAGAATTTTGAACGAGCAGACAGCTTTCATATATTTAATTTAAAACTCGGTTGGTAGACGGCGATACTTATGACCAAAATTTAAACTACGCACGAAGCCTATTGTCATTGTCTAACGGGTTGGTCAGTTAAGTAGGGGCAAGCCAAGTACTTGGACCGTGATACTTCATCAGAGTTTTGGCGCCCCTAGAAAAATGTCGCCCTAGGCACGTGCCTACTCTGCCTAATGGTTAAAGGGAATAGAACCTCCAACGCGTTCTTTATGGAAGACCCCATAAATTTCCTTCATTCCCTTCACAATCAGCGATTATCAGCGCCGCAGGTGTGAAAAGCCATGGGAGGCAGCGGACAATATTGGAACCCTCGCAGGGCGACAGAAACACCAGAGGTTATATTCCCTTTAAAACGCCCCAGAATAAGAATCATAAGTTTAATAATTAAAAGTTTGTTTAGTACGCGTTTCAATGAACGTTTTTCGTTGTAGTGATTGTAAATTTTACGCCGCGATTCTTAATGGACAAGATGATTGATATAATTTATTCATATTTCACTTTAACACTCTCCCCTCTCCTCTCGCGCGCAGGTTATATTGCTTTTAAAGGGGAACGGTCAAGCTTCAACCAGTTAGATAGCCCTATAGCCCAATAAAAACTAAAATTTATGGCGAAAACCGCATCAAAACATATTGAGTGGTTAATGTTTAATAAAATAAAGAAATTTCGGGAAATCGAAAAGTGCGCGTCCACCGCGACACCTGGTGAGAAGTCGGTGAGACAGAATAACAACGTAAAAGCGCGCGCTGCTGAAGACGCAAAAAATTTGTTTCGCACGCGCGGCGCGTTCCAGTTATAAGAGACTTAAGCCTAAATTGCGCGATTTTAAAAGTTAGGATAGTTCGCAAATCGCTCATACGGGGTTAGGGGCGCTGGCGGCAGCCCCTAAGATGGCGGCGAAAATTCAAACCCAAACACCTGGCGTTATTTTTCGTTTCAACTTTTTGGGCCAAAAGCTATTTTTTCAAGACAAAAAAAGGTACGTATTAGTATATTGAACGTCTTGTTAATCGTTTGATACGGAAATAAGGCCAATTTGGAAAAGCTTGGCCGTTCCCTTTTAAATGTTAATGATTTTCTTTGCGAGTTTACTCATCATAGGTCTGTTTTAACGAAAATTAAATAGCTTTAGCCAATTAGATGTATACGAATTTTAAGTAATAAAATGGTAACTATACTGACCCGCCTTCTGGTACGACGCTTTCAGAAACATTTGTCCGAGGGGTCCGGAATTTGCAAATTTTGCGTACGGGGATTGGAATCTCGAAGTGATTTCAGAGCACGATTTTCGTGTTGATTTCTGGTTTTGGAACTAACTTTCGCCCAGATTTCACGATTATGAAGCTGATTTCAAGATTTCTAAAATATTTTTAAGATTTTATTGTCTTACCCCTCGAATTTGTCTAGTAAAAGTACGCGTAAAAGAGTGTAAAATATTATAGCTAAACAAAATGTTACCAACGCTGAAATGAAAATGCGTACCAAACAAAGCCGTGAAGAGCAACAATATTACTTATTTATTTGAACTCGGAAAAAATTTTCCCAAAGAAATATTTTAAAGCTCAAAATTCTGGCGCCAATCTCCAAGCGGCCAAATTACATAAATACTGTGGAAAATAGAAAATTATTCGCAACGTTATTCTGAAGCTTCGGTGCCGAAAGAAGAATGCTACTTGACAAGAAAGCCGTCATGAAACTAAATTTCCCAAAGTATCTAAAAATACACACTATTTGGGTAAGTTTAGGGAAATACCACTATTAACAATGAAATACGTAATATCAAAACATACCACGCACTTAAATAATTAAACCAAAGGAATAAAACTGAACAATCTGCTTTGTGAAATTGTGAAAAACCCCACCTCCAGAAAGTCTGAGGGAACACAGTCCAAAGTGCGAAATACCAGGAAATGAGACTATCTGGGCAAAGTGAAAATGATAGGTCAAAGACAGATATGCAAAACGAACGCAACCAGCCTCTCTTATGATTCCCGCAGATGAAAATAAAGTCGCGTTATTCCTCTCTCTCTCTCTCTCCCTCTCTATCGCCCTCTCACCATAGAGCACGAATGAAAACCGTAAGACAGACACGCCAGACGAACTCAATCACCCTCTCCGCTTACCCGTCTCGTAAAGAAATTAAAAGTCGCGTGCTCTCTCCCTCTGGCGCTCTCTCGCTTAGTATCGAAAGACCATACCCTATAACCGTCAAGGATCTCGTTCGTGTTCGTTCGGTCAGTCAGAGAGACACAAAACGTCGCCGATTATAATATGACTAGCTGAGTAGCTACTGGTTTTGAGCGGCGTTCCTATAAAGTCTTTTTTCTTCAAGAGTTAAAGTGGGGATTGATCTACTTGTCATCACACCACACTATCCACTAAAAAATACTGTCAATAAAAACTGTTATGGAACTTCAATAGCGCGTAGAGTGAAAATCATGCGACTGAAAAGTCTTTTATCTTCAAGAGTTACAGTCTGGATCAAACCCAAAACCAAAACGACAAACCGACGCTAGGACCATGGAGAAAGGGGGGTGGAGAGGAAGAGACGGAATTTTTCTAGTTCGAGCCCTTACCAGTCTCTCCCACGAGCGGGTGGAAGAAGGGGGAAGAAAATAAAGGGGGCGGCGGTTCTCAACTCGAGGGCTCCCGGTTTCCATGGTTACGAATTTTTGCGTCCTTTTTTTACAACATTTCATCGCGCCATCTGCCAGGTTTTTTCCGGCGGAGTATTTATAATATTTGTAAACACGTGATCATTCATTTTTGCGTCTTAAGCGGGATTTTCCAACAGATAGCTTCTGTGTCTTAAAAGAATATCCAACAAAGATGAATAAAAGGGTCATGGATCACAATTACTGTAAAGTTAATAATAAAAAACAGAAGAAGAAAGGTATTGTAAATTATAAAGTTCAATAATTTATCTGCTAAGCTTTAATTAAATCTATGCTTTGGTTTTTCCTTTTTAGGCTCGCGATTTGACGTGGCTTTTTTATTATAATAATGGCGATCTGCGTAAATGGTTTACGAGTTTAGGTTATCATAATAAATTAAGGTAATTAGTGAGGAATAATGGTGAGATATTGTGTGTACCGCAACTGTAAGAATCGTGACAAAGCCTATTCTAAAAAGAAATTGGCTTTGGAAACTTCAACCCCAGGAACAATCTGTTTTTTCCCTGTGCCAAAACCAACAACAGAATATGAGAAATGTGTCAGATGGTTACGTGCAATTAACAGACCCGAAATACAAACAACTGATGTTAAAAAACATCACTATGTCTGTTCTAATCATTTTGTGGGTGGTGTTGGGCCGACAATTGACAATCCGGACCCTATCTCCAACTCTGAAGAATGTTTAGAGTTTGAGGAACTACAGGTAGGTTGAATCATGCGATTATTCATTTCATTTGTTATTCTAATGTTTTTAACCAATAAATTTTCAATAGACAGCTCCAGTGGGTACAGTACCCTTAAATAACATCTGTAGGGAAAAAATTGAGACCCCAATCCCAACTATTTCAAATTCTGAAGTTAAAGAGACAACACCTGTTGATTTGGCCATTTACGAAAATATAGTAAGTCACATAACAGTCTTCAATATTTAAATATAAATATTAAAAATAGAATATTGTAATCCTAAGGTAATTGAGCGTTCTGATGGATATTCTGAGCTTCAAGACATCACAATACCATCTATAGGAAATTCTGGAGATAAAGAAATTTCATCTCCATTTATCGAAAATCTTGGAGATAAAGAAATTTCAGTTCCATTTTTCGGAAATCCTGGAGGTAAAGAAACGGCGGTTCCATCTAACGGAAATACTGGTGATAGAGAACTGTCAATTCGAACTATCGATAATTCTGAAGTTAGAGACACGCTAGTTACACCTATTGAATCTCTTGGAAATCTCGCTAAAGACTTTTTAAATTACCAATTAAGCAATATAGAATCGGTTAAATGGAGCATGGAGACAAAATACGGAACTGCTGATAATATCAACCATATAACAAGCTTAATCTTCAAAAGCTGCGAGTTTATGAAGGTCATTTTAAAATCAACTATGATTATTGCTGTGACAGTTTCTGATAGGGAAATTCCTGATAGTCATGTTGCGCTTAACAGCTCTTCTGTTAATTTTCACAAGCCAATTAAATCATTAGGTGATTTAATTGACATTTTGTTAGAATTATAAAGTTGGAATTGCTGCCAAGGCATTCAGGGGGAATTGTTCGCCTCTTTTAAAGACAGCTATCTGACATCAGTTTACGTTTGCTCATCTAGCCAGTCTTTAAAATCTGAAAAATGTCAAAGGATTTTCCTGGAAGAAAATAAGCTTTGTCAGAATTGCCGCTTGTCAAAGAGAGTTTTAGAAAGAAGAAAACAACGAGAAAAGAAACGACAAAATACTGTTAACCCTAATAGAAAATTCACCAACATTCGATTCCTAGATTCGCAACTACTTCGGAAGAAATATGACTATTTATACATAAAAAATTCAGTACAAAAAAGGAAAATCAAACAGATGGAAGAGAAAATTAAGAAAAGCTATCAGAAAGATGGCATTATTATGACTCGAGAAGAAAGCGCTGACTTTGAAGAAATTTTACAAAAAAATCCTTTTCATAGCAAAACCGTTTTCCAAAAGTTGTTTTTACGAGAGCAAATAAAATTAAACTCATCAAACAAATCAAGACCACGTAAATGGCACCCTGCTATAATACAGTGGTGTCTTTTCATAAAAGCTAAGTCATCAACTACATATGAAGCGTTAAGGCAAGCTATTCCATTGCCTTCAAAACGGACTTTGTTCAATTATTCAGTTGATATTACATCGAGAAGTGGTTTTGACGAAGCAACATTGTTGGAAATGAGTAAGAAAATTGATTTGGACTCTCTAGAAGAACACCAGAAACACTTCTCATTAATTTTGGATGAAATTCAAGTGAAACAAGATCTTGTATTTAGAAGTAATTCAGGGGAACTCATAGGTGCCACCAATCTTAACACATTTAGGAACAAAGTAGCAGAAATTGGGAAGGAAATTAACATCTCTACTGAAGAAACAAATAATAATCTAGATTTAGCCACACACGTATTGCAACTAATGGTCAGAGGGATAACAACAAACTTTAAGTATGCTTACGCATATTTTCCTTGTGATAAACTTCGGGCTGAAGACATATACTCTATATTATGGGAAGCGATAGAGCATTTACAAGGAGCTGGCTTTAAAATTATCTCGGTTGTATGTGATAAGGCTGCTACCAATCAAAAACTAATTAAATTTTGTACAGAGAGTGAAAAACATTTACATCAAGATGAAGTAGGCTATCGCTGTAGAAATCCCTTCAATAATTTTTAACCATTATACTTTGTTTCTGACGTTTGCCACTGTGTTAAGACGGCAAAGAATGGATTAGCAAATAGTGGAAAACTGAAAAGACACAAAGATGGAGTTGCAAGACCAATCAGGTTGCTTAAGAAAAATGGCAAATATTTGCTATGGAAACATATTATTGATACATTTGAACGAGATTCTTCCTCATTATTAAAGCTTGCACCCAAACTTACGTATAATCACGTTTACCCAAATGCATACAGTTGTATGAAAGTGAAATTATGTGTTCAAGTTCTGAGCAGCACCACAGCTAATGCGATGGAAGAACTTGTGGGGAGTGAAGCCTCAGAAACCGTAAAATTTCTATGGATTTTTGATCATTTTTTTGACGTCCTTAATGTATCAAATTGTTCCAACGTCAAGAGAAAATTAAAACCAGCTTTAGCTCCCTTCCATAGTTTGGATGATTGGCGTTTTGGGGTAATATATTTCATTTTGTTTAAAATGTAAATGATTTCCAAATTTAATTCCAATTTAGTGGTTGCGAAAAGATTTCCTCGGATATCTGGACGAATGGGAGAGAAGTAGATGACGTTGACCGCTCAAAAATGCTCCTTAGTAGAGAAACGTTGGAAGGGTTACGTATCACTGGTAAGATTATACATTAATGTGTGGGTCTTCGTCGAAAGCGTATTATTGTATTATTATAATGACAGTTCCTATTCTTCTATTTTTATTTTAGGTTATTCAACAATAGACCTCATTAAATACATGTTGAAGAAGGGAGCACCTTTCGTGTTAACAGCTAAATTTAATCAAGACCCTGTCGAGCAGTATTTTAGCAAGCAAAGGGCGGCATCTGGAGCTGGTGAAAATCCTACTGTTAGCCAATATGGTCAAGGTGTAAAGAGGATCAAACTGATGAAATCCCTTATTCCAAAAACTAAAAATGGAAACTGCTCTAAAACTATTGAAAAAAGAACTCTTAGAAAAAAAGTAGCTCGTGATGCCCTTCGTTTTTAATTTTTTTTATTAAAATAAAACGAAATTAAGGAAAATAAGTTATCAGATAGTAATGTATACTTAATGAGGAGATGGAGGGGCTAGATTTCACGCTACACTGTTGCCATCCCCTACAATTTCTCTACTACACATCGTAATGCATGTGCTTGTCAGCGAGAGAAAGTGTTGGGGATGACAACAGTGCAGTGCAAAATCTAGATAATCCAAATCCTCATTAGGGAAAATGCATCTTAAAAATTGAAAAATATCTGATAACTTCTTTTCATTCACATCTAATAATACTGGTTATTGTTTTTTTACAGATTTAAATAAAATCTTCTTTTGAGTAATGACTTTCAATTCTTTTCTAATTCCACTGCTATTTAAAGTATCTTTCTTATGGGTCTGGATATTTATTTTGATTTTCCTCGTTAGTCCTTTCAAATGACAATTTATTAGAATTTGAAAACATCTCAGATTAGCATTTCTTGAATTTTCCAAATCATTTCCCCATAATTCATTCCACAATTCATTAACAACGGAGTCTTTATTCAACTCCCCCTTTATGTAGGTATTTCTTGTTTCATTAACTCTTAATGGTTCTTTTGAGTCCATAAATACACAAATAATATCAGAGACCTTCTTAAAAAAATTATAGGCTTTTTCTGATAAATACAAGAGACCACCCCGGTCTTGCTTTTGCGTCCAAACGTGGTAGTATTGATTGGCTTCAGATTTCTTAATTAAACAGTTCCGCCAAAACCCTTCACAGTCGTAAAAGCCAATTAGCTGGTCTAAAGTATAACCAGCTACCTGGTGTAAAGTATTGGCTTCTTTTTTTTTCACATCAGAAGCGCTTAGCTGGCACGCAAAAATGTTTGAACGTTTAGTTTCCCTACTGGTTAGAGGTGTATTTTCTATTTCAATTTTAGAATAGCAGGTAAAGAGTTCATCAAAAAAGCGGACTAGAAATATCGCAATAACAAGATCTTGGCCCTCATTGTTCAGTTCTTTAAATTTTGATAGTTCAAGGAATGACACCTTTAATTTTCTATAAAAACTGCTTTCGGTCATCAAAAGATTCCGGTTAAAGGTAAACCTTGTTTTATCCAGCAGGCCATTACTAGGATCGGCAAATATATCTAAATAGTTTACCGCCTCTTCTGTTAGCTGGCAAATTGTTTCATTTTGTATTTGTTTGAGGGCACTCTATTTTCAGAAAATTTAGGAAGTTTCAGCTAAATTACCCAAGAAAAAATTCGATTACATCTAAACTTACGACTATTTCTTCTGGTCTTCGTTGAAAGGTTACTGATTTTAACTTTGAAGCGCTGAGTAAAATTTCTTTGAGGTTATGCCTAACGAAATTCTCGTCAAATCGCGAGCCTAAAAAGGAAAAACCAAAGCATAGATTTAATTAAAGCTTAGCAGATAAATTATTGAACTTTATAATTTACAATACCTTTCTTCTTCGGTTTTTTATTATTAACTTTACAGTAATTGTGATCCATGACCCTTTTATTCATCTTTGTTGGATCATGGTTGGATATTCTTTTAAGACACAGAAGCTATCTGTTGGAAAATCCCGCTTAAGACGCAAAAATGAATGATCATGTGTTTACAAATATTACAAATACTCCGCCGGAAAAAACCTGGCAGATGGCGCGATGAAATGTTGTAAAAAAAGGACGCAAAAATTCGTAACTATAGAAACCGGGAGCCCTCGAGTTGAGAACCGCCGCCCCCTTTATTTTCTTCCCCCTTCTTCCACCCGCTCGTGGGAGAGACTGGTAAGGGCTCGAACTAGAAAAATTCCGTCTCTTCCTCTCCACCCCCCTTTCTCCATGCTAGGACCATTCTAACTTGCTCTATGCTCTGTGGCTGTCTGTGGTTACAACCTGAACGCTTTCTTCGGACGGAGCGCCGCTGCCACCTGTCAGCAAACCAAGGTAGCTTCTCCAGGGGTGGCGCTAGAAACTTCGGGCCCCGGGTAAGCGTTCTCAGGCCCGGGCCACCCCCCAAATTGTTTTACTCCAAAATTTGTTTTTTTTTGGAAATAGTGAGAAATTTTTAGTTAGGCACCCGGGCCCGGGGTACTTTTGCCCCCTTAACCTCCCCTAACGCCAGCCCTGAGCTTCTCAACTATTATCTGAGCTAGCTGTGAACGCGGCGGCGGCGGAATGGCCCTATCGTATAAATTTCGTCACCTATACATAGGTAAACGAAATTAGAATACGTTAGTATAACTTTTTAATTTGTCTGTAGCAGACGCTAGATCATAGGCGCTACCTCGGAGAAGAGTGAGAGTTTCGTTTGTCCGACTTCTCATTTGGTCGACCACAAAATACACGTTACGCCGACTGTCCATTTGGCTAGTCGGGCAAATGGACAGTGCATTTTCCCGACTGTTCATTCGGCCGATTTGCTCATTTGACCGACTGAAATAGAAAGTTTTTTTTACTTTTTTTTTATAAAGTTTTCTTGTTCGTTTTTATTCTTCCGAGCTCGACGGCGCGGCGGTGACGCGTTTTAAATCTCTTGGTTTTTTCGGTTAGGTTGGGTTAACATTGGGTTGGACGATCGGTGCGTTTGGCTAAGTACAGTACTGTCCTCTGGCCAGCTTGGTTTTAAAAAACGGCCTGGGGGGGGGTGGGAGCCCAGTCCCCACCGCCGCGCTTGGGCGAAGCGAGTGCGTGGCGCCAATACTTAGAATACATTACCCGTTAGAATGAGTCAATCTAACACTAAAGACAAAGAATAGGACATAGTTCAAGCTATAGTATAACAGTCGGTCAAATGGGCATTCGGACATATGAGCAGTTGGTCAAATGAGGAGTCAGCCAAATGAACCCCACCCGGAGAACGTGCACCGTTACGCCACCTAGACTCGTTTCGGTCGCGAATTACACGAAGTCCTCTGCTGCTCAAACTGGTTTGTCTAGTGTCAAAATAACACTACCATAAATTTTTCGTTAGGTTACACTCTGACGCCATGACGACATCTACGAAAATGTCTTTGTTGTATTCGAATATCGTTATCTGTTCTAAAGCATAGATTTCTCCTGTATCGATAATAAGTGTATGAGCTCGGATTAACAGGGAACAATTAAAACAAGCTTTAATTATTCCTCTACAATAAAGTATTCAAAAAGTAAAACCCATTTTGACTTGCTAACCTAGAACTCAAGGAAGACATTGTCGCTGCTGCTTGTTCGCCCAAAGACTATGACTGGTCCTGCAATGGCTCTAAATGCGCCGTTCTTCATCTATTCCTATAAAATCCCTCAGAATCCAATGTGTACGCGTAGACCACAAAATTAATAACTTATTTAGGTTCCTGACTTTTTTGATTACTTGCCCTGAATACAATGGAAGGAGTATTTCGATTTCAGTAAACCACCATTACAATATCAACTACGACATTTTGTATAAATTTACGTTTACAGAAATTCATTTACAGTGTGCTCCAAGCGGAAATCTAGCATTTACAGGAGACTTTGAATCCTCTAGTATTTCTATCGCCCCAAAAAGTTCAAATATTGGCCGCCCTTTCCTATTGCTTTGAGATTTTCGGCTTAATGGTATGTTGCGAAGATAATTCCTAAGACCTACCCTTTAAACGGACACACTTGCTTTTGAATTTACCGTTTCACGCGCTTGTTTCCCGAATATGATTGGTCGTATCCGGGCCGAATTTTTTCAAACGCCGTTGTGGCCCTTTAATTAAAAATTGTAAATTACTGTTCATTGTTTTTTAAAAGCAATATAGAGTAATATCGCCGTCACAAATGCTTTTTCCTATAGATAAAAAACTGCCCTCAAAATGGCAGCCATAGCCCAAAACTACAGAGCGATACTACTCTATAACCTCTAGTATCCTTCTCTACAGTCACTCCCTTCCATGTCATTTGAAATTTTCGGTACTACTTACAATTTTTAGTAGTTTGTTGCCGAGTTAAATAGGAGGTTATGTTCCGTTTAATATTAATATTCCTATTAATCTTTTTATAATTATATTACATGTCTTTGTATTTTGTTATATACTTGTACCTGTTTGCTTACCTGCTCATAAGACGGGTGACGGCTTTGTAAGCAATGTGATGATAAATTTATAACAAATAGATAAGGCAGTTTACGGCCAATTTCGAGACAGCTTAGGACTGGGGTAAGTCAACAGTTAGAAGTGGGGCTGACGTTTTCGATGTTTCTAACTAAAAATTAAGTATTTAAGGATAAGCTAACTTTAAATATAAGAAATGATATGTTGTGGAAGAGTTCATTTTTGGGGAAGGGTATCATTAATCTATATATATTTTGTGCCATAAATTTTCATTGTTAAATTTTGTATAACTAAAAATAGTATAAAGATTAATTTGTGATATATGGTGAAAATAGAATAATGAATAACTCTCATTATTAATCAAATTAAGTGTGATGTATGCTGAAAAGTCAGCAATGAGCAATGATATTTTACTTATAGCAAAAGTGACATAATTACCAAAGTGTGACAATCCCTGTACTTTCGTATGCTAAAGGTTTAATGAATGCTCGACTCGAGATCGCCTTTCTGAATATTTTTTTAGTCTATGGTATTATATCGTAGGTAGATGGCGATAGCATCTCCACAGAACGACGAAAGATTAAAAAATACACTAACTTTGACCAGTGCTACTTAGTTCCTCCGTTCCTCACTAGGAGGCGTTAATTGTTGGTTTTAACTTCCTGCCCTCCCCAAGGCATACTTTCCCTTCTCCCCTCCCAACTTGTATTTCGCTAGTAACAAGTTTAAATAGGTCCGATGGACACACTTTTGGTAATTATGTCACTTTTGCTTATAGCATGTAACAATCATTCATAGGTATGCCTCTGTAAAACACCTTGTTTCACACAGAACAAACACTAAGCGGACCCAAAAATTCTTAGAATCCTTGCGCTATTGAAAAGGTTACCATGGAAACGAAATCCTATGATCGCGAGACAGGAGCTAAATTTGAAATTAGCCGCGGACTGTTTATATACGGTCCAGGGATTGGCAAAGCCAAAAAAGCGCGAAGAGTTCTCACCACGGACTATAGGTTCTCACTAACTTCCATCTCCCATCAGTAAGTTGATGACGCGTATTTCGTCACGGAGTTGAAAGTGACGTAATTTACGTCCTATCCCGTTAAAGAAAATGCTTTTATGGCATACTTATGAGTAATTACGTTACATATGCTTATAGTGATACATAAAATATTTTTCGGTATATGTTTTTCGATTATCTGATATATTTACTGATTTTTACAGCTATATTCTTAGTTGATAGAATCTCCATTTCATAGAATAATTTGATAAAAATTTCTATTTGGTTCAAAATTTCCAACTTCGCGGGATCTAAAAATTCGATTTGAGTGTGGCTTTTCAAAATCCGAAGTATTCGGTATTTGACAAATACCCAAAAAGTGCTATTCGCCCAGCCCTAAAAGCATCAACAACCTGGCAACAGACTAGTGTTGAGGCTGGACTTACTACCGCTTCGCTACTCCAATATACTTTATTGCTCCTGTACAATGTTGTGAAGTTAAATGCTTTAACTCATAGTTCAGCAAGATTTAATAATTTTCGTATTTAAAAAAAAAAACATTTTGGAAACAAAAATTCAAGAGGCTCCCACATTTAACCTTTTCAAATTAGGATTACCTGTACTTTTTTGGGTTACAAAAAAGAATTTTATAGGAACCACTGAAAAAAAAATGTTTTTTTATGAGATTCGGACTCTCATTAAATGCGAAACATTCTATTATAATAACTCTAAAACTGTATTGTATCAAAAGATTATATTACCTATATCATTAAATATTGGAGAGAAAGCGGGGATTACACTATTTTTAAAGGTTAAGATACAGGAGCTCTTTCTTGATGTGTTAATTAATATAGATTTAATTGCAATTAAATCCAAACTTTATCTTAGATCAATTTTTTTTCTAGAGAGTGGAAAAGTGTTTGAATGTTCACTGAATTAGGTGACCAAACATTCGCTTTTTCTATTACTGTAGCGTATAAAAAATTATGTACATTTACATCATCTTACGCTTTTGTTGATTCTAATCTGCAAACTAATTCCTTTCACTCTCGTTTGCATTTGCGTGTCATATACTTAAATCCGTCATATATTATCATTTTCTCAAAATGAACCCTCTGCAAAAATTCACTTCAGTCTATTTTTGTAAAAATGGGGATTTTCATCAGGAATGTAGTCCAAAAAGTAACTTATATAAAAGTAGTGACCAAAGAATGGCAACCAAAAAACGAACCCCGCAGTCTATTGAATTGATTTAACTACCATTTGTCAGGACAAAATTGCAGTGCTTCGCCTAAACAACGTCACATCTTCCAAACTAGATGCCTTTTTCAGACCATTTTTCAGCAATTCAGCCATTTTGTCTTCGTAAATGCGAGACATGGCCTACAAAAAAAAATTCAAATTAAATTTTATGGTTATTAAATTCTTAAGATGAAAATGCTTCGTACCTCCAGTTTTTGAGCCCTTTCTTTACTGAGTTGTTCAGTTGGAAAACTAAGGACATTTGAATCAGCGAGAGTTCTCAAATCAAAATAGTACTTTGCGTAGACACTTGCTGGAACATTTATATTAAATTGTAACAGTTCAAGAAAGTTTCTCTCTAATTCATTCCTATCATTTAAAGATTAAACATAAATTAGCAGGTCAGAAATGGTAGACTAATTTGTAGGGCTGTGCTAGTCCTCTTTTTTGGATTTTGAATCGAGTTCAAGTCCCAAAAAATTGAACTCACCAATTCTTGAGTACTCATAGAGTCCTTAAGAATTAGCCACGAGTCTTAAATTTTCAATCGTGTCCAGAATGTCAGGAAAGACTCTTGTCTTCTCATCACTTCTACAGGACTGAAAAACCAATTGGGCTTGCGAGTAATTTTTAGGCCTTGGTGAAGGCCTCATAAGTCCATTCAAGTAATAAAATAAAAGACTTGAGTACTCGCACAGCCCTGCTAATTTGTACATATTTTAGAAGAGATTTTCTTACATGTCTTCAACAGAGATGTCTTTGAGAATTTGGCAATAGTCTACATTCCAGACAGCCTGATCATCCCAGACTTTGGAAGCTAGTAAAATGGCACCTAAAACTATTCGCTTCCATGTTGTTGGAATAATGTCTATTTCAGCATAAGTAAGAAGACGTTCTAGGTAAACCTGTTGCCGATTGAAAAAAAATTTACTTTTATGGTGAATAATAATTGTTTGAAAATATCCATAGGGAGGAAAAATAAGAAAATTACCAAAGTAACAATGGCACATTCAGCAGTCAATTGAGCCGCATTAAATAAAGTTCTAACAAATCGATATATTGTTCGGTGATCAGGGTCAGTTTCATCTGGAACGGAATCTTTCTGTTTTTATAGAAAGGTATTTAAATAAAAAATATTTTCTGAAAAAGTTCAATGAAAAACTTACTGAAAGGGGATGGGTAGTTTCATCAAAAATGTCAAGTATCCTATTGGACGTTCGATTTCGAATGTGGTAGTAAATCGCTAGAGTTACGCATTTAATTGTGTTTTTCAAATTTGGCTGACTAACGGTACTATTATCCAAATAGATAGTGGAACAAGAACTGGATTTCTTCAAAGGCCGCGACTCCAAAAGCTAATAAAATTAAGCAAATAATTAGGCAATGGTACTCGCTATATAAAAAAGTAGAAAGTACATTGCTTCTTCTTTTCTCTTTACAATCTGAAATTTAAACAATATTATAATAATTAATACTGAGTGAAAATTTTTAATTTTAATACTAAGAATTATTCATACTTTTATGTTCACTTTTGGATCTGAGCATGAACAACGGTCCAGCAGTAGGATGTGTAGAAGGATCACAGTCGACATCTAAAAAAACGACCCACACATTAGACAAAAATAAAAAGGATTTAATTAGCATGTTTCATTACCCTCTGGTTCTCTTTCACTAATGTGTTGCAAATTTGTGAGACTAGGCTCATTATATTCCTCAAATGGATATGGTGGGCGTTCATCATTGTCAATGACTTTTCTTTCTGTCCTGGGACTAGAGTCTACGCAGCAAGACAAACGATTGCCCATAGTTTACGTATAAAATAACTTTTTATCCTATAGGATCCTTCTTCATACTGGCTGTATACAATTGCATTTTTAGTCAGTAATATATTTAAAATCACAACCAACACCCAAAATTTGTTGAAGAACTAAGATTACCAGCAATTTTAAATATTTAACTGTTAATGAATATAATTAAAATGTGGTTTGAGATATTCAGTTTCCAACTTTAAGTTCAAATACGGATATAATTATTAAATTAAGAAAGACGATTAAAGAATAAAAATTACAAAGGCCCCTTCATATAGCTTCATTCCATAATCTTAAGTCATTGGACCAAGGGAATGAGGAAAAGCCTCCCCCACAGTTTGCCTGTTTCCACACTCTTAAGAACCCGGCTACGTAAGCCTTGTTTTGACACTAACTATTGAGACATAACAAATATAACACAACATAGTACCGTTAGAACTTCAAATACATCCAAAAATGGTTCACGGGTCCAATCCACCGAAAATCTTCCATATTCAAATTATAAAATTAACGAATTTTAATACGTTAAAATAAAGGTAAGCTAAATGACAGGAGAATGGCGTCACTCCATTAGTGATGCCATACACTACGAATTTAACCATAATGCACAAGCAGGTCTGCCAGCCAAACTTAAAAAATTACACTTTATTGCAAATAATTTAGGGCAATTTATTTTATTCAAAAATATTTTATTTTTTTTACAAATTAATCAATTAAAAAAAAGATTAAAACTAGTGCCTATTTACAGTTTATACAAAACAAATTATATAATTACTTCTTCACGTAAAAAAATAAATACCCCTTGGATTGGCATGAGCTTTTAATTTCTTTTTCATCCATTTCAGAATGGTGCTCATCATTATACTTATGCCAGACCTTAGTCTCGGGATCACAAACAACTGCCGTATAATGGCCCGAAGAAACATAGCTTCCAATGTGATTCACAATCCCCATTAACCTGTATTGGCCTTGAGACTATTAAAGAAAGAAAATTTAAAAATAGTTAACAGGAAACATTACAGAAAAAATTGGAAAATTTACTTCATCTTCTTCCTCCAATTCCAGAATATCATTGGGAAAATCCAGTTCCAGAGACTCTGTTGAACGAGGCATTTCAACTTCTATAAAGATTTTTAAAATTAATAATTTCATACATAAGTTTGGTTTCAAATGTTATGGTCCAAAATTCAAATTACCTCTCATACTCAATTCAAGTGCCTTTTGATAATCATTATCATTGTCTTGATCCTTATAACAAAATTGCAATAAAATTAAAACAATTATAACATTACTTAAAGGATTGAAAGTTGGTAAATTACCTTTAAACTTTCTTGTTCAGCTAAAACAAGCTGCTGTTCAAAAGTAAGTTCATCAAGTTTCGCTTGATCCAAGACTGAAAATAATTTACAAGCAAGTATTAAACCTCTTCTTCAGGGTTGCCAGTTTTTTCACAATCAAATTCCCTGACTTCCCCAGGGTCAAGATTTTGTATCTTTTAACCAATATTTTAGTAAGTTTCCTATTTGCCACCGAAATTAAATTGACTTTTCCTGATTTTTTAAACTCTTTTTTAAAATTCCCTGACTTTTCAACTCTTTTTTTTTTTAAATTACCTGACTTTTCAACTAATTTTCAAATTTCCTGACTTTTATACCCATATTCAAATTCCCTGATTTTTCTAGAAATTCCAGATACCATGGCAACTGTCCTTATTATAGAAATTTATTGAATGAATAGTCATTTACCAAAAGGTTCATCAATGGACTGAGTTGTTTGGGTTCCATTTAAAGAGCTTTCAAAAGCAGCATCTTTGTTTTCGATTTCTAATTCTACATCTAAATTGATAAAACCACCTATTTATTACAAATTATTCTATACATAAGAATATATATTACCATTTTCTGGCAAGGAAACTCCCCCTTTCAGCGAAATTGGTTGGCTAAAAACTCCTCCTTTTACTGAAATTGGTTTGACACCAGTAAAAGTAGACTTGAATTTAAAAAACATCCAATTAACACTTTGGTTTTATACACTCTACCGCTATTGAATTTCTCACCTGTCGTGCAACTTGCAAAGAATTATTGCAAATTAATGGAGATTTTGGAGGAAATTTTATCTTATCAAAAAAAAATAAAAAAATTAAAACAATCTTTAAAATAATTTTTGGCCTACGCTTACAATTTTTCCAGAATCTTCATTAGGTTTCTTAGCTGGAGAATGATTTTCAATGCTGTTCAATGGTGATCTCAATTTTACATTTTCAGTTAAAACATCATTATTTGTTGCAGCATGCTCGTTGGAAGGCAAAGCGCAATCAAGATTTAGATAAACATTGATTTTCACTTTGGTTGATAATTTGAAAGAAGCATTATTTTTGTATGAAAAACGCATTAACTGGATAATGAGGTACCTGGCGATGAAAATAATTAGTATATTTGCATTTGACAAAAGGGTGTCTTAAAAAACGGATCCTACTTGGGCGGGTTTTCGATGAAATGCAAATGTTCCATATTCTTACATTTGCATCTACTACATTCGCTTCCGTCATTGACAATTTCATCTTCAAAATACCGGTTGATCAAATTTTGTAGCGAGAGTCCCGGCCTATGAAAAAAATTGGATTAGAATGAAAGCGATAAATTATTATCATTAACTTCTTAACTTACTCATCGTAAATTGAAATTGATAATGCATTTTGCGTATCATTTATTTGACTGACGTTCGATTTACACCTAATAACATCAATTCGTTAAAATGTAATATAGAATAATATAGCCATTCGAAATCAAAAAACATACTTAACGCAACGCACATTCGTACGTATCTCAAACTTAAATAAGCTTTTAAATGCCATTAGAATAGAGTTATTTCCATATTTTGAAATTTCTTTTTCAAAACAATCAAAGAGAAAATGTAAAAGGAACTCATGAGCATCCTAAAGGAAACAAGAATTTGAGAAATATTTCAACATCTAATAGTGAAAAATATATCACCTCTTGATTTCTGTCATTAAATTTGGTAGACCCATTGCTGCAAATATCAATGATATTACGCAGTCGTTGCTTCAATAAAAATTGCTCCGAAATATCATCCCTCAGAATGGCAATTAAATTACTGGGAAAATAAATGGCACATTAAAATGTGAGAATGGAATTCAGTTGAATTTGTAATATTTATACTCAATTAGGGAATCTTCTGGAAATTTGGTTTGGTTCGCGGCTTCCCAATCTCTGTGGATAGTTTGCAGTATCTCTTTTAGATCAACTGGTATCCTAAGAAGACACTGCAACACACTTATGAAATAACATTTATTGCCCCAATTAGGAAACCTGGAAATGGGATAGATTAGTACTAATTAATAATAAAAGTATAAAACCAAATAAAGATAAAAAAAATTTACCCAGTTGATAGATCAAAATACTTTGGGTTTGTTTTTTTCAGTAGAATTGGAGAAGTGAGAAATTGATTGGTTAAAATGGGTGTGTCAGAGCTGCAAACTAAATTATCATCGAACAAATTTGTCTCAACGGCACTATTCTCTTGCTCACAAGAATTAGTATATTGAAACTCATTCGACTTTGGTTGAGTTTTCTTCAAGGATGATGGTTCTTCATTAGCATCATTTTTGTCCTCAAAACTGTCAGAAAGTTTTTTTCTAATTATATCTCTACTCCTCTTAAATTTTGAGTTATATGTAGGAGGCAAGTCGTCATTATTGATATCTGCATTTTTTGTACTACTACGTGTAAATTTTTCTTTGAGTTCAGAAAATCTATCACCCATATGTATTGGGGGAGTAGTTTTGATCATTTCATTTTCACGAATAGATTGGTTCATACGGCTATTATTCATCGGTGATTCTGAGTTGAGTAATCGCTCTGGAGTGATATTACAAAGAGATGAAAGGGAAACTTTTTTCTTTGATTTTGAGGGATTATCTTGATTCTTTGACCAATAGCCTACATTATAATGGCTGAAAGGCAAGGGGTCTTCTTTATCACCTTCACTTGACTCATTTTTAACTTTATTCCTTTAAAATTATACTGTCATTACTCAATTTTACTTACTTAATTTTAAATTTATATTAAGAAATTTTACCAAATTATAGACTCTTTGTCATCACCTTTAAGACGTTTGGAATAAAATGATTCACTGAAAAATGTGAAACAAAACTGATTATAATCCTTACAATAAATGAAGAGAAAGTAATACCATATATCAGCCCTACCTGCCAATTCCTTTTCTTTTCTGGTCATTCTTCAGTGGATCATCATTAAATTTATTGTTCTTAGATGCTTGCAATTGCCTTGATCCATAGGAATGTTGATTTTTAGTTTTTAGTTGGCGGGAAAAATTTGATTTTTTACGATTCATAATGACTAGATCTGTAATTATATAAACATTTTATGCATTTCTCTATAATATAGTTACGAAGGTTGCGAACAAGGCTTAACGTAACAATAAAGTAATTAGCACAATCAAATTACGTACCTTTTATACAATGACAACAATTTCTACGTTTACGTTTTAGAATAAGGTTTTAAGTTCACTATCCTCCACTTATTAGTTGGTGATTCTTCAAAAATAGCATTTCAAAAACCAAAATTGTTTTTGAAACACAAAACTCGCGATCAACACGATGTTAAAGGATGTTCACGGTTTCGCCGAACGATCATAACTAAAAAGACAATAATTTGCGCGGGAAAAATTGATAAAATGGCGCTTGCTCTTTAATTTCATCGAAGTCCAAAGAACTTACCCCCCCCCCCCCCCTCTTCTTTCAAGTTCTCTCGGCTATGCCATAGGCACCTGTGATCTTCAGGCCATAAAATACAAAGATAAAATAATTATCCTAGGACAGAAGTTAAGTGACCACGACTCGAGAGAGGGCGCGAATACAGCTCCTGCGAGTCCTGGCCAAAATTGCATCGTTTTGGCGGGAAACGACGATATAATAGCACTTTCGCCTCGCAGCAAGAGGAGCCAGGTTTGATCCCACCTTGTGGCACTAGGTGAAAACTCGGAACTACAATACTCCTTCTGTGTTGACTTTGCAAGTTCTCTCCCCGCTGGCTGAAAATTGGCCTATAGGTAGTTTTTGACGTACAAAAAATATATTAAAAGTCTCGAAGTCTAGGACGCTTGCGTCACCGCCATTTTCCAAGATGGCCGCCGTGTATTATAAATAATTGTTAAAAATTATATATATATATCAAGGAGGATAGGAAGGGAGGCGAAGTTGGAGGGATGAACGCGCCAGCATCCTTGTAAGAAGCTTAGCGCGCGCTCGGCGAGAAATTTTCGGAAAAATGGCGGCTACACGTAGAGTAGCGGCCGCAATCATGCCGCCATTTTTCCGAAATTTTCCCACCGAGCGCGCGCTAAGCTTCTTACAAGGATGCTGGCGCGTTCATCACTCCAACTTCGCCTCCCTTCCTATCCTCCTTGTATATATGCAATGGAAACATAGACAATAATGATGGAAATCGATATAATAAACATTATTACGGCAAATATATTCTTAAAAGGTACTTTAAGAAAAAAATACCACCGCCATTTTACAAGATGGCCGCCGACTTATATAAATAAATTTATAATCAAAGCGTTGCCTCCGTTATATAACGGAGGCAACGATCAAAGTGCACCTAAAATTAAATTAAGCCTTTTTTTAATTATTTAAGCTAAATCATAAGAGTTACAAAATGTGATTGAAAAAATTTTTGGTACCACTAGAATTAATTTAAGCATCCGTACTCGTTTTAATGATTTTCTTCATCTTCGTCATTTAAGGAAATTAAGCCCGTTTTATCGCCGCTATTTCCCCGACAGCGCGAACACATGACCGTGCATCAGTGTGGCCAAGTATAAAATAAAAAAACTCCATACTTGAGATGAAAATCCTCCTATTTCCTCCTAATCTGATAGAGAAAAACTCCTACGCTATACTTAAAGGGGCTCCAAAGTTCGGTGGCAAAAATAAGAAAATTGAGCATGCTTTTCATTCTCCCCAACCCCTCACTCGGCCTTGGCAGAGGCGGGCAGAGTCAACCGTAAATTTCGAACTTTACTGACTTTACACACATTTTGCCACCGAACTTTGGAGCCCCTTTAACGAAAACCTACTAGAAAAACTGGACGCTAGCTAGGGAGGGAACACCGGATTGGTTGGTATTTGAGCATGCGCAGAAACCTATTTTTGGCTATCACTCACAAACATACAACTAAATTATGATTCCTCATGGAGCACGTGGCGCCATCTATGTAAACTGACCGTTATATTTCAGGTTTTGTACGGTGGTCAAAGAGTCTGACTGTATCTGACGTTAAAATTTTGCGACCTCCTATTTAATTTTTGCTTCCAACTATCGAAACCTCCTATGAGAGTCTACCTCCTGTTTTTTCTCCAACGTTCCTAACTTCCTCCTATTTCTAGGAGGAAACCTCCTAACTTGGCCACACTGCCGTGCATACCAGTCCATCTTCTTTACACTCGCAATTCCTTTAGCACGATACTTTGCAAGCACAGGTAACAAGCTTTAAAAGGTTATCTAGTTGATGCTGATAGAAGTGTAGTTACTGTCAGTCAATGCCTTTCCATTTTTGTACATGAAAATAAATCCTATAATAATGCTATCTTGTTGCTGCACTTGTTTGGGGTAATTTGGCTAATTCAAATGCCGATTTGATAGCCAATCGTGACACAGACATAGGTATTAAGACCTACCAAACAGAAGAGGACGCCGACAGACTTATTGTCAAACCGTAATTGCAGAAGCCGAAAAAAAATTCCAGTAACGGTTGTCGCCGACTATTTGAAGATTTCAAGGTAGGAGCATGGAAGAAGCAAGGGCGCATTTAAGGGGGGGTTGGGGGTTCAAACCCCCCCTCCCCGAAATGCTGATGACTGGGGGGGGGGGTGCCTAATAAAAATCAGTGAAACTTCCGTCAGCACCCCCCCCCCTTGAAATTTTCCCTCAAAAACCCCCCCTGAAATAAAATCCTAGATACGCCCTTGGGAAGAAGTGATGTCACTGAGATGAGATCCTATTGGAAATCAATGGGATCTCATCTGGGTGACGTCAGCAACAGACGAATTTTGGTGGCAATCCAAAAATTCTTTCAAACCGTTTCTCGATCGAGACCCCGTTGAGAATGGCTAGATAAAAAGTCATATTTAAGCCAATTGGAGACGCGTTTTTGCCCTCATGATAATTTTGCGTCAGATAAGAAACGCATCGGCTCACGTGTATAAGGAACATACCAATGTTAATTTTCGATAACATATTTTAAGGTAAAATATATAACGTTACTAAAACTAAGTATAAGAAGATAATATTATTATTATTATTATCATCCTCTTATGGTATAAATAATTAAAATTATATGTAATATTTTTATAATACCGGGCAATTTTAAAGCTTCTCATGGAGGCAGAGTTAATTCATTTCGTATAAAATTATCTTTTGGAAAAAGATGAAAAACTCATTCCTTTAGAACTAAACATATTACTTTTGCATTACGTTATGCAACAAGAGTTTCCTTTTAACCAGGTAACGTTTTTGGCATGTTAAGGCTTAGCAAAAGGTTCCCAAAGGCGGAGAATTCATTTCCTCGCCTTAAAATTTTCGTCGATTTTAAAAGTAGATTACGAGCGAAATAATTAAGGGAAAATTATGAAAGTAGTCTTAAATAAAACCTGGAAACTTACTAAAAATCATATGAAAAGTTCAAAGTTGAGTACAAACACTAAAATTATTAAAAAGTCTCCGAATTGCAACACAGTTAGGAAAACAAATACCCGTAGGAAAAGCATTAGGGAGAAAAAACAATTTTCACGAAAATTCGTCCGCTTAGACTCAGTTCGTGTCTCCGCCGTTCGGCAGAGCACGGCCAACTTTGATCACGCTCTGTTCGCGCTACTACGGCCAACACATTCGTCGAAATTCCGCGAGAAAGGATTTTCCCCCTATAAAATGTACTATAATGTGTAGGAGTTCAGCGCCACGCTCGGTGGTTATATTGTCTTCAATGTAAAAACTATACTAAAAATAATAATCCGCTAGGGGCGCTGACGTCATACACATCTTTTGCTCATAGGTTAACACAGAAACGTCAACGAATGAGATGGCCGCTGTAGCGCGAGAGATGCGCGAGAAATCAAAGTTGGCCGTGGGCAGAGCCACTTGATTTTTGAACCCCTCCTCTTCTATGGAGATGTCCTCTCCTATTGACTGAACGCAGTATCTGTCACGTGCTTCCTCTATGGTAGAAGCTTAGACGATTTTTAAAGGATCCATCCTATCCAAGCTCTCCAAGCTCGCAGAATAGGTTTTTGCTGAATTTTTTCACATGAACCACTTCAACGTTTTTGGATTTTTATTTAACTTTTAGATTTGTTTTCATATTTACTTATTATAAGGAATATTTAAATTCCATTGTGAGGAAGATAAATAAGATTTCGTATAGGTTCGCTTTGAAAATATTTAAGCCTAATCCTGACACAGGCCCAACTTTTAAAATATCAGGCAATGACAATGGCAGTTTTGGGAGAAGCAGTGACTGAAGGTCCTTAGTATTAACCTTTGTATTTAAAGGTTATTTCACATTTAAAGTAAGTAATATTATATTTATTATTATGTTTGTAGAAACTTAGATAAACAAAAACCTTATGAAAAAGTAATTATATCCCACTAAAAATACATTACACTAAAGAATGACGAATTGACGACAGTCATTGAATTAAACAGCAACAATCTTACTGATAATTGTCTTATTTTTCAAAACGTTACCTTCTATTTAATAATATGCTTTTTCTCTTAGAAGCTTAGCCAAGATAAATGTCTCGCACTCTGCTTAAATTCAACATTCCACTGTTAAACAGCATAAGAGATAGTACTCAACGAAGACCGATATTTACAATGTTAAATAAAGTGTTTTTTTTAATTATAGTTCTGAGTTGTTGTTCCACTAGGCTCACTGAACTTCTAGAAGTAACTTTTACCAAATCATCAATTTGAAAGCCCGCCGTTCAGAAGCCCCGCCAGGATTTTTTCGCGAGTAGGCACTGCGTGATTAAGAGGCCCCCATAAAAAACTCCTTTGTAATTTTTGTTGTTCTTTAACTAGCCAAATTGTATATAATTATTTAAAAATTTTATTATTATTAAATCAATAAAATTTTTATTATTATTAAATTAATAAAAATTTTATTATTATTAAATTAATAAAAATGTTATCATTATTAAATTAATAAAAATTTTATTATTATTAAATTAATAAAAGTTTTATTATTATTAAATTAATAAATTTTTTATTATTAAGTATATTATTTACAAATAAATATTACCAACTTTACTTTTAATCGAAGAATTCCACCCTACGATAACCTCTTTACCCAAATTCATCAACTACTTATTTAGGCTTGTCTCCCCCATTGTTAAGGGGGAAGACTACAGTGGACATTGTCTAGTTTCGCGCTATTTCAAGCTGAACTGTTTTATTGTTGTGTTTTAACTTATTAAATTAATATTGATGTGTAAAACAGCCTCTTGTTTAGTGCTTAAAATAATTTTGACAATTTTAAATTTCAAAGTAATCTAATTATTATGTTTTAATTCGGACCCCCGGAGCTAAACACGTTGGGCAAGCGCCCAAACTACCCTATAGTAGTTGACCTCTTGAAGAATAAATTTTCTCACTAAACTTGCTTTTAAATCATGAAATTTTTTTTTAAATATCTAATATTGCGATAAAGTTTCCCCTATTCCCAATATTGTCGGCGGATGTGTAAGTGTTCCCCTGAAGTGCTAAATCTTGTTGGGCACATAAAATAATCACTTCCACGTGTGTAAATAGGACCTCTCTGTTTCTAATAACGTCTAGTCTATGGTGGTCGTTAACCTGGCCACGGCCGTCTCGAGATCTGCTTCGCGCTCATAGCGGCCCAGGCGATCGTACGAAAATCGCGTATGGGAAATTAGTTCAAAAACTTCTCACATCGTTTTCTGGCGCTAGTCTAGCCCCCCCTTGAGAAAATTCGCAGCCATGTTATCGAATGGGAGGAACTGCGCGGAACTTTGGAATTTCAATTATTATCGCGTAATGTGTAATTTTTTGTAAAATATTTTTTTAGTAATATTTAAGTTAATTAATAATAAAAAAGTTAAACACCTCTTGAGATTTTTTAACGCAAAGTAAAGTTTTGAAAAACGTTATTAAAATTTGGTCATTCTGGAGCCAGAAGTCGCCGTCGACGTTTTCTGTATATAAATGTAAACATAAACACGTGGTTCTCCTTACAGCTGTAATTTTGCTATATAGTAACTTCCAGAGGCCTTTTATTTAATTTATTTTAATTAAAGTAGTGAAATAAATGAATTTTAATTAACTAACTGACACTTGGAAGATCACTATGAATGAAAATAGTGATGGAAACTTGGAAGGTATTTAAATCTGATAAATATAATAAACCAATGTGAATTTCCCACTGAATGATACAAGAAAGAGGCTTATGCACAAGTTCTTTCACTTTCTCAAATTTTGCGGACAGAGTTTTGGTAATATTTGTGATAATTGGAAGTACGACCTTTCAACAAATTAAATCAGCAATTTCATTCGGTGATTATTAATCAAATCACATTGGATGTAAGGGCATAGAGCAATTTTTGGCCACAAGTGGATTTCAATGTTTTTTTAAAATGGCAGGTGAATCCCGGAGATAGGGTACAGCTCTCTCTATGAATGTTGTTACTATAGCCATTAACATGATAAAGCTTTGCTGCGGATACCTAAGGTTTCCTCTGTCGGACATTTTTATCAATCCAACTAATGGTGAGTCAGAATTAGGCTGTGATACATTTTCAAGGCACAATTTGCAAAAATGTTTTTCCTCTAGGATTTGTACTACATAACCAGCCAAGTATGCGATACTTGCTAGCCGTAAGGTGCATCTCTGTGTATCTGGGTACTCATAACTTCAGATGGTAACGTAACTTCATTGCCGTTAAAAATAGTTGAAAATCCATCGAGTCTAGTATCAATCATGGCTGATAGATCTGTGAAGCTGTCTTGGGGAACGTTAGATGTTTTAGGTTTTGTTAATGATATAGTGCCTCTCTTAAGGTAGGATTCTAAACTGAATATAGTTTCTCTTGCATCAAGCATGTCATTCCCTCCAGCCATTTTCCTGAGAATGCTGAAAAACATTTCAATAGCATCGCTCGTTAAATTTCTTGTCAAGACAAACTGGAAACCAGATTTAAGGAGGTATGACACGCAAGATATTGTAGACAATGAAGTTATTCTAATAGATATTATAGATTCATATGTTTCCTTTGTCAATATTTTCTTTAATTTGCGGATCTTTAGACCTTGATAGTAATCACTTTCCTTAAAATGTCCCACTACAAACAAATCTTGCGTGATGCGTAAGCTTCATTGACCCCAAAATCTTTTCTAGATATGTTCTTAGTCCATAATTTGCATAAACTTTCATCAACTGGAAACTAATGAAATTATACATTGATATTCTTCTTAGATTCACAAAATGGAACACAACAAATTTTTGTGGTGGGCATTTTTGCAAATTAAAAATAGGCAATATTTTAAAACTTAAGTTTGAGAAATGTGAACTTAATTTAAAGAATAATAAAGGTATTTATTAAATAATATGAATAATATTGTGGTTATTTATTTAACATTCTGATAAAAAATGCGAATACTGGTTTGAAAATTGTGAAAAACAAAAGAAACTTTGGTTAGGCTTAACAATTAACTAATAAAACTCAATATAAGCATATTACTTTAATTAAATAAATGTTTTAAATGAAAACTTATTAGATAAAGATCAAATCATAAGATGTATATCCCAAACTTTCCAGAAGTTTTTGAAAAACAATGCAAAAAGGATTAACTAGTTGAATTTACCGCCATAGAAAACTATTAAATATCCCGCTAATTTCTTACATTTAAGGGGGGGCTCAGACAGCGCTCCTAGTGTTAAAAGAAGGTATTCGCGGAAATACATAGGAGAGGAAATCTTTGCCTGGGCCGCTATGAGCGCGAAGCAGATCTCGAGACGGCCGTGACCTGGCAAACTATTGATCCACGGGATTTGGATTCCATGTAGTCTAAGTACATTTTGTAGGCTAGTTGGTGAGAAGATTTGTTGGAAGAGAAGTGTTCTTCGAATTGTGTCCCCATGTTTTTCCAATCCGAAAATCCCTTTAGAAATGCAGTGTTTCTACTGCCTAAAAAATGACGGCAACAAAAACAATACACTGCATCCTTTGCAACTGAATATTCAATCATTTGATATTTGTCATACCAAGAAGAATTGAAACCTCGATTTTTACCGCCAATTTTTCGTTTTTTATTCGATATATTGGTAGCATTTTTTACGCTGAATTAAGTGGTGTATTAATTATTATCCGCAAACATATAAATTAAAAGTTATC
Organism: Leiobunum rupestre; assembly: GCF_980474605.1. Classification (NCBI taxonomy): domain Eukaryota; kingdom Metazoa; phylum Arthropoda; class Arachnida; order Opiliones; family Sclerosomatidae; genus Leiobunum; species Leiobunum rupestre. Next base: position 27,814,983 of record NC_143387.1, on the reverse strand, counting down.
GGGAATGGGATTTTTCAATTTTCACTGGCTGTTCTACCCCGAGATAGAGTAAGACACATGAAAACAAACTTTCATTTTGGTCTATACTAATTGAATATCAATTAATGATTTGGGCCAATGTGAAGAATTGAACATCAATTAACTATTTTACTTTTCCGCGTATTTGGACAATACTTGATGCGTTGAACATCAATTAATTATTTGGGCCAATGTGAGGCATTGAACACCAATTAACTATTTTAGTTTTCCGCGTATTTGGACAATACTTGATGCGTTATGGCTAGGTAATGTCCTCTAGGTCGCGTTATAGACGGCCCATCGTGATAGCAAGAATGGGGTTGGGGTGGCGCCGTCAGGCACCAATATTCTGTTTTAGATTGCACAAGTTGAAATTCAGTCGATAAGAACTTTTCTTACACTCGTGTTAACGAAGTCCTTTGGGCTATTTTTAACAATAGGTACTTTTGTTTTTTTTTGTTTTGTTTATTGTTTTCGGGTTTACGATACTTGATGCCTCAGGCTTGGTGCTGTCCTCTAGGTTGCGTTATAGTTGGCCCATAGCCTTTTTTAGTATGGGGTTGGGGAGGCGCTGCGCGCCCCCAGCACTCGAGCGAAGTGAGTGCGCGGCGCCGTTAGGCGCCAATACTTAGATTACATTCGACGTTGTATAAGTCAACATCACACAGAAGTCATAGTATGGTTAAAAAAAACCTAAAATGCGTTGAAATACGATAAAATTTCCCAACCCTTAAAAGTTAGTATTGTTCTGCATTTCAGCCTTTTCCTTTTTCGTCATCAGACCTAAGTTCTCCAAAACGTATTAAAATCTAGACATTTAAAGAATCGTCCTCCTCATCAGTCCTACGTCATCAAATAAACAAACAAATCTCGAAATATGTCGTATTTCCCGTTGTAAAAATTGCTGGCAAGTAACAATTTTACATTGATCATATCTTTTTAAACAATAAATTGCGATTAAAACTTTTTGCATTGTTAAAAAATCCCGTTCTTTGAGGTACATATCATTAACATATTCAGTTCCCTCCCAAATCCTTTATTTGTAAGAGTTAAGTATAGTCTACACTACCACTACAAATTTCATTTTCAGTATTACTCCTTAGTACACACCAAACATAAAGTTTGATTTCGGGAGAAAAAGTATAGAACTCAGATTAAACTATTGTCGAAAATGCATTGAAATTGACGGTTTTCAAAACGCGTTAACTTAACTAATTCTCATTTGCGGTAACTAAAAAAAATACCTTCGTACTCCTTACACACTGGGCTTTCATCTAAGAAAATAAAAAACCAATAAAAGGAGGGGGCTGTTCTTCACTTTTGCCGGATTTAGTTTAGGCTGAACTGGAAGGCAATCTTTATCTAGACTAATATCCAAGTTATTCAACGTGTGTAAGCCCATTTATTTTGAATTGGACACGTTGTTTGATGTATTTTGTGCATGGTTAGAGTTGGGGTTTGCAATTACTTCTGCAATTTCTCCTTCATGAGTCAGTTCCATTTCCATATCAGTACTGACGTTTGGAAGAACTTCAGCAGTATTACTAAAACAGTGACTGTTATCAGTCTCCAAGGATTCTAAACCCTTTCCCAATTCTTTGACTAGGTTTTTCTCAGAACTATAGTTATGGCTTTGCGCCGACGATTTCAAAAAACGTGCCATTGCACCTTTCTGATTACTAACGAAACTATCTTCCCTTTTCCATTTTTCTCATTTTTGGGACCCAGATAAAAAATTTCTGGTACTCATATTTGAAAATGCTACTATTATATACTAATAGCGAAATAACCTTAAAAAGGTTTAAGAAAATAAAGCTTAGTTAAAGCTATGTAGTCTTCAAACAGACTTTTTAATAATACCAGCTATATCCAAGCCCTGAAAAAAGCGGTTTGAATATTTTTTCTAGAATAGCTAATTAGCCTTGAAAAAGGCTTTTTGAATAATTTAGCTAGAATAGCTAATTAGCCTTAAAAAGGGCTTTTTGAATAATTTAGCTAGAATAGCTAATTAGCCTTGAAAAAGGCTGTTTAAAAATTAGCTTAAAACAGCTAAATAGCCTTTAAAAAGGCTGTATTGGCAAAGTTAGTCTCGGAAGAGACTTAGAAAAAATTTGACTGGGAGAGAATCGAAATTGAGAACTACCTGTTTGTTCAGGAGCAGAAAACAAAATGAAGAAACGCGCGTTATCTGGGACAAGTCCGACTACCGAAGGTCTAGGTCCTTTCTCTACGATCAGTGGTCACTGATATCACGTGATTTCGCAAAAGGGACAGGGAGTAAAAAAGAAAAAACCCTAATCCCCAGGACGCTCTCTATTCAAAGTAGTTACTGGTACGATGCTTTACGCTTCGTCTTCAGCTCCGCTGGGATTTCCCTTCGTTTAAGCGTTGCAACGGCTTAAGTCGTATTAAAGAAATCCAGTTTCTCACTTTATGCCCCCTTTTGTAGAATTCCTAGAAACTAAGCTTATGTTTATTGTGTTGGTTGGAGCTAAGTTATCACTGAGGCGAACAGGTGGTTTTTTTTTGCTGCTTTCCTTGCACGACGGACTTCCCCGTCCCGGGCCAGTCTTTTGTCATATACTCTATATCAATGTTAACAGAGTACAAAAGCAGAAACCACAGAGTTCGCTGCCTTTGTTTGTGTACTCAAGTAATATTGATTTCGAGTATAGGTGGTTCAAAAGGGAACGTTTTGTTAGGGCCATTTAGGACTCTTGGAAATTGGAATTGAATGGGAGTTCTTTTTTTAGGGTGCTAGATGACCAATTTTTAAAAATAAATAAAATTTAAAAATCACATTTGGAGGCCCCAAAGGCACGACGGACTTCCCCGTCCCGGGCCAGTCTTTTGTCATATACTCTATATCAATGTTAACAGAGTACACTACCAAAAGCAGAAACCACAGAGTTCGCTGCCTTTGTTTGTGTTTCAAATACGGGTTCTTATTTCTTAAGCTGACGTAATCTAAAATCGAATTATTATTTTCATTAACTCAAACTAGATGTCAACGAGTCGTTGCCGTAGTCACTCTTTGAATCGTGATTGGCTGATAATGACGAAACCTCCGAAAATGTAATTGGCCCATTTTGTATTTATACGGAATCATTCTATGTTATAAGATTTCTATGGTTTACAGGTTTTTAATATTTCAACAAGCACTATATAAATAATAACTTATGAGTCCTGGCTGTCGGAAATATTACTTCTTGGCAATTTCTGGGAAGATGTTTTATTTAAGCGCCGCGCCATCTCGAACAGTGATGCCAGATCGTGGGATAAATCCCATATTGTGGGATTTTTAGGGTGTTATTTTTGGAAATGGGATAATGGGTTTTCTTAACCAAACTTTTCGGGAGATTTTCGATCGCCAGTTCAAAATACCCAAGAAAATTTTTCTAAAGAAATATTAATACTGCCTTCCGAGGAAAAAGAAAGTACCCCCTTCCACCTGTTCGGCTCCTAACTTTTACTTTTCATTCTCTCATAAGCCACTGTACCAAAGACTATATATACGCTACGCTTACTAGACAGGCGTCTCCATACAAAAACCTGTTAACACTTTCGAAACATGGGAGAAGCCTTTGACCAGCCGTTAGAGGCGCCACTAGTAGCACTGCTGAATCGCGGGGAAAATTTTGACCAGCGTCTGCTATCGTATGCAAGTGGAACTATTGAACACGCCAGTCTATTTAGCGAAGCGTATATATAGTCTTTGCACTGTACCCACCCTTAGTCCAAGGTTAGTAAATTTTAGGCTATAAAAGGTTGCCTCGATACGCTGTGGTTGCTAAGGGCTAAGGTTGGTAACTTCGTTGCTAACGAACATCGTGATGTCACTGAGATGAGATCCTATTGAAAATCAATGGGATCTCATCTGGGTGACGTCAGCAACAGACGAATTTTGGAGGCAATCCAAAAATTCTTTCAAACCGTTTCTCGATCGAGACCCCGTTGCCCTTAGTCCCCCCTCCATAAAGAACCCAAGGCGTTGCGAGCCGCAAGGAAGAACGGGGGGGATCATGACGTGCGCCAAGTTCCAAGAAAGGCGGAAGGTCGCTGCTGCGGTTGCAGCTGGCCTTCGCATTTCTTGGAATTCGTCCACAGTCTTATCTCCGAAACAACTTGGGAGTAGAGAAAAACGAAGCTGTCCGTTGTCCATTTTGAAGAGGAGCAAGGGTCAAATGGGTGTGTGTGGGGGGGGGGGCAGCGCATTCAGAGGCTTAAGCTATCATAACGTTACTGTGGAATGCATATTGCATTTTGAGATCTAGCTTTGAGGCCAGAACCCCGACATTTCGATCTTCACAATTCAAAAATGTATAATGAATAAAATGGTAGAGTTGCTACCTATGGATAAGCAAGGAGGATAAAGTAAACTAGTTCTTTAAATATGACATTAATAATTTTTCAAAAAATAAAAATAAATAAAATACAAAACAAAAAAACCTAATTTAATTCGGTCCCAAAAAATTGTACCTGTTTTCCGAGGAGTTTTCGTGAATGTATAGGGGTTGTGGCTTTTGGGCGGTTTTTCACCGAAACTGTGGGATTTTTAACTTTCGAACATTGGCAGCACTGATCTCGAGACTCGCGGTTAATTCCGACTAGGCTCTGTCCATTTACAGCATAAAAATTATTTCATTTTATGCACTATCAGAGGATTGAATTTTGGCGGGATAACAGTACTACTGAATTGGGAAGGACTTCGGTTATTATTGCAATGGAAAACCAAATGGAAGTTAAATCTGGTGAACAGTCAAACATTCCATATGAAGACAAGGGATCTGATGTTTCTTCCAATGATGAAAATCACGAAAGGAATGGAAGTATTAATTTGTCAGACGGTCAAATTAATATATCATTAGGGAAAAGTTGTCTGGCCAAAGATGATAGATCTACATCAGATGATACACTTCTGAAAAATAGAAAAATGTCAACTGAAAAGTCTGAAATATCTATTGACAAAACACCCAATACATCAGACTCTGAAAGTGACATACCTTTAAAGAAAGTTATTGAAAAAACTGATAAAATTGAGTCAGACCGGACAATATCTGATGGAAAAAATTCAGAAAATGTCATGGGAAAATCTAAGAAATTACCAGGAAAAACGCAGGCAGATGTGGAGATGGATGATGACTCTAACAGTAATATTACCCTTCATACATGGAAGAAAAATCTACAAAACTCGGATGATTGCAATGAGCTGTCCAAGAAATCAAATCCCATTCTAATGTTAGATTCTGATGATGATCAACCATTGAGCAAAAGTAAAACTACAAATGTGGAAATAGTTTCCAATAATAGTTCAGATGAGAAATCACCTTTCAAGGAAAATAAACAAAAATCAAAAGATCAAAAGAAATCCCATAATAAAAACTTAAAAATGGTTCCTTTAGTCAAAAAGTTAAACAGTAAAAAATACAACTGCCCAAAAAAGTACGATTCGAGTGATGAATCTGAAGATGACAAACCCCTTAAAGCACTTCCCAAAGAGAAAAATGTAAAAAGATCAAGCTCTGGTAATTTGAGTGGCAAATCAAATGAATTTGCAAAAGACACCAAAACTATACAGCAAAGTTCTAAGAAAAAACCGAAACAGTTAGAAACTGATTCGAGTGAAAAGTCAGATGGCGAATTGGAGCACCTTAAGAAAAAGGTTAAGAAAATGCACCGGAAAAGGTCACCTAACAAGGACTTGAAAGATAAAAGTGACCAAGCAGATGAAAATGGAAAATGTTATAAGAAAATTACTAAAAAACTCAATAAATTGAGAGCACTTGACAGTGATTCAGAAGCAAATTCAGATGAAAAAAGAAAGCAAACCAGTGTAATAGATACCAACCAGTCAGATGAAGATGACAAACCTTTATATAAAAGGCCTAAAAGAAAAGATTCTGACAGTGAAGATATGCTATCCAGTGATGAAGACGATGTTAAAAACCAGAAGCTAGATAACAAAGAAGGTGCTGTTAGTGAGCCATTAAGGAAAGCCAATTTAAAAAGAGCAAGGAATAGCGATTCCCCCTCTGACAATGAACAAGTGTCTTCTGGTGACGAAGACCTGATAAGAAAGAGAGGAAACCAGAAGAGGAATAAAAGCGTGAAGAAAATAAAATTAGACAATGACAGTATCAAGGATGAGCTTTATAAAGAGAATGATGAAAAGGTTGTATCTAAACGCCATAACGGAGAGAGTTTGTCAGAAAGTAATTCAGAAGAAGAAAATTCCAAGAATGCCAGCAAAGAATCTAAGGAAAATAATTTAGACAGTGATGAACCCTTATCTAATATAGCGTAAGTTTTTCTTTAACAAAGAAAGTCTATATATTTAATTATTTATATAAACCTTCAATTTAGGAAAAAGAAAGAGGAATATGAAAGTGATGATGATGAACCATTGTCAAAATTATCGTAAGTTAAAGTATGTAACTCAACCAAATTTAAGCTTAAGTATACTAAAGTAAGGTTTCTAGAAAGAAAACTCCAAAACGTAAAAAACAGTCTACTCAGAAGGAAAAAGTAAAAAAAAAATCAATTAGGTTTACGGTGATTGTTAATATATTAAAAATCTTCAGATTAAAAAGGAAGATCCAGCCGTTAAGAAACTTAAACGTTGCGTTCGAACTGCAGGCCTTTTTGTCAGATATGACATTGCGTTGCAGAATTGCAAGTCTAATAAAGCAAAGGTTCAGAAGCTAAAGGATATTTTGGCAGAAGCTGGCTTAAAAGGTTTTAAAAAAAACTAACTTTTTAGTTATAATTTTTTATAAATTAAAGCGAATTTGGTTAATTTAGGAAAGTCAACTCTGAAAAATTGTAAGAGATTGAAGTTGAAGAGGGAAAGGAAGAAGGAAATAGACGAATTGGATTTGGATAATATAATTGCAAATTCAGGCAGTGGTATGTAATATCTTCCCTGTTAACACCAGAAATTGGGTGTAATAATCTAATTTTAAAGGTCGAGCAAAGAGGAATGTTCTAAGTTTATTCCAATCAAAACATGAAGAAATTGAAGAGAAGGACTACGAAGCGCGAAGCGGTACAAAAAGGACATTCTCGAGGCTGGTGGGAATTGTTGATAGTGAGGACAGTGACTAAAAGAATAAAAAACATCTGTTGTAAGTTCGCTAGTTTTCCATTGAATGAATTGGTAATTTACTTCTGGTTTTAAAGTTTAAACACTCTTTTCAAAGTTAAAATAAAGAATTCTTTTATATATTATTTTGTACATTAAATCACACAGGTGTTTTACAAAAATACTAGAGTGCAGTGATTTCAGTTTTGGGCAATTATGGTTTTACATTAACATGAAACCATGTATATAAGGGGAAAAATTTCTTATTAATTAGTTTGTATTGAACATTACTTAAACCATCCTCATCTTGCCTCTGACTCCCTGTTGCGAGCACTTTTTCCCTAAAATTAGAATTTAAGATTTTTATTATATTAAAGGTAATTTTCCCATATGCTCGGGATTACCTCTCTGGATTTTTCACTTCCTTGGGATGGAAAAGCATTGTGTATCTAGAGACTGATGGTTCCCATCTGGTTATTCGAAGATTTTTGGCTCTAACTCTGCGTTAAATAATGTTAATAAATGTTAAATAAAACAATGCGATTTACATAAACCTGTTCATGAAGTCATCATCTTCGCCACCCCACCCCCAAAATTCATTTGAAAATCCATTTACAGTTGTAAACTGCTGATGTGAAATTGCTACAACTCCACCAAAAATATTAGTATAAGGCAACCTGAAAAAAAGTTTATTCCACTTCTGTTGGAATATAATGATTTTAAATATTAAAATCTTACACATATCTGAATGTATCCAAATGACTACACATATGACGCGGGTGTTTTGAGCAAGTGTATAAATTTCTAAGGTTTTCTGGTAATAAATCAACGTCGTTCAAAATGAAACAACAGAATTCATCAATTTTTAAAGCTTCTATATAAGCGGCGTTAAATAAAACACCCTTGTTAAAGTCATGTTCAGGAGTCTGAAAGGACAAAACTTTTCTTTACTGTCAATCAAAATTTTTTCATTATAGCTAAATATTTGTTTACTTGTTCAACAACAAAGATTTGGTAGTCTATGAATTGTTTTTGCAGAAAAGGATGTAAATGATTTAGTAATACTGACAGCTGAGAATTTCGACCCCTGTTGGGTATAACTATTGCAACATGAAAATGAGCTTTGCATTCCGATGGTTTCCATTTTCCACCTGGTTGAATATTTAACTCCTTTGCCAATTTCTCCAACTGACTATCATTAACTTCTCTTTGGATTTTCACGAAATTATCTAAATTATCGATAAGGATCAGTTTTTTAATATTGCTCAGCAAATTTAAAAACCATTATGTATTATCACCTTTGTGGTCTGGAATTAGTTTACAAAAAGGTTCATTTGCAAGTTTTCTCCTATCTTTGATTTCACAATAAAAAAGGTCATCCTCTAAGTCTTCTAGTGGTACATATTCATAGTTAAAACTATTAGGGCACCTCAAAGGAAGTAAGAAGCAGAAGAATAGAAAGAAGCTTATAAAAGACTCTTGTGGGTTTTTACAGATCCAAGAGAGAAGCTTTCGACAACATATGAGTGCCATCACCGGATTAATCGGTCCATGGTGCTTTAACAGCAACCCTTGTGTCAGATATCATTCTAAACTTACGTGAGAGCCCGGAGAGGACCTGATCATAGAGAAAGCTGATTTACCGAATATGCGATATCGAGGTAGGTTCTTTAGGACACCACCAGGCGGCATTCATTTGTTTTGAGACTTGAGTTCAACTTTTTACTTTGTGTGTTCTTTTCATCTCGAATTTATTTGAACCTCTATTATGACCATTTAGTCGCGATTTGGATAATTGACGAGTGTAAAAAAAAATTAATACAGCTATGTGCCTTCCATTAATCTTTTTGCTAAAAACTTAGAAAGCTATAATACCTTATGCAAAGGCCTAAAGGGGAAACAATCATAAAAAAAAAGCTGAATTATTGATTTTCAATCTGTTACAACTGATTTTTTGAAACATACAGATTGAAACTTAACTAATTCTCAAAAAATGAGAGTGAACGAAAAAGAACTGTTAACTGTGGCCACACAAAAATCTGACAAAGAGGGTCGAATGAACTATAAAGCTCCTGGATTTCGAGAAGGTAGCTAAACCAAAGTATATACACGTGTGACATGTCAAGATATCAAATAACCACAATTTGGTTTCCAGTGTATAAAGAGCGATGGTTTAAAATAAAGGGAAATCTCTTATTTTATTTCAAATTAAATGAATATGGTGGAATTTGTGATAAAGAAGTATTGTATTCTTAAAGCTTATATTTCATTATAACATATTAAAAGTATTTCACATTTTACAGCCCACGGGTGTATTGGTTGTGGAACATTGTTCAATACAACAAGATAATAATGCAGATTTACCTTTTGTTTTTACAATTGGTATTGATAGTTATATATTGGAACGTTTCAATTTTTAATGTGGTTTAATTTGTTTAAAGTGTTTAATGATGACAAGGAAAGAAAGCACACGTTTAGTTGTCAAACTGAAAAACACTGTTCGGAATGGGTTAAACATCTAAAAGAATCTAGTTACGAATACCAACGCTCTAAATTGTTCATAGTTCAAGCCAAGATATTGAAACTCACTGGCAAAGTACAATGTTTTTACTTTTATTTAAACTTCGGACGCTTTTTACAATTTCAATATTTAGGATCCATTAATTGCCTTTCCAACCAGAAAAAGAGATCAAAATGGCTCTGGTTTACAAAGATCTATGAATAAAACCTATTCAGGTAAAGGGTTTTCTATTTAGATTATAAAAATTATCCACTTTAAATGCTTTTAATATTACTATATGCACTAATCATATAGTACCAGTTAATTATAGTATATTTTCAGATCCTCAACTCATTTCCCTTAGTTAACTCACACATCCGAGTTCCACAAGCACAATATTTCCCATAAAAAATTGCATGCAGTATTTTCATTTAATAATAGCTTTATATTTTTGTGTTATCTTGAAATAAATATTAAATATATTTTATCCATTGCACTTTGTTTTTTTTTTAATTTAAGCATGGAAATTTTAAATATATATTGTGCCTAGCTCACGCACAATTCCTCTAATAACATTACGTTTACATGAATTAATAATTAAAATTAATTAACCAAAGGGCATAAATCGCTGCTTCTAGAAAAGGAACCTCTAGTTTAAATGTATTGAAAATTAAATAATGTATAGAAGCAACATTATCTAAGTATTTTCAATAATTATTAATAATTAAAGAGAAGCCATCAGCTTAACAGTTTTTCTTTTTCTTAAAAATCTAGTTTGTGCCAGACCGATGAGGGTCCCTAAATCGGCCACTCGTCTATCACGCAGTAAGTCATTATGGTAAAATAATAAAAAGGATTTAATTTTGAGAACAGTGAAATGGCTTTTTCCAACGCTTTTGTAGCCAATTGATAAAACGCGCCTGTTTGTAACACTACTTCAATAAAATTATACATAAAATTATACATATTGTTGAAGATATTAAAATAAATGCGTGAATAAAACTATATATATAAATTAATATTTGTTTAGTTTCACTTCTCTTCCTATAGAGTAATGGCAGTGCTACGTCACACAACGTCACCCATGCTTTTTCCTATTCATAAAAAATTCGCGCCCACAATGGCGGCCATGGCCAAAGCTACGGAGTGCTACTACTCTAATGCTCACTGTGGCTGACGTGACGACTTAAAGGCCGAGAACAGAGAATCAGAGATTCCATTTTCTCGTGGGCGAATTTTGACCCCCGCCAAATTGAGTGACAGCGTCGACAACTTGACCGACGGCTCTGACTGTTTTTGAATAGAATATATGCAATGAGCATCAAAAAAGAGGTAAGGCGGTCACTCAAGCCATGGAGAAAAGAGGGTAGGGAGATGAAATAAGTGGGGTGCTTCGCTCCCCTTCCGTGCCGCTCTCCACCAAAAGTTGAGAGAATTGGGGGACGACAAAAAGGGGTATCCAGGTAAAATATTTGTCACGTCGTTGCCTACGTTAGGCAACGGTCACGTGAACATGCTGTAGCAGTTACATCGCGCCCTCTTTCCATATAATAATATACATCTACAAGACCATGCGTTCAGATTATTTTTCTATTTTAGTATGTTTTTATTTCCTCTCAATTGAAGTTATTATTATTAATTTCAATATAATTATGGATCATACTTATCATAAATCACGTAATTTTAAAAAGCAGTCAAAGACACAACTAAATAACATCGAAAAAGGTTAAAAAAAACCTAAAAAAAAATGGTAAGCCTTGGTGTAAATACGTTCACTAACTCCAAATAACTTTTCTTTTTAGGTATTGGCAGGGCCGGATTAAGACTTTATGGGGCCCTAGGCCCAAGTTAATTTTGGTGCCCCCTTCAATAGCGAGCTAGGCGCTTCCTCAATTTAGAATTGAGAAAGGGAAGGATAATAAATTTTGCTGCCAGATTTAGTATGTCGTCAGGGGCTAGACGGCAGTCCGTCAGAGAATGTGACAATCAAACGTTTTTGGTTCATAGGGGTGGACGCATTTACTAAAATTACTCCGGAAAATATTTTGTGAAAAGCAAATGATTAAAGTTTTTTACTTTTATATTTTTCGAACCCTCTTGGTGCCCCTTGTAGGCTTGGTGCCCTAGGCCCAGGCCTATCGGCCTATTGGTTAATCCAGACCTGGGTATAGATTCTTTTACGGAGAATATTCGTGGGGGAATCCATAGCTTGACTACATGGGGAGGGGACCCGTTAGGGGAAAAAAATTCAATAGTGGAGGCAGAGGTAGTATGGCGGTGGCGGCCGCCACATGGGAGATTGTAAAGGGGGTCGATACGCCCGTAAAAGAGTGTATTGGTTTTATCAAAAAAATTATAATTTTGAAATCTCTGCGTTTTCAAAAACCCAAACCGTTAGACAGGGGGTACCCTTAAAATTGGTCAGATTCCCATGTTTTTCAGAAGGAAAATTTCCATTTTGTGTTGTTAAAAACATTTTTGGTTGCCATGGCAAAACGGTTGCTTATGGAGACATTGCCCTTCAGGGTTTTTCAAGTTACATGAAGGTCTAACAAACATCCGAGTTTGATCAAAATCGGTGTGTTACACCTCGGGTAGTCTCCTTGTAAGTGGTAGATAGCGCCACTCGCAGGCCGGTTTTTTCTTGGCCGTTCAGTTCCATCCAAAGAGGGATGAAGTGCGGGGGGGTCGGAACAGACACCTAGATGTGAAAGTTTCACGCGTCGTGCAGGTCCCAGCGAAGGGGGACCCCTGGAACGCTTTTTCGGGTCGCTCAGCCTAACAAAGGGCAACCATGCCATCGCTCCGTCCCCCTCCAGATTAGGTATGTTTCTGGCCAAAGGGTTGCGGTTCGTGGAAAAGTCAATAGCATAGCGTATTATTTATATTTAATTTTTGCTTCCGCCTACATGATGATGATATTTACATTTCACCTATTTTATTTAGATAATTTTCAATCGACTCGTAACTGTCGCGAAGTATAGATCTGTGAAGTATTGTGAAAACGAAAATTTCCAATTGCATAAAAGAATGAAAAACTAGTGTAGATTTCCTATAAATTTGATAAAGCTACGCAATATTAATTTTTTATATGAAATCCGGTAGTCGGATTTCGGGAACGCTAACTAGCTTCTATTTATTTAGTACATTCCTCGGCTATAATAGAAAAGTAGAAAATGTAAATTTGATAAAGCTACGCAATATTAATTTTTTTATATGAAATCCGGTAGTCGGATTTCGGTAACGCTAACTAGCTTCTATTTATTTCGTACATTCCTCGGCTGTAATAGAAAAGTAAAAAATGTAAATTTTCATTACAACAAGCATTATTTGTTTTTATTTATACATTTATAGTACAAGTTTATTATTATTATTCCTACCTGTATAAAATACTGTGGTTTTTATTATCACAAAAATTTATTTAATATTCAATTTAGAATTAACTTTCTTCGTCATCGGTGTCTATATTTTCTTGTGCTCCCGAAAGTGCTGTTTCCGGCGGTGAAGATTTGATAAGTCGCCAGATTGATTTGACAAAACTATAATTAGGTAAACAAGATGTCACGGACATTTGAGTACACACAATCCCACTGATGTATTAACTTAATAAACCCAAGAGGAATGTTATCGGAAAAGAATTATTCGAGTTACCTGGTTTTGGAAATAAGGTGGTGGAACGCGAACACGTTCATTTAAATTAATTTGTATAAAAACCAAGCGTGTCGAGTTAACTGGTTTTGGAAATAAGGTGGCGAAACGCTAACACGTTAATTTAAATTTATTTTTATAAAAACCAAGTTTTTCGAGTTACCTGGTTTTGGAAATAAGGTGGCGAAACGCTAACACGTTCATTTAAATTTATTTTTATAAAAACCAAGTTTTTCGAGTTACCTGGTTTTGGAAATAAGGTGGCGAAACGCGAACACGTTCATTTAAATTAATTTTTATAAAAACCAAGTTTTTCGAGTTACCTAGTTTTGGAAATAAGGTAGCGAAACGCGAACGAGTTAGATGGCACCTGTATCAATTGGCACGAAATTCAAATATGACAATCGACCAAAAACACTAAAGGGGGCAAATGCCCCACTTCTCGGGCTCCGACCCCAAAAATTACGAAAATCCCGTCGAGGCTATAATAGTGCCTACAGATTGAGATATCAATCGCCTTTGTACCACTAACGTACCGCGAGCAATCGTGTGTACGGCAGCTGGTCAAAAAATATTTAGTGGCTGCAACCTAAGCTGGAATAGGCCTAGAAGTAACAAAACTGGCGATTTTTGATCAAATCTTACTTACCTACTTCCTGTCGTACGACGTGCGTAAAAAGGGCGTTAAACGTGCGTAAAACGTTGGGGGTCACACTTATTGTTACTTCTGGGAACACGTTGAAAGCTCGGCGCGAACGGCCTTGAAAAATGCGAGAGGGAAACTGGCGTTTAGAACTCTATAGACACGCGGATTTACCATGTCGGAAGTTGGGGGGGTCCGCATACGCTGTCCAAAAAACCTCACTTAGAATTAAAATTAAGCAACGTAATTGCAAATCTAGGTTTAAGGGAAACCACAGCTATTCAAAAATATAACTCTCATGAAAATCGTACTTAAATTAAAGAACGTTATGTAGACTTTTAGGCGAAAATATAAAACCGCGAAAATTGGGGTCCCGTAAATTAACCAGGAAACTATACTTAAATTTAATATTTACTGATATAACTGAAGTTGTATATCCGCTGAATCCTAACCTTACCAAAAATATTTTTTTTAACGTTATCGGACTTAATTTTAAATAAAATATCAACCACACAAAGCGAAACCACAAAAAATAGGAAATTGGGCATTTGCCCAACTTCTCGGGCTCCGATCCCAAAATTACGAAAATCCCGTCGAGGCTATAATAGTGCCTATCGATTGAGATATCAATCGCCTTTGTACCACTAACGTACCGCGAGCAATCGTGTGTACGGCAGCGGCGGCGGCTACACAGTAGGTGATTGTAATACACACAAATCCCTAAGGATTGTGTGTAAAAATAGTGTTACAATTACCTTTTAGGTTTTGAATGAAATCGCGATAATAATGGGATTGAAACTTACTTGTATGTTTTTGGTACATAATTGTTTTTTCCTTTTTTTCTGTTTTCATTTTCCGCTGTTTGTGTGGCGCATCGTGACGTGAATGCCCGACAAACGTGTTCGTTCTAATCTAGAACGGCCATTGATTGTCGCAGCTCATACGATAGTGACTTATAATGAATCCTTTTGTCCAAATACATTAGAACGGTGTTGTTGAAACTTTCAATAAAGTACGTATCTCGGCATTTCGCGTAATCTTCCGCGTATTTGTACAAAGTTGATTTTTTCTACATGTTTTCTAAGAGTTGTACCGCTACCTCGTCTGAAATTATTAAAATAGAAGGAACGTAATTTGGCTTCTTGCACGCGGACTCTATTTGACATTTAGCGTGATTGCCTTGAAAATGGTCAATGCAAATAAGCATTAGTTGCCGTAGCTTTTCCCCTTGACCCTCGCAATTCTCAATACACCAATAGATGTGGTTTTTACCGCCGCCACTTTGTCCTGAAGCTCTTCGTGCCACGTAACGCCGTGTCTTTTTATGGCGCCTTTTCCAATCACCTTTAATTCCTTCGTAATAGCTTTGACAGCGTGCCACCTATCATTGGTGCTGGTGGTTCCATTCTTTGTTTTTATGATTTTGTTCACTGACGTATTTCGGTCATGCGCGTGGTCTTTTATAGTTATGTTTTTATCTTCGAATTCCTTATACATTTTCTCAATACCAAAAGCTTCGTGTCTTTGAGAGCAACTGTCATTTTCCTTTGTGACGTGCATTATGCTAACGACTTTATGGGTATTTTCCCTAACGCTACTACATCGGAATGATAATAATTCTTTCGACAAGCGTGTCGCGCATCCGATTCTATGGAAAAAGTTTTCTTACGGGACGATCCTAAAATTTGATTATCATTCGGCTCGCTTTCGTCTTCTTTGTGTATCGCCTCGGAAATTGATTCGTATTTTAGTAAGTCCACTATGGCGCTGACCGCAATTTTTATCGGTTTTATTAAAGTTTCAGTCAATCTTCCAAAATTTGCAAACTTGCACATTTTTTTATATTGGACGCCTAGCATGTCGGAACAAATGAACACGATATACATGAGGCAATTGACCGTGTATTGTTCTCCAATTTGACTCGAAGTCGAGATTACAACAGCGTGACCCTTACTGCACGAACAGTGGTATATTGTAAAGTGGCCTACCTCTCGTTTTTTTTATACTGATAATGCCTCGTTACATCCTCGGGCATGCTCTTCGACATTTTGAAGTGCGTAAAATAATGCCGCCGTATCGAAGATGACCATTCGCGGGTACTCGTCGGAAGTATTGCCTGGTACATCACGCCTCACTTCAGAATTATCCGTTTCCAAATTCAACTCATCTTCTGGGTGCAAATTCGCAGTTTTCTTCTTCTTCATTCAACAAATTCGCCAGTGCATTGCTGAACAAAATTCCTATGGCAATTCCAAAATGTTTCTGTTTCGCCTCTTCGTACTTATTTTCAAAACACTCTTTTTCGTTCAAAGTTTCAAAAAACAATCTAACGGATTTCTGGGCCTGCGCTTTCCTCGAATACAAATATTCTTTCGTGGTTCCATCGCGAAGCGTAGACTGTACTTGATTTCTTATCGGTGTGATTTTTATATCATTTTCACCGCGAATTCCTTCATTTTGAATAATTTCAATCGGCTGTGTCAAATTGCCTAAGTAGACTACCACTTCCATAAAGATCGCTGCTAATGAAATCGTAGAAAACTTTTTCTTTGCCTCTAGGAGGATTCCGTCAAAACTCAATTTTTCTTCGTCGGATGAAAAATATATTGATAAAAATTTACGAAATTGAACTTTTCTTTTATACGCGTACTCCTTGATGTTACCATCTGATAACCTTTTTCTACATTTCGCGGCGGTTCTCACTGGCGTGGTTTCATTGTTCCAATCGATTCGCACCAGGGTTGGCAAAATCCTTGTTTTTTTCAAAAAGAACAAAAACAATGTTTTTTATTGTTTTAAACAAGATTCATTGTTTTTAACTTCTTTTAAATCAAACAATAAAAAACACATAATAAACAATAAAAATCTATGTTTAAATCACGTTTTAAACTATTCATTATACTTATGAATCAGACTCACGAGTAAACTCATTTAAAGAAATATTACGTATCATTAAACGTATTATCATAAGTGGCATAATTACCCTAAGTGTGTCAATAAGATGAATTTTTCAATGATACCTTGTTTAACGAAAGTGACGTAAATGACGTCATTTTTTCCAGTGACGAAATTTACGTATTGTGTTTGCGAAGCGGCGTCTGCGGCGCGAGCACTAAAAATATTAGGGTACTTGAACGGAATTCGCGAGTCCTACTTTTCTTTGGTCTGTTTAGAACAAGCTCAAATTGACGATTTTCTGTGGGAAAGGCTCCTATTGGCACACTTAGGGGAATTATGTCACTTATGGTATTATAAATAAACTCACAGGGAGAAGAACCAAAGAGTACACGCTTATTTAAACTAGCCAAGAATTTCGCTAAGCGTTGTTGACCAACCATTGACGGCCTTAGGGTTTTCGATGCCCCATGCAAATACTACCTAACCTGTAGTATGGTTTTTAATATAGCACATTGTTTTTAGTTTTGGTTTATTGAAATGTGCACGTCTGCAGTCATAAATCATCACAAAAAAAGTATAAAAAATAAGTACTTAGATACCTCTATAATCTTAAAACTTCCATCACGTCATACAATTTCAAAAAAATCGAGAAAGGGAACCGAAATCCCTAGATTTTTATCTAGGAGTGCCGAATAGTCGGTTTTAACCCGATCTGTCCGTGTTTCTGGTTACTTAAAACCCGGCACAACCCGACTAAACAGCAAACCTACTTTTATCTCGTGCATAGGTAGTGTCCCAAATAGATGTATATTGGCAGCTATATACATTCTATTTAAACAAAAAGACAAAATTCAACGCGTTCGTAGGATTTTTGCACTGGTAGGAAATTTATGAAATCATATCGAGCCCTTTCATTCGCTCTTTTCTGAGAATCTTAAAATCAAACTACCGGTTATCAATACAATTTACCTTTCTTAGAGCCTTGGAATGGTTTTTTCTACCTTTTCCCTCATATTGAATAACCAAAATCTTCCGAAAAAACAATGAACATTTACCTTATAAAAAACATGTTTAAAACAGATAGTTTAAAACGTTTAAAACAAATTGGTGTTTGTTTACAATATTTGTTTTAAACGTGTTTTAAACACTTGTTTTAAACATTTTGTTTAAAACTTGCCAACCCTGATTCGCACTGGCATAGTTTCATTGGATACATCACGTAGCGCGTTAGAATACATATTCGATCCGCAATTACCACACGCGCTAAAAAAATTCAATATCCCCGGCGAAACAAAATGTATTTTCGATAACGCGAAACTTTAGCCATCTAACGAGAAGTCGGGGTAGTGTTCTTATTCTCGCGGGACAATTCAAAACTTGGGCTAAATAACCCGGCTGCCGCTTAGAATTTTTCCAGAATTCAATAAATAAAAACGCATGACGAGATATAACGGATATGACCATGCTCTTTGTTTGGATTTTCTCGGAATTCGATGACAAAACAATCTTGACACCTGGTTTTTACTGTAGTACAAGGTTAGGAGATGAGGGTTGCGCTTCTAAAAAAGCGCGTAGCTTCTATAAATTGACCGAACATTTACTAGAGACGATAATTATTTCGTTAGCAATCGTAGAGAGCAGCCTGAGCTAGAAAACACGCATTTTATTGCTATAAGATGAGTACGAAAACCATTTCGATAAACGTTACCAGCGACCAAGAAGAAGCGATCAAGAAGTTATTTACCGAAAGCAGTACGTTTATTACTTACATAAGTGCAATCATTATTTATTATAATATATTATTATATTTACAAAATTGTAAAATAACGTTTTACGATTATCAATTGAATAGATTCAAAAAAAAAGAAGACGAGTTGAAAATGGTACGACGATCAAAAACGCCCCTGAAGTGGAAACTTCGGTTCCAGATGACCCAGGAAGTGAGCCACCAAATTTTGCCCCTCCTTGCATAACCGGAAGAAACTTTGATTGGGAAGGACGCGGCCAGCGTGCACATCGCGCTAACGCAAAAATACGGAAAACAAAATACAATGAGGTTTGGGGATGTTTGGCCAATTTAGGACTATGGAGGGACCCACGCTATCGCGCTAGAAAAACGGCAGGACAACAACAAAATGTGGCCTACTACGCTACCCACAAGAGAGATGTTTTGCCCATTTGTGTGGTTAGTAAAATACGGAGGCTTTACCCCAACCCAACGGAAATTCCCTACTTGGGACACAAGTGGGAATAAAAATAATAACTTGTACTATAAATGTATAAATAAAAACAAATAATGCTTGTTGTAATGAAAAAACCTTGTCACGACTCCAATAAATAATAACTGCAAATATTTGCGTAGCTTTATCAAATTTACATTTTCTACTATAGCCGAGGAATGTACTAAATAAATAGAAGCTAGTTAGCGTTCCCAAAATCGGACTACCGGATTTCATATAAAAAATTAATATTGCGTAGCTTTATCAAATTTACATTTTCTACTTTTCTATTATAGCCGAGGAATGTACTAAATAAATAGAAGCTAGTTAGCGTTCCCAAAATCGGACTACCGGATTTCATATAAAAAATTAATATTGCGTAGCTTTATCAAATTTACATTTTCTACTTTTCTATTATAGCCGAGGAATGTACTAAATAAATAGAAGCTAGTTAGCGTTACCGAAATCCGACTACCGGATTTCATATAAAAAAAATAATATTGCGTAGCTTTATCAAATTTACATTTTCTACTTTTCTATTATAGCCGAGGAATGTACGAAATAAATAGAAGCTAGTTAGCGTTACCGAAATCCGACTACCGGATTTCATATAAAAAAATTAATATTGCGTAGCTTTATCAAATTTACATTTTCTACTTTTCTATTATAGCCGAGGAATGTACGAAATAAATAGAAGCTAGTTAGCGTTACCGAAATCCGACTACCGGATTTCATATAAAAAAATTAATATTGCGTAGCTTTATCAAATTTACATTTTCTACTTTTCTATTATAGCCGAGGAATGTACGAAATAAATAGAAGCTAGTTAGCGTTACCGAAATCCGACTACCGGATTTCATATAAAAAAATTAATATTGCGTAGCTTTATCAAATTTACATTTTCTACTTTTCTATTATAGCCGAGGAATGTACGAAATAAATAGAAGCTAGTTAGCGTTACTGAAATCCGACTACCGGATTTCATATAAAAAAATTAATATTGCGTAGCTTTATCAAATTTACATTTTCTACTTTTCTATTATAGCCGAGGAATGTACGAAATAAATAGAAGCTAGTTAGCGTTACTGAAATCCGACTACCGGATTTCATATAAAAAAATTAATATTGCGTAGCTTTATCAAATTTACATTTTCTACTTTTCTATTATAGCCGAGGAATGTACGAAATAAATAGAAGCTAGTTAGCGTTCCCGAAATCCGACTACCGGATTTCATATAAAAAATTAATATTGCGTAGCTTTATCAAATTTATAGGAAATCTACACTAGTTTTTCATTCTTTTATGCAATTGGAAATTTTCGTTTTCACAATACTTCACAGATCTATACTTCGCGACAGTTACGAGTCGATTGAAAATTATCTAAATAAAATAGGTGAAATGTAAATATCATCATCATGTAGGCGGAAGCAAAAATTAAATATAAATAATACGCTATGCTATTGACTTTTCCACGAACCGCAACCCATTGGCCAGAAACATACCTAATCTGGAGGGGGACGGAGCGATGGCATGGTTGCCCTTTGTTAGGCTGAGCGACCCGAAAAAGCGCTCCAGGAGTCCCCCTGCGCCCATGCATTTCGCCCGGGGTCGCGAGCCCTCTAAGCACAGCCCTGGACTTTAGCCTATAGACATAATAATGAAGTAGACACAAGATTCTACGGGCGGTTATTACGAAAGCGACCCCAAGCAGACAAACGGCAGTGATTTCGAATCTAGGGTACGTACTACCTAGTTTAAGCGAAGCCTGTCGAGTAATCGGAGTAGGTGATAAAATAAAAAATCATCACGTATTCGTGTTTTTAATCTTTTTGGTACTCTGACGTGATTCGTGAATATTTCGGCTGTGATAATTTAAAATAAGGTTAATTTTAATTCCAAGTTGTAAATAAGTCAATTCATTCTTTCGAAACCCATGTAAAAATCAGCAGATAATCTTTTAATTAAAAATAAAAAAATTTATAATAGTCTTAGTCGATTAATTCAAAATAACGGTCAAAAACGCCGCCGATCAGTTTAGCAAAATATTTTCGGTGGCGTAATCGTCGGCCATTTTCGGTATGGAGATACTGACAGGACATAAGGCAGGCAAGGCTGCCAGATTTCGATAGACCGAAAACGGCCAACTTTCTCAAATGTTTTCGTCATAGATATAAGAAATGTATATAATAACATAAAATACGGAATTGACACCTAGCAGACAAAGAGGAAGGCACGTGACCAAGAGCGCGAGCTCTCTTGGCATTTTAGTACTAAGTGCTTGACCTTTCCGCAGGCCGTAGTCTTTAGACACCATCTGTTGGTGACTTTTAGTGTAATTTTTAAGCAGGAGACAATGGCTCTCGCGACCATAGCACGAGCTTTCTTACTGATAGATCAAAGATAATTTAAACTCGTACCCTAGATTCGAAATCACTCTCTCGCGCGTCGCCGATAGCGTTTACCCACTTCCCGCCGGAACTCAGAAAAAATTCGCTCCATGGTTTGCGCCTTACCGCAACCGATGGAGCCCGATTTTTCTGAGGTCACGTGCCGGAAAAGGGTAAACACTTCATAACAAAAACGTCAATGGGAAAGCTCTCAGTATTCGAATCTAGGGTACGAGTTTAAATTATCTTTGGATAAGGATAGATATAAAGATAGACTGCAGAAATTACGCGTTTCTGCTAGCTGTCACCTCCGTATTCACTTCCTTTGAAATATTTTATCTAAACCTTTATATACGTTTCCTATATTTCGTTTCGTTTTCAAAACGAAAATTTTGCGGCGTAGCTATCGACTAATGACTATTGACGAAATGATATTTTGTCAAAGGCTTAAGCATCGCCGGTTTTTACCTCTCCGAGGGGACTTTGTACCCTAGGAGGGGTTATAAAACAACCGTGTCTCTCTGTCAGGCCTGCGAACGCGTTAGCATTTTCGGGGCAAAGGGTAACTATTGCGTACGCAGTTTCTCGAAATTTCTGCATTCGCAGTTTCTTGAAGGGTGAGCGTTAACGGATTGATTTGCGGTTGGGTTTCGTTTCGTTGGTCTTTTTTTCGTCAACGTTCACCGTCGCGACAGTTTTAACTCGATATTTCGTGATTGTAATGTTTATGTGAAGGTTGTGAATGTTGAGTTCATGTTATAACGGTTGTGGATGTTGAGTTTGTGTTATGATGGTTGAGTTCGTGTTATGGCAGGGTTTCCACCAATTGTACACGGTATTCGTCTTAGTATCAATTTGCGATTTATTGGAGCCGGCCGGGAATCGAACCCGGGTCTGCCTCGTGCAAGAGATTTACTCTAACCACACACCCACCAACGCTTGTGAAGTTACGGTGTTTTTCTAAAAAACAGCTTTGGCGAATGTCCTTTACAAAGTTATAACGTTAGGTACTATAATTTATTCTACATCATTTTAAATATTTGTAAATTATATTAATCTTATATTTAATTAAATATTTATAAATTATATTAATCTTATATTTAATTAAATATTTATAAATTATATTAATCTTATATTTAATTAAATATTTATAAATTATATTAATCTTATATTTAATTAAATATTTTAGTATTTTAATGTAAAATTTGATCGTGATCAGGAATTGAACTCGGGTCGCATTGTAACAATGCGGATAGTTCACCGCCGAGCCATTGACTTCCTTAGGGAAAATATTGAAGTAAAGGAACCATTATGATAAGGCGGGTTTTTTTACTAAACGGATTAATACAATATCCGTATGTATTGTTTATTGAACTTTGTTTGTTTATTCTTTGGTACGGTTTTTGTTTTGTTTTAAATTTTTGTTAAATGCTTAACAAAATTTCGTTAACACACAAAAAGTAGTTCATTGTTACCTTTTAATATCGCTTAGAAAAAGGATAATTATTCAAAACTCCCGCGGAAACTATATCAAAGTAATAATATAGCGCCACCATGTGGAGAACTATCAATCAAACCGGGTAAAAAATATAATCTATTCAACTTTTCGAACTTTAGTCAAATCTCGACGGGTAAAAAAAAACACAAAATAAATGTATATAAGGCCGTTGCCGTCAATATAGAAGATATAGTCTTTCTTAGTTCTTGGCTGTCAGATGAACTACTACAGGACGGGGTCCTGGTGTCGGTCAAAAGTTATGAGGTAACTTTGCGGTTTTAATTAGTATGTTCGGTCTTCGGTCAACAAAAGAGTTAAATTGTGTTTCGCGTTTGGAACGTGAGTGAATGGACTTAAGTGTATGAACAGTGCGTGTTTAAGACTGAAAGTGTTAAAGTAATTGTGAACTAACTCAAGTCAGCTGTAAGATAAAATTGATTGTTATTATTTTCTGAATTGGAATAACCTAATTATGCCCTTGAAATTATCAACTCAACCTGTGAGGCTAATTAAGTAGATTGGAAGTAATTAGTAGCGAACAGCTCTCAGCTGTTAATTTAGACAGTTTATAGTTAGGTAGTTTGAATTTAGTTAAAATTACTCAGTATAATTTATGATATTTACTTAAGTGTAAGTGTGTTTTGGTTTATTTTTCAATCACGATGAACTAAGAAAAATCTAGTCTTAGACACTTGAGTACCAGTTCTGTACAATTACGTAGAAGGGATATATATTGTTGGGTTATTGATGAAAGTTAAATCTAGATCGTTCCATAGACTGTTCTGAATAAAAATAAACATTTATAATTTTGCATAATTCTGGTTGCCATTTTATTTTCTAATCACTCGCCCACGACATTACAGTTCTGGCAATCCCGAACCAAATAAATTTTCGATATAACGGCGACGGGAAATTATTCTCGTAAATTTATCGCGCGTCCTTAGGGAATATTCTTTTAACAAAATTTCGATAAACTATCGTTTAATTAAAATCGACCCGGTTCCGTTAAAATTATAAACCAAAAAGCGAACGGTCGTTATATTACCCTCTGTAGATATTTCTTTCATTATATTCAACTGATAAACTTGTACTCTAAAAAGGGTTTAATTCAATTGTGCATTGTTATAGTACGTCTAACTCACTGTTGTAACTTCTTAACTTATGCTATTCTTAATAAATTAAAATTGATCGTTTCGTCTCAATTATTTTAATTATAATTAAAATACCACTAGGGACAATTCTTCCGAGGAGAGGTATATTTTGGCTTGCCAACTTGTTTCATTTTCAAGTGGATGTAGATTTAATTTCATTATATTAAATAAAAAATATTTATAATATTTTTACTCGTTTTAATTTTATGGAAACAAAACCCGAGTCGGAAGGGCTTTTTGCGTGCGCCACCTTTTTTGTATATCCCGTTCTAAATACATTCCAGTTTTCGCGATTTACAGCAATTATCCATTGAGAAAGTATTGTAGGTTTAGATAAGGGAAACCTATAGTTATATAAAGATTTTAAATAAGAATGAATAATTATCTAGATAATATTATAATTTATCAACCATATGTAACATAATTACTCATAAGTAATTAAGTATGCACTTTCGCCTCGCAGCAAGAGGAGGCGGATTTGATTCCAGCTTGTGGCACTGGGTGACAAATCGGAACTAATTCTGCGTAGAGTTAAAACTTCTCTAAAGGGGTTTTCCCCCGTGTTTTTCGGTTTCCCATTCCATAAAAACTTGTAGTGGTTAACGGTAATAGTTAGTGTAGGGGATTTTTGGCTCGCTTGGCATAAAGGGCTTGCCGCCACCCTAGCTCCTACGCAATGTAACCCGTTCACCTGTTTGAGGCATTAAAAGTCGCTAGATGATTTGTGCCTAAGATGGTGCCTTGGGTATTAGCCAAGCTGATTATTATGATTGGAATTAACTCCCCAAAGATAGTGTAACTGAAAAAAATATCTCAAATTCCGCTCAAAATTGTCCCTCTTTTACAATGTCGATTCTTAAAATATGTTCTTTATTATCTTTTTTTTTATCTATATTATTTTGTTATATTCATTATTTGACTTTCTGCACATAAGCCAGCCTTTGACTTCGCAGTTGTAGTTTAATAATAATAATAATAAGCTAGACTAAGTGGCTTATACCCAAGGCACCACCTTAGGCCTAAGTCATCAAGCGACTTTTGAAGGCCTTAAGGCCCATTTTCATGCTCGCTGGTAGCGGATAAAAATCGTCATAATTCGCATCCGCCACTCGCAAGCGTGAAAATTAATCTAAAATATCTGTTTGAAACAGATCGACGCGGAAAGTGAACAGGGGTGTAGCGGAAGCGGATTTTGTCGATATTGCGACGTCCAGTAAGGTTGAGGAAAATAATACTTTTATTTATAACCAAAAGGAACACGACTGAGTAACAATTAAGTATAATAATAAAAGATAATCTCGACGTTCAGGTCTTGTAGCGGGGACGGAAGATTCTTGGACGAAAATAATACTTTGGCTTAGCGGCGATTTCGGCGGTTGAACCTTCTCCTTCCTTCTCCGGACTTAAACCTAAAAACCCTTTTTTCAAAACCTCTTCCAACCGTCGTTTTTCAACCACGCTCGCGCGCTCCTTTTCTAATCTCCTCACCACGCTCTTCGAAGCGCGCGGGCGTTTCACTGCTCTTGAATCTTCGGAAACGTTGTTCTCTAAATGCGTCACATAACCCCCCTTCTCCGGAAGACCCGTCTCGGGTCTATCGTCGTCTCTTCGAAAAGCTAGTTTCATTTTTGAGATGTGGACAGTTTCGGTTTGCCGATGTCCCCTGTTTTTGACTCGTACTGTGAAATTGACTGGACCCGTTTGACGAAGTATCTCAAAAGGACCGTGGAATTGATGAAGTAGTTTCTCTGACCGTCCTCGTTTTCGAGTCGGTTTCCTGACATAGACCCACTGGCCTGGGGTGAAGTTAACTTCCCGGCGATGAGAGTCATGAAGTATGGTTTGACGATTTTGGGCTGCTGCGATGTTAGCTTGTACCATTGCTCGGGATTCGTCGATTGGGTAAAGTGTTTTCAGGGAATCTTCAGCGACGGGTAACGTTCGATCCATAGGCAAGAATGGGTCTCGTCCATAAACGAGGGAAAATGGCGAAGCTCTTGTTGATTCCTGGACGGCCGTGTTATAGGCAAATGTACTCATGGCGAAACGGCATTTTTCCGCATTCAGAGATAGTCCGGCGTCACTGATGCGATGTAGAACTTCACGGAGGCGGTTCAAATGAGAGGAAAAAGTTGAAGAATAAACTATGATATCATCGAGGTAGACCAGACTAGTGTTCCATTTAAGGCCAGCTAGTACAACATCCATAGCGCGTTGAAATGTGGCGGCCGCATTCGAAAGACCCATTGGTAGTGCATTAAATTCAAATAGTCCGTCTGGGGTGCAAAACGCTGTTTTTTCTTTGTCGTCTTCGGCCATTGGAAGTTGCCAGTAGCCCTTGGCTAGGTCCATTGTTGAGAAATATTTTGCGCCATGTAGGTGATCGAGGGCGTCGTCCACGCGGGGGAGGGGATAGACGTCGCGCTTAGTTATGGCGTTTAAGCGACGAAAGTCTATGCAAAATCGTGGTGATCCATCTTTTTTCGCAACGATTACGACACGAGAAGACCAAGGACTCGAAGCATTGTACGAACTTCTTCCTGAATCATTTCGCGTTCGGCGAAGGATGTACGGAAAGGAGGTAAATGGACAGGAAGGTGGCCCTGTGTGTCAATCGTGTGCGCCGGTAACTTTGCACGGCGTAGCGGGTCCTTTGCTGCCTTAAAGCAGTGATCAAACTCCTGTAGAAGACTTTCAAGTTCTGTCTTTTGGTCAGGTGTAATATTGGTCGAAATTTCGGAGTTCTTCCAGGAAGGCTCGGATGCTGCTGCTAGGTGGTTTATGTGACTAATAATCGTGGTATTCGGTGACAGAGGTTCAATGGTTCCCAACTTCATTCCCGGATGAATGACCTTTTCTTCCCAAGACATATTAGCGATCGGAGCGGAATCGGACGATGATGATAAAACCGAATATGGCGCCGTAAGCCCAGTTTTAGAACGTAGTTCAGAACTTGGAGTGAGTAATCCATCCCGAAACGGTGCTTTACGAGATAGTACAATGGGAACTAGCGTTTCGGTCCAAGGCTTCAGAATGACGGGTTCAGCGATTGTGATGAAGGCGACGATGGGTAGATTTTCAGGTGTGGTAGCGTCGGGATCTGTCGATGTGCTTGGAAACCGTATGGTAGGTTCGAATCCGAAATTAAGAACTAGTTTTGTATGTCGACACCAGTCAATTCCCAAAAGAATATCTGCCGGTAGGTTTAGTAGAACAATTGCCGAAATCGTGGACTTATTGCCTTCCTGATTGATCACTATTTCAGTTCTTCCTACCGCAAACGCTAAGTGGCCACTAGCTGATTTGATAGGCACACTGCACGGTTGAAGACAAATTCGGTGAGATTCCACAAACGAGGTGCTGATAGCTGTGATAGCCGCTCCGGGGTCAATAAGGGCGGTAGCGGCGTGGCCATTGATTTCGCAGTGTCGTCTAAGTAATGCGTCATTGGCAGAGGTGTATGAATTATCCTCGGCGGCCGTACCCTCTAATACGACCGCTGGTGCTCGTTTCCCGGAAGTTGGGATTCGTCTTTCTGAGGCTGCTGTTGATTTTCCGGGGTTACAGTATTGACCGCGTAGGAGGGGTAGTTTCGACAATGCCTAGAAACGTGGCCGATGTTATTTCAGATAAAACAGATTGGACGACCGTCTGGGGTACGCATCTGGTCGGCGCGGCGTGGCTGCTGGGTTAGTCGATTTGCGGGTAACTGCCATTGTTGTTGGGTTTTTGACGAAAGTTGCAACTCCGTTTGATGGGAAGGTAGAGATCGGTAGTTGGTAGGTATAGTTTTAATCATATTAGAGGCATCAGGGCGGAGCGCAGGATAATTTGTATTTCTAGCTGCCAAGACCAGAGCGACGGCTTCTTTCAAGTCCCCCAATAAAATTGGCTTCATTTTGTACACGTCTTCTACGAGATCGGGACGTAGGCCATTCATAAGTCTCTGGACTTTCTCTGGCATAGCGACGTCTCGACTTAGTTTGTCGCACAGGGCTAAAACGTCAGCGCAGTATACATCATAAAGTTCGTTGGTTCCTTGGCGTCGGTTAAACAATTGTTGTTCAATTGTGGCGTAGTCAATGGTCTTCCCAAAAGTTGATTTCAGTTTGTTTTCAGCCCAGACCCAAGTTATTCCTTGTTTAGAAGCCGAGATATTTCTCCAGTAGGAAGCGGCTGTACCTTCGAGATTGAGAGACAAATACAGAATCCAGTTGTCGGCAGGCCATCCGTTCAATGTAGCGATGGTTTTGAATCTGTACAGCCATTCCTCGATGTCTTCAGTCGAATCACCTCGGAATGGGGAGATTTGTTGAGCCATAGTAACAAGAGGTGACGAATACAATTGCCCGGCGCCTCCACCAATGCGACGTCCAGTAAGGTTGAGGAAGATAATACGTTTATTTATAACCAAAAGGAACACGACTGAGTAACAATTAAGTATAATAATAAAAGATAATCTCGACGTTCAGGTCATGTAGCGGGGACGGAAGATTCTTGGACGAAAATAATACTTTGGCTTAGCGGCGATTTCGGCGGTTGAACCTTCTCCTTCCTTCTCCGGACTTAAACCTAAAAACCCTTTTTTCAAAACCTCTTCCAACCGTCGTTTTTCAACCACGCTCGCGCGCTCCTTTTCTAATCTCCTCACCACGCTCTTCGAAGCGCGCGGGCTTTTCACTGCTCTTGAATCTTCGGAAACGTTGTTCTCTAAATGCGTCACAATATTTACCCGTTACCAGCGAGCATGAAAATGGGGCTTTAATTCAGGTGGCCGGGTTACAATGCGTAGGAGGGTGGCGGAGTTGTTAGCACTTTCACCTCGCAACAAGAGGAGCCGGGGTTCGATCCCAGCAAGGAGGATAGGAAGGGAGGCGAAGTAGGAGGGATGAACGCGCCAGTATCCTTGTAAGAAGTTTAGCGCGCGCTCGGCGGGAAAATTTCGGAAAAATGGCGGCAACACGTAGCGTAGCGGCCGCAATCTTGCCGCCATTTTTCCGAAATTTTCCCGCCGAGCGCGCGCTAAACTTCTTACAAGGATACTGGCGCGTTCATCCCTCCTACTTCGCCTCCCTTCCTATCCTCCTTGATCCCAGCCAGTGTTTCTTTCAGAAAATTTTCTTCGGGGGGGTTTCCCAGACATTCGGGGGTGCCGGTATCCAGTGGCGAGCGTAGCGCTCCCTGTACGCCTGGCAGTGGCGTCGGAAAAAGGGGAAGCTCCAGGGGGGGGGGTAGACTTTCTGCGGGTGGGCTTGCCACCCCCCCCCCCCTCCGGAGAGATGCCTGAAAGAAACACTGATCCCAGCTTGTGGCACTGGGTGAAAACTCGGAACTACTCCTTCTGCGTTGAGTTTGCAAGTTCTCTCCCCGCTGGTATAAGGGGTTTTCCCCCGCGTTCTCCGGATTCCCCTTCCGTAAAAACTTGTAGAGGTTAGCGCCATCTTCGTTTTCAAAATTTCTACATCTAAAGTATTATCTTACTTGGTAGAGCAGCCACGCTCGGGTTGATAAATGACACAATACGCGTCTAAATTTCAAATTTGAAAAATAAATACCAGCAGAAACAAGTTATCTTATTTCTAAAAGCCAGTTTTTGGTTCTGATGAATCATTTTGCAACGATAAGTGTTAATTTTAAGTTTAAAGCCATAAAATTGCTAATAAGCCTTGGCTACGGAGCTAAGGGCAAGGTTCCTAGAAAAAAGCTACGCTTACAAGCTAAGGGCTCGCGCCGGAGATTTATCCCGGGAGGTTCTAAGTTTAAAAACATTTGCGCACGGCTTCTGCGCATTCATCATGCAACGCGCGAAGTTCATTTGGGGAAATGCCTAGATGAGGATGTGGCCACTAGGAGGTGCAGATACCTACCTCTTAATAACGGGTATGTGATTGTCAAAAATTTGGTCTAGACCTTTGCTTATGCCACTATACCTAGTAGCATATGTAACATAATCACTCATAAGTATGCCATAAAAGCATTTTCGTTAATGAAACCTTGTTCACGGGATATGACGTAAATTACGTCACTTACAACTCCGTGACGAAATACGCGTCATCAACTTTACTGATGGGAAACGGAAGTTAGTGAGAATTCCTCGCGCGTTTCTGGCTTTGCAAATGTCAAGCTTAGCTCGTGCCTCGCGATCACATGATTTCATTTCCATGGTAAACCTTTTCAATAGCGCAAGGAATATAAGCATTTTTGCATTTTTGGGTCCGCCCAATGTATGTTCCGCGTGAAACCAGGTCTCATTGAATTTTTTTCAATGGAAATATTATACAGAGGCATACTTATGAGTAATTATGTTACATATGCTAGTAGTAGCGGCCGTTTGACATTTCTTCCCAAAATAGAACATATCTTTATATGCAGTAAAGAAAGAGGCTCACTCGCCTCACTGGTCTAAATGCTGTATAATTATCTTAGAGTTCCAACTAGTCTAGATATTAAGGAATCGACCCTCCCAAAATGGATTCTTCCACTCTATAGTGTATACATCTACTTCATAGTTATCTTGTGCCCATACAATTCATTCCTATTTACAAACGTCAAGATAACTTGCAAATTTAAATTTTGCTTGCTTCTTCACTCGTGACCTTCGGTTTCGTCGCGCAGAAAAGAACTCTACGTTTTTTGTTTACTAACTTAGTGCGCCCTGGCGGTAGACATTTTATGCAAATACCAAATAATATGATACATTTTGATTAAAATAGAATAGTCGGTTTTTCAAAGTTCACTATTTGATATTCTAGAATTTTAAAAACTAGAATTCGATTTTTCGGTGCGAATAGTTTAGCCGAAAAATGACCAAATAATTTGGTCAAATCGAATAATGACGAATACTTTGCACAGCCCTATCTTTTACGTAGAATCATGGCAGCATGGGACAATGTTATCGTACATAGTTCTTCTTACGTCTATGCGGTCTAGGTATAAATAAATACATTCTTGGTTAAAGGTTCACAGAATCGTTTGAAAATTAGGCCGGAATTTAAAGTAGCTCCTCGCCTTCTGAGTCACGTGACTCAGGCATACCATCTCGCTTCTCAAAACATGTTATTATGTATCTCCACCTATTTTTTAAGAATTTAATGATATACAGTTAATGCAAACAGTGTTATTAAGTAGTATTCTTGGTTTAATTTTGATCTAAAACGACAAGTAAATGTCTAAAACATATAGTTCCTTCTTTCTTTGTCAACATCGGCAAAACAGAGCTGAAACAACGAACTAGTACGCTCAGGAAACTATTTGGGTATATAGTATACACTGGCAATGTCTAATGAAGACTATAAAAAAAGACGTGGTTTACGGCGGAGATTTTCGATCGCGACATCTGCGAGCCAATGATCTGGAAAATACACGCATTGTCTTACGTTCGACATAATTTTAACCAATGGATCCTTTGACATTCCAAGTGTATTCATACACATCCTGGTACGCATGTAACTAAGAACCAATAAATGGACATTCATATATTTTTGGTGTAACTGAAACACCTGACATTTTCAAAATAACTGACGTTGACGGAAATGATGAAAATCAGGATTCACTATTATCCTTTGTTTAAATATTCCAACACATTATCCTCTAAATCGCGACTCTCAAATCAGGCAACTTCAATTAATTCTTATCAGGACGTATTATGGCCTTTTATAACGCCCTAATAAGTGTCAAGAGCAAATCAAATAAGTATCATCTGGAGAAGTCTATAAAGATAGGACTTCTATATAACTACTGGTAATTTAACCAACAGCGCTAATAATTGAATTCAGTCTTAATCTTCTTTCGAGCAGTGCAGCACATGGCTTCTGGAAATTTAATTCCGCTTACCAAATACTAGGAACACTTCGAAATTGATCGTCCTACCGAATAGGCGCGTTATGAAAATTGTTAATTGCCGTTACAAAGGTAAGGGCGTGCTATAATTTTGATACGCATGAACTCTCAGTCTTCAAAAATAGATTAATTGTTCTTGAATTAAGGCGCTCCACAAATGAAGAGAGCCGAACCCAAATCAGACGAAAAATGTTGCGTAGTCGAAACTGGTTTGGGCGAAGAACCAGAAGAAAAGGGAATGGCTAAGGTTATTTCTAAGTTCTTATCTACCAGTTCCCTTCACGGTCTGAGTCATATTGCCAGGTGCCGGACCACGGGCCAAAGAGCCAAGTGGTTGGTTTTGCTGCTGTCTATAGCCACTTTCTACCTGGTCACGACGGCCTCCATTTTGGACAAAGCCCTATCGGAAGTTTCGTATCGAATTTCTTTTATGGTCAAAGATAATTTCACCTCCGACGAGGAAAATCTGCCCCTTTTCCCGGGAGTTACCGTTTGCAGTTATTCACCGTTTAGTTTGGAAAGTAATAATTACTTTTTACCACGTCCTTATACAGGGTGTTCGTAAGCAACGATCCAGGGCTAATTAATTCAAAATATGTTGTTACAACAGAATTTAATTTTCAGACCCAATTTTTCGTGAAATAACTCATTTGCCCAATTTCATTTTGCTTTTTCAATATCATTGGTAAATTATCTTGAGAACCGTTAATTATAATTTTACACACAATCCCTAGACATTTGGTTAGTTCGGAGATTTTTTGGTCAAGCCCGAAATTGCTTAACATCTTCATTATGTTAAAGAGGACGCGAGAGCGATTTCGCAATGAGAAAAGCGGTTTAATTAAAGGTATAGCAAGATTAAATAAGATATACCCGATCCGTAGTACTTCATCCGAAAATCTATTAACTTGTTTTTCAATAAAATCATTGGATTTATCAAATTAATAATCTCCAAATACTTTGCTGATGCTTAATTCCCAGAATGATGATGATCCTGATATATTAGAACATTAATAATTTGCAACTATTTTTACCTGAGTACCTCCATTTTCTATTCAGAATTTATTTTTATGCAAAACTTGCTGACAATATCATTGCTTCGTCATTCACCTCAGAGCGACAAGGAGTGAGTAATTAGAATCGTCCCCGCAATATAAAACGCGATTCTCTCTGGGATCTGCCCTCGGTAGCTCAATGGGATATGCAAATATTTTCATAGCAGTCGGAGCAGCCCAAATAAAAACGCCATTTGTTTCACGCATAGTTTAGCCGCCGCCGCCGCCATATCGGATATTAGCCTTTAACCGTTATGGTTAAATTGGTAAATGATACATCAACGGTTAGGCCTCACATGGCTTCGATCTCAAAATTTAATTCGGTGGTCGGGGGCCCACATGTTGGTGAACTGCCCATTTTTGGTTAGACCTTGACTCAGTGGCATAGCTAGAAACATTGCGCCCCAATGCAAAATGGAAAAATGGCACAACCTCTATACTTATCGCATGAACAGTTTTATTATCGATGGATGCGTTTAGTGGGGCCCGAATGCACCGCATCGGCTGCATAGGTCTAGTTACCCCACTGCCTTGACCCCTTCTTCTTACCTTTGTAGTTGCATCCAAAAAGTAATTTTAAAGAGGTTTTTAGCCAATCCACTGGGGACCCTACTATCTGCGTCGGCATTATTGTGCTATTTGAATTTAGAAATATTTGATCTCTGACCAAAATTATTTCCGATACTCCAAAGGTTAAAATACGAACTCTTTAACAATAGAGGAAATTTTTACAATCACCGTGTCCGTATGTCTGTCTGGGCGTTCGCAGTTTCAGGGCAGAGTGTAATCACTGCGTTCGTGTGTTGCGTGGTACTGATGTTGATTAGAATGATCGTGCGTATCTTGTTGTTTATCGAATGTATTATCCGCCTACTAATAATCATTGACTATTGGGATGGACCGAGCGCTAAGGGTTACTTTTCACGCCATAGCATCCAAATGGCAGGGTTTCCATGAAATGTACACGGTATACGCCTTATTATCAATTTGCTACAGCGTCGGGCGGGATTTGAAACCGGGCCTTCCTGCGTGGCAGGCGAGTGGTTTACCATAGTACCACCGAAACCTACTACACTTCACTGAAAATTAGATGATTTGGTTCTTATTTAAATATAACGAGAACTCGTGTTCGATTTAAATTATTGCGTAGAAGAAATTAAAATGTTGCGACTTGTCTATTGAATGAAAACCAAATAGGTGACCAGGATTTGAACCCGGTTTTTCCTGATTGGCAGGCGAGGGTTGTACCACAGAACTACCGATACATATTGCGCCACAACGATATTTAGAAAAACAACTTTGGCGAAATTCCATTAGGTGGTTCTACAAAAGATTTTCGCTATAGAGGCTCATGGGAAATCAGTATGTTTGAGCAAGGCATCGTCTGCTAAGATCCGGCTGCTGATACTAAGGCCCGCGTATAGACAATTTTAGTTTTAAATATTAACAGCGTTACAAATAGATAAATAAAGGCTAGGGTTGTATTAAAAATATCTTTTTATGTGTTATGTATATTATAAGGTAGTCTGGTTTTAGTTATTTTTTATTTACTAACCTTGAAAGATATAAAATACTCAGCAAAAATAAATAATCTTCTATAGCAGTTAGAACTTTCACTTTACTGTTAAACTAAACGACAGGTAAGCCTTGTCTTAAATAGCGGACGACACTAAATTATCGGCCAACTTCGAGATGTCATTTTGACCGTTGGAACGCAAACTTACTGAAAACACGTGACCACCGATCTTTTGTAAAAACACCTATTGTTTTAATATAAATTACGGTCGTGGTCAGGAATCGAACCTAAGGCCATATTTTTAACATTTGGATCGTTTACCGCTGAGCCATTAACTTTCGTAAAAATAGCTTAGGAAAACTCTTACGAAGAGAGGTATATTTTGGCTGGTCAGCTTGTTTATAAATAATGTAGCGTTTGCTCAGCTGTTCATTATAGTCCGGTTAACTACGACGTGTCTGTCGTTGATGGCGTTCATTTTCATTCCTGCTATTATTGTAATGGATTTTTATATGTGGTAAAAAAACTCTTAGTTTGTTACTAGGTGGTTTCTTTTCGCCTGTTTTTGGACTTAAAGTGTAGTCTTTTTACCCTAAAATGTCTTATTCGCCAGTTCCGGGGATGATAATTACTCCGTCCCATAAACTATTCGCTTGTTCCGGAGTATTAGGGTTACTCTTTTTACTCCTTCTGAAAAGGATGTGTCAAGAGAGTAAATCGGATTTTGTCGTCTGCTAGGCAGTTTTTATCTGCTAAAAAGGCCACAGCTTGGCAGCCATTTTGGAAAATGTTTTTACTCCGACTCGAACTATTCGCCACCACAGAATCGGAGTAAAATGACGTCATAACGTTACTCTTCTTACCCTACTCCGAAATCCCGGATCAAGTGAAAAGAAACCACCTAATGTTAAAATCCCTTCTTTTGTTAATGGACAGGGTGATTGAAATAATTCCTTATGAAGTGGGTGATTGAGACAGCGTTGAAATGGATTTTTTGGTAAAGTTACTCTTTGGTTGTTAGTGTGCTAATTATCTTAAAGGATACCGTGTAACACGTTAAAGTCGTCCGCTTTTCCGTCAGACATTATTTCAAACTCGCTAATAATTAGTGCCGGATCGTTGGTTTTTAATAATAAAATCATATTAGATTATATCAAAAATAAATTTACACCGCTTCTGCAGAAAGTTACAAGAACGATTTATCAAGGTACATCTTTTTGTCGTTGGGTCCGCCCTTCTCCGGACTGACTTTCAGAGAACGGGCAGAGTTGGTATCGCGTTCAAATCAATCAAGTGACGACACCAACACCGCGAGCTTTTCTCTCACCAGCCTCGAAAGGGAGTTCCAGGGCTTAAAGCGAAGGAGGCATCCTTTGAATTTGAAGGGCATTGTAAAGGAACAAAGTATACGGTAAAATACAAATATTTACTCTTTAAACTTTGCGTCCCCATCGAGATAGTTCGCTCGAAGTTTTAATAACTTTCTAAAAAAAAAGTTTGAAATGGCGTTATATTGGTCATAAATAGCACTATATTTTTAACAACACTTGTCACATAATTTATTTTACCGGAACTTTCTAATAAACTACCAGTGGAGTATATAACTCCCAATTCCGCCAATGTTAAAAACGCGTAACATCCTTTTTTACGGCAATGACTAAAGAAATTACTTCACGAAAGACAACTGATCAATAGTGGCTTAAAGGGTTGTTGGGCTTACAGGGAGTATAAAATAAGTTGAATGTTCGATGATGGAGCAACGAATTTAATGTTTTTAACACTAGGAGCGTTGTTGATTTACCTTTAAGGTGGAAAGTCTGTAGTAGCTTCTTCTATTCTAAGTATGAAAGCTCCTACACGGGCCAAGTTAAAAATAGGGTACAGGGTTTCACCACTAACTATAAAATTAGGGCTCTGAATATGACATCTCCCCTATCCTTGTGGTGCATGGGCTCCAGCTTGGTAAGCCTTATGGATAATGTGGCACTGCTCCGAAGGGAGTTTTGGCTTCCGCGGCCGCCTATGCAAAATTCGGAGTCGTACGCCTTTCCCGCCGCCGTTCCTCTGAGCTTAATGGGAGATAATTCCCTCGAAAAAGATTCTACTAAGCAACTTACCGCGAAAATTGAAGGAAACTCCTATCGTAGTATCCCGGAATGCAGTTTTATCTGAGTGTGAAATTGGGATAGGAATTTAAATTACGGCCCCACCACAATTAATTCCTCTTTTTTCTAAACATTGGGTACGTTCAGCAGAGCTCATCGGACTCACCGATTACTAATCGGTGACATCGGTTTCCTACTGTACGCTTTGTCGCGTTTCCGGTTTTGACGTCACGATATTCATCGGTTACTCACCGAAGTCATCGGCTGGAGGAGTCGGTTTTTCCGATGACTGACGTCCTTTCTGACGTAAAACTACTATAAAAGCTACGGCATTTTAAAAAACACCGATGACTGAATAAAAGCGTTCAGCAACTTACGATGTCAATATGATGAAAAAGCTCATCGGTGGAAAATATCAAATCCATCGGGTTTTTTTTCGTTGACTGCTGCTGAACGTAGCCATTTTATAAAAGTATAACATTATGTCGCCTGCTAGTTTGTACAATGTTTGTCATTCGGGGTTGTATAACTATTGAATTATTTGTAGTAAACGCGCTAAAAAACCCGGAAAAAGGGCATTTATCGACGCATTATATTTTGCCCTATAGTTTTGGTTTTTTCAAATGTGCACGTCGGCGAGTAGCGGCTCGTCCAAAGGATGTTACAAGGAGAACGCCTAGTTAGAATGATTTACTTTATACTTCCGATCTTACATATTAACGATATATAATTTTTTTTCGTAGATGCGAGGAGCTGTTCACATATTGTTTTTTGGGTGACAGTACCACGGACTGTTGCTCTATCTTTAAGGGGCATTTGTCGACCAACGGAATGTGCTTTACATTCCTTCCCAACAGTACTGAGCAAATACAATTGAATGGAAAATCTATGTACATGGAATTGGCCGTGCACGAGGGTAAAATTGATCGCATTCAGTAACGTTCAACGTACTCACCGTTGAGTAAACGTTGAGTCTGGTTTCTTAAGCTGCGTTCAGTAAACCTTTTGTAAAACCAGTGCCGAATCATCAATCGTTTTCGAATTTTCAGCGCTTACAATCGTGACGTCAGAAGATGTTGAACGGAGTTCAAGGCGCACGGTCTATTCCCATTAAAAAATGGTGAAAGAAATTGAGCTAACAAGGAAAAGAGATTGGATTTTTTCATTAAATGAATTAGTGGATGATGATGAAAATATATTTAAGATAGGTCTAAATTCAGGCTCAAAAACGAGCTTTGGTAATAGGAAGTATGGCGTGTAATCTTTTTCCAAAGGAAACATATAAAACAACGCCTAATAGAATGAAAAGTTATTTGGAGAATGTAATAGCGGAAATTATTTTCATAAAGAAACAGCGATGATTTCGGAAATCATCAGGGTTTCGAGGCGATGACTACGATTGCTCAGCGCTGACAATCGTGACGTCACAACTAGAAGTAGGAAAAGTCTTTCAAACACTTTTTTTCGACTCAGAGCTTACAGCGCTGGCTTCCATGACCTTGGAGGAGAGAAGTATTCTGGAGTGGAAAAGTCGGGCGCCACCTGCGGCTTTGTAAAATTCCCATCATGCTCTTTTTGGTCGGACGTCATCAAGCCAGAATGATGGCAGATAAAGCTGACGTCCGACCAAAAACCGGGGTAGTCTGGGTAATTCTAACAGCAATAGGCGGGAAAGGACGTTCTTATTACCGCTATGCGATTTTCCACTCCAGAATACTTCCCTCCTCCAAGCCATGACCAGTTACTGAAAGCAGTCTTACTGTACGGTTTTTCGCGTTTCCGGTTCCGATGTCACGATGCGCAACGGAGCAGTATTTTCGTAAGCGAAGAATGGCGCGAGCATTAAATTCAGTCTAAAATATTTGTATAAGTGGGAATATTAGTGAAGCCTTTGTACACGTGAAGTACTCCCAGTCAAGTGGCATTTCACAAAATAGACAATTGCAAAACAAGCATTTAACGACCTCAACGAAAATATTTTTTCAGAAAACGGTTTCTTCTCCCTTGAGAGTTGCTGAACGCAGCCATTGTCTATTTAAATTTCAAAGATAAAAACGGTAAATTGTTTGTCTTCAGACAACGCGACGGAAAGAGAAGGTGTCGTCTTCAGCCTTCACGACCCGAAATCCACCCCGAAGGTGAAGCCAATGGACGAAGGCATCGCGGTATGGCCGGGAATGATGGCAAATGCCAAGTACACGTTGCAAGTTGTAAGCAAACTTATACAATGAGCGACATTGGACCCCAATTTTATGGTTTTCTTTGATAGACTGATTACAAAGAACGGTACAAAGGAAACGAAATGATAACTACGGCCGGCTGCCCGTTTAAGAATATGGAAACCTCGAGTTCGCACGCCTACACCCAGATCAACTGCGAGAATTTAGCGATGCTCGATGCAGTGAGGAATTTGTGTAACTGTTCCTTAGTGATGGATGATCGAATCCAAGCGAATTCGCATGAGGAATATTGCGATCCAAAGAAAATGTACGAATGCGTCTTGCCGATGCAGCACGAAATTATGGGTTTGTTCATACTTTTCGCGATACTAGCTCCGTCCGTTTTGCTTTAATACGTTTTCCGTTAAACCATTAAGATGAAGTGCATAAATGTAAACCGGGTTGCAAGGAGTTTAAATACCAACTATACGTGAATTACGCTAGGATTAGCCGTACTTCTCTCCGAAATCTACCTTCGAATAGAAAGCTAAGGTGGGTTTATCGTCATTAATTCCATTCCCTATTGCGTAGTTAGGATAAATAAATGACAGCGATGTTATTAACAGAGATGGTAAAGTAAGCATCACATTGCGTCAGAAAGATCAGACCTTCGAGTTTCTCAAGTATCATCGATACACCTATTCCTCAACTCTTAGTAAGATTCCAAGTTTATATTAAAAATAGCCGCTAGTGTAATCAATTTTCTAAGCGTATTCGGGAGAACATAATCGGTTTGTTTCAGGTGAAATCGGCGGGCTGATGGGTCTATTCTTAGGAGCCAGTCTCATTACTGTCATCGAAATCACAGTCTTTCTCTTGGAGTATTTTTGGCATCTCTCCATCAAGACATATACCATGCTAATTAACAAGAGCAAAAATACGCTTCATATAACACACGCCTAAAATTTTATTGATCTTCGGGCCTCATTTTATTAAAGTCACCAGAAATATCTGAAATTCGTCGAATCCAAATTTTTTTAAGACAAGCGCCAGAGTTGCCAAGAGCGAGCCGCAATAAAACCATAATATCGGGCCTTTAGAGAACGCTGATGATAGCTATATTTGGTTGCAAAACATGGGCTTAAGGTCCCGGCAGCTTGTACTGGGCGTTTACGTCTCTCGCCGGGCCTGAACATATACAGGTTGATTTTTATTGGTGATTTTTTTTCGAAAAATAATTAACGTAGAAAGTTGAAATTTTTATGATTAAGTAAATACACAATGGGACATTGATTGTTGAAATCTCATCGTTTTCTAAAAGTATTTTCACACTTTTAGAAAAATTATTTTATTTTTTTACCATTGAAATAAATTGGCTTTAACAAAACTCGAACATTTTAGTTTTTACCTATCCGAGGGGACAAAGTCCCCTAGGAGGGGTTATGCAATCACCGTGTCTGACCGTCTGTGTGTCGGTTCTGCGTTCGCAGTTTCCGTGCAAAGCTTAACCATTGCGTACGCAGTTTCTCAAAATTGGATATTTCGTTATTGTAATGTTTATGTGTAGGTTGTGAATGTTGAGTTCGTGTTATGACGGTTGTGGGTATTGAGTTTGTTGTGTTTGTGTTATGATGGTTGTGGATGTTGAATTCGTGTTATGACGGTTGTGGGTGTTGAGTTTGTGTTATGATGGTTGAGGATGTTGAGTCTGTTGTGTTTGTACGGGCGTTTTCTCTCCAACTACTTCTTAATGAATTTGGGACGGACCGAGTGCTATTTACTAAAAATTACTCCAAAACTAGCGAATAGTTTTCGTCTTTTATTTTAGGGGGGGAAAGGCTATTATTTTCGATGCGGTCGTTAGCCATACCAAAGTGACTGAGAAAAATCACAACTTCCTACTTCTCAATTACTCTGGCTTATAAACATACGCAGATGTAGTCCTTGGTTAATAGAAACTTCGATAATTAGATTATTGGGTTTTCGTCTGCTACTATTATTGAGTGGGGTGGCAAGCCAAGCACTTCGACCTAAGGTCCATTGTGCATCCCCAAACTGGGTGACTTAAATAAGTCCTATTGCTGACACAAAGCTTAAAATCTGCCTGGCCGTGATGTTAGAGACG
Source organism: Leiobunum rupestre (assembly GCF_980474605.1). Classification (NCBI taxonomy): domain Eukaryota; kingdom Metazoa; phylum Arthropoda; class Arachnida; order Opiliones; family Sclerosomatidae; genus Leiobunum; species Leiobunum rupestre. The sequence goes on along the minus strand of NC_143387.1, from coordinate 27,774,141 downwards.
TCATACGTCTCCAACCGATGCATACGCCAATGCTCAAACCTCTGGGCTGCATAGTAATCGCAGCTACAGAGTACATGTGAGGCAGTTTCCTCCTCAGCTAGACAAGCTCTGCAAATCGGGTCATCAATGACCCCAATAAGAGTTTAATGTCTGTTTAGATGGCAGTGGCCTGTAAGTAGGTCAATAACAATCCTAATGCTAGCCCTAGAGAGCGAGAGTAATTCTCTGGTTCTCTCCCTAGAAGGGCCAAGAGGAAACTCTTTGGCCTGCCTTTGACCCCCAATCTTAGACCATTGTCTGAGTTGACGATCAGACATAAAATTGGAGATCAAGCTGCGTACAAGTCCCCGGGAGATAGGGAGAGCAGGTTCCGGTTCAATGAACCCAGCCTTCACACCTTCCTTGGCCAAGGCGTCGACCCTTTCGTTCCCAGAAAAGAAACTTTTTATAATTAGATTATTGGGTTTTCGTCTGCTAAGCAGACTGTATTATCTTGGAGGATAAAAGCTCCAAGGTGTCATAATGGCCAAAGTTTTCTAAGCAGACGAAAACCAGGAGTTTACGAACGTGTGGCGTTAGCCATATTCAAGGCCCTAGGCAAAACTTTACAGAGACCCGTAAAAACTAGTTAAGCTAATTTAATCACACCTGTAGCTGTAACTACGAAAATGCTGTCCATTTGTTAGAGTAAAACCGACCATTGTAAAGTACAACGTTAAAAGGAACCACCTATGGACTGCAATGCAAAAGATGAAAAAATTAGCGAATAAATAGATTTAATAGATTAGTCCATTAAATTTAATTTAGTTTTTCACTCTCTATTTGGTCCGAGTTTCGCGTCTTTTTGTTTGCTCGAAGACCTATCGGTACGAGCTATTTGTAAGTTTTTAATTTTCTTCAAATTTGTTTAGTGTTTAGCTTTTTTATCACTTTTCTTAATGGACTAATCTACTTATTCGCTAATTTCTTCATCCTTTGCATTGTAAAGTACAGATAAGCTCGCTTAATCATAGACAATAGTGTTGTCGTCTGAAACCCTGCGACGTCACCATTGTAATTTGCCTATTGATAAGAAACGGTAACTGTCATGGCGCCCACTATTAACACTACAGCTGTGACGTTACAAGTTTTCAAAATCGTATCTATAAGCAGAACCTTTTAAAACTTCTGGAGCGCTCTTTTTCTAACCAGAATTGTTAATTTATATCAGGAGTAAATAATTTATGTCGTACCAAACAAGTATTAAAAGTAATGAAACCAATAACGGTCGATACATAAGTAATGCAAGATGAAATAGTAAAAAAAAACCGCAGTACTTCAGCAATATACGCCTTCGTGGCGCACAACTATTAATCTAATTATCATGCTAATGTACCTACGTAGGCTCCCGTTGATCTTCCAAAAAATTTTGGGAAGAAAATATAGTGCATTTAATGAGCGAAACGGAATCCGCGAAGGTACATGTTTCATTTTAATGGCCTAGATGGATGCTTCTCTGTTAAGATATTTTGACGCGATTTTTAGCGGTGCCTAATCCGCTCATGTTTGATAAATAAGCTCTTTCCCTAAAAAATCAAATCAGCTTTAACATATTGAACAAAAATTTATTTTATGGAAAGCACAAAATACAGGAGGTAACACCAGACAATATTTGTTTATCCTACTTTTTTTTTCTATTTGAGGGAAATATCATTTTTATATATATATGTTCTTTAGGGAGTGGGGGAAGTATTTGGAACATGGACGTTTACAAGATATGGCAACATTTTTGTTATATACAATTTTCTGTGCATTTTTTAACACAAAATATCAAAGTTATTTTCTTCAATTAGTATGTATGTATATTTACACTCAAAATAAACCATTTCTTTTTTTAATTTCCACTTTTTCAATTCGTTTATAAAATATACCCATTTATAAATCGCAACTTGACAACAATTTTCGCTAATTCCAGCTCCAAATATTGTCCCCATATTCAATAAAATTTCAACTGGAAGGAACCTTAACACGCTAAAGTCCTATAATATTAATATACTTTCCCTTTAATCTCATTTGGGCGATCATTCTTCTGTAACAATGAATTATAAAAAAGGTAAAATTTAAAATATCCAGTAGAATATTTCTTCTTTTGGGTGTATGGGTATACTTATGTATACATACATTCAAGAGAATAAATAAACTTAATTATACAGCTAATAAAATAAAAAGGTTTGGTTGATCATTGCCTTCTCTTACTAGAAAAGGCAAAGGGTTGATTTACAGTTACCAAAAATAAGTAAACTTTGAACAACCAAATAAATCAAAACTTCTTATATACATAAAACTAGTTATATTTTTCGCAAAATCATTAAGCTTTGTCGTTTTTCTTTCAAGGAAGTACTGGGGGCCCATTATTTTTAATCTTAAAATACTTCAGCCCTTATCAACTTTAAAAACATAAGACTACTTTTAAATTCTGTTACTCGTAACACCTTCCATGCTGGACCAGAACCCTGTATTATGTGACCATTAATTTAAAATTCAATTTCTTAAAATAAATTTTAAAACACTTTGAGATTACATTACCTCCCTACCTCCTATTTAACAAATATTTAAGTAGCTCAATCGATGTTCTTTATTTCCCAACAGGAAAGTTTTAAAGAAACTGCACCCATTCCAGCACACAATCTAATAAGTCATCTCTGTTCAACTTTAACATTCTACTTAACGAGACAGATGACTTAGTAATGGCACATTGTTATATGTGGCATGGATATTTGCAATCCTTCAATTGGATGGTTTTTACCATGTCCTACTCTTTTTACAGAATTGAACATGTTAATCTATGCCAGAAATACCTACACCTACAGAATGATTAAAAAATACGGTGCAGTAGTAAGCGTAAAAAACTACACAACTGGCAATGTTATGGACAACACGCATTAGGTGGTTAATTTAAAAATAGCACCGAACAAACATTTAAGGGCCAAAAAATAAGTAACTATCTTTCCCCCTCTTTTTAACCTTAATAGGCTCACTAACAAAGGTTCACTACAATGCGCACTGTAAAAATACAATGTTTGGAGGGGGAAATTTTATAGACAAGGATTTGAAGAGTTACTTTTGTAGTGAATCTCGCTTTGAGACGGTATTACACGTTTTTATACCCTGCAATATGGTTCAATATATTGGTAGTGAAGAAGAGAAGGAAAAACTTTTTTTCGCAGAGGTTGTATCGTTTAACTTTAAAATGGAAGGAATATATTTTCAGTTAGCTAAATTTCAAGCAAAAGAACAAAGGCACACGACTAAGTCCTAAACAAAACTAGTTCATTTATAAAACTTTTAGTTATAATGGGTGAGCATATTTGTTTTGTTTAATTTTAAGCTAGGTTCCTTTTTCTCTTCTGTTTGTTGAACTTGCACAATTTTATATGAAAATTGTTCCGTAATACGAACCTTTAAAATTCGTGTTTTTTGACTAGGTTAAACAATGGCTTTTTCAACCTCCACGAATGCCATATTTTTTAGGTCAAGTAGAATCTCAAAACAATCACAATTCTCATCATTGTGAAATTTGGTAAAGTTTAATGGCTAAAGTATGAGCTTGAATAAAAACTAAACTAAGAGTTGATAAGAATTAGCTCGCTAAAAATTCCATGTCCTTTGTACATACGAGCGTTGAATTAAAAACAGGTACTGTGAGGCTAAAGAATTTGTAGGCAATACCATACCCATAGCGAATATAACTTTTACAATTCGATCTGTACCATTGCGTGTAAAAGTCACAGCCAATCTGGGCATTTCAACTAGTGTGTCTTTGAGAGAAAAAAACAAAATGTTTCAGAAATTTCAACCTGAAACTTTGTTTTCTGAGGAACATTGTGCTTTGTTTAGAATCAAAAGTTATATCCAAAAAAGCTCATTCTATTCTTTCTTCATACATCAGTTATTGGCATGTCGAACTGCACATCTTTTCTACCACAAATTGAAGGAAGCTCGCCGATAGAAACGTAGCCATTACTGCGTTTAATGTTGACATCAGGAAGTGTATTTTCTTTCAATTCGGGTTTTGGAAGAAGCTCGTTTGACGGATTCATTGAGTTGAAGGATGTCCTATCTAAATTTCGTTTAGAGTTCTGCAGTAACACATCTTGAGAAACATAACCATTCGCACTGGGGGGTAATTTGGCTGGTGTAAAAGTCTCATCCAAATCGTCATAGCTTGGAGGAGTGTAGATATTGTCTGAATTCTGAAGAGAAAAAGGCTCCAGAGTTTCTTCCTGATCATCTTTCAAGGTAGGTATTATACAGCTATATGGGGCAATGCCACCACCACCATCCACTCTCTGCGGATAATTATTTAACACACTGTCATACCCCAAATCTCTGCTTTCAATCTCCTCAATTTCTAGGTCATTACTATTTTCAGAATTAGCCACCAATTGGGATATTGGAAAAATCTTCAAGGTATCTAGTCCCACGTAACCCTCTCCTGGTCTACTTGTAGATGGGGCTTCAAATGGTTTGATGGCCAAGTTAAAATTTTTATTTGCTGCATAATCAGCTTCTGCCAGTCCAATTTTGGAGTAGGCCATATCTTTATCAACAGGCTCGGAATTTTCAAATCCTTCATCAAGATCAACTTTTCCTGGTGAAGCATTTTTGTTCTTTCTTAATAAGGCTACATTGGGCAACCAGGGCACCTGATTTTCTTTTTGTTGTAAGAACTCTTTAGGGTTCTTATCCACCATAGAGAAAGCCATTCCAACTGTGATGTAAGGGTTGTTTATATTAGAAGGTGATTCCATGCGTCGCATTCCAAATCTAGAATAAGGCAACATAGCACCCTCTTCAACTTTAGAGCCATTTTCCGTTAACGTTTCGTTTCTGTCACGGAAAAAACTCTTGCAACCAAGGATATCTTGAATACTTCGAGACAGTCCTAATTTGGAGTACTGCGCAGCCACGGCAGGATCTAAAATGGTTCCATCCACTCTTGGCTCTGCATGAACGCAAGAATAAGGGTTAACTTCATCCATTTCATTTATTGATGGTTCACTATTGGCCAAATTGTGACCATAAAGCTGTAAGTTTTGCCCACGTGAAATTGGTACGTAGCAAGATTGTTCTATTGCAAATTTGCTGTAAGGAGCTGGAGGAGAGTAACTTCCCAAGGCTTTATTTCTAGAATCCACACAGCTTGAAAACTGAGAATATGGACTCGCAGGTGATTTGGACTTCTCATCAGATTCATCTCCTTTATCCACACCAGAGTCTTTGCTTCCAGAAACACAAGAAACATTTAAAGACTTCTCTTCTGGTTTAGCATCTAACACTTGGCCATCTTGTGCCACTTCTGGTGAAGGTGGCTTTTTAATATCAGCTTCGTTACCGCTATCTGATGAGAGGTTAGTACGATGTGTTAGAGAGGAGGATAAACTATCATGTCCACCAGTACTGCCGCACCCGCTACTGTCCCCACTGGGATTGCGCTTAGCTTTCTCTGTTATTATATTCTGTTTGGTTATAAGCTGTTAAAAGTAGGGAAAAAATTTAATTATTAAGTTCAATACGATAATTAAAATGATATTTAGATACCTCATCGGTTGATGTTGCACTAAATTGAGACGTTCCAGAGCCATGTCGATTTTTAAAGCTGTCATCATTTGAAATAAATGAATCCAAACGACCATAGGCTGGTTTTGGACTTGCATCAGGATTGCACTGTAGACCATTTTTAAAGTTCTCATAAGAGCTTGTAGGATTCTTGGTAAAATATTCCCAATTAACATAAAATTAAAAAATATACTGCTAATTTAAAGACACTTACAGAATGTGGAGAATTAAGTAAACCAGGAGGTAATTCAACACCACCGACATTCTTCATATTTTGAACTTTTTCTCTCATCCTAAAGTGTATAACATATATAATAACGTATACCTTGAGCAAGCAACAGAAAATACATACCATCGAACAAGCATGTATAGAATTCCGATTAATGGCACTAGTGCCAAAACAGCACCTATGATCAGTCCAACTGTCAAAGAACTGAAGCTTGCATCAGAGCTCAAGTAACATAATGTTTCTTTATTTGGTGGACTCTCATGACCATATAACAGTGTTCCATTTAGTTTATTAACTGCTCGAATGGTGAAAAAAAATGGAGTTGCTGCTTGATCATCACTTCCACAATCGATATTCAATGATAAACCTCTGGTGTCTCCACTAACATTTAGTTCATTAACGTAAGATTCATTTTGCCTTTGATGTTCTCGACGCCAACTGATAATGTAAGCATCAATTGGGCCATTTGGGTTTAGAGGTGGTGTCCAACTAAGCAAAACTGATGTTTGATTATTTTCAATTATGTCTGGTTTGTTCATGACTCCCGGTTCACTTATGCCAGTTTTCAAAAGTTTTACAAATGTTGCTGTGCAAAGATTGCCATTCACACAAGCCTTAATTCCTATAGAATACTCATGGTAGGCAGTGAGGTTCGCAAAGGTTGCGTTAAATATTTCATATTTTCCATTCCCAGGAACAATGTCGATCTCTTTAGGACCGCCCAAAATAATATATTTTGTTATAATTCCATTAGGCGTTAAAGGTGGTTTCCACAAAACAGTAGCCGAATTTGGAGTTACATTTGTAATACGAAAATCTCGAGGAGGATCGGCAGGTGCTGAAATTAGAAAAATCAAAAGGTTTTATAATAACTTGGACAATAGAGAAAAATACCAAAGCCATACAAAAATAGAATTACCAGCTTGGTTAGTAGTGGCACATACAATATCGCTGTATTCGCTCAAGCCAGCTTTTACCTTCACAGCAATTCGCACGGAATAAGTCGTGAATGGTTGAAGACCACTCAGTGTTAATTCCGAATTGGGTTGAAGATTTACATATTTTGGATCAACACACGAATGCGGATTGCAGTCCTGAAGGCAACGACTATATGAAATGTTGAAATGCTCCACAACAGCAGACGAAGCTATGCAGTCCAAGTTTCCAGTTATTATCAGCTCAGTTGAACTCTTTTTATTAACTTTTACATTTTTAATTTTTTCAAGAACTGAATAATAAAATAAAAATATTAAATTATAAAAGGTAAGGTAGAAACAACTTATAGTTAAATATTTAAATAATTTAACTTCACCTTTATTGTAAGGTACTATACATGGTACCCACTCCAGACCAGAAGATGAACCAAATTTATTATTGGCAGCCACCGCAAAATTGTAAATGTGTTTATTATCAGATATTTGGAAAAAATGTGATTTAGCACTGGCTGGAAGTTCAATCCAGTCAATTTCACCAGCGCATCTACCCTCTTTCGGCCTTGGTTGCAAAACACGGCATTTGGCTACAGTATAGCTAACAATATCGCCATTTTTGTAACTATGATGTGGTATCCAAGTAACGTTATATCCGTCATCATCCGAAGATGCGGAAACTTCATTCGGTGGATTTGGTACTGAAAAAATACATTGAATTAGAAAAAAAAATTAAACTAATTATTATTATTATTCTCAACACACTCTTATTCTTTTTTGGCAAAATAACACTAGCACTGTCATTTGATTCTCCCTCCTTATTCTTGGTTTTAATTACAAATTGGTAGTCTTTATTTACACTTAGAGTCGAAAAAGTGACAAACGTATCATTTATATCGACTTCCTTCATCTCGCCATTAGTTCTTTTACGCCGTTCGACATTGGTTTCTGAGACATAGATGATATATTTGCAGTCTTCACCATTGCAGTTTTTTTTACCAATTCCCTAAATTTGAGTTAGAAAAAGATCTCAGAAATGTGTTTTATGACATCATTTTCTTCAATGGCATTGTAGACATGTTTAATTAAAGAAACATTAAAGGGAAATAACTATAATTTACCTGCCAATATAGAGTGACTGAACGACGGCCTTGGTTTTCCCAATTTTTCACATCAAATGACTGATTAATTATTTTTGGTAGAATATATGGCACTGTAAGAATTACTTTTGATTAGTTCCTGATACAAAAAAACCAAAGTAAGAGTTATTACCATCTGGTAATGTTTTCAGCGAATCATAGATATAGTCACTCCATAAGTTTGTAGCATTTATTACCCTACAGCGAATTCGAATGCTATATCTCAAATTAGGAATCAGTTGTATTGTCTTATTAAAAACATTTGTTCCAACATCTTCGGTCTATTGTTAGACAGTTAAAAATTAATAATCTTTTAAGATCCAACAAATTCCAGGAAAAAGTTAATCACCGTAAAATGGTCATCATATCCATCAGCTTTGTATCCAAGCTCATAAACTACTGGAGGAGTAAGTATTTCAGGCATTTCCTTGGGGTGCACCCAGGTTAGATTTGCAGAATTTTTCCCAACTTCTGTAATGTTGAGTTTAGTCGGTGGACCGGCGTGAACTATTTACAACCCAAAAGGTTTAGTACTTTGAAATTTTATTTAAATTTTAAAATCCCCCAAATATATTACTTAATTCATGGTGATTCAAGGTGTACTTTTTAAACCATGTACCGAAAGCATTTACTCCAGTTAGTCGAAAATACAACATGTTAGCTTGTCGATAATAGAGTTGAGGTGTGTGTAGAGTCCACTCGCACCAGTCTTTCGCCCGAGATTTACTAGCATTTTGAGGACATCCAAATACACTATTAACAAAATCATTATCAAGTAAAAATTAGAAAACTATCCAACAAACATTTTCCAAGTCTGGGTCCCAATATATTGTGAACTTACTAAGTTTCCAGGTAATCAGGTATGTATTTAAGGGTATAGTTTGTCGGAATTGGATTAAAGGTACGATTCCAACTGCACCGTAGATTTACAAAAGCTTCACTGATACAAGTAAAATTCTCCACTGGTTTTGGCTCGTCTATCACATAATCAACAAAAAAAATCAATACATTATAGTGGTAAATATATAAGTAAAATCTTCTAACTTACATCCAAATAGGTACGATGACATGCATATTAGAGTTTTATGAGCTTTGCAAATATAAAAACCAGAATCATCCGTTGTTGCATTTAAAACATCAAACTCTACAGTTAAGTTATCAACGCAACGAGTAGCGAGAGTTCGATTATTAACTGAAACTTTCAGGTCGGAGCAATTTGCATGTACTGTTTTATTATTTATGGTGAAATTAGTACTATGCAAACTGCAATTGAAGGTATGAGAGGTATTCACTTTGAAAACATTATCCCCATGTGGATACAAATCTATTAAAAACAGAAAAATAGGGTTTTAATGAAAATTAGTTGATCTGTTACACTTTGTGCTTAAAGTCTACTTTAGTTGCATGATGTTATTGAATACGTACACCCAAAATTATGATTAGAGCCTTTTAAACAGCCAATGATTGGCTGCACATTCCACATTAAGAAGAGCATTAAAGAAAAAATCTTCGAAATCAATTGTAACATTTTCAATCTTCCAAAAGTAACGAGAGTTTGAAATACAAAATCCTCTCAGTCAATCATAATTTAGAAGAATGTGTTTTTCCACTTGCGTTCAATCATTCAAAATGGCCGGAGTGATTGTGGACACTGAACCAACACTTTCACCTTTACCAATGAAACTCTGAAAATAAAAATACAAACATGAATTTTTTTTAATAATTAAAATGTGTTTGAACTGTAAATGACAATATTCCCAGCACTATATTCACAAATTCAGAATGAATTTATCAATTTAATAAAACAGTAAATATTATACAACACCTAAATTTTTTCGGTAAAAAGACCCATTTTAAGAGGAAACGCGAGTGGCTTTGATAGATAAGAGAAAGACAGGAAAAAGAAAAACCACTACCCTGAGTTAAAGGACAGGATTTTACAACACAGAATTCTCATTTGAAAAATCAACACTTTGTAAAATGACATGAAACCTCTGTTAAATGAAATAAAAAATTCACCCATAGATTAATTTTAATTATTCAAAAAAATTCGACAGTGACAAGCTATAAATAATTATGCTTCACAATAAAATAAAGAATCATCTCAGAGATCTAGATAGTAGAAATTATTCCTAAAACCTTATTTCTACTAAGAAAACTAAGCTCCTTTCAGTCCCACCTTACCACACATGGAAAAGCTTAGGCGGACTATACACTACTATAATACAGGGTGTCCACTAAAAACGATCCAGGGCCAATATCTCAGAACCCGTTTTCTCTAGGAATTTAATTTTTTTTTATGTTACGTAGCACGTGCAGGGGGCAAAGAAGAATGATAACCTCGATGACCTTGAACCATGTCTTCAAGGTCATCCAAAAACTATCTCGAGAACCGTAAGTGTTAGAAAGTTGGTTCCAACTAGAAAAGTGTTCCCCGTCACGTTTTATGCCTACATAGCGTGAACGTGATCGGATTCGACCAATAGTAAGTCTATAAAATTGTTACCAAAATCACAAAGGTCGTAAAAGGGAAAATTACAAGACAGCGCTAATAACTCCAAAACAAGTCGTCTAAATTATCGAAATTTGCTAGACAATCGCATCATGGTACGATATTTTAATATTTGGAAAATTGTACGAAATTGAACCATGTCTTCAAGGTCATACTAAAATTATCTCGAGAACCATTAGGTTTAGATCAAAAATTCCAATTAGAAATTATAATTTTAAGTTATTAATACATAAAATGTGACGAAGAACAACTTTCTAATTGGAATTTTTGCTCTAAACGTAATGATTCTCGAGATAATTTTAGTATGACCTTGAAGACATGGTTCAAGGTCGTACAATTTTCCAAATATTAAAATATCCTACCATGATGCGATTGTCTAGCAAATTTCGATAATGTAGACGACTTGTTTTGGAGTTATTAGCGCTGTCTTGCAATTTTCCCTTTTACGACCTTTGTGATTTTGGTAACAATTTTATAGACTTACTATTCGTCGAATCCGATCATGTTCACGCTATGTAGGCATAAAACGTGACGGGGAACACTTTTCTAATTGAAACCAACTTTCTAACACTTACGGTTCTCGAGATAGTTTTTGGATGACCTTGAAGACATGGTTCAAGGTCATCGAGGTTATCATTCTTCTTTGGCCCCCTGCACGAGCTACGTAACATAAAAATTTTAAATTCCTAGAGAAAACGGTTTCTGAGATATTCGCCCTGGATCGTTTTTTAGTGGACACCCTGTATAGTAGTAGAAAAAGTAGCACTGCGCAAAGAGTGATTGAAAGGAAGTATAACAAGTTCATTAGGTTTTCTTTCTAATGAGTTATGTTAATTTCGACGCAAGGGGTTGGGCAAAATATTTCAAGGGAGTTGTTTTGCCTCCAAAATTTTAAGATGGGTAGCGGTATGGATATAAAGCGATTCAAACCAGGATAGCCTGATATTTGGGTAGAGGGTAAAAAAGGGGTAAAGTTTATACAGATAGTAACTCTCATAATGGCAGGGAGAAAAGAAATATGTAAATCAGGAAGATAAAAATTCCCCATCTATGACCATAAAAATATAATTTGTTTCTAAATGAGAATTTTATTCCGACTAACATGTTAGCATGCGAAAAACTGGCTTGAGGTGCCATCGATTAGCTATTTTTTCCTTCAAGTTTTTTTCAACACCAGTTGCTGTATAAATAAGTTCATCAGCTTAACATATTTATTCAAGAGAATAAAACTATGCCTTCCCCTCTCATCCAAAAATGTGAATTTCATTCCAAGGGCGTTTTGTAAGAATTTGACTTTTCTTAGTTAAGTTTTGACGATGGAGCAATGGCGATTAAATGCGCAATTTTGAATTTCCCACCTGCATATTAATAGGAAATTGAGGCTTTGAACCTTTTTCATGGGAGTTCTAATCGAAATTCGAAGCAGATGGAATTGTCGGTTAACAATAGAAATATACCCAAATTAATCAATGCTAGGGATGGTACTTGTTCTTCCAATAAAATGACTTAGTTTCTTTCAATTTCTTAAATTAAAGTACACAAGTTCTAGATTAAAGATATAGTTTAATTGAAAAAGGACATTACTCAGATATAAAATTGAGATCATTATTAAAAATAATAATAATAATGATACTCTCTTTAAATGAATTAGTCACAATATATTTGCATCTACAAATACACAAATTAGAACCAGAGTCTCACCTTTAAAGAAGGGGCATTTGTTTACCTGAAAACTTGATATCAGTTAGTACATAAGTCAATAACAAAGCCTTTATTGAAGACTTGGGGTTATAATTATAGTACCTTTAAAAATTAATTTTAATTATTAACATACATTTTTAAGGTAATATAATACTAACCCTAAGACTCGAATAAAGAAACTTAATGCAATAACTAATATAAAAATTTCAGTTAAACAAGTTACCTACTAATTTTATTTATAATTAGTTTGGTTTGACTTCTCCAAATTGTACAGTGTTATCCAAAAAACATTTAACTTTTCTATTATTTCATTAGATTTTAGAAATTAACAATTATTTTTACCATTAACCTCAATTTAAAAATTATAAAATAAAAATAATATGAGATAGAAGAATTAATTCTAAACTTAAATGATTCAAATAAAATAGATGATTTCTGCATATGGTAATTAAAATATTACCCTCTTGACTATAATTAACTTTATCGTTAATTAATTTTATAATTGTAAAGCTATTACATATTAAAATTTTTACATATGAGGATTAACACCACAATGTATTAATGCCATTGTTTCTGAACTGATTTATCTTTCATACACCCTTTAGTCTTTAGACGCCAATGACAAGTTATTTCAAGATGATTTAGGAAGAGGAATGGATGCCTATTTCTCTAATACTGATACAAGAAAAATATTTTCAGAAAAAACTTTTACATAAGAAAATTATCGATTAACTAATGATAAGAACTTTTCGCCACTAAGCAAAAATCGTTTTTAAAAGGCACAAAGAGTGTAAACCTTTTTGGAGAAAAGTCCATGCCAGTGGCAAATAGTGTAAAATTGTCAAATAGTGGCTAATAAAGGAAAATTGCATTTAAAAGATAGAAAAAGTAATTGGAATTAATTTTTAAGAAGTTTATTGTAAAAATGTTTTAGTTTTTCACTAAACTTACAATGTTAGAATAAATTATTCCAAAAACAATTAAAGGACTATTCTAATGTTAATCAGAATCTGTATATTTCTAAGCATATATATTTGCCTTAAGTAGCCCAAATCTGTAATTTCTGTGTTAAAATGTTTTTTTATTAAATATTTACTGTCCACTTTTGGCCAGATTCTCCACTAAATTCACTTTTGTCCAGGCTGGAATTTTCCACTATTTTCCACACTATAATTGTCCACTATTTTCCACACTATAATTGTCCACCTGGCTTTTTCCACCTTGGAACACTGGATATTCGATTTGCGATAGAAAATATGTATCACGGCAAATGAAAAGAAACTTTTTTTAATGAAAAATTGGAATAAAATGGTATGACAGTGCACTGAACCGTCTTTTATAATGATTTTGTAATATACACTACTGTTAATATCGGCTGTACCCATAACGGTGCATCCCTATTTAATAATCCCTTAACGAGATCGATGTCTCTAATGTCTAATGGGGCTGTGCGAGTACTCGAACTCGATCTCGAATAAGTAATTGTAGAATTCTCGTCGATTAGCGAGTACCAAAAAATTGCACATTCGGGTACCCGATTACTCGAATAAGTTTCTCTCTAAACTCGTGGAATATTTGTTTTTTTTCTATCCTCGTTGCTTCAAAGTTTAAAGAGGGGTTTTTACAACTTTTTGGAGGCAATAAACGGTACCTACAAAGTTGTGGATACTATGGTTTATTTAAATTAAAGGAATATTTTTCAGCATTGAAAGTTACTTTATACTCCTTTTAAATTTAATCTCATAATTACTTGAACAAAACCAGCTCCCAATCAAATACTCGTTAAAAATATTACTCGACTCGAATAAGATAAAGTTTCCCCTTAATCAAGTACTCGATTACTCGACTTCAATATTACTCGACTCGAAAAAAATGATACTCGATAACAGACTCGATTGCCTAAAACCACTATTCGCACAGCCCTAGTCTCTAATATTTTTTTCTGTCAAGCGTTCAAAATTCGGCAATAAACGGTATTTCAAAGAGACAAGACATCTCTTTATCAACCCCATTACTTCAAAACAGGAGATCGAAACGCGTAAAAACTAACTTTCGGAAATCGGAATGAAACGGGGACAAAACGGCTAAAACGACCAGCTCATAAATCGTCATTTCTGTCTCTCGCTCAAAAAGCCCGTACACGTGCTCAATAGAGCATTAATTAAATGGAGGGGGCGGCCGCGAATCTGACAGAGAGTGTTTGAATCAATGAACGAGACGAAACCGGTTATTGCCTAACAGGGATGAGGAAGTTATACCGACAAAATGACTAGTTATGACTATGGGAAAAAAATCCATAAAACAATACGGGAGGAACCGAATGGTTACACCGAGTTAACAAAACTACAATAAAATTATGTTTAAAAAAAAATGCAGATGACTTAACACTTCAATCGACTGTCAGCGAAAAACAATAAAAAATGCTTTATAGTCAAAAGTAGATAATATGCCTCGTAGATGTAAATATCTATATCGGTACCCTGTTATAAGCTAGAAACACGGAAGTTTTAAAAGTAAGTTTTCGAAAAACTAGCGCGTGCGATTAAACCGGAACAGGGTTCGTACGAAAAGTTCTGATCTAAAATCTCTGACTTTTCCAGGTTATCCCTGACCAATTTTTGCTAATATTCCTGACCTTTTGGTTATATTTTTGGAATTTTTTAAAAATTATTTTAGGTCAAAAATTCGTTGTTAATGTGTGGTTTGGTTGACTAACTAAAATCCCTGACTTATCCCTGACTTTCTACGAAATCATTTAAATCCCTGACTTATTCCTGACATTTTTCCTCCATTTTACAGATCCCTGACTTATCCAGGTTTTTCAGGATATCAAGGTTCTGTACGAACCCTGCGGAAAAATATAATTTGTAGATAAGTAAATATTCCTACGTAGTTTAAGTTCTACATTTTACATCGTTAGTCGGAGTAATACCGATTTTTAGAATACATCTATCGAAGGTTATATACTTCTGATATAGCGTATTCCGCCACTAACAAGGAGAGTACCCGAGGTGTTTATGGCCGATTTTGTTCAAAGTCGGGCGTAATGTAGACCTATATGAGATATGAAATTTCCGAAAAGGAGACGTGGCACTATCCATTCGATTTGCCATGGCAACCGAAAACGTTTTTGATCACTTAAAACAGAAAAATCTCCATTCAAAAAAGCATGGGATTTTCTCGGTTTCACCTACGAAAATTAAAAAAAAAAAAATTTAAAATCACGAAATGGGTAATTTGGACCACATTTAGGTAAATTTCATCAAGTTTGGGTAAACTGGAACATTTTTGGGTAAAATAAGGAAAAAAATCTTATTCTTGTTTTAAGTGGTCAAAAACATTTTCGGTTACCATGGCAAATCGAATGGGTAGTGCAACGTCTCCTTTTGGGAAATTTCATATCTCATATAGGTCTACATTACGGCCGACTTGGAACAAATTCGGATATTATAACCTCGGGTACTCTCCTTGTAAGTATTAGGTAAGAAGAGCGTAAAGCGAATTGAATGAAAGAATTAGAAACGAGACAGTAGACAATACAGAACGATATAGAGCAAAGTGTCTTACATTGGCGTGGAAAATGGATAAATAGTGGGGCTAGGATCGCAGCCTTAGAACGGAGCAGAACGGAACAATTATTTCTATCTCGGTACTGGCACTCCGAGACACTCGTGATGCCGCTCACACTCTCCAGTCTGGAACCAAATAACTGTCTCTCTCTTGGGTTGGATTATTTTATATAACACACCAAGCGCGGCCGATTATAAACGTCTGAACTCCCGAAACGGGGGTCAAATAGGAAACTCAAATTTATTCGACCCCCCTTAAAGTTCGTATATTATACAAAGAAGTTTTCATTTGAGATAGTTCTCTTTAAAAATACCACAGCGCGAAGGGCCCTCATTTTCCTTCAACTCCAAAAATTAATTTCGTCAAATCGCGATGAAAAGGGTGTATCGAATGATCAATCCTTGACCTCCGGGGGAGGGGGATGAAGAAGGTCAAACTGTCGAAATGAACGACACTCTTGGGGTCAAATGTTTGTTAAATGGCTTCATTTATCACGGCGTCTCTCTTAACGTTATAATTCCGGAGAATTCGTCGTATTTCGTTAGAACGGAATGGATTACCAAGAATTAATTCAACTTAAGACCTAAATCGGCATTAACTAGAAAAGAAAACGAGTAAAAAAGCACAAGGGTCGAGCATTGACAAGTTGGATTATCAATTGGCAGCAACGGGGGATGTTTACGAATATCAATCATATCATATACGATTTCAAATATATAAAGAGTGGTTTCTCGGTATGCCAGCGTTTCTCGTACGAACTAGATGGGTAGAGATCTTTTTGTTTTAATGAGAATTTGGCGTCTCCTCCATCCACCGTTCGAGGTCCCAACCCTCTGTGAGAAATGAGCGCCTACAAAAAATTCCTACCGTGATTACATTTCTTCGGATGCCAGAACAAATATTTAACTTTGTTTGTTTAGTTGGTAGTTTATATCGAGTTCTTTGACGAATGATGACGCCTTATAAGTTTGAGACTATGGCTATCTGGCCAAGTGGGAAAGATCCTACGATTCTGTAAGCCACGTTTCACTTCGAAGGACCACCGATTTCAAAATGGTTTCGGGACCAATATGCTACTAACAGGGTTCGTACGAAAATTTCTGATCTAAAATCTCTGACTTTTCAAGGTTATCCCCGACCAATTTTTGCCAATATTCCTGACCTTTTTGGTTATATTTTTGGATTTTTTTTATTATTTTAGTTAAAAAAAATTTTATTAATGTGTGGTTTGGTTGACTAACTAAAATCCATGATTTTCAACGAAATTATTTAAATCCCTGACTTATCCCTGACATTTTTCCTCCATTTTACAGATCCCTGACTTATCCAGGTTCTGTACGAACCCTGTACTAAGCTCCTGCTACGCATTGTAACCCGGCCACCTGAATTAAAGGCTTCAAAAGTCGCTTGATGACTTAGGCCTAAGGTGGTGCCTTGGGTATTAGCCTAGCTGATCATTATTATTATTATTTATTTATTATTAAATTTCTAAAGTCTAAAATTTGAAAACATTCCGTTGCGCGGTATTTCAATAATAATAGTATCTGATTTTCTGAAATTTCGTAGGGGTTTAAAAGTAATTTAAAGTAATAAAATATAAAAATATCAAACAGGCAAAATATGATTACCATTCATTTTATTCAAAAAATAGGTTTAAATTTTTATGGGCTGATATTATTCGCGGAATATTTTGCGTATGCCTTAACGAAAACTATAGATAAAAAAATTCGCCAGAGTCAAAAGCATTCAGTTATTTTCAACTTTGACCCTGCAATTAGATAAATTGATCCGATAATATTTTCTATTTATTAATATTCCAAGATTTGTTCTTTTCTAAAAATGGAACGGTCCGCCAAATGTTTGAGCAATGAATCGAATTGAAGGGGTACACGAGCCCTTCACCAGAACCCTTTTGTTAATCCCTACTTAGTGGTACGCCGATTTCGCCATCATCTCATTAAGCAATATATAAAAAAATATTCGATTTCCCCCATCGCCGCGGCCACTCGAGAAAAGCGAATGAGGAACCGAAAGTTGGCGAGAAGAGTTGGATACAAATTCTCAAGAACCGGAATATTCGGGAATTAAGAACGGGTTTTCATTAAATTTCGAAATCCCAAGTCTGCCTATTTCAGTCCTTAACTCCAATTCGACATTCGAGACTAAAATATTTGGGAATCGTAATATTAATCTACGAAACGAGCGCAAAATAACGAAATTATACGCCTTCATTAATAATGGAAATCGAAAAAACGAACGATGGAAATTTTTCTCATTTTAATTTAATAATTCAGGTATTTTTACACATTTAACGATACATTTAATGATTGACGGTTTCTTGGTATGGGTAAAGTGAGAGTAAAGTGAATTTTATCGTGTTTCGTTTACTTTGAATTCCTGCAGAATAATTTTTCACATTTTCGTTATTTCATCGCAGCATTTTATTCGTTTTAAAAACCAAAAAAAAAGGGATTGCGTTCAAATGTCATAAGCTAATAAAATCTAGTTTAAAGAGATAGTGCCAACTCAGATTAATTTAAAATTTTGTTCTTTGGCTTACACGTTATGATAGCTTTTTAAGTCTGGAATCAGAATATATATACATATTAGCACTTTCAATTAGTATTTAGTTTTATATTTTAATGTAAAATAATGGTATTTCAATAGCCGCGCAAAACTTTACAGATTGTTGACGTCATGAGTTTGGTCGATTTCGGCGCGCTCGAGCGGCGGGGAATTTCCAGTAGTCTTTTTCTACTATCGCGTAGAGGATTTGTAAGCGCGTTTTTTGACTTTCTTCTCGCGGACCACGCGGTTCGAGATTCTCGAATCACGACTTCACGAGCCGGCTACGTGTGAAAATATTATTTTCAAAGTAGAAATTGAAGAAAAAATCGATAACAAGGTATTGTTTATAAATTATATCATTATTTCTTATACGTAGTCATTATAACAATATTTAAATTCTACGGAAAGATTCCACCGAAAGCACCGAAGACCGTGTATTGTGCAGTTCCTTCCTGCAGTAATAATAACAACAAAAGTGGCTTATCTTTCCATTACTTTCCATCGAATGAGGGTCTTAAAGCGTGCGAAAGCGGGAAACTCGGATCAAAAGAAAGCGATGGGAGTCAAATTTCCTCCTGTAATCCCCTAAAAATTATATTTCCAGCTCGCTCTAGTAGCAGCCAATAAACATCAACCTATCTATGACGTAGACAGTATGTGATAAAAAAAAGTTACGCTATCTTTCTATTTTAAAATTTGAAATTAATCGTGAATATTTATAATTATACCAAATGTTTTATAGCTATATTTTTCTTTACTATATTTTTAAATAATTGATGAAAAAACTTCATATACGTAGAAAATTCTGACACCATCTCTTTAAAATGAAAAAAAAAAAAAAAACATTCGTATACATCGTTGCAAACTTTTTGTAATGAAAAATTAGAATAAAATGGTCTGACCGTGTACTGAACAGTATTTTACAATGATTTTATCATATACACTACTGTTATGACAGATAACTTTGTTGATATCCGTCGGCTGTACCCATATCGGTGCATCTCTAGTTAATACGGCACTGGCAATAAGGCCAGCAACCTCTAGTGGCCGTTATTTACCGTGGGAATAATTAAAGGGCACATCAACGTTCGAATTTCGGTAGTTTCGCACGCAAATTCCGGAAACAGGGTTGGAAAATACCAGAATTTGATTGGAAGGATCCGCTATCACGAGGTACGTAAGAGGAGGAGCTATACTAGATTTTCACCCAACCCGGGTTGCCACAGTATTTTTACAATCAAATGTCCTGACTCTTCCAGGTTTTCCCTGATCATCTCCGGAGATTTTCCCTGACTTATTTTGTGCCAAGATTTTGCATTTTTAAACCTATATTTTAGTAAACGTTTCCTATTTGCATCCGAAATTAAATTCCCTGAGTTTTCCCTGATTTTTAGACTAATTTTTTAAAATTCCCTGACTTTTCCCTGATTTTTATACCCATATTCAAATTCCCTGACTTTTCCAGGAATTCCAGTTACCGTGGCAACCCTGCCAACCATTTCAAATATCGGTGTTGCCCTTTATCAGTGGCGTAGCCAGAAATTCGTCAAGGGGGGTCGAGAAGGGGGTAGAAATTTAGTACGGTCAAAGGTAGTCCCAAGGGGGGTCTGGACCCGGAAACACCCCCCTTGTCTACGCCACTGCCCTTTATGCTCGGAAGTACGGAAAATTACCGCCATCTATCTAACTAAATTTGAACTACACTTTGAAAAGATTTGGAAACAAAAGATTTCATCGAGAAACTAAGCCAAACCAATCAGCGCAAACCATTTCTGTCTCAAATTATTTCACGTTTGAAGCTTTTTGGAGGAGTATTTTATTATTTTAAAATTAGAGTTGGCATGGTTTGAGCTGAGCGAAACACGCAAGTTCGTTCAAGTAGTACGACAGAGCTCATTCTTTCAAATTTAAATAAATTAATTTAAATGAAGAAATGTAAATAGGTCTCTTTTTCATTTTTAGTTGGAAGGTTTTCTGGTAACGCTATACGATATTATATTTTTCTTTCCAAATCCGTCTCTAAATAAGGAATCCTGATTAAGTAAATAGAACGAGTAAGGTAAATTTACTTCCGGCGTAATTCTACCTAATTCTTTCAATTGACCTAAGGCGTCGTTTGAAATGAATCCTTAAATACGCGGTTCGTTTGAGGCAGGCTAAACCGGGGGTAATTGATTTTAATTAGCGAATATTCGATCGAGGACGATCGGCGCTTAAATCGATACGAATGTTCCCGACACTATTTCGAGAAAGACCAAAAAAAAAAACGGTAGGATAGCCGGCTAAATCTTGATTGAATAATAGCACGTTAGAGGGGTTCTTTATCAACACCCCGAATCTGATAGCCCGCCAATTTACGAAAAGACCGTCGGCGATTTCGTCCCTTCGGGCGGAGCTGGAATCGTGGATACGGACCGGTTGCGAATCGTCCTCCACTCTCTTAATACCGCCACGCCGGCGAACCGATTCGAAGTTGGCCGCTCGCTAGAGAAACATTCCGCAGCCTTGACAAGGTTAAGAACAACATGGCGGCGCCCACGTGGCTGTCGGCGAAAGGGCCGCCGCGTTCGTCTCTTTATATATTTTAAAAGGGAGAAAAACAATATTTAGTATTCCAATCGAGTATTGGCGGAGAACGTCGGTGGAAGCGCGCTTGTAAGTAGCGCCGCCTCTGCGCGGATCGAAGACTCCCCCTCCCGTTCTATATCATCTCGTACAGTTGTAGCTCTGGCTCGCAACCTTCTGTATTTTTATTTGAATACATATTTCCCCCCGTTGCTGGAGAGGAGACTCTTATGGGAGCGGCGAGTGTGTCCGAATTGTGTAGACACACTCGAGAACCACCTCTACCTTTTTGTTATTAAAAGCTACGCATTTTCACAGAAATATTATTTACTTAAACATTTATATTTTAATAGATATTTTTGAATTTTAAATAATTTATTTTGCTTTCTAATTGCTTTTTTTTGGAGTTTTAGAACTTTTAATTGTTTTAGAACTTTTAATTGTTTTTAAATTTTTATTTGTTTTAGGATTTGTAACATTTTTACTGACGTTTAAAATTGTAATTGAGGTTTTAGATTAATTTGTATTTCGAATTTTAAAAAGTTACGATTTTTTACTGTCTAGATTAATCTGAAAATTGAAAAATGGTTTGCCTAGAATTGAAATTGCTACAAAATCAATTTATATATAATAATACCTTTAATGAAATATTAATATTATTTAAATCAATGAAATAAAAATACATACTGGCGTAAATAATACAAGTATTTAGGTTTTCATGATCAAATAATGAGCGCTGCGAAATAATTCATTCGTGAATAGATTATCGCATTAATGGCATTATTAATGCAAAATTCCTGGACAACACGACTTCGTAAAATTGTAGCGTTTACAGTAATAGCAAGTCCGTATGTTTCTTTTTCTCGGAAACGCGTTTCTTAGGGATTAATGGAAAACTTCCCAATTAATTATTTAATTACAGTTCTCGTTTCTTCGTCTTATTCCTACGAAATTTGTTTAAAAACAAATTTAACTTTCACTATGGAGATCATAATTCGCAAATACGTTGGTATTATGACATCCCGAGAGTAGATAAATTTGGAGCTTAGTTTTCACTCGTAAAACTTCTTTTATCAGTGCGAAAACGTCTCTCAAAATAAAGGCTTTACAATCCTACCCGGGAAAACTAGCGGATCGGCTGCCTTTTGCGGGATAGCTAAGCGGAAACCATCTGGATACCATGAGCGACGTCTTATTGATTCGCTACCTGGATACGACGAGACACAGGTATAAAAAGATAACCCAGCTTTAGTGGATAGGCCCACCCTAAAGATAAAATAAATGACACTGTTTTCCAGAGGGAACGGAAAACAAACGACAAACGTCGTCCGAGATTGCAACTAAAATCGTCCGAGCTTAGACCAGGCGGCAACTACCTCGGTCTAAGGCCTCTAAAGGAAAAGGCTTAAGTCGGGGCGCTTATAAAAAGATATCGCTTCTTTACCGGTTACGTCTACTCTTTACCGGTTACGTCGCCCCAAATGGGGGAGCGAAAAAGATAGAATACACTTTTCTTTTTAGCTCTTCATCACTGGGCTTCCTTTCGGAATCCATAATCACCGTCCAAACTAGCTTTGGAAAATTCGTTTCCATCTTTTCTCGGGCGCAATCCTTTTTAACCTATGGGAGGCGTCTCTAGGAATTTTCTTAAGACGTTATCGAAAATATCGAGTTAAGGTGGCGGCTAAAGGAAAAGAACGTTAGACACCAATGTCCAAAAGGTTTCGGGATATATTTGATGGCGTCTTATTGCTTATTCCACTCCCAAGTTATCGGCGCAACGACCCCCAGCCATACTTTCTAATTCCCTGACGTCTCCCGGGAGAAGCGCTGAAAATATTTTACAATTCAGGGAGGACTGGTAAAGTATTTCGCGTAAGATAGGGCTTCGGATCTCAAATATTATTAGGGACAAAAAGGGACTTTTCACGATAAAAATAGGAACCCACTTTTCGAAAATAAGAAATCAATATGGACTTACGTAAAATAAAGTTATCTTTATTTCATCTAGAGTATCCCTAAAATTGATTTAGGTTTAAGTTCTAAATATCACGGTTTTATTTTTTAAAGAACGAAAGAATTAGATTTTATTTAAATGTTTATTTTTTATTTTTAAATATTTAAAATATTTTGGCAAATTGATTAATAAGTGGAGTGCAGTGATAATGTAAACTAAAATTTTAATTAATCTGAATAAAAAAATAGCTTCTAACTTGAATAATTTAGTTTGTTCTGAATTGGCATAGCAACAGAAAGTACTTTGATATATTATGTAAATGCACCAAAGACGACTTAAATCAATGATTTTAAAAACAATTTGATTTAATTTTTTAAGAAAATCATTCGATTTACTTTAGGAACGAAAGCTCGAATTTGGGATAGTTTGGGGGTCTAGAGGAAAGAATTTTTTCATTCAGTTGCAGGTTTGGCACAATTTTGCCAAGGGTGGAAAAAACTAAATTTTTCCACCTATTGTGTTCCTGTTAAAAACCGCGTGGAAAATCGTACTTCCATGGTTTTATCCAGTGGCGGCGGAACGGGGGGGGGGACTTTTCCAGGTTTTTCCTGACCATCTCCGGAGATTTCCCCCGACTTATTTTGTGCTTTTTAACCAATATTTTAATAAAAGTTTCCTATTTGCAACCGAAATTAAATTTCGTGACATTTCCCCGATTCTTTTACTAATTTTTAAAACTATGACTTTTATACCCATATTCAAATTCCCTGATCTTTCCAGGAATTCCAGGTTTTCCACTGCTACCCTGCTAGACGCTCCCGTTCCAAACGCCATACGCTTAATCTCGTATATCTTATAAATGACGTAAATCGGTGGCTCGATCAGTAGAGGCGGAACCTTGGGAACGAGTTTATAGTACGTATATATACTTATAGTCACCTATTAGTTATAATTAAAGCTTTTCAATGGGTAGACGTTGGACATTTTTGCGCGACCGACGGATCGAAGAAATTGTCGCCACGTCAATATTTTCCAAATAACATTCACGTACCCCCATTTCGTTCCCCTTCCGTTACTATGGCTAGTAGCGTCCCCCAACATCGGACGCGTGTCTACTGAGTAAACAAATACTCGGGGGTTCGAGCTAATCACTCGTCACTAACGTAAGTAAAACTAGGTAAGATTCCGGGGCACTAGCGCATCTTTTAAAAAACCGGCGGACCAGCTATGGAATCTTACCACTGTACGAATTCCGAGAATGTAATCGAATTCGCTACACTCCAGATATTGAATCTTCATTTATTAGAATATTTCGAAGCCCCTTCTTCAAACGCGTAACCCTTGAACGAATTCCGAAAATGTAATCAGATATTTGACTTATTTTAATAGTTAATTTTATAAAATAAAATGTTGCTCTTACGTCAGAAGACCCAGCTTTATTAGTGTATTCTTCGCGCGAGTTTTATTAAACTCTATTAGAATTGTCGCTTCAATAGTATAGTAGATATACAGGGTGTCCACTAAAAAAAACAAAAATGATAACTGAAAAACGTTTATGAAAAATTTCAACTTTCTATGGACAATTTATCGTGCAGGGGGACATTTACTAGTGTAAAATTTTACGACCTTGAACCATGTCTTCAAGGTCATTCAAAATCTATCTCGAGAACCGTTGCGTTTACGGATTTGGTTCCAATTAGAAAGTTGTTTCTCGCTATATTATTAGTTCAAATAACTTTGATTTGGCCTAATTTGACAAATCATATTTCGTTTTTTAGTGGACACCCTGTATTATAAGCTTCTAGTAGCAGTATTTTCGGTACGCACGTGAGGTCAACTACAGTAAACCTGTCTATATATCGAAAACGTTAACAATAGTTATTTTAATCATTACTAACGTAAGGTCAATTAGAGTTATACATAGTGGTTTGTTATATTTTTGGTAGTTCTGCCAAATAATTTTCTGACGCGCACTTAGTCTCTCTTTTCGAGATTGAATAACGGAGTAATAAGTCAAAGTTTAAACTTCCATTAGGCGGGATAGGGCGAGGGTGCGTAAGTAGCACCCCCTTTAAAAGTTTCTTGAGCATAATATATCTCTTAACTCTTATAGAGACTTTGGCTAACAAGGGAGGGAGCCTATAAGCCCTATTTTTATTCGCCTACATCTAACGCGACCAATAAAAGTAATAGTAAATCGATGCAAAGACCTTCGACGTCCGTAAGGTCAACTGTTTGCCGACTAACAAGAAAGAGAAAATTGGCGGCTACGACGTCAGCTTATTGAGCCTCCCACGATTTACCGACTGGCTGGGAACGAGATGTCCCCGCAAAAGGCCTTACACCGAAACCGGCTCATCTTCCAATCGACAACCAAAGTATTTCATTTCTCCCAGGAATATTTACTGACAAATTCTTGTAAAGTGTTAATTTCTAAATCATTTTAATATTAATCTTTTAAATATTCTTTATTAGATAAAAAAATAAAACAGTTGAGTTTGGGTGAACTACAATTTTAGCGAGAAAGTCATGAAAAATCGCATATATTTCACCAGAAATATGAAGGGTGTTTCAAAAGGTGATTCAAATTTTTTAACGAGTTGAGAAGTATGCCTGTTTTTCCCCATTTTCCTACGTTGAGTTAAAAGAGCGCCAGAGCTTCAAAGTGTGTCCTACTAGCCCCTGGAAGTAGGCTGCAACAAGCGCAAAACCAAGCAGCAGGGACTTTAAATAGTAAATACTGTTTAAGTGTACTTTTTTTACTCTGGTTAGCTTGATTTGTTTACTTATCACACGAACTCAAACCTTAATGTTCGCGTTTCCCTGCTGCTTGGTTTTGCGCTTGTTGCAGCCTACTCCCAGGGGTTAGTAGGCCACCCTTTGAAGCTCTCTGTAGCGCTCTTTTAACTCATCGTAGGAAAATGGGGGGGGGGGGGGGAAACAGGCATACTTCTCAACTTACAACATGAAGGGCTTGCCACCACCCTCCTACGCATTGTAACCCGGCCACCTGTTTAAAGGCATTATAAGTCGCTAGATGACTTGGGCCTAAGGTGGTGCCTTGGGTATTAGCCTAGCTGATTATTATTATTAACTCCTTAAAATTTTTGCATAACCTTTTGAAACACCCTGTATAAAATTGTTCATGACACTATACTGATAATGATATTCGCTTGATGAAAACTATCTCGAAAGAGATATACGATTATTTCTGTTTTCAAGTAATTTATCAGAAAATCACGATAGTTAACCGTAATTTCGAAAGGAAAACTCAAACAAAATCAGGAATCGCACTAAATATCTTAAATGTGATCTAAAAAAACCACGAAATCACTGAAAAATAGCAGATAAAACTAAATCAATATACCATCACGTGTTTGATTTCGATATCAATGGGAAAACGAACTTCCGTGTTTGGTGGGGGATCAAAGAATTGAAAATTTCTACCACCAAGTTAAAAAGAAGCTAGTGATGATTGGCGCTAGTTACGTTTCCATTCGTAGCGTGAGTGGGCAAACAATTTTGTTATTTAGATCATACTCCCTTTACTTTAATTTATATTTAAAAATCCAGAGTCCATGATAATAATTATCATGTTCATTTTTAAATAAAAATTATTAATTTTAATGCTTTTAATAAATTTTATGCCTCTCTTCTTAGAGAATAAATTAATAATCAATTCGCGCGCATAGGGAACGTAAATTATCTTTATTTAATTTTAACTACTCGTAATTTTTTAAGTATAATAGATCCCGTATATCTCGCTGACCCTCGTTACACTAATCGTTAACAGGTAACGACAGAAAATGATCGTAATCCTCATAAAAATAAATTGCCTAAGTAGTATCTCGGGCTCTGATCTAAAATCAAAACATGCAAAGTACAATAATACATTTATGTCGAGCAGATGTTTTTATTGTTCAGAGAGGGGAGGAGATGGAAATTTGAAACAATGGCATATCGCCGACGAAGCGCCAGAAAAGAGATTATAAAGCGAAAACTGCGGATAAAAAATTCCCGAGCTTGGTTCGAACGATGACGATAACGGGTGTTTTGAGCACGAAACAATTCCGACACAAATCTATTAAAATGTAATTACGGAAGCCAAAATGCGTGTAAATGCGAATATAGAATACAAAATATTGTAACACCTGGGCTGACGTCACTGGCGCAGGCTAAATTCCAGACAAACCATTTTTAGTTACCCAAGCTGGTTCACCTGGCTGCGATATTAAAAACGCTATACCACTGTTCAAAAAAGATTTTGATTAACAATTCAAATTTCGTTCTTAGAGGGAATCAAGTTTGATTTTGCTTGATTTCCAAATAAAAAATGTATCGATTATTTCGGAAATTTCTCCGAATTTGTTCCGTTGATTTTTTCTTGTTTTGGCTCGTTCGAGGGAATCTTTTACAAATCGTCTTCAACATTGGCGGTCCTACAGACTTCGACCATTTGATTAATTTTTAATTTTACAAAGGAAATTGCCGCTTTGCGTTTGGTTTCGAATTATTACTTATGACCCTTTGAACTGGCCCTTAAGGGGTTGAAGTGTGCAATAACTGGTGGCTTTACCGGGGAATCGGGGTGCGGCTCTTGTAACCCATAAGGGCGGTGGCGCACTGGGAGATGTTAGCTCTGATCAAATGGTCTTATCTCCATCTCCGACTTCGGTCAGGTTTGGGCTGAAAACTGAGCTTCGACTCAGTCTAACGGAGAGGGTCCAGGCAAACTGTCCGCCTCGGAGGATTGGGTAGCCTGCTTTAGGGCAGCGGGCCTCCGTATAAGGGCACGGTGGTCCTGTTTCTCGGCCTTTTGGGGTCCACCGGGATCTCCGGTGTCAGCTGTGCCGGGTGACGTGGACCGCTGTGTGCCCGTCGTTCCCCTTTAGGAGCTCTCTCCTAAAGGTATGGCTCTCTACCTCCATAGGTAGGGTGTCGGCTGGAGTTGCTATAGCATCCGCTCTTATTCCCACTGCTGTGTGCGAAGTGGGGGGTTGGTCGTCCCATTGATGCACCTTCTGCTGGGTTGAGTGGCTCGCGTCTAAGGTGAGACCAACAGTAGTAGGGTACTACTACCCACGCTGGATTTGTCACCTGTCGGGGCTGTGGACGCTGGCGTAGGGCACTATGATGATAGTCCTCCGGTGGTGTGGTTTTAATCTTACCGGTACACCGGGCTACAAATTCTGACACACTGACTCTTTGAACATATCGAACGTATCCAATAAAATGAACTTTGCACCAAAAGAAGTACAGAGTACTTTTACATATAAATTTCAAGTAACTCGTATTAAATCTAAAAATCGTCCGTTAATCAGGGTTGGCTGATTTAAATCAACTTGATTTTAATCACGATTTAAATCAATTTTTATAAAGTATTTATGAAAAATATAAAACCTCGCCAATTGCTATAATTTGTTTAAATATAATCTTTCCGGTACTTTCCCCCTAGTGTTGCATTGGATTCTACCTGTGGGTGGAGATTCCGCCGAATTGGTTTTGTAAAAGTACCAAAATAGGTTTTAAAAAATAAAAATTTCTATATGATTATTAGCTTAAATTTAATAAATTCATTATACATATTAGTCTTTAAAAATTAAAACATATTTGTTTTAGGTAAAATTATGATACTAAATTATATAAAACTTTGAAATTTTAATTAAAATCAAATAAATCAAAAAAATCAATAAAAATCCGATTTAAATAAAGAAAATCGATTAATTTGATTGTTTTTAAAAAAATAAAAAATTGCCAACCCCGCCGTGAATACGCGCGACGGCTTGTTTTTCCGTAACTAGCGTAATCATCGCTAGCGTCTGTTAGATCTGGTGTCAGAAATGCGAGATTCGTCAAGATGGAAGTTCTATTTAACTCCGCTACTTACTGCATGGGATTTCCAAAAGCACGTTTCTGTACAAAGATAGATAAATCCGCGACTATTGATGAAGGCAGAGGCTAAGTGAGAGCTTCCCACGTCTCGAATGCCACTCTCTCTACGTCCACGTATCAATTTTCCCGAAGCTTCATCTTTCCAGTAAACACGAGGACATAACGCCATTACGCCAAGACTGCGTAGATCCAGTACCGCCATCAACGGGCCGATACAACACGAATTAAACAAAAAGTTCCCTCCGAATCGTTCGACCTTTCGCCGCCGTTATTTGCCCGTTGGTCAGTAACGGGAGACGGTAAAGGCTATTTCGGACCAATTAATGGCGCGTAAAACATTGTCCTATTCACCGACGACATATTGGACATTCGATAGCAGAAGCGCGTGACCAAACGTAAGACGGACATTTCGGACGACGAGAAGAAAAACATTTAATACAACAACAACAACAACAACAACGCGAAGGCCGAGTATAGTCATTCGACAGGGTTGCCACAAAATTTTCAGATTCAAATTCCCCGACTTATTAAGGCCAAAATTTTACTTTTATCAGAAGTTAATAAATTTAGATGAACTTATATTTCAGTAAAAAGGTTATTGCAATGTTGAAAAAATTAGCCAAACATCCAAGGAAATAAATGATAATCGTGGAATTTGTCATAGATCTAGAGTTAAATTACCTTCAAAAGTGCCAAGATAAAATTTAATTCTCTGAATTTTTACCAATTCTTAAAATTCCCTGATTTTTAGGCCCATTTCTAAATTCCCTGACTTTCCTGTTTTTCCCTGACGTGTGGCAGCCCTGTTCGAAGCGTGCTGGTTTCGGGCGAAGATAGTGTCTCGGCCGTCGTTAGTGGAAGTCTCTCGGATAGTAGAATTGTTTAGAAGCGGCACCCCTTTCCCCTCACCAGCGGGGCGGGCCGAGTTGTTGTTGTGGAACGAAAAGTGATAATTAAAATCTTTAAACAGTGTTATTTTAACGCGGGTAATAATCCGCTAGAGCGCTTAAAATGAACATTTCGAGTTGAGGGACGTTACGCTTCGGTGGTTCATAGTTGGAATTCCAACCGCGTTGAACATTCGATTTACAGTTGGCGACGCCATATTGTTTTAAGCTTCGTCAAGGTTACCGTGGTTACGGGAGTTTCTCCCGCGAAACGACCCCTTTTATAAACCGGTGCCAAGCTTGGCCATATAGTGCTTTTTATAAAGTAATGTTAATCTTATGTCACAGTTAGAGCTACTAGCGCCGCCGAGTCATTTACTATTCGGCGCGCCTCCGATAAATTTTGAGATAGTTTGAGTTTTCCTACGTAAATTGATTTTTTTTTTGAAATTATCAAAAGGGGGGGGGGGGAGGAGATATTATTTCCCCTTCACGCTGCCGAGGATTTTTAAAAAATTAGATTTGCCAAACGCCGCCGCCGACTGAAATTAAATAGTCCCTATGCTCTAGTCCAGCGGTTCCCAATTTTTTTGTTATGGAACCCTAAATTATCCCCCAAATTCCGGCGGAACCCCAACTAATTTTTTTACATATCTTAAAAGACTCTTGACACAAACAAAGATGGCCGCGCTGCGAATTCTCGGAACCCCTGTGACCCTTCCGCGGAACACCTATTGGGAACCGCTGCTCTAGTCAGCCTATTAATTTAGCCACGTTCACACGTACCCTCGGAAACATTTTGCCTCGTTTCGATTTCACTGCGGTGCGTTTGGAAATCTGTTCGTTCACAAGTTTGATTTCCAGCGAGTTTTGAAGAAAATTGGGTGCGCGTAGTATAGCCACGTAATTAGGAGTTCGTCTGCTCACGCATTTTAGTCACGATTTCAAACCATCTAATTAAAAACGAATGCACACGGAAGAAATCTTCGTATTTAAATATGCAAAAAACTGGAAGATTATTTTCTTGCAAAATATTCATAAACATTTTATTAGGCGCGAAAAATCCGCAATTGTCGATTTTCTTAAAAATTAAAGAACATGGTTCGCGAAAAACCGACTCGATGACGTCACGAATCGCTGCCAAACTGGTCGACGAAGCGATCTGAAACGCTGGGACGCGCAACGGTCACTGTTCACACGACGGCATCCAAACGTTGCCGGAGCGCTCGCATCGTTTCAGAGGGTAGGTGTGAACGCGGCTTTTTATAAGTCTACGAGCGCGCGCTACAGTCGCCAGAGGAATATATGTTTTTCTAGAGCGAAGAATATACTAATAAAGCTATGTCTTGTGACGTAAAAGCAACATTTTAATAATTTGGGCGAGACTACTTTTTATTTTATAAAATCAACTATTAAGAGGGTAGGCCTTATTATCAATTTCTAGATAAATGACCGTAGGTCTGAAGAGCATCCTGTATTTACCAAATCTCGTTAAGCTCAACGAAAATTTACATACGGAATAGGGAAAACTAATTCGTAAACCGAGTGGCTTATAAAAATTGCCCAAAGGTCGCTTTTACTGGATGTCAAGTGGAAAACGCGTCAAGTATTCAACCGCTGTTTCGTTGTAGATGAAGGGTTTGTAAACGAGTTACCACGCGACAATTGTCGAGTCCATCTGTTGCAGACTAAATTGTAACAAAAACACCTGGTACGCAGGCGCTACCTATCGCCTAATGACGAAACCAAATGTGGGCGGGGTAAAAGCCGGCCAGACAATTACAATGCCGAGCGATTTTATTCATGACCTTTAAATTTTACTCACATAAGAACGGGTCAGGAATCCAACTGGTCGCTCTCATACCCTTTTACGCTAACCTTTACAAGTTCACCCACCCTTAGATGAACTCACGTCTCGGATAGATTGAGTACTCTTTATTTTTGTAAGACGATAGCTTTAAGCCACATAGGTACATTTTAATTTTCGGGTTATTTTAAACCACAGATAAATTTCGTATTATTTTAACAGGGTTCGTACAAAATTTCCGGAATTAAATTTCCTGACATTTCAAGGTTTTTTTTCCAATTTCCCTGACCATTTTTGTTGAATAAACTTATGTTTTGAGGTAAAAGTCTTGATTATGTATTTTTAATACATCTTTCAAAAATTTATTTGCCGGTTTTTTTTTTGGACAAATTTCAAATTCCCTGACCATTTGGAAATATTTTCAAATTCCCCGACTTTTCCAGGTCGTGTAAGAACCCTGTTTAAGCCATTCATTTGTATAACCTTTCAAATTACATGGTTGCCACAATATTTTCGAATTCAAATTCCACGACTTTAAAGGGTAAAATTAGACAATGTTTAACTTTATATTTTACTTTTATCAGAAGTTACCAAATTTAAATCGGTATATTTCAGTACAAAGGTTATTGCAAAGTTAAAAAAATTAGCAAAATTCCCCGATTTTCCCCTGACGTGTGGCAACCCTGAATTAGCATTCTCAAGTTCTTGTTCAAACATTAAAATATCGACTAACTAATTAGCGGTGTTAGCTGGGAAGAAATCGGCAAAGGTTTATTAATAAATTTATTCATTCCAGATACCCCGAAAAAAAATGGCAAAAAAAAACTCGCCGGGTTAGTTTTTCTGGTAAATTTTCATATTTCCCCCTATTACGCAAAAGGCATCGTCGACGAGCGAAAGGTGGGAAAAAAGTCGTAGATCATCATCATCCCGCTGAATTATCATCAAGGTAAATTTGTCAGGCCCCCGCGCGACTAAAAAAAACTGGGCGAATTTTGACGAGATAGAGAATCAATGGGGGCCCCTCGTCGACGATGTTTGGTGTCCTGGGTCTAGGCTCGATGTCGCCAAAGATGGATTTCCATAACAGGATCGAATTCGACGCGAAACGCCCGTCAGATATGACGAGCTTTCGGGGATACGGAGCTCGCCTTCACTCGAATCAGAAATGAAAAAAAATATGGTTTTAAACCGTCCCCTCTAGGTCTAGTTGAGTCTGCGGAGAGAGAAACCCTAATCTATACGGGTCTCGAGCTAAAATCCGACAAGGCTCGAAACTGGTTCCAGAACATTGGAATAAATTAACAATTTTCGGTCGAGGGGTAGCGAGCTAAATAAAATAAAACGGCTCATTCTAACAAGCCGGCGCGTTCGTTCAACAACGCCTGACTCCTCCCCCTGACACGCAACGACGTCACTCGTACTATTTTCCCATAGTGATACAAATAATATACACGTCCCCAAAATGGCCGCTAGCTACGCGGTACTAGTACTCTATATTGTTAAGTCGAAATAGCGAAGGAAGATTAAGTTGAACACGAGGAAATTTCAATATAACAGCGCTAAATTACTATAAAATGAATGGAAATCATAAATATCGGTAAATCATTACAAAAAAACAGCAATGGACTATAATCCTGTTAAAATACAGGTAGAAACGTCCAAAGTAAAAAGGCGACCAAAAAGCTAAACCCTCACAAATTTAAAGTAATAAAACTGACGAAATACTCGGATCAATAAGTCTTTGAGGAAAGAGGGTTCAGACTAAAGACTATATAACGCTTCGCTTACTAGACAGGCGTGTTCTATGGCTCAACTTGCATACCGATTGTGGCTCCATCTCGACGCTGGCCCAAAATTTCCCCTAGCTTGAGCTGTGTTACTAGTGGCGCCTCTAGCCACGGGTCCAAATATTACCCCAGTTTTTACAGCG
Organism: Leiobunum rupestre; assembly: GCF_980474605.1. Taxonomy (NCBI): domain Eukaryota; kingdom Metazoa; phylum Arthropoda; class Arachnida; order Opiliones; family Sclerosomatidae; genus Leiobunum; species Leiobunum rupestre. The sequence goes on along the minus strand of NC_143387.1, from coordinate 27,740,854 downwards.
CTACAGAGGTGTTAACAGGTTTTTCCTAGGAACACGCCTGTCTAGTAAGCGAAGCGTTATATAGTCTTTGGTTTAGACAGATACTTATACATTATAAACTTCTGGTAGCAGTATTTTCGATACGCACGTCAACTACCGTAAAATAGTAATCCTGACTGCCAAAATATTCCCAAACCTGTCTACCGCCGAGACGATTTTAAAATCTCGATTTTATAAATATTTCAGCAAACGTTTTCCACTACTACAACGATTTAAGTGGAATAAAATTGTCAACCTGTTCAAATCCGAGGTGGGCTTCTTTGATTCTTTTAAAAGGATTAACTAGTATTGCAAATGATATGGATGATGAATTCAAGACTAACGGAATGCCAACTTGTATTGTGGGAGCGGGAAACGTTTCTACGAAATAGCGACCTATCATTTAGATAAATCAAATCAACGAGTACACGATTATGGCGACGACTAAGCTGCGGAGATCTGATTTCGCAAACTATCCAAAAATGATTGAAATAAATAAAGCTTTCCTAAAAAATGGTCATAAAATATGTACATTTTGCCAGACGAACGTCGTTTGATCGTTTCGCCATCTGAAATAAATTAAAGGACCCTTTGAAAAAAACCTGGCCTAAAATTGCGAATCCCGCCAATCATAGTTTCTCCAAACCAATTTTAAAAGATCGCGCCGAAAACTAGTTAAAAATTGAACAGCCTTTCTGGGCCTTTCGAGGGGCTAACCACTCTCTGAAAATCTGTACACCGATTACACAAATATGAAAATGAGTACAGCCTTTGGTAGTGCTAAATCTGTACTCACTTACGTAATCATTTTAGTGCAGTCAAAGCTACAGGCTTGTACACCGATTACGGGGAGTGATCAGCCCCTCGAGGCCTTTAAAGGTAAGGATAACTCTTACGTAGCACGCTCTAGAAAGTCTTGTTATTGTTTTAATATCTCGTTAAGGAAATCAATAATTAATTGAAGATCCTACTTGGATGTTTAAAAGCCTCTCGTCGCGATTTGCTATTTATAGCGACTTTAGACAGACATCTCCGAAAAGATACGTAAGCCAGACGGGCGACTAAGACACACCAGCGAAACGACAAAAAAAGTCAAAGACGTCCGGATGGGAAAAAATTTAGCATCTTCCCAATTCTAAGCGGGAGAGATTAGCTAACAAGTGGCGCCATTTTTTTTTAAAGGGGGAATTCGGCGACGCAAATATTTCAAACCCACACCAGAATGAGAAAACTAGCGTAAATAAACGCCAGACGTTTTTGCAACGCGGTGGGTGAAAACCCTTTCCCGTTTAACGAGGATATCGCCGCAAAATATTTACATAAGATATCGAAGTCATCGCGCGCAAAATCCGTCTAAAAACCGTTAAACAATCAGGGCAAATAGACGATGCAACGATCTACAAAACGAACGAAGCTTAGTTGACGAAAAATGTATCGAGTCATTTTCCCTATTCGACCGGGTCATTAGAAATAAAAAAAAACCAACAATGCCAAAATTAATAAATAATTATTCGTATTGATGTCGATTTTCTAAATGAAACGATTAGCCGTTACGAAAATGTGATTGAAAATTTCCTTCCAGCAGCGCCAGGGTCATTCTTCCGCTTTTGGCTGAGGGATAGAAATCATTCCATCCGAACAAGTATGAGGAAAGACAAAAAACAGGTTTTAGGAAGAATATTTGGGAAAAAAAATTGACCTCTTTTTCTATACGCATTTAGTAATTGCTACCAGAACTTCCAGAAGGACTCGAATTTTTCGAAGGCAAGGTTTTTCTTTCTCAGAGGGAAGGGTCTGATTAGCGCCAGAAAACAGGCATCTTCCGAAAAATAATCACCAATAATGTCATCGGCCATGCCTATGTCTTTAAGTTCGTTCTAAGGGCCTCAAACTGGACAAAGAAATCGACGTTTTCTACACTATAAATAGAAACTTCCAGCGTTTTTGCGTTCGTACACCAAATGGAACCAGCCCGTGAAGGGAGAAATTGTTAGGAAGGGGGGTTACTTTGTTATTCGGTGTGAAAAGAAAGCCCAGTTTTGGCGCCGCGCGAAAGCGATTTATCTCGGGAGGGAGGGCCCCGATATTCGCGGATCGGAAAACGCGCCTTTGAAATTGAAAACCAAAGTCAAGGCCGAAGGTCAAAAGTGGTGCGGGGACCGTGGTGAGGGACCCAAAAATAAGAGGGTGAATAAATTGCACCGCCTCTGTATTTGGCCGGGCACGGGGGTCGTAATGGCAGGTTGGCGCATTTTTCAGGGTACGAAAAACAAATTCGTAACGGGATATTGGAGCCATATTTTCCAGCTTTGTTTATTGTTTTAAAGTCGGCTCGCTGTAGTTATGTCTGCGATATGTTTCTCTCAACCGCTGCCTATCCACTAAAACAAACGAATTCGTATCGTTTGGGGTCTGTAAGAATTGAGGGGGGGGAACGAATTATAGCGTAGTAACGTCAACCCATATCAAAGGAATATAAAATTTTACACAGGTCTAAAGTTTCAAGTTCGTAAATAGGAAGTCCTATTGCAAAAAAGGTTCCTTATATTTGGGGGCGTATTAATTATGTTGGCAAAGAGGATTTAATAAACCTCGACTTAACGTTATTCCGGAATGGGCGCGCAAAATCGACCGTGCCTTCCCGGATTGCCTAAGCAGCCACTTCCGAGGAAATATCCGTAGAAAGCCCGATTCCCGAACCACGAAGAAGCCAAGGCTTAAAAATTGATCGCTATCATTCTTTCTCGAAGCCTTGGTTAGAGAAGTAGTCGTAAAAATACTTCGGTTTAAAGTTAATTCCGAAAGACAAAAAGTAATTTAGACTTACTAGGTACGGATTAGGTGTTTGTTGAAGAAAATCACTTATATCTGTATATTTATATCTACTGTGTAATATTATATAAGCCGATTTAATCACAGCGGTACATTTCGCGCTTGCTATGCACTTCAGCCATTTCCAGGAATGTCGTTCCCTAGTGACGTTTCACTACGTAATCCATCTCATTTTGTTCTTTATCGAAAATTTCAATAATCCAGAACCAGTGTCGCCATCTATCTAAAAACGATGAAACAGAAATTGGAAAAAATTCACACTTTTACTGCAATGGTGCTGCTATCTATTTAAACTTTTTCAAAATAAAAAAATAATGTATTTCAATAATTTTTAATCGATATTCATACATTTAATTTGGTCTTGAATATGTATATCTTGAATTTTTGATTTAACAAAGGCATCATATGATACATAAGAATCTAGTTTGTCTTGCATGAAATATTCTGGGACCGCAACTTGGAAAGCTTCCTGTACCATATGGGGCTTAAGCCAAGTAACAAGAGGAGTTTTACCAATTGTATAATGGGCCCCCTTATGGTAAAAAAGTAAGCCATCAAGTTTGGCTTCAAACGGTAAAGGAGAGTTAAGAATTATGTGAAGTGTTTCTGAGTCACAACTGTAATTTTGTAATGCCACAAAAGAAAAGGGGTTTTTAGTTGATTTTTCTGCAATATTTGGAACTTCTGAGAGTTTGTCTTTCAACCAATAAAATCTAAATTCAGCTTCAGAGTCGTAGACTGGAAACCCATTCCAACACATGACATCGAGAATATAAAAATATTTTACAGATCGATCATATACACAGTCCAATATCGTATAATTAGAACTTTTATGGTTAGGTTCACGACTTCCACCTGGTAATAATGATTGAAATGTAGTCATTCTCTGTCCAGTTCTACGAGAATACGCATTAGTTATCCCATTTGAAGCTATGACCAAACATCGTTTAGCAACGGGGCATAATTTCATGACCCATGAAGTCTCAAAATCAGATGGTAAATCTAGCATCCATTCCGAGAGCATTAGCTGATCTTTGTAAAGTTGTTTTCCTTTTGACATTTTCTTTCGATACTGATAAGGTTTAGACTCGCACTGCATTTCTTCAACATCATCATCATCAGACAAACCAGCTGATTTTGCAAGATCTCCGAGAGCCAAATTTCTTGCTAACTTTTGATAGTTTTCTCTTTTCTCTTTTAAATGTTTAAGGAAATTTGATCGCCTCTCCTCTTGGGAAACAAGCTGCTTACTATTGTTTTTGTATTGAACCAAACGATTTTTTGGATCCGAAATTGATTCTGAATTAACATTTACTTCGTTTAACGTTGAAAGAAGGTCATTAAAATTCGTCGCCATGCTGACAGTGACGAGATTTATAAACTCTTGAAAAACTGAGTGACAATCACTCACAAGAACCAATTATCATACTATGTAGCAGACGAATATACTAGATCTTGGCAAAATATCTAAAGTATTTCATTGGCTGGAAAATTATCGAAGTTGACGTGTTAATGGAGAGACTGCGGAAAATTGGTTGATCGTAACCCTTTTCGAATTATTTAAAATTAACCTATACTTGTTGGCAATTTTTTTAAACTTTTGTTCCTGAAACACCCAAAATGAAACGGACAGCGACTCATTCAAGTAGGTTTTTATCTTGCAGTTAAAATAAACGTTTTTAGTCTATCCAGCCTAAACGTTGGCCAAGGCCCCTAATGTTTTCCTGTTACACCACCGGAAAGTGGCGCCACGTATTGGAAAATAACATTCCTAATTAAATATTATGGATCAATTTTAGATGGAAATTACTATGGAAATCCTTCAAATGAAATTGTAGAAGAAGAAAATGAACGGTTGGTTGATGGGCTTAAAGATAAAATAACAGCATTAAAATCGGTAATATAATTTAAACTGAAATAATTAAATTCCACTTAACTATCAAAATTATTTCAGCTTTCAATTGATATTGGACATGAAGTTAAAGAACAAAACAAATATTTAAGGCAAATGGTAAAATTTTGATTAAAGCAATATAATAATTGAAATAATAAATATTTATACATTTAATTACAGGATGATGATTTTGATTCAACACATGGATTTTTAGGCTCAACCATGGGTCGTTTAATTAAAATATCCAAAGCAGGACACAATAGATATATTTTATATTTAATATTATTTTCATTTTTTGTTTTCTTTGTGATTTATATAATATTAAAATTAAAGTGAAGTATTAAAACCAGAAATTTTGTATCAGTTTATAGTCATTATTTATGATCTGGATTGTTTTTAATAATTCCTATAAAATTCGGGTTTTTTATGGGATGCTTTATTAAAGTATTTAATTATTTGTTAATAAAAAAATAAAAATATATTTTTAAGAAATACATGTATTTGGTTTTATAAAGTAATACTTATATACAATCCAGTCACAAGTAGAAATAAAATTATTGAACCCAAGAAAATCATTGTAGAAATTAGCCAAAGATCCTAGAAAGATAAAAAATCATATGGAATGAAGTTAGACAAAACCTTTACAAGAAAAATACTATCATATCTATCAGTACTCGGCTTTAATAAACCCTGCTGGAAATGATCTTGACATGAAACATAAAAAGGGTAAACCTTAGCTGCGCCAAGTAGCTTTTAATAATTTCAATTTTCTACGTTTCAGACTGTTGGCGCCATCTGGTAAGATTTAAAGCCACGTACACGAATTTAATAACGTTTTCCATTTGATTGCTCGAGATTAGCTCCGAATCTGTCTCTGACATCGTAGAACTGCAAATGGAACATTCCATTACATTATTCCCGCGCTTTGTTGTTTTTTGTCTGCTAGTATTTAGAATTTTCGCGTCTTGGCACATTGAGTTGGAAATATTAATCTAGAGATCCAATCAAAACTGCTCCCCCCCCCCCCCCCCCCCGCGAAACAAGTTTTTGAAAATTACGAATGTGCCGTGACTGTCGTCTCCTCTAAAATGACGAGATAACGTTATCATATGACCCGTGGCGCCATCCATTCTTTTTGAAAAAAAAAAGTTTTTGCCGGAAAACGCGTCTTATTTGAACGAACCATTGAGAGATAGACGGCGCAACGGGTAGAATGATAGTTTTCTCGTCATTTGGGAGCAGACGGCAGTATTCTTATTTTTTAAAAACTTGTTTCGTGAAATGCTGAAATCCGACGTTTTGATTAGACCTCTAGATTATTATTCCCAACTCAATGTCTTGGCAGATCAGTTTTGGGCGAGCGGTTTTGGGCGTTGTCGGAGCACCCGAGACTCTCGGGTGCTCAGAGATTGGGAAAAGGAACACGCGGAACTTGATTGGAGCAGATCCGAGCACGCAAATGGAACATAAAATGTTGATCAGAGCGATCTAGAGCGCTTGAGAGCAGTCAAATGGAAAACGCTATCAGAAACCGCAAAAAATATTAATATTTTTCATAATAAGTTTTTTTTTAAAATTACCTCATTCAGTTTACCGTTAACGTAGAGGAAGGTAGCGGTAAACGTAAGAAGTTCATAAACGGCTTGACTTCCGTTTGCTAAGCAGACAATTTGTTATTACAATTTTACAAAAAAAGGAAAATGTCTGCTAAGCTGCAGACAAAAATCTAGTAATTTATGAGCTTCTCTCGTTGACCTCTACATGGCTCTATTAAAAATGAAAAAGCTAATTAGTAAGTATTTATTTCCTTAACGACAAAGCGTTTAAATTAGCGCCCTCTAGTATGAAGAAAAACATTAGAATCGAACTTCGAAGGCCTTCTCCCACATGTTTCTCTCTGACGCCCTTGTAAGCGATTTATGAATGGGTATATTCAGTGGCGTAGTCACGATTTTGGCTCCGGAAAGAGGCACACCATTGAAAAAATAAATATAAATAAAAAGGATTTGTACAGGTAGCCTAGGTGTAGGGATGGTTAATTTTATATTTTTAAATAAGAACTCAATTTCAGAATGGGAATGATAATTAAATTATAGCCTGCATAATTTCAAATTAGATTTTAGTAAAGTTTAAAAATACTTACATTAGTATTGTACGAACAATTATCTCTCCCCAAGGTCGTCACATTGGGAAAAAAACTTTCGGGTTTTGTAGAGGTATGAATTATAGAAATTGTGGGCTCTGACGTATTCACAGTGATTTTTGAGGCAAGGCTTTTACTAGGATGAAAAGTGGAATACATTGAGGTATTTTCTGTGGAATGTTGGTTTTCAGAAAACTTGGGGACGTTTCTGGGATTATTGGTTACATCTTCAGTGAGTTTTGAGTACAGGCTTTTACTGGCATGAAGAGTGGAATAAGTTGAGGTGTCTTCTGTGGAATGTTGGTTTTCAGAAGTCTCGGGGACGTTTGTGGGATTATCGGCAAAATCGTCAGTGAGCTTTGAGGCAAGGCTTTTACTGGCATGAAGAGTGGAATAAATTGAGGTGTTTTTTGTGGAATGTTGGTTTTCAGAAATCTTGGGGACGTTTGTGGGATTATTGGTAACATCTTCAGTGAGTTTTGAGGCCAGGATTTCACTGGCACGAAGAGTGGAATAAATTGAGCTGTTTTCTGTGGAATGTTGGATTGCAGAAGTCTCCTGGTCTTTTGTGGGATTATTGGTAACATCTTCAATGAGTTTTGAGGCCAGGCTTTTACTGGCATGAAGAGTGGAATAAGTTGAGGTGTCTTCTGTGGAATGTTGGTTTTCAGAAATCTTGGGGACGTTTGTGAGATTATTGGTAACATCTTCAGTGAGTTTTGAGGCCAGGATTTCACTGGCACGAAGAGTGGAATAAATTGAGCTGTTTTCTGTGGAATGTTGGATTGCAGAAGTCTCCTGGTCTTTTGTGGGATTATTGGTAACATCTTCAATGAGTTTTGAGGCCAGGCTTTTACTGGCATGAAGAGTGGAATAAGTTGAGGTGTCTTCTGTGGAATGTTGGTTTTCAGAAATCTTGGGGACGTTTGTGGGATTATTGGTAACATCTTCAGTGAGTTTTGAGGCCAGGATTTCACTGGCACGAAGAGTGGAATAAATTGAGGTGTTTTCTGTGGAATGTTGGATTGCAGAAGTCTCCTGGTCTTTTGTGGGATTATTGGAAACATCTTCAATGAGTTTTGAGGCCAGGCTTTTACTGGCATGAAGAGTGGAATAAGTTGAGGTGTCTTCTGTGGAATGTTGGTTTTCAGAAATCTTGGGGACGTTTGTGGGATTATTGGTAACATCTTCAGTGAGTTTTGAGGCCAGGATTTCACTGGCACGAAGAGTGGAATAAATTGAGGTGTTTTCTGTGGAATGTTGGATTGCAGAAGTCTCCTGGTCTTTTGTGGGATTATTGGTAACATCTTCAATGAGTTTTGAGGCCAGGCTTTTACTGGCATGAAGAGTGGAATAAGTTGAGGTGTCTTCTGTGGAATGTTGGTTTTCAGAAATCTTGGGGACGTTTGTGAGATTATTGGTAACATCTTCAGTGAGTTTTGAGGCCAGGATTTCACTGGCACGAAGAGTGGAATAAATTGAGCTGTTTTCTGTGGAATGTTGGATTGCAGAAGTCTCCTGGTCTTTTGTGGGATTATTGGTAACATCTTCAATGAGTTTTGAGGCCAGGCTTTTACTGGCATGAAGAGTGGAATAAGTTGAGGTGTCTTCTGTGGAATGTTGGTTTTCAGAAATCTTGGGGACGTTTGTGGGATTATTGGTAACATCTTCAGTGAGTTTTGAGGCCAGGATTTCACTGGCACGAAGAGTGGAATAAATTGAGGTGTTTTCTGTGGAATGTTGGATTGCAGAAGTCTCCTGGTCTTTTGTGGGATTATTGGAAACATCTTCAGTGAATTTTGAGGCCAGGATTTCACTGGCACGAAGAGTGGAATAAATTGAGCTGTTTTCTGTGGAATGTTGGATTGCAGAAGTCTCCTGGTCTTTTGTGGGATTATTGGCAACATCTTCAGTGAGTTTTGAAGCAAGGCTTTTACTGGCACGAAGAGTGGAATAAATTGAGGTGTCTTCTGTGGAATGTTGGTTTTCAGAAATCTTGGGAACGTTTGTGGGATTATTGCTAACATCTTCAGTGACCAATGACAATGGTACGCTGTCCTGAATATCATTTTCGGCTAGACAAAGTCCCCTTAACAAGGTAAACGAAATCCAAATTAATAGTTTTATTACAACGCGACCGAAGTGAACGAGCCTATTATATATATAATAGTAGAAAATATACCTTTGACAGGATTTACCGGGTGCGCAAAATGTCCCGTCTTCCTTGAGGAGGGGTTTCCCATCTCTGGCTCGAAAACTTTTTCCCAAGAGGACCGAAGGTACGCATTTTCCTGTGTTATTATTCAAACAACAAGGAAAGCACGGAAAATTGGAAATATCGTATTGGCAATCGCAATCCTAGGAAACCGAACAAAGTTAAACGACAAAGCGCATCATCAACGGTCTTCGGAACTATACCGCAAACCCGTTCTTTTCGCAAATCGAAACTTCGCAAACTCCACTCGAACAGACTGACGTCTGCTCGTTGCAAGGTGTACCATCAGGTTGCCATTCGGTCGAAGGACACGATGCGGACTGGCCGTCACAGAACGTTGATCGAATACAATCGTCAGAGGGTGAAGAACACTGGACGTTCTCATTTTTCGCTACAATTTTGCAACTTTCGTTACAGCAAGGACTAGAGTGGGGATCGCAAACGGCTTGATAGGATTTTCTGGCTAGCGTGCATGGTTTGTCCAGGACGTACGATTCGTTATGCGTACCGGTATAGGGCGGAGAGCAACAAAACCTTTCTCCGTCCTTGGGTCGTTTGTCTTTCGGCCACGAATCGCATTCTTCGCCCACTTCAAGTATTAAATTTCCGCATTCGGATTTTAGGGAACTATCTCGCGTGAAACACCCTTTAAATGGCACCACTGAAAAAATAGAAGAGTAATTACGCTTTTCATACTTCAATAAAACACGATACTACGGTTACTGACCTTCAGTAACGGTTTTAAGAACTTTCATTCGATTGCAATCGGTGAACTGAATTCCCGATGGATTTTTCCTACTCCAAGAAAACCCATAGTCTATTAAGTTTTTCTGCCTCTGCTTGGGAATACACGTCATATTGTTCTTAGATTGAATGTCTCTGGCACCCATAGTGTGCAGGGTTTCGTGCGCGAGAAGAAATACGGCGTTGGGTCTGCTAGCTATTTTTCCTCCGCTTCTTCTGAAGGTGACCGACAACGCGTTCCACGGAGGGCGGCAGATGGTCCTGACGAACGCCTGTCCGGTGGCCAACATCTTAGTGCCATGAATAAAATGTTCCACACTAACTGGAGAAAACAGATCGGGGTTCTCTACTTTAGCTTTTTTAACGGAAAACAGTGAATCGCGTATGTTGCCCATGTAGGAGTTTTCATTCTTGTAATATTGGCCCAATAAGCCTTGCAGAGGCGTTTTCATGAGCGTAATATTAACTAGGCGAGATCCCAAGTTATCTCCCAAGCCATCGTTGTCCAAGTCCAATAAACGAAATAACCTACAATCAGAAGTGTATTTTAAGTATCACTTGTCAAAAAATTAGAATTAGTCGATTACTTGTCAAGCTGCGTGTAAACGGCTACCAATTCACCGATAACTAAGGCTTCATTGTCCTTATACAACGAAAAAAGTGAACTGTGAAGAAACGCTCTAATGGTGATATGTGATCCGTTCAACTTTTTCAAACGTCGCATCATGTCATCTTCCGACAACGAACTCTGATATTTTTCCCCGTAGACATCTTCCGAAGAACGCCGTAGACGACTGGGGCGTTGGCCGACAAATTGGTCAGTCTTATCTTCAACGGAATTTCTTTCCGGAGCCTCATTCGTGAAGCAAAAACCACGATCGCAACGATGTAAATCACTACCTAACATTTGTAACTTATTAATATACGAAACACTACTTCTTGACGTTTATAGAAGTTTGATACTTAAAGTCGTTTAACAAATAACTGCCGCAACATATATCGCAATTTCTGTAGAATCGCCAAACCATAGACTAATCAACTTCACTGCAGTACTATTAGTGTTAAACACGGATTTTATCGAAATAAATCAAAGAAATCGTTTAACGAGAAGATCTCTGTTTAAATTTTTTTAGGTAGAAAACCACAAAAGCATCTGGTAACAGTGGCGGCGCCAGGAATTTTCGCGAGGGTAGGCAAACCAAATAAATGGGCCCCCGACCCGGGACCCCCCTTTTCTCAACGAAATGCTTCAATAAAGTAAAGTAGTGATGTACATGACGAAAAAAAAAGTTCTAACAACAGTAAAACGAGTCCAAATATAACAGAACTGGTTTTATTTACTAGGAGATACCTTAAAAAATTATCGAAAATTTACCTCAAAAATACATTATCGACAATTGTTTCATTGTTATTTATAAATAATTTTATCTCTTGGGACAATTTTAAGACCCTTTCTAGATCAATTTGGGGCCCCTTATAGGATGATTTTGGGGCCCCTCAAAATTTTAAGGTAGGCAGTGGCCTACCTGGCCTACCCCGTAGCGCCGCCACTGTCTTGTAAATTAAACGTGAACTAACTAGGTTTCGCGTGTTTTCATAAAAACTGTAGAATTATAAAGTTATTGGCATTCCAAATTATCACTTCATTTAAACTTTTTTTAATCTATTTTTGTTTAAAATCCTGAACGAGTGCAAAAAATACAGAATTTAAGGTTTGAAATTTCAAACTTTCCGCCTAGTGCGTTTCCTAGCAACACTCTGCCTCACATGGTGTAGTCGGTGTCTTAAGATGCAACCGGAGAATGTTCTGGAATCACCTTTGTTTTTTTAAATAAATTTAAGCTGTCTTAAAGCGTTTTCTATTTGACTGCTCTCGAGTGCTCCGATCAACTTATCTTGTTCCATTTGCATGTTCGAATCTGCCCCGATCAATATTCGCATGTTCCATTTACCGCTATCGAGCGCCCTGAGATCGGTCGAAACTGATCTGCCGTTTTGGAGAGATCAAGGGAATGAGATCGCTCTAGGAGCAAGTTTTTGCCGTGCTCAAATTCTATTAAATGGCCTACAAAATGGTCCACTATTTTCGAGCTTAGAAAAATAAAACTTAAATTCGTGACGAAACAGCTAGCAGGCGAGATTTTGATTTAATTTTTTAGGCTGAAACAAAGACTAGAGTTTCTATAACTAATTTACCAAAACACTTAAAAATTACATTGAGGTTATAACAGAAGCATTGTTCGTTTCGACCCCTCTCACCTCGTAAATTAGTTTTTGTAATTTTTACTCATTGTTCTTTTAAACCTGAAAATATATAAATAAATAAAGCTTAAGTAATTACGCTTTAAAGCCAACGTGAATATCGCACATTTATGTACTTCAACCTGCTCTTCTGTTACGTGACTTAAGAATACCTTCGTAATACAAGTGATTTTGTAGCCCCACCTTCCAAATTCCAATGATTTTTAGGCCTTTTAAGCCATTTTGAATGAGCAGACAGCTTTCACGTTTCCAGTTAAAAACTCGGTCGGTAGATGATGTTCTTTCTCACCAATAGTTTACAGGGCAACGCAAGTGAGCTGTCATTTGTGTGAATATGTATGCAAAATGCGAAATTTCCGGTAAACTCTGCGTGGTCTCGCCAGTACTGAGGGGGGTGTAGGGGGTTAAAAAGCACGTTACTTTTTCTTTATTTTGCCACAGAGCTTGCGTTGCCCTTTAATTACGCAAGAAGCCTATGTACTTTAAGACACATTAAGCACAATGCCTAGCTAGGGCATATGAAGTACGAAGGAGCCATTAAGGTCTATGAAGAAGATAAGAAAACATTTTACCACTTCTTAGCAACAATTTCATTAAAAAATGCATAGGGCTTACGAATTCAAAAATTCAGCCTTGAACCAACTCCTAAATTCCTTCACTCTTAACTCTAAATTAATATTATTATTATCGTTTGCTATTTTCACGCGTCACCGAAAGAGGGTGTAGTAAAAGTTCGCTAATAGGCTTCTTTTGGTCGAAGTAAGTAATTATTCTTACCCAGAGCAAAGTAGTTAAAGGCCTTGAAATTGTTGAGAAGTCTGCTAGGAATAGATTCCACTTAGAGTTACAATCAAATATATATCTCCATTCCACTATAAATACTAACTCTAGGAATTAAAAATACGTTGACCTTCAAATCTCATTTAAAATTTCCCAAGTGTTTAGGCAAATTAGTAAATTGAAGCCGCTCATATTCAACGGAGGCTATGTCCGAATAATATTATTAAACACTATGTTTAAAGGGAATATAACCAGTAACGCGCGCTCTATACGGAAGACCCGTAACAGTTTTAGGGATTACCTCAGCAACAAACCACTAAGCAGTGCCAAAAATATCGTAAGTGACGGGAGGAAGCTGCTAATATCGGAAACTTTGGTGCGCGACAGAAAAACTAGAGGTTAAATATAGAAAATAAAATGGTTGATGTCCACCAAGAGTCAAATGTCAATTTTTTTATTTACTGTCGAGGAGCAGTCAAATAGGTTCTATTCCAGAGATATACGATTGGAAAATCTATTAACTACGCAATTTTAATTTTTAATCAAGTGAGAAATTGGCTGCCCTTTCTGTTGGAGTAACTTCCCAGTGTAACAGGTGATTCTCTCCGGGATCTACTTTGGACAACACAATCGGCAGTGCATCGACTTTCAAAGCATCCCGAAGAAAACCACATAAGTAATTGTACTTTTGTTTCTGGAATCGTCTTCCATATTTTTTTTTAATTTGTTGGGCTTCTTTATTTGTTGAATATTGGTTTTCATTAAAAATAAAAATGATAGAAAATAAACAATTTCTATTTAGTTTGATTATTGATCGAGATAAATTTTAACAAATATAAAGAATTGGATTAATATAAATTTTTATACGCGGATTTTCCATTTTAAAAATTTCACCACCGTTAAAAGTAAAAATAAAGGAGAACGTAGTATTACCAGAATTTAACGAAAGTAAGTCAATTTTACCTAACACGGACGGGGAGAGTCCATGTTTTAGCGCAGCACTGTTGTCTCCCCCACTCTTTAACTGACGGGACGGTTCCTACAACTGCGCTTCTCTGCGCCCGGTGTTTGACAGAAAAGCCCCCGTCTCAGATTGGGCTCTGTTCTTGGCCCCCTTTTGTTTAATGTGTTAATTAACTCCCTCCCTACAGGGTTGAAAAAAAGCCGGCTTTTTTTTAAAAAATCCAGACCAGTGGTTTTAATTGGCTATAACCGTTTTTTTTCGGTTATAACCGGCTAAAATATAAACAGTACCTTTTACTTATGTAAGTAGAAATTGTCTACAGTTATTGTCGTAAATAAGAAACTAAACAAATAAAGCGAAATAACTATATAAAATAACTCAATTATTTGATTTCCTCGGGAAATTCCTCCTAGTTTATGTGTATGACGCACCGACAGAAGCGGGGCAGCGAACTTTCGAACTTTAAACTGACCGAAAAACTGGCCAAAGTAAACCGGTTTCTAAATATGAAACAAAAAATAATTTAAATTTCTAAATAAAAACTATTAATTTACTAAAATATTCATAATGTAATTTTTTTTAAAAAAAGGCAAAAAAAAATCAGGATTTTTTCAAGTGGCCATAACCGGTTTTAACCAGGTGGCTATAACCGGTATGGCTGGTTATATGCCAACCCTGCTCCCTGAGGTTGTTCGATGCGTTCGTCGCCCTTTTTGCCGCTGACACTAAGTTATTTAATTGTATCAAGTCCGTGTCTAACTGTCTGTGTCTTCAATCTGATCTCGATGCTGTTATTGATTGGGCTGACTCGAAGGGGCTATCTTTCAAAGTCGATAAATGTTCCGTTCTACACCTTGGCAGGAATAACCCCAATCATGTATATAAAATCAAGGGTCCCCATTCAAACTACTCTCTCAGCGGGACTTGCGAGTTATGGTGATCCTTACTTAAAATGTCTAGTCATGTTAACAAAATATCGAAGAAGGCTCGCTCTATTACCGGTATTGTTCGTCGTTATCTTTTTTTCGTTCTCTCAAGCTGATCCAAACTCTTTATAACTCTTTTTGATTTTTGTTCCCCTATCTCGCGCCCCCAACTTCAATCGGACCTCCTCGCACTCCAAATAGCTCAGAATGCTTTTGCGAAGCTTCCTCACAAAATTTCTACTCTTCCAGCCCCTTCTCGTCCGCGTTTCCTTCGTATTGACCCTGTCCATCTGCGCCACCGTGTTAATGACCTTTGTTTACTCCATGATTTTTTTATAATAACGTAACTCTAAATTATGATGATTTATTTTCTCTCAATTTCTCCCAAACTAGAGGTCATTCCCTCGAGTTTGTCCTACGCAGCGCCAAAATCACTTTTCGTCAATTTTCATCAATGATTGGAACTCTCTTCCAAAAGCAATTATTTCTATCCCCAATCGCCACACTTTTCGCCGCCATGTATCTTCCCTTCAGCGTGATATAGATTCCCCTCAAAATCGTAATAACATTGAATACATTTGTATTTTTTTACTGTCTTCGCGTCTTTAACTCAACTTGCATGTATCGATGCTCAAACAAAAGCATTGTTAGAGGCTTATTGAGCAGATGTAAATAAAAATAAATAAATTAATTAAACGTTTCACTGCTGCTGTGGAACCTAGAGCGGAAATTTTCCAGAACTAGTTAGAAGGGCGGAAGTTATGGCTAAGCGTTAACCTATTTTCAATGGCCTCTGGTTTCACGTAAACAAAGCAACAGTTTGCGAAGAATTATACTTACCACGGTAAATCAAGTTATTGTGCCACCTCGAAGAATCGTTCGCGGCTACATCCACGTCAAAATAATACGTCGATGGTTCGACGAATATGTGACCTTGACCTTCATCTTCAATCGTTAGGGACAAGCGACCCTTTTCGCCCAAATAGCCGTAGCAGGGACTTCGATCGCCAATTAAATGTCCTTCGAAATGGTCAATGTCTTTTTCTCGGAGCCAATAGTTCCTTTGAGCTGGCGAATCCAGTACCGTCACCGCCAGAGATTCTCCAGAAATCACCGACGCTTTCCGCGTGGCGAGACACCGGAAGAATTGACCGAATGCCCTGAATTGTACCAGCATCTGATCTCCGTCAATATAAATCGACCCTTTAGGACTGGGTCCAATCGCGTTGTCCGAATGCCGTTTAGCGCGATTAGCGATAAATCTCCCCTCAATTAGCTTTAGCGAAATTGGTTCCAATATTCCAGAGTCTAACAACGTTTGCGGATCTTCACCCACCGCGTTAGCGTTTATAAAGAGCGTAAATAATATTAACGCTGAAAATAAGGCGATTTTTATAACCATATTCATATATTCTTTAAGCCTAAAAAGACTAAATCGAATAAAAACGTGCATATTTTTAATTAGCTCGCGGACATATCAGTGACGGCTATCTCGAGATTGATTATAAGACGCTTATTTAGCAGTAAGAATAAAAAGCGTTTTACACACAAAACTGTTACTCTCTCTTGCATACTGTAGGACAGTAAATAGATTTTAAATAACACTGCAGGGAATAGTTTATACCGAAATTCACATTTTATTATTACTAAATAAGTATGACCAACGTATGGGACGCCAAATCAGAATAATCCAAATGATTTATATTCATTTTATTATTATTTAAACATACTTTATTTATTTATAAAGGGCTAGAAGATTTAATAAAAACAAAATAAATTAAATTGTCACAAAATATTTGAACTTTTACAAAATATTTTAAATTTTCATTAAAGTATTTAAAAATTTCATTACAGCATTTTAAACTTTCATTGACTAAAATATTGATGGACTAGAAAATTGTTCGATCAGACGCTAGAGAGATAATTTGACATTGAAACTTGACAAAATAGTCGCGTGTTACCACCTTTAGGCAACACATTTCTGGTAAAAATGACAATTTTGAATAGTGATAGTTTTGGTGCCCGTCAGTTGGACAAGGTTGAATAGAATGGTTACTTACAATGTTAGTATTGCTTGTGTTTTATGTCATGATTATATCTATTGGTTGAAAATAGGGAATTACGCTGTTCCTTATTTATATTTCTGGGTTTCATTATTTTTTTAGTATCCTTAAGAATTAATCATAAGTATATCCTTAAGAATTAATCATAACTATATCCTTAAGAATTAATTTTAAAATATCTTTGAATATTAATCTTAAAATATCCAACAGTATTAATTAGAAAATATCTTCAACGATCTTAAAATACCTTTAACAATCTTAAAATATCTTCAACGATCTTAAAATGTCTTCAACAAATTAATCTTAAAATGTCTTCAACAAATTAATCTTAAAATGTCTTCAACAAATTAATCTTAGAATATCTTCAAGAATTAATTTTAAAATAACTTCGTGAATTGATTAGAAAATATGTTCAACTATCGTAAAATATCTAGATATCAAAATGAAAAATGGAAATCAGCTTGAAAATCCAACTATAGAGTATCATTTTGGAATTACCCAAGTCACTTTGAGATTCAAAATGCCATACCCCTCGAGTCTAAGACGATGTCATTCAATAGGCCGACGACTCTTTACGGTTGGTAAACGTAAATCAATGGGGCATTCGCGAATAGAACTGGAAATGATACGATCCGCGGAAAAAATCGATTTATCGAAATAGGATTTTAGGGAATATTTGATTCTAAAGGCGCAGGTGGCGTCGCGTTGAGGACCAACAGACTCAGCGGCGTAATGAGACACTCTCGACGATGACGGAAGATCCGCCTTAGTACTCGACGAAGCGGGCATCGAGCCTCCAGAATCTGCCTCCAAGAAGTGGCTATTCTTCGCGTAATCACGAAGCAAAATTGAACTTCCTCCCGCAGAAGGACTGACTTCCGCCGCTCTTGGTACGTGATTGCTTTCTTCGAGTAGATTTTCCTCCGAACTGCGGTTTGCCTAAAAAATGCGGGGCTATAGAGTCTCAAATAATTTGTACGAAGAAAATAATTCTCACAATAATCCATTAATATAACCTAGACGTTAAGGATAGCGTCTCAACATACTTAAGTCAAAATCGACTCATTTTAGAATAAGCTGTCGATATTTATTCCTATATTTTTGTCATTTCTGATTTTAATGTTTTTAAAAATAAAACCTGGAGGACGCTAAAATAGGCCACAAGATTGACATCGGGTCTAGGTTTACATTTATGGATTCTTGATAATAATACCACCACTACTACTACTACTAATAATAATAATGTAATGAATACCTCTTGAATGGCCGCGGCAGTGGACAAATCCATTGGTTCGATATCTCTTTCGGATACGCAACTAGACGTCTGATCAGATTCGTTCCTGTCCGTATAGTTACTTCGATTCAGCCGGCTGAAATTCTCAAATGGATTGTTTTGGACGTAATTTGACGATTCTTTAAAGATAAACGAAAAAAATCGTATTCTTTTAAAATTTATATCCAAGATTTAATTCCCGCTACGTATTTGTTTATTGGCGTATTTGTAAAAAGTTGAAATAAAATTTAAAATTTCGTTTTTACCCTGATTTCTTAAATTTCTCAATTTTCTTCTTCTGAGATTGGCGAACCAAGTTTGTACTTGGGTCATGCTGAGACCGGTTTGAAGGACGAGTAGCTCCTTCTCGTGGCGTTTCGGGAAAGGATTGGATTTGTGTTGCTCGTACCACAAACTCAAAATAAATTTGGCGTTCATTGGAAGAGTGATGGTCTTGCGTCCGTGCGGACAAATGCTCGGGGGAGGCGGATGTCTGCGCGGAAACCAAAAAAAAAAAATAATAATTTAAAAAATTGAAGGGGAAATTCCTACCGACATTTTGACAGATTCTTAAGATCATTTTTTCTCGGAAAGTCTTAATTTTAGCTCCATCTAATTTAAATAAGCAGAACTAAGGGAGCTTTTTTCGACTACCATTAACTTATGTACCACAATGGTAGAGATTAGTCGGGCCGGCTAGTTTTAAAGCCCGACCCGACCCGACCAGATTAAAAAATACCAAATTGAAACCTGACCCGACCCGGCCCGCCAAAATTATTTATTTTGAAAACTCGACCCGACCTGGCCCGCCAAAAATATTTATTTCGAAAAGCAGACCCGACCCGGCCGCCAAAATGACTTATTTCGAAAACCCGACCCGACCCGGCTCACCAAAATTATTCATTTCGAAAACCCGACCCGGCTCGCCAAAGTTAAAAGCCTACCGGCCCCACCCCGAGAAAATTTTGAAAATTTTAAACCCGACCCGAATAGGCCGGATAAAATTGAAACCCGGCACGACCCAAAAAAACTCGTACTTTTTATGTTTATAGAATACGCTTGTACTAAATGTTAGAGCTGCCTTCCAGATTCCATTTTTATCAGTAGATGGTGCTTGGAGCTCTTTGAGAAACGCTTAAAAATTAGTGAACGTGCCAGAAGACTGGTTAACACGTGAAAATGATTCGCTTTCTGTATGTAGAGATTTTCTGTTGCGAATAAAATAGAAACTTTAAGGCACGATCACTATTATATAACAAGCCCGAGCCGACCTGCTCAGTTTTATGTAAAAAGCCCGAGCCGACCTGCTCAGTTTTATGTAAAAATCCCGACCCAACCTGGTCAGTTTTATGTAAAAAGACCGACCCAACCTGGTCAGTTTTATGTAAAAATCCCGACCCGACCTGCTCAGTTTTATGTAAAAAGCCCGACCCGACCTGGTCAGTTTTATGTAAAAAGCCCGAGCCGACCTGCTCAGTTTTATGTAAAAAGCCCGACCCGACCTGCTCAGTTTTATGTAAAAAGCCCGACCCGACCTGCTCAGTTTTATGTAAAAAGCCCAAGCCGACCTGCTCAGCTTTATGTAAAAATCCCGAGCCAACCTGCTCAGTTTTATGTAAAAAGCCCGAGCCGACCTGCTCAGTTTTATGTAAAAAGCCCGACCCGACCTGGTCAGTTTTATGTAAAAAGCCCGACCCGACCTGCTCAGTTTTATGTAAAAAGCCCGACCCGAAAAAAATTAAAAGGACATCGTACTTCTTCTGTGGGATTTGGCTTTCGACAGGTTTTTCTGAAATTGAAACATGTTGTTAAGCTTGATCAAAGGAGCAAAATTGTTCGTTGCCATTTTTACCTAGCTCCTATAGTTTGTCCAGTATCAGCGGTCAAAAGTGGACAAAACTTAGTATAGTCTATTGGTTAAAAGAAGTCAAGCCAACTTCACGCGCTCACTACGCTCGCACCAGGCGGCCTACCCAAAAGATCAAAAATAGCGAAATTCGTTCTTTGCCGCTACGGAGGCGCTGGAGCCACCTCCGGACCTAACTATTAGCATAGAATCGAATGAAACGATTATGGTTTTTCGTTACTTTAAGGAATTTATTGAAAACTATTCGATATATTCGTCGATGTCAGAGGTAGAGTAAACCTTTTTCCATGATTTACAACCCTTTTCAAAATTTTCTAATTCATTTTTCCCGCCGAGATCGACTATTTCCAAAAGTGCCACCGCTCAGGCGCCAGTGATTAGAATGGAATGTAAACAAACCGACATGTGGAATTTTTCATCAAACGTTTGGGGTTGGATTTTAAACTATTTTATGGCAAGTAGATAAACAATTAAACTGATATTTAAAGTGATGCAACTAAAATTTTAGTGTAATGAGCATAAAATATACTTTTAATATTTTTATGAAATAATTTGTTTGACGTAAAAGTTAATAATTGCATTTTTTCATAAAATTTTAGAGACATATATAGTTGGAATAATAGTGATAATGAACGAAAACATGAATGAACATTGGTAAAAAAAGTATGAATACTGGTAGAATAGAATGAACGCTGGTAAATATGAATGGTAGATATGAAAGAATCCTGGAAAACAATGAAGTATCACTGGTGTATGGTGAACAAAATATGAAAATCCATAATGAAGATGAAAGACCTTTTCTCGATTGAGGTTTGTAAACTAGTTCCTTTACTTTCTCAAATCAAATTGTCCTAGTTATGTTATCAACTACGGGTGGTATTATTTTGTCACAGATAAATTTGGCAGATATCGAGGCATGAGGGACATAAAAATTGCAATGCAAAATTGGACACCTGGTAAGTTTCGGCAACACGGGAGCTTCAATATTTTCGCTAATTCTTGCTGATTCTCGTAAATAAGGAAGTGCTGCCTCAATGAACCATTACAAAATCCTTATTTGGGTAACTTATACCTCCTCTGTCGGATGTTTTAATAAAGTCTAAAAGTGGTGAATTAGAGAAGGGTCCGGAAATGCACTCGAGACACAAGCTACAAAATTCAGCCTGCTCCATTTTCTGTACCACAAAACCAGCTACGTAAGCCAAACTTGCCAATTTTAAAGTGGTTCGTTGCGTATCAGGCTCTGTACTCAACGCATTTGGTATCATATAAGTTGGATACTGTATAGCCACTCTACTCTAGAAGGTTGGGTAGCGTGCCTTCGGAGGCCTTAGTGCGAACTATACAATAACTATCCTATTATAATAAGATACTAATATTTCTTAGATATTCCCACCAAGGGAAGAGAATGCAACCTGGCAGCCATTGGGGGAAAACTAGAACTGACTAGCAGGCTAGCTGGGAGTTAACCACTCCCATACTAGTTTCGGACTGCTACTAACCACTGACTCTACAGCTCTGCCTCTATGCTCTTAAAAGCCCTATCTCTCTCTCTCTGCTACCTCCTTTTATACCAACTCCCACACTGGTGCCACCACCCGTGCCCTTGGGAGTTAGGCCTAATAACATAAGGGTTTGCCTGTTTGGCCTACTAGCAATATGACTGCCACTGTGGGAATACCGTAGGTATTGCCATTTTTTCCAGCGTTCGTAATTTAAGACCTTTACGGTAATCTGTTTCACAAAAATGAAAACTACATACAACGCTCAATTCTGATCTGTCATTTATTTGAAAATTATCCCGAGAGATATTTTCTAGCCACATGCCTCTCAACGCTGCATCGGAAGGAAACTCGTGGAAAGAAACTCCAGGTGTTTTGCCTTTTACAAATTTAAAAATTATTGATATGTAACAACTTTAAATAATAATTGAAAAATTAAATAAATATCTTTTTACATAAATCTGATATCACTCAGCAGTAAGTAATTATCAAGTGTTCGAATTTCCCGCCGCGAAAATTGTTTTAAAAGACAACAAATCTAAAATCCAACAAGGCTTTACTATTCATACAAAATATTTAAAAATTGAGGGGTTATTTATGGAAATTGAACTTTTAAGTTATAACCTAAGTATAAAATAAATACAATTTTCTGATATTCAAATAATTTCCAGTACTATGTACTCATTATGGTCAAGTTTCGCGCCATAGAAAACCATGTTATTTATATCGTAAAAGGAGCCGACTTTAAGGTCCGGAAGTAGCGCTCCCGACGGCCGTCGAAGACACTAAAAACCAAACTTTTATTTCGCGCCAATACATGGATTTGAAATTCTTTGGGTAGGCCGCCTGGTGCGAGCGTAGTGAGCGCGCGAAGTTGGCCATGTCAAGGCCGATCGGTTAGCGTTCTACCCATTGAATTGGGAATAATACTGCTAGAATTACAATTACCATTTCGGTTGCCATGGTTACGCGGGACCTGTTCTGAGAAGACTGTTCGATATTCATCTTTATAATTGGGCGGTAGCGCCATCTATATTTTGTAAAGTTATATGATTCGCGCAAAAATTCAATTGCAATATAGTTGCCACCACTAGAGACAGATGCCGCCACGGTTGAACGATATAGTTTAAAAAGTCTCCATATTGAACGAAATTGGTCCTGCGCTAGCCAGATTTTTTTGTACCTCTATTTATTCCCAACTCAATGGTTCTACCTTCGCTAGTCCGAGCTCACCATCAATAGAGTTTTCTTGCTAAGATTCGCGGTGCTTCCCTAAACAGAGCGTCGGATTTGGTTACTTTCTGATCGCACGATGAACGAACTCAGTAAATAAATAATTAAATATTGAGTTTTAAATGTCGTTTGACCGTGACTTTAGACGACTGCGTGACTAAAATCGATAAATAAGTGTTTGATATGTTGTGGTGTGACTGTTTCTTTCAGCGAGTGTTGAATGGGGGATTCAACGAAACGGTTAATCATATATATTCTGATTTCTTAAGAATTTATTTTTTGTTATGTTTTCGTTATTATTGCTCATAAAATATTGAATAATAAATTATTCCACGTACGAAAATTCATAGAATAATAATTTGCAAGAAATGAAATAATGAATAATGAAGTAGAGGTGTAAAAATCTTGGCAAAAAAAATTATTTATAATGAGCCCAGACTAGCGACGCGCGAATGTAGAACGCTAACCGATGGGCGCTGACTTCTTTAAACAAATAGACTATACTAAGTTTGGTCCACTTTTGACCGCTGATACTGGACAAACTATAGGAGCTAGGGAAAATTGGCTATGGACAATTTTGCTCCTTTGATCAAGCTTAACAACATGTTTCAATTTGAAAAAAATCTGTCGAAAGCCAAATCCCGTAGAAGAAGTGCGATGTCCTTTAAA
Source organism: Leiobunum rupestre (assembly GCF_980474605.1). NCBI lineage: Eukaryota > Metazoa > Arthropoda > Arachnida > Opiliones > Sclerosomatidae > Leiobunum > Leiobunum rupestre. The sequence continues at coordinate 27,717,469 of NC_143387.1, read as the reverse complement.
CCTGACCCGATCCGACCCGCAAAAACTTCGATTTCGAAAACCCGACCCGCCTCCTGAAACCATCCTGAAATCCAAAATAGTTTTTAACCCCCTCAAAACCGGCATTAAATGTAAAATAGTTTTTAAACCACCCAAGACGTCCTGAAACCATCTTGAAATCAAAAATAGTTTTTAACAACACCCAACCGTCCTTAAATTTAAAATACTTTCGACCACCCAAGGTGCGCTTGAATTTAAAATAGTTTTTAACCCCCTTCAAAGCCGTCCTTAAATGTAAAATAGTTTCGACCACTCAAGGTGCTTATAAATTTAAAATAGTTTTTAACCCCCTTCAAAGCCGTCCTTAAATTTAAAATAGTTTCGACCACCCAAGGTGCGCTTAAATTCAAAATAGTTTTTAACCCCTTCAAAGCCGTCCTTAAATTAAAATAGTTTCGACCACCCAAGGTGCGCTTAAATTTAAAATAGTTTTTAACCCCCTTCAAAGCCGTCCTTAAATTTAAAATAGTTTCGACCACCCAATGTGCGCTTAAATTTAAAATAGTTTTTAACCCCCTTCAAAGCTGTCCTTAAATTAAAATAGTTTCGACCACCCAAGGTGCGCTTAAATTTAAAATAGTTTTTAACCCCCTTCAAAACCGTCCTTAAATTTAAAATAGTTTCGACCACCCAAGGTGCGCTTAAATTTAAAATAGTTTTTAACCCCCTTCAAAGCCGCCCTTAAATTTAAAATAGTTTCAACCACCCAAGCCGCCCCGAAATTAAAAATCGTTGCCCTCTCCCAATTGTCCCGAAATCAACTTAATATGGTCTTTTCGAAACGCGTAAGCTAATTGAAATTCAGGTGAAGATACTCTTGGTGCACTCGAGACGCCAACAACGGTGAAATGGATGTAACATTTGTCGTTTGTTTTATTTCGACCGATGGCTGGTCGAAAATAAAATAAGTAGGGGGGGGGGATAAATCTGTTTTCGATGGAGGCATTCCAAGAAAAAAAAAGAGAGAAGGGGAACAGAGATATCTCAATCAATGGGAGGAGAAAGAAAAGTGGTCTGAAGAAAATGGATTGGGGAAAAAAGAAAACTTTTAAAGGAATAGAAAATGAAGGTGCGGTTATTATACCTTTGCCTGATTCGAAATCTCATGAGTGGCGTGAGCGGATGTCGCCGGAGATGCTCCTTCTCGGCGTAGTGAGCCCGATCCCACAGATCGATCATTCTAGGATTATCACTGAATTTGCCATTCTGAAAACGCAACCGTGAGTGAGGGGGTCAAACAGCCACCTTCATCTTTTAGCCGACAGATAGGGAGGTTCGCGAATAACGTCAATACCGCGGGGCTTTATATTGTCAAAGCTTTCCTTTTCAAAAGACAGCCTTAAGCCCTCTGGGAGACCAGCCTCCCGAACGGCTCGTCTCCGCGTATTTACGGCCAATTAAAAACGGATATTACGTCGAGAAGCGCTTTAAGTTCCCGCTGTCGTTTACGCTAAAATTCGTTTCGAGTAGGCGAAAAATAGGTCAACCGCCTGTAGAAGCGTTCCGCACGCCATGCACCGGTGCTCGGGGTCAAACCAGCCACCAGGAGACAAAGTGTGTTTTTTATTCCCAATGACGAGCCGCGAACGAGCAAATCGAGCCACCAACCAACGCGGAACCAACTTATATAAAAATAAAACACAAACTTGGATTAAACGATATATTTCCGAGAAAGAGGCGTTCTTCGTGTGCATTTCGATCATTCGGAGAACTTCGCTTTCGTCGTCAATGTGATTCTTCTCTGTAAAAATGAATCGAGTGTGAATAAGCAATTAATTTGAATGGCGCTCGTCAATTACGAGAGACGAGGCTTAGCGAGTTCGCTATACGGAAATACATAATTTGCTTTCCTTCAAAAGGTTCGCGAAAGGAAGGCGGCAATAATAGAGAGAGAGCCGCCAATCGTTTTCTTTCCGAGCTGAAAATTGGCATTTCTTGGCGCGAGTTTCGAGGAGTAGGACTCCCTGCCACCCCGCGGCAGCTTTTATTTCGGGGGGCCCATTTCGCCTCGGGGGCTTTACCCCATTAATCATTATAGATTGCTAAGGATGAGGAAGGAAATTTTTGTAACGGGTTCTGATGTTCTAAGTAATAGCGGCGGCGTGTATGAAAAGGAGGCCGTGGAAAGGACTCGACATCGACGGATATTCCCGAATTTATCACTTCTCGAAAATGTAGGACAAGCCACTCCCCCCTTTCGGTGCTTGTTTTAAGAACGATAGAAAGAGGATCAAATTAGCGGCCGTCCAATGAGGATCGATGATGTGTCTGTCTTCGCGGCGGTTCCAATTAAACAAGTGTCGATATTCCCACCCTATCGGCTTTAATAAGTACTACGATAAGATTATAATTAGATTTTCACGTCAGTGTCTCAGTCCCTTATCGTTCGTGTGTTCCGCGCATTTTGATGGACTTCAAACGTATTCGTTTTGTTTCGCTAGAGGCGCCAACTCGTTTTGGGTACGACGTCAATTTTTAATTAAAATTTAATTTTAATTTAATTACATACTTATGGAACTTTCTATAGACTTAAGATACAACTTTGTAATTAATTGTGAAATGGATGATGTTGCTTTAAGGCCAAAGAGGATCCAGACCGGGAAAACGGTTGTTCCCGACCCCGGCACCGAAAAGTGACAAATCAAGTCGGAGTTTCGTCCGGAAGTTAACCAAATAAACTACGTTTATTAGCCATGAAACAATTACAACCGTGATATTTTGGTACAAGCTAATGAAAATTATACTTTTCGATCGAAAACATAATTTATATTTGGTTATAAAATTACTCAAATAAAATTCCGAATCGTAAACGAAGTTTCAAACACCAAAACCGATCTCTTAGTTTTTTTTAAGATGACCTTTCGCCGTCCCCGCGAAAAGCGGTCATCGTTGGCGTAGCTATGACGTAATCCAGTAAGGTATCTTCAATTCCACAATCCCTTTCATTTATCCCAAACCGCGCACGCGCCGTACAACATTGAAACTCGCTTATTGCGTAGTTGAAGAGCAGACTTTTGAGTCGTTCGCCTTAATCGCGATAACTTGTTTCAATCAATATATATTTCTCGACTATGCTAAAACATCGGTGTCGCTTTTAAGGGATAAAAAGAGGCACATTTTCACGGTTCGATCCCGTCTAAAATTGAAAAACAACCCCCTCCGCTCTCGCCTTTTATCGGACAAGCGGCTGCTGACGTTGAAAGCTACTGATTTCGCCTAGAAAAGAAAACGGAAAAACTACCAGGCGAATACTTTTATTTCGCTTTCAGGTTCAATTACGGGCTTAAAATCTATATGAGTAGGCTTAGACGTTCATCAAGGTATGAACATTCAACTGCCATTTTCTTCGTAGAAGACATGGTAATTATTACGCCAATGCAGTGTTGGGCATTTTCGTCAAAGAGCCGCTCAGCTCACTCACCGCTCGCACTCGCTAGACTAATATCCGCTCCCGCTCACGCATTTTTGAGAGGTAAAATAAGCGCTCCTATCATTTCGCTCTTTTTAGAGCGGTAAAATCGGCGTTCCTCTATTTTAGCTCTTTTTTGAGCGGTAAAATAAGCGCTCCTCTCTTTTCGCTCTTTTTTGAACGGTAAAATACGCGCTCCTCTCTTTTCGCTCTTTTTCGAGCGGTAAAATCGGCGTTCCTCTATTTTAGCTCTTTTTTGAGTGTCAAAATAAGCGCTCTTCTCTTTTCTCTCTTTTTAGAGCAGTAAAATAAGCGTTCCTCACTTTTCGCTCTTTTTTGAGCGGTAAAATAAGCGCTCCTCTCTTTTCGCTCTTTTTTGAACGGTAAAATACGCGCTCCTCTCTTTTCGCTCTTTTTCGAGCGGTAAAATCGGCGTTCCTCTATTTTAGCTCTTTTTTGAGTGTCAAAATAAGCGCTCTTCTCTTTTCTCTCTTTTTAGAGCAGTAAAATAAGCGTTCCTCACTTTTCGCTCTTTTTTGAGCGGTAAAATAAGCGCTCCTCTCTTTTCGCTCTTTTTTGAACGGTAAAATACGCGCTCCTCTCTTTTCGCTCTTTTTCGAGCGGTAAAATCGGCGTTCCTCTATTTTAGCTCTTTTTTGAGTGTCAAAATAAGCGCTCTTCTCTTTTCTCTCATTTTAGAGCAGTAAAATAAGCGTTCCTCACTTTTCGCTCTTTTTTGAGCGGTAAAATAAGCGCTCCTCTCTTTTCGCTCTTTTTTGAACGGTAAAATACGCGCTCCTCTCTTTTCGCTCTTTTTCGAGCGGTAAAATCGGCGTTCCTCTATTTTAGCTCTTTTTTGAGTGTCAAAATAAGCGCTCTTCTCTTTTCTCTCTTTTTAGAGCAGTAAAATAAGCGTTCCTCACTTTTCGCTCTTTTTTGAGCGGTAAAATAAGCGCTCCTCTCTTTTCGCTCTTTTTTGAACGGTAAAATACGCGCTCCTCTCTTTTCGCTCTTTTTCGAGCGGTAAAATCGGCGTTCCTCTATTTTAGCTCTTTTTTGAGTGTCAAAATAAGCGCTCTTCTCTTTTCTCTCTTTTTAGAGCAGTAAAATAAGCGTTCCTCACTTTTCGCTCTTTTTTGAGCGGTAAAATAAGCGCCGTACAACATTGAAACTCGCTTATTGCGTAGTTGAAGAGCAGACTTTTGAGTCGTTCGCCTTAATCGCGATAACTTGTTTCAATCAATATATATTTCTCGACTATGCTAAAACATCGGTGTCGCTTTTAAGGGATAAAAAGAGGCACATTTTCACGGTTCGATCCCGTCTAAAATTGAAAAACAACCCCCTCCGCTCTCGCCTTTTATCGGACAAGCGGCTGCTGACGTTGAAAGCTACTGATTTCGCCTAGAAAAGAAAACGGAAAAACTACCAGGCGAATACTTTTATTTCGCTTTCAGGTTCAATTACGGGCTTAAAATCTATATGAGTAGGCTTAGACGTTCATCAAGGTATGAACATTCAACTGCCATTTTCTTCGTAGAAGACATGGTAATTATTACGCCAATGCAGTGTTGGGCATTTTCGTCAAAGAGCCGCTCAGCTCACTCACCGCTCGCACTCGCTAGACTAATATCCGCTCCCGCTCACGCATTTTTGAGAGGTAAAATAAGCGCTCCTATCATTTCGCTCTTTTTAGAGCGGTAAAATCGGCGTTCCTCTATTTTAGCTCTTTTTTGAGTGTCAAAATAAGCGCTCTTCTCTTTTCTCTCTTTTTAGAGCAGTAAAATAAGCGTTCCTCACTTTTCGCTCTTTTTTGAGCGGTAAAATAAGCGCTCCTCTCTTTTCGCTCTTTTTTGAACGGTAAAATACGCGCTCCTCTCTTTTCGCTCTTTTTCGAGCGGTAAAATCGGCGTTCCTCTATTTTAGCTCTTTTTTGAGTGTCAAAATAAGCGCTCTTCTCTTTTCTCTCTTTTTAGAGCAGTAAAATAAGCGTTCCTCACTTTTCGCTCTATTTAGAGCGGTAAAATCTGCGCTCCTCTCTTTTCGCTCTTTTTTGAACGGTAAAATAAGCGCTCCTCTATTTTAGCTCTTTTTTGAGCGGTAAAATAAGCGCTCCTCTCTTTTTTTTTGCTCTTTTTTGAGTGCAGATGCAATGTTTGTCTTTCTAAATTAAAGAAAACCTAAATTGAAAATTGAAATTGAAATTCATGTTGCGATGTCACAATTAATGTTTTTGGTAATTCAAATTTTCGAATAAAATCCACAAATAAGAAATTATAGTACCGCGACCTCCTACAAAGAGAGAGTGGGTAGAAATATTTGTAGAAATGAGCAAAACCCCTTTATTTTTAATAATGACCGAACTACATAATCTATATCTTAACAAAAGTAGCGTAAGATATGCTACTTTTGATCTTAAGAGTATTACCACAGGAAAATAAGAAATAAAAATAGTCAATAATCTTACGCACTGTAATTTCTACATTATAAATCGTTAGTCGGAGCACGGCCAACCTTGGTCACGCGCTGTTCGCGCTACAGCGGTAAACACATTCGTCGAAATTCCGCGAGCAAGGATTTTATACTGTACTATAACGTGTAGGAGTTCAGTGCCACGCTCGGTTTTTATATTTGCTTCAATGTAAAAACTATTCAAAAAATAATAATCCGCTAGGGGCGCTCACGTCATACACATCTTTTGCTCATAGGTTAACACAGAAACATCTACGAATGAGATGGCCGCTGTAGCGCGAGAGATCAAAGTTGGCCGTGGTCGGAAAAATACAAATTTGTAAAATGGCGCCCAGTAGAAACTGCCTCGAGTCTGTGTTTCATTTCTAGAGCCTATAGATGTATACTTCTCTCCCAAGTTATATATTATATTTTTCGGATAATAATTCTGCTATTTCACAACACGCATTGCAACATGCCCAGACTCAAGGTTCCCAAAACATTACGCTCACAATTGGCCCAGATTGTGGTATTACGAAATGCGTGTTAGTGTTGCCACTACCGTCCCTATGCTGACCTCCACCAGGATTTTATAGGTAGGGGGCGAGGTGTAGTGAGACGAAACATGAGTGGGTAAAACAGGAACGCTTAGCAACCTTATAATTTTTGTACATCTGTACTATTTTCGAAACCAATGTCATTCGGTTTTCGGTTCAAATCAGATCCTGTAGTGTATCCATTATTAAAGGGAGTATAGAGATCTATATTTATAATGGATCACCTAATTTATCATTACTGCCATCTAGGGTAACTGACGCTACTTACGTTAAAAACCACTCGTAGCTCTTTAAGATTTCAATGTATATGCTCATTTTCAATAAATTTGGTTATAAATGGTTTGACACTCGACCGAAAATGCACGGAATATATATATATTTATATCTATTCCTCCGGCACGATAGGGGGGGGGGTGAAAACGTCACCAACGTGTGCTTCAATCGCGTCAGAAGATCGATGTTTTGGGGAACCAATGAAATACCAGGCTAATTTAATTTTTTTTAGCGGGGAAAAACATATTTTTCGAGCATGAGGTGTGTTGGAGGCGAAGCTAAAAGTCAACTCAACAAAGATATTAGATTAGTCCATTATGAAAAGGGATAAAAAAGCTAAACCCTAAACAAATTTGAAGAAAATTAAAAACTTACTACTAGCTCGTACCGAAAGGTCTTCGAGCAAACAAAAAGAAGCGAAACTCGGACCAAATAGATCTTCGAGTGAAAAACTAAATTAAATTAAATAAATTAGCCAGAATTTATTTAGGGTTTAGCTTTTTTATCCCTTTTCATAATGGACTAATCTACTTATTCGCTAATTTTTTCATCCTTTACAATGCAGTCCATAGGTGGTTCCTTTTAACGTCTCAATCCGATCATGATGAACGCCGATCACCTCAATCCGATCATGATGAACGGCATTCTCCCAAACCGTATAAATACATTAATTTTTGGCGCTATTAACATATCAAAGGTAATAGTTATTACAATTAAAGTGTATTTACGGAATAATCTACACGTACTAAAAAACGACAGTAGGTTCAGTGGCGTAGCTAGCATGGGTGACACTCAGGGCGGATATCATGGTGTGCTACTTACTAGTCTCTAGTTTGTGTAAGTTTTATTTTTTTCAAAGCCGGGTGTAACCCCCAAATAACGCCCAAACGGGTGGCAACCGGGTGCGAGCCACCGGGGGGGGGGGGGGGGTGACTCGCACCCGGTTGCCACACACCCCCTAGCTACGCCACTAAGTAGGTTTTATAGTAGGATGTAGCGCAGCGTGGCGTATATCGAAATTTTCCCCATTCATAACAAAATTCAAAAACAGTGTTCATTGGCCAGCACTACACGGTGCACTCGCCAACCCCTCGCGACTGGTACATCTAGTCCCGGAAGTGTCCCATTGTCCCTTCTGCAGGCGGCATCGGCAGTTTTATACACGCCTATTCCGATTACCCCAATGTCGCTTTTCTGAACCCGGGCCTGTTGGACTGTTTCCATTTCCACACTGGACACATGCCCAGCCCTTTGGAAACCTTTTAACTGGTCAGTACCCCGGGGAATCATTGTTTCTGCAACCTTGTTTTTCATTACTTTAAAATGCATCTTTCGAGATCGTTTCTATAATCTTTCAAAAATAAATTTCAATAGTCAAAATTTCAATTTCTTCACTCGATGGTTGCTGAATCGATGTCAAATCCGGGTACTGTCCAGGTACCGGTCATTCAAAGCGTACGCCGTCCTAAAAACAACTAAAATAACTTTTTGAACGTTTGTGATGTCCCAAAACCGTGCTATTTTTTTAAATTTATACCTGAGTATTTCCTGTAATAATACACATTTATAATTAGTTAAGTATTTTTTTGACTAAAATAAAGGTCATGTTTTGAAACAAAAAAAATCCACTATGGATATGATGACGTCACGTGAGACCTTCCGATACGTGAAGAGTGTGGATAAAGTAAATAAAATGGTCCCTCAAAAATCCCCCATTTGAATATGTCTAGCCAAGAAATTTGATTCAGTGAGCCGAAAGCTTATTATAATTTCAGCATAAAAGCTATATAGGTATAATAAAAAAGAGGCAAAGGGGAATATTTCCGCTTTTTTACGATTATTTTCACTTTGCATCGGCCGATAGAAAAGGCTTGCAGCGTCTACTATTGTTATGGGTCGATATTTTTGCAGATTTTATGAATTATTCAATACCGATTCGAGGGAAAAACTATTTCTTGGGCGCGGGAAAACCTTAGACGTCTGAAACAGAACGCGAGAAAATAGAAATAATAATACGATGAATTGGATAGTGGGAGGGAAAGCGCCCCAAGCGCCATCTGTCTAAACGCAGCCGATTCAGAAGAAGTTTTATCGTATTAATAATATTAACATTTAGAAATGATTTCCAATCAGTTTTCCGGCAGGTTTGAATTTACAGCGCCACTGGTGAATCACAAATTGGCTGGCTGTTGGATTAGCTACGCTCTACGTGTGTCTATTACTTATAGAATACGGTTTAATCCTGATTCAATACACTTAATGTTGACGGGTATTATAACCGAGATTGCAATCTGAGAAAATTGTAACTTTACATTCAATCAATACTGAGATTTCTATTAGAAATACAAGCTCTTACAGGCGTTTAACAGAAAAAAAATATCAGCCGAGAGGTCGCTAATTTTTAGTACGGAATTTTGAATATGTAGTTATTTCAGAAATTATAAACAGATTTTCAGATTTCAGTGTAGGATTTTCGTGTTGATTTCTGGTTTTTAAGGCTGATTTCGAGATTTTTAACCTGATTTTCGCCCACATTTTGGCATTTTTAAGTTGATTTTCAGATTTGCAAAATCTTTTTTTCTATAGAGTGTACGGGAGTTTTAAAAATGTGGAACGTCTTTGCAATCAATAGCGCTAATAACGGCCAAAAAAAGAAATTTGTTGATCCAGATTCAAACGACCTACTTCATACTTCTTTCTACAATAATAAAGATTAAAATTAAAATTTAAATAAATTTAAAATAGTTTGTAGAAAACGTGTTTAGAAATTATCAAATCGACACGGGACTGGATTTTGTTTAGGTTGTTAGAGAAAATGCCCCATCGAAATCGATACGCAGATGTTAAGAGCCGAAATGATCCACTTAAAAAAACTCCACCGCGAATTACATAGATCAAATAAAGAATGGTAACTCATTGAAATTGAAGCAAATTAGTGAAATAGTGAAATCAATTTCCAATTGTGAAATTAATTTAGCTTAAATTAGACAAGATGGCGCCACCCAGTGACTGTATCCAGTCTAGCATTAATAGATAATTTAGAGATAGTTATGAATTATTAATATATTTGGTCAATACTTGAATGAGGGTGGGAAGGTCATATTTGCGAAAAACGTTACCAAATTATAAGGTCCCACAGTCAATCTGTTACGGTGTTACCCTGGCGAATTTAAATAAAGTTCCGCAGATAAGTTGTTAGCTCTGAAGTTAATATTACATTAGATATAAGTGATATATATTGTCTGGAATTAAAAATTTAAAGTAACAGAGTGACGAGTCAATCTAGATCGCCGGCATTCGTAAAAACATCCACTATTACGATTAAAAGAACAAGGCTACTCGTGATTGTTTTCCAATAATACGTAACCAAAGACTAAAGCAATTGGATGGAAAACTCTTAATTTTTCTTCGCGAGCTTAATTGCAAAGTTAGTAAATTGAGTGATACCTGTTTTTACGGGTGTTGTTATTTAGCGAGGTTAAAACAACGGGAGACGACTACGTCATCTACTAACCAATTAAAGAAGTTCCGGAGGGACTACTTACTTTGCCTGGCACAGAAAATTCTCCGCGTGGGCCTGTACTAGAAATGGACCGGGGCCAGGGTATATGGCGCCCGGTTCAAATTTTTTAAATTGGTGCCCTATATGCAAAAAACTTTGATATTTTAAAGATAGGAGTGTTTTTGGCGCCCCCTACATGAAGTTTGAACCCGGGTCTGTACGCCTCTGACCGAGGCTTACCTAGATATTTTTTAAGTGACGCAATCAACTAGCCCAATTTTTACCCTGCCAGGGTCTCAGGTACTCTCTAAACCTAAACGTTCCGACAGTGTCCAACCCCAATTATCTCTTTGGAGACAAACCACGTAGCCTACTGTGATCGTCATCGTCAAAACATTACAGATACACCGTGAACACTATTATTTCGAAGGGCATTGATTTTCACTACGAGTATGTTAAGGGGTAGTCACTTTAGTAATCAGGTGTACAAATCGTAGATAATCACGAGAAATCGCTTAAGAAAATCAGTGGAAATCACTCGGAAATTGCGAGAAATCATTGGAAATCACTGCGAAATTAGTGGAAATCAGGATTCAGGTGTACAAACGTTTTACGAGTGACCCTTCGTCTCTACATCCATCAGTTCCTGATACGGTACGAAAATTCACGACACAATACTGTTATTCAACTAAAAAAATTGCAAGTATAGTCGCGTAAATTTCCACTGTGACAGCTACGGTAAAAGGATTCCACTTTCGGGGGAGTAGCTCCCTTGTCGCATCTAGGAGCAACAAACACAGCACCCCACACAATTCACGCAACCCGTCAAAAGTCGTGCATTATCTTGGGTACATTTTTCATTGGTTAGACACTTTAGCGCCTGCTGCCGTCGGAAGGGGGAAATTCGGAAATTGTCTTCCCCCTTTCCGTAAAACGTTCAGCGTAAGGGCTCGTCCAATGAAATTTGTACGCAACACTGCCATAGCGTGTTTAAAGGCTAGCTGCGTTCTCCTTGTGCTTGTTGCTCCTTGCTGGCATTGAGAAAAAATGTCGGGAGCCCCAATAAAAATTATCATACTGGTCCTTTTCAAAATAAAAAAAATGATGAAAAAGAGTTTAGCATTGATTTACTTTAATCGTTTTTGAGAGTAGGTACGAAATGTTTTTGGATGGACGGCCACCGAGAAAGGATGCAAAAAGGCGTCGTTGTTTCTTTGGAAAATCAATGGAAATGATTTTGTGGAAGCTTATTTGGCCGTGATATTTCGGAGGCATTTCCTTTCTCGAGGGAGATCATATAAAAAACAATGAATTTGGGGAACAAAAGGATCGTCCGACCGGGATATCGACCCAATCGAGAAGAAAGTGAAGCGGGGAGGGCAGAACTCCCATTAAAAAGCCATCCGAACGGAATTAAACATTGATTAATGGCGGACGAAAAAGACTCGAACCCAAAAATTTGCTGCCGAACGCCTCGCCGCCCCTGCCCCGAAACCGCGAAAGCCATCGTCACCCCTTTCCCACTCATTACTGGCCCATTATTGATAGTTACAGGATCCATATCGACTGTAAAGTACCCCAAGAATTAATTCGGGTTAGCAGAGAATGTGAAGTCGCGATTGTAGCCTCTGATATTTCATGATTCCCGGAAGCAGGGCCGGATTAACCAAGAAATCCACCAAGCCCGGGCTTGGGCCACCGAAGCTTCAAAGGGGTGCCAAGCCTTTCCAAACTTTTACAGAGCTGATTGGTAGAAATTTTGAAACACTTGATCCAGCTATTCCTCCCTGGGCCCCAAAATGTTCCCGGTCGTGGGACCCTAAAGTTTTCTATACCAGCCCTGCCCGGAAAATAATCTCCGTTTACCCGGAGGGAAAGTCTGCGATCGTACAGCAGTGTCTTCCTCATAAACGAATGAAGTGTTATTTCGTCTGCGAAACTACGCACCCTTTTACACCAGGGAAGCCGCGAGAGAGAGAGGGGGGGGGCAAATGGAACAAATTTCCCCCTTTTATGAAACACGTACATACACGCTTAAGCATAAAAAGAAGGTGATAAAAGTAACTATAGCGTGACCGCACCTCCCTAGCCACGTTTAATCTCGGAAAATCAGATTCATTAATTACCGGGAATTAACCACTTAATAATTTTTTTGCGATGTACAGAGTTGATCAATGCTCAAATAGAATCGATGCGTACTGTAATGGGAAGCGAATTTAGTTTTATAGCCCGTCTACACGTCCGTGGCTGACCAAGGATACATTTCAAACTTAGTTGTTCTATTTTTTTAAGAGGAAAATAGACTACCCAGGAATCTAGCTCACTGCTTTCACGAATGCATTCCACTTGAGAAATTGAACATTGATTCGATTCTGAATTCACTGATCGATACAGTACGAAATAACACTTCATCGGGATTGGGATTTAGCTATCCAACTTACTTACAAGGATAGTACCCGAGGTGTTTATTGCCGATTTTGTTCAAAGTCGGGCGTAATGTAGACCTATATAAGATATGAAATTTCTTAAAAGGAGACGTTGCACTATACCCATTCGATTTGCCATGGCAACCGAAAATTTCTTTGACCACTTAAAACAAAAATGTTTTTCCTTATTTTACAATTTTACCCCAAAAATGTTCCAATTTACCCAAACTTGATGAAATTTACCTAAATGTGGTCCAAATTACCCATTTCGTGATTTTAAAATTAAAAAAAAAATCGTAAGTGAAACCGAGAAAATCCCATGCTTTTTTAAATGGAGATATTTTTGTTTTAAGTGGTTCAAAACATTTTCGGTTGCCATGGCAAATCGAATGGGTAGTGCAACGTCTCCTTTTGGCAAATTTCATATCTCATATAGGTCTACATTACGGCCGACTTTGAGCGAAATCGGCAATAAACCCCTCTCCTTGTAAGTAAGTTGGAAAGCTAAATCCCAATCCCGATAAAGTGTTTTGAAAAGTAAAGCACTCGAGAGTGTCACCCAGTGCGGTACGCACCAAGCGCAGTCCCCTCTTGAGGACGCCCAAGTATGGCATTAGTATTATTTTATATCCTTACATAAAGAATATTTCTACTTAGTCAGAATGACTACCCTTCCTCATGCTCGAAGAATAAGCTCATTTCCCCCCAAAGCTGACGCGATTGAAGCAGCTGCGAGTGACGTTTTTCCTTCCCCCATTTCGTTCAAGGGGGGAAATTCGACCATGATGGCCGCGGATCGTCTTCAAATAGTCATTCTTCCTAAGTATAAATAAATTCATTCTTGCTTACATTTAGGAGTGGGAAATCGAGTAGATTTAGAGATGGAAATCTGTACATTTCATATAATTACGTGGTAGAAGGCTATCTTACCGGGAAAAGATTATTGGAAAAATGTCTCGTTACGATTTGGAAGGATCAAAATATTTGGGATACATTCGAATATTAACTTTTTCAACAGGGTTACCACAATATTTTTACATTCAAATTCATTGTTTCAATAACCATTTTTAGAAAATTTCCCTGATCTTTCTAAGGTTAAAATTAAATAGTTTAAAATTTATATTAACTTCTATCAGAATTTACCGAATTTTCTTTTATTTTAATAAAGAGTTTGTAAAATCACAGAATTTAAAAAAAATTATCTTAGTAAAATAAATCACAGAATTTTTTAAAAATATAAAAATTCCTCGACCTTGTCGTTTTAGGCCCATTTTTGAAAAGCCCGTATTTCCCCGACCCGTGACTGGGGAAATTGATACAGGATGAAAATGATTGTGGCAGTATGATATCGATGGAGGGATCGGAATTTAGCGAAATTTCCGCCAGACAAAAATATTTACCAATTTCCTCGACGCACTTGGGATTTAACTTCTTGAGCATCCGACTGGGAAATTTTTTGGACTCCATTTCACGAGATTGAAAGAGAAAGAGATGTACTGGTCGCGATTGTCGGAGCGGGATTGGTTGCCGTAATGACTACGAAGGAGAGAGCGAGCTGCCAAACCCACACCGACAATTTTATAATTATAAATTGAGTTGACAACAGCCACAACATTGACGACGATTTCGCTCTCCAAACAGAGCTGAGCCTCGTGCGAGCCCGCGATTCTTGAAATTGAGAAGGAAACGTACGCTAGGAAAAACAATGAAAGGTAGCGAACAATATCAAGAGTCTAAATCTGGGAAGTGCTCGCTCGCTTTTCGGAAATATAACAGCCTGATCTATACCTCTGCCATAGCCATTAATTTCAAAACGTTACGTCAAAGCATTTGAGGAATTAGCCGGGGATGACAAAGCGTAGGCAAAAACGCGTAATTTCCAACGACGTTAAATCCGCCGCACGCGACGCGGAGAGACCAGATGTCGTAACTCGTTTACTCTTATACTCTAGCCTCGCTTCGAAGCCACGGAAACGCAATTACATGCCAATTTTCGCTCCGGATTAGATTCGTCTATTTACCCGCTCAGCGCGGTTTTAAAACTCAACTTAATGGCGTTATTGTTCGCGACAAAGATGTACCGATACTTCGAAACTAATGTTGTTCCGCGGCGTCGCTGCAGTACCGTTATTTCGCCAACTGCGCGCTCGAAATTTCCCCCCCATAAGGCGCGCCCTTACAATACTCGTTTATGGCGTGAAATTACAAAAAACTAGGTTTTATTTATCGAGATAATTTTTTTAATTTTTGATATTATGAGCCACGTATTTTTGGATAATTCTTATTCTCAAGTCTATATTCTTCCGGGCTGTCCGTGCGTCAACTAACTCATACAAGAAAAGCCATTTTACAACACTGTCTTAGGGGCATATAATTCTAGGTTTTCCGGGGTCCACACCCGATCTTAGCGGCCCTGTCTTTAAAATGGGTTCAAAATCAAATCCTTCCACAGAACCCAAATTCGTAAAGCTTGGTTTCCACCAGCGCGCGTCAAAAAGCGATAATCAGCTTTGAAACGTGCAAATGTTCTTACGCGCGACAAAAAATTAACATTATGACGCACTCTTACGCGCCTAAAGCCCCATTTTCATACTCGCTGGAAGCGGATAAAAATAGGCAAAATTCGCTTCCGCCACTCGCAAGCGTGAAAATAAAGCTAAAATATCTGTTTGAAACAGATCGACGCGGAAAGTGAAAAAGTGTATAGCTGAAGCGGATTTTGACGATTTTACCCGCTACCAGCGAACATGAAAATGAGGCTTAATATGCGCATCCGCGGAGGTATATTATATAGCAATTCCGTTTTGTTACCTTTTTTACGCGGGAAAATACTTCCTTGTGTCCTTTACATCTAAGAGACCTAGGTGGCGTAACCCACGTCATTTTAAACACGTGGCAATTTCTCGCGGTATTTTCGTAATGCCCAGTCGCTGATACGCCTCTTTTTCCAGATAGATGGATAGGAATAAACGTTGGTCCGGTTGCTAAGGAAATTCATTGGCACCGAAACGTCCCCGTCTTTAATTAGCCCAAGGTTCATAAATAAAGTAACCAAACATCGTCTTAACGACAGTAGATGGGTTAAGCTAACCTTCGAAAAGATGTTTCCGAATTTATCCTACAAACAGCCTAGAAGACACCACTCTCTTAGCAAGCTAAATACCTTTGACCCCTAACCTCTGTCCCATCAGTAACATTTAATAACACCAGAAGTGTATAATATATATCTTACGAAAGAAGTATTCATATCCCTATCCTGCTAACGTTGAGACGTGTATACTACAACATGCTCCCGCTGATGTTTCAAAATGCTTTTTTAGCTAACGTTGAGACATGTATACTACAACATGCTCCCGCTGATATTTCAAAATGCTTTTTTAAAGAAAACATAGTGCGGGCTGAAATTCACCTTATAGCGATAGTTTTTAAATCTATTACATCGGGAAAATGATTTACTAACTAGCACAATAGTGTAATTTTTGCATTTTACGTGGTTAAGATCTAGAACAAGTAATACGCGCGGTTTGGCTTGAAATTAGCTAGCAATGCATGAATTTGCAAAGGTACAGGTTTAGTTTGGCTTGAAATTCGCAAGCAATGGAATCTGCGAAGGTACAGGTTTAGTTTGGCTTGAAATTCGCTAGCAATGGAATCTGCGAAGGTACAGGTTTAATTTGTCTTGAAATTCGCTAGCAATGGAATCTACGAAGGTACAGGTTTAACCGTTTAGTTTGGCTTGTAATTCGCTAGCAATGGAATCTACGAAGGTACAGGTTTAGTTTGGCTTGAAATTCGCTAGCAATGGAATCTGCGAAGGTACAGGTTTAATTTGGCTTGAAATTCGCTAGCAATGGAATCTGCGAAGGCACAGGTTTCATTTTTATACTTATCTCGTAAGAGATATATTATCCAATTCTTATAAAACCAGATTTTATCGAGGGATTTCTATTTAAAAACATAAACGTATTTAGAAGTGGTGGTTCTAAATGAAATGCACGGAAAATTACGACTGTATCCAATTTTGTGTTAGAGGTGTATAAGCCAAGTTTTTCGTTCGGGAAGTTGTCACAAAATTGTCTTAAAAAATTAACAAAAATAATTGAATTGGACACGAGCCGTTCAGCAAAAAGGTTGAAATTTTAGAAATACCATTTATAAGTAGGTGTCATAATATATTTTGTTTGGTACAAAATAGATGACTTCGTACAAAACCATTTTTGACAATTATTAAAAAACTTTTTAGTTGTTTTGCTAAAATCAAAGTGTAGTATCTCTTCGCAGCAGCTGTTAAACGTATCTCGCTACAACCATCATTAAAATCCCGCGTGTTTATGTTCCTGAACTTATGTAGCTTTGAAAACACCACCAAGTTACCTCGAGGAAACGTTTCCATAGCGGCGTGGATTTTTCACGTTCAGAACGTCTAATTAGTCTATATGAGTCCTATCGAGCATGTACCGCTCCGCTTATCGCTCATCGTACGGACGATAAAATGGCTGTCTCTCCCCCCTGTACGAATCTATTACTTTCCCAATTACTTCCGGCGTGGTGACGCGGGATACGGGTATTATCGCGTTGCTGGCGGGAATGGCTCGTGGCTGCGGCGTGGGTGGAAGGTCCTGAAAGATATCCCGATGACGGCACTCGTTCTTCCTTTCTAATCATAGTCCTTCGGGTTCTTTGCCAACTACACAATAGCAAACCAAATGCCGTCATATTTCAATGTACATTTTTAGGCCTGACAACTTAATTTCTGTCGTTTCACATTCGCGAGGACATTTACAGACATCCAACTTGCGTAAATCAAATATACATTCATTTCACGATAAATCCGAAGCTGGTTATTCATTTCACGATAAATCCGAAGCTGGTTATTCATTTCACGATAAATCCGAAGCTGGTTATTCATTTCACGATAAATCCGAAGCTGGTTATTCATTTCACGATAAATCCGAAGCTGGTTATTCATTTCACGATAAATCCGAAGCTGGTTATTCATTTCACGATAAATCCGAAGCTGGTTATTCATTTCACGATAAATCCGAAGCTGGTTATTCATTTCACGATAAATCCGAAGCTGGTTATTCAACCAAATTTAAATCGCGATCCAAATGAAAATATGCACCTGCATAAATTGTCGACCCTAAAAACATATTCTAGACTCAATTTGATTTCTTTTTCGATTTTAAGTTGATTAAAATGTCATTTGAGGGTGGCTTAGTTTGTTAAAATTATTTCAAGCAAAATCTTTGACGAAAGGTCAAAACAGCTTTAGTGGGAGGTTAGGACGGCTCTCATCCAATAAAAATAGGCGTTATAGGATTAAAATATTGAAATATACGAGTTTTCTAGGATATATTTATAAATAGGGGTATAACACATCAAGTTTAGGGGTGTGCTAAATATTTGGTTACACCCAAATAATTCGATCGAATACCGAATCGAATAGTCTATCGAATACCGAATCAAATAGTCTATCGAATACCGAATCAAATAGTCTATCTAATACCGAATAGAATAGTCTATCTAATACCAAATCGAATAGTCTATCTAATACCGAATCGAATATTCGATCGAATAGACCTTGAAAACGTTCGTGAATATTCGAAAACGCGGGGTAGAAATTACTTGGTATTTTAAATAGTTTGCAAAACTGCTCGAATAACCACTGGGGTTTTCTTGATTTCCACGCCACCAACGGAGAACGCGATGCTGGGCCGTGTTTTGGCCTAGGCAAAATAAGCATTTCCCCGTCTTCGAATGTTAAGTTTATTTTCAGTACTGTATGCCTATACAGGGTGTTACGGATAAGAGTACCGAAACTTTCTATACGCGTTCTTTGGGTCTCTATGAGTAAAAAATGTCTAATAAACATGGGTCCTAAAGTGCTTCGTTTCAGAGCTATGGGCTCCAAAAATAATACCCCAAAAAACTGGACACAGCCTTAAAAGGACATTAATCAACTTTTGCCCCTTGTTATTAAAGTTTCTCGCATCACGGATAAAAAACAATTGATAGTTTAATGAAAACAATTTGGTTCAAGGAAGAATACTGTTTGCCAGATTTAAGGCTGTGTCCGGTTTTTGGGGTAGTTTTTTGGGAGCCCATATCTCTGAAACGAAGCACTTTAGGACCCATGTTTATTAGACATTTTTTACTCATAGAGACCCATAGAATGCATATAGAAAGTTTTGGTACTCTTATCCGTAACACCCTGTATAAACTACACTTCAATAAGCAGAGTATATTTAAAAAGAGTACTGACAATGCTTTAATCTACACAATTGTCGAAGACCCAACATTTTTTTAAATTTGATTTACTCATGGGTCCATTCCATTACGTCCGCGGGTTTTTCGTGATTGAGCTGTTTACGAAAAAGAGGCAAATCCGACTAATAATTTCCCAACATATATTGTTCATTCATCAGCCACAATGCACAACCTTTTAACCGATATTTTCGAATCCGGAGTGCGGTAAGTACCTCGTCCGAATTGAAGACCTTGCCTATAGGGCCCGGAAATCTGCTAAACACGGAAATTTTTATGTTTTCTTCTTAAAATTTCTACTGGGTTGTATATCACGTCGAGTGGCGCTGCAATCACCTTGATTGAAAACATGTATTGCGTTTCCTTTTTCCGAGGAGTGTAACAATGGAGGCCTGTACGTGCACTCAGTCATCCGTAGGTCTCTTATTAGCTAGATTATTGAGCCGTGCTTTGCTTTGGAATTTTCTAGAGCGGAAAAGTAAAAACAATTAAAACTATAAAACCAAGACAAAAACCCCAGCAAAAACAAGGCAAAATAAGTCCAACTATTTGGAATTCGAAATACTATTTGGGTATTAAGTATTCGATTTGGTATTTGACGTGGCTAGAAAAAAATATTTGATTCGACCTCTAAAAAAATGGTATTTGCACACCTTTAGTCGAACTGCATTTGTACGTTTTAGAATATGATCAACAACTTTTTAATTGAAACTTGTTGCCTAGCGACATAGTTTTCTTTGCGAAAGAATGATGTGGATGACAAAGGAAGTTAAATGGCGAGACTCAGTACTTAAGAAACATATTAGGACTTTATTAAACCGAGACAGCTGAAAGCAAAGCGTTGCTTTAATTGAACTCGTCCGTTTGAGCGCTAGTAATAATAGGAGCGCATCGAATATCGGCCACCAGGTGGCTGATTCGTGGAGCGTACGACTTGACGTATTCGAGGTGCTCGAGGCGAATGTCCCAGGGCCGTTGGTGCAGAGCGAGCATTGTTTCGGACACTTTCCGGCGTTGGTCTTCGGCCCAGCGCGTCCATTCGGGCCGCGTTCGGGCCCTTTTCGACCACTTGGTTCGTTCGACCGCGTTCGAAGTCATCGCGTCATTGTTCGACGAGGCACGCTGTTGGACGAACGACGTCACGTTTCCGTGAACGTGCAGGACGCCTCCAGTGGCGCCCTTCAAGGCGCGGCAGGCAGCTTCCAGGCCCTGTTCGCACGACGGAATCAAGCCCAAGTTGACCCGATCCGCCACTCCGACCGGGGTGACCTGCGAAGTGAAGAATTATGAAAAAGAGGTGTGATGGGGAAATTAAATAGATTACAAATTCGATTAGTGTATTTTATTCAAACAGCAAAGGTGTACTAGTGACGTCATGCTATTTTAAAATATTTACGCCAGACGATCCTATTGGCCAAAATAAAATACACATTTTCTGTTTCACTCTTCGTCTGTTAACCACATTTTGTTGGAAGGTCGTGTCGTATTTTTATAAAATAGTGAGGGTGGGTTGATTAGTGCATTTTCAAAATATGACTATCAAATTTCTTTTTACGTGCTTAAGTACTGTCTCTCTATAGTATATGTTACATATAGAGATGTCATTAAAATTGATGTTAAAAGTTAGTATAGCAAATACTGTTAATTAATTACCAAAATAAAGAACGTTTAATTTGATATTTAATAAGGATTGCAAAGAACCAGCTGGTTTTAATCATGAAAAATCCATGGTTAAAATATTTTTTTTTAGTTTCATATACTTGATCATGATTAGGTAATTATAATTTTTAAACTGACAAAAGTTATTAAAAAAACAAACTATAACACCTTCAAAAAGGCTACAAGAATGGCTGAAAAACCATACTAAACTCCCTTATTCAATAGCGATTGCAAACGTTCCAAAACTAGTACCGAAATAATATTAATATCTATTATACCCTGCTTTTCGCTATAGGTTTAAGAAACATAATTGATAGGCGCTCGTCTCTTACTTAATTTGAATTGCTTAAAGTCCTTAAACCCTCTAATATCAAGTACATTTTAACGTAACAAAAACGCTCGTAATTCCCAACAGGTGCACAGCGCGAGTATTTCTAGTGTAAGTAACTTGTTGAGGTTAACGGTAATAGTTAGCGTAGGGAGCTGTTGGCTCGCGTGGCTTGCCACCACCCTCCTACGCATTGTAACCCGACCACCTGAATTAAAGGCTTCAAAAGTCGCTGGATGACTTAGGCCTAAGGTGGTGCCTTGGGTATTAGCCTAGCTGATTATATTAATAAACTTACTTGTCTATTATCACCGAAATAGACTGTGCATCTGTCTCGAACGTTATTCAGCCGCAAATTCTTCTCGAGGGCTTCGATGGCGTTGGGGTTCCACTCGCAAGCGTGGACGTGTTGAGCGGAAGCGTGCACCAAATATGGCAGCGTGAAATAGCCGATACCTGCAAAAACACTTTCACTTTTAAGCACCACTTAAATACATTCTATGCAATAACATATTTAGCATTTGATAACGCCAAAATGTATCGATAAATGTATTTGACTACCGTACTAACCAGGTGTTTCTCACCGATTTGTTGATCGGGGATTATCTAGATACGCTATCATGAAAATTGAAAATTGGGTTTCGTTTTTGCTGTAGTGAGCGAAAATGTTTTTGGCAACTGGTAAGGAAAATATATCTACATGAAATAACATATTAAAACGAATATTAATTAACTGGCTTCGCTAAAGCATCAGCTCTAAGGGTACGTTAGATAGAATTACAAAATGGTCCACATATTTTTTTATGGAGCCACGGTGATACTCCTAAAATAATTCTTAAATTGCAAAAAACCCTGTAATTTAAGAATTATTCTTTTGGTACAATATTTATTTGAAAATTAAAAAAGCTATAAACGACCTTAAGAAGCACCAAATTGTAGGCTATGCGTAAAACCATAAGTGTATACTATTGTAACACAAGTGTGACACTTCAAAATTTTCATATGCAAAAGTTTTAGTGAGAGCTATTCACAAGACAGACTACATTACGGGCTTCGTCGCAGTTTTGCGTCCGTTCACTAACACGTAGTCTTTGACAGCGCCTCGCTAGGGCGAGATTTTCTTCTTGTGATGACGTCACTCCGTTACTAGCTCTCAGTAAAATATTCCCCAAAGTAACAAACTTATGGAAAAATATTATAGACTTATGGTAAAACATATTAGATAAAGTACTGTAAAGAATGTTTCCGGCTACCGTCTTAACGTAAGGAACGCGTTAGCTCGAAGTTATTTAATTGTGTATATACAGGAAAAGGAATATTAATTTTAGAAATTCTGATAATAACGTTGGCACATAATGGATAAGAGCTTTTATTTTCTCCCGGATAAAAAGATTTATAGCGGTTTGCGGCAGGATTACGCTATAGGAAACGCCATTGTTGGTTTTTTTAGCCTGTGAACCATCGTTTAGCGATTTTAAGGGTAGCGCCGTGGAAAGTATTTCAAAAAGCCTACCTAGTGAAACTATCATTAGATATCTACGCGAGTTAACGGATCAAGTAACTAAAAGAATATTTTAAAGTTTATCATCAATCCTTGTCATGAAAAATGCAAGCCCTTAAAAGGGGCTGTTTCAATGGAGAATTCAAAAGGAGCTTTTTCTCCAAGTAGTTCGTTCTCAGAAAGTTTAAGTTCTTGCGGAAGGTTCCAGATCAATTTGATACATTACCAGCGTACATATCAACGACCACTTCTCGACTGCAGTCCCAGGATGCGATCCGAAGCTTCTCGCTAATATTTCCAGCGCTGAACATACATTTGGTTACGTCGTACGAGTAACTGAAATTTTAAAGATATTCAACTCATTAAGAAGACTGCGACTAATAAAATAATAAAATGACCCGCGAGGTAAAACAGGCACAGCGCGGCGGTAAACGGAGAATTGCTAAACGTCTTTATTAATTTTACAATGTAAACAAGGAAATTCGTAAATAGTTACTTTCGAATTTTGTGATAAAATTTGCGCTGCCTTTATTCTTTACTTATTGTATTATTAATTTTCTAGGAAGCAGGTGCAAACGTGTTTCATTCTTGCTCAGGCAAAAGCAAATTGACTTGCTAATTGCTTAAGTTAATAATTTCAAAGCTGATAAATTATAAACCTATACTAACACTGAGTTTTAGCACCGTTTAACGTGTAAAACAAGAAGCCATTAACGAACGATAGAAAACCGCGTGGTATTCCAGCTCCGTCATGGCCAAAGACTATATATACGCTTCGCTTACTAGACAGGCGTGTTCTATGGCTCAACTTGCATACCTAGCTTGAGCTGTGTTACTAGTGGCGCCTCTAGTCGCGGGTCAAAATATTACCCCAGCTTTTACAGTGCTACAGAGGTTTTAACTGGTTTTTTCTATGAACACGCCTGTCTAGAAAGCGAAGCGTATATATAGTCTTTGGTCATGGCACTCTCCTCTCACCGCGAGATCAGTGAGAGCAATTGAGAGGAGGTGAGATGTTCTAAGCTTCCAATGGAGAGGAGCGTGATATGAGTTTCCAAGCTACGCATTTAAATGAGGGGAGAGTGAGCGGAAATAGGATTTTTCAAAGAATGTATTTGGAGTGTGAGTGAGGTTAGTTTAATTAGCGAAATTCGATGAGAGGAGATCAGCTAAAAAGCTAGTTCGCGGTGGTGAGAGGAGGTGAGTTTGATTTTAGTTGTAAGAAAACAAAAACAAAGGGAATATAAAAACATGACGTTCTTGAAAAGAATCATGTAACTTTGGCCAATATCGAAAATAATGAAGTTAAAGACGGTAAATCTAACGTGGCCACAGGCCAGTGATAGTCGTTGTTCTACCCCTGTGCGAATCTGAGAGGAGCTGAGATGCGCAAAACTTCAAAAGGAGAGGAGCGCGAGAGGAGTTTCGCAAAGTATACATTTCAGAGAGAGGAGAGTGAAAGGAGATATTTTATTACTTTCATAAATGGAAAAGAGTAGATCAGATTTTTCAAAGAAAGTATTTGGAGTGTGCGCGAGGTTAGATTAATTAGCGAAATTCGATGAGAGGAGATGAGTTTGAGTTTAAAATTTTAGAAACGGGAATGAGATAGAGTGAGAGTTATCACAAATTTTTCAAAAATGACCATCACTGTTCCAGTCAGTCAGAAAATTTCCGATTATCTGCATTTACACTGGGATAATAGACAGGTTAAGCCACGCCTCGGTGTCGTGAACGGGGAAACTTGTAGCTGAGTGTCGATGTAGCTTTATTCTGTACCATCCACACTCCAACAAGTTGTCTCTAATCGGTTCAGGATATGGCTTAACCCGATATAATGTGAATTCACAGGGTTGCCAGAATATTATCAGATTCAAATTCCCTGACTTTTATACGCCAAAATTAGATTTTTTTTTCTTATACATTTATCAGAAGTTAATAAATTTGATCAACTTATATTTCAGTACAAACGTTATTTCAACGTTAAAAAACCTTTCAAGGATCTAAATTATAATAACAGAATTTTCCATAGATCTAGAGTAAAATTACCTAAAAAAAGTGTCAAGATTAAACTGAATTCCCTGACGTTTTACAAATTCTTAAAATTTTCTGACATTTCCCTGACTTTTTCGGCCCCTTTTTTAATTCCCAGACTTTTCCCGTATTTCCCTGACGTGTGGCAACCCTGATTCCTTATAAGCCCCCAGACAGATATTGTCAACGGATTTTAGGTGCCTCACAGTTACCAATTTTGCATATCCCCCGTTTAAAATCTGTTTGAAATTTTATTACTGTTTATTTTTATTAGCTTTTCACGAGATTATGTATAAACGTATAAAACCGAAAACTGTTCAGCTAACTGAACCGATCAGTTCAGGTCGGTAACTCACGATAATGAATCAGATAGAATTTGAGATTAGATTGCGTTGTGAGGGAATAGATAAACCTAATCTGACTAATTGATTACCTTCAGATATCGGAGAATAACGACCTGAATAGCCTCATCAGTATGATAGGAGTTTTCTCCAAGGCTACGCAATGAGTTTGTTCGGAAGCATCTTCTTAGAACGAATGATCTTCCATTAAGAAGCTATAGCAGATGAGGCCTAAGACGAAATAAATTGAAGCTTCCCGCAGATTTTTCACCCTAAAAGTCACTCAATTAACCCTAAAATACGAAATTCGTTGATCCAACAGTGTACGTCCTTTTAGAACTGTCAATTTGTATGGTCCTGGTTACATTGACCCTTTCATCTCTGATTAGATTTCACCCGATATAATCGGCTTTGCAGCCTCGCCACTTATAAATAATGCCTAATAACTAGCGTACGCGTTTCACTTAGTACGAATCCAGCCAAGGCCTAACAGGAACCGTTCGAATAAGCTCGGGAAATCTAATCAGAAAGCTGGCGCGTCGCCACGCGGTTAAACGCCGGAGGAAATATCGTGGCACTTTGATGGCCACCGATATATATACGCGTATAGTACCTACCTAATGGCGTTATCTTTATGGAGAACCCAACCATCTAATCCAACTATTAGCTGGACTCTGGACGATCTGAAATCGTCCGACGATACCGCTCTCTTCCTGGCCAGTCGCTTGCCTTTCAAGCAGACGGTGACAATGTCCCATAACTCCTCACCTGCAACGAGCCAAACTCCTTCTCTTAGAGAAAACTAATTAAAACTCCGCCAAGTTTCCTAATAAACATAAACACGAGTCGATCGGGGAAACGAATGAGGAACAGAGACGCGCTTGCCAGTTGGAACTGAGCCGAATACCGCGCAAAAGCTACGAACAACACGCCAAAACCCGTCTCTAGTCTTAATCGTAACAAAAGCCACATTGACTAGCGAACCGATTAAGAAATGATGGCTGACAACTTTTCCTAAGAAGGGTACACTCTGACTAAAATGATACAGTAATCGCTCCTTGATGATTCTGTACACCACCCATAATAACCCTGTAATAATTTTGTAATCGCCGCAGTCGATCACTAATTACGTAATTAATGCACAGAAAAATATTAAGTGTTTTGTTCTACCCCTTTTTAGACACATTCACACGGCTAAACTAGTTAAATACTATTTAACAAGTTCAGCGGTATGAATAACCTAACACAACTTGATTATTTAATAAATAGTCAAGTTTTGTTAGGTTATGACGGATTGACGGTTCAACTAGTTCGGGTAAAATGAAATTTAATGAATAGGGTCTTCATAATCTCAACCAATTTATTTATACACCGGCTAATAATTTAAAACACCTCTAGTCGGGTTAACTTGACGTTTTCAGTATACCGTTGGAGGCGTGCATGTGAATGGACCTAAAAGAAAATTGAACCTAGTTGTGTTGAAAACTATAAAAATACAGGAAACATGGTTTTGAAGATCTTGGGTGTAGACTTTTCACTATAGAACTTGGCTGTCCGTTTTAACGGCACTGAGGAAGGCAGACAGGAAAAACAGGACAACGACAAAGGAAAACACCGAGTTAATGGCCGCGCAGTAGAGTAGCCAGGATTTTGGTTCGGGAGGGGCGGGCAGACACAATAGACGCTTCAATAAATCATCCTTCCAGGAAATCGCCAAGAAGTAATATTTCCGAGAGCCAGGACCTGCAAATCACTGTTTATATAGTGCTTGTTAAAATAAAGGAAATTTTTCACCTATACGGAAGCTACAAGCGTTCCCCATGGCGTTCCTTTTTAACCAGGTAGTTTTTTTGACATATAAGGCTTGGCAAAAACACGAAGTTCTATTTAAAGATGAAAAGTTTCTATTATTTTCACAAGCACTATATAAACAATACCTTACGGGTCCTGGCTCTCGGAAATATTACTTCTTGGCGATTTTTTGGGAAGATGTTTTATTTAAGAGCCTATTAAAAAAAACCAATTGTACGTTTCCGCAGAGGGGTATACCCGTGCATGTGGCCCGAAACAAAAGGTAAAAGCCGCAAACTAAAGAAAAGCGAAACCGCCAATTTGGCGGGTTGTCGTGTCGAGTTGGCAGCTAGGCTGCTAGAACATACCCATTAGATCCCAAGAGGGATCGGTGAAGGCGTTGGACGGCAGCAAGATTAGATCTCCGTGTTTCTCCCATTTCTTGGGGACGTCCGCCATAAGTCGCGGCTCCGGCCAAGCGCGTCCTTTCAA
Source organism: Leiobunum rupestre (assembly GCF_980474605.1). Classification (NCBI taxonomy): domain Eukaryota; kingdom Metazoa; phylum Arthropoda; class Arachnida; order Opiliones; family Sclerosomatidae; genus Leiobunum; species Leiobunum rupestre. The sequence continues at coordinate 27,690,399 of NC_143387.1, read as the reverse complement.
AGCGTATTCCAGTTGCCGCTTCATTTCTTCGTAAGGAGATTTGCCGGGAATCCGTCTCGCAGGGGCTCTGGCTCGTTGGCCGCCTTCTCCTCCAGCCGCCGACGGAGCCAACAGCTGTTCCGACATTTCGACCAGCGCCAGAAGGGCCTGTACGCGTAATATAAACATTGTTTACTCTCCTCCGAGAGAGGCCTCTTTTTACGCTAAGCCGGGTCCCGACGGCTAGCTTTAAAACCTCTCTCGCGCCTCGAGATGTTCGACGCAGCCGCTCCGGAATTTCAAGAGCAAGCTGACAGAATTTATTGGGGCTTTAAATTACTCTCCGCCTTTTTTCCCCGTTCCCTCCAGCGAACCTTCATCGTTCAACGAAAGTTTTACTTTTCGCTAAAGTAGTTTCGTGGTTAGGATACATCAGTTGGAGCGGACAGGGTGGAGGATTGGACGATGCATTTTGTTCGATCTCAGCTCCGAAAAAGTTCGCCTCGAAAATCTCGTTCTTAAGGTCATAGTGTATTACCAACCGGAAATAATTGATAACCAAATATTTTTAATATATGCTAGTATCATTTTTAATATTTATTAGATGTTTTCATAAAATAAAATCATAAAATAACCATTAATAATAATAAGTTAGGCTAATACCCAAGTCACCACCTTAGGCCCAAGTCATCTACCGATTTTGAATGCCTTTAAACAGGTGGCCGGGTTACAATGCGTAGGAGGATGGTGGTAAGTCCTTCATTCCCCGCGAGCCCACAGCTCCCTACACTTACTATTACCGTTAACCTCTACAAGTTTTTCATGGGAAGGGGAAACCGAAGAACTCGGGGAAAACCCCTTTAACCAGTGGGGAGAGAACATGCAAACTCAACGCGGAAGGGGTGGTTCCGAGTTTTCACCCAGTGCCACAAGCTGAGATCGAACCCGGCTCCTCTTGCTGCGAGGCGAAAGTGCTAACCACTCCGCCACCTCATTATAGCTATAAGTATGACATTTCTTATACTCCCAACGCTATAGTCTGTTCGCCAATGACCTTATAAATCATTAGATGACTAAGGACTGAAAACAGTCCGATAGTCTTTGGAGCTGCCAAATAACGATGCCAGAGAAACCTCCATTGCCGGGATTTTTTTGACTTTTGGCGAAATAACGATGAATTATTGAACCGAAAGATAAAACTTACTAATTGACTTTTATAAACTATCGCTTCGTTTTTGAAGGTAATTATTTTCGAATTTGAGAGCTTTTTATTTATCCGTAACTTCAGATTGCGCAATTACTCCGTGACATACTTATTTTTATTCCGTTACTTATGGTAAAATGAATAAAAATTAGAAACATAAAATGTGGCTCTAACGTCAGGGGACTGATCTTTATTAGAAGAGTTTGTATAGGCTTCGAGCTTAGGAAATATAGCGCCATCTGCCTTAAATATCAGTGAACTAAATATGTGAAGAAATAGCAGACAACTTTTAAATTTCAATGTTTTTCGGTTGAGACTTTCAGCTGTTGTGCATAGAGAATTTTGTAGGAGCAGACAGCTTTCTTATATTCAATTTAACACTCGATTGGTAGGCGGCGATACTTGTGACTAAAATTGAAACTACGCACGAAGATTATAAGCGCACTACAAAATCCTCGTGACTACAGCACGCGCTCTTACAGTTTTAAAAGTAAAGAGCTACATTAAAACGATAAGGCCGCGTTTCTTATTAGAAAGACCCATTATTTAAAGGGAAATGGACAAGCTTTTCCAAATATGGCCTTATTTCCGTATCAAAAGATTAACAAAACGTTCAATATACTAACACGTACCTTTTTTTGTCTTGAAAAAATAGCTTTTGATCCAAAAAATTGAAACGAAAAATAACGCCAGGTGTTTGGGTTTGAATTTTCGCCGCCATCTTAGGGGCTGCCGCCAGCGCCCCTAACCCCGTATGTGCGATTTGCGAACTATCCTAACTTCTAATATCGCGCAATTTAGGCTTAGGTCTCTTATAACTGGAACGCGCCGCTCGTGCGAAACAAATTTTTCGCGTCTTCAGCAGCGCGCGCTTTTACGTTGTTTTTCTGTCTCACCAACTTCTCACCAGGTGTCGCGGCGGACGCACGCTTTTCGATTTCCCAAAATTTCTTTATTTTATTAAAAATTAACCACTCAATATTTTTTGATGTGGTTTTCGCCATAAATTTTAGTTTTTATTGGGCTATAGGGCTATCTAACTGGTTAAAGCTTGACCGTTCCCCTTTAAAGTTGAAGCAAAACAAGTTCTTTCTGAGAAATCTAGTGCCAATTCAGAGACGCGTTCCTGTAGTATAAATACGATCCGAAATGTTTGAAGATCGTGGGACCTAAACGATATTTCTTTAGAGAAATGGGGGGCCCCAAAATCATTTGAGAGCAGAAGTATATAAAATAGCTCTTACGATAGAAATAACAATGAAGGTCATAAAAGTAAAATACGTACTTACGCCGGTTCAATGCAGGTTTTAAAGGTAGCCGATTTCTTGCCAAAATATTCCTGAGTGCAACCTCCTACGTAAAAGACAAAACGTTTACTGCTTGTGGAGATTTACTTTTTAATAAATCATATTTAATAATATTAGAGAGTCACTGATCAGGGAAAATATTAATTTCTGGCTCCGGAGGTAACTATACATTTTAGGGGAGAAATATACTTCGGTTTGTTCTAAATTTGTAACAGCTTTCCCCTTCCTTGTCGGGCCTGTGCGGTATATATAAAATAAAATTTATTTTTGGATTTTATGATCCAGGACTTTTTCTCAAAACTATATGATTTGGAATTCTGGATTCTGAAAGTTTCTTTTAAGAACTCTTTAATTCAACAAGAAAGTTGTGGAGCAGTGGCGTAGCAAGAAATTCGTCAAGGGGGGTTCGAAGTATGTGAATTTATTACAGTCAAAGGTAGGCCCAAGGGGGGTCTGGACCCGGAAACCCCCCCCCCTTTTCTACGCCACTGTTGTGGAGTAACGTAAAAATAAAGTACGATTGGTCAAATAAGGTCTATTTTTCACCAAGATATTGCGTTATATAAAAAAAAAACATTTTTTTATCAAGCAATAACTTTTCCTTGAGCCTTGTTCACAAAATTGATTAAAATGCATCTGTGTTCCTAATGTTTCGCCGATTCACAATTGATTTGAAACCAAAGGCTAGGGGCCGGCCACAAATTACGTAACGCTGGAAGGGGGGTTCGTAACGGTTACAGGAGGAACTCGGCTATTAAATGTTAGGTCAAATATCAATATTCTTTAACGGAACCTAAATTATTAATTGATTTAACTTAAAGTCGCAGTTAAAACTTGTTTTTTAATTATAATAATATAATTATTAGAAGTAACACTATAAATAAATTGGTTCTTTTTGAAAGAAATTTAAAAAAAATTAAAGTTTATGGTAATTCAGCTTCTTAATAGTTTTATTAACTCAGGATAAAAACTTGGAACTAAAAATGATGAGCATACGTTTAGCCTAAATTGCTTTTGCCGGTGATCAGAAAATCCCTAGTGAGGATAAACAGCATTCACCAAGTAATTGTTTTGGTGATTGAATGACAATAAATAATCATTTGATTTAAATCACGTTATTTAAAAAATCATTGATTTAAATCAATTATTTTAAAAAAATCATTGATTTAAATCAAGCTATTTTAAAAAAAATCAAGTTATAATTAAATTTAATTACTATTGATTTAAAATTTGGTTTACCGTCCCGCTGAACTCACATTATTCATCATTTTGGTCAGTAAAAATTAGGCATATACAACGTTAAAAAATCAAAATTCTATAAAAATCCAATTTAAATAACATAAATGGATTTTTTTAAATAAACCATAAAAATCAACAGTCATACATAAGTATAGTATATACATACATAATATTGGCGTTCCAAAATGGGTGACAAAATATGTATTTTTTAAAAATGTATCGAGTTACCTGGTTTTGGAAATAAGGTAGCGAAACGTGAACACGTTAATTTAAATTAATTTTTAGACAAATCCGAATTTTTCGAGTTACCTGGTTTTGGAAATAAGGTAGCGAAACGTGAACACGTTAATTTAAATTTATTTTTAGACAAATCGAATTTTTCGAGTTACCTGGTTTTGGAAATAAGGTAGCGAAACGTGAACACGTTAATTTAAATTAATTTTTAGACAAATCCGAATTTTTCGAGTTACCTGGTTTTGGAAATAAGGTAGCGAAACGTGAACACGTTAATTGAAATTAATTTTTAGACAAAACGAATTTTCCGAGTTACCCGGTTTTGGTAATAGAGTAGCGAAACGCGAATGAGTTAGATGGCGCCTGTATAGAGCTCGGCGGAGCAGATAAATTAACCGACAAAATTTAAATATTCATAAAAATTTCGGTTAACTCTTTATTTATTAATATTATTCGCGGTTATAAAACGAATATGCCAAAAATTAGTTTTTATTCGGATAATTTTCGGCTTTGGATAAAAACAAATAAAACGGATATTTCTTATCCAAACGACGAGCTCTACGCCTGTATCAATTGGCACGAAATTCAAATATGACAATAGTGCGTACGCGGGTTGTGGGGTCAAAAATCTCACTTAAAATTAAAAATTCTGAATGCAACCGAAATCGTAGTTCAGAAATGATCAGTATCAACAAAAAATATAATATTCAAACAATTCACTCTTAATTTTAAAAAATTACGTACATTTTAAGACGAAAATCGCCAAAAATCACTTAAATGGGCAAATACCCCACTTCCGGGGCCTCGATCCCAAAAATTATGAAAATCCCGTCGAGGCTATAATAGTGCCTACCGATTGAGATATCAATCGCCTTTGTACCACTAACGTACCGCGAGCAATCGTGTGTACGGCGGCGGCGGCTACACAGTAGGTGATCACAATACACACAAATCCCTAAGATTGTGTGTAAAAAAGACTAGAGACACGAGCCAGAACAGTAGATCGGTGTCTTTTTCTTGAAATAGCTGTCGAAGATAGATGCTACCAAACAAACTAAATAAAAATCACATTTTTCGTTATTTGTTTTAGCGAGGAGGCTCATTTTTGCTGGGTCACATCTGTGAAATGGAACCCTTCGTAACCCAATGTTCATTAGACATTTTTAGACTTACTGTGATCCAAAGAGTAGGCCACGATTTGTGTCAAATGTACTATAGCAAAATCCCGCGTTCCTGAACGTACCAAGAAGTGAAGCGCGTAGGAAAGTCTCGAAAATCAAGTTAATTAAATTCGGAATGTCAAAGAAACGGCGGCAAACGAAAATCGAATTTCGCGCGAAGATGAGTCGTGTTTGGCGAAATTAAAAAAAAGAATCAAAGTGGTAATTTAATCGAGTTATTGTCAAAAATCCCATATCCTCCTTTGGTATATTTGAAGGAGTGTCGACACCAGCCCGGCAAAAACCGCTTTAATACGAACCCAACGAATCTCGGAAGACAATTCCGAGAAAATCGTTCAACTGAGCGATAAATTGAGGCGGAGAGGAGACGTTGCGGAGGGGAGGGGGAACGGAGGGGGTCGAAAGGAAAAGAATGCGCGAGCGCCCCCTTTTGATAGGCGTGAAAACGGCGTAGGCACTAGGAATGCTATTCGATTCTTTTAATTTGAAACCCTTTTTAGGAAATCCGTGTCCTCCGTAGTTCAGCGAAGCGACTGAGTCCGCGGCCTTTGTACTTAAAGTAATTCAAGACGCTCTTCGTTACATTAACGGCGAAACTTCCCCGCGGTCTGACCAAACATCGCGTTGGCGAGCTACTACTCTTCATCACCGCAGCCAGCGCTATTTCTACATAGACGGAATGGAAAAAAGTTTGGCCCGTCTGAAGCGAGCAAACGAGAGAGCGAGAGAGAGAGGTAAGTGATGGGAAATAGACTCTTCCCCGTCCGAAAGTGAGGGTTGCTAAGCGACGATCCAAGATCATCCCCGCATCCTCTCTCTCTCTCTCTCGGGCGTATCTGCCGCTTTTCCGAACGTAGCGCCATCTAGGTAAAGAGCGAGTCGCGATAGGAGCGCGTCTCCGGGACTTCTGGCTAGAAATTCAGCGTCTTTCGACTGTCTCGGTCCTCTTTTTTAGCGACTCTCTACTTCTCTTATCGGCAACCATTTGTTGCCGTTCCGAGACGCGCGGAATCCGAAAGAAAAGGGCGTACGCTGGGAAAAGCGGTATACAGGTTTTCGGCCTTCATTCCTATCTGCGTCTATCTCGCCCTCCTCTCGCGAGTCTCTAGCAACCGCGACGGTGAAAAAATTTATAGCTTCATTTAGAAATAACACTTTTTATTTTTCCTTCGCCGGTTTTTTTGAATCTTTGAAGATTTTTTTGACCTTTCGGAGACGGTACCGTTCCAACAGTCAAAATTGAGAGTTCCGTGAAAATATCGCAGCAGACAATGTCGCAATTGACGGCGATGAAAAAACAAGTGCTTCAATTGAGACAGGAAGCGAACATACAACGGATTAGCGTATCGCAAGCTTGCGACGAGTGAGTATCTACGCGTCTGTGGTGTGTGTGTGTGCCGTGTCTTTGTGCATTGTGTCTCTGTCTATTTATATCGACGATTAAAAGATAATTATCGAGGTAGAGACTCGCCCAACACTGTGATTCCAACGCGCGGTTTGGAAATGTATAGAATTTCGTCGGCGCCCGGGATCCGAAATTGGGTTTAATCGCGGCGTAAAAGAGCTTCGAATTAATAGAGTGATATCGGATTGGGGACGAAACGGGAAATGGTTCGGAATGAAAGAAAAGATTAACTCCTACTTTAGAGGAAATCCCGTGGATTTACGCTAGTTTTGGCAGACTCTAAGAAAATAATCCCGGCAAGTTTTGTAGCTTATCCTATAGCAATTTTATTTTGCTCGCGTTGCCCGAAATTCTGCGAGACTACGTCGTATTTCTAATGTCATACCGTTTGTCGAACTAGTTTGTTTTTCACAGTTAATTTTGGTTTAGTATAGTCTACAATATTATTTCGTTAAACGCGACACCTACTCTAGGTTAAAAGTTTAAATATATATTTTTTAATAATTAACTATAATCGTTGATTTTTCGTTTCGTTGTAATGGTCAACAAAAAGCCTTTATGAGAGTAAGAGCCTGTATGAATAGCTTAAAAATTGACTAGAGTTCAAACTAATAAAAATACTTCAATTTCAAAAAATAGGTCAACGAAAATGCTACGAGACTTTAATGAAACGTTATCCACAATTATTTATCTATTATATTCAAGGTATTCCAGTATGACAAATTAGTGCTTTTAACGGCCAACTGTTTATGTTATTCCGGTCTTAAATTTCAGATATCTTATCAGATCAGATTAATCTTCATATTCCCTCCACCCAGCAATCTGATCTCAAATTGTATTTGATTTATTATCTCAAGTTACCGATCTGAACTGATCCGCTAAATTCATCGCGCCAGTTTCGGTTATCTGAACAGTTTTCGGTTTTATACGTTTATACATAATCTCGTGAAAAGCTAATCAAAATAAACAGTAATACAAATTTCAAAAAGATTTTAAACGGGGGATATGTAAAATCGGTAACTGAAATCCGCTTACCTTCTGTTGGTCGGTTTACAGTGAATTCGGATTAGTTTCGTGTTTCAACTATCTGGTTTCCATTTTGAAATATTTCGAATATCTGGCCGTCAATGCGGATAATCTGATATCTGATATACGACGATTACCTTCTCGGTTCAGATAATGCAACTTATCTGATAATCTGTTGGAAGCATTAATGAAAATAACTGTTTGTTATTTTTTCCCTCCGTCTGAGCTAACTATCCATCACTTCATAAAGGCGTTGGGTATAAGAAATAATTGCTGATTTATATATCACGGTATGGTTATCCGAAAAATTACACAGCTTTAAGCCACAGTTTGAAGAACATTACATAATCACTTTCCCATAATAAAATAAAGTTTCTCGAAAATTGCGACTAAATGTAATAAAATATTCATGTATTTTTTCCTTACTAAAGGATAATTTTTAATATACGCTATTTTACCAATAAAGATTATTTTTAGTAACATATTATATTAGAGAGTGGAATTTATCTACACGCGTGATTTTATTATCGAAATTTCATTGTGTTTGAAATATTTCATATCAAAATTAAATACTAAAGTTGCACCAATAAGGTAAATTAAAATATTTTTAAAAACGCCTGATAAATGGAGAGCAGTCTTTTCAAGGTGTTTAACGTAAATATTTCGCGTAGCTTCTACATTTGGGTCGGTGGTAATTAACGGAGCGCGCCTTGTTTCCGGGGAGAGCGGCCGGGCGCCGCGACGAGTTGGTTTCAAATAGTCGGCTAATCTAAAATGCGATTTCCAGGGCGAGACAGCCGTTCAAGGGTGGAGCCAGATAGTAGAGGTTAAGAGAAGCCCCGTAGATGTTTCAAACGGGAACTTTACGATGCTCTGACAGCACCGACAATTTACATTGACGTCACGTATTGAAAGCGCCAAGGAAGCCTAGCCGTTCACTCTTAGCGTAGTGCTTAACCTCTCCGGTGACGATTTACACCTACGACCAACAATGAACAATTGTCGCGCGATACGGAATGAGCGCCGACAATTTTACTACAATTGTTCAAAACGATCGGGATAAAGGGGTATCGGTATTAAATTTCATAGCTTATGTTATATTCTGTATAGAACCAACTAGGTACTAATTTCGACTAACCAGTGACGCGTATAATAGTTTTGACCCTTTGAAATTGATGAGATATCTACGCAGCCTTGAAAGCTATTCGCGACCGAAAACTATCGCTACGACCCCTTTGGTGAACCACTGAAACCTAGATGGGTAACGGCTAAAGCCGACGCTATTACAGGGTTCGTACAAAATTTCCGGAATTAAATTCCCTGACATTTCCAAGTTTTCCCCGACTAAATCGCCGAATTTTCCTTGACCATTTTTGTAGAATAAATGAATGATTTGAGATAAAAATCTTGAAAAATATTTTCTTTCAAAAAATTTATTTGCCTGATGTTTTTGGGGTCATTTTAAAATTCCCTTAATTTTGGGACCATTTTAAAATTCCTTGGACTTTTCCTGACATTTTGGAAACATTTTCAAATTCCCTGACTTTTCTCTGACCTTTTGGAAACATTTTCCAAATTCCTTGACTTTTCTCTGACGTACCTTTTGGAAACATTTTCCAAATTCCTTGACTTTTCTCTGACCTTTTGTAAACATTTTCAAATTTCCTGACTTTTCTCTGACCTTTTGGAAACATTTAAAAAATCCCCTGACTTTTCTCTGAGCTTTTCGAAACATTTTCAAATTTCCTGACTTTTCTCTGACCTTTTGAAAACATTTTCAAATTTCCTGACTTTTCTCTGACCTTTTGAAAACATTTTCAAATTCCCTGACTTTTCCAGGTTTTCCAGGTCGTGTACGAACCATGTATTAGTTTTTCCTCATCGTTATTCATAAATTTGACTTTATAAATAATGATACTTACATTTTAATATAATTTTTGCATTTTTTCCTTATATTTTGATAAGTTTATTTAAGAAAAAACGTTCTTGTGACTTTTTAATTGGTCTGTAGCAGACGCTAGAACCTAGAAGCAACAAACACAGCACCCCACACGCAACCCGTCAAAAGTCGTGCATTTTCTTGTGTACATTTTTCATTGGTTACTGGTTAGACGCTTTAGCACCTGCTGCCGTCGGAAGGGGAAATTTCGGAAATTGTCTTCCCCCTTTTTGTAAAACGTTCAGCGTAAAGGTTCGTCCAATGAAATTTGTACACAACACAGCGTTAGCGTGTTTAAAGTCTAGCTATGTCATCCTTGTGTTTGTTGGTCCTAGCTAGAACATAGGCGCTACCGCGTAGAAGCTAGCGCCGTTACGCCACCTAGACTCGTTTCGGTCGCGAATAAACTTAAACTTATAGGCCTATACATGGAATTTGAGGAATTAGAAAAACCCACAGGGTGTTGTTGATGAGTGTATCACGCTCTTTTAGTCAAAATGAGTCAAATATTTCAATTGAACGTTGGCAGGAATCCATACCTTTACTTGGAATGCTTATCGCCGCAGATTTTCGTCTGGATGTGGCTGGTGGTTTTTGTTAACTTAACAAACAACAACGTGAGAGGGGAGCGCGCGCAAAAGGGATTTTTTCTCTCGTAGGCGATGCCAAAGCCGTCAGTGTTATCTTAGCATACGCGATACGGCAGGGTAAGCCTTCCTAGTAGAGGTATGGATTCCTGACGTTGGCCCTAAAATATACCGTGCCATTTTCATTTTAAACTAGCGCGCGCGCATCAAATTTTTACTCTTCCTATAATGGATAAAGCGACTCTGTTTTTAGGAGTCATTTTGTTTCGTATATCAGTGGCTTGTGAAGAGTACTTGAAAATGGGTACGTATTTTTAATACAAAATGTACTTCGCGTAAGGAACTAAACCGATAGCTTATCAAAATTAAAATCGTCCTTATCGATTTAAAAAGAACCGTCTACCGTATACGATGACGAAACACGGACTTGAGAACAATAAAATAAAAACAAGTCCATTAATTTCTTCTCCAGCAGAGACGCGAAAAATATTATTTGAAAGGATTATCCACGAAGGGGCCCATTGTCTTTCCCAAAGAATCCAAACAAAACCAATTTCTTATAAATCCAAAACCACAATAAAGAAAAATCAGCGGGGGTAGAAAGCGTATACGGCTAATGAATGGAGAACGCAGCCCAGAAGCACTCGCAACGGATACGCGTATACACGTGATAGGAAACAATGAACTATATAGCAGCGGGAGGTCGTCGGAACGCCGTTACGAACCGGGAACGTTTAGGCTTCCACGCCGCTTTACCGACGTTCCGGGGGAAAACGTGGTCGCTGAGGCTCTCTAACGTCCAAAATATCGTCTGGAAACGGGGAAAGCGCGACCGGAGAAGAATGATTACATTTTCCGTCAGCCCTCTCCTTAAAATAGGTCGATTCGCCGCGGAAGTGAGAGAGGAGAAAATAGTGGCGCGTTCTAAAAGGTATTCTTCATCGCGAGGCGGCCGAGCGAGGCGCGGGGAAGCGTGTTTTACAGGAGCTCGGACGCTGAAGCGAATTTGCCCATTAAAAGAGTGTCCCAGACGCGTCTTCGGGGGCCGTTTATCCGAAGCCAACGCGGACGGAAGGCGACAGTGAAGTCAAAACCGGAGAGCGGCAAGCGGGAGACTGGGAGTCTAGGACTCCAAAAGTGAAAAATAAATAGCCGTACGCGTATAAAAAGCAAACGATCCAGATTCTCATCTTTAATTTCCAATTTATCTTTCCCTTCCAGAATCATTCTAAAGTGGGAAAGAAGAAAATTTGGGGGAATGGAAATAAATTTGGAATTCCGCGGAGATTCGCCAGATCCGAGAGGCTATTAAAAACTGGGGTCTCTACTTTACTTTGATTAAACGGGACCCGGGTGGGTCCGGGGCCGGAATAATTTTGAAATTCGCGATAATGGATCTGGCATCCAGAATTGCGAGGTTTCTTTCCATTTACGCGTGACGTATATTGATGGTGGTTTAGTCGGTGGGGAGGGTGAGATGTCATTCGAAACTAGAAAAAACGCTAAATCTAGTGTAAAAATTCCCGTCGAAAAATCACTGATAAGTCACTATAAATCTATTGTAGCGAAAGTTTTCCGAGTGGGTAGTCCCCTTTGATGTCATTTTAGCTGGATTCTCCACTTTGGTGTAATTGAATTAAGACCGTTACGCTTTATTTCTTGATCTTCGTCGACTAGGAATAATTATTCATTTTGTCCGAGATAAAATGCTGGCCAGTGTGTGCGCGCTTTACGGACTCCATTCTCCGCGATTTAATATCATTTATGACGTTACAAAAAATAACCAGAATTAACAGAATTAACTTCGTTTTAGCCACTCTTTCACATTCATAAAAAATAATTACGAGATAAAAATAGGGGATTTTTTTAAATAAAGACCAATAATAAAAATGTTATCTATATTTAATTTGGGAATAAAAATAGGGTAAAATATAGGATTTCTTCAATAATAAAAATGTATCTATTATACCACAAAACGTATTAATTTCTTAATTGTCCCAAAAAATCCTTCTCTACCAAGTTATAATTATTGACTCTTTCGTAAACTGTCCTTTGAAAATATTTAGTCAATGGTGCTTTTCCTCAAATTTATTGAAAATGTGTACTTTGAGGTATTCTATGGGATCAGGTGGGAGTCCCGCTTTCAATACAAATGCAGAATAAACACAGGAAGAAACGGCGAATGCTGGAAAGCCTTAAAATGTTATACAAAAAAAAAGGAAATTTACAGTCGAATTTAAAGGAATTTATTTCAGTTTACAGAAGTGATTTTTGTAAAAATAAAGCTTCGAGCGTAGTAAAAATTACCATCTGTTCTAAGTAAGTAGAGAAAATAGCAGATGGTTTTTGTATTTTCACGCTTTAGGCTGAAACTTACAGCTAGTCTTAAATATAAGACACCGGCTTTAGGCAATTTCCATTTTATTTTGGACAATGTCCAGTGAATTAAATGTCAACTGGTCATATTGAACTAATTTTAATCGAAAGTAGTGTTTCAATTTAGATATTTAACTAATGAAACAATTAGCTTATTACGTGATAAAAGAATTACGCTAATTAAAATTATTTTATTTCCGTTCCTATACGTCGTTGATTCTAAAAGTAAAATAGAGACTTGGCACCCCGTAGCTTTGGCCATGGCCGCCATTGTGGTTATATTTTTCTCGCCACGATAAAAACTATTGAAAAAAAACCTGTGACGTAGCACTGCCTATAAGAAGGGAAAATTGGGGAAAAGACCAGTTTATTATTTTTAGGTCACACTGAATAATATTTCGATAAAACGTAATTACTAAGACGGTTTGGAACAGACGATTTTCCCAAATTCAAACTTAAGACTCTGCCAATAGGTGGCAACACCTCTGATCAAAATTATCGTTGGCTACGGGATTGTTGCTGTTTGAAATTAAAGAAAATAATATATTTCAAATATTTATTAAGTTAAAGGCCAATAAAAATAATATAATTACTTTTTACCACAGACACCGCAGACCACTTCCAATTTAGTAGTTTACGCCCGAGTGTTAGAGCAGCTTTATATTAAAAACACGTACTGGCGGCGGGGGAGAATTACCAAAAAAAAACCTAAAAAAAAATTGGTATTGAATGAAGAGTGCGGGTCACCCAGAAGATTGCATTTCAGTGTGGCTGGTAGCTACTACAGAATTTATTTTTCCAAGTTTGAAATGAATATTATTTACTAGAAATCTTCTAAAGAATCATCACCCACTAAGTTATACTATAAGTGTATAATATTGTTACATAAGTGTGACACTTCCTATTCTTCACACGAAATAGTTTTACTGGGAGCTATTCGCGAGACAGACTGCATTACGGGCTTCGTCGCGGTTTTTCGTCCGCTCTCTAACGCGTCACACGTAGCCTTTGACAGCGCCTCGCTAGGGGTAGATTTTCTTCTTGTGATGACGTCATTCCGTTACTAGCTCTCAGTAAAATATTCCCCAAAGTGACAAACTTATGGAACGGGTTATACCAGAGGTATAACTAATAATCAATAGAATTCACCAGAAAATCACTGATCATCAGTAATAATCAGATGATATTCCAACGTAATCAAATTATAACCAACGGTATTCACTTGCGAAAATTGAATACAGTTATCAGTAATCAACCACATTCACCGGTATTCAACAGCATTGACGGGAAAGAGTAATTAGATAATCAAAGGTCATCAGCAGTATCCGAGCAAAAAATAGCGTAATAGAGTAGAAATAATGGTAATCACCATTATCACGGGGAATCTATGGAATTATTTAGTAATCAGTAATCAGTAATCAGGCGTAAAATTGTTTTCCTAATGAAAACCGTTTCAAGCCTTGGAAAATACATTTATCAATTTTACATATAATATACCTCTGGTTCCACTAAACTCCAATTCTGAAATCGTACAATAACTTTCTCAAGCGAAAAGTAGATCCCACCACTGATAACCTACAAAAATATGAAAACTGACGCTCCACGCTCGAGTATATAGCTAATTTCAGCCACCTTAAAACTCCAACTGTTAATTAAAAGTTGGACAACTTTAGCAACAAAATTCGTAGATCGAGAAACTTAAAATTTAATTAAACGAAACGTTTCCGCAGTTTGAGTTACGTTCCCATTTCTAACTGTAAAGGAATATCTGGTTCGATTTTTCGTACTCTCGTTTTATACATAAATAACATAGCAGAAAAAACACGTACGTTCGCCACTTTATAGCCACGGTCACACTAGAGCTTAAAACCCAGTTTAGGTCGGTTTGAATGCCAGTTTTTACCGCCGACGATAACTCCTGGTTCACACGTGCGCAATCGCTTCACCCCGGTTCGCTTGTAGCCAAAGCTTAACGTCCTATCAAATTATAACCAGAATTTTTAAAATACTCAAATATATCCCAAAATAATTAGTTAATCTTGTTTACTACACATACAGTAATATTATTTGACATAATTTAGAATTTTATCCCCATTATTTTTTAAAGTACTAGCAATTTTACTTCCTCGCCTTGTCGTTTTGAAAGCGATTCTAAGCGAACCGACTTGGACGAGTAGCTTCCCAAACCAACACGAAGCGACTTCTCACGCTGGTTTTGAAAACTACTTATCTAAAACGAAGCGATTTTAGGGGTAAGTGTGAACGTCGCTTATGTTATCTGATAAAATCTGTTAGCTTTACCTTAATTTGCTTTTAATTTAGAACAATATGTTCTAAAATAAAAACATTTAGAGAAACGTTTTTAATTTCAGGTTAAACCCACTTTTTTAAAAATCATCACATTCTTATCTGTTATGGCGGATAAAAACGGATTATGAATTTGTTTAAAGAAAACAGATTCAATTTTATTTTTATCCTTTTATTCAGATTAATCTGATTAGATTCAGATTACTCTGCTATCCGCGGATAAATTGGTTAATCTGATTTTGATACAGTTAAAAAAATCTAATAAAGGAAAGAAGTTTAAAAATAAATAATTAATTTTATTGAAATAATTGCCATGGCATCTCGCCTTTAACACTTGAAACCTAAGAAACGTTTTACATTTAAGGAAATCCACTCCTACATTATTGGAACGATATTAAATGAAGTCGCTACCCACTAAATATTTTTAATTGCGGAGAGCTTTCGATTATAGGAAATTTGTAAAGCAAATGAGTCCAGACTGGGCTGAAACAGAAAAGAAGCTTAGTCCGTGTTTACCCAATAAGATCCAAATTCATACGTGGGAATCTCGACTGGCGTAATAAGAGCAAAACGGCTTCGTCTCTAAAAGCAGCGAGAAATGAGAAGAAAGATGCTCAATCCTAATTAGATAAAGACGACAAATTTGGCCACTGGTTCCTAAATCCGCTCGTAGTACCCCCGGGGAGTCCCCGTCGCCAGAAATTTGCGAAGGAACAGAAGCCGAGATTTCTTCTGAGAGCCGGAACTAATTGGAAATAACAAAACTTCCGCCAATTGAAGCGGCCTATCGTGACGGCGGTGGCGCGGAACCAAGAACAAACCGAGTTCAACTCCATCCTACTACAACTACAACTACAGGGAGACAACCCAGTTCCTAATTGCTAATTTAAGCGAAGAGAGAGGTCGGAGTATTACGAAGGCGCTTATCCGTCTCCCGCGAAAACCCGAACTCGCGCATAGTCGCGACTGTCTTATACGCTAATTAAATTACGGAGTCTTCCTAGCTATAGCCCAATTAGGAACTCGTAAAGGTGTAGAAATGGATGTTCAATCGAGATCGGTAATGAAGAATTACCGCCTGGATGTGCCCCAAAGCGACGATATCAAATTCACTCTAGAGACGCGCGCCTCCTAAACAGCTCCGTCTCATCACGCGGATTATGAAATCATTCCCTCGATCTAGATCGCCGACTGAAATGCGGATTAACTTACCCGATTCCAGGGCCCAACTCAAATCTTAAAATTTTTTATAGGAAAAATAGGACTTTATAGGACCATTTTTTCCAAATTATAGGATATTATAGTTAGAAGAAACCACCTATGGACTGTTTTGAAATTTTTAATGTTTACGCTTAGTTTCTCTTTTAGATTTGACAGTCGCCCGCCAGATTTCCCGCACGGTACTGATGAGTTCCAAATAGAACGAAACCGGTCTATACCGTTGGAATTTCTGGCTATTTTATTTATATTTAATTTAGTTTATTACTCGAAGATCTATTTGATCCGAGTTTCACGTTTTTTGTTTGCTCGAAGACCTATTGGTACGAGTTATTAGTAAGTTTTTTAATTTCTTCAAATTTGTTTAGGATTTAGCTATATTATCCCTTTTAATTATGGACTAATCTATTTTTTCGCATATTTTATATAGGACTATATATGCTATTTCATTTACTAACTTTATGCATTTAAAAACTAAATCTATAGTGAATGAAATAAAACATGGATTTTCACTTAAAAAATTGAAACTATTTAACCATTTTATCACAAAAATATACAAGTAGCTAAGCGTGTTAACAATAACAAAATTATACACTAGAATGACTTTGTATAGGAATTTATCATATAGCTAAATCTAGAAATTTAACGGAAAATGGGAGTGGCGGGATTTGAAATGGGCAAAATATCAAAATTATAGGATTTTATGGGACTTTTTTGGGAATTTGGCTAAAAATATAGAATGTTATAGGACATTTTTAAAATATAGGATTTTATAGAAATTATAGGACCTCTGGGGGCCCGGCGATTCCATTGATGATAATCTGGACGGAAATTCGCGACTGGAAATATTCGTATTAATTTCTTAAAGAGATATATCAAGAATGTATTTATTTATATTTTACTAAATTGTTTATCATTTGATTTATCGCAGACGTCCAACCAAGAATTAATTTATTTCAACTGTTGAGATGATTCGTGGTCATGATGCTTGAATTTTATCCCGCCACGAGATTTAGGCGGAAAAAGGTCATTGGAGTGTACTTCAATCACGTCGGACGCCGTTAGTTGCAGAGAACCAAAGAGATTCGAGCTGATTTAATTTCCATTAGGGGAAAGAAGCTGACTTGGAGCTGAAAATCCTCTCATCAACATAAGCACTCTTGCTTATATCGTGGTATTTTTAACAACAGCGGATGACATTAAAAAAACTAGATTTGATTATACGGATGTGAAATTTAGAGTCACTTGGCGAAATCTAAAATAAAAAGGTTATCAACATTTTCATTTCGGCAATTGGGCTTCGTTGCGCGAGCTGACCAGAAATTGTGTAGGGGTTATATTGAAGCCCCCCCCCCGGGGGCCGCGGTTCCGTACGCTGGTTACGGCCAATTGGAAACGGTCATCCAAAATTTACTACCTTCGAAAATTACGAAACGGGCGGCAATTTTGAGCGTGGGCCTCCGAAATTGGACATTGGCGGTAATACCGGCCAACTGGATCTACACACTCCATAAATGACTTAAGAAAGCGAATCGAATCGAGCGAGGGGGCGGACACGCTCCAAATTGAACGAGGTCTCCGAGGAACTCTTCGGGAATCAAAGCAGTTTGGAATAAGCCGTGGGAGCCGAGTCAACGGAAGAGAGATTCGATTGTTTGACGCGCGCCGACAGACTTTACCCCGTTTCCAAAGTGTCCCGGCGGTGTCCGTTCGAAAGGATAGTTCTCCCGCGGGCTTCAATACTAAACGCGAAGTGTAAACCCGGCGAAAATTGCCTCTGGGTTATTTTAAGGGGGCTTTCTTACCGAACACGTCGACACTGGCCCCGAGAAGAAGAAGAAAGGCGATACCCGCACGTCGCTCTCCGCGCATAATGGATCAAAGCAACCGGAGCCGCCTTCCTTCTCCATCTATGGTAAGCATTTCGAGAGAACTATCAAATCGGAGAAAAACTTCTTTCAACTTTTTTTTTGGTGACTGTGAAAAGAACGGGCGACGATCAAGTGGTGACAAACTTGTCGTTGGAGAAAATATTCTATCAAGGTTCTCCGTCCGTCAATTTCGTATTCTCAAATCGACTTCCGCGGGGTTGACTGATTTATATCAACTTGATTTAAATCAATTTTTTTATAGTATTTTTGAAAAATAAAAACCTCGCCAATTGCTATAATGTAGGTTTAACTATAATATTTCTTGTACTTCTCCCTAATGTTGCAATGGATTCAACCTGTGGGTGGAGATTCCGCTGAATTTATTTTGTAAAGTACCAAAATAGGTTTAAAAAATAAAAATATCTATATGATTATTAGCTTAAATTGAATAAATTCATTATACATATATATATATACAGATTAAGTCTTTAAAAATTAAAACATATTTGTTTTAGGTAAAATTATAATACTAAATTACATAAAACTTTGAAATTTTAATTAAAATCCAAAAACCAATAAAAATCCTATTTAAATAAAAAAATCGATTTGATTTTTTTTAAATCAAAAATTTGTCAGCCCTGAACTTCCGACGACTGTTCGGAAATGACGCTCCGCGGAAACATCGTTCGAGAATCCCTCGTGAAATGGAAAAGAGTCTACCATTAGCCCGGAAGCTTATAGTTTCCCTAATTACCACGCGTTAAAAATAATATACAGCCAACGACCTTTCGCTTCGGTTCATTGAATGTTATTTTTACCCCGGTATTCCCAAAATTATTATTATTAAAGGGTGGGGTTTGTTTTGGTTTCCTACTGAGTTCTATATCTTATCTATTACCCAGCAGGGGTTTGCGGGCGTCTCTACCGTTATTTTGTACGAAGGTGCTACGACTGGTCTACTCGCCTAATACTGCTAAGCCAAACACTGATCTAAAATTGGCCGTGAACCTGGCAAATTTCCGTAGCCTGGAATATGCTTTAGAACAATACGGAGACGACCACTCTATACGCGATACCATAAGTCTATAATATTGTTGCATAAATTTGTCACTTTGGGGAATATTTTACTGAGAGCTAGTAACGGAGTGACGTCATCACAAGAAGGAAATCTCCCCCTAGCGAGGCGCTGTCAAAGGCTACGTGTGACGCGTTAGAGAGCGGAAGCAAAACGGCGACGAAGCCCGTAATCAAAAGTGGATATAAAACAGAAAGTCTGGGAGGACCCGGTAGCCCTGTTCCATCAAAAATGAGGATCCCCCAAGCATGCCCCTAGTTTGTGCCTACCCCCTTTGGCGGAGCATTACAAATGGCGCTTTACTCGCATGTACCTGCGTAAATCGGCTGATATATTATAGTTCTTCTTCAGTTCCTTATCCACCTGATTATATAGTCTTTGGGCTGGATTTGGTGAGTCTGCTCTTTGTGAAAATTCACATGTTTGGCAAGGCTTAGGTAGATAATTGATAAAAACATTTTTGTTTTGTTTGAATGGGGTGTGCGGCTTAAAGTGTTTAACGAATTTAAAAACAATGGAACTTTAAAAGAACGACTAGAAGATATGTGTTCTCAACACGAGTTGTTACATTCGCATTACTCTGAAGAAAGAGGAGGATAGTGGCTTTCTGTACGCATGGAATAATTGGGTATACAATTTAGTACTTAATGAAGAAGGAATTGACCCAGTTATAATTTATGACCCAATATATGCAAATGAACTCTCCAATGTAGTATATTGGATAGCTTGGCAAAAAACCTCAATAAAATCCCTATAGTTTTGAGGGGAATTAACAACGGAGGTTTATTTATTGCACATGATTCCCTAATGCCATATGTGTCAACAGTTACAAAAATGGTTATCGGATCAGTTTCGCCTCTCATCTGGTAGAAATAATCCAGGGAAAACAATTAAAGAAACTACTTCAGTTGTGAAATATGATTAAAATTTAAAGAAACATTTTTAACTATAATTCGAAAAGTCCCAGCGGTGATTGAGAAAAGTTTCAATATAAAATATTATACACGACAGGCTACATGGGACATTATCAACTGAAGTTAGTAATTTAATCGGGTTGCAGTTATCCACTTTTTATTTCTTCAACAGTGTAAAATCTTCATCACAATTTGTCTCCTTAGCAGCTTCATTTGGCTCACATTTACGTTTAGCACATTTAAGTTTATTAGTTGTAAAACAATTAATTTCACCCCCCTTTTCTTGAGATACAATTGAACCCAAAATCTCAGTTTGCGATTCTGCATTATTACCTTGGTTATTACTATCATTGATCAAATAACCTTATAAGGTTATTTAATCCATGTTACTTTACTAAAATTTGTCTGTACATCCCTATCTACTGGAATTTTAGTTAAGCCTTGGTTTAAATCTTCATTGGTTTGTATAGTACCAATTGAATACAAATCTTTTATAAATAAATTACACTGACTAAATTTACTTTTCGGCTTTAAAGCTAACTCTTCTGGTGTATATTTCTTACGAGCTTGAGCCACGCTGAACTTAACAGAGGCAAAATTTTTGAAAAAGGATTAAATTAACCAACGTGACAACGTCTTCGGGAATTTTACCCAGGAATGCTTCTTGGTTTTACCGCTAGGTTAGCTAGCATCGCCCATCTGAACTATTTCCTCTGACCGTGACGTCATGAGACATAGGCCAAACGTAACAGAGTCGTTCCTGATTGGCTCAATCATTGTATAGGGGAAACAGCTCCTCATTTTTGAAGGAAACCACTGAGAAAGCTAACGAACCCTTTTCCTCCCAGACTTTCTGTTTTATATCCACTTTTGCCGTAATGCAGTCTGTCTTGTGAATAGCTCTCAGTAAAACTTTTTGTGAAGGAATATTATACACTTATGGCGATACATAAACCATTTTCACACGAGGCACCCTACCCTTCAGTTTTTCCAACGCGTTCCAACGCGCCGACAACTATAGTGAGAACATAAGTACCATAATTACTCATAAGTGCTCCTCTATGTAACATTTCCATATAAAACAATACAATGAGACCTTGTTACAATAAGCGGACCCAAAAAGGAAACATTCGTATAATCCTTGCGCTATTGAAAAGGTTACCATAGAAACGGAAACACGCGAGCAGCACGAGCTAAACTATAGGGGTACGTCAAGTTGATAAGATTTCTTGCAAGTTTGAATTGAATTTCTTGCAAGAAATAATGTAAGATTTCTTGTGATATCGCGAATTTGACGGTTTTTAAAACCGGAAGTAGGAGCGATTGACGTCAGAGATCTTGCAAGATTAGTAAGATCACTTTCGAAGTAGTTTTAAATAAGAAATAAAGATGGCGTCGAATTATTTACCAGACCTTAAAGACGATGATACGGGAATAATTTGTAAATTTGAAGTTCCAGCCGAAGAATTTGAGCGAATTTTGAATTTTAAATATATCTTTATTGTTCTTCGAGGCTTTTACAATTTTAGAGCAACATTTTGGCGTACTATTTATGAAATAGCATTTAATGGCAAGGCTAATGATATTTATATTAGTACTCTCTAGTGTGATTAGAATTCTTAAGCCTTGGCCTTATTTTGAGCTGCAACATGCATTATCAGTAGTACATTAAAAACACTCTTGTTTGACTTAAATTCTTTACGAATAAATTCGTTAAAAATTTAAATACTATTGAAATTAAAAGTATTTCAACGAAAGAATCAAACAACTCTTTACGTTTTCGTTGCTTTGCATTCTCTGACCCAGCCGCCATTTTGTTTGGGACTTCGCTATCTTTTCAACTTGACGCAAAAATCGCGAAATCTTAAAATATGAATTTTTCTTTCTAGACCGTTTCTTATAATAAGGAAAATATCTTCTCCACTTGACGTAGCCCAGGTTGTTAAAGTTACAAACGCGCGGAGTTGGAAGTGAATAAGGTTTCATGAAAGAAAATGCTTTCTTGGCACACTTATGAGTGATTATGTTACGAAACATTGTGAAAATATTAAACATATTTTATAAAGATTTACTCATAACGTCCCTGTAATTTTTACAATGCTTCTTATATTTGTCCAGTGGGGCGTGGCACATAATTATTTTTATAAAGTAACTTGTCCTTTTTGTTTAAATGTGGCTCTTACGTCACAGTCTCTTACTTTTACAAGTCAACGAGCGCGCGCTACAGTCGCCAGAGGAATATAGGTTTTTCTAGCGCGCGTACAAATCGCGCGTGCGAATATACTAATTAAGCTGGGTCTCGTGACGTAAGAGCAACATTTTAACAAGTTGGACAAGACGACTTACTATTTTATAAAATCAACTATTGTCTATAACTTTATAAAATATGTAAAAAGCTACAATTTCTTTTATTTACAGTTTATAAATATTTTTTTTTTAAAAAAAAAGGTATTTTTTGGGAATTAGCGACTTACTGGTTTTAGACAAAAAAAATTGAAAAATACAGAAAATCAATTGTGGGTGTGGGAATAGAAATTGAAATGAGACTAGAACCACGATCGGATTGGGGGGAGATGTACCAGGTAGAAGGCCGCCATTACAGTGGAGACGCGCATATCCCCGCCATCTAATAACAAAAAATAAATAAACTAAATAAGATCACGTGGCATAACGTCGTCTGGTTTGTTTACGTTCTTCGATCGGTTTTTGACATTGTAGAGTTTGTAAAAAAAGACCGATTTATAATTTCAACTACATTATACATGTATAAGGTATTTAAACAACTATGAAAATCACCACGGTCATTAGAATCTACATTACCTTAAATTAAAGTTTTATAAACGTTTTAAATTTACTGGCCTTGAAATAAAATAAGCTTAGAAAGCTAAGGTCTAATTGCTTTCCCTTTCATTTCCAGGTTTTTGTCTCTCGAAATTTAGTTCAGGCGAACTTTGGCACATACCGTAATTAGTTTTCTAATTAAACTATCGCGATGATGGCCCATCCCCAACTCACAGTCAAACATCTGGTCTTGAAGTTCGCTGAAAATAAAAATACTTATATTCCGTGATTAGAATGAAATAATTCCTATAATATAACATAATTATGAAATGAGAATTTAATTTCTTTCCGAAATCGGTTAGTTCAGAGCAAAAAAAAACGCAATTTTTTAGCATTTTTAATTTTCCGCGGTTATACTAACACTCGGTTTTCACTGGGCGATTTTCTTTGCGTATATAATTTCGCAAAAAGAGCGGAAAACGTAAAATCCATTTTCCTAAATTTTTTTTGCTTGTGAGTTTTCACTGGGCGAAACGAATTTTTTTTTTAATTTCGAATACGGAACCGGAACAGAACGGACTCGTGTTAAAAAAAAATCAATAAAAAGGATCTCGTGATTCTCGTCTGTAAACAAACATGGAGGACGACGTAGTTGTCGAAGTTATTAAAACCCTTAAAGTTTGCTAATTGTATCGAAGTTGGAAAAAAAACAATACACAAGACATTGTTGCGATAGATTTCATCCTATTGTCTTTCATGATTACATCTTTGTAGCTCGAGTTTTTGTTATCCCAAAGATATGGGTATTTTCTAATCTCTTCTACAATAGCTTCAGAATTAATTTTTGTCATTTTAACTTAATACACTGCAGAGTGCAGACCGCTGATGATATACTATATCAGATCGAAGAGCTAAGCCTATAGGTCTTATCTCTAAATTTCAAAATGGCGACTTGAAAAAGGTAAACACACGCGCTCCCTCGGTTTCCTAAATCACGTGACTAAAAGACTGGCTATGATTGGTCTATGTCTACGGGAAAAAAAACCGCCCCAAAATATATATCGGAAAAATAGAAATAGGACCCGCGACGCAAATACACGAATTTCGCAAAAATAACAGGAAATGTTTTTTCCCTTTTTCACAAAAAAATACGAAAATCGCACAAAAATCGCCCAGTGAAAACCGGGTGTTACAGACGCGAAAAACGCAAATACAAATATATAAAGTACCGTCACTGCGCACGACGAGATGCGCAGTGGCTCGCTACCTTCAAAATTTCCGCCGTAACCATGGTGACAATGTCTAATGTGAAATTTCAAAATGTTTTAACACTTCAAAATTACGCTAGGGCCATAATCGGTCTATTACCTTCAAGATTATTCATAGAACATATTTCTATAATATAACCAAAGGTGTAGAATTTTAGTTGGCTAAAACTGCCCAATATTGGTTTGGACCATAACTTCCCAAATTGTTTTTATTAGCCCAGGGTTCATACAACTATTGGGAAACTGATTTCCTGATATTTCCGGGTTTTACTATGGATATTTTTTTGATGTTCCCAGGTGCAATGGCGTCTAATGTTTTAAGATAATCTATGATCTTATCATATCGTAAACACTTACTCTCCATGTAATTGACGGCTTTTAAAATTCATTTTGCGCGTGAAAATACCTCTACATGTTATGGTCAAAAAAGCACGCAAAGAAGGCTGTGTGCCCAAGACATGTACTCCTGTAGTGTCGGGCGCTAAAACGTCATTTCAAAATCCGTCAATTGCTAACTTAATCAATCTTTTCCCGAAGAGATATAGGGTTACTCATTTCATGATTGATATTTATACTAAATTGGTTCCATATTATTACATACGAGAAGGAATAAAGTCAAATCTTTAATAAAAAAGACTTATTCGTGTAAATTTTTACTCTTTCTGAACTTTTATAAATATCCCTGAATTTTATTAAAAAATGGGAATATAAATGATATTTCCTTAATCCTGTTTAACCCATTCTACGGGGTTTAGCTACAAATATACCTTTAAAACGTCATTAAGTAAATAAACAGTTGAGAAGTTTCATTTAGTCGCGCGAAGCTACGACGGATGAAAACGTGTCTAGCTACGGCATAATACAGTTAATTATAACGGCGGCGAAAAAGGCGTGTTTTTGAACATTGCCCCGAACACGGAAAGAGCGCTTGTTCATTCGAGCGAGTAGCGTGTTGAATAACGTTAGCCGCTGATCTCAACGAGAGCGGTGGAGGAACCAAAGCGAAAGAGAGCGCAACGCCACGTTCGTCCAATCGGAATAACGTGCTAGCTAGACAAACGACTATTTCATCGCGCTACGCACGCCAACATACGCGGCGAGTCGAAAAGTATAGCGGCAGCGCCTCTTCCGCCATTAACAGTCGCGGCTACGAGGAAAAAATCACGGCTCGGACAGAAAACGTAAAAAAAAACAAAAGCGACGGGAAATTATGGAGAGCGAAAGAAGTTTGGTAGAGCTCGTAATCTTTTACGTTCGCTCGCGTCATCTTGCGCCAATGGACGAGCGAAGAAGGCCGCCTTCGACAACGCTGCCAGCTGACCTCCCTCGGCGAGACAAGAGCTCGCTTTATTTACCGCTGTCTGAAAATCGACTGTTTACATCAGACGAGGTACAAAGAGAAGAACGAAGCGAGGCTGGCACGCGGGAACGATGGCTCCGCAGACTCGGATTAAAGAGGCGAGCGAGGAGGCTGCAGAAGGGAATAGCATGCATAATGCACGATCTAAGAGAAGAGCTTTCGCTGTCAAGAATAGATACTTCTCCTACGACCAAAAAAAAATTATATATTACTGGCGAACCTTATTAAAATATGTAACCGGATAAATCTATCCCCCGCAAAAATAAGAGAAATCGTTTAATTATTAATGAGATCAAGTATATATGTATTTTGGAAGTGTTTTGGCGGTTGTATTCCCGAGACTTTGAGGTGGCGTAGAGCCGCTTGATTTCTCACTGCACGAATGATATTTTTAAGATATTTATTACCCATCCTGACTTAATTAAGTTTATTCGAAAGAAATTTCACGTTAACAACACAAATTCTAATAAATGAGGCACTATCTACGCTACACTTTTCCCACTGGAATTAATAAAAAGAAATGTAACTTTTCTTTTTAAATAATTAATTACGCGTAAATAATCAAATTCTACCCAAAAGTCTAAAAAAAACCCGCTCATTCTCGATGTAAGGATTTAAAAAAGAGTTTAGGTCGACGTCGTACAAAATTTATTTTTGACTTTCGTAACAGGCCACGCATTTGCTATAACCGTCAATGTCAACCAGGTTGACACTGCGGAAACTGCATTGCTAGTTTTGTATCTACTGTCAACTGGCCCTCGTTAATGAATTCAATACTGGTATGATTCTTTTTGGTATCGGCTGTAGGAACAAAGCCGTGTCAATCAATGCTGGTATTGTAATATTAGGATAAAACGTTTCGACAAAATTGCTGGCAGTGAAAATAAAGTCGCTCTTCATAGAACCTCCTTTTAAAAATGACTAAAAATTGACAGAATTAAAGTTTTTTTTGTCTTTATTGTCTTTTATGGAGAAGGGCAATATTACATTTTACCATTAAAGAATTGCAAAGTCACTCAACACATATAAATATGTATTTTGGAGATTTGATAAAACTAATGCAGTAACGCGAGATAATAGCGTAAAACTTTAATCCGCAGATTTATTCAGCCTAAAGAAGTAGAGCATATAAGAAATGTATTTTTTTCGAGCAAATCGATTTTATGTGTACATATATACAAACACATACAGACATATTAACACACAAATATACATATATAAAATCAGAAAAACACACCGCTAAAAGAAATTAATTTTGTTCTTTAAAATCAGCTGGTTTACGTGTATACGTGTGTTATATATTTAACACCCACACTTATATATATATATATATATATATATATATATATATATATATATATATATATATAACAGATATATATATATACAGAACCTATTTCGAAGTTCCGATTTCAAACTTCTACAAGTTTACTTAAACTCTCTTATCTACAACAGTATAGTTTCCGCTTTGGCGTTTCCAGGAAATGTTTCCACAGTTTTCTGACAGTGAAATATGAGACTCGGATCTGAAGAACGAAAAGCCCTAACTATTAATTATATCCTATTATTCTCAATACTTTATCAGGGACGGGAAAAGTGGTCTATATAGAAACTGAGCTAAAGTAAGAGTATAAAAATTCTTTTCCCAAACCTTCAGAAATCTTTACGGTCGCTTTTCGACGTAAATAATCGCCTTAAATATCAGGCAATATAAACATTTCGACTGTCAGAAATGTATTTTGGGTATAAGTTTACTCTCGTCGGCCTCTCATTAAGAGAGGAAACGTCTTAAAAGGAAAACACTGTCTGCGTCGAAGATAAACTTTGAAATTCTAAAAATAAATCCAGTCAATCAACGAGCTACTTTGCGGGGAGACTTTAAAAAGATAATTATAAAGAATATAAAAGAAGGAACACTTTCGTTGCGGATCTTAAAGGACAAAATTATATTTTCGGGTGCTCATTTTCTAAAGCTTTAATGTTTGACAATTAAAACGGAAGAGCCAACATTTGAAACCAACATCGTCGGCCGACAATATCGTAGAACCGAGTACTTAAAACACGTTGCGCTTTTCATCCACTCGATTTCGCACATTGACTCATTCTTACAAAAATAACTGTAATGGTACTAATATTTCGATTGACATTGAAACATTGCAAGATTGGAAGTATGCAGAGTGTTTCAAAAGGATATGCAAAAATTTTAAGGAGTTGTAGGGGTAATCAGCTAGGCTAATACCCAAAGCGACTTTTAAAGCCATTAATTGAGGTGGCCGGGTTACGAGAAGTATGCCTGTTTCTTTCCCATTTTCCTACGATGAGTTAAAAGAGCGCCAGAGCTTCAAAGTGTGGCCTACTATCCCCTGGAAGTAGGATGCAACAAGCGCAAAACCAACTGAACATTGCGGGCAACCCGTGGTCGACCTACTTCGTTCCTGTTCTGTAAAACGAACAATACGTTTGTAACGAACCAGCCGCGGAGAAGTTCAAATAATAAATTAAGTAACGTACCCAGAATGGGCCTGTCTCACGTAATCGACGATAGACATTGGTAAAAGTCCGTGAGACGGGGATGCGCCGGTTCAGGTACCTTTCACGGTAGAGATGTGGAGTAGCCAAAGCAATGCCATCCGCTGTCCATACACGAAATGAATATCCGCCAGTCCTTCCGAAGTGAATTCCATTATTACAGTTTGAAAGTGATGAGAAATCGCGGTCCATCACGACTTTAAATACCGTTTAAGTTTACTTTTTTACGCTGGTTACCTCGATTTGTTTACAAAGTCCTTTTGTACCTATCACACGAACCCAAACCTTAATGTTCGCGTTTCCCCGCTGCTTGGTTTTGCGCTTGTTGCAGCCTACTCCCAGGGGTTAGTAGGCCACACTTTGAAGCTCTCTGGTGCTCTTAAAACTCATCGTAGGAAAATGGCAAATAAACAGGCATACTTCTCAACTTACCCCCTACAACCTCTTAACATTTTTTCATAACCTTTTGAAACATCCTGTATATTGTAATTCTTTTGGCTCTAAGATATACTTCTGTTTGGAATGAGATTTTCATTTATAAAATACGAGTACGAAGTTATTGATTTAAATATTTTGTGTTAAACCAAGAATGTATTTATTTATACTCAGGGAGAATGAATATGTCGAGATTATTTTTAGCGTCTCTCCAATTCCACCCGTTGGGGCCCCCGGTATGCTCCTCCACTTTAATAAAATCAAATAATACTGCAATCTCATTGGTTCTTAAAAATTACGTTTTTCTACGCGATTAACGCTGCTGCGAGGACGCAAAAAAATAAGACCGCCTCCTTTTATCCTCCCCCCCCCCCCTTAGCGTGACGGGGTTAGGGCCTCAACGTGTCCGTCGATAGTCTCGACATATTCATTCTCCCTGAGTATAAATAAATACATTCTTGGTTAAACCATGGTAATTAATCATCTCTCAATTGCCACGTACAAACTAGAACAGTCGATAGACGATGGACCAATGCGTTGGCCAACAAAGTTGGTTAAATGTTGGTTCTGTTGAATTAGGACGATGATACCACCAAAAACAACTAAATTTAATCAAAACAAATTTGAACGAAAGAGAAATGCCATAATGAGTAAAAGGTTTCAATCCGTTTAGCGTTGCCTGGCCACCAGCGAAGCATTTACTAACGAAGGAAATCTTCTTAAGGGAAAAGTAATTAAAACTATAAGAGACGTAAGAATTTTAGGTCGCTACAGCTTAATTACTCTAATTTGGCCCCAAAAAATTTAAAAAAAAGAAGGAAATTTTAGTCGGAGCAAAAAAAAAATTAATTAGCAGAAAACTTTGGTAATTATTTAAGAAATACATTAACAAGGAAGTTTAAAGTAAAAAAAAAACAAAGTTTAATAAAGGAGCCGATTTTAAATCTGCGAAAAAGATTCGACTAGAATGTACCATAATTATAATAATAATCAGCTAGACTAATACCCAAATCCTCAAGCGACTTTTAAAGCCATTAATTCAGGTGTTCGGATTACGATGCGTAGGAGGGTGGTGACAAGGCCTACATGCCACGCGAGCCAACAGCTCCCTAAACTAACTATTACCGTTAACCTCAACAAGTTATTATGGAAGGGGAAACCGAAGAGCTCGGGGGGAAACCCCTTAAACCAGCGGGGGGAGAACTTGCAAACTCAACGCGGAAGGAGTGGTTCCATGTTTTCACCCAGTGCCACAAACTGGGATGAAAACCGTCTCCTCTCGCTGCGAGGCGAAAGTGCTAACCACTCCGCCACCCCACCTTATATCCACAAGCAAGTCAAAGAGATTAAATCATCATACATAAGATTTTCAAAAGTGGCGCACCACACGGCGACGACTTGGCGAAGTTTAATAAAAGGTACTGTCACTTGTAGAGGTTAACGGTAATAGTGTAGGGAGCTGTTGGCTGGCATGGCATGAAGGGCTTGCCACCACCCTCCTACGCATAGTAACCTGGCCACCTGTTTCAAGGCATTAAAAGTCCCTAGATGACTTGGTTCTAAGGCTGATTATTATTATTATATTCAAAGGGCGATAGGGAGGGGCACCGCTCAGCTCAGATTGCGTCCATTTGTGCGAAATCGAGCAAGTTATTATCGTTTTCAAAAGGAGCGAAACGAAAAAGAGGAGCGCTTCAATTCCATTTCACAAATGAGCTTCAAATGAGAGCAGGGTCCATATAGACTCAAATAAGCGTGAGCTAGAGCCGAATTCAAGCTAGCGTGAGCGAGCTGAGCGGCTAACGACGCAAAATGCCCATCACTGGCTGCAGCTAGAGCATAGCGCCGCTGTTAAACACCGCCGATATTTTCTTTAGCGCCGAGCCGCCGCCGCTGATTTATTTACATTTTGGCGCGCCGCCGTCGAAATATTTTCGTTCCCGCCGCCGAAAGGTTTTTTAATTTATTTTTCAAAATTGTTTTCAAAAATATTTTGGGGGAAAACATTTGAGTAATTTTTTCCCCTTCGCTGAAAGAAATGGACGCCGCCGAGGTTTTTTGAAAAATCGGCGCGCTGCTCCGCCGCCGAGTAGTTTTTGCCAAACGCCGCCGCCGACGTAAATCAAATCGGCGCTATGCTCTTGCTGGAGCTTGGAAAATAATAATAGCACCATAGATTCGGCGAAAAGTCTCGCCTTGAAAATTAATTTCATAAACCCAGATTCATGTTCTTACTTGTTGTCGGATAATTTAAAATTATGCCCAGTGAAGCGTTAATTCCCGTTTTTAGGTCACGCAAAAAGAGCTTGCGAGGTATATGGTCGCTTCACTCGAGACAAGGCTTAAAAACTGTCCTTATTATTTATTAGCCTCTCAAAAAGTAACGTCGGCGAGAGCCGCGAGGGACAACTGTCTGCTCACGTAAGCTGACCGTAAATTAATGGCATTGTAAGCTCTACCCTTTTTCCGTATAGGCTTCGAGAAAATAAAGTGTCGAGGGTGACCATGGAAAAGTTCATAAAATGTTGTAGAAAAAATTGGAAATTTGACGTCGATTTATAGAATCTTATAGGAAAATAAAAATATTTTATCTAATTTCAACAGAAATTATCATAAGTTTCAATTACTTATATAGTGTGGTTAGAGGAATTTACAGGAAACCAAAAATATAGGAAAAATTATAAAATATAGGTGATTAAGAACGTGTGAGTCTACCTAAGTTCCTTTCTCGAGCAACATCCCTCCATTGTTTTCTATTTGTCTTTCGAGAAAACTTATATAATTCGATATAGCTCTTAAATTAGTTCGTACAGTTTAATAAAAACTTAACGATTAAATTAATTCAATGCATCGTAAATAGTTTTTAGCATTGCGTCGAGAAAAGAAACGATAAATGCCGATACTGTTCAATTTGAATTTCAATTAGAGTTTGCAAAAATTCACCTTTTTAAAAAGCCTGTTTATCCCCACTATTTTGCTCATTTTGGCATCAAATATATTTAAGGTCAGTATATACCCAATAAATATAATTTATCTTCAAAGTTTCAGATAATCTATAATTTAAGATGATATAAAATAAAGATTTATAATTTAAAAATAATAATAATGAGCCAGACCAAGTTAATTTGATACCCATAATAAGGTCTAATACGACCTTAAATAACTTTAGAAACAAAGCGATTGTTTATAAGTAAGTCAATTGCACGTTACGAATCTTAAAATCTAGATTAAGGTTGACTTATTTTCCCGATTAAATGCGAGTCTATATCAATAATATAACAGCAACGTATTACGTTGTCCCTCACGATCTGGTCTATTTTTGATCTACCAACGCCTGTAGAAGTGTTCGACACGCCTTATTCCGAAACCCCACCGGCGAGCCGACATTTAGGCGGCTCTCTCCGAATTCTCGTCTATTTCGTTGGAACGCGTACATACGACGACTTCGGAGGCCGTTACTCATAATCAAGTCTTTCCCAATGGGCCGCGTGATTAATTTTTACGCCTTCTCGTAAAGTGCGCCAACGACGAAATTAGCATTGCCGTACCGCGCCATAGAAGCGGAGCTCTACCTCTCCCAGTATTTAGAACGGGCTTAAAGGCAAATCCTGGCATCACGGTACTTAGATAAACATATACGTACGAACCCATATTTTAGTACCTAACCTAAGCTATCCGTCCTTCGCGATTCCGAAACGTACCCGTTCAGACCTCGAAGAGGATCTTCTTTTTCATTCGAAGTTAAGTTAGTTTGTAGACTCGGCGAAGTTGCGATAATCGCGGACTAGCTTTTCCGAGTCGTTAACTGGGCCGATTTTTCCGTCCCGTCCGCCGAAGAAGGGCTAGAGATGGCGTATTTCGTCGCCTTTGAAAGTCATAAAGCCGTGGTATTACGTTTTGTCGCCGACCGGAAGGCGGTACAGCCAGTCTCGCTGGACTATAAGGGTCTCCCGTATAATATTTTTTTATATGGTCCATTGTAACGTTTAAAAGGGGCACTTTGGCCGGAGAGAGACAACCGCATCGGCTCGAGCGCGTGCTCTACGACCCCCCCTCCCCCTCCGAGAACGTGTACCCGGGGGAAGTCGTTATTTCGGGCGACGCATCGTAGAACTAGTTCATAATCATAAAAAAGGACGTTTCCAGCCTTAGCTGGCCGCGCCGTTGTTTTGAGGATAGGTCAGACCACCAGGGTAGGAATTATTGAACGCTACAATAGGCGAGATACGCACTTTGGCGGGCAACAGAGGGGAAAAGAGTCTCTGTTTGTAAAATGTGTCTGGTCGAGTTTGGCTAGTAAAACGTCTGAGAACCTGTAAGATTTTAAGTTAGTACTTGGTAAGACGCGCTCACGCGATAACATAATTTTGTACAATTTTTCGGCGATCCCGCGTAGATTTTTCCAAGTGTGCGCGATAGAACGCAATTTCATTCAAATTAGGTCACTATAAAGTTCGTGGGAAAGTTTCCACTGAAATTTCAATGACTTTCCCGGGTGCAAGAGCACCAAATGTTTTAAGATAACTTCAATAACAAGATGTCACGGACTATAAGTCGCAAGAAGACTTGGCCCGTTAATATATTTTTTTTGTAAAACCTTAAAAATAATTAAATTCTGATTCTGATTATAGTTCACACAACCCCCCCCCCCGATATATTAACTATATTTTAAATATAAAATTTAAATTTGAAAAAATGTCCAATCATCTTGTACATTAACTTAACAACCCCAAGAAGAATTTTATCGGAATTTTTTTTCGAGTTACCTGGTTTTGGAAATAAAGTAGCGAAACGCGAACGAGTTAGATGGCGCCCGTATCAAGTGGCACGAAATTCAAATATCACAATAGTGCGTACGCGGGTTGTGGGGTCCCGCGAATTGGCCAGAAATCTCACTTAATCTTAAAATTTCGTAATGAAACCGAAAACGTAGTTCAGAAATGTTCTAAACTAAAAGTATAATATTCAACCGAGTTCGTCTTAATTTAAAAATTATGTATTATTAAATTCGAAAATCGCCCAAAATCACTAAAATGGGAAAAGCCCCACATCCGGTGCCCTGATCTCACAAATGTTAACAATGCCGGTGAGGGAATAATATTTGCAATCGATTGACGTATCATGTGTCTTTGTATCTCTAACGATAAATCGCGCGATCACCGGTGGCGGCGGACACAGTACGTGAAATAATACACACAAATCCCTTAGGATAGTGTGAAAGAACTAAGGCTTTATTTAATTATGTTCCAAACACTTACCTAATGTAACTTTGTCATTGCTAACTTTTTGACCGTCCTAAATTTCCCTGATTTTTCAGGGTTTTCCAGGTCTGAATTAATCTTATTAAAACACTCCCTGCCTAGCTACGATAGATAGAGATTGTGAGAGCAAAAACGCAATATTTGGATAGTCCAGATTCAAAATCCCACCACAGAATTAAAATACGACAAGCTGTGAAATTTAAAAATATTTCAAAGAAAAGGCGAAAATTCTCTGCAAGTATGTTGCATACGCGCAGCAGAGTTCGAAGGGAGATAAATAGTTGAGTAATTACAACACTCTATAAGTGCAAGTAGTTGGTACTGAAAAATTAATTGACGATTAATCAGGAAACGATTGACCGCGTCGTTGGCTTTTAAAAGAATCGATCAAAAATTTCCCGTCTGAAACGCGATCGCTGTCTGTATGTGAGAATCGACCGAAATTTAAGAATTAGTTTTCCGTAGCACATTTTCTTGGCGCGTAACTAAAAGCAGACTTGTCCGTTTCAGCGTTGTTACTCAAATCTAGGTAAATTTTTGTTTCAAATAGTCTATCGGATGGACGTTGTAAGCGATTGGTGGGATCCTTTTTGGCATTTGAAACAATTTGGTGGACTGGTTCATTTGGAAATTGCGTCTCGGA
The DNA here is from genome assembly GCF_980474605.1 of Leiobunum rupestre. Lineage (NCBI taxonomy): Eukaryota > Metazoa > Arthropoda > Arachnida > Opiliones > Sclerosomatidae > Leiobunum > Leiobunum rupestre. Next base: position 27,656,260 of record NC_143387.1, on the reverse strand, counting down.
TTTGTCGCGTTGTTACGGATGTAATATTGAATAATAACGTACAACAAAACGTCGTATATGCCATAAGGTCAATACACCCTAATGGGAAATGTCGCATTCATTATGGTTTAATATTGTCGCGGAGGTTCCTCGTGTAGAAAGCGACGTCTTATAGAGAAAGGCGGGCGTGACTAATAACGGCGGTACGTAGTACAGGCGCCCCGTAGACCGAGCGAGTATACTCGTAGATGAGCAATAGTGACACGACATAAGCCCTCGAGAAGACAAAAACTGTTCCCTATGAGAAAAACGAGGGCGGGATGTCGTCTAAAACCGAGTCTGAGTCTAGTGAAGCCCACTCCATAAGTGTCAAGCGAAGAGCTGGCAAGGCCTAGAAAGAGAGATCTCGCGCTTTTAATCCTACGAAGCGATATTGGGAAATAACCCGATCTGATATAATTGAGAGGCATGCCCAGCAGCACGAGCGCCAGAGAGAGAACGCTACTTCGCGGCCCATCGTCAGTCAAGACCAGAATCAATAAAGCGACGCCGCGACGTACATACATCAGGGTTTTCGGAGGAGGGTTCGGCGCCGGCATCCAGCTCGCGACTGAAAAGTGCTCGAAGCGGATCGCGGCGGCTAACTTTATTTACCTTAGCCGCCTATATAAATATATCTCCCAGCTGACTCTAGCCGGGGTAAGGGGACAACTCTCTAAGATTTCCGCGAATGTTCCGGGTTTGGCTCTCGAGTGGGCGTTGGCCCACGATGTTTACGCGAGAAAACTCTAGATAGAGAGATTGAAGACAAAGAGTGGATCGAAACAGAGAGATAAAAAATAAGACTCTTCGTGAGCCGACGAAGCAAACGCGGGGGTTTAAATGTAATAATATTTGCCTTTGGAAATGGTCAAAACTCCCATCATTACATTGAAATAATACCCACTAACAAAAAAGATTAATCTAAGTATTTATCTATGTATAGTTATACAAAGTTAGCGACTTGCGCAAAATTAATCTAAAGAAGAGAATTTTACCTACAATTTTGTCTTGCGCGCAAAATTTTATTTAAAATTTAATTACAATGCCCGACTAGTAGAACAGCCTACCATCATCGGGGATGGTTAGACCCCTGATGATGTCGGGCATTGTAATTACATTTTAAATAAAATTTTGCGCGCAAGACAAAATTGTAGTCAAAATAATATAATTTTTGAGCGGCATCGTATTATTTAAAGAATTCTAAGATTCTGAGCTGGTTGGTGACCAACTTCAAATCAATTCGTAACACAATTTCACACCAACCTGCAGAGTATACCATTTTTCAAATGATAAATTTGCGTAAGAAGGGGGCCATGGCCCAAAGGCAGGTTGTGATTTGGAAAGGAGAGAACAGTATGGGATCAAGTATGAAACAAGCCTAAATCTTCCACTGTAAGGCAGTAGTTAGTAAATAAATTAATAAGTGGTAAGTTAGTGAACTTTAGTACGGAAACTGTCAAGCTTTCCCGCAAAGCGTCGCGGAATGGCAGATAGTATACCTATACTACGGCGCGATGGTCCACTTCAGATAAAATGGCCGCGAGCTTCCTTCGGGAATATTTTCTTTTCGAAATGAACGAATAAATTGAGCGCGAGTTGAAAAAAAAAACTTCGATCGACCTCAAGTTCTCAACGTCAGCCACTTAAACTAACTTCAACGACGACATTAAGAATGAATAACAAAAAGTAAGTAAGAAATGGGCATTCGATAAAGAGAAGCAAAAAGAAATTGCGGCTTTTATTTTGGTCCACATAAATATTTACACTCTTCCCAGCTCCGCTTTGTGGCGCCAATTTTTCCAAAACCCGACTTAACCGAAAAAAAATAAAAAATAAAATAAAGATGTAAGATATAAAAAAATAAAACTAAAACAGTGGGAGATCGTGATTTTTGGGTCACTTCCGGTTCTGTCAATATACTTCCGCGAACTTCTTCACTCAAATGACAACGATAACAAACACGCATCCAGCATTCCGCTCACAAGCTCCCTCGAAATAAAAAATATCCACCCCTGAAGTGGCGCCACCCCCGATGTTCTCGGCGGAAGATGAAACTGATCGTAAATCCCAACGTGACCGTACAACTATAGCGGTGAAGTCGCCGAAAAGGAGTCGATCGCGCGAGGAAGGACAGAAATATATCTATATAGTCCTAAGCGTGATAAAGAAAGGAACTTTTCCATTTAGTTGAAAAGTTGGGGGAGCCAGCGCCACCTTATCCCGCGCGACTGTCGCCCCGACATAGGGTGAACGTACTTAACTACTTATCGAAGCCGGGATCAATCCCGCGTTGGGTGGGCGCCTCTCCGCCATTACCCAGAAACCCAATAAAGTCAAAGGCTTAGCTCTAATCAATGGCGGCGCCCGTTCCGAGCTCCGACGCGATAGGTCTCTTCTTCCTCCTTCGCTTTGCAACGAAAAGTAGAGTGGCTCTTTTTGCGCTAGAAATGATGTTATTTGTTTTATCTGACAAATAGCGGAGGCATAACTCCGGATTCTCTCTCTTTTTCCGTTCTCTTTCGGAGGGAACGAAATGAGTGATGTTTGAAATAAAACAGAAGGGCTCCGGGGTCGGAGCGCCTCCGGCCGTAGAGGTGTACCATTATTTCGAGGATTTCGAGATAATAAAAATGTCCCATCCCAAATTCATATCAAACTCCGTTAAGCGAATTTTCCGCCAGGATGCTTTCGAAGCGAGCTAGGGGCTAATTTCGGCGCGGCCAATTAAAGTTAATCACTGAGCTTAGTACCAATCCATCAGTTCGATTGGTTAAAACCCGGTTTTGACTGGCCGAAAAGGGGAGCGAAATTCGCTTCGTGTTTATGCTGCGGAATTATTGCGTTCTTTGAAAAAGGATCCTGCAAAATCTGCGCGAAGAGAATACCACTTGTCCAACCCACGCAAAGGTTTAATTTAAATTATAAGTATCTAATTCGAAGGATCGAACACTCTTAAATTTTGTCTACGGGATTTTAAATGTGAATTGAGAAATATGAAACTGTTAAAAGATTTTAAAGTATGATTTTCGCGTTGATTCCCTTTTTTACGCTGATTTCGAGATTATAAGTATTCGTTTTTGGGACAGATTTCGAGATTTTCAAGTTGATTTAAAGATTCCTAAAATATCCTTTTCGGGCAGATTTCGAGATTCCTAAAATATCCTTTTCGGGCAGATTTCGAGATTTCTAAAATATCCTTTTCGGGCAGATTTCGAGATTTCTAAAATATCCTTTTCGGGCAGATTTCGAGATTTCTAAAATATCCTTTTCGGGCAGATTTCGAGATTTCTAAAATAACCTTTTCGGGCAGATTTCGAGATTTCTAAAATATCCTTTTCGGGCAGATTTCGAGATTTCTAAAATATCCTTTTCGGGCAGATTTCGAGATTTCTAAAATAACCTTTTCGGGCAGATTTCGAGATTTCTAAAATATCCTTTTCGGGCAGATTTCGAGATTTCTAAAATATCCTTTTCGGGCAGATTTCGAGATTTCTAAAATATCCCTTTCGGACAGATTTCGAGATTTCTAAAATATCCTTTTCGGACAGATTTCGAGATTTCTAAAATATCCTTTTCGGGCAGATTTCGAGATTTCTAAAATATCCTTTTCGGACAGATTTCGAGATTTCTAAAATATCCTTTTCGGGCAGATTTCGAGATTTCTAAAATATCCTTTTCGGGCAGATTTCGAGATTTCTAAAATAACCTTTTCGGGCAGATTTCGAGATTACTAAAATATCCTTTTCGGGCAGATTTCGAGATTTCTAAAATATCCTTTTCGGGCAGATTTCGAGATTTCTAAAATAACCTTTTCGGACAGATTTAGAGATTACTAAAATATCCTTTTCCGTAAAGCTGTTCAACGGGTCACTAGTGCTAATTTTATTTCACCCGCGTTAATTTTAACTTTAGTATTCATAGTGACCACACGAAAGTAAAAACAAATGTAATAATACAAATTGGAAATTTGAAGGGTGGAAAAAATCAAGTTTTGCATCTGCATGACGTGATAAATAACTTATTTCGTTCAAAATCCTATCTAACTTGGTATTTATTGATTCAATTTTATATCAAAAATAAAATATAGTAAACTAGTGTATTTATAGGAAGACATAAAATATAGGTCACCCAAGATACGGTAAAGAATTTTATATTTAGGGTTGGCAAAAACCCGGCAAAATAAGGTTTTTGCGGGGATATGTGGGAAAAACTGGTAAAACCGAAAAAAAAATGGAAAAAACTCTTTTCATGCTAAATTAATCATTGATATATCTATTAAGTGACTAATTTGGTCATTGCAAATAGGAGATATGAAAAAAAAAAGGCCAGAAGAAGAGTGAATAGAATAGAGTAATATACTGCTTTTATTATTTATTTTTTATTGAAGTACGATTTTCCACACGGTTTTTAACAGGATAACAATAGGTGGAAAGAACCGCGGAGAAATCTAGTTTTTTCCACCTGGTTTTCCCACCCTTGGCAAAATTGTGCCAACCCTGGTTTTTGCGTCACTCCCAATCCACCTAACGGTCTTAATGAAATCGTAATGATCTACAATTACTTATCGTCTCAAATCTTTTGAAATTCACCATAAAGCAAGCAGAATCATTTTCGCCTGTTATAATTGTTCACAGAAAGCGTTTCGTGGTGCGTTAGATTGTTCCGATTCGGAATTCAGCCCGCGCAGTCGGGATTTTGACGAATTGAATTTTTTTGGATGTACAAGATATTTGTCGAAAATGAGTGATTGGTATGGCTTTTTTATTTACGTTTAATCCGTCTTTTCGGGTTGGTCAAATATCCTCGTTAAAACGGAAATGTTTTGGACTCAAAATATAACGATTGGGACAAATGGGATTCGGAGAAATAACTACCGTCTAGTCTCGCTGATTTCGACCAACTACAAACTCGGGCAATAATAAATCAGCAACTAGTCTGTAAGAAAAATGTCTAATAGGGCTTTTATAATTGGTCGCAATACGGTTGGCTGCTGATTTATTAGCCAATAAAATTATCGGAAGCGCAACGGTACGTCGACTGAAATAATCGAGCTCATCAATTTTCTAACCAAAGAGGAACGTTTATCATCCACGAAATATCCAATGAAGATTTAAGAACCCGCCGAGATAGAGCCATTTCTAACCAAAACGAGGCGCGTGCAGTCCCGGCGCGTCACTCGCAACAACAACGAATGCCAAATGAAACAGAAAATCGATTTCCAGAAAAGGACGGTACTTAAGATTTGTGTTTTTCAAATCGGAAACATTTTAACATCGAAAACCTATCTGGCGACAGAATGGACGATCTATCAGATAATACTTCAACAAATGTGACCTTTTCAAATAGCCATATTTAAGGGCCCTTCCAGACAATAAGAAAAAACGAAAACTCTAAAAAAAATCACATCGAGTTTCCACGTTAGCAAAAGAATGAGGATGGAATCACCGACTGGCAAAATATTGCCACCGACTGCATTTTTACTTCATACTTTTCCGTCCTCCGCGACCCCCCCCCCCCCCCCCCCCCAAAGCATTAAGAAACGCGCTCTATTTTTGAATTCTCAACGCATGTTTCTTAAGCGAAACCATATTTTAGATTCTTTTGGGAGTTAAGGAGAAACGTAGGGTAAAAATTCTAAAACTACATATAGCTATATAGGAATATTGGAAAGACGTTTTTCGTAGAACCGCGCTGTTTGCCTATGAGAATTTTCCAGGTACGCGTAGGAGTTTCGCTATCTACGGGTATAAGCTGGTTTCCTCTTTCGACACTCTCCCAGACCGTTGCGCGGGGAAGCAAATAGGTTTTACAAGGCGAAAAAAGTGCTTAGTCACGCGGTGCTAACACATCGCGCGCAGTTGGTGAAACCTTTATAAGGGTTTATTTTTCTCACCACTTATTTTGAGGAAAACAGACTCAAACTCGTGGCGGGCTCCAAAGAAAAAGAAAGCGAATATGCGAAACAACATTTTGAGTATTTTGAGGTTGTGGAAAAAACCTATACCCGTACAAAGTTTGCTTTCTATACACGATGTATAAAGGAGGTATTTGTTGTATAACCCTCGACCCTAGATTTTTTATCAGCTAATATACTTCCAAAATACAACGAAAACCAATCCGGTGTCGCGTGTAACCCCCAGATTCCAACGTCCGCTTGTTTACTATAGGCAAAGGCTAACGGGAAATTAAACCGCTTCTAGAATATCTCAAAATGTTGCCTGAAATTATGATGAATTATTGATTCGGAAAATAAGATTGGCTAAGAGCAAATTGTATAATTTTCGTATTTAAGACCCGCTTTTGCGTGAAATTTATTAGCGTCATCCTAAGCTACCAGTAATTCTGCCGACAAAGATAAGAGTAACAATGAAGGCTTGGAAAATGAAATATAACCTTTAATTTCTGCAAAGGTCTAGAAGGGAAAATCACAATACTTAACGAAATGGACTTACAAGAATGTTTTCTAATTCTGGATATACATTTGTTTTGGAATACATTGCGAGTCAACATGCTTCAAACTGCTCCATTTGGATCTAAAACTACATGTAAACAGTGTTTAAAGTAACTTATGCTTGATAATTTGTTTTCCACGTACCAACGTTACTAAGGACTATCGAATGTCACCAAATAAAATCATGCATCGCTCAGGGGTCCCAGCGTGATCATCTTTGGGCGACGCCACTTCTACTCCTTTTCTTGACCGATGGGGTGGCGGAGTGGTTTGCACTTTCGCCTCGCAGCCAGAGGAACCGGCTCCTATCACTCCTTACGCGTTGAGTTTGCCAGTTCTCTCCCGACTGGTTAAAGGGATTTCCCTCAAGCTCTTCAGTTTCCCCTTCCATAAAATTTTAAGTATAACGGTTCGGAGAGCTTGTCAGTTCGCGTGACATGAAGGGCTTGCCTCCCCCCCTAAGCATTGTAACTTAGCCACCTGAATTAATGACTTTAAAAGTTGCTCGATGACTTGGGCCTTAGGTGACACCTTGGTTATTAGCCTAGCTGATTATTATTATTTATAATTATTATACGTAAAAATTGTTTTAATATAAAAACCCGATATTTGGGTATTATTTCTTTATTTAGCTGAGGTCAATTTCTCCTTAAAAGAAATAGGTTCCAACGAATGGAATATTAATTCAAATACGAGTTGTAATAAGGACTCAAGAGCCCCGCACGCATTACGGTATAAGATCCACTTTAAACACGATGAATTTTCTCTCTAAGCTTTTATTTATCCCAAAAGCTATTAAATTAATAACTTTCCCTATAGCCTATTATTTCAAATTAAATATTATTAAGTATTCATATAAATCGCGCGACTAGCTTTAAGCTCAGATTAATCTTCTTAGCGCTTCGAATACTGTAAATAAACGGTTTTGAATATTATTCAAAATATAGCATTAAGTTTTTTTATATTTCGCGCCAAGCGGTAAAGATTGTCGAGATATTCCCCCGCGCTATATTTTAAGAAGCATCGTTAACTCACGTGGAAGAAAAGTCCGCTTTGACATTCATCCCACCCACGACCGACCGTGCGAGACAAACGAAACTGGAGAAACGCGTATACCCAACAACGACATCTCAACACTCAAAAAAGAAAACTCGCCCAATTTATTATTCCGGGTTTGAGAAGCGAGCTGTTAAGGGCGCCACCCTTAAGAAAATTAAAGTGTCAGTGACAAATTAGCACCAAATGGCATTCTAAGAGGGGAGCATTTACGCGGCGTGTCCTTTCGCCCGCCGCTTTAACTCCCATTGCCAGAATAAGGTGTCGCGTACAACAGATGGTGGCCCCCCATTCCCCCCCGGGGACACGCGAGCCCGAACAGGCAACTATACGGAAGAAACGGAAAATAGTGGAGTCGTCTCCGGCGGAACAATACGGGCCCAGAAGACAATACCAAAAGGCAGACGCCTATATTGACGAGTACCGAATCCGATCTCAACGACATGTAGCGAGACGATACCGGTTAGAACGAGCGCGCTACGTATATATCAGGCTTATTTCGTAACCGCCTATTTCCTGTACCGAATAGGGCCACGCCTACCGTACCGGAAAGAGCTCGGCGTACCACGCAACCGCGTAAACGTGGAAGTGGCTCGTAGTGAAAGGGTAGAAGGATACTTTACTAAGAAATTAAGATGCGGGGTACGCGGGGCCCGACTACAGACGGAGAATGGAGAGGCAGAGTCTGAAGAGGAAATAGTACTCCCAGGGGCAAAACCGAAGGAGTTATAATTGATTGCTAAGGAAATCCTCCACTCCTCCCTTCTCTTTCTCTTGGATGTGCCGGACAAGAATCAAATGGAACTTGGCCCCTCCGTTGTTATTGGATTATAAGTTCCGCTTTCCAACCACGCGCAATCGCGCATTGTTTCGGATGTATGGAGTTGTTAACAAGAGGACACTATATAAGACGTCGCTGGGCGCTCAACGACAAAAATGTTTGCTAAATTCATGAATTTTCCAGACGGGGTTTTCAATTGACCCTATAAAACGGGAGTAATAAATAATGGAATATTACGGAAAAAGACATCTTTAGACTCGCTACAAGGTACGGTAAGCGTTGTTTAAAAAAGTAAAAGATAGTTTTTAAATTCCGTTTTGACCGAAAAAAGCGGGAATCTTATTTTTGTTTTCTGAGAGGGTAAAGGTGGCGAGTGCCATCACATATTTCTTGGGCCATGGTGCGCTGTAGCATTGTTTCCAAGACCGCGTGTTTTTTTTAGTTAAATTTAATGGGCAAGAAAATGCTATAACAAGAATGTGTCTTTTCGTTTATGATTCACGTATGTTTTTCTACGGAGAGCGAGAATGCGATCATACTGGAGTGTCTTCTCCCGTCACAGGGAGAAACGGGAGAAGATTACAAGAGGAAAGGCAGAAGGGCGTGGTTTTTCTTCTGGGGATCACAAGGCGAACGTATTCTCCGTTAACCCGAATACATTCTGGCCTATACTAACATTTCCGCTTAAATAAAAAACACGGTTTTATACGGAATAGCTTAATTGCGTGAATAGGTTGTTAGTCGTACATAGAGATACGAATCGGTAATTTACCCTGGTAATTTACGCGGTAAATTACCCTGGTAACAGTAATTTACAACTTTCTCAGGTAAATTACGAAAATGGTAATTTACCCTGGTAACAGTAATTTACAACTTTCTCATGTAAATTACGAAAATGGTAATTACCCTGGTAATTTACCCTGGTAACAGTAATTTACAACATTCTCAGGTAAATTACGAAAAAGGTAATTACCCTGGTAATTTACTGTGGTAAATTACCATGATAATTTACCATCGTATTCGTGTTTCACTGTTTCTCAATTTTCATTGATCTTTCGGGCTAATATGTACCTAAAATACGTCGCGCAAAATTACAAAACTCAAAACCTAACGTTATTCGCGTTTTAGTGTATTTTTGCATCGTTTAATAATGTAATTTCACTCCAGCAAACACTAGATCATAGGCGTAAACCGCGTAACGCACTAACTTGAAGAGCTAAGCACCGCTGCGCCACCTAGATTCGTTTTGGTTGCGAATTTCCAAGGAGTCGAAGGCCGTGTTAGAATAGTTTGACCGAATGACGTATTTTAAATTGACTAGAGGGTCTCTTGAAAGTCCCTTTAAAGGTCCGTTCTGTCGCTTTTTAAGTAGTTAGAAATCGGCCGCTGCCTTTTTAAACGAAACAGACAGTGTCAATCAACGTAAAAAACCATTAATCAGCCTGAAGATAATGTCATATTGGGGGCGGCGAGCGGATAACGTCATTCACTCTATACGAGCGGCGTAGAGATCCGATATCGTTCGGTATAATTGCGAAAGCCCTTAACGAAGAAAAAAATGACGCTTCAAATTGAGTGTTCCAAGTTCTCGCATTAAGCCAGGACAGCGGCTTTATCCATCGATATAGCGCCGTTCGATAGCACCCCTCCAATCAATTTCCGAGCGCACGTTGCAATCCGATCAACAACGCGGTAATGGAAAACTAACCAACTGCGTGCGGGAAGGACTCTGACTGCGTAAGATACGGGAAGCTAGTGGCCGATAGATGGACAACGGCCCAAAACAAGAAAGTCTCATTTGGAGTTACTAATAGATAAGTCTTGGAAATTCTATTTGGTTACTGATACAATTACTTTTGGCCCATCCGCGCAGCTGCCCACACACCCAAAGTGGATTCCCCTCTTAGGTCACTCCTTCGCGGCGTGTATGGACATTTTTACCAAATTTACGCTCGCCTCGCGAGTCGCTCACCCTTATATGAACAACACGAGGGTCACGGTTTTGCAGGTCGGCTCTGATAATGGTTGCCTCGTACACTCTCGGATGTTATGGTAATTTAATACTGATTTTCACCCGCGGAAAAACTCCCTAACAGTGAGCGTGAACGAAGAATTGACGCTCACGTCTGAACGTTTTTTGGGCAATAAAAAACAAGCTATTTCAACTCAGTTTTCTTAAGAAAGTTTGCCTCTTATTCGTTCGGCTCGTGAGATACTTTTATTTCCAAGATCAGCTGAAGTGACGCTTTTTAGCAAAAAAAATTATGGTTTCATATTTTAAATCGTTTCGCTCATTTACAACTCTCAATTCCTGAAAACGTGACGGGCATTTTGATCCCAAACGCTTCAGACGGCTCGCAAAAGAGGCGAGCGCGCCCAGCCCTTTTTGTCTCTGTCGCTAAAGGGTTTATAGCAACAAGACCTAATTTGAAAGGAAGCTAAATCACCTTGACCAGACGCGCGCTCGGACATACGGGCGAAACAGCGTAGACCGTACCCGACTCTTGGCGCTCCGTAACAATGGCCAGACGGCGGCCCTTCCCTCCGGTACGACGAGACCGAGATCAGGTAGAAGGGAAAAGCTCCCGAGGGCCAGAAGCGGATGAGTCGGAAGATATTTAATCGTGAAAAAGAGAATGGCCGCCCACATATTGTAGAGAATCAGCGGGGCGAGGTTGGCCCGTTTCCGTTCGCTCGAAGAGGATCCGAAACAAAAGGGATCCGCAGCCGGGTTCAACGACAAATAATTCGGGGACAATTTTTACGGGCCGACTGAGCTTCATTGTCAGCTGGTGCTGGTCAGGGCGCGTGCGTAAGCCGATTTTGAGGTTTCCTAATCAGCCAATAAATTACGAAGACGACGTTGTCCTCTCATCCCTGTTGTTACGGCGGAAGCGACCAAGATCTCGCGGGATTGACTCTTATTTTATTATTAGACTTTCCCGTAAGCCTTCCTCGGCCGCGGTAGCGAATGAATTTATGGCTGGCAGGATATTTGACTTATTTTTAATGAGATGCAAATGGTTTCGAGCCAAAGTTAGTTTACCTTTTTCCTCGATTGGGAATTCTTTAATTTGGCGTGATATTTGCGGGAAATATAGGAATTAAATATGTATTAATTCCGCCACCGAGCTTGATAATTTAATGAAATGAAATAAGCGCCGTATGGTAATCGACCGAGATGGATAAATTTTTAATTATTTCATACAATTATTATATTTCAAGTTACTAGATGGTGTTTGCCGAGATTGGACTATTTCGGCGGCCAGAATTTTTAGTTTTAACGATGTCATAGGGAACATGACCGCTTAATCTTAACAATTAGAAATAATTTTATCATTTATGTGATTCTAATAAAGCAGTTGGCTAAAGTAGGTCTGTTTCGCGAATCTAGTTTCGCGCGAATCGAGTTTTTTTAGCTTCCGGGGATTGGTCCTTTAATAAGTTATAGCGTAAGTTGATATCATATCTCATCGATGCGATTTCGCCGCCAGACAGTCACTGTGGATGCGTACATCGCATCACCGTCGACCGCGTTACTTATTGCTGACAATGACGAAAAAATTTAAAAATTCTATGGTAGCGATCATATTGACTGATTTCTTAACCATATTTTCCCCAAAGCCGATTCAACGTTGACGTCGATTTTTTATCAAGTTTTCCCTGTTCGTTTCCAGATTATCCCTGACTTTTTCGGGAAAATATTTTAAATTTTAACTTTATATTTTTTGAAAACATTTTAATTTGCAACCAACATTAATTCCCGGATTTTAGAGCCATTTTGAAATCCCGCCGGGAGTAGTGGCGTACTCCTGTAATCCTGGGCGTCTGGGAGGCAGAGTTTGTGGATGGCCGTTTGAGGAAGACCACCAATCCCCCAACGGGTGGTCGGAATACTTCCGCCACGGGTGTCCTCACCCCTGTCCCCACGTATCCCCCCGTTGGCGTGGCCGTTACACACATCTCGCCCTGATTAATCAGATGGACGAGAGGACTGAATTGTCCCACACGTCACAATCGAATAAAAAAAAAATTGAAATCCCTGACCTTTCCAAGTATTCAACGTTTTCCAGATACTGTGGAAACCCTGATATATTTGATTTATTTCACTTAGCATTCTTTTTTATCTTCCGAAAAACGGCGCTAGCTTTTCCGAGGTTGCGTTAGCGCCTGCTACAGAAAATTAAAAAGTCATTACGTTTTTCTTAAATAAACTTATCAAAATATAAGCCAACGATGCAAAAATTATGCTAAAATGCAAATATGAATATTTATAAAGTCAAATTTACGAATAACGATGAGGAAAAACTAATAGAATCTTCTTTCGCCGCTACTTATCAGGCTTTCAACGGCAAACCAAAGGGGGCGTAGCGGTAGTTTCGATCGCGAATTAACAATTATATTTAAAATTGTCAAAGGCACAAGAAGGGAGTGTAAAAACAAAATAAATGTGTTCTAACCGGGGGCGGGGGGCTTGTGGAAGGTTTCAATAAAAAAATAAGTGAAAAATTTTGGCCTATGCTTCTATCAGAACTAAAGAAAGAAAAGGCCATAGTAGCTTTTCCCCTTAATTAGTTATTATATAATTAAGGGAACTGCCGAAGTTGAAGAAGAAGCGCTCTAGTTTGACAAGCCTGAAACTATAGCCTCGAGTCTTGATGATCATAATTAGTGGGAACTCGTGCCCAACAGTGTTTCGGAAAGTGTAACAAACATTTTTTTCGTGAAATACACGCCACTTTCACGAAATTTCGGTGCCAAGCTTTGATTTTTATTTCGTTCTATTTTCTGTTCGAAATACCGTAAATAAAGATATTTTGTGTACATTTACTCCCTTTATTAAGCGTGACTAAACGAAGCGACGGTTAGTCTATAATCTTCCGCGTAATCCAAAGTAATATTTCAAGCAAAAGACTTAAGTATTCACCTAAATTAATGTTAAAAATGTAAAATACTTAACCTAGTCATCTACTCCGAATTTCATAGACAGCGGTAATTAAACAAGATGACGTAATGAAATAATCAGTCAATGAAATCGGAAATTATTGCTGCGTTTAGTCCTTTATTCGAGCCACGGGCCCACGGCGCCAAAAGTATAGCACTAGTGTTACACTAATAAGTCAAAAATAGACAAAATGTGTTTCTGCGACACACCTTGAATCAATCATTTGTTTTCTTGCATCAGTATAGTTGAAAGTGTGCAACTAAATGGGCATTCCGACAACTTTTAAAGACCAATTAGTTTGGCCACGGAATTTGTACAACTAATTTTCAGTGAAATGTGTGAACAGCGCAGGGTGGCCAATTAATTGGTTACCCTACGCTGTTCACTCTTTTCCACCAAACATTGCGTTATATAGGTGGTTTCTTTTCGCTTGTTCCGGGATTTCGGAGTAGAGTAAAAAGAGTAAGTATATGACGTCATTTCACTACGATTCTGTGGTGACGAATAGTTTAAGTCGGAGTAAAAACGTTTTTCCAAAATGGCTGCCTGTGGCATTTTTAGCAGATAAATTCTGGCTATATAGCAGACGACCAAATCTGATTTACTCTCTTGACAGGTCCTTTTCAGAAGGAGTAAAAAGAGCAGCCCTAATACTCCGGAACATGGGCCGGAGCAATTCTCATCCCCGGAACAGGCGAATAAAACGTTTTAGGGTTAAAAAGAGTACACATTTAGTCCGAGAAAAGGCGAAAAAAAAAACCTTATGTTGAAATTTTGTGTGTCGCAATAGCACGACTATTGTTCGCACGAGGGCTTAAGATTTGGCTTCCTCCTATGGGATTATTCGTAATTTTTATTGCCGTCTGCTATAATGTTCCCGGTTTTAAATTTAGAAATTAGGTTTAGTCTATCAAAATTATTTATGTCTGCTATTTCGATAATAATAATATTATATATAGTAAGCAGACGACGGGTGAAATTTTTCAATGTTACCTAATAGCTTAATTTCATTGGTTGAATTTCAAATACTTGTATACTTCAAACAAATTATACACCCAAAAACCTGTACCAACGTTTGTTGTTCACACTGCCAATTAGTTGGTCGTGTTTGATGGCCAAACTAATTGGTTGTATAGTCTGAAAGGTCCTGTAGTTCCTACTAACTACTCAAATTAAAATTAGCAAAAGCAAAGCTATAACGCAAATAAGTAAAAAAGACTAACGGTTTGGACTTTATTTGGAAAATAATGCAGTATTTCGGCTGGTAGGCCTTATACGAACGAATTCATATTTATAAGTCACTCAAAATGCCATTAAAAACTAGAATGCATATATGAGACGGCTTTTCTTTCGAGAATGACAGCTGAAATCGTCCAAGAATAAATCCAGAAGGCGGAACGTTTTCCTTAATCGCTGCTCGAAAGATGAAGAACGTTATTTTCTTTATTTATTAAATCGGGCTTATTTATATCGCTGTCCCGTTACTTATTCAAAACGTCTTTACTGATACCACACCAAAGAAACAGAAATCTAAGATACTGGATACTCGAAATATTTATGGTGGATCAACGAATATCACATTTATGCCACTATAGGAGCAACAAACACAGCACCCCACATCAGGAGAATGCAACCCGTCAAAAGTCGTGCATTTTCTCGCGTAGTTTTCATTGGTTAGACGCTTTAGCGCCTTCTGTCGTCGGAAGGGGAAAATTTCGAAATTGGCTACACAACACTGCTGCGTTCTCCTTGCGTGAGGCTGGTATCGCGTGTTAGCCAATGATTTTCGTTTCAGTTCCTACTCCCTCTAAAGTTGTAATTTTTTCTTTTCATTTAACTAAAATAAAAATAGCAATTTAGTTTCATTATACCCAAAACATAGTTTTCCTTCGCACTTTTAAAACAGTATATTTATGGGCCACTCACGTTAAACTTACTTATATTTAAAATTAATTGTTATTAAAATTACAAAACTATAAAAAAATTGAAATTTAATAGTTCTAATATTTTGCAAAGATTTTATGATTACAAAAATCTGAGCTGCCAAAATATAAACGGGCTCTAAATCTTTTGATCGCATCATTTACATTTTCAAAAGCATATAGCTTGCTCTATTTTAAGGAAAATATAAGCGATGAGACGGAAGCTTTTTAGAAAAAGTAACAGTTACCCACCAACCAAGGAACAATAAAGGACTGTCTAGACAATGGCTGATCACGAAATGGCCATTAGTATATAAGCTGAGAAATATTCAAATATTATGTTTTCGTAGTCTGCGGAAATATTTACTAAAAGCCGCCATTTTGGGTTATAGAAACCTTACGCGTGACTAAACTTAAATCTTTAAATTAAAAGTATATAACGGTAAATAACTTTCAGATGGTCGAATTTCTACTTTTTTTAGGAAAATTTGTAATCGTAACAAAATCTTCGAAGCGGACAGTTGTAATTTCCAAAACTATTAATATTGAATTTGTGTGCAAATGCACTTTTTTTAGAAGTGCAAAGCAAAACTACGTTTTTGTACAAAATATATTTCCTACCTCGAGGACGAAAGTACCGCGTTATTTACTTATAGCAAAGCTTAATTTCCCCCCAATCATTATTCTTTTTTCCTTCGTCGCGTTTTAAAATTAACAGCAATGGAGGAAGGTTTGGTATATATTTCGAAAAATCGTTTTTGGCTGTGGTTGATAACTCTGGTGCGATTGAAAGTAGAAGGCTCATTTTTGGTATGCCAGGTTAACCTCGTGTTATAACCAGAAACTATACGGAAACTCTTCCTACATTAATCAAAACACGTTTTTCTTTTGGAATTTGTCGGGGGGAGGGGTAAGACCGAAAGCGGAAATCCAACAGACTCTCGCACATATACCTGGGAACGAAGCGAGATCAAATCGGGTCCGAAATTTTAATATCAGATGGGGAGAATTCGAAACTCCATTCCATCACGACCCCCCTCACCCCAGCTACTACTACTACTACTACTACTACTATTCGCAAAGTAAAAACACGTCCTAGGGGAGGGGAAAGAAGAGGGAACGAAGTCGTTTCGTCGAATCAATATTCACGTAAGCCATTAAGGCGATGGCCAAGGGCCGCGCTAGGATGCGCGGGTCAGAGACGAGCTTACAAAACCCAACTGAAAAGCGCGACTGCAGCCCCCCCCCCCCCTAAGTAAACCTTCCTTTTATTTGGCTTTCGTAAAATGCCCCCCACCCCCGTGCCTTCATTACTAGAGAGTTAACAGGTTGCCCTCACCTGACAGGTCGAGTCGAAGGCATGGTCAAGGGTAAAGTTAAATCCGAGGCGCCTAGATGCTTTAAGCCGCGTTATATTATAGGGAAGGTGGAAAATTCAAAATCGGAAATATATTGCGAAATTCCGGTGCTCGTTTGACTTTTCCGCTCAGAAATTTAATATATTCTTTAAAAATATACCGCATCAGTCGCCAACACTTTTGAGAGGACGGTCGCGGATTGAAAAAGTCAGCCCCCTCCCCGCTCGGAGATGAAGTCTCCAATTTCAGATTTAAAAGAAGCATAGAACAAAGTAGAAGTCAGAAATGAGGATATTGCTGCGCCGTGAATCATAGCATATAAATTTATATATAGAATACATAATATATAATAAATTTATATATAGAATACATAATATATAATAAATTTATATATAGAATACATAATATATAATAGATTTATATATAGAATACATAATATATAATAAATTTATATATAGAATACATAATGTATAATAGATTTATATATAGAATACATAATATATAATAAATTTATATATAGAATACATAATATATAATAAATTTATATATAGAATAAAGAATACTAATTATATAATAAATTTAGATATAGAATAAAGAATACTAATTATATAATAAATTTAGATATAGAATAAAGAATACTAATTATATAATAAATTTAGATATAGAATAAAGAATACTAATTATATAATAAATTTAGATATATTATAAATAATACATATTATATAATAAATTGAGATATATAATAAATAATACATATATAATAAATTTATGTATAGAATACATGATATTATAAAATAAATTTATGTATAGAATGCATGTTAATATAAAATAAATTTATAAATAGAATACAATATATAATAAAATGAGTTTATTTACCGTGCATAACAACAGTACAGATAGCACCAACATGGTTAAACACCGGAAAAAGTAGAAAATAATGATTTACATGAGTAATGGCTATGGCAATGACATAGTGAGTAAACTATACAATTTTAAAGATATACGAATATTTACAAGAGAAATATCGATTTGATTATTATATATGTTGCAAGTTTGTTGCATGCGTGAAATAGGGGTAACCGCTTTGGTTTTAGAAAAAGTTAGTTTTTGACTCGTACAGTGGTTTGGCGTGTGGAAATTTAGAAAAGTCGTTAAATCGGATATGTGAGATTTGTTAATTTGCTTCCAGATAAAAACGATTTCACGTTTGTTTATGAATAGCTTAATGGTTTCCGAGCCCAGGTAGTCCACGAGGTAATTATAGTCATACGGTTCATGTTTTAAAAAGTTAGTATGTGCAAGTTCGACGAACTTTCTTTGCACATTCTCAATTCGGTTAAAGAGGTAGCTAGCACAACCACCCCATGGAAGAGCGTCATAGGACAGTTTACCGCGCGCTGAGCTAAGATACAATGTACGAAAACAGACCACGGATTTTAACATCTTCGCTAGGCGGAGTACACCAAAAAGCAGGCTTCTAGTACGCGCCTACCACGCAAGAGATTTGCTCTCGAAAATAGAGGCCACTGTCGAAAAGCGAACCGAGATCTTTTAAAGTGAACGTTCGTGGGACAGGATCGCCATTCACATTGTAGGTGAAGAATATAGCATTCGATTTTCTCGTGAATGATATTGCCAGGCTTTTAGCGCCGTTAATTAGTAGGTTGTTTTGCAGACACCAGTTGCGAATATTATGAAGGTCGAACTGTATTGCTTGGCAGTCCTTAATAAATGTTATTATCTTGTAAAGTTTATTGTCATCTGCGAACTGGATAGCTTTCGAGTGTTTTAACACAGTGGACAGGTCATTGGCGTAAATGTTGTACAGGAGAGGCCCTAAGGAACTGCCCTGAGGTACACCGCAGCTACATTTAAAAGAAACATTGGTTACGCGGCCATTGCACTTGATAATGTTAGATCTATCGTAGAGGTAGTTCTCCAACCACAATAAATGTATACATAAATAGAATACAATATATAATAAATGTATACATAAATACATAATATATAATAAATTTATACATAATATATAATAAATGTAAACATAATATATAATAAATTTATACATACATACATACATACATACATACATACATAATATATAATAAATTTAAACATAATATATAATAAACTTATACATACATACATAATATATAATAAATTTAAACATAATATATAATAAATTTATACATACATACATAATATATAATAAATTTATATATAAATACATAATATATAATATTTTATACATAAATACATAATATATAATAAATTTATACATAAATACATAATATATAATAAATTTATACATAAATACATAATAGAGGGTGTCCACTAAAATATGGACCAGGGCGAATATCTCCAAAACAGTTTTAGGTACGAATTTGAAACTTTTAGGGCGCATAGAGTGCGTAGGGGGTAACCTTTTTTGAAAATGACGATGACCTTGAACCATGTCTTCAAATTCATCCAAAAACTATATCGAGAAATATTAGGTTTAGAGCAGAGATTCAAATAAGAAAGTTGTTCTTCGTCACATTACCATTAACTTTCTAATTGTCATTTCTGCTCTAAGCCTAATGGTTCTCGAGATAATTTTAGTATGACCTTGAAGACATGGTTCAAGGTCATACAAATTTTCCGAATATTAAAATCTCCCACCATGATGAGATTGTCTAGCAAATTTCGACAATGTAACACGACCTGTTTTTGAGTTATTAGCTTTCTTGCAATATTCCCTTTTACGACTTTTGTGATTTGGGTAAAATTTTCTCGACTTCCTATTGGTCGATTCCATTAAGGTCTACGCTACTTAGACCTAAAACGTGACGGTGAACACTTTTCTAATTGGAACCACCTTTCTAACACTTACGGTTCTCGAGTTTTTGGATGACCTTGAAGACATGGTTCAAGGTCATCGACATTTTCAAAAAAGGTTTCCTCTTGCACACTCTATGCGACCTAAAAATTTCAAATTCGTACCTAAAACTGTTTTGGAGATATTCGCCCTGGTCCATATTTTAGTGGACACCCTGTATATAATAAATTTATGTATAGAATAAATAATATGTAATAAATTTATACATAGAATAAATAATAATATATAATAAATTTATACATAGAATAAATAATAATATATAATAAATTTATAAAGAATACATAATTTATAATAAATTTATATAGAATACATAATTTATAATAAATTTATATAGAATACATAATTTATAATAAATTTATATAGAATACATAATTTATAATAAATTTATATAGAATACATAATTTATAATAAATTTATATAGAATACATAATTTATAATAAATTATATATATAATACATAACAATATATAAATTATATATATAAATTTATAAATAGAATACATATTATATAGTTAATTTATATAGAATACATAATTTATAATAAATTTATATAGAATACATAATTTATAATAAATTATATATATAATACATAACAATATATAAATTATATATATAAATTTATAAATAGAATACATATTATATAGTAAATTTATAATACATAATAATTAATAAATTTATAATACATAATAATTAATAAATTTATAATACATAATAATTAATAAATTTATAATACATAATAATTAATAAATTTATAATACATAATAATTAATAAATTTATAATACATAATAATTAATAAATTTATAATACATAATAATTAATAAATTTATAATACATAATAATTAATAAATTTATAATACATAATAATTAATAAATTTATACATAGAATACATAATAATATATAATAAATTTATAAATATATTACATAATAATATATAATAAATTTATAAATATAATACATAATAATATATAATAAATTTATAAATATAATACATAATAATATATAATAAATTTATAAATAGAATACATAATAATATTTAAAAAATTTATATATGAAATGAAAAATTGTTTATTGTGCACCAAAACAATACCTGTTACAGTTGATGCACAGGAAATATATTATATTTACATTTTGAAATAGTATAAACAAATTAAGGAGTACAGGAAGTGTGTGCTTCAAACTTATGTGTCATGTGCATGTAATTTTTTTATATCTATTGTTTTACAGCAATGTAAATCTATATCTTTGCAGTATTTGTTTGGCTTTTTTAATACTCCATTGATCGCTTTTAAAGAACTTTTAAAAGTTTTGAATATCTTAACATTATGTAATAGTTTGGGACATAATATAGTTAATCTTAGTTTTTCCAAATTGGTGGGCATTACCAAAAGCTAAGAAGTCGTACTATTCAATAATAGGTCGTAACAAAATCCACATAAGTATATCAACGAATGATATCGGTAAGTGATAGTCTGTTGCAGACAGTATATAATTGTGGCATTATATACAAGATTAAAAAAGGTCTTGTCTCAAATTAGAAAATAGGTACCGATTCAATTAGCCCAGAGTTAAACACATCTGTATATGGTCATTTGCGATACAAATTATCAATAAAAAGTAACGTTTTGAGAATAAGTGTCATACTAATTTAATAATTTTACTTATGGTCGTTGTATATTGGCAATCTCTTACCAAGGAAATCAGAAATGTTAACCATGTTAAGAAATGCATTTATTTATAAACCTTGGAGTAATTAGCGACGTTTTTATGTACAAATGTTATATCTGACAATGTCGAGCCGTTGAGCTCGGTTCGTCTAGGGTGCAAAGTGTATCCAGTACACGAGCACGTTCTCTCATCAGTCGCTTCAGAAGCTGGAATGGCTAAAACCCACGAAGCCACTTTTTCCTTAGTTTTGGGAACTGGATCGATTTCTGCCAGAATTCTAGAAGATCAAACTACTTCCCAGCGAGCACTAAACCGATAATTTAAAAATGTTGTCTCTGACATTGCAAAGTCTTTTCCCATGGATGAAATACATACCTGGGAAGAAGGCACTCCAGATCCTGTCTCATATTATAGCGATATAAAAATAACAATTGATAGAATGCGAAAAAGCCGATATAAAAAGTATAATTTATTGTAAAAATATTAAAAATTTAAAAGATAGCGCTCTAAAACTATTTAATTTAACTGAGGATGAGATTAAAATTAACTACAGAAGCATTTGGCTATACCATTTCACTGGTAAGGAATCAAACATATTGTACAGAACTTTAAAGGGAAATCTAATAACACCAAATGCGGCACATAAAATTTTTAATTGGTCCCCAATGTGTCCATTCTGCTTCAAAGAAATAGGTAACCTCAAACATATGTATTTAGAGTGTGAAACGACCAAAGGGCTCCTAGAACAAATTACAAAAATAGTTCAAAGTTTTAATAAGGATTTTAACTTTATAAATATTGAATATTGGTATAACGTTGTGGAACGAAATACTGAATATCTACAGATAAAACAATTATTGTATGATATTGGAAAAATAATTATATATTTTGCATACAACGAAGCTATTAATTTAGGCAACGCCAACAAGAAACAAAAGAAATTTTTTTTATAAAATTATTAAGAATATGCCCTTACCATCAAGAAATGGAGAAGACAAATGAGTGTAATTTTATAAAACTTTTAAAAGAAAGTAAAATATGCCAGATAGATGGCACCGATAAAATCTCACTTAATCCCAACCTAGTCAGTTTGTTGGTATTTTAAAGAAAAATGAATAGAAATATGTAAATATGCCGGTTTGTAATTTGTCTGTTTTTTAAATGAAACGCTTTGAAAGTTTAAAATAATAATAATAATAATATATAGAATACATAATATAATAAAATTATAATATATAGAATACATAATATAATAAAATTATAATATATAATAGAACACATAATATAAAAAAATTATAATATATAGAACACATAATATAATAAAATTATAATATATAGAACACATAATAAAATTATTATATATAGAACACATAATATAATAAAATTAAAAAATCTTTTCATGGGTTCAGATATATCGAGGAATAAATACGTCCAAGAACGGTTATCAAACGAGGACGCTGCTACGGAAAAATAGAAGTATATAAGGGGTAACATTTTTAGTACAGGATTTTTTGTTAGCCCATCTTTACCAATGTTAGGTGCTTCTCCTGCCAGGTTAGTTTTAGACAAAACCACCGGAAAGTATGGGTTATTAGAAATAAAAGCATTGTCAAAATGTAAGTTAGAAAATATTTCTATCCAGGATGCTGTAGAAAAAAAGGAAGCAATCTCAAGTTCCTTAAACTAAAAGAAAATGGTTCTTTAATATGTGTTAACTAGGTGTTAGTGGGCTACCATGGTGCGATTTCATCGTTGATAATGCACCATTTTTAGAAATAATTAAGTTTGATGAGAATCGGTTATAAATGAAATGTTACCTATTATTTTTAATTTTTAGGCTAGTTATATTGCACCTTATTTTTTTAAAAGTCCAAAAAGTGATATTTTAAGCGAAATAGTGATATACCAATATTTTCTATTTTTCATGTTTTTAAGTAAGGAAGGCTTTACGGATAAAACTTCACTATTTTAATGAATTAAAGTTCACTATTTTCAACTAGTAGTTCATGACAAAAATTATGCAAATAAGCCCAAATAGTCCAAACATTTCCAAGTTGAGTGTGCATACTATTAGGGAAAACAGTGTTAAGGATATGGTACTTTTTAACACACTTCTATATGAATACGAATACTATAAAAAAATAGCCATGTCTCTAGTGTTCCGTTCTTTCTCTAAAGATAGCCGACTTTTTCCCTCGCAATGGTCGGATATTTTCTAGTAGTAAATCACCTAGAGTGAAAGCACGGTCAGCCATTACTGAGTCACCTGGTTCTTATAAATCAACAATACCACTTTGGTTTGTAATCTCGAGGTCAGACATTCTGCCTGGTGAGAGTTTTGAAACAAAAGATACAAATCCATTAGGGCAGATATCCATACCTCTACTCTACTTGGTAGTTGAGGTATGTATTCCTGATTAGGGCCAATCCAAATGAGTCCTTTTGCAGTATTGTGGTTTACGTACAAGGACTAAATGTTACTTTGAGTCGTATAATTATTTGGAGTTTGGATAAATAGTTCTGTACAATCAATAATAACACGAATTGAAGGGTATTGTTGATTTAAAAGCATCCGGCATATCATCGTTAACTAGTTTTCTGGAAGGCCATATTTTATGTGGCGAAAGTCTTTTGTCAGAGAAATCAAATCAGGTAATGCATGTATTATGATACTGTCCCAATAGAAATTTCAAAACGATTAACCACATCCTGTTCAAAAAGTCTAACTTTAAGGCGGCATAGCTCCAAAAATAGTTGATTTTTGAAATCCAAGATCATTGAACCCCCTTGGTTGCTTTTATTTTTCCTCTCTGTTTTACGTTCAAAACCTGCTTTGTAATAAAAATTAAGATTTAGCAGATCTGGTTCTAAATACTTAACTTAAAAATCATTAAAATCTTCCATTGGTTCAAATCCGTTGTAAAACTGAAGCAAAGCGGAACTCTTAATAGCACTCAACTTTTATCTTTCACTTTCATTTGTTCCATTTCAAGTTTTAGACTTCAATTTTCATTTGCCAGGTTTTAGCTTTTCCTCTCACTTTGAAATTTTCATCTTATCTAATTTTGAACTTCGCTTTGTTCGCAAATTTGTTTTTCAAAATAGGCTATTTACTGTTTCAGGGCCAAATTGTCCTGAGCAAAACTCCCCATCTTATCAACCATTGAAGTGATAACTGTTTTACTTAGCTCCTCATAATCTTCATTAAGGCTATAATTGTGATCTTTGGTTGACTCCGGTATTGTAAAGGACAGACATCACTGAAAATTTCTCTTGGAAAAGTTAACGGGCAAGCTGGGTTTAAAATTGTAGGTGATGGAACTTCAAAATATTTTGAAACTGCATGGGATAAGTATTTCTGTATGGTTTCAAACTGCCATAGTTGTGGTAAAAATATTTTGGTTTCTTATCACTAAACAATTTACGTCCATTAAAGTTAAAATGATGGCCACAAACAGATTGATGTTTGGACCCTAAAACCTTTCTTACTGGTGTGCTACATGGTCTCTTCTCACAGACACTACTTTCATCTGTATTTGTATTTATAATATCGATCCATTCTTTTCGAAGGTCCTCGTTGCGTGGAAAAGGGGAAATACACACTTGGGTTTCTATACGTAGAAGATAAGCACCCTTTAACACAGCCACCAGATCTATTCGCCATTCTGAAATTAAAATAATTAAATTATAAATATGAATATGCAAATTTTGGTTATAAAAATTAAAAACCTTATACCTTGCTATGAGAAATCAGAAATGTAGATGTTGAATGGATAAAACTCTCAAACGTTTGTCCGCCTTCACTTTTTGATGGCTATACGTTGAGAAAACAGCAACATTAAATTCATTGCGCTTTATAAAGTTTATTAAAAAAATAATTTAAAACTCACCAAAAAATCGTTAAGCCTTGGTTGATCACCGTATTGAATATTTAAGGTTGCTACAAGTTTGAGTTTTTTTACGCGTATAATAAACAAGTTTTAAATGGACTGACTACCCAAAGATATCGTCTGGATAAGGTTGCCCGTTTTAGAATATGTTCAGCTCTATTCTTTCCAAAATCTGGTAGCATTAAAACACTTTCAAGTGAATCCGTTTTTTTTCATAACCCCCTATTTACGTCATTAACAAAAACAAGTTGGTAATACCTAAAATAGCTTTTTCAGATATTTCTAAATTAAGTTATAAGCGTTACACTATTCAGTGTATCAAAGAATAAGTTTTTTAATGTAATCAAACAATTAGACATTTAAGACCAACTAGATACATCAGGACATTGTTTGGCGAATTTTATTGCTTTCAACCACCAGAATCAACACATGTGGAGTTATGTGAATCCTCACTGATGATTTCGTCATCACCATCAAGAGGAAATTAGGCAAAAAACTTTGCAGGTCTGGTCGGAAATCGTCTTATTGGATCACTTTTCTTCCATCTCGTCTTAATGGGAAGAGCTACTTGGCATTCTTACAAAACGAAGTTGCGAACGGGTTTGAAGAACTTCAATTAGCCGATGTTCGACGACTATGGTTCCGGCACGACGGTGCTCCAGCGCATCAACAGCGTGATGTTGTAAAATATCTCAACGCGGAGTTCCCCCAGCGACGGGTTGTCAGAAACGATCCCGTTCCTTGGCCTGCAAGATCGCCAGACTTAAGCCCGGTCGACTCGTTTCTGTGGGGTTTATCTCGGATCACGTATATCGAACGCCTGTCACCACTGTTGAAGACTTGCGCCCGAGAATCATCAAGGCTTGTCGTCTCGTGACTCCTGATGTGATTCAGAGGTCTTTTCGGAATATGGATACTCGGGCCGAGATCTACATCGCAGCAGGACGAATTATTGAACCATAGCTGTAAATAATTTTTTTTAGCCTTTTAACACAATATCACTAACGAAGTAACGAATAAATATTTACTAAGTCAAGTCGACTGTAGACCTCTGACCTCACAACAATAATGATAGGTTCCTATATATATATATCCCCATACGAACACTGTATAGCCTGTTCTGATGTACCTAGTAGGCCTTAAATGTCTAATTGTTTGGTTGAATAAAAAACTTACTATTTGGTACACTGAATAGTGTTATTCTTAAAACTTAATTTAGAAATGGCTCCGCAAAAGCTTTTTTAGGTAGTATTAACCTGTTTTAGTTCATGACGTAATAATATTACGGTAATATCTAAGAGAAAATATACCTTTTTCTATGGAAAAAGTTTTATTTGTAGGTTTACGAGTTCACTCTACAAATTTATCATTGAAACATTTTGTCTGACTCCTATAGATAAAAAAAAACTACGAAATCTTTTTCGATTTTTCTGAAATTTACAAATTCAAAAGTGCCCTTGCTAATAAATATACCCTGAAAATTTCTGAATAAAATGTCATATCAAGAAGGTTTTAAGGTAGCCTCTATAACCGGACGATATTCTCCGCCTACTAAAATCTTATAATAAAAAATAATTTGGCGATCCCGACCTTAAGAATGGTGATCTCCAACTCGACCTTCAAAAAGGCGAAGGAAACTGTCTTGGTCACCCCTACCCTACACGGAGCGAGAGCTTCGATTATGCTTCCATTAGCCCTCCCACTAAAGCGCCTATGAATTCATCCATCGGTTTTAACTGAACTATTTCGTAGTCCCGTTTTAACAAGATGGGCCAGCGACCAGCGTAGCCGAAAATAAGACTATTGCACCCAAAGGAAAGGCGAAGGGGCGTGGTTTGTCTTTCGGGAATCACGAGGCAAACAGGGTTTTTACTCATATTCTCGGTTAACCTCAATATATTCTTGATAACATCCATAATATATAGTATAATCATAAGCCTATCATAAGTTCCCCATAAGTAATGGTCTAGGCTAAAAATTTTTACGATCACATACCCGTTATTAAGAGGTAGGTATCTGCACCTCCTAGTGGCTACGTCTTTAACTACGCATTTCTGAAATAAATTTCAGGAAATGCATGATGAATACGCACAAGCCGTGCGCCAACGTTTTTAAACTTAGAACCACGCGGGATAAATCTACGCCGCGAGCCCTTAGCACAGTAGCCGAGGCTTATTATCAATTTTATCGCTTTAAAATTTTGAAAAAGAAGATGACGCTACCTATCTCCAGGACAACGCCGTTACCATGGGCCCCTATGGTAGACCTTTTCTTGTTGGGAACTTATGATAGGCTTATGGTATAATATATATATTAGCAGAGTTGATAGTAGAATTTGGTAAACCGTGTACCCATAGGGTTTATCTGTATTGAATGAACTACTCGGTAAAGCTTTTAAACTGGTTTTATGGGAGTTTCTTTAAAACAATGATTCGCCAGAGAGCCATCTGTCTCGCTTAACAGAGCCATTTCGTATTATCGTCAATTTCTAAGTGAACTGGCATTTTGGGGGAGCCGCAGGGTTCGTACAAAATTTCCGGAATTAAATTCCCTGACATTTCCAGGTTTTCAGAGACCAAATTGCGAATTTTCCCTGACCATTTTTGTAGAATAAATGAATGAAAAATATTTATTATGTACATCTTTCAAAAATTTATTTGCCCAAAGTTTATTTTGGGGTCATTTTAAAATTCCCTTACTTTTTTGGGGTCATTTTAAAATTCCCTTACTTTTTTGGGGTCATTTTAAAATTCCCTTACTTTTTTGGGGTCATTTTATAATTCCCTTACTTTTTGGGGTCATTTTATAATTCCCTTACTTTTTGGGGTCATTTTAAAATTCCCTTACTTTTTTGGACCAATTTCAAATTCCCTGATCTTTTGGAAACATTTTAAAATTCCCGGGCTTTCCAGGTCGTGTACGAACACTGTATCGGTAATTGAGAAGTTGGACTAATTCAAGATCAGATTGGTGTACAAAAAAAAATTAGCGCCACCTGGATCAGGTGAAAAGCTCATTGTGAAATAATAAATTAATAACGAAATTTTTAAATTTCTTATAGCCGAAGTATTTATCTCTTACGAGATAAGTATTCATCTCATACGAGATAAGTATTCATCTCTTACGAGATAAGTATTCATCTCTTACGAGAGAAGTATTCATCTCTTACGAGATAAGTATTCATCTCTTACGAGATAAGTATTCATCTCTTACGAGATAAGTATTCATCTCTTACGAGATAAGTATTCATCTCTTACGAGATAAGTATTCATCTCTTACGAGATAAGTATTCATCTCTTACGAGATAAGTATTCATCTCTTACGAGAGAAGTATTCATCTCTTACGAGAGAAGTATTCATCTCTTACGAGATAAGTATTCATCTCTTACGAGATAAGTATTCATCTCTTACGAGAGAAGTATTCATCTCTTACGAGAGAAGTATTCATCTCTTACGAGAGAAGTATTCATCTCTTACGAGAGAAGTATTCATCTCTTACGAGAGAAGTATTCATCTCTTACGAGAGAAGTATTCATCTCTTACGAGAGAAGTATTCATCTCTTACGAGAGAAGTATTCATCTCTTACGAGAGAAGTATTCATCTCTTACGAGAGAAGTATTCATCTCTTACGAGAGAAGTATTCATCTCTTACGAGAGAAGTATTCATCTCTTACGAGAGAAGTATTCATCTCTTACGAGAGAAGTATTCATCTAGCTATCTTGCTAATGTTTTTCCCTTGAAACATGTCCGTACACAGGCTCCCGTTGATCTTTCAAAGTTTTCGACGAAAAAATAGTGTGAGGCGAAGACCGTAATACATTGATTTTTTAATACTATTTTATCGGTAAAATATTGTTGATCAATAGGTAAATATCCCTAAGCATTGTATTTTTTCTATTTTACATCTATAAGCTAAGTCAGGAATTCATACCTCGAACTTGGAATGGTTATCTCGGCCGATTTCCGTCTATATCTAGGGGACCGTTTTTTTTTTCATCATTTTGACGTCAGAGCATACGTGTTTTCTCTTACGATTTTCATTGGCTTAAAAATATCCTACCAAAATTATCCTGGACCCCTAGGGTACGTTCAGTAACAGTCAACGGAAAAAAACGATGGATTTATATTTTCCACCGATGAGCTTTTTCGTCATAATGACGTTGGAAGTTGCTGAACGCTTTTATTCAGTTATCGGTGTTTTTTAAAATGGCGTAGCGTTTATAGTAGTTTTACGTCAGTAATGACGTCAGTGATCGGAAAAACCGACTCTTCCAGCCAATGACTTCGGTGAGTAACCGATGACTATCGTGACGTCAAAACCGGAAACGTGAAAAAGCGTACAGTAGGAAACAGATGTAAACTAATCGGTGAGTCCGATGAGCGCTGCTGAACGTACCCCTAGTTACCTAGTATAGTCGTCTGCTAGATAATCTGGACAAACCTAACCCTAAATTTCGAAATGGCCGGGGAGTCGAACAACAAAAAACTAAAGTTGTAAAAACGGGAAGTTGCGCGGGGTAAAAACTCCTAAAGAGGGGAGACGCGGGCGAAGGGGCGATTTATTTCTCATACACGCCACCGAAAACGGTCCCCGAGATCTTACCATAGGGAATACGGCCGGATAACCATTCCAAGTTCGAGGTATGAATTCCTGTCTAGACCTAATTGTTTGAAGAGTTATGTGGAATACGGCAGAGATCTTACAGCTACGCCAATTACCGCTGACCACTGCGGTTAGGGACAAATTAGACTTATAGGCATCACTCAAGTTTTCCACAGCCAACAATTGTTTCCGTATTTCGAAAATTCAAACTTACAGGGCTTTATAAGATATTTCGAGACAATGACGGGATAATATGGTTTAAGAAATATAATTTGAGAGGACATAGTTGCCACAGTTTTTTCATATTCAAATTCCCTGACTTTTCCCTGACCATCTCCTGAGATTTTCCCTGACTTATTTTGTGGCAAAATTTTTTATTTTTTAACCCTAAATTTTAGTGAAGGTTTCTTATTTGCAGCGGAAATGAAATTCCCTGACATTTCTCTGGTCTTTAGATTAATTTTTAAAATTCCCTGATTTTTAGACTCATATTCAAATTCCCTGATTTTTAGACCCATATTCAAATTCCCTGACTTTTCCAGGAATTGCAGGTACCGTAGCAACCCTGTAGGAATGATAGAACCCGAGGGGCGGTGAGCGTTAATTAGAAACCGATTTGTTCGTTTCATTCTTATTCGATCAACGTCTCTAATGGCGATATCGAAGTACATCATAATCCACGGAATTAATCGAAGCTTGAAGGTTCTAAGAATACGGAGAACAATATTTAATTGGGAAAAGAGAGGTTGAGGGGAGGGTCACATAGACGTCAAGTCGAAAGAGGAACAGAGTGTCATGGCCAAGAAAGGCAAATGGAAATAGCCGCGCTGTCAAAGAGGGCGAATGCATTCCCCTTTTCCACTTCAAAATTCCAATTTGCAGTTTTGTTTTCGCGCGCATAGAGGGAGGGAGTAATATTACTATTTGACGATCGAGGTTCCTCTCCGCCTTTTGTAAAATGAATTCCCGCCATCCCTGGCTTCAATTAATTCCGTCTGACATTTATGAGAGGGTCGTGCCTCCGCTGGATTTAAAGCTAAACGGCCGACCAAGACGACAAATTTTCCCGACCGTTTCGTTTACGATTAAACGATAATTAGTCCCCGAGTTCGCGGCGAGGACAACAACGCGGGATTAGTAGAGGACGAGCCCGAGACTTTCAATTTAATTTATTTGCCGCCTGGCCGGGGGACTTAACGAGCATCCGCCGACCAAAAACGGACCTCTATTAACCCATTTTAAAAGCCAGCCGCTAATTCCGTAACACTCGTTTAAGCTCATTCCGTAAGCGCCGCAAATTTCGTTTAACTAATTTCCCGGTTAATTTTACCCGGGATCGACTAATTTCAATCAATATGATTTAAATAAGGAATTAAATCAAGTGTTTTTGTAATAAATAATCGATTTTTAACTGTATAATGTAGTTCAGAATAATTTCGGTAACCTTGGCTAAGAAACTATACCCAAATCTAGATTTTAGCCGCTTGTAGCGCCAGATATTTCCAACCAAATATTAAACATCCGCCCAAAATAAGCGAACACATTAGCTCGATATCTAACTTTTTTATTTGGGTGTAAACGTTAGGCGATTCTCCCGGTACGAGCGATGACGGGCGATGCAATTTGAAGATAGCGGTTTTTGCTTATGATTTTCGATAATTAGTTTATTTGCGCAAGCTGTAAAAACTCTAATTCAAAGAGAGTCAATTAAAAAGTTGCAACCAAGTAGGAATTAGTTAAAATTAAATTAGATTTTAGTTTAGTTTACATTACCTATACAAGCAAAATGTCCGAAAATTTAACTTTTAAACAAATAAAGAGGTATTAATTGAATTAAATTAATTGAAAAAGGAGTCGAATTAAAAATCTACGGATTTGATTAACAAAGTTCTAACATACGGGGGTGACGATTTGCTTTCCCCTCTCGTGATAAAAACTAGTAAAATTTAAGAAGGTATGAATTTCCTTATTTAAAGGCCTAGGATTTCTTCTGCCAGTTTTCCTTTAAGTTTTCTTCCCGCCACGCAAATATCCTGGTGGTAGGCCAACGTGTTCTGCGGTTGGCCTACCACCAGGATATTTGCGCGGTGGGAAGAAAACTTAAAGGAAAACTGGCAGAAGAAATCCTAGGCCTTTAAGGTGGACCAAGAAATTTAACATTTCCGCACATAATCACAACTTAAGAAAATTTACGAGCATTATACAAGTATGTCGAGGTTTTTGCCTTTCGAAATTGCGGATATAGATGATGGTTTCGTTACAGGTGGTTCTCGCGAGACCGCATCATATCCACAGAAGAAGACTAGTGACATCTCCCCTAAACAAATCAAACCCTGCCTTTACGAGATGGCCGCCATCTTGTCCACATTTTTACACACATTTCGCAATAATGTTGTTAATTCAAATTGAAATTCTTTGAAGTCATGACTTAATTGCGTATTATTTAAATATTCCTGAACAGTGGCGGCACATATTAGTTGCGTTTCGTTTACCTCCACGAAGTTTTCTTAGACAACCTACGTAGAGTTTGACGGGCCATTTCTATTACCACAGCGCTCCCAGAGATATAAAATGCTTTTATCCTTTTTTCTTTTGTAAATTTTGACAATTGGTACGCATTGGTAGTGTAAACTTAAATTGAAATTAATTTTAATGAAATTTAATTAGTACTTGTATTTTATTTTGCTCCGAATTGACAATTTTACAGCAACCATTTTTGTACATTTTCATAAAAAAAATTGAAATATCAAAGGCGAATTTTTTTTTAAATATATAAATTAAATTGGAGGGAAACAGCAGATTTTCTAACTTAAATGATCTCCAGGGGGTAGGCCAGGTTGACCATATCATAACTTCAAATTTTAAAGGGGACCCCCAAATCCTACTCACATTGTTAGATGGTTCAAAAAGCATAAAAACATTTAGGGGCTAACTTTTAAATTCCTTAAAAACCTTAAATTTATCACCGAAAGCGTATAAATTGAAATATTCGGATGAATCTCTTAGTTTCGCGTGCTACGTAAAAAAAGGGTAGCAAAATCCTTCTAAGGGGTCCAAAAATTTAAAATAAGGGGCCCAATTTATATGTCCTAGCGGACCAAAATCGTCTGACTTCGTAACTGGGTAAAGATCGAGATCGTTGAACGGAAATAGAGGTTTGTAAGATGTTATTTGTTTCGCCGCTACGCAAACAAACTCGAGATGAGGGGAAGCGAAATAAAAGAGTCCTTTTGTATTTTTCAGTTTGATTCGATACTGCGTCGAGCATCAAAAAACGGATGTCCTCGTCACGGGAATAACGCAATCCGAGAACCCCTTCAAAGAGAATAAGGCGTGTATCATCATTTAGCAGCAGCTGCGAGTACCACGTCATCGTCATCGGGTAAGAAACATCCCCGCCCTCTATGTTCTCTTTGGATATTTATTTTGACGGGAAATTTGAAACAAAGCTAGCCAGCCGTAAATACGGAAAGCGGCGCGTGTTTGCGGATCGACGGGGCTATACGTTATAAATCCAATTTCATTACTAAGTGCTCTTACGGATGGCAACTCCGCTATTACTAGACCGACGTAGGTTCAAAGGTTTGCTTCCATTTGCATAGGCCGAACCAGCGGTTGTTGTTTCGAATCCCGGCTGAAAGCAAACATAGTCATTACCTAGCGGCCGAAAGCTTCCGCTAAAATAGCCACTCAAATTCAAATTTTGCCTTATATCGCGAGAGGATGAGCCAATACGTAGCTTTCATCTGACGTCATTCTATCTATAGTGGAAGGCTAGTGGCATAGCAACCCCCCCCCCCCGTCACGAAGGCCCTGATAACCATATGTCTGCTGAAACCGGTTTACAAGACGTCTCAACTCGCGACGAGAAACAACCGCCAGTCACTACCGCGGGGCCACATTGAGACATTTAGATGCCCTAAGCGCTGATATGTATTTCAATATATATAACCCTTAATGGCTTACGCACGTGCCTATTAGCTACTTTCAACGTCAAAGAAATTTACAGTCACGCTTTAGCTTAAAACCCAGTATAAGTCAATATCAACAAGCCATCAAGCGATAGCACCCTTCTACGAATTGTAACCCGCCCACCTGTTTAAAGGCATTATAAAAGTCGCCGGATGACTTGGGCCTAGGGTGGTACCTTGGGTATTAGCTTGCTTTAGTCCCATTCGACCGAAGGCGGTTTTTGAGGTGTCCCATTCGACCGAATTCCGCCGAAACGTGCGGTTTTTATGTGTGCCATTCGACCGAACGCTGCTATATAAATTTAGCTATGCCATTTTAATATCTTTGTACTATGCATTTATTTGAAAATAAAATGGAATGAGCATGAATTATATTTTTATCTTACCTAGTCAAGAAAAGTAACTGAACCAAAACTGAAATAGTAAACTTAACCAACTCTAACCTAACCTAACCTAAACATGGATCTTCGATAGTACATACCTTATAAATAAAATACCAAATCACCCCGCCAATTGGGCTACATTTTAAAATTCTTTCGGTCGAATGGGATTTCGGTCGAATGGGAATAAACGATTAGCTTAGCTGATTATTTTTATTATTATTATGTACTTTTTTAGACGTTGCTAGTTGCTACAATTTACAGTGCCTTTACTCGCTTGTATAAAAGTAGATAATTTTGAAAAAATATGAAATACCTACCGACAAAACAATTTTTAGAAAAATAGAAAGCCCGACATCAATAAAGAAACAATTTCTCGTTTTTAATTTGATTGATCAAAATTCGCTATGACGTCATTGATTTCATCCCGACCGAGAGAGCAATTATGGAACACGAAGATTCGAGGGCATTGTTCCCGAGCTTAAATAAATTGTTTTGTCGTTTAGTTTTCAGAATATTTCTCTCCTATTGGCCGAAGTAGCTCATTATTTCCCTAAAAAAGCGAAGTTTTTCCCCCATTATTAAAAATCGAAAGTTTTTTTTCCCCACGGCAATTTTTATTTATTGGAATAAATGGTTACAATTTTTAGGAGGTGAGGGGCTAAGTCAGCATGTGACTTGTGCCCCCGCAACAATAGAAAATATTTATATATAATTTCAATCGTCCGAACGGTGGAACAAATGTTCGATTTTCATTCGTCCGAACCGTCAAAATAACAAATGTTTCAATTGCTCGAATTGGACAACTTGTTTGTTTCATTCGTCCGAATCGGTAGCATCACTTGTCCGAATTCTGTCGCTAAATTAGTATTTCTTATTGCTGTTTTTTGGTCCGGATTTTTTTTAGTGCAAGAATTAAAAATAAAAAACTGCATTGTAAATATCGTTGTTTGTTAGTAAGTGGGAATTGCGTTGAATGTTGTGGATATTTTAGGTTAAGTTAGGTTAGGTTCACGTTAATGTTACTATTTTCTTATATTAACAATATTTAAAAAAACAACCAATTCCTAATGTTCGAAAAAACGGACAAACGATTATTCGAACAAATGAAATTCGCCAGTAAAGTTAACATAAATTGAACGACTAAATCACCAACAAAAGTTGTGAAAAATTTTTCGGGCAAATGAAATACTTTTTCGGACATACGATCCTGTTTTCCGGCATTCGGACCAATGATCATTCGGACATTTGTACCACCGTTCGGACGAATGAAATTCGAACAAATGTACCTAAATCGCTGAAATTAGTATAGTGAAGTTAGGAGGAGAAGTGGACTTCTTGAGTGGAAATCGGGGTGCAGCATGAATTCCAACCTCAAACTATTGGACATAAGTTAAAAACTGACATCTACCATAGAAAATTTGCAACTTTTTCAAATTTTCTGCTTCAGTTCTTTTAATTGCGCTGGGAATGTTTATTTATTTTTAACGGATTATTAATTTGAACGTGGTGGTCGGTTTATTTCTAAAATATTATTTTAACAGTTACTAAAAGAACACAACTATAGTTACTGCTTTGAATAGTTATTACTGCCCATCTTATGAACGTTTAATGGAAATAATGGGGTCCCGCACTACTTCATTGGGCAGTCGCGGAGGAAAAGTACTTTTCGTAGTTGATCCTTTACCACCTACGAAATGCAAATTGCAAACGTAATGATGCAATTTCCACAGTAATAGTCTCACGGTTAATAATTTCAAGCAATTTTTAGGTTACACTTAAATGTTTCTTATTTCTACCAGGTTTAGGAACTGGGTAAAATGTTATATTCTTATAATTACTACGACAATTGTCAAAGCCGCAGTATTTCACCATTATTTAACTCCCATAAAAACGCATTCTACTTAAACTATTTAAACACTCATATTGAATTTGTTTCCACTATTAAAATCCGTTCGGAGTTTTTTCGCGACTAAAATCCGTTACTGCCTGTGAAATTCAAAATTCCAAAGTTTAGAACAACTATCAGACGAAATAAAAAAAGTAGTTGCTCTGTCTGTCACGGGATGGCGCCAAAAAAAAAGGGGTAACGATTGGGCGAGGAAAGTCGGAGTGGCGTGGTTTTTCGTTCGGGAATCACTTGGCGAAGAAGCTTCTCCTCTCTGTTACATAAATTCATTTTTGGTATAGTCTCAGCAAGAATGTATTTATTACTACTTAGGGAGAATGCCTAATGAGCTATTTTATAACTAGCATTGCCAAGGGCTATGTTTAAAGCATATGTAACATAATTACTCATAAGTAAGCCACTGTACCTTTACTTTATTCCATTCAAAAACCTTCACTAACGGTTTGTTTCACCACGAACCAGTAAAAAGGTGGACTACGTTGGATTTTAACCTTTTTATTCATTCTAGTAATTTTGGGAGTCACACTATTGGCTACTAAAATATGTATTTAAGCCAATGGAAAACCTCTACATTAAGAAGGAATTTTTGGTGTCGGGATTTTAGTCAGCTAAATGTAGCTTTATTGAAATTTAAAAACTCGCTCGGTTTTTGCGGATGACGTTAAATAATGAGTAGTTTAGAAAAAGAAAAGGTTGGGGAAAATGACTAATAAGTGATCGCTTTCCGAAAATGGAACAAGTCGTCGAAGTGGGATATTCCATACCAAGCCTAGAGCCTAGAAGAGTTAGGCCTAGGCTCAAAAGAATCTGCAAAGACTCCAACCTTGTAGATGCCCCAGAAAAGCTTAACCCGAATTTCAACAATTTTTTTCCAATAAACCTGCTTCTTTTATTTTACAATGCAAATTTATTTTAGAACGTGAGTCGCCGAAAACTTCATTAATTTGCAAATTAATCGCATTAACAGCACTTGACACTATATTGTAGTTCATTTTAACTCCTAAGACTTGGTTGTTCAAACCGGTTTGTTTACTAAAATCATTACCGTAGGTGTATCAGACGTAGAGCTAATTGTGCGACGACATAATCGGCATTAGAGATTCGATGACGTCAAATATTACGTAGGGTACAGATGATGCAATATCTGTGAAACAAACCGTTAGTGAAAAAACAGAGCTAATGGCATACTAGTAATTATGTTATATATGCTTAAAGCAAGTGTCGGCTCGACGTGAAGCAGCTCTTTTTCAACAGATGTCGTTAGCGTCGAAATCGAAACAAGATGCTTAAGCTACATTTTTACCCAAAAGGCGGGACATAAATGTATCCTTCGTGTTGATTGGCTCGTTATTAAATTTGACAATAACTTAAATTATAGTAACAATACATATAGTCGAGTTATCTAATTATAATACAATGGTTCTCTGTTTCGCTAGTTTGAATTTTAGCTTCCTTTGTCATTAATAGACGGCACCACGCTCTCCAGTAAATCAGTTTTTCGAAGAATCGGATAGATTCATTGCCATCTCTAATAAGAAGGGCCTTATCATAATGCAATGATAGAGCCGACAGTTGTTTTAAGCCCTTTTCAGAGCGATACAGAGGAATTTAAACCCCCTTAGTTGTGTTGAGTTGAGGCAATTTATAAAGTTTATCCCAAATCCACCTCACAGTCTACTGCCCAGTTTCCATGGCAAGTTTATCTAAACCTTATTGTTCAAAACGGGCATCAAAACTGACTTAAGCTGGGTTATAAGGTATAGTGTGACTTTGGCATTAGGATCTTATGATGCGATTACCAAAGTTTAAGCATGAGAATGACGGTTCCCTTCCCCCCGCTCGTGACGGAAAAAATAGTTAAAGGAAAAGTTCAGGTTGGGTAAGATTTG
The DNA here is from genome assembly GCF_980474605.1 of Leiobunum rupestre. Lineage (NCBI taxonomy): Eukaryota > Metazoa > Arthropoda > Arachnida > Opiliones > Sclerosomatidae > Leiobunum > Leiobunum rupestre. Next base: position 27,618,538 of record NC_143387.1, on the reverse strand, counting down.
GATTTATTTGAAAGATCATGTTTAAATAAATATCAGTCGTAAAATTGTATCTTTTTTTAATGACGAGAAATTAATTTTTAAACGAGTGAAATTTACCCGCCAAGCAATCTGCCATTTTGTTTCGCGGTGACGTTTTAGGACTTTAATCACGCGCTGTTCGCGCTATAGCAGCGCTCTGTTCCCCGCGCGCGCTTGCTCCGCGTGCGGTCTGCAGAGGGAAAGCGAAAGAAAATGGCAGCTCGCTTGGCGGGTAAATTTCGCTCGTTTAAAAATTAATTTCTCGTCATTAAAAAAAGATACAATTTTACGATTGATATTTTTGAGTTTATTTAAACTTGATCTTTCAAATAGACCCAAGTTTTACCCAACCTGGACTTTTCCTTTAAATTTAATGGGAGACGAACTTCCATATTTGCGGTCGATCAAAATATTTCGCATTTCCGCCACCTGGTTTAGCAGAATAGGGGTCATGGTGTAAACCGGTGAATGTTTAATCACGTTTTCTGTCACCAGATGAAGTAAGGATTCCCTCAGCATCGCTCTTTATTGTTAAACGATGAAGATATTTAATACGACCATGCTGAAGATGGAGCCACATAACACTAGAGGGCTTTTCCGCTTTTATTTAATAACGGCTCGCGACACGCGCTCTGTGGCACTTTCCAGTTTACACGTTCCATGGAGCACGCGTCGTGCGCCGTTATTAGAAAGAAGAGAAAAAGCCCCCTAGCGTTGTATGGCGCCATCTTCAGCACGGTCGGAGTAACAATATTTTATCATTGTCTTTAACCAGTGGAGAGTAAGAGCCTGCTTGCTTCGAAACATTTGGTGTTTTAATTAATTCATGTCTAGGCCGCAAAATAAGAAAATTAAAAAATTCAAGTTGTTTCTTGTTTAAAAGTGTAAAAACTGTAATAAATAATACAAAAACAGAATCTATAAGACGGTATAATTATCGAGAACGATGGTTAAAGTGTGACTTACAACGCCAATTTAATAATTAGGGGTCAAAAATTGGAATTGTGCGCCGAACATATTTTAAATTATAACTTATTTAACAAAATAAAACAAATCCCATCTATTTATCTTGTGCCATTCTCATAAAAATGGATTTAACTATAAGGAGGTGAATCAATAAATTTATTCGAACAAATTCGAAAATAAATTTCATAGTTTTATCTCCAAAAAAACGGCGTAAAAAGTGTACGAGATAGTTATTCTAGGTACTGTTATGAATTCTTGCTTTTATACGTACCTAATTTCCGCAACAGATGGCGATAGTGCTTCGCGAAACCGCTCGAGTCGAAATGCAAACCAGTCACTTTGAGAGAAAATTATGCTGGCAGGAGAAATTATGATAAAAGCAAAAGGGCATTTGTAATTTGCCAAGGCACGATTTTTCAGTCAAGCTGGTGGTCCATTTATTCCACTACTCAACTATGAGCTTGATTCGATCGCGAAATCTCGTTACTCAATCTGAAGTTCCGAACAATACCAAATCCTACCATTTTTTTCCGTTTCGCTTTTCACGAAGATTTTCCTAAATTTAAATAATTGGGCAGTGGAGGCCTTGAAGTTTCCTCGCAGAGACCTCGAAGTAACAAAAAAATTAGTGTAATTCAATTTATATCTGATAAAATTTACTACGGAGAATAGGGTAATGTAATTACTCTTATTCTATTTCGTGTATTACCAATGATTTCGGAGCTACGTTCGCATTCACATGTAGGTCTGTACTTTAATTCAATTTTACCGATGATTAAAAGCTAGGAAGTGCGTCTTTTAGGTTTTGACGGTACTATCGGATAAGATTAATTTCGCTATCTGAGAGCGAAAGTCAAGCAAGTCACGTATCTCGACTTGCTTGACTTTTGCTCTGCGGTAGCGAAATTCAAGCAAGTCGAGATACGTGACTTTCGAAAGATATTTTAAATAAGAAATTGTACACGTTTTTACGTTCTCAAAGAGAGGTTTTTAGATTGGCCTGACTTTTGCTCTCAGATAGAGATTCTAGTATAGATCGACCGCGTATCATCCGCTATTTTGCGAGAAATTGGTACGTTTAGAAGTCCTTGGTCTTCTCAAAGCTACGAAATCGATTCGAAATTGGCCGAGTTGAAAAATTCTTGGAATTACGGTTGTCGCGTCGATCAAAGACATCCCGAAGTGTAACCCACCGATTTTGTGTATCATGAAAAATCCTAAAGGGAATTTATTCAATGGGCAACCGTTTTGCCATGGCAACGAGAAATGTTTTTGACAACACAAAATATTAAATTTTCCCATTGAAAATAACATGGGATTTTGACCTCAAATTGATCAAAAGTTGATCAATTTTGATGTTTTTTTTATTAATTTTTATCAATTTTTAAAATTTTTGGCATTTTCGAAATTTTTAAATTTGTTAAAATTTTTCGCAAAACGGTTGCCCATTGAATAAATTCCCTTTAGGATTTTTCAAGTTACACGAAGGTCTACCAATCCCCCGAGTTTTAACAAAATCGGTGGGTTACACTTCGGGATGTCTCCTTGTTAGTGCGATGACTAGTTTACTACTGGTCATATATAACAATTCCTTTTAAATTATAATTTGAGGTTCAATACACCTAATCACATAAACGGAACTGGTCATAGTTAACGAAAAATCAGTCGATCTCAGATTAACTGATTTCCTGTCTAAAAATTTAAAGACTTCCCTTCATTTGGCACGGGGTGGTCATGACCAGTTTATGATTTTTAAGTAGGTGTCCCGTGGTCACATTGAGTCATTGACAAGTTTTTTTTAAAGCTTTATTTGAAGGACTTCCGTAGACCAGACAAAAATAACGGAGCCTTGACAAAGATGAAATCACCCTAATTATGATATTTTTTTGAGGAAAATGATCCAATGTCGCAATTTGGTACTTTAAAGAAAGACCGCTAAAAATAGCAAAACCTCAAAAACCGGAAATTAATATTTTTTTTAGAACCAAATGTCAACGTTGGTGAAAATTTGTTCATTTGTCTCAAACGCAAGTATCTGATTTTGACAGCGTGAATGAAATTGAAAAATAAGAAAAGCTTATACAATATGTATTCCCTGGAAATCTAGTTCTTTTTGCCAATGGGAAAATTTCATTTATACAAATCTTGACTGGTAAGTCATTAACATCTGAGGATCATACAGACAAAAAAAGCGCTGTCACTTTAAGCGGGAGTTTTATTTTAGTTGCTAAACTAACAAAAAAGTTTCAAAGTTGATTTTGGTTAAATTGTGGTCGATTCCGTTCAGAACCTTTTACGATAAGACAACCTAAAAAAGTGCTCCTGAACTTATTTTTAATACTAGAAAAGCTCAAGCAACCCACGAAAATATAGTAAGGCGAACGTGTGCATATAGAAGTTTCATTCTAAATATCGTTTAGCAAGTTGCGATTACCTGTTTGAGCGTTCCACGTAGCAGGGAAATATTTAGGAGGGTCATCCGCTATCAAGGGCGTATTTTTTAGGTTCATAACCTCCCCCCAAATGGATCAAGAAGGGAGTTGCAAAATTTAAATGGTTTTCAGTTGAAAAAGGGAAGTGCAATGCTTAAACCCCACGCGAAATGAAATCCGGAATACGCACTGATCCCTATTTCGACTCATACATCTAGATTTCGATGTTGAAATTCCAGCTAAATTCGGCCGTTTCTTATCGTCTTCTCGCCCAGGGCCGGATTACGACTTTATGGGGCCCTAGGCCCAAGTTAATTTTGGTGCCCCCTTTCAATAACGAGCTAGGCTAATTGAGAAATGGAGGGAAAATTCATTTTGCTGCCAGATTTAGTATGTCGTCAGGGGCTAGATGGCAGTCCGTCAGAGTATGTGACAATCAAACGATTTTGGTTCATAGGGGTGGACGCATTTACTAAAATTACCCCGGAAAATATTTTGTGAAAAACAAATGATTAAAGTTTTGTACTTTCCTTTTTTTTCAAACCCTCTTGGTGCCCCTTGTAGGCTTGGTGCCCTAGGCCCAGGCCTATTCGTTAATCCGGCCCTGTTCTCGCCTCATTGAGTAAAAGTAGGTTTACGAGGTTTGAACATATTGCGCCATCTTTTTTAACATTTTTAAACTAATTAGGGGAAAAAAGAGGATGGCTTTTAGATTTTCACATTTCAGACTACTAAAACGGATTAATATCTTTAGTTTCGGCCAAAGGAGTTGTTAGAACGTTTCAATATTCACGGTGATAAGACAGGTTAAATCAGTTAAAAACTAAGTTTCAAAGTCAGTTTATTGAAAGTAGTTCACACGACTTTTAAACAACAATTGTTCAACAGGATGGAATGCTACCATTTTTTGCTAAATCACAGTACGCATCGACGAAGTAGTAAACATGATCTGCAGTCCTACGGGCTTTTACCATTGTTGTAGTATCGAAACAACAGGATTGGCACTTTTTTATTTTTTTAATAAAATTCAAATCAATAAATTTTTTTAATTAAATCTGTTTTTTTTATTGTATTTATTGATTTTTATACAATTAGCTAATCTGAATTAAACAAAATCGTAATTAAATTTAATTGTTATTCAATATTTTAATTTGCTCAGATTTTCTATGTATTTTCATTTTTTAAGAACCTATTTTGGCCTTATTTATTATTCCATTGAAATACATCGTGATTTAGCTCAAATGATTTTTTTTCAAAAAATCACTTGATTTAAATCAGCCAGCCGTGTGAAATAATCACTTTTCTTCTTCGTGTATCCTGGTTTATCACAAAAGCTTTCGATTCGTCGTCACAAAAGCAACTAAACGTAGAAACGATTCATAATTATCCAGTTTCAATAACATTACCGCCATCTATTGGTTTCAAAAATTTAGCACTGAAAGAAGCTGCTCATTCTTCAAATTAGTATGGGGCAAAAGGATCATCTTGGCCAATTGCGATAAAATAAAAGCGCGTGACAAAATTATTGAAGTTGGCTGTACTTGTAATATTTTAAAATAAATTAACATTATTGAAACTGGCGAATTTAACTGGCATCGGGCTACTTTTCCGTAGCTTATGAAATTCGCGAATCAATTGCTTGGCTTAGTTTGACAGTGTTTTAGTTAGCTTTAGATGATATTTTGTTAAATGAGTTTACAATAACATCAAGAATATATTAATTTATACTGTCGGGAGAATGACTATACTGACACCATTTTTAGTTTTGCTCCCAATCACGTTCCCCTCACGCTCGAAGAGTAAGTTCCTTCCCCCTAAAAGAATCAAATCAGCCAGGTATTTCATTGGTTCCCTAATAAACAAGTATAAGTCTTCCGCTTGAAAAACTACTTCGGATTGTGATTCGTGAAAGGATTTTTGACCAATGAAAAGTGGGAACCGATGCTGTCATAACAACCCTCGAACCAGGTTTAACAACAAGTAATTCCGCAAACACGATTAGGACGGTCGACGTGTGACCGTGGTTTAATAGAGACTTCCCCATATTTTGTTTAAAACTCGACCTCTACTGGACAAAATTTTAACTACGCACTGACCTAACATGTTTTCTTTTTTTATTATTTTTCAGCTTCGAATTTACCGCGCGGAAGAAGAGATTTGTGACTTCATACATCTCCATCATGGGCCCAAAATGAACCGCATCGTTGGAACAAAAGTAGAAAAGAATATAACTATCACACGCATCTTATATATTACAAATTGTGTACCAAAAATATGACGCATTTGTCAGTATGTACAATACGTATATAGTTAACAATAATCCCCACTGAATGTAGTACAATTTACGACTATTTTCAAATTAGAACAAATAAAAATATAACCCTTCGTCCTTTGGCAATGGTAAAGCTAGATTGATATTCTATGTATAATTACAATTTAGATAAACCAGTTTAATATCTACCAGATGTTTCTTTTTGTACTATTGACTATATTTAACATGATTGTAAAAATACGCGTTTAAAGTTCAGTTCATTAAAATGCTTAGCAGTGGTTTTTAAAAGACGGTTTAGTAAAGGTCGCTGGTATATTATAGCGTTGGTTCAAGCGAAAATAAATTTACGCAATATATTTGTAAAATATATATAATATATATTTATATTGTGGTCAAATATGCGCTATAATCATTCCGTGCCTTTTTTTGGTGGAACTAGATAAACCCGCTTTGATTTCAAGTGGCACGAGACAGCGCGTTCCTCGTTTTTCCCTAGACAGAAATTAAAATATTTCACCTCGACAGCGACCGGGCGCTTGAAAATTGCTGAGCTTAGCTTTCCAAAATTTCTTTTTACATTTTTGTATAAAATTGGAGATTCGTCCAGTTTTAGTTGACAATTTAGTAATACCGTAATTGAGATAAATATTCCCAGGGCGCAGGGGGCGATGGGAGCCAAAAGGTTTTATCAAATATCCTTCTTTAAAATGAGTAAACGGTTTTCTTAACCGTAGAGACTATTCCACATTTTACGTTTCTTGTTGTGTTTAGTATTAGATACGATTTTGGAAGAATAGAATAGAGCCTATTGGGGTGGTGAACGGATGGTAAGTTCGGTTTCATCATTCGCTGCTAGGCGGCTACAGATTTGCCCACAAAGTTCAACCGCCCTTGGCGCCATTTCTACGAAGTTTATTTGGCTTACTCGTCCCCATTCATAGATTCATGGCATTGAGACGTTACCCGCATAATTTTATCAAAGGGGGCAACCTTCGAAATACGATCGCACTGTTAAAAGGTAACCGCAAATTCCCGCCATAAAGTAAATAAAAATGACTGAGGTCAAGCCTTTGTAAGCCGAACTAAAGAGAACGCTTCTGCGCGGTGTAGTGCCAAAATTTTGTAAACAAATAATTGAAATTTGTACTCACATTTGGTTGCTAGATAATGCACTTTTGATGTTGAATAAATAGTTTTAATGTCATTGTTATCACCGTGAATACTTTCTGTCGTTTTGAAAATATAACTTTCACTACCAACGCCGAACAATTACTATACGCGTCTAAAAAGCAGACGACAGCAGCGTTGCCAGTTTTACCAGTTCGTGAAAATCCAGGCTGCGTTCAACAACTCTAAAATAGCTCAGCGCTGAGCTCAACGGTCAGCGATTTTTTGACTTCCGGTTTTGACGTCACGTTGATCATCGGAGACTCAGCGGAAACATCGGCTAGGCGAGATGGTTTTTCCGTTGCTCATCGGTGTCGTGACGTCATTCGACAAAGTTAAAGGAGGGGTAGCAGACGATATTTTGTTCGTTAAGTCAGCGAACTATATAAATCGTACAACAACTTTAGATTTTTGTGACGTAGCGTTGATTAAAAGAACTCAACGATAACTCAACGGTTTTTCTCCGTTGATAGTTGTTGAGCGCAGCCCATATCACAGCTTAAATAAGCCACGGCCAACTTTGATCACGCGCTGTTCGCGCTACAGCGGCACGCCCAAGGTTAGTAAATTTTAGGCTATAAAAGGTTGCTGTGGTTGCTAAGGGCTAAGGTTGGTAACTTCGTTGCTAATGAACATCGTGACGTCACTGAAATGAGATCCTATCAGTGTGAGAAATAAGGCACTATCACAGGCCAATCGCCAGTTTAAAAATTAGCTGGGCCAGTTTAAAAATTAAATGCTTGGGGTGTTAGTGGCCCTGGTGACCACTTAATTAATTCGAAGTTTTTTCTTTTCAATATTTTAGTTCATTAAAAAAATACTATATTAATCCCTAAAATTGTTTATTTAACACTCCAAAATTTTGAAATACCCATAATAACTCAACGGGGGCGCATTCGGGGGAAAATGTTGCTCCTCTCTTGAAAACGTTTCTTTTTCTCTTTCTCCTTCTGCGCAGTCGTGAGTGACGCATAGAAATCTCATAGGTAACTAGAATGCTGCCGTGTAACTGGCAAATGGGCCAAACGCCGTGGCAGACGATAGCCAGATCTCAGCCAATCCGAGCTCAAAGAGTGGTTCTGCCAAGAATTTAATGTCACCAGAGAGAATGACGTCACCTATCTCCCGCTTTAGTAGCGGATCCAAGGAGGATTATTATCCTCCTTGGCGGAACCACTCTACGGCCTCTTATTGGCTGAAGGTTCAAGGCGAACTGGCGTCAAGCTCGGCCGTAGGCGGCAGCATTCTAGTTACCTATGAGATTTCTATGGAGTGACGTCTCTGGAGTTCGTGTTTTCGGGAGATCGAATTAGAGGGGGCTTATAGTTTACTTCCATTTGTCTGTCGTTTCTTCTTTCTGCCTCATTCTGATTTGTTTACAATATCGCAAATTTAAAAAAGTTAACTGTTCAAAAAGGTAATGTCACTAGAAATGTTTCAAAAAAATTATAATTTATTAGATAAATTATTTATATAATTTGAAAAACATATATTGAGTCATATTTTAAATTATACCATGGAATGACAACCATTAATGAAATTTTAATTCAAAACTATCCGATTTATTGGATTATTTAAATTTAAAAAATGGAAAAGTATCCAGTAGCGTATCTAAGGATCGGCAGACCCCGCGAGGGGGGGGGGCGTAAAATGTTAACTACATAGGGGGCCCTTTCGTTTTAAGGATTAATTTTAAATAAATTTAAAAATTATTCTTTAATTATTGTAGAAATCTGGCACATACTCCCATATTTACGAAGAACTTGTGCTCAACCTCACTCAATATCCTACTGCGGATTGCGGGGGGCCCAAATTTGGTTGTTACGCCACCGAAAGTATCTTGTATTCATTAAAATTTTCATAAATATTTCGACGTATTAAGTGACAAGCTAAAATAGAGAAGGGGCAGACGATATATTCGAGGGGACAGCTGGGCCAAATCGAAATTTCTTTTGAGGGAGTAAGTTTTTTTAAGGAGGCAGGCTACGGGCCTGATCACGATTAAAATGAATTCAAATAGATCTACCATGGATCAACTAATAGAGAAAGTCATTAATACCTCAAAAATGTAATTAGGAAAATTAATACTCACAAAAGCATCAATTTTTTCTTGAACAATGTTTCGTTTGTTTGTTGTTTTTTTTTATTTCTTAACGGCCACAATTTACATTGGCCGTTGTTTTTTATCAACTTTCCTCGGTCTTCACAATAAAAAGCGATTTTTTCTCTAAATTTCAATACACGGTTAGCGTATGCGGTAGTAAATCTTACTGTCAGGTGACTTAAGCTAGAGGTTTCCTAAAACCCAACATAACAGTATCCCACCTGATAATAGATATTAAGCGCGGTGTGCCGTTATTCCTTACAGAATAAACAAGTGAAACCAAATAAAACTCCAGCGACGTCACTCGCGTTTGCGCAGTGAGATAAATTTTTATACTCGATTCTCACGACAAAAGGGAGAGCGACGACTTGTTGCCTGACATCCAGTGACGTGTTTTAGGGGGGAAACGGGATATCTTGCCCCATTTTTTTTAACGGGAGTGTTTGGTTTTTTTTGTATGAAAAGATTCTGTATGCGCCAACCTATATAAGAGATTTTTCTAGGAACCTTGATAATAACTAACCTACTAACTTCTAAGCCTATGCCCTAGCACATATTGTCAAGAATAGATAATTTGAAAATAAATTATGAAAGCCTGATTTTGAAGGTTAAAATGGTAAATGGACAGTGGCCAGTTTTTTAATTAAACTACCTAGGCTCTACTGGCCACAGGTCCAGTTTAAAAAAAAATCCTTATTTCTGAGCCTGGATCCTATTGAAAATCAATGGGATCTCATTTGGGTGACGTCAGCAACAGACGAATTTTGGAGGCAATCCAAAAATTCTTTCAAACCGTTTCTCGATCGAGACCCGTTGACAGCGGCCAACACATTCGTCAAAATTCCGCGAGCAAGGATTTTCCCCCTATAAACTGTACTATAACGTGTAGCAGTTCAGCGCCACGCTCGGTTTTTATATTGGCTTCAATGTAAAAGCTAGTCTAAAAATAATAATCCGCTAGGGGCGCTCACGTCATACACATCTTTTGCTCATAGGTTAACACAGAAACGTCAACGAATGAGATGGCCGCTGTAGCGCGAGATATCAAAGTTGGCCGTGAATAAGCTAAGCCCTGATCAAATTATAGTACCAACAAAGATAATTTAAACTCGTACCCTAGATTCGAATACTGAGAGCTTTCCCATTGACGTTTTTGTTACGAAGCGTTTACCCTTTTCCGGCACGTGACCTCAGAAAAATCGGGCTCCATCGGTTGCGGCACGGCCAACTTCGATCAGGCGCTGCCCCATTATATAGCGTGATCGAAGTTGGCCGTGGTTGCGGTAAGGCTCAAACCATGGAGCGAATATTTTCTGAGTTCCGGCGGGAAGTGGGTAAACGCTATCGGCAACGCGCGAGAGAGTGATTTCGAATCTAGGGTACGAGTTTAAATTATCTTTGGTACCAAGGACCGAAAATGATCGATTCGAGGAAAAAAAAATATCCTACCATAAACAATTTTTGCGGTAAATCTGAATTTGTTCGGAAAATTGCAGTTAAACTTGAAAGAAGTCATAAATATAAAAATAAATAAAGGTTATATCACGTTGGGCCTATAATCAAGATACTTTATCCCTGTAAAATGAAATAGGAGAGTCCTTGTAGTGATCAAAATTTAAATATATTCTTGAGACATTTAAAAGATAGCATCTTGAACTTTCAGGATGATATTTATAAAATTTTCAATATTCCACCTCTTATGAGTAAAAGATTACAGTTTTAACTAAAATTTAAAATTATTCTACCAGTGGCGTAGACAAGGGGGGTTTCCGGGTCCAGCCCCCCCCCCTAGGGCCTACCTTTGACTGTACTAAATTTCCACCCCCTTCTCAACATTCACGTACTTTGACCCCCCCCCCCTAGACGAATTTCTGGCTATGACACTGTATTCTACATTAAATCACCAGGGCCGGACTTAGAGATAGTGGGCCCATAGGCAGATAAGGAGTCGGGGCCCCCTTTTCTTATCCCTGGAACTAGGCTGTGCCTGAATTTCCCTGATTCAGCGTAGAAGTCTGAGCTTTAAGGCTATATTACTAAATAAAAGCTCTTAACAATCGTCGACTAAATATGCGATAATTATGCAACATTGCGATTTAAGGCTACATCCGTAAACTGCCAGGCAGAAAGTTTGGTAATTTTAAAACCAAATCTAGCTAGGAATTTCTATAAATTTAAATTACGATTGATATTATAGATTTATGCCTTCGAATACAGTAATTACGGTCACTGGAGGGCCCCTTCCAAGGATGGGCCCCTAGGCCGAAATACAGCACTGTAAATCACCCTCTACCCAAATTACGAAAATATAGCGTACATTTTACTATCCCATCTTATTATTAATTATCGTACAATCCAAAGTTATTGATTGATATGGAAAAGCTGGCGGACAACTAGTTGTTAAGTATGATCCATTTCATTTGATAATTTTGAGGCAAGGTGGTTCATTTAAAATATTTTATGTGGCTGAAAGTGCTTCTGATTAAAACCATAATGATAGGCCTACCGGTTTAAAAGTTATAACACATCACATGTATGAATAAAAATTAAAATATATTATAGAAAGAACCTTTACACTATTTAAACTTTAAATACAATATTATTTTACAAAGTATTGTCAGAGTCGCTGTTATAATCAACAGAAACCAAAGATGAAAATGAATTATTTGAGGACTCTTTAGAACTTGCTTCTTCCAAAGAATTAGATTTCTTTCGGTATTTAATACCCAACTGAATTGGATCTAAAGATTTCAAATTAGCAGTAGCTTGAATTTTCTGGAAATTAACTATCTGTGCCAATTTAGTCATAGCTTGATGAGCAGGTTTATTTGAGACTTCACTTTCTTTCCTTTCCAAATATAAATCAGCCGCAGATGGTAATATAGGTCTACTATCAATCTCTATTCGTTTTTGAAGCTGCTTTTTTTCAAATGCTATGCAAATTTATAAAAACCCAATTTAATAGCACCAATAAACTGAAAAATTTGGAAGATAGAAATAATTAAAATATTTACTATCTATCGGGGTTAACTTCATCAATTCAGCCAATCGGGCATCATCTGGTAGTTCTGGAAGAAGTGGAATACTCAAGGAATTTCTAACAATGAGCTTTTTGTCAACCTCTTCAGCTTCTTTTATCTCTTTTTTCTTGGTCTGAAAACAGTTATGATTAATTTTGTGGTTAAAATTATTAAGTATAAACAGCAATGCGTACGGACTCTAAACGTCTTTCGTAGCCGCTGATTTAAAGCATAATCATCTTTCCATCTTCCCTGAAGATTTTCTAATTTCATAATTTCAGGAGCTACAGCTTTTTTCTTATCTTTGTCTTGAACACCATGTTCTAGCTTGAACATTGCATCGCTGGCTAGTTTTTTGCTAATATCTTTATCTATACTCATAAAAAAAAACTTGTAATATAAAAAGAACCAAATTTTTTGTAATAGAACCTTCTGGAGCAACTTGTTCATTTTCAGACGGATCCCAACGCCTTTCTTGCCTTCGAGCACCGTTTAAAACTGTGTAATCAAGATTCTAAAATATATAATTAAAAAATACATTTAACATGTCTAAAATAAATTAAATTCTACAGTATATTTTACTTGAGGATCTGTTTGTATCTCAAAATGGTTAGTACAAAGATGACACTTCATACGAAACTTATAAATGGGTGTAGTGTAATACATCCCAACTTTAGATTTTTCTGAGTTATATCGTACTCCCATTCCTATGTGATTTCCACAGCCCTCGCACCAAATATTGAAAGGCATTTCGAATCTACATTAAGTTATATTTTGGTTATCTTTTAAAATTTAGTTAAGTGCTTTCTTGGTTACCTTATAATAAGAATCCCTTGGTCTAATTTTCGAGCTCTCTCCCGGAGAGGATGAGAGCCTCGAAACTTGTTTATAGACCCTTTTTTCGGAGTCCATTCTGGTGGATAGTATTTGTTTACAGCCTTTCTTTCAGCCTGTAACAAATTTTACCAAATTAACAATGTGAAGTAGTAAATATATAATACTTAAGCAGTAAATCTTTGGAAGAATAAGTTAAACCAATCTTTCAATATTTATAGAATAATTGATTGAAGAAAAGAGCAGAAATTTACATACCATTGTAACGTTTAAGAGAGAAATACGGTCCCCGGAGAAACCTTAATTGAAATCGTTTTCGTTTACAAAGAAACGAACTAGTTTTGAAGTTATGACGGCTTCAGTCATTTTTCTTTAATCAGACGGCACATTAACCATGGATTAAACATCTGATTAAACAGGGCGAGATATGTGTAAAGGCCACGCCAACAGGGGGATACGTGGGGACAGAGGATGGCATGAACTTTCTAAGTTCATGGGTGGGGACCAGGCTTGGAAATAAGTGGTGGTCACTGGGTCAAAGACCAATTTATTAATTGCTCGGAGCAGTTTTTTTTATTCAAAAGCTAGGGGTTCACTGGTCCAGTGTCCAGTTTATTAATTCAAAATTATCTACCGTATTATCAAAGATAATATAACTACGTACCCTAGATTCGAAATCACGGCGTTTCTAGATCATTGAGTTGGGAATAAATAGAGGTACAACTAAATCTGGCTGGCGCGGGACCAATTTCGTTCGTTCAACCGTGGCGGCATCTGTCTCTAGTGGTGGCAACTATTATATTGCAACTGAATTTTTGCGCGAATCATATAACTTTACAAAATATAGATGGCGCTACCGCCTAATTATAAAGATGATGTTCGTACAGTCTTCTCAGAACAGGTCCCACGTAACCATGGCAACCGAAATCGTAATTGTAATTCTAGCAGTATTATTCCCAATTCAATGTTCTAGATAGCGCGTTTTCTCGTGAGGCTTTTACTGAGTTCGCGCCGGAAGTCGGAAAAATCGGGCTCCATAGCAGGGCGAGAAATAAGGAATTTCAATAGATATCCCAAAATTATATTACTCACCTTTAGTTTTCTTTCGTTTAGAAACATTTTTAGAGCTACAGGCATGATCCATTATTGTTTTAAAACAATAAATTACAAAAATATCTGGTATCTTGAAAATCGCAAGTCAAAAACCACGGCGCAATTTTCACTAAAACTGTACGTTTTAACCAGATGTCGGTAGCCCTGCCAGCTCCATGGAGGCCATAGAAATAGAAATTAGACTAGAAGCACTGCCCTTTCCGCCAATCCCAAGGGAAACAGGCGAGCTAGAAGGCTGACATTAGGGTGGAATCGCGATGTACGCGCCATCTGACAAACGCATTAAACATTGTCGCCATGGCTACGACGCGAATTTCAAAGAGGGGAAAAAAGGCGATCCACTGCGCATCACGTCGTGCGCAGCGGCGGTCTTTTCGTGTTTAAATTTTTGCGTCTAAAAGCATATCCGCAAAAATGGTTAAAAACTGCGCTTTTTCAAATTGTAAAGAGAGATCTGGGAAAGAAAAAAATTCTCATTTCATAAGTATGTAATATTATAGTAAATATTTTATAATAATCTCGGAATAAGAGATTTTTTTACACTAAGATTTCCTCTGAGAAATGCTGAATTGACGGCTTTTAAAATTCATTTTGCGCGTGAAAATACCTTTACATGTTATGGTCAAAAAAGCACGCAAAGAAGGCTGTGTGCCCAAGACATGTACCTGTAGTGTCGCGCGCTAAAACGTCATTTCAAAATCCGTCAATTGGGTTTTAGCGGTAAATCGCGAAAATTGGACTCCATCTTCAATTACTTGATATGACTTTTTGTGTAGTAAACATTTTCTGCCGGATGAAATTTACTTTCAAAATGGAAGGCACCATTTGAAAACAAATGCAGTACCTACACAAGTAAAAATTACCCTATACATTCTGAAGTAAAAAACTAACTGAAATATGAATAATTTCTTTATTAAAAAAAGAATTTGAAAGAGCTCCAAAAAATCTATTCCAGAACAAAGCATCTTCTAGAGTATGCCAATTTATTGATTTTAGTAATTGTTATTTAGTTTCCCTATTTATCAGAGGTTATTTCAGAAAACTTACGGAAAAAGTGAACTACCAGAAACCACTCAATTTGACTTGACTAATACTGATGATAGTTTAAATTTTAAAAGACACTGAAACCAAGATTTTGGAATCTCATGTAGGCATATTTTAAACCACACTGAAATAATTAAAATTTAGTTAAACTGTGATGATTTGTGGTATTTCAGACTTACAATGATTGCGCAAAGTTAACGTGTGACTTTAAGGGTGACACGGTAGATATAGTAGATTCTTGAGATTTTTATGATTTTCCTAAAGCTGTTCAAATAACTTAATATAATGTCAAATAAATAAAAAAAGTTTTTAATACGTTGCCTACGATCTGTTTTATGTTATTCCACGTGGCCATATTGACTTATTTAGTTTAAATTGTTTCTATTAGATGGCGCGACTATCGCGATTCCACTCTGATGGCAGCCTTCTAGCTGGTACGTCCCCGCCCAATCCAATCGTGCTTCTAGTCTAATTTCTATTTCTATGATGGAGGCAGTTTTTTCCGACTTCCGCCGGGAACTCAGTAAGAGCCTGCGTTACGTGCAAGGAGCTTGATTTCGAATCTAGGTTACGTAGTTATATTATCTTTGGTATTATTAACCAACTGGTCTACGTGTCCACTTAAATAATTCAAGAGTTGGGAGTATAGATATAAGAGATGTATTTAAAGGTCTAGATAAATTTCGGGGCGTCGAAACCTAACATAAAATACAGAATTGACACCTAGCAGACACCGAGGAAGGCACGTGACCTAGAACGCGAGCTCTCTTAGCATTTTAGTACTAAGTGCTTGACCTTTCCGCAGGCCGTAGTCTTTAGAGTAGACACCATCTGTTGGCGACTTTTAGTATAATTTTTAAGCAGGAGACAATGGCTCTCGCGACGCTGGCACGAGCTTTCTTACCGATAGATAGCGCCTTATAAGGATAGCCTGCAGAAATTACGCGTTTCTGCTAGCTGTCACCTCCGTATTCACTCCCTTTGAAATATTTTATCTAGACCTTTATATACGTTTCCTATACACTCTTTTACGCGCGTTTTCCCCCATCAAGGATCCCTCCCACGATTTTCTCCACAGGCGTCAAGGGGAGCGCATTCCCGTTTTTGCCCGGCGTTCCTTTTGAGAAAACTCGCTAGCTCTCTTTCTACCGCGCGAGTGACGTAGCTGGTTGACGGTTTTCCCGTAGACACGGAGAGTAGGGTGTCTTATAAGTATCATGTAGTTTGTCTGTCATGGTTAAAAAAAATCTGTGCAAAAATGTGGTGAAATTGCATAATCTTGGGAGAATGTGAAAGAATATAAATAACGTTGGAATTATTTTTGGGTTTTTCAATTATTGTGGTCGGACGTGGTCAGAAAAAAGAACTATATTTTTTAATAAATATTTATTGAAATAAATAGGAATATTTTAATATTGAAAAGGCACATTTTTAAATTCATTAACAAAGGATTATATTGTTCCGTTTAAATCTGTCAACTGAACAGCTTATTTTTTAAACTTAACTACTTAATTTTTTAGTTTTCATATCTTTTTTCCTGTTTTGGGCCTCAGTAATACTTTTTGAATTTAAATATTTAATTCTAGTTCTCATTTTTAAATAACAAAAAACAATCTTTCTTGGATATTTTGAAAATAATGGCATACGTTCATTTGTTAGGTTATTGATAAAAATTTAAATCTTAATTTCCTTTCCAACTTTACCTTAAAAGTTAAAACTATCACTTTTACAATTTCACTATTAATTTATAATAATATTAGGCCTAGGCCCTATGCTATAAGCTTATAAAAGTTCGGGGTTTAATGTCAGCTAATACTGGAAGTTTTAATAATTTAGAGAATATAATACTTACAGAAATTTATATTAAGTGCCAAAAACAAGTGTAAAATTGAAGGGAAAACGACCGCACGTATTTATTTTCTATACCGCATTTTTTCTGGTTTCTTTTATTAGGAATTCGACTGATTTCTCTAGTCTCTCCTCTCTTCGCGCTCTACTACCCTCCCCGCGGCTTGTTTCTGGTTTCCTGTCAACCAGCGACGTCACTGAAGGTGGGCCGGTAGTTGCCAAGCCCCCCAACGTACCCGCTGAAGCGCTTCTCTACAGACCCCGACGAAAGAGCTAACCTTATTATACGCAGTATTTTACCAACCTTGACAGGCAGTCACCATAGACGTACTGCACGTAGCTCTACAGTAGAAATCTCTTTCCTCCAAAACCCGTTCTCTGGCTTGCAGTACGGTAATGACAACTCACATGAAATACGCGTATAAAAGAATCTATGATCATAACCCTCGAACACGCCTAATAGAGACTTTAATAAAACATATTCAAAGAAAATGCCAAGAATTAATATTTCCGAGAACCAGGACCTGAAAGTTGGTTTATATAGTGCTTGTTGAAATAATGGAAACTTTTCAGCTGTACGGTATGCTACTAACAAAGAGTATAAAAACTACGTAACCTAGAGATATAATGACGGTCGAAAGCAGTAAAGGAAGTTGTAGCAACCGGGGGGGGGGGGGGAGTCACTCAGTGAATTTGCACTTCAAATTTCGGTACCGCAGCGCCACTACGGCAGGTTTAAGTGGCAATCATTTTGATTTAGTTCAACATTCTTGAAAATTCCTTAAGGAATTGGTTACCTTTAGGACTTGGCAACGTTAGAGAACAAACGCCTTATTCTTCACTTTTTGAAAATAAACACCGAAACAACGAATCCGCAAATTCTAACTAAAGAAATCACGAAACAGTAAGCAATTACTGTCACTTTTTTGAATTGACAGATATTAGACAATTAAATATCCAAAATGCCAAATTTAGCACCTCCGCAACACCGTAACTGCCATTTTTCTCCGGTTTTATTATTTATTGTACTAAATACTGCCGTAGTGGCGCTGCGGTACCGAAATTTGAAGTGCAAATTCACTGATTGCCTTCCCCCCCCCCCCCCCGGTTGCTACAACTTCCTTTACTGCTTTCGACCGTCATTATATCTCTAGGTTACGTAGTTTTTATACTCTTTGCTACTAACAAGTGTTTCTTTTTAATCAGGTAGCTTTTTTTGGACATAGTAAGTTTTACCTAAAACACGACGTTCTATATACAGGTGAAAAGTTTCAATTATGTCAACAAGCAGTAAGTCAAAATCTTCTGGTCCTGTCTCTCGGATATATTACTTCTTGGAGATTTCCTTGAAGATGTTTTATGGAATTGTTACGCCCCCTAGACTCGTTTTCGTCGAGAATAAAAGGTTAATATTTGCATTTAATTATAATTTTACACTGTCATGTATTTATACCTGTCCGAGGGGACTATGTCCCCTTGGAGGGGTTATACAATCATCGTGTCTGCGAACGCGTTACCGGGGCAAAGTCCAAAACGCGTTACCGGAGCAAAGTCGAAAAACCGTTTTTGCAGAACTTTAAAGGTTGGCAAAACCACCGTCTGACGGTAAGCGTTAACGGTTGGTGCGATGTGGTGCGGTTTTTTTTTTCGTTAACGCTCACCGTCGTGACGGTTTCAAGTTAGTTTCATTGGAAATATTATTATTGTAATGTTTGTGTGTAGTGTGGGAATGTTGAGTTTGCGATATGGCGGTTGTGGGTGATGATTTTGTTATGTATGAGTTTTGGATGTACGGGTGTTTGATCTCCGACTTCTTCATACTGACTTTTGGGACGGACCGAGTGCTGAGGGTAAGGTCTCAACGTCCAAATGGCAGGGTTTCCACCAATTGTTTACGATATTCGTCTTAGTATCAATTTTGCGATCTCATCGGGCGGGATTCGAACCCGAGCCCTCCTGCATGACAGGCGAGTATTCTACCACAGAACCATCGATACATGTTACGGTTTTAAGCGGAATCGTTTATTACAAATTAACAGAGCATTAAATTTCAGTTTTTAAAATAGAACGAAACTTCGTGTTCCATTTAAATTATTGCATCGAATGTAACGTCTTCTCTGTTGATTAAAAAGAATGCGCCGCCCAGGATTCGAACCCGAGCCCTTCTATATGACAGGCGAATGTTCTACCACAGAACGACCGATGCATATAACGTTTCTTAGAAAATTATAAACTCAGCTTAGCAGAAGAGTATATTAATGGTTTTTTTATTACAATCACCGTGTCTGTCTGTCTGTCTGTCTGCCCTGCGAACGCGTTCGCATTTTCCGTGCAAAGTACGCAGTTTCTCGGAAGTCCCCTCGGAAGGGTTATACAACCAGCGTGTATGTATGTGTGTGTGTGTGTGTGTGTGTGTATGTATGTGTGTGTGGCGTTCGCATTTTCGGGGCAAAGGGTAATCACTGCGTACGCAGTTTCTCGAAGGGTTGGTAAAACCACCGTGTGACGGTGAGCGTTAACGGATTGATTTGCGGTTGAGTTTGGTTTTTTTTTTTCGTCAACGTTCACCGGATATTTCGTTATTGTTATGTTGTACGTCGTGAATGTTGAGTTCGTGTTGTGACTGCTGTGAGTGTTGAGTTTGTGTTATGATTGTTGTGGATGTTGTGTTCGTGTTATGACGGTTGTGAGTGTTGAGCTTGTGTTATGATGGTTGTGAATGTTGAGTCTGTTGTGTTTGTATGGGCGTTTTCTCTCCAACTTCTTCTTAATGACTTTGGGACGAACCGAGTGCTGAGTGTAATGCTACCTCTCAACGTCCAATGGCAGGTTTTCCACCAGTTGTACACGGTATTCGTCTTAGTATCAATTTGCGATTTTTTATCGCCAGCCGGGAATCGAACCCGTGTCTGCCTTGTGCAAGAGATTTACTCTAACCACTCAGCCACCAACGCTTGTTTTACGAATGAAATTATGTTGATTTAATCTTGTTATTAAATAAAACGAAATTTCGTGTTCCATTTAAATTATTGCATCGAAGTAACTCTAATGTAGCGTATTCTCTGTTGATTAAAAACGAAAGCGCCACCCAGGTTTCGAACCCGCGCCCTTCTGCATGACAGGCGAATGTTCTACCACAGAACCACCGATAGATGTTACGACTCTTTAAAAATTATAAACTCAGCTTAGCGGAAGAGTATATTAATGGTTTTTAAAGTCTAAATTTTTTACATAAGCAATTTTAAAGGTCAAATCTTGTTTTAGCGCAGTCAGCCGAGATTAGAGGGTTAAAGGGTAGACCCTGTGGGTGGTCCACTTTGTTAGTTTTTTGTTATTTATTTACGGGTTTTATTATCGAACTATATAAAGTTGTGTTAATGCAAAGTCGATAATTTAACGTTTATTGCTTTAAGAGCTGTCGGTTAGTAAATTGGCTCTCTGTGCTTTGTTGATGGTAAGGTTTTTGCTTCTTGTAAATATATTTGGTGTGGATATTTGGATATCTACGATTTCTAACGCAGTCATTATATGATATTGGAAATTGGATGGTATTGGTCTTTTTCATGTGGTATGTGTCACAACGTCAACTGAAAGTCTACGAGTGTTGAAATAAAATTAGCGTTAAAGATGCGGCAAGTATTTCGTAAGCGAGAAAAAACCAATAACATCTGTAGATATTTCTTTCATTAAAATTTGCTTCGTATTATATTCAACTGATAAACATGTACTGTAAAAAGGGTTAAATTCAATTGTGCATTGTTTTAGTAAGTCTAACTCGTTGTTGTAACTACTTAATTTATAATATTCTGAATAAATCAAACTCGTCTCAATTATTTAAATTAAAATTTTATACCGGGCGGGATTGAACCGAGAATACGTTTTTAGTAAATAACTCTGAATTGCGGAGATATCTTTAAGGGTCGTCTCGATAAATTAATACCACTAGGGACCATTCTTCCGAGGAGAGGTATATTTTGGCTTGCCAACTTGTTTGTTATTTATTTACGGGTTTTCTTATCGCCTTAAATATAGTTGTAATAACGCAAATGCGTTTATTTAACGATTATTGATATAAGAGCTGCCGTTTAGTCATGTGGCTCTCTGTGCCTTGTTGATGGTAAGGTTTTTGCTTCTTGGTAATACTTTTGGTGTGGATATTTGGATATCTACGATTCCTAACGCAGTCATTAATTTCCTGGGTGTGCGAGTCATTATATGATATTGGAAATTGGCAGTGGCGTCGCTAGGCTGTTTTAGGTAGCGCTCGAGCCACCTGAAAATTTTCTGAAGCGCCTCCTAAAATTCCCGAACTTGATTTCATTGTTTTGATGAAACTCATAAAAGGGTTTCTATTACAATTTTGGAAATAATAGGGTTTCTATTACAATTTCGGAAATAAAATGGTTTATTTTCTTAAAAAGTTTCGTTATATACCTTTAATTTAGGTGGTTGGTTTCGGGAGAGTGAAGGGAGGAGAGGACAGAGAAGCTTTAACTTTTCCAACGTTATCTGAATTTGACCGAAGTTTTCTTGATAAAAATTATTTTTAAAAAAGTCATCGGTTTGCTGAGCCCTTGAGCAGGCGCTTAAGCACCCCCAAAACGGAAATTCTGGTGACGCCACTGGAAATTGGACGGCATTGGTCTTTTGCATGCGGTATGTGTTACAACGTCAACTGGAAGTCTACGAGTCGTCCACTACCAGATGTCGAATATAGCTTTTCTAAGGAATCTTCATCAAAGGCGAGTGTTGAAATAATATGAGCGTTAAAGATGCGGCAAGTATTTCGTAAGCGAGAAAAATACAATTGTGCATTGTTTTAGTACGTCTAACTCACTGTTGTAACTACTTAATTTATAATATTCTGAATAAATTAAAATCGGTTGTTTCGTCTCAATTATTTTAATCATAATTATAATTTTATACCAAGAGGGATAGAACCAGGATTACGTTTTTAGTAAATAACTCTGAAATGCGGAAATATATCTTTAGTGGTCATCTCGAGAATTTAATACCACTAGGGACAATTCTTCCGAGGAGAGGTATATTTTAGCAAGCTTGCCAACTTGTTTCATTATGGTAACACAGCAATTACATTTTTACCTCTTCGAGGGGACTTTGTACCCTAGGAGGGGTTATACAACCACCGTGTCTGTCAGGCCTGCGAACGCGTTCGCATTTTCGGGGCAAAGGGTAATCACTGCGTACCCAGTTTCTTAGAATCAGGGAAAAGGTTTTTCCAAAAGCGCCCTCTTTTTGTCATTGGGTGTAGTATAATTTTTGAATCAGCCGGGACTCGAACCCGAGCCCTCTTACACGACAGGTGAGCGTTCTACCGCAGAACCACGGATACAATTACGCTTCACTGAAAATTAAAAACTCTTCCGAGGAGAGGTATATTTTGGCTTGCCAACTTGTTTTTATCTAATCCTGTTGAACGCTTTTTTACGATTGTTGTAATTTTTATAAAATATCGTCTGCTGTGTCGTCCGCAGCTAGCCTTCCCGCGTGCTGTGACGTCGCGATTCCGTTTATCAACAAAAAAACTCTGCTCTTTCAATCGTTGAGTTTGTTGAGTTAACGACTTTAACGTTGTCAAAAATCGTTCAGTGAAAAAAAGTTGTCAACGTTGAGGGCTTTGAGCTTCATTGAACGTAGCCACAAACAGACTTGGAAATAGTGATATTTTTTACGGGGGCACTGCGGGCCCCGGACCCCCCTTAAGTTTATTTTTATTGAGAGCCACTGGCCCAAGCGGTGGGGGGGGGATTAGGGGGGAAAAAATTAAAATTAGGTAGGGAAAATAGGAAAATAAAAATTGGTTACGTTACTTACATAACATTTATTAACTTTAAAACAAACAAGTATATTATAATATCACACATAATCATTTGTAACGCTAGATCCCGCTCTCGTATAGGGTAGGAAAACAGAGTTTCAAAAACGGCGTACAAATCAATATGTTCCAGAAATTTCCGTAAAATGTTTAATAAATATTTTTTAATTAAATTGAGAGCCCCGGTGGCCCGCAACCCCCGTTCGAATGATTTATTTCAAGAGCCAACTGATTTTTATTAAGAGCCATTGGCCCCAAGACTCCCGCTAATTCCAAGTCTGGCCACAAACTCGTTTCGCTTGCGTCATGGATTATAATCTAATCCATGGTTGCGTATAGAAATGGCTTTCAGTAAAACAGGCATGGCTCTCAGTAAAACCGTCACACTTTAATTAATATAAACTTATGACATCAAAATTCAAAGATTTAACGTCGCCATAACAACTCCACTAGTTCTTAAACTCGCCGCTCGGGTCTAAAGGCGATAATCAGGGTAATTTGGTTATTAATTTGTTTTGGTACCGAGCGGAAAACTAATAATAGTTACTTAGTGGAGGTTTCTGTAGAAGAAAAATAGGATTTTCCAGAAAAGTATACTTTTTGCACTTTTTTTTCAACATGGAAGCACCAATAAATGGAAATCCTCACGTATTTTTTGACATAGAAATTGGCGAAGAAAAAGGTTATTACATTTATTTCAAAGCCACATTTCATTTCAATTACTTGTAACCCAATATATTTTAGCTGGTAGAGTTGTTTTTGAATTGTTCCAAGATGTCACACCCAAAACAGCAGAAAATTTTCGTTGTCTCTGTACTGGTGAAAAGGGAATTGGAAAAACAGGGATACCTCTGTCATACTTGGGATGCACATTACACAGGGGTTTGACAAAAACATTATTAAGTAAAAATAACAATACTTAATGGTTCCTAATACTTTACTAGTGATACGCAATTTCATGGTCCAGGGAGGTGATTTTGTTAATGGCGATGGCACAGGGGGTGAAAGCATTTATGGAGAAAAATTTGAAGATGAAAATTTTGAGTTAAAGGTGTTATAAATATTGTTATTTTGGTCCTTATAGTTTGAGTCCTAATCAGTGTTTTGTAAACAGCATGATAAACCTGGTTTACTCAGCATGGCCAATGCAGGAACAAATACAAATGGCTCGCAGTTTTTCATAACTACTGTTCCAACAGCCCATCTTGATAATAAACATGTAGTTTTTGGAATGGTTAAAAAAGGGTTTGGTATAATTCAGTCATTAGAAAGTGTCCAGACAGACAGCAATGACAAACCTTTTCAAGTACAAAAACAAATTGTATTTAGTTTCAAGTGGAACTTTTTCTTAATAAATATAAACATACCTTTACAGACAATTAGAATATATAATTGTGGCCAGTTTCAGCCTGGAGAAGACTTTGGTTTGGTTGACAATGATGGCACGGAAGATGTTTATCCACTTTATCCTGATGATACTGATATAGATTTTTCCAATGTAATATATCCTTGTTTAGTTTAATGCTTAATAATTAATATTTAAATGGTCCTTGAAGCCTGACTTAATTATGCAAGTAGCAGAGAAGATTAAAGCTGCAGGAAATATCTTCTTTAAAAAAGAAGAATATTTAACTGCTTGTGGGAAGTACAAAAAAGGTCTTAGGTAATATTGAAAGAATAAATAATTTTATTACAAAACTGACTTAATTTTAAAAAACAAATAGGTATTTAAATAAACTGCACGAAAATAATGAATTATCACCAGAAGTAGAGAGAAACGTCCTAACAGCTGTTTTACCTTGCATTTTAAATAGGTTAATTCTATATTTTGTTCATATTTGTGTTAAAAAAATATTAAATTATTTTCTAATCTCACAGCGCAGCTTGCAAACTGAAAATGAAGCAATACGATTCCGCTTTAGATGATTGTGATGAGGTTCTTATTTATATTTTAAATTTATTTTGGGTTATTATTTCTTATATTCTCTAAATATTTTAACAGGCATTAGATATAGAGCCAAAGAATCCTAAAGCATTGTTTAGGAGGGGCCAAGCCTACCATGGGAAACGTGACTATGAAAGAAGTTTAGTAAGTATCTGGATCCCGACACAGTTGGCATTACAAATCTAAATCAGCATTGACAGGTTTTGAAAATCCAATGATAGCTGAAGATAGCAATAGCTATGAGAGCCATTTTCACTATGCGTCCCCCACTTTTATAATAATAAGCTAGGCTATTCAGGGGGGGGGGGGGGGGGCATAATCCCTGGAGCCCAGCGAAAAAGGGCCTAGCATGCCTTTTAGGGGCCAATCGCCTTACCCTTCACCCCCCTTCCCTTGAAAATTTCAGTTAGAAGGGCCCCAGGGCCTGAAATGTCACTGCATGGCTAGCGACTTTTAATGCGTTTAAATCGGGTGGCCAGGTTACTATTTTAACGAAGGTTGTGGCAAAGCCCTTCATGCCCCTTGAGCAAACAGCACCAAAGAAGTTGGGGGGGAAAAGCTCTTTGACCGTTGGTCTTGCAAACTCAACGCAGAAGGAGTTCTGAGATTTCTATCAGTGCCACAAGCTGAGATCAAACCCAGCTCTTCTTGCTTGCGAGGCAAAAGTGCTAGCCACCCTGCCTTACTGCTTTCACGCCCCCCTTTCTAGCCATATCTCAAAAATGTCCTCTTTACTCTCCGTGAGAGAGGGGGAGTGACAACAGTCACAGCAACAGTAAAACCTTCCCCATTGAGACTAGTCTTTCTTTCAAACATTGGATCATACTCTTTAACTGGTGAGATTAGTCTGATGCGTGCACTTCTCTTCATCCAATGCACAGAGTAAACCACTCACATAGAGTGGAAGGCCCTATGGAAGTGCATGAAACAATTTTCCGAATGGGCCAACTTGTTTTCGAGGCGTGAATAAATATAGTCCAAAGAGCGATGGTATAGTTTTTAAATTTTTTAGAGTATAAACTTACTTTTTATCCAGATATTGTACATAAACTTTATTTCACGCCTCAAAAACAAGACTTAGCGTACGAAAAGTGTTAACAAGTTTCCCTAATAGTCTCCCACTCTATGTGAGTGGTTTACTCTGTGCATTGGATGAAGAGAAGTGCACGCATCAGACTGATCTCACCAGTTAAAGAGTGGGGAAAATTACAAAGGCACGATTCTTGTTGTATGTTTATTTATAAGTCGTACTATCATAATAAAAACCTTTAATAACTACGATATGATAATCTATTTACATTGTTGGGATAGTACTTATATCTCATACCAGGGGTTTGGATAATTTTATAAAATAACGCGTGAGGCACCAACGGGTGCCTTAAGATATCGGAGATCACTGAGAGTAGTATGACAATGTAAATAGACTATCTATGTAAATAGATTATCATATCATAGTTATTTAAGGTTTTATTATGATTGTACGACTGATATTGTTGTATTACTCTCAGTGATCTCAGACATCTTAAGGCGCCCCTTGGTGCCTCACATGTCATAATCTACAATTGTCCAAACCCCTGGTGTGAGATATAAGTACTATCCCAACAATTCTATAACTGGAAACGTCCTGTTCATGTTAGGGAAAATGCCTCTTAAAATTTGAATCTATCGAACTTATACTGAATATGTTATATTCTAACTTATTCTAATTGAAGATTCTAAACTTGCTTCAAGCCATTTCAAATATGAAGCCCATATTGTTAATAACAATTAAATATGGTTGAGAAAAATAACAAATATCAAAATTATTGTATGTTGCAATACATTCAGGCCAAATTATCAAAAATGGTATTCCATTTGAAATTATTGTATGCACCAAAAATTCAGTCTTAAGATATAATATAATTGACTGGCGACATCAGTTTCTGGAGACATTAACCTAAATAAAGTTTTGCACTTCTTTTATTAGAAAAGTTTACAAGAAGCTCTCAATTTATCACCTAATAATAAAGGTGAGTTTCGTTTAACGACATTTTTTAATCGGAGTTGAAATATTGAAACTTGTTATTCTTAGCTATAATTGCGGAACTGGCAGCTGTTAAAGGCGAAATTCAAGCATATAAAGCGAAAGAAAAGAAGGCTTATTCTAAAATGTTTAACTGAACTTTTAGTATGTAGTACTGTTAGTGTTTAATCATAATTTTTGTTGGTTTTTTTTTATATTTTTTAACTAGGCTTATTAAATTTTGTAAAAAAAAGCAAATTTGTTCAAAAAAAAATTAATTGAAGTTTTATATTTAGGCTGCAAAATATATTTTCTATTCAATTTGTAATTTGGGAAAATGTCACATTTTAAAAGACGGGTGATAAGGTTTTTTTAATCTTGGCAGCTAAATTTATTTTATTTAAATACATTTAGTGACATTTTATTTTCACTGCTCTAAACAAAACCAAAGTAATAAAATATATGCAAAACAATACATTTGACTTAAGATATATCGCAGCTGAATGTGTGACAAATTACATAGTTAAGTGACAATCTACATTCCTATTTATCTATGCATGTTGAAGTTCACTTCTTAAAAGTAATAGCTGTAAAATTTTAATATTACAGTACAGTTATCCCTATTTGAAATTGTTTTTAGAATATCCTGGTTGATTTAATTATTTGCATTAAATTATCAAATTATATTGTATATATATAAATTTTATAACAAAACATTTTCTCGAGTTGTAAATATATATAAAAAATTTACTTCAGTTGTGTATTTACCTCATAAACAATAAAAAGTTAATTTTTTCTGCTTGTACAACATTCTTAGAATTAAATAAAAATTTGGTATACAGATGTAAATTTAAACAGAAGGAAAAAGGATGCTTCCTGTCTTACATTCCAGGGAATTATTTCAAAAAGGAAGTAAAGAATTTTTGTATAAAACAGGATGACACATTAGAACCATTTAATTATATTTCTCAACTTGCAAAATGTTCTTTAATGTGATACTGATTTTAGCTCTGTATATTTCATGCAGTAACGAATCAAATCTAATAAAACATGAGCTACATAATATTGTAATATGTTTCATTACATTAACAATTATTTTTGTACTTGGTGTAGAAGCTCAATAAAGTTATTTTATAATAATAGTCAGCAAAGGATTATGAAGATTTCATAAAAGATTACCTTAATGCTATGAAGGAGGATTATGGAGATGATTTTCATTTGGAGGCATTCAGTGAAGAGCTGAACCGTCAGAAACGATTTAGTAATATGTATTATTACGATTTTTTGTGAGAGTATGTAAGAATCTATAGTTAAAAATTGTCTTGAATTATAATTTCAGATAAAGAGTGCCAGTTAGAGAAACTATATAATGTTAATTCCGCCTGTATCTGCCAATCAGGTCCTACTAAAACAATGGTGGAGTTACCCATGATTAATGGTGATCACTCAGGAAGTACTCTTCAAATTCCACGCTGCATTGCGATTGAGCGATGTAGCTCATCCTGTTCTATGCCGACTCAAAAATGTGTTGCCACAAACACCACAACTGTGAAAGTTGCGGTATGTTTGAAATTCAAAAATAAATTAAAATAATTATTAAAAAAAACAATTAAGGTTTCAGTTATAAGCACAGGAGAAATTAGTCAGTGCAAAATGATTGATGTTGAAAAACACTTAAAATGTGCCTGCAAATGTGACATGACAGAAAAAGATTGCAAACAATATCAAGTATAAAATTATTTTTAAATATGGCAGCATATAATTTTTATTACATGTAAAGTTTATTTCAGAATTTTGACGAACAAGCTTGCAAATGTCGCTGCAAGTTACTACCACGCATGTGTCCAAGACCTAAAACAGTGAACAGAAACAAATGCAAATGCGAATGCCCAATTATTAAGGAATGCTCAACTGGAACATATTTTGATGAAAACAGCTGCGAGTAAGTCAATCCTATTTATTATTTACAAAGTTACAAACTCATTATAAAATTTTTATTAACAGATGTATTGAGGAAGAGGATAACAATATAGATTATAAGTAAAAATTACTGAAGGTGTTTCAATCCAGTCACCATTATTATTTAAAAAAAAGTTAACAAAAGCAATAAAGAAACTAGTTAAAATTGAGGAAATAAAACCTGATTAAATTAAGATTTAATACTTTTTGACATATTGAAATTTAAAAAATAATCTGTTCATTGACAATGATTGCATTATAACGAGCAAAGAATGTTAAAGCTTTAAAATGAATTATTTCATTATTTGAAGGCACATTTCTTAATTAAAAGACTAGATACATTCATGTCAAAACTCTCCTAGATAGCCACTTGCAAGTGATTAAAAACAATACTTAATTTTGCTTTTGCAAAGTATACAAGGCTTCAAAATCTTAAAACTTGGCTCTATAATGAAATGGTATTTAGATTGTTCTCTAAAAAATTTTGACATTTGGTCTTATCAAAATAGTTTGTACAAAACTAGCATGTCGATTTTGTATAAAATTTGTATTATCTTATGAACAATCTCTAGGTTAAAATATAATTATGCCTCTGAACAATGGATACAAGATTATCGTTCTTATTATAAAATTAAGGGGTGCCATGATAAGTGATATCAAATTAACATGGATGATGACCATCATAAAATTTTTTTTCTAACTACAATAAAATTTAATACTTATCTATATCTATACATTTTAAAAATACATAGCAAATTTGACTATGAAATAATAACTTTAAACAATCCATCATGAACAGATTCAAACCTAAAACAAAAAATGACAAACCTTAAAAATAAAGTTCCCAAACCATATTTAGAATACTACAAAATAGATCTTAACTTCATGGCCACATAATTCTACAGGGTGGATTTGGACAGTAGAGTAATACCAACCACCTGTCTAGACCTTCACTGCTAAGGTTATACTCCCTTTAAATTGGGTTAAGCTAGCTTTAACTTTACTCTAGAAATATAGATTCAAATTTACATTATCAAAATTTGTTACTTGACATCAAACGTATACACAACATTACCGTGACCCCCTCCATTTCACAAAATATTAAGTCAATGGCAAAATAATCCAATTTATATTAATACTTTAATAGGCAAAGGTCATGGCATAAGATAGGGTTGTTTTTCTATATGTAAAAATCTAAACCTAGTTTTATAAATATCTTAAATGGCAATTGCCAAACATTAAGATAGTAAATGGAAAATATTACAAATTAGCAGAAGCATTTCTTACCTGAATTGTCCACGTATGAGAAAATCTTCCACAACAGGTTTTACTTTGGGTTGGTTATTGGTGCTGTGTATTCCACGTCCAGTAATTATGAATAAAACCATTTTATTCAACTGTGAGCTTTTCAATTCTTCCTTCTTATTATTTATAAATGAATTCAAAGCAATTATAGCTTCATCCCGATGAAGTCCATGTAAATCCAAAACGTTTGGGTCATGGTGAGCATTTCGAATTTCAAGAATTTTATTAGAAGCTCGCCTATTAGCCTCTTTAAGTTTTTGAGTGTGCATATGTCCCTATAAAAATATAATTAATTTTTTTTTTCAATTTAATGAGATGTAAAGATTTGCCCTCACTTGTTGAGAGTAGAAAGAAGCTACTGTTTTCATGCCTCTGTTATACGCTTCTTGCCCCTTTTTGAAGCATTCCATTCGTAACTGGTGATAAGTGTTGGCTTCCATTCGTAGGTCATCATAACCAGTATTTCGAAAAAGATTTGTTTGAAGCTTCTTTAACTCTGGATCTTCAAATTCTTCTACAGCTACCCAACTGAGCCAATCATCCTCCATCTAGATGAAAATTAAATCTTACAGATACTAAATTAATCAAGAACTAATGAAGCTATGAGTCATTAAACTAACGAAGCATAATTCTTGGCGGCTTTCTGCCAGGGCTTGTTCCATAAGCTCATCTTCAGCTTGTTTAGCAACATCTGCGCTAAAAAGTGGAGACCCATTTGGACCATGACCTAAAATTTCCTCCAAAACAGCTAATGATTGAGGAAGGCTATAGCTAAAAAAGTAAGCAAAAATAATCAAAAACTAATATGTAGACGCAAAATAATTACATAATTTTGGGGGATTAGGCTGCAGGCAGAAAAAAGCTGCACAATATCAAGTCAGATAGAGATAATACTTTTTTCTTTATAAAATGGTCTACTAGGCTTTTTTATACCCTCGCACTCACAGCATTCGGAGGAGGGTAGAAGCTGCAGCCCCAAATTAAAGTATAATTAACATACTTATTTGAATCAAAAATATCATCTAAAGCTGTTGGATCTACACCCGGGAAAAGATTATACAGCTTTTGTCTTTTCATTCTTGTGGCCAAGTCCTCTCCATTTGCTATACGTTGTTTATCAATTTCCTCTCTTTTTTTGGACATCTCTAATTCTAGAGCCATTATATCTTTCAACAACATAACATCAGTTCCAGAGGAATTATGATTTTGAGGAATCAAACTAGGAACACTCTCATCTACAAAAGTTATTAGAAATTAAAGGTGTTTATGGCAATTTAGAAAAAGTTTTCAACCTTACTTAATTTATCCTTAAAAACAGATTTCTTCCATAAATTATGAATTGTTCGAGCACCTTCAATATCAAGACGAATATTTGCCTGACCAGAATTAGGTTCAGAATTACTAGAATTTTGAATAACGGGTCCAAACATTTCTTCCAATTGCATAGCAAATATAGGATCCATGGACAATACCAAAGTGACATTATTTGGATCAGCAGTACATTTATTTGGGGATGGAGATGGTTTTGAAATTTCTGTATCAGTTCCTATGCCTTCGTCACTTCCACTTGTGGGTGTAGTCTCGGGACTAGAAGGAGGTTTAATTTCGCGTTCACACTCAAAATTGTCAGTCTCTGCCATGTCATTTTCCTTGATTTCTTCATTGATGAGTAGCTCGAGAGTAGGCGGTTTTACATTTGGATCATTATACTCATGACCAAAATCCAAAAGACTATTAATAGCCCAGTTATGATCTCCAAAACATTTTTCCAAAATATATTCCAAGTCATTCTGCATTACTGATGGAAACATGGTGGATAAAAGATTAATTTTTCCTTCCTTCTCTAATTCTTCAAAATGATCAGTCAGGGTGCTTTTATCAAACATAACTGGTTGTCGTACCAAATTAGTGGTATATTCAAGATCCACCTTCGGTGTATTACTAATGGCATTCGCTTTAAGTACAATTAAAGTATTATCCGACATTTGAACACTCAAACAGACCTTCTGCAAAAGAGCAAAATCTTCGGGTATTGTTTGAGATTCATTATCAACTGATATAACTTTTCGAGTATTCTCTTCAATATTAAATATTTTGGGAATTGAACTTTTGGAGTTTTTCCTCTTTCTTTGAGGCTTGGGTGCATCACTTTCCTCTAAAAGATCGCTACTGCTACTCCAATCACCCACTTCTAAAACTTCCCATTCCGACCCATTCTTTTCCTTTTTACATAGTTCATTAGCCGTGAAAGAATTAGCTATAACATTGGTCTCAATATTTTCACTCAACTCACACATAGTGTCAGCAGTTATGGGACTTGTTTCTTGTTTTTTAATAAAATCTTTTGATAGCCATTCCTTTATTTTTTCACTACTATTTTCCATACCAATTGTAGGTAGCTTCTTTAAAGCAGACACTGAGGGATCGTTGGTCTCAGCAAAGTCACAATTTAAATCGTCAGATTCATTTTCTTCAGGTATATCATCTCTTAAGTAGTGGCCATAAGTTTCGGCAATTGCCTGCGCTTCATCATTTGTCCAAGTAAACTCTTCATCACATTCCCAACCTGAAGCATCTTGGCTAGAACTCGCTGATGTTCTCCGACTAGCGCTTTGTGAATCTTCACTGTCAAGCTGAGCTAAGGCCATTAAGTCCTCTAAATCCAGTCTAACAGACGCTGATGATACAGACTGCGAATCTGGAGCAGCTGCCATAATGCTTGTCATGCTAACGGATTTTGATTTTGTTCCTAACACTCCATCTTCAGAAATTGGTAAGATTTTGTTAGGTGAATCATCAACGGGACCATTTAGAATGGTCTCTCCAGATTTTACGGGATTAACAAGGTCCAGAATAGAATTTGTTGGCTGTTTAACTGAGTTTTCCAAGGGAATAGTAGGCTTGTAGGTTGGATGTCTGTGATTTATCACATCATCTACTGTAAGGCCATGCTCGTAACGTTCAAGCATTTTAGTAATGGTTTCTTTTGCGACATTATGTCGATTTCTACGAACAAGCTCGGACACTTTAAACTTCCACGAAGTCTCAGGTTCCAATATTTTAACAATGAAGTTATTTTTCATTCCTAATGATATGTATGGCAACATTTCCCAGGACTCGGTGTTTGTGTTATCAATTATAATGGGTGATATTCCATCCTTCAGAGCGGCTAAAGTTCGGTCTTTATTCCAGCTGTGAGCTTCAGGTAATTTGGCAGGTTCAAAAAAATAATTGCCTTGCTGGCAAAAGTAATCATCTGTACTAAGTATAATTCCATTGTGGACAAGATTTTTGGCTAAAGTAGTTTTGCCACTTCCAGGTAACCCTCTTAAAATTATCATTATTTTCTTATTTTGATTGATCAAAGTTATTGCTTCAACAAAAGGATTAGTTGGCAGGTTTGTATTTGCGTAAGTAGGCTGGGCCATAGTTACAGGATATAAGGTTTCATAGTCATTTGACGAGTTTGAGGCTTTTACAACATTATTACTAGTAGCACTAACAACTGGTCTGATGCAAGGGATATTTTCATAGTTATTACTACTAATTAGCGATCTGCTAGGTTCTTCCAGTTTCTTAATGCTACCAATTGTATCAGGTTTATGGCAAATAACATCAGCTATGTATCTGTGCCTGAGATCACGAGAATTTTTCCTTGATATGGGATCGGAAAAATCAGAGTCATTTGCTGAAGAGTCGGACGAATTTGAAATGCCTTGCCAACTAGATCGGCTAGCTGCAAAATCACTTAAACGCTTATTAATTTTATTTGTTGAAGAAAATGACTTGGAAGGCTGCAAAGGCACAGAGTAAACTGATTCGGTAGATATGCTTTGTCCACAATTATACAGAGCATTTGGTCTAATCTCGGAATAAAGAGGAAGACCACTAGCGCAAGAACTATCGCATTTTTCATTTTCCGTTGTAAGAGTAAATAAGGACTCTAAGGCTTGCTCCACTGTAAAACATTTAATATTTTAATTTTAACATATTCAAACACAAAGAAATAGCCACGAAATATTTATTACCATTGAAACCACATTCAGAAAAAACAAGTTGAACAACATCACTGTCTACTTTTCCACGAAAGATTTCTTGAAGCTGTTTAAGTGATTCAACTGGATTTGAGCCATCACCCGACACGAACTGATTTCTTATGACATCTCCAGATGCTATTTAAACATAATAAATTGAATTACAGGGTAAATATATTGCCATAATTTTGTATTCCATTCATCGTAACTCTATCAAAATATTTAATTAAATTTAAAATTGTTGCTATGATAAATAGATATTATAAATCAAAGCATCTGGACCAAGGGAACAGAACTTAGCCTTTTTAGGGTATGGATTTTTGGATTACTTAGAATGAGATTTTGGTAACTGTCCACAGAGATGTTCTGTTCCATAGTGTGATAGGATAAATACGCCTTAAACATGAGAAGCAATTTCAGCATCCTAATTTAAAACAAAAGGCACCCAAAATCTCGAGCCCACTTTGCAGTGTTCTACAGTGGAAAAATCCGAGTGGCCAATAGTGTGGAAAATAGTGGAAATTCTGGCCTGGACAAAAGTGAATTTAGCGGCTAATTTGGCCAAAAGTGGTCAATAATGTTTTTACTATAGGATGGTCAGATTCTGATTAGTCTGTTTTGTTCTTGGGAAAATATTAATACTAACATTGTTCAGTGCAAACTAAATAAAATTCAAAATAAAATTTATGAAAACTGAAATATACTTTAAGCCACTATGTTTGACAATCAATAACAAGGATTATAATAAATTATGACTATGCTTCGCTTTCTCTTATATTTTGAGGGGCTAGGTAAAGTACGTAACATCTCTGGTAACAGTCATAAGTTTGGGAAAAATACCTAAAAGTCTGCAACAAAGACCAAACATTTACTTAGGGCCGAGTCTAGATTCACACCCCGTGAACGTAGCCAACTTTCTGCGTCCACACCCCGTGAGCGTAGTCAATTTGCTGCATCCACACCCCGTGGATCTAGCTCGTATGCTACGTTCACAGTCCCAACCACGTGACCTTGCATTGACCAATGAAATAACTTCTTTCAATTCTAATTGTTTGGCCGTTTCTTTAAAAATATTTTTCCACGTTTCTGTCTTCTCTTGACCGAATTTGAGTAAGTTAGACGTATATTTTTTAATCTTCTCTAACAATGGTTTTTTTAACTATGTATATTTTAATACCATTCCCTTTTAAATTTTTATAAGTACTTTAAAATAGCCTGTAAGCTTAGGTTGTATAATGTAGGTATTATTTTAACTCACAAGGAGTTAAAAATAATTAAATCCAAACGATTAATTTCCGCGGAACTCACGCCACGTGTAATATATTCGAATTAAACAAAGGACGTTTAATTATAATTTACTAAATTCATCCTTTATTATGTCTATGCCTTTTTACATCCTTAATTATTTATATTTAAAACTCCTTGTAGTTTTAAAATGAATAAATCCAAACGATTAATTTCCGCGGAACTCACGCCACGTGTAATATATTCGAATTAAACAAAAGACGTTTAATTATAATTTACTAATTTCATCCTTTATTATGTCTATGCCATTTTACATCCTTAATTATTTATATTTAAAACTCCTTGTAGTTTTAAAATGAATAAATCCAAACTATTAATTTCCGCAGAACCCACGCCACGTGTATTCGAATTAAACAAAGGACGTTTAATTCTGATTTACTAATTACATCCTTTATTATGCCTATGCCCTTTTACATGATTAATAATTATTAATAAGTCTAACCAATCGCGTAAGGAGGCGCAGTGTAGTTGAATCGAAACAAAGAAATTTAAATTCTAATTTACGGTACTTTAAATCCATTAAATTCGCTACGGTATCAAAGCTAAAAACTCGTTCTTCTAACGGCTTATTCAAATGTTTACTTTGCGCGGAACCCACGCCACGTGTATTCGAATTAAAACTAGGGTATTTAATTATAATTCTATATAATACTATATGCCCTTTTACACCCTTTAATCTCTTTTGTTTTAAAATTAATAAATTCAACCCTTCAACTTTTAATTCGGCCATTTAATTATAATTTACTCTCGAATGTTTTATTGCGTAATCAGAATTGTGATTTTTAACTTGGATGTTATTTATTCCTTTTAAATCCGTATAAACTCGCTACAATACCAAATGAAACCCGTTATTCGAACGACAAATGTTCACTTTCACCCATGACACGTGTAGTCAAATTAAAACGGCATTTAATTATAATTTACTCTCCCTAGGTCCTTTACGTACTACGTTTTACAACAAATATATCCGTCCCCTTTACAACCTAGGAGTAGTAAACAGTGGTAGGGGTGTTGTGTTTACTACTCCTAGTTACAACTTAGGCTAATTTTCACTCCGCAATTTTTTCTTCCTTGAACCGAACAACTTGGTCGTTTTAAATCCTCTTGTAAATCGCTCCGTTTTAATAGCATTCTTCCCCTTAACAGTTTTGTTTTCCTTCTTTCGTGATTGTTAAGCCAATTTTCAACTGATTTGGCTAGTTAGGTTAGTTACTCTGCCTTTTAAAACATTGAAATCGGTCTCATTAACGACCAGTCGTTACCGTAGTTCCAAAACTCGGTAACTCTACTTCATTTTCGCGATTTTCGAAAGAGTATTTCATGCTTCCTTCATTTATAGTTAAAATATTGTCTATATATAATTTTTTACTGGTTTTAAAACGTATTGCTTAATACCATTTCTTATAAAACTTAAGTAATTTCCTAAAATTTATGTTTTTGAAAACTTTTATTTAATAAATAATTCTTGTAACATCTGTAGTTTCTAATGATTCAAATTTTTATCTTTCAGATTTATTCCAACTTTGGCCTAAGGAGTTTTTTGGTGCTTTTTTGCACTGCGTTTTTGGAGCTTTTTTGCACTGCGTTTATAGTAGTGTAGAAGTTTAGTTAGTGATTTTGAGCGTAGGAGTGTAGTTAGTGATTTTGAGCGTAGGAGTGTAGTTAGTGATTTTGAGCGTAGGAGTGTAGTTAGTGATTTTGAGCGTAGGAGTGTAGTTTGGGATTTTGAGCGTAGGAGTGTAGTTTGGGATTTTGAGCGTAGGAGTGTAGTTTGGGATTTTGAGCGTAGGAGTGTAGTTTGGGATTTTGAGTGTAGGAGTGTAGTTTGGGATTTTGAGCGTAGGAGTTTAGTTTGGGATTTTGAGCGTAGGAGTTTAGTTTGGGATTTTGAGCGTAGGAGTTTAGTTTGGGATTTTGAGCGTAGGAGTTTAGTTTGGGATTTTGAGCGTAGGAGTTTAGTTTGGGATTTTGAGCGTAGGAGTTAGCTTTTATTAGATATGCCTGCTTTTTGTCTTGGTCCTCATCTTGCTCCCAGGGGGCTGGTTCCTGGTAGGACTTCCTTGGTCGTTCCCAAAGGAATGTCCCCAGCATCAGTCCTATGGGACCCTGATTTCATGGAGACTAATGAAGCTTCTTCTTTTTTTAGACTGTTGTCTATAGAATTCAATGCAGATTTTTCGCTGCATTTGCCTGTTCCTCGTCGAGTTGCCTATAGGGGTTCCTTTCCCTATGGGTATGGGAAGGTTCATCATGAAGCTGATAACTCTTGGCCAGAAGGATTGCTTTCCCTTAAGGTTCTGGTTGAAAAATGCCTTGGCGTCTCATTCAATGCTGCTGTCATCAACCTCTACAGGAATGGAGGTGACTCGGTAGGATGGCATTCAGACGACGAGCGTGGTGTCCACAGTACCATTGCATCACTCTCCTTTGAGGTAAGTAGAACCTTTCAACTACGTTCTATTGGTAAAAGTGCTTCTGGTGTCAATGTATTGCTGAATGCGGGTTCTCTCCTGGTAATGGAGGGAACATGCCAACAAGCTTGGCAGCACTGTGTGCGTAGGGAGAATGTTGAGCTTCCACGGCTTAATATTACCTTTAGGTACATGGGACCTGCCATCCTTGGACCCATTCTACGTAATCCTGTACCGGCTATTGCCGAGTCATGTATTTCTTGTAGCGTTGCGGAGTCTCTGGTCGTTCCTGGCGTTGCGGAGTCTCTGGTCGTTCCTGGCGTTGCGGAGTCTCTGGTCGTTCCTGGCGTTGCGGAGTCTCTGGTCGTTCCTGGCGTTGCGGAGTCTCTGGTCGTTCCTGGCGTTGCTTGTTCTCCTTGGCATGGGCCCCTGCCCATGTCAATTTTGTCTCCCTTTCCACGTCTTGTGTCGTCTCCCCCAAGTAGGTCTACTCGTTCTAAGCGGGTAGCATCTGCTTCTGTATCCCTTGCTCCTAAACCTAAGCCTCCGTGTCAGTTCTCTCCTAAGTACGCTGACTCTTGGTCAGTTGTACCTGTTCGTTCGTCCAAGCCCCGTGGTGTGTCCAGTTCTCTTCCCCTAGCGAGCCCTTATGGCTCCCGTTTTTTTCCTC
Source organism: Leiobunum rupestre (assembly GCF_980474605.1). Taxonomy (NCBI): domain Eukaryota; kingdom Metazoa; phylum Arthropoda; class Arachnida; order Opiliones; family Sclerosomatidae; genus Leiobunum; species Leiobunum rupestre. The sequence goes on along the minus strand of NC_143387.1, from coordinate 27,580,253 downwards.
TTTTAGCACTTTCTCCTCAAGGTCAAGTGTCGGCAACAGTACCTCCTCGTTCGTTGCCTGCCAGTGGTTCTCAGAGAGGGACAGTCCCTGCAACAGCACCTCCTCGTTCTTTGCCTGCCAGTGGTCCCCGTAGAAGGTTAGTCGCTGCCACAGCACCTCCTCGGTCGTTGCCTGCCAGTGGTTCTCAGAGAGGGATAGTCGCTGCCACAGCACCTCCTCGTCTGTTGCCTTCCAGCGGTCTCTGTAAAAGGTCAGTCCCTTTAACAGCACCTTCTCTTTCGTTGCCTGCCAGTGGTCCCTGTAGTAGGTTAGTCGCTGCCACAGCACCTCCCCGTTCGGTGCCTGCCAGTGGTTCTCAGAGAGGGACAGTCGCTGCCACAGCACCTCCTCAGCCGTTGCCTGCCAGTGGGACAGTCCCTGCATCAACGCCTTCCTGCGGATTGGATTTTGCTTCTTTTTGGCAAGTACTTACACTTTTGGGTTTACTAATATTTTTGGTTTTAATCTCTTTCAGCTACCTTTCGGTTGTGGGTTTTCTTCTGCCAGTAATTTGTTATTACTTCTATTCTCAGTGCCGGGGTTGCTTTATGTTTCCATCAGATAGTTTAGCTTATCCAGTGTTTTCGTCAGATTGCATAGTTAGTGAAACAGTGAGATCTTGTAGTTTAGAGAATAATTTTACATTATATGGGGGAGGTGGTGTTGAAGATTCGGTTATATATAGGGGTGCCTGTTTTGAAACAATAGATAGCCTTAAAACTGTGCTAGATGAGTGGGCTAAAAAGAATTATCATTCAATATCAAAAGTACGTAGTACTATGAAAGGGGGAGAGTGTGATAAAGTAACTTATAAATGCGTCAACTGGAGAGATGAGAAGAATCTTGTTAGTAAAAGTACCGGTGTTAGACCGCATCAAACCTTTAATTCCACTGGTTGTCCTATGAAAATAAACATTTCTCACAGAGCAGATAAAAAATATTACATTAATACAGCTTGCTTAGAACATAATCACGTTGTAGATGAAACATCGTTTAAGTTTAACCCTAAGCAAAGAAAATTAAATGCAGAGGAAGTAGAAAAAGTAAATGATATGTTAGAATCAAAGGTTCCCGTTAGAGTTATTCAAGAGCGTTTAAATAAAGATAGTGGAAAACATATACTTAGGAAAGATATTTATAATCATAAACAGTTAAAAACTAACATAGAAAATAATGGTAGAAGTAAGGGCCAAATATTAATAGACATACTTGGGAAAGACTTGGGAGAAAATGATTTGAGGGAAGTAAATATGGACGATGATGGGAATTTTAGAAGTTTAATAATTCAGACTAAAAGCATGCGCGATTTGTGTGAACAGTCTCATGATATTCTATTTATGGATGGCACGTATAAAGTTAATGTAGAAGGATATCCCCTGTATGTCTTACTATGTGAAGATCAATCTACAAAAGGCAGGCCAGTCGCCTATTTTTTTGTTAGGCAGGAAAATACAGAGTTTATTGGGGAATGTATATCAATTTTTGTGAAAAATAACCCATTTACTGCAACAGGCACGAAAATAGTAGTTTTAGATAAATGTCAAATAGAAAAAGCTGTAGTTTTAGAACATTTTCCTGCAGCCACAATTAATCTTTGTTCTTGGCATTTCAAAAAGGTCTTTAAGGAAAGGGTTAGTCAAGGTAATCATAAAGATAGGAAAAACTTAATCACACATCTTGAGGGTACGTTAATGGCACGTGAAAAAGAAAATTATGACAAACATAAAAGTAGCTTAAAAGAGATTGCCAGCGAAGATTTTTTTTCATATTTTTTAAGGAATTGGGATAGTTGCAAGGAAAATTGGGCTCACGCATTTCGTCAAGACAAACCAAACTTGGGTAATAACACTAATAATAGGTTAGAGAGTCATAATCAAAAATTAAAACTAATTCTTAAGTCCACTAATAAGCTAGAACAGACAGTTAAAGATTTAATTAAATTTACCAAAGCCATTGAGGATGACATAAGTTATCAAAATTATAGGGAGACTAAGAAATTTATAGATGTTAGGTATATACAGAGTACTGTTCACAAACAAATTGCGGCATGCTGTTCAGCTGAAGTTGCGCGAATGGTTTTTAAACAGTTAGAGTCAGGAAATTCAGCTGATTCTTACACATTACACGAAAACAATGAACCAATTACAGTTAAAAGTAAAAAGGGGGTTGAATATACATTGACCAATCAGATAGACGAATGCTCATGCTCATTTAATAATCAAAATCAGCTACCATGTAGGCATATATTTTTTGCTCGGAAACATTTAGGAATGGCCGAGTTTACTGAAAACCTCATTGGTAAGAGATGGCAAAACAATAACAGTAATACTAGCAGTGCATTAAATAACAGTAGTTTCCCAATCTATTCCGTTTCAAAGAAACCTGCTAAAATTAGAAAGAATATAGTACTTGGACAAAATGAAAAATTCAGTAAATTAAAACCTATTATTAATGAAATACATAATTTAGCTTCTCGATCTGGTATGAAACAATACTCTGAAACTTTCGATCTACTTTTGAAACTTAAAACAGCTTTAGAACTAAATAAGGACATACCATACCTAGCTTTAGATAATGGTGGGAGTGATTGTGATGAGGAGGGTAAGGATTTAGAGAGCGAAGAGAATTCTGTAATAGAGCACGATGAATGCTATCAGGGGGGTTTTGACAACCATGTAGTTTGGAATGTAGATAGTTATTTACTCGAGGAATATAGTTCAATTGACTATGGAACAGGACAAGCAATAGGTAGTACATAAGAAAAACAGCATAGACTAGATAACTATACACTTGATAACCCCAAACTACAGTTGAATTAGAGACCCTATCTACAGTTGATAACCTTTTAGAAACCCTATCTACAGTTGATAACCTTTTAGAAACCCTATCTACAGTTAATAACCTTTTAGAACCCCACAATATGGTAGATAACCTTTTAGAACCCCACAATATGGTAGATAACCTTTTAGAACCCCACAATATGGTAGATAACCTTTTAGAACCCCACAATATGGTAGATAACCTTTTAGAACCCCACAATATGGTAGATAACATTTTAGAACCCCACAATATGGTAGATAACCGTTTAGAAACCCAACAGACAATTGGTAACATAGTAGTAGAAAGTCAGAGGAATGAAGTTTCACAATCAGATTTTATAATCCCAGAGGACAGTCTTAAGACTGTCCTCTGGGTTTAGCAAATGCCGCACACTTACAATCCAAGAGAGATTAATTAAAAATACCTATAGTTCAAAACCCCAGGGGGAGACCAAAAAAAGGTTCGACCAGAAGCAGAAATACAGCTAAACCAAAGCCTATTCAGGAAATAATTAATGTAAATAAACGTCGGGCAGTTTCAACTATAAGCAGATCTATTGGTAAGAAACCTAGATTATTAGATGACAGTGAAACCAACATAGATAGTTTAATTGTAAAAGGAGTTCAGTTTACGGTAGAGGATATAGAAATATTACATAGTGAAACACAGTGGTATACTAATAGGATTATTTATGCATTTAGTTTATTATTAAAGGAAGCTTACCCAGACAAAAATTGTTTTCAGGATACTATGAATGGTTTTGGTTTAAGCTTCGAAACTGTTCCTAAGGATATGATCCAAGTTTTACATTGTGGCTCAAAACAACATTGGCTAACTGTTTCCACCATAGGGTGTGATATTGGGGAGATAAAGATTTACAATTCATTACCTAGTATATTTCCAATCGAGTTTTTGCAACAAATATGTAATATTTTAAAATGCCCAAAGGAAACTTTATCTATGGAAGTGGTCCAAGTTGATCGTCAATCTGATGGACATAGTTGTGGCCAGTGGCGTAGCTAAGACCTGCGAGGCCCCCACGCAAAACTATATTCGGAATTTTATCCGGTATCTAGTATATACTTTGATATGAAATTAGGGGGCCCCTAAAGCTCCGGGGCCCCCCCGCACTGCGGGGTCTGCGGGGGCCTTATCTACGCCACTGGTTGTGGCCCATTTTCATTGGCATTTGCTTATTGCTTAGCAGCTGGTTTGGACCCTAAGTCCTCAAAATTTATTGAGCCAAAAGACATAAGAGCTTTCGTTAAAGATTGTCTATTAGAAGGAAGGTTAGTAAAGAAACCCGAAGAAATTATTAAAAACACTAGGCCACGTAAAAATCAATTGATTAACCCCATCGTATATGAGCTTTATTGTACTGATAATTGTAGACAAATTTTTATTCCATCAGTTAAATCAACTGTCAAACATTATGAATATCTGGAAAAACTAGTAGAATGTAATAAGTGTAAAAAATGGTTTCATCTTAAATGCACTGGAGTTAAACGTAAAGATATGCATTTATATGATAAGAAAGATACCCAGTATTTTTGTAGTGTGATATGTCGCAAATAATTAGCCTAAAGTGTATCACGGTCAAATTAATCTTAAATGTTAGAGCTAGGTTTTCGTAACTCTGGTGACAGTTAGCCAATGATTTTGATTATGTACAGTAAATTTAGTTCTATATCCATTGGGAATGGTTTTATATTTCAATGCTTATTTATTTAGTTGCTTAAATTTATTATAAAAGGAGATTATTTTTACCCCAGTTTTTACTTCACTTAAAAAGTAGGATTTGAGATTAATTAATCTTCGTATTATGCTCTCCCAAGTGCAGCCTCCCCGTGGCGAAGAGTGGTAACACTCACTATAGAGTACAGGGAAAATTTTTTATTCTTTTTTCAGTTAAGTTGACATTACTCTATTGTGAGTGGCTAATGGCACTTAATGAAATTAATAACGATGTTTTATTTAAAAACTATACCTAATATTGAATTAAAGTATTTGTATAAAAGTTTACAAACAACTGCGAAGTAAAAAATTAATACTCTAACAGTATATTAAAATAATTATATTTATATATATATTAAAATTAAATCTCGATTAGAATGATTATATATCGATTGGAATGATTAAATTTCGATTTAAAATCTATATACAATAATTGATACATGTATTTAGGGTCTTGCTGTGATAAAAATTGTATATTTACTCGATATTTACCTGAAAAATTATTATTAAACCCTTAGAAAAACACTTGTCTTAGTATTTTACGGGGTATTTCATTAAGTTCATTGATATTAAAAATTAGAATATGAAATCGAGATTGAAAAGATAAAATCGTGATTGAAATGATTTAATCATGATTACTAGGCCACTCTAAAGCTTGGCGATCTGCTCCTAGATTAAATCCTATCTTTTATTAGGAACCCTATACTTAACTTCATGTTGTCAGAAGTAATTCCCAAACTTTCCACTCAAATAACATTTTCCATTTTCTGTACCTTGACCAAGCGTGGAGCTCCGCCTTTTGACATGGCTATGTCTGCTACATTCTGAGGCCCAGAATACTTCAACCTGGGGACAAAGAATCCAGCAGCAGCATGGGAAGACTACAAGCGACTGTTTCAAGGTTATCTACTAAGGATCCAGGAACGCAAGTAGCACATTTTTATATATTGTTGGCCCCAGCTGGCCGTACGGCTTATGGCAATCTAACCAACCCGCAACCTGTTACTTTAGACGATAACTACGCTGCATTTTTAACTAATGCTCCTGGTGAAATTGTCCTGTTGGGAGACTTCAATTGCGACCTTAGACCGCGATCTAAGTCCAACAACACTAAAGTTCTCCAATTAAGTAGCCACTGCAACTTTAAAACAAGTAATTAAAGAAGTTACACGACCAATATCCGGAACATTAATCGACCATATTTATATAAGTCACCCGTCTCGAATCATTGATAGTGGCGTGCTTCCTTTCTGCGCCTCTGATCATTTACCTGTATACTGCGTTCGAAAAATTACCCTATCTAAACAACCAACTAAATTTGTCAAGACCCGGCACTTATCGCTGATAAATCCTGAAAACTTTGTTGTCACCTTACAAAGTCAACTAAAAAACAAAGATAAATCTAAATCTCTCTGTTGGAATCTTCAATCCGCAGTAACTGACACCTTAGATATTTGCGCTCCACAAAGATCTATTCGGGTGCACGTCGGTCTCCCACCGTGGATCAACGACGAAATAAAGCAACTAATGCACCTAAGAAATCACCATGGCCACAGAAGAAATCCTAATGATAATAATCAACATAATGATCTTTATAAAATCTTTCGAAACCAAGTGACTAACCAACTACGTTCTGCTAAAAAATCATATTTTAAAAATGAAATTAATAAAAGCAAAGGAAATAATGCTAAAACTTGGAAAATCTTGAATCGGCACACCAAGCCTAGATCAAAGAGTAACAAAACTGAAATCAAGGACCAAAGTGGCAACTTATACACTTCACCCGTACAAATAACAAATACTCTCCTCTTACATTTTACTACGGTTGCGGAAAGATGTCTGTTAAACCAAGTCTTGACAATTACTACAAGTATCCCAACCACAATTCTAAGCAACAATGTAACATTTACCTTTAATGAAATTGACATGCAGACAGTGATTAAACTACTGAAGCGTATCGCCCCTAATAAAGCAACTGGTCGTGATTTGATTCCCCCAAGATTATTGAAGGCAATGGGTCCGATATTAGCCCCTTTTCTTCTTTCTATAATAAACAATTCTTTTAAAACCTCAAGCTACCCTGAGGAATGGAAGCTTGGACGGGTGATTCCACTTCATAAGGGAGGAGATTCTATGGATCCAGATAATTATCGCCCAAGCGTTATCCCCTCAAGGCTTTCGATACAGTTAATCACATAATACTTCTTTCGGAACTAAAAAACCTTGGTTTCTCTGAGGAATCGCTAAACTGGATTGAATCATACTTAAAGGGCAGAATGCAAAGAGTAGACCTATAGGAGAACACTCGTCCACTTTTCTTCCAATTAACCATGGGGTCCCTCAGGGAAGTATCTGGGACCAATACTTTTCTCGATATATATTAATGGGTTACATTTGGCCATATCCCAGGATTGCACCTTACTACTCTACGCCGATGATCAGACTCTTAGTGCCTCTACCCGGACCCTCAACTTTTAATTAACAATCTCGATGATAATTTTCTTAAGCTACAGGAAAACCCGTTCCAGAGAAAACGAGTACTTAATTCTACCAAATCATTCTTTATGCTCTTTCATAAGAAAAATTCTTTTGACTTGGACGGTTTTCTGACTCTCCCTAATTCTACACTAAAAAGGGTGACAACATTTAAATACCTCGGCTTAGAATTTGATGAACATTTAACTTGGGGTCAACACATAATTAATACTTATGAAAAAGTAAATAAAAGGTCTTGGATTATTCGATCTTTACGACCAAGCCGTGATGTAGCAACGTTAAAAATGCTATTTAATTCTATTATACAACCAATTTATGACTATGGTGATGTGCTGTATGGTTCTGCCTCATCAAATAAACTAGAAAAACTACAAATACAACAAAATAATATATGTAAAATTATTAACGGTTAGCCTCGACGATCTTCCACTACTACGGCCTGAAACCAATTATCAATTCTTCCTCTTGATCAGCAAAGGTATCTACATCTTACGGTCTTTATGTACCTAATATTTAATGATCTGGTCCCAGACTATATTTCTGAACTTTTTCACAAACCAAATTCAATTCATCATCACAAAACCAGCGGTAGCCAGCGTAATTTTTTTATGTTGAAGAACTAGATACGAAACTTCGTAATATTTCCCTCAAGAGCAGAGGCATAACACTATGGAAAAAGCTTCCTTCATTTATACAAGAGATCAAGGGAACTAATTTGTTTAAAAAAAGAATTAACGCAACTATCACAAATTGAATGTGTGTATACTTTGTAAAACATTTAATTTAATAATATTTTTTTTTATTTATGTATAAATGTAAATGTAAAATAGCTCTGGACCCCCTTGGAAATCAGTTCGCTGAAGGGGATATCCAAAATAAAGACATTATTATTATTAATATTATTATTATTATTATTATTATTATTATTTGATTACCATTATGCTCCATATAACAACGCTGATAACTATCGATATAAATTTTTTCATACAAAGCAAATTGAACACCAACCATTTGGGGATTTCCTGGCTGATATACATTCTCAAGCAAAGAACTGTGGTTTCGCCCAACTGTTTGATTCACTAGTACGTTACCAAATCCTTGCAGGCATTAACCATTCTGAACTTTGGAAAACTCTTTGGGCCAAGCAGAATTTAGCCCTTGCTCAAGCAATAACTATGTGCTAACAGGATGAAACGGCTATTGCACACGCTGATCTCGTACACAATTAAGATAACTTTATTTCACATAGTTCTATTCCAGACACTGTCAATGCTTTAAACCGAGGACACCACATTTGACAACAATACACCCCTCAAGCTCCAGCTAATGTTCATCTGTGTGGTCCAGCTTCCGTCTCTGGGCGAGGATAGTGCCATCCTTACAGAACTAGACACGGTTTTCAACACTCACGAAGACCATTCCTCCATCAAGACCTTCAAGATATCTCCCTCCAGCTAATCGTCACAACCATTGCCCAAACTGGACTGCTGCACTTTCGCCAGACTAGATGCCCAGCCACGGATTCCATCTGTCACAACGGTAAAAACGAGGGCACTGGGCAAGCCTGTGTCGATCTAATTCATCACAATTTCTTGCAGCTCTTCAGACTGAAGGAATGCCGAAGAATTATCATCGCATTATTTGAAGTATGATACTGAACTTATTTTTCCACATATACCGCAGAGGATACGGAACACCGTTTGTCTGTCACCAACCTGGATGTGGAACAACCTTTGCCAACCTCCACCCTACAACTAGGATCACCGATATGGGTACTCTAATTTTTGGGAAACCCCTTCTGTAGTACAGGATATAGAATACTCAGACCTATCACTGCATACTATAATGGCTCTCCACACAAATTACCAGGAAATGCATCTTTAGTCATCTCTGATGAGTGTTATGAACCAATTTATATTTATAACGAGAAAATTTCATTTAAATTGGATTCAGGCTCACAAGTTAACAATTTAACTCTCATCCCTATGTTGCTTTACCCGGCTGTTGTATATTAAGCCACCAGATGGGGCGAAAGAAGTATGAAAAAAGAACAGACATGTAATTGTAACCAGAAGAGAAGGTAAAAGAATAATCTATGTTATTATTAAAGTATAATGTATTTAAGCTATCAAGCACAGTTAAATTAAGTAACTAGAATAAAAGGTAAAATAATAAATTACATCACTGTCAAACCAACTCTTAAGCAGCCAACATGCAGAATTATAGCATTTACCGGTCAGTGTTCCAATACTATGTGCAGCAGAGATTCAGTGTGCCTCCTTTGCGAAAACTAAGTGTTTAATACTTTTATGTTACTACAAGCAGTATGACCCTGATACTGGGTGCCATATCACTGGGAAATTCTCAAACTAGTACAGCTGATAAAGAAATCACTATTACGACTGTATATCCCTCCATCTACATGAAACAATTACCAAAGACGCATCAATGCAGGAAGACCTAACGGAAATTATACACCAATTATACCCGTAAGTTTTTGATCGAATCGGAAAACTCCCAGTAAGATATAACATTGAACTAATATCTAATGCAATACTACCTTTTGTAGCCACACCTCATAAACTCCCATACACTTAACAACAACTGGTGTACAATGAACTTCAAAGGATGTTCACCGAAGGCATAATTACCTCAGTGCAAGGCCCAACCGACTGGGTACATCCGAAGGGAGGCATAGGCATTGGCCTTGATCGACAAAAATTGAATCCGGCCATAAGACAACATACCTGGCTAATCAACACTGCCCAACTGATCTTCACACATTTACATGGAAGGTAATTTTTTTCTGTCTTGGATACCAAAAACGAGGGGTAAGACACTCTGCGAACTCGGTGTACACTGCCGTACCTTTGACAGTGCTAAATGGAACTCGCGAACTCTTGAAAATATGTACCTCTAACAGTGTTAAATGCACGAACTCAGTGTACAGATTATCTGAGACTGTCTTACCCCTCGGCCAAAAACGCCTTCTGGCAAGTAGAATGACTTATAACCAATGCTAGCTCATACTTATGTACTTTTACTACCCCATTTGGCCATACGGTATCTGCACAACTTCTGAGGTGTTCAAGCAGGTGATGTCCAAGTTTTTTCCCCATGATGAATTTCCAGACACTGAGATTGCAACCAACAACTTTCTACTATTGGATAAGGAATTAAAATCCCAAAAAATAAATGTGTATGGTATAATAAAAAACTTGGACTAGTTTTTTACAATTGTTTATATATATATTTGGCACAGTTGTAAATATACCTTATACCAATGAATAAATCTTAATCTCTCTGGTTAAATCTTATGTTTTATTATGAACCCTATGCTTTACTTCAAATTGGTCTTTATTTATTAAGTTTAAAGTAAAAATATTTAGTAATATACTTTTTGAGGATTTCAAATTGGTTTATTTTTTATGCGGATCTGCAGAGATCCTCAATTTTTCCTAAAAACTGTAATACGCTACTTTTACAATTACATTGGTGGGGAAACACATGTCAATAGATAATCGTCAGTTGTGGAATGCCATTTTAACTGGAGACATTACACCTCTTGATGACATTCCTGAGTCACTTATTCTTTAAGGTATTTACACGGTTCCCAGCCTATCACTAAATTATATTGGATCCCCCTTACAAAAATAACAGTAGTTTTTTCCCACATGGTGCCATATGTTTTTTTTTTTTATATTGACTACCTCTAATGGTATTATATTCACTGGTACACGCTCTTAAAGGTTTTATCTTACTTTCCCCTATCCTTACAATATCCTCTAACTATCCCTACCAATTCATTAATACCAGAAATTCATGTTTGAACGTGCATTTTGCTTAGTTCCTGTAAATGAATTGTATTTAAAATTTATAAAGTCATGTATTTATTTTTTTTCTTTTAAAACTTTTTTTAAAGGCCTTAAATCATACATTTTTTCTGATATTGTTTTCTTTACATCATTCACGGCAGACTGCTGGTAACCTTCATCAGGTTTATAGTCAAGTGTAAATTTAATTTATTGCCTACTTAGCAGATTAAATTCCAGCAGCTAATGAATTACTTCTCACGATTTTTGGATATCATCATAAGTCTATCATAAGGACCTTATGATATCATAAATAAAAATGGATTTGGAAGTGTTTTTTAGATATGTTCGGGATATTCTTTGAATATCCATATATTCTGGGGTCCCTTGGACATATTTGGATATTATTAGAACATCTGAAGGGGATTAGTATTATAGTTTTTATTTTTTACGTTTATTTTATAATTTAATTTTACATATTTAATACATTTCATAACTGTTTGTATAAACTATGACTTATTGGTTGCCTGCAAAGCTCTTACGAAATAATAATAATAATGTCTTTATTTGCCTTGGCAAAAAGGAAATCTCAGTTCAGTTTAAAACTATTTTACAATGAGGTCCCGTACACATTAAATTACTATATAAATTACCTGAAATGGGCAATCAAGTACTTTTTACATATTTAGTTATTTCAGTTTCAATAGTTCAGACTAGTAATAATTTTTAGTTTGGTTGGTAATTTATTCCATATTTGTTTTCCTAAATATGTGAACAAGCGTCATTAAAGATAGCTAAAATATTGTCTGGAAAAATAATATTGTCAACCTTATACTTATAAGTAAATTAAGGTCGTAACGGTGTTTTAATGTTAGCCAACCCAATTCATTAATTGATGTTGTTGCAGAGTCATATTTACTTTTATGTTGAATTATTTTGGTACACTGGTTTGAAGTTTTTTTAAGTGGCTATTCGTACACATGTTATAAAAGATTGACCCATAGTCAAAAACTGGTTGAATTATCACATTATATACTTGAATAGCTGACTCGAGTTTAAGGTTGTGTAGTAGTTGGTATAAGCACCAGATTTCTTGGGTTTAATTTCGCGATAGTATATTCTACATGGGGTTTCCAAGTCATATTTTCATCCAAATATATAAGTATTTAATTTTATCAACTGGGTTATGCTTTTTAATTTTTCAGTATTTTTTAAGGGAGAAAATAAAATTAATACAGTCTTTGTTAAGCTTAGGTTTAAACTCAGTTGATCGAGTTCTTTACCAAGAGACTTAAAATCATCTTGTAGTTTCAATAGAGCAGTATCAACTAACTCGTCAGAGGCGAGTAGTGAATTATCATCCGCATACTCGAAAGATGTTGAGGATTTTAAACATTTATACAGGATTTAGTATAGATATTAAAAAGTAAGAGGCCAAGAATTCTTCCCTGTCGGACACCTGAGATTATAATAATCTTATTAGATTTAATTCCGTTTATACTGACAGCCTGCTTTCTATTTGATAAATATGATTTGAGCCATTTTGAGACGTCAGGAGACACATTACATTAATTAATTAAACTTAAAAACTTCTTGTGATTTACACAATCAAAAGCTTTTGATAAGTCCAGAAAAACAATACTAACAAATTTATTCCTATCTAACTCTTTTTGTAAGTTCTCGTATAAATTAGGTTATACATGAAATAGTTGATAGCATAGGGATAAAACCAGATTGATTACCATATGAAGCATATCATTTTGTATCACAGGTTAACAGTTGGTCGTTCGCTATTTTTTCAGGAATTTTTGATAAGTATTGTAGAATAGAGATAGCTCTATATATATGAGTTGGGATTTTCATCTTTCCCAGATTGACTTAAAGATAGGGACTAATTTGGCTTCTTTCCATAGGATTATGTAATGTCTTAATTAATTTAACTCGCACTACAATCATAAAGGGAAGCTTTATTAAATTAGTAACAATAAAAATACGTGATTACATGAATCACTGCGCTTGATGATGTTGATCTGGTTATGTCAACTTCCATCCATTTGGAATTTGAATCAACTGTAATCAATAGATACCTATTTTCTATAGGTCCCGCAATGCACCCGCTGCCATGGAACTTCTGCTTCCGGCCAAGCCTTGTATCTTGCTGGTGGCATTGAAGCACATGTTGGCATACTTTACATTCTTTTGTAGTTGTTTCAAGGTCAATATCTATGTTTGGCCACCATACTTTTAACCGAGCCACCTCTTTCATGGCTACTATACCCTGATGTGAGCTGTGTAATTCCTGTATAAATTCTTTTCGATGTTTGTCAGGAATTACTACCTGGTTTCCCATCACAATTAATTTCGTTGATGTTGAAAAGATCAGTACGCCTGCAATGATATGGGATTAATTTAAGATTACTATTCATGAATTTCCTAGGCCATCCTTCTGTCATGCAGCTGCAATGTGGTATCATCTTTTGTAGATTCTCCCAAAAGTTGTATGTGCGTATTGTCGATAGACTCCACCATAAACACGTACTCTGCTGGTAATGGACTTGAAGCCTCCTCCCTTATTGGCAACGGCAGCGAATGCTGAATGTGAAACACTTTTGATGATGATACCTAAAGATCCCAATCATCGTATTTCTGTTTCCACAACTTCCTTCATACGAAATTGGCCTGGCGTGACAAAATTTTGGCATAAGATCCTTTTTTTAACAAAAATCATACTTCGACACCCTTTAGTTCTCCTAACACTTCAGAGAATAATTCTGTTTGTTTGTGAAGAATATCTACTAAGAAACGTTGTTGTGGAGCTGTTACTACGTTAATACGCTCGTGTTTTCTTAATACAGATGGTATCACATCGAGTTTGGAATATAACCATGTCCTTCCGTAAAGATTTTCCTGATTGTGGCGTATAACCAAAAGTGGTAATGTTTCTTCTTTATTGTCGTATTCAACATAGACCGTGCTTTTTCCTAATACATCCAGAAACTCCCCAGTAACTGACCTTAACGTCTTTGAGAATGGCTCAATACCTGTCGTGTTTGGAATACGAATGTATTTCTCCTCAGAGCCAGAATCAACTTCAAAAGAAAATTCTTTTCCATTTAAATGACAACAAATAATTTCTCTAGGTGGTGGTTCGTCGTCATTAAGTTTACGTTGGTCAAACTGAACATGGTGAACAGGATATTCGTTGATTGATACAAACTCCATATTTGATGAGATTGCAGCATCTATTTTTACTTAATTCGTGCGGATGGTTATATAAAAGCTTCAGCAACATCAAAAGGTTCGGTTATACGTACATTTACACTTAAGGTTAAATAATTTAAATTGGTTTTAGCATGCACCAATATGGAGCGGGTGTTGGCCTTTTTTTCAATGTTAGTTAGTTTTTCCAAAATACTAGATCCGTGGTGCTGTCCTTCTTGAAATTTATTTCTAAAATTAAGGTAAGTTCGTAACTCAAATTCAACTGAAGGGAAGCAGTGCCATTTTCTACGTCTTAACCCTGCCAGGATGCATTTGTCGCAACCAAAGTACCCATTATGGCCTTTCACTTTACAAATAAATGCCCTTGCCAGGGTATCGCAAATAAACCCAAATATTTCATTTCATTTTTGCACAACGTCTATTATAAGTCCACTATCTATCAGAACGTTAGCCTCTGTTACAAATGACGACAAATACAAATCAGAGAACTTTGGTTTGTTTAACCCGTGATATATAACGAAGGGCTTGGAATTTTCCATGGATGAAATTACTCCCAATATGGGTCAAAGTTGCTGGTAGTACTTGTTCCTATATAAAGGCAAAACATCGATGTTTTTCAATATATTGAAGACTGGTACTGTAGCAGCTTGTTCGTGTTGATGAACAAAACCGAAAGGACTACATATTGCTCATGTAAATATACATGATGTTTGAAGAAACACTTATTATTATTTTCCCGATGGTATGCTCTTCCTGATGAAATAATTTAAATTTAAGCTTAAGGATCTCTAAAATTTGTAATTAATCCTCATTTATAATATTACTGTTTATTTTTGTTTATAATGCTTCCGTATTCTTCAGAATATCTTAACTTTAACTACCGAAAGGCGACTAAACAGAACTAAATATAAAACAAATTACTGCTAGCTTATAAACAAGTTATTTCAAATTCCCGCCTAATAATTCAAAATTGTTGATTTCTCTAAATGTTAATTAAAGCCTCAATTAACTTAGCTTAGCATTCATAAACGAAATTTTGAGGCGCGTTAATGAAGTAGTTAAATTTATATACAAAGAAAAGCATTTAATCGTCAAATTAAGTTTAGGAGCGATTTTAAAATTTGAAATGTCGGCGGGAAATTTGAATTCGGGAAAATGTATGTGTTTAAAAACTATGATTAACGACTTAAATTGGCTTAATTTTTCGATATATTATCTAAATTAAACTCAAACTGGGATTAGTATCGATAAAAAACCGAAGATATTTAAATAAAAATAGTCTAAGCCCGAACTCGTATTTTGAACTTTTAACAACAAACATAACAGGATTAGAGGTTTTACAATTAAAAATGTTCGATCCTCAAATATTTTCATTCTTCGCGTTTTAGAATTTTTACTTAGTTTTTTTAGATTTCGGTTATAGTTTCATCTCAAACCAGTAGACTAGACGTGATTTATTTAGTTTTACATTCAATATTATTAATTTTAAAGCGGTTTAACCATTAGAATTCAAAATTCCCGTCAAATTTTCAAAATTTTCGTTTCGCGGGTTAGCTTAAATCTGCAATTAATAGAGTCTTAGGATCTCTAATTACCATAGTTAATTGGGTTAGTTGGATAAAATTTCTATCGTTTCCGTAAATCGTGAAATTTCACCCTTTTCGACGGTAATAAATTTCTGTGGAAAAATTTACTATTCCTTTAGATTCCAGCACTAAATAATATTAACTAAATAGTTTAGAGGCTAAAGAAGTAGAAACAAAAAATTAATCTGCTAGAAAATAGCATTTAAAAATTGGACAAACGCCTGTAATTTCGTTCTTCACGCATTGGATAAGCGTGTCGAGTGAAGCTTACCACCAGTGTTTAGCTTAGTAGTGCCTTCGCTATAGAACCCCTGTAAAAGTGTCACTTTTGCCGCATTTCGCTGCTCGAGGAGAAGTTGGCATACACGTACTTTGAGCGAAATTTCGCGTTTTAGGAAAACGATAGATACCACTGCGGCTATTTCAGCTCATCTATAAATTATTAATTTGTATTGCTAAAGAAATAATTTATTTTTTAATTATAATTATAAAATATCAAGGAATTATAACCAAAATGATTATTAAATTTATTAAGAATTGTGTAAAATTAATCTTGGAAAATGATTACGTTTCATATCATTAGTAATGATTACAATAATACCGAAATATTTAATTCATCAATTACAATTGGCTGTAATGATACGTTCACGCAGTTTCCAATGCATACCAAGCTCATTGAATCAGCATCTATTTTTGCAATCAGTAATAATTAAACTTTGTTGTTTACCGAATTTCAATTACCTATAAATCGCGTGTAGCATGCATGCAGGGCCCCCACTCAAATATTAAAATTTTTTATAGGATTATATTTATAAAAATATAGGACTATTTTTTCAAATTATAGGATTTTATAGGACTAAATATGTTATTTCACTTACTAACTTTATGAATTTAAAAAACAAAATCTATATTTAGTGAAATAAATCTTTGATTTTCACTTGAAAAATAGAAACTATTGAACCATTTCATCACAAATATATACTAGTAGCTAACCATGTTAACAATAACAAAAGTATAGACTAGAGTGACTTTGTATAGGAATTTATCTAGCCATTTAACTGAGTGGTTGGATTTGAAATGGGCAAAATATCAAAATTATAGGATTTTATAGGACTTTTTAGGGATTTTGCTAAAAATATAGGATGTTATAGGACATTTTTGAAAATATAGGATTTTATAGGAAATATAGGACCTCTGGGGGCCCTGTGCATGTAGTCATTATACTTGACGCGTTATATATATATTAACTTAATAAGTTCATTAGTTTTCAATTATTTATATTTACCAATATAATATAACAACTATAAATAGTTACTTCTTCAATTGTAAATTAATTGGGCTAGTTTGAAGCCTCTCTATCGTTTTCATAAAACGCGAAATTTCGCTCAAAGTACGTGTTTAGCCTCTAAACTATTTAGTTAATATTATTTAGTGCTGGAATCTAAAGGAATAGTAAATTTTCCAGAGAAATTTATTACCGTCGAAAAGGGTGAAATTTCACGATTTACGGAAACGATAGAAATTTTATCCAACTAACCCAACTAACTATGGTAATTAGAGATCCTAAGACTCTATTAATTGCAGATTTAAGCTAACCCGCGAAACGAAAATTTTGAAAATTTGGCGGGAATTTTGAATTCTAATGGTTAAACCGCTTTAAAATTAATAATATTGAATGTAAAACTAAATAAATCAGTCTAGTCTACTTGTTTGAGATGAAACTATAACCGAAATTTAAAAAAATAAGTAAAAATTCTAAAACGCGAAGAATGAAAATATTTGAGGATCGAACATATTTATTTGTAAAACCTCTAATCCTGTTATGTTTGTTGTTAAAAGTTAAAAATACGAGTTCGGGCTTAGACTATTTTTATTTAAATATCTTCGGTTTTTTATCGATACTAATCCCAGTTTGAGTTTAATTTAGATAATATATCGAAAAATTAAGCCAATTTAAGTCGTTAATCATAGTTTTTAAACACATACATTTTCCCGAATTCAAATTTCCCGCCGACATTTCAAATTTTAAAATCGCGCCTAAACTTAATTTGACGATTAAATGCTTTTCTTTGTATATAAATTTAACTACTTCATTAACGCGCCTCAAAATTTCGTTTATGAATGCTAAGCTAAGTTAATTGAGGCTTTAATTCACATTTAGAGAAATCTACAATTTTGAATTATTAGGCGGGAATTTGAAATAACTTGTTTATAAGCTAGCAGTAATTTGTTTTATATTTAGTTCTGTTTAGTCGCCTTTCGGTAGTTAAAGTTAAGATATTCTGAAGAATACGGAAGCATTATATACCAAGGGAAATAATAATATTTATTTCGTAAGAGCTTTGCAGGCAACCAATGAGTGATGGTTTATACAAACAGTTATGAAATGTATTAAATATATAAAATTAAATTATAAAAGAAATGTAAAAAAAACTATAATTACCCAGCAAACACTAATCCCCTTCAGATGTTCTAATGATATCCAAATATGTCCGAGGGACCCCAGAATACATGGATATTCATATAATATCCCATTCATATATAAAAAACACATCCAAATCGATTTTTATTTATGATATCCAATGGACATACAAAAATCGTGAGAAGTAATTCATAAGTTGCTGGAATTTCGTGATGCCAAACATTATCCGTTAATGGCAAATTAAATGTCAAAATTCACGCATTAAAAACCGAATTTCGGAGTTTCACGGGGTGTGGACGTAGCAATTTGTCTACGTTCACGGGGTGTGAAGTTATTAATTTCCCTTTTACGGTTACTGCAACGCGCAATTTAATTCCAAAAACCCTTTAAATGCATTAAATACGAAATTAAAATTAAGGAAGATACTTATTGTTCCTTCGTATTGCCAAAAATTATCAGTTAATTGCAAATTAAATGGCAAAATTCACGCAATAAAAACCGAATTTCGGAGTTTCACGGGGTGTGGACGTAGCAATTTGTCTACGTTCACGGGGTGTGAAGTTATTAATTTCCCTTTTACGGTTACTGCAACGCGCAATTTAATTCCAAAAACCCTTTAAATGCATTAAATACGAAATTAAAATTAAGGAAGATACTTATTGTTCCTTCGTATTGCCAAAAATTATCAGTTAATTGCAAATTAAATGGCAAAATTCACGCATTAAAAACCGAATTTCGGAGTTTCACGGGGTGTGGACGTAGCAATTTGTCTACGTTCACGGGGTGTGAAGTTATTAATTTCCCTTTTACGGTTACTGCAACGCGCAATTTAATTCCAAAAACCCTTTAAATGCATTAAATACGAAATTAAAATTAAGGAAGATACTTATTGTTCCTTCGTATTGCCAAAAATTATCAGTTAATTGCAAATTAAATGGCAAAATTCACGCATTAAAAACCGAATTTCGGAGTTTCACGGGGTGTGGACGTAGCAATTTGTCTACGTTCACGGGGTGTGAAGTTATTAATTTCCCTTTTACGTTTACTGCAACCCGCAATTTAATTCTAAAAACCCTTAAAATGCATTAAATACGAAATTAAAATTAAGGAAGATACTTATTGTTCCTTCGTATTGCCAAAAATTATCAGTTAATTGCAAATTAAATGGCAAAATTCACGCATTAAAAACCGAATTTCGGAGTTTCACGGGGTGTGGACGTAGCAATTTGTCTACGTTCACGGGGTGTGAAAGTTATGTTGTTTATTTGATTTTCAACTATATAATTTTGTTATGTAGGCATACGTTATAAATTTTCATATTGAAATTAGTTAATATGTTATAAAATAAGTATTTAAATGATTCCCTTTTAAAAATGTATTTTTATTACAGTTGCTTATTTTAGTTTTTAACTAATTAAGGAAAACGAACTAAGTTTGGATTACTATTTTGTTATGTAGGCATACGTTATAATTAATTAGAAATGGCATAACTAATTATATTATATTAGGAAAACGAACTAAGTTTGGATTACTATTTTGTTATGTAGGCATACGTTATAAATTTTCATATTGAAATTAGTTAATATGTTTAAATGATTCCCTTTTAAAAATGTATTGAAATTAGTTAATGTTTAAATGATTCCCTTTTAAAAATGTATTGAAATTAGTTAATGTTTAAATGATTCCCTTTTAAAAATGTATTTTATTACAGTTGATTATTTTTTATTATAGAAAACACTAAATGTGTTACCACCTGACACTAAAAGCAATGAAATACGATGGTACTCTAGCCTTTGGTAGTTATAGCAGGTAACGTTTGGGTGGACGTAGAACTTCAGCTATATCCACGGGATGTCGCTGCAGCATCGTTCTACGTTCACACCCCGTGTAAGCAGCCCGCCGTGCTACGTTCACGGGGTGTGAGAGTAGCAATTTTGGCTAGATCCACGGGGTGTGGATGTAGACACTCTCTTTACTTAGTACATAAAAAACGGGTCCTAAATTCTTGTTCATAGGAGAAGGGAGCACATCTTAGTTTCACCTATAATATTTTGCAATTCTTAAATATTTAAAAATAACCAACTGAAAATGTTTTTCGATAAACTCCGCGATTTGGGGTTATGCTATAAGTAACATAATGAGTGTTAAATCCCTTGGATATAATACAAATTGTAGTAAAACATGTGTAACCAGAGTACCCAACATATAATGCAAGACTGTTGAACAGTTCAAAACTAAATGAGTTTTAAATGAACTGCCATGCTAAGTAGAAATCCAATACACCGAAATAAGATACATTAATTATCATGCTCAGCAATCCAAGCATATGTTTGCAAAGATTTTATCATATATTAATTTGACCATGAAACAAAGGCTTTATATTATTATACTTAATATGTACCATGATCCGATCCATAGCCAGGTAATTTTGATTTCTTTTTCTTTGGCATCTTTAATTCTTTCAATCTTTATGTCATGTACTATTAATTACAAAATAAGCATTTACTAAATATTTCAATTCTTCCAAAGCGCAAAGTACGACGCCATCCAACCAAAACATTTTAAAAACTCCCTATGCTCTCTTTACATTCCAACCTAGGAATGTTTTCTTTTTTTTTTTTGACATCCACACATCGGTGTCGACCCAAGGCCTTAGACACCAGCACACAATAACTGATTAATCAGGGTGAGATATCTGTACAGGGGTGGGGACCTCACACGGCCATCCACAAACTCTGCCTCCCAGACGCTTGGGATTACAGGAGTACGCCACTACTTCCGGCAGAAGGTGTCTGCTCCCGGCAAGTAAACCTTCTGGGCTCCTGAAAGCTTTTTTTTTATTTTTTTTTGACATTCACCGCAGAATGATGTACTTTCTGTCAATCTCGTTGGACTTTGCGCTGCCGCACTGGGGAGTTTCTCCATTTTACCGTTAAATTTTTACATCTCCGAGTGGACAAAGTACCCTAGGAGGGGTTATACAACCACCGTGTCTGTCTGTCTGTCTGTCTGTCTGTCCTGCGAACGCGATCGCATTTTCCGTGCAAAGGTTAATCATTGCGTACGCAGTTTCTCGAAATCTCTGTGTTCTGAGTTGCTAACATCAAGAATGTATTAAAGTTACTAAGAATATTTGAGCATAGCATTAACCCCTGGTACCATCCTCACAGCTTTTGTGGAGAAAGTTCGTCTGCATTTAAGGCGCATTCAAGGTTATAGGAAATTTGGAAGACTGGTTACACTAGCGCCACCTACCCGCCAGCGCACCGTACTACAAAAATAAATACGAATATTATTTTTTTTTCATGGCGGATCTGCCGTCTGACGGAGTTTTTAAAATGGAGGGATTTACGAATCGCTCAAAAGAAATAATTCCTTCGGAATAGTAAAAATTCGATTAATAATTACTTAGAATTACATTTCATAGTTTCCCTAAACATCTTTTAATGTAATTATTACTAATTTCGTTGTTAAATGGTTTTTTACTAGTTTTATTCAACTAATACAACTAAGCCTTGGTGTTCCAATTTCAGAATCCAAATATCCTTAAATTTACCTAGAGCTGCATTATATCATAGATTAAGAAATGCTTTGTTATATGATTATATTTACTGGAAACTTTAATTAGTACCTGAATTAATGGCTTTAAAAGTCGCTTGGTGACTTAGGCCTAAGGTGGTACCTTGGGTATTAGCCTAGCTGATTATTAAATTATATGTTAGAAAGCAAAATTTAATTAATAGAAATATTTATATTCTTAAAAATATGTAATACAAGAATGATAAATTTAAACATTTGAAAATTCAAAATACTGTGTGGTTTTTAAATAGAAACTAATACCACTGCTTACAAATGTAAAACTTTAGCCAGTTTTCTATTCCTTCTCTCGTTACTGTCAGACTTGCAGTCATTTTTTCTCATAGCAGCTTTTGTTGCAGCGTGCTCTTCATTATATGAAAGGAGTGAACGATGAATGGAGCATTTTATAAAAAAAATGTCGGGCTTTTGTTTTGGTCTCTTCACACATTAAATTTGGCATTGGGATTTCTTTTAGTTTATAGTCCAGTTTTGCCATCAAGTTTGTTTTGTACATGGTTCTATTAAAGAGCTGCTCAAAATATCTATCAAATTTCATGATTGCATCTGCAAATTCTGTAGTTGGCATTTTTAGATTTCCACATTCTTTCTCAGAATCATTAACATAAGCCCTTAAAATGAGAAGCATCTCGTTGTCACTTTCCATTTTAGTGGTTTCTTTCACCATTGATATTTTACAGTTTTCACAATTTGGATGCATCTCAATCATTTTTTTCCCAATGTACCCAGCAACATTAGTTAAAACATTTTTGTGAGCAAGTGGAAGGTAATCAACTGATCAACATCCTCAAACAGGTCAATTTCAGGCTCAAGATTAAAAATTGAAGGTTCAGCATTTTGCAACAGTTTGTTCCTTTAAAAATATTTACATCAATCTAGGAAAATTATATTGAAACAGATTCTAAGCTAACCTCATGAGGAGGGCCCTAGCATCAGTTGAGAGCTGGTGCAGGGAGGTCAACCTCATGGTTAATCCTAATAAAACTGTCTTGGTTCCTTTTACTCGTAGAAGGATAAAAGGTATGTTTGAGGGTATTTCCTTATTTGGAAAGGACCTAGTGGAGAGCACCGAGGTGAAGTACCTCGGGGTCATCCTGGATAGCAAACTAACATGGAAACCACACCTTGACTACATAGTCAAGAGGGGCAAAATGTTATTTTGGAGAACTAGAAGTGCAGTTAGCAAGACCTGGGGCTTAAGCCCCAGGACTGTGTACTGGCTGTACACCATGATCATCAGACCTATCCTGTCTTATGCAGCTGTGGTCTGGTGGCCAAGGGTTACTTTAAGGACTGTGCAGTTTGATCTGCGCACTCTGCAAAGGCTGGCTTGTGTCGGCATTACAGGAGCCATGAGAACAGCCCCAAGCGCTTCTCTGGAAATACTCCTGAATATGCTTCCTCTCCACCTTTTTATTGAGGAAGCTGCCCTTTTAGGTGCCTATAGGCTTAACCAAAATGGCTGGTGGAAGGCTAATAATTGGGAGCATAGCCACACCAAGCTCTTCCGAGATATGTCCAATCAGATGCCGATTTTAACAATGGGCTCTGATCTGATGGTTACTAAACTCCACTTTAGTAAACCTTTTGAGGTCAACTTCCCTAGCCGTGCGGAGTGGAGTCACTTGACCCTCGGTACCAGAGGAGAGATCGTCTGGTTCACTGATGGGTCTAAGACACACTATGGCACTGGTGCGGGGATGTATTGCCTTACTAATAATTTTGGCTTTTATGAAAGTCTAGGGATACACACTAGTGTATTCCAGGCTGAAATGTTTGCCATTTTCTCCTGTGTTGCTCACTGTTTACATCAGGGGTATCATGGGAAGGTTATCCAGATTTATTCAGATAGCCAGGCTGCTCTTAGAGCTCTCAGCCAGTATAGTATTCTTTCTAAACTGGTTTTTAGCTGCTTAGATCTCCTCTGCACTCTTGGGTTGCACAATAAAGTTCAACTTTGTTGGGTACCTGGGCATAAGGGGCATCTTGGGAACGAAAGGGCCGACGCCTTGGCCAAGGAAGGTGCGAGGGCTGGGTTCATTGGTCCAGAACCTGCTCTCCCCATCTCCCGAGGACTTGTACGCGGCTTAATCTCCAAGTTTATGTCGGATCGTCAACTCAGACAATGGTCTGAAATTGAGGGTCAAAGGCAGGCCAAAGAGTTCACTCTTGGCCCTTCTAGGGAGAGAGCTAGAGAATTACTCTCGCTCTCTAGGTCCAGTATTAGGATTGTTACTGGCCTACTAACAGGTCACTGCCATCTTAACAGACATTTAACGCTTATTGGGGTCAGTGATGACCCGATTTGCAGATCTTGTCTAGCTGAGGAGGAAACTGCCTCACATGTACTCTGTAGCTGCGATTACTATGCAGCCCAGAGGTTTGAGCATTTGGGTATGCATCGGTTGGAGACGTATGACGTCTCTAATATCACGGCCGGGCAGATTTTAAGCTTTATGTCGGCAATAGGACTTATTTAAGTCAACCAGTTTGGGGATGCACAATGGACCTTAGGTCGAAGTGTTTGGCTTGCCACCCCACTCAATAATAATAATAATAAGCTAACCTCATATTGATATGGAAAAAAGAATGTGGTTCAAAGTGACTCGAACATAAAACGACCCCAGCTTATTATTAATCCAAGGTTACATGTAAATAATTATAGTGACAAAGGCTTAGCTGATATATTTCTATAAAGTGCATAATACATGATTTAAAACCGTAAACAGTAATATTTACCTTAAAGAATCCTTAGGAAAACGAAAAAATGAAAGATCAGGGTTATTAACCCTCGAATTTCTACAGTTGTGGACTGCGCAATGTTGTTTATTCCACTTCGCCGATTTACTAAATCCCTCCATTTTTAAAAGTCTATCCCGCGGATACCGCCGGAAGTAAAAATAATATTCGTATTTATTTTTGTAGTACGGTGTGCTGGCGGGTAGGTGGCGCTAGTGTAACCAGTCTTCCAAATTTCCTATTAAGATGCCAATCCTTATGGCTGTATGTATTACAGGCCATGTTCCTTCATCCATGGTTATACCATATAGCAAACTTGAATTGGAAAGCAGACGAATTTAAGCTACAAAGGCTGCGAGCATAGAGTATACTCTATGATGTTATCGAATGAGAGGAACTGCGCGGAACTTTGGAATTTCAATTATTATCGCGTAATGTGTAATTTTTTGTAAAATATTTTTTTTGTAATATTTAAGTTAATTAATAATAAAAAAGTTAAACACCTCTTGAGATTTTTTAACGCAAAGTAAAGTTTTGAAAAACGTTATTAAAATTTGGTCATTCTGGAGCCAGAAGTCGCCGTCGACGTTTTCTGTATATAAATGTAAACATAAACACGTGGTTCTCCTTACAGCTGTAATTTTGCTATGTAGTAACTTCCAGAGGCCTTTGTTTTGTATTAATGTTTAAAAATTTATTTTAATTAAAGTAGTGAAATAAATGAATTTTAATTAACTAACTGACACTTGGAAGATCACTATGAATGAAAATAGTGATGGAAACTTGGAAGGTATTTAAATCTGATGAATATAATAAACCAATGTGAATTTCCCACTGAATGATACACGACTAAAAATTTAGAAAACTAAAATTTACAACTTGAGTACTTTTCAAGAAAGAGGCTTATGCACAAGTTCTTTCACTTTCTCAAATTTTGCGGACAGAGTTTTGGTAATATTTGTGATAATTGGAAGTACGACCTTTCAACAAATTAAATCAGCAATTTCATTCGGTGATTATTATTCAAATCACATTGGATGTAAGGGCATAGAGCAATTTTTGGCCACAAGTGGATTTCAATGTTTTTTTAAAATGGCAGGTGAATCCCGGAGATAGGGTACAGCTCTCTCTATGAATGTTGTTACTATAGCCATTAACATGATAAAGCTTTGCTGCGGATACCTAAGGTTTCCTCTGTCGGACAATTTTATCAATCCAACTAATGGTGAGTCAGAATTAGGCTGTGATACATTTTCAAGGCACAATTCGCAAAAATGTTTTTCCTCTAGGATTTGTACTACATAACCAGCCAAGTATGCGATACTTGCTAGCCGTAAGGTGCATCTCTGTGTATCTGGGTACTCATAACTTCAGATGGTAACGTAACTTCATTGCCGTTAAAAATAGTTGAAAATCCATCGAGTCTAGTATCAATCATGGCTGATAGATCTGTGAAGCTGTCTTGGGGAACGTTAGATGTTTTAGGTTTTGTTAATGATATAGTGCCTCTCTTAAGGTAGGATTCCAAACTGAATATAGTTTCTCTTGCATCAAGCATGTCATTCCCTCCAGCCATTTTCCTGAGAATGCTGAAAAACATTTCAATAGCATCGCTCGTTAAATTTCTTGTCAAGACAAACTGGAAACCAGATTTAAGGAGGTATGACACGCAAGATATTGTAGACAATGAAGTTATTCTAATAGATATTATAGATTCATATGTTTCCTTGGTCAATATTTTCTTTAATTTGCGGATCTTTAGACCTTGATAGTAATCACTTTCCTTAAAATGTCCCACTACAAACAAATCTTGCGTGATGCGTAAGCTTCATTGACCCCAAAATCTTTTCTAGATATGTTCTTAGTCCATAATTTGCATAAACTTTCATCAACTGGAAACTGATGAAATTATACATTGATATTCTTCTTAGATTCACAAAATGGAAGACAACAAATTTTTGTGGTGGACATTTTTGCAAATTAAAAATAGGCAATATTTTAAAACTTAAGTTTGAGAAATGTGAACTTAATTTAAAGAATAATAAAGGTATTTATTAAATAATATTGTGGTTATTTATTTAAAATTCTGATAAAAAATGCGAATACTGGTTTGAAAATTGTGAAAAACAAAAGAAACTTTGGTTAGGCTTAGCAATTAACTTATAAAACTCAATATAAGCATATTACTTTAATTAAATAAATGTTTTAAATGAAAACTTATTAGATAAAGATCAAATCATAAGATGTATATCCCAAACTTTCCAGAAGTTTTTGAAAAACAATGCAAAAAGGATTAACTAGTTGAATTTACCGCCATAGAAAACTATTAAATATCCCGCTAATTTTTTACATTTAACGGGGGGCTCAGACAGCGCTCCTAGTGTTAAAAGGTATTCGCGGAAATACATAGGAGAGGAAATCTTTGCCTGGGCCGCTATGAGCGCGAAGCAGATCTCGAGACGGCCGTGCACCGACGCTTGTTAAGCTACGGTGTTTTTTATTTATTCTACATAATTTTAAATATTTATAAATTATATTAATCTTATATTTTATTAAATATTTATAAATTATATTAATCTTATATTTTATTAAATATTTATAAATTATATTAATCTTATATTTTATTAAATATTTATAAATTATATTAATCTTATATTTTATTAAATATTTATAAATTATATTAATCTTATATTTTATTAAATATTTATAAATTATATTAATCTTATATTTTATTAAATATTTATAAATTATATTAATCTTATATTTAATTAAATATTTATAAATTATATTTATCTTATATTTATAAATTATATTAATCTTATATTTATAAATTATATTAATCTTATATTTATAAATTATATTAATCTTATAATTAATTAAATATTTATAAACTATATTAATCTTATAATTAATTAAATATTTATAAATTTTATTAATCTTATATTTATAAATTATATTTAATTTATATTTATAAATTATATTAATCTTATATTTATAAATTATATTAATCTTATATTTAATTAAATATTTATAAATTATATTAATCTTATATTTAATAAAATATTTATAAATTATATTAATCTTATATTTAATTAAATATTTATAAATTATATTAATCTTATATTTTATTAAATATTTATAAATTATATTAACCTTATATTTAATTACATATTTATAAATTATATTAATCTTATATTTATAAATTATATTTATCTTATATTTAATTAAATATTTATAAATTATATTAATCTTATATTTTATTAAATATTTATAACTTATATTAATCTTATATTTTATTAAATATTTATAAATTATATTAATCTTATATTTAATTAAATATTTATAAATTATATTTATCTTATATTTATAAATTATATTAATCTTATATTTATAAATTATATTAATCTTATAATTAATTAAATATTTATAAACTATATTAATCTTATATTTAATTAAATATTTATAAATTATATTAATCTTATATTTAATTAAATATTTATAAATTATATTTATCTTATATTTAATTAAATATTTATAAATTATATTAATCTTATATTTAATTAAATATTTATAAATTATATTAATCTTATATTTAATTAAATATTTATAAATTATATTTATCTTATATTTATAAATTATATTAATCTTATATTTAATTAAATATTTATAAATTATATTAATCTTATATTTAATTAAATATTTATAAATTATATTTATCTCATATTTAATTTAATATTTATAAATTATATTAATCTTATATTTAATTAAATATTTATAAATTATATTAATCTTATATTTAATTAAATATTTATAAATTATATTAATCTTATATTTAATTAAATATTTATAAATTATATTTATCTTATATTTATAAATTATATTAATCTTATATTTAATTAAATATTTATAAATTATATTAATCTTATATTTAATTAAATATTTATAAATTATATTTATCTTATATTTATAAATTATATTAATCTTATATTTATAAATTATATTATTCTTATATTTATAAATTATATTAATCTTATATTTATAAATTATATTAATCTTATATTTAATTAAATATTTATAAATTATATTAATCTTATATTTAATTAAATATTTATAAATTATATTAATCTTATATTTAATTAAATATTTATAAATTATATTTATCTTATATTTAAT
Organism: Leiobunum rupestre; assembly: GCF_980474605.1. Lineage (NCBI taxonomy): Eukaryota > Metazoa > Arthropoda > Arachnida > Opiliones > Sclerosomatidae > Leiobunum > Leiobunum rupestre. Next base: position 27,551,613 of record NC_143387.1, on the reverse strand, counting down.
TAAATATTTATAAATTATATTTATCTTATATTTATAAATTATATTAATCTTATATTTATAAATTATATTAATCTTATATTTATAAATTATATTAATCTTATATTTATAAATTATATTAATCTTATATTTATAAATTATATTAATCTTATAATTAATTAAATATTTATAAATTATATTAATCTTATAATTAATTAAATATTTATAAATTATATTAATCTTATATTTATAAATTATATTTATCTTATATTTATAAATTATATTTATCTTATATTTATAAATTATATTAATCTTATATTTATAAATTATATTAATCTTATATTTAATTAAATATTTATAAATTATATTAATCTTATATTTAATTAAATATTTATAAATTATATTAATCTTATATTTAATTAAATATTTATAAAATATATTATTCTTATATTTTATTAAATATTTATAAATTATATTAATCTTATATTTAATTAAATATTTAAAAATTATATTTATCTTATATTTAATTAAATATTTATAAATTATATTAATCTTATATTTTATTAAATATTTATAAATTATATTAATCTTATATTTAATTAAATATTTATAAATTATATTAATCTTATATTTATAAATTATATTAATCTTATATTTATAAATTATATTAATCTTATAATTAATTAAATATTTATAAATTATATTAATCTTATAATTAATTAAATATTTATAAATTATATTAATCTTATAATTAATTAAATATTTATAAATTATATTAATCTTATATTTATAAATTATATTTATCTTATATTTATAAATTATATTTATCTTATATTTATAAATTATATTAATCTTATATTTATAAATTATATTAATCTTATATTTAATTAAATATTTATAAATTATATTAATCTTATATTTAATTAAATATTTATAAATTATATTAATCTTATATTTAATTAAATATTTATAAAATATATTAATCTTATATTTTATTAAATATTTATAAATTATATTAATCTTATATTTAATTAAATATTTAAAAATTATATTTATCTTATATTTATAAATTATATTAATCTTATATTTATAAATTATATTATTCTTATATTTATAAATTATATTAATCTTATATTTATAAATTATATTAATCTTATATTTATAAATTATATTAATCTTATATTTATAAATTATATTAATCTTATATTTAATTAAATATTTATAAATTATATTAATCTTATATTTAATTAAATATTTATAAAATATATTAATCTTATATTTTATTAAATATTTATAAATTATATTAATCTTATATTTAATTAAATATTTAAAAATTATATTTATCTTATATTTAATTAAATATTTATAAATTATATTAATCTTATATTTATAAATTATATTAATCTTATATTTTATTAAATATTTATAAATTATATTAATCTTATATTTAATTAAATATTTATAAATTATATTAATCTTATATTTATAAATTATATTAATCTTATATTTATAAATTATATTAATCTTATATTTATAAATTATATTAATCTTATAATTAATTAAATATTTATAAATTATATTAATCTTATATTTAATTAAATATTTATAAATTATATTAATCTTATATTTAATTAAATATTTATAAATTATATTTATCTTATATTTATAAATTATATTAATCTTATATTTAATTAAATATTTATAAATTATATTAATCTTATATTTAATTAAATATTTATAAATTATATTTATCTTATATTTATAAATTATATTAATCTTATATTTATAAATTATATTATTCTTATATTTATAAATTATATTAATCTTATATTTATAAATTATATTAATCTTATATTTAATTAAATATTTATAAATTATATTAATCTTATATTTAATTAAATATTTATAAATTATATTAATCTTATATTTAATTAAATATTTATAAATTATATTTATCTTATATTTATAAATTATATTAATCTTATATTTATAAATTATATTAATCTTATATTTATAAATTATATTAATCTTATATTTATAAATTATATTAATCTTATATTTATAAATTATATTAATCTTATAATTAATTAAATATTTATAAATTATATTAATCTTATAATTAATTAAATATTTATAAATTATATTAATCTTATATTTATAAATTATATTTATCTTATATTTATAAATTATATTTATCTTATATTTATAAATTATATTAATCTTATATTTATAAATTATATTAATCTTATATTTAATTAAATATTTATAAATTATATTAATCTTATATTTAATTAAATATTTATAAATTATATTAATCTTATATTTAATTAAATATTTATAAAATATATTATTCTTATATTTTATTAAATATTTATAAATTATATTAATCTTATATTTAATTAAATATTTAAAAATTATATTTATCTTATATTTAATTAAATATTTATAAATTATATTAATCTTATATTTTATTAAATATTTATAAATTATATTAATCTTATATTTAATTAAATATTTATAAATTATATTAATCTTATATTTATAAATTATATTAATCTTATATTTATAAATTATATTAATCTTATATTTATAAATTATATTAATCTTATATTTAATTAAATATTTATAAATTATATTAATCTTATATTTAATTAAATATTTATAAATTATATTAATCTTATATTTAATTAAATATTTATAAATTATATTTATCTTATATTTAATTAAATATTTATAAATTATATTTATCTTATATTTATAAATTATATTAATCTTATATTTATAAATTATATTAATCTTATATTTATAAATTATATTAATCTTATATTTATAAATTATATTAATCTTATATTTATAAATTATATTAATCTTATAATTAATTAAATATTTATAAATTATATTAATCTTATAATTAATTAAATATTTATAAATTATATTAATCTTATATTTATAAATTATATTTATCTTATATTTATAAATTATATTTATCTTATATTTATAAATTATATTAATCTTATATTTATAAATTATATTAATCTTATATTTAATTAAATATTTATAAATTATATTAATCTTATATTTAATTAAATATTTATAAATTATATTAATCTTATATTTAATTAAATATTTATAAAATATATTATTCTTATATTTTATTAAATATTTATAAATTATATTAATCTTATATTTAATTAAATATTTAAAAATTATATTTATCTTATATTTAATTAAATATTTATAAATTATATTAATCTTATATTTTATTAAATATTTATAAATTATATTAATCTTATATTTAATTAAATATTTATAAATTATATTAATCTTATATTTATAAATTATATTAATCTTATATTTATAAATTATATTAATCTTATAATTAATTAAATATTTATAAATTATATTAATCTTATAATTAATTAAATATTTATAAATTATATTAATCTTATAATTAATTAAATATTTATAAATTATATTAATCTTATATTTATAAATTATATTTATCTTATATTTATAAATTATATTTATCTTATATTTATAAATTATATTAATCTTATATTTATAAATTATATTAATCTTATATTTAATTAAATATTTATAAATTATATTAATCTTATATTTAATTAAATATTTATAAATTATATTAATCTTATATTTAATTAAATATTTATAAAATATATTAATCTTATATTTTATTAAATATTTATAAATTATATTAATCTTATATTTAATTAAATATTTAAAAATTATATTTATCTTATATTTATAAATTATATTAATCTTATATTTATAAATTATATTATTCTTATATTTATAAATTATATTAATCTTATATTTATAAATTATATTAATCTTATATTTATAAATTATATTAATCTTATATTTATAAATTATATTAATCTTATATTTAATTAAATATTTATAAATTATATTAATCTTATATTTAATTAAATATTTATAAAATATATTAATCTTATATTTTATTAAATATTTATAAATTATATTAATCTTATATTTAATTAAATATTTAAAAATTATATTTATCTTATATTTAATTAAATATTTATAAATTATATTAATCTTATATTTATAAATTATATTAATCTTATATTTTATTAAATATTTATAAATTATATTAATCTTATATTTAATTAAATATTTATAAATTATATTAATCTTATATTTATAAATTATATTAATCTTATATTTATAAATTATATTAATCTTATATTTATAAATTATATTAATCTTATAATTAATTAAATATTTATAAATTATATTAATCTTATATTTAATTAAATATTTATAAATTATATTAATCTTATATTTAATTAAATATTTATAAATTATATTTATCTTATATTTATAAATTATATTAATCTTATATTTAATTAAATATTTATAAATTATATTAATCTTATATTTAATTAAATATTTATAAATTATATTTATCTTATATTTATAAATTATATTAATCTTATATTTATAAATTATATTATTCTTATATTTATAAATTATATTAATCTTATATTTATAAATTATATTAATCTTATATTTAATTAAATATTTATAAATTATATTAATCTTATATTTAATTAAATATTTATAAATTATATTAATCTTATATTTAATTAAATATTTATAAATTATATTTATCTTATATTTATAAATTATATTAATCTTATATTTATAAATTATATTAATCTTATATTTATAAATTATATTAATCTTATATTTATAAATTATATTAATCTTATATTTATAAATTATATTAATCTTATAATTAATTAAATATTTATAAATTATATTAATCTTATAATTAATTAAATATTTATAAATTATATTAATCTTATATTTATAAATTATATTTATCTTATATTTATAAATTATATTTATCTTATATTTATAAATTATATTAATCTTATATTTATAAATTATATTAATCTTATATTTAATTAAATATTTATAAATTATATTAATCTTATATTTAATTAAATATTTATAAATTATATTAATCTTATATTTAATTAAATATTTATAAAATATATTATTCTTATATTTTATTAAATATTTATAAATTATATTAATCTTATATTTAATTAAATATTTAAAAATTATATTTATCTTATATTTAATTAAATATTTATAAATTATATTAATCTTATATTTTATTAAATATTTATAAATTATATTAATCTTATATTTAATTAAATATTTATAAATTATATTAATCTTATATTTATAAATTATATTAATCTTATATTTATAAATTATATTAATCTTATATTTATAAATTATATTAATCTTATAATTAATTAAATATTTATAAATTATATTAATCTTATAATTAATTAAATATTTATAAATTATATTAATCTTATAATTAATTAAATATTTATAAATTATATTAATCTTATATTTATAAATTATATTTATCTTATATTTATAAATTATATTTATCTTATATTTATAAATTATATTAATCTTATATTTATAAATTATATTAATCTTATATTTAATTAAATATTTATAAATTATATTAATCTTATATTTAATTAAATATTTATAAATTATATTAATCTTATATTTAATTAAATATTTATAAAATATATTAATCTTATATTTTATTAAATATTTATAAATTATATTAATCTTATATTTAATTAAATATTTAAAAATTATATTTATCTTATATTTATAAATTATATTAATCTTATATTTATAAATTATATTATTCTTATATTTATAAATTATATTAATCTTATATTTATAAATTATATTAATCTTATATTTATAAATTATATTAATCTTATATTTATAAATTATATTAATCTTATATTTAATTAAATATTTATAAATTATATTAATCTTATATTTAATTAAATATTTATAAAATATATTAATCTTATATTTTATTAAATATTTATAAATTATATTAATCTTATATTTAATTAAATATTTAAAAATTATATTTATCTTATATTTAATTAAATATTTATAAATTATATTAATCTTATATTTATAAATTATATTAATCTTATATTTTATTAAATATTTATAAATTATATTAATCTTATATTTAATTAAATATTTATAAATTATATTAATCTTATATTTATAAATTATATTAATCTTATATTTATAAATTATATTAATCTTATATTTATAAATTATATTAATCTTATAATTAATTAAATATTTATAAATTATATTAATCTTATAATTAATTAAATATTTATAAATTATATTAATCTTATAATTAATTAAATATTTATAAATTATATTAATCTTATAATTAATTAAATATTTATAAATTATATTAATCTTATAATTAATTAAATATTTATAAATTATATTAATCTTATAATTAATTAAATATTTATAAATTATATTAATCTTATATTTATAAATTATATTTATCTTATATTTATAAATTATATTTATCTTATATTTATAAATTATATTAATCTTATATTTATAAATTATATTAATCTTATATTTAATTAAATATTTATAAATTATATTAATCTTATATTTATAAATTATATTTATCTTATATTTATAAATTATATTTATCTTATATTTATAAATTATATTTATCTTATATTTATAAATTATATTTATCTTATATTTATAAATTATATTAATCTTATATTTATAAATTATATTAATCTTATATTTAATTAAATATTTATAAATTATATTAATCTTATATTTAATTAAATATTTATAAATTATATTAATCTTATATTTAATTAAATATTTATAAAATATATTAATCTTATATTTTATTAAATATTTATAAATTATATTAATCTTATATTTAATTAAATATTTAAAAATTATATTTATCTTATATTTAATTAAATATTTATAAATTATATTAATCTTATATTTTATTAAATATTTATAAATTATATTAATCTTATATTTAATTAAATATTTATAAATTATATTAATCTTATATTTATAAATTATATTAATCTTATATTTATAAATTATATTAATCTTATATTTATAAATTATATTAATCTTATAATTAATTAAATATTTATAAATTATATTAATCTTATAATTAATTAAATATTTATAAATTATATTAATCTTATAATTAATTAAATATTTATAAATTATATTAATCTTATAATTAATTAAATATTTATAAATTATATTAATCTTATAATTAATTAAATATTTATAAATTATATTAATCTTATAATTAATTAAATATTTATAAATTATATTAATCTTATATTTATAAATTATATTTATCTTATATTTATAAATTATATTTATCTTATATTTATAAATTATATTAATCTTATATTTATAAATTATATTAATCTTATATTTAATTAAATATTTATAAATTATATTAATCTTATATTTATAAATTATATTTATCTTATATTTATAAATTATATTTATCTTATATTTATAAATTATATTTATCTTATATTTATAAATTATATTAATCTTATATTTATAAATTATATTAATCTTATATTTAATTAAATATTTATAAATTATATTAATCTTATATTTAATTAAATATTTATAAATTATATTAATCTTATATTTAATTAAATATTTATAAAATATATTAATCTTATATTTTATTAAATATTTATAAATTATATTAATCTTATATTTAATTAAATATTTAAAAATTATATTTATCTTATATTTAATTAAATATTTATAAATTATATTAATCTTATATTTTATTAAATATTTATAAATTATATTAATCTTATATTTAATTAAATATTTATAAATTATATTAATCTTATATTTATAAATTATATTAATCTTATATTTATAAATTATATTAATCTTATAATTAATTAAATATTTATAAATTATATTAATCTTATATTTATAAATTATATTTATCTTATATTTATAAATTATATTTATCTTATATTTATAAATTATATTAATCTTATATTTATAAATTATATTAATCTTATATTTATAAATTATATTAATCTTATAATTAATTAAATATTTATAAATTATATTAATCTTATATTTATAAATTATATTTATCTTATATTTATAAATTATATTTATCTTATATTTATAAATTATATTAATCTTATATTTATAAATTATATTAATCTTATATTTAATTAAATATTTATAAATTATATTAATCTTATATTTAATTAAATATTTATAAATTATATTAATCTTATATTTAATTAAATATTTATAAATTATATTAATCTTATATTTAATTAAATTTTTATAAATTATATTAATCTTATATTTAATTAAATATTTATAAATTATATTAATCTTATATTTAATTAAATATTTATAAATTATATTAATCTTATATTTAATTAAATATTTATAAATTATATTAATCTTATATTTAATTAAATATTTATAAATTATATTAATCTTATATTTATAAATTATATTTATCTTATATTTATAAATTATATTTATCTAATATTTATAAATTATATTAATCTTATATTTAATTAAATATTTATAAATTATATAAATCTTATATTTAATTAAATATTTATAAATTATATAAATATTATATTTAATTAAATATTTATAAATTATATTAATCTTATATTTAATTAAATATTTATAAATTATATTAATCTTATATTTAATTAAATATTTATAAATTATATTAATCTTATATTTAATTAAATATTTATAAATTATATTAATCGTATATTTAATTAAATATTTATAAATTATATTAATCGTATATTTAATTAAATATTTATAAATTATATTAATCGTATATTTAATTAAATATTTATAAATTATAAAAAGCGAAATAAATTACAAAACGCTAACGGGTTCTACCCTTTAACCATCTTATCTGATGACTGCGCTAAAACAAGATTTGACCTTTAAATTTTCATTCGTAAAAAAGTTAGACTTTAACAAGTTCACAAAAATTAAAAAACAAAGTTCAATAAACAATGTCCACAGATATTGTATTCATCCGTTTAGTAAAATAACCCGCCGTATCATAATGGTTCCTTTACTTTAATATTTTCCGTAAGGAAGTCAATGGCTCGGCGGTGAACTATCCGCATGGTAACAATGCGACCCGAGTTCAATTCCTGATCACGAACAAATTTTACATTAAAATATTTAAATATTTAATTAAATATAAGATTAATATAATTTATAAATATTTAATTAAATATAAGATTAATATAATTTATAAATATTTAATTAAATATAAGATTAATATAATTTATAAATATTTAATTAAATATAAGATTAATATAATTTATAAATATTTAATTAAATATAAGATTAATATAATTTATAAATATTTAATTAAATATAAGATTAATATAATTTATAAATATTTAATTAAATATAAGATTAATATAATTTATAAATATTTAATTAAATATAACGGTAATAGTTAGTGTAGGGAGCTGTTGGCTCGATCGCGTGGCATGAAGGGCTTGCCACCACCCTCCTACGCATTGTAACCCGGCCACCTGAATTAAGGCTTCAAAAGTCGCTTGACGACTTAGGCCTAAGGTGGTGCCTTGGGTATTAGCCTAGCTGATTATTATTAATATAATTTATAAATATAAGATTAATATAATTTATAAATATAAGATTAATATAATTTATAAATATAAGATTAATATAATTTATAAATATAAGATTAATATAATTTATAAATATAAGATTAATATAATTTATAAATATAAGATTAATATAATTTATAAATATAAGATTAATATAATTTATAAATATAAGATTAATATAATTTATAAATATAAGATTAATATAATTTATAAATATAAGATTAATATAATTTATAAATATAAGATTAATATAATTTATAAATATAAGATTAATATAACTTATAAATATAAGATTAATATAATTTATAAATATAAGATTAATATAATTTATAAATATAAGATTAATATAATTTATAAATATAAGATTAATATAATTTATAAATATAAGATTAATATAATTTATAAATATAAGATTAATATAATTTATAAATATAAGATTAATATAATTTATAAATATAAGATTAATATAATTTATAAATATAAGATTAATATAATTTATAAATATAAGATTAATATAATTTATAAATATAAGATTAATATAATTTATAAATATAAGATAAATATAATTTATAAATATAAGATTAATATAATTTATAAATATAAGATAAATATAATTTATAAATATAAGATTAATATAATTTATAAATATAAGATTAATATAATTTATAAATATAAGATTAATATAATTTATAAATATAAGATTAATATAATTTATAAATATAAGATTAATATAATTTATAAATATAAGATTAATATAATTTATAAATATAAGATTAATATAATTTATAAATATAAGATTAATATAATTTATAAATATAAGATTAATATAATTTATAAATATAAGATTAATATAATTTATAAATATAAGATTAATATAATTTATAAATATAAGATTAATATAATTTATAAATATAAGATTAATATAATTTATAAATATGGAAATAGAAATGGAAACTTGTTTATTGTGTATCAAAACAACACTATTACAGCGTCAGCTAGTTGACACACATTGCATAAAAAATTATATGTACAAAGTGTTTAAAAATGACCGAAAGGTTAAAAGCATAATATAATTTTAATTGACAACAGTTTTCATGGCTCCTACGTATTAAGAGCCGGTAAAGTTTTAAGTTCAGATAATTTACAGCTAAATAAATCGACTACTTCAGTATATTTGTTTGCAGTTCTTAAAATTCGGTTAATGGGGTTTAAAAGACTTTTAGAAATTTTGAACAATTGGGGGTGCCTTGTATAATAGTTAGGGACAACAAAGTTTATATTGGAAAGTAAGTCCTCGCTAGGAATCTGATTTTTTAACAATTTATATAAAAATATTAGTTCGGATTTTTCCCGGGTTACAGATTATTTATCAATTTGCAAATCTCCTAGTAATGTAATATAATTATATCTATGACTTTTTATAAAGTTAGTATGTAAATATTCGATAAATTTCTTTTGTACTGATTCAATAATTAAAAGTAGATAAGCGCTACAGCCTCCCCACGCCAACGAACCGTACATGAGTTTAGACCGAATTAAGCTTTTATACAGAAGAATAAAGTGAAATTTGGAATTGATTTTTTGGCAAGTTTTAAGATAACACCTAATAGCCTTCTGCAGCTATTAACAATATGATGGACGTGATCTCGGAAGTATAACCCTTTATCAAGGTATATTCCGAGGTCTTTGGTCGAGTCTTTGCGCGGGACTGTATCACCGTTAATTTTGAAGACGGATCGAATTAATTCAGTTTTTCTACTGAAAGATATTACAGTGGATTTGGAGGGGTTAACGGGTAAATTGTTTTTAGAACACCATATAGAAATTTTGTTGAGATCATCTTGTAAATTTAAAGAGTCGGTCACGTTGTTAATAGTTTTGCATAGCTTGTTATCGTCTGCAAATTGATAGAGAGTGGAATTTTGAATTAAAAATTGTAGGTCGTAGATGTAAATGTTAAATAAAAGGGGTCCCAGGGAACTACCCTGGGGTACCCCGCAGTTCGTATCGTAACTTACATCAGTGACAACACCGTTACATTTTAAGAGATTTGCACGAGTAGATAGATAGTCGCTTAACCAGCGTAGTAGATTACCATGGACACCGAGACATTCTATTTTTTTCAAGAGAAGTGGATGGGACACGCGATCAAAAGCTTTTGCTAGGTCTAGAAAGATTACGTCAATTTGTTTTTGATTTTCAACAGCGTCAGATACTTGATTTAAGAAATTTACGTGGTTTGTCTCCACGCTTTTGCCCTTTAAGAAACCGTGTTGGGTAGAATTTGGAAAATTATTAAACCAGTTAGATATATATTTGTGCATAATTCGGTCAAAAAGTTTCGCGAATACGCAGAGGAGTGAAATAGGCCTGTAGTTTATTGGATTTCCGGCAAAACCACCTTTGAAAATTGGGCTAACGATAGACGTCTTCCATAAAGTGGGAAATTTGTTAAATTTAATGGAGAGGTTAAATAAGTATTCTAAAAGCGGTAGAAATAGGTCCCCGCAACCTTTAATTATAAATGCTGGAATATTATCAATGCCAGTCGAGAAAGTTAATTTAAGGCCCAATATGGCCTCTTTAATATCCAATGACGAAATTTGAACGTGATTAAAGGCATCTGAATGTAAAACAGTTGTATCGTAGTCGAAAATTTGGTTGGCCGGAATGTTGTCAACAGAGATTTTAGAGAAAACACTAAGAAACTCATTCGCGAGATCGGTAGGGTTGGTCATCAAATTAGAGTCTTTTTTGAGCCGAATGTCCATGGGTTTCCCCTTAATGTTATTATTTATATAGCTCCAAAACATTTTTGGGTGTTGAAGAGCCATATTGCAGATGGTTTCCGTATTTTCCTCGCTGTCTCTCTGTAACAAATTTTTGGAACACGAACGAAAGTGTCGAAAAAGATCAAAGTCGCGGGGATTTCTAGTCCGTTTGTATTTTTGATGATAATATTTTTTGCGCCTTAGAGCCGCTAATAATTCCGCGGAATACCAATTGGGGAATTTTTTACAGCCTTTGTGTACAAATTTAGGGATTGAGGTGTCCATGGCGGTGATCACAACGCTGGTCAGCGTGTCAACACATATATCTACATCGGTTTCACTATAGAATGGGGACCAATCATAGTCACGGATGTAGGTATATAGCTTAAGGTAGTCGCCTTTGGCAAAATTGTACGATTTGGAGGTAACAGGAATAGCCTTGTCAAGGTCAGAAGAATATTCCAAGGAAAAAGGTGGGTGGGCTTTATCGATATCAACAAAGGGGGTCGCCATGCGCGAGATTTTCAAATTATTGACATTAGTTAAGCACAGATCCAGAGTATTCCCGCACGTGTTTTTGAAATTAGAGATTTGGCGAAGGTTGTTTGAATAGCAAACGTCAAAAATATGGGCCGCTTTTTTCTTAGTGTTGTGAAGGCAGTCAACTGCGCTGTTATACGACCAATCAACCCTCGGTAAATTAAAATCCCCGAGAATAATTATATCGGTGCCTAAATTTAAGTTATTAGTGTGGAGTTGCCAATGGGAGCTAAAGGTTTCGTAGAGTGTGTCACTGTCACGTGGGGAGAAATAAACGTTGCCAATAATGAGAGAAGTTACCGAGTTAATTTTGACCTCTATAAAAACACATTCCGGAATAGCCTCTAGATCTGTGCGACGTAAAACCGTAAATTTGTTATTGATTGCTATTAAAGCACCTCCACCTCGAATATCAGGATTATTAGAGTTGTCTCTGTCGGAGCGAAAAATGTTAAAGTTACTGGGGAAATAGTCCGAATTAAAATGAGTAGAGTTAAACCAGGTTTCAGTTATACAAATGATGTCAAGGGAAGTTAAATTTACGTTTTGGAAGAAATTTTCCGATTTAGTGCGAAGACCGCGAACATTTTGATAACCAATATTGATAGATTTTGCCATTACCGGGAATTTCATTTTGAGCGTCTATGTGCTCATTACGCAGTCTACCACGAAACTCTTTAAACAAACAATTAGTTGGCCAGTTACCTGGTTCCTGCAATTTTGAAAATTCGGGTAAATCTACGCTAATATGAAAAGAAGAGTAAGAGTCAAATTTAGTTTTGAGTTTAGTGCATTTGATAGATTGTAGGCCAGTTTCATCTTGAAGGATTTCCAGAATGTCCTTTTCCGATGTTTCGGGAGATAGTCTAGTCACAAACAAGGCTTTCCTGGGAGGTCTCAGGTGCGTGGTAGCAGACTTTAGTTTTGACTCAGTTTTTGTCCCTTTGAAGCTGTCGCGTGTGGGTTTAGAAACGGGAACACCCCACGAAGCAGAGATGACACGATCACTATTTGATGTGATTGCGGAAAGTGGTGAAGATTGACTTGCAGTGAGCGTGGCAGATTTGACCATAGAAGAAAACGATTGATGGGTATTAAAGATGGGAGGATAGCAGTCGGGAGAAAGATTTCCCGGAGTCGGCACCGCGAGTGTTGAAACATTGGGGCAGGTTGATTGTTGTACGGTAGGTATGTTTTTTAGAGTAGCGATTTCAGAACGAAGACCACTTATTTCAGAAGTTAAAGCCAAGATGGTTGCTTTGGAGCTGGCATTGTCAGAGGCGAGTGAAGAGACAGTCACTTGAAGGTCTCTGACCAGGTCAACGAGTAAGATGATGTTGTAATGAGAAGAGTCAAGAATCGACTGCTTGTCACGTGAAAGACTGTCGATTTTGAAAACCTCGTTAAGAATATCGTCGAAGTCGCTAAAGTCTCGCTCCCTAGAAACTCCTTTAGGAAGAGTAGATCTTGAATTGTTTGAACCATTCATTTTCGAGGTACTACAGTCTGTGGCATGCGAGGAGTCCCCCTCCCCCAAAGTACCAGAAGTAGTGTTAGAGTTTGAAGAAGAGACACTCGCGTTTAACAGCTTCTGGCGTTCCTTTTTAAGTTTAGTGTGACAACGTGGACAAATATATTTGCTCAGTTTGGGATCAGATCCGTCCCAAAGGTTATCGAATTCCTCGTGTGTGAAGTGCGAAGCGCAACCTCGGTGAATGCGTCTTCCGCAGTGACCACAGGGAACACGACGCTGCTTTCCAAAAAACCGTTGTTTACACTTCAGGCAACTGTCCGAGGATGGGGCCATGGAGAAGGCACGAGCGTCGCCAATCGTCGCGCCGATTTTACTGAACCGTCAATCCAAATTTGCGGGCGTATAATTCGTCAAAAAGCCAATTACAGTCCAGAGTAGCGATATACGTCGTCACGTATCCAGTATCACTTAGAAATGGAAAATGCGAACTGGAGAATAAAAACGTCGGCAGCGCGAGAATTGAAAAACAATTCCGTGCGCTCACGCGCTCCCGAAATAAAATAAACCGACTTTTCAAAACCCGTCAGGCCTAAAAAGGCAAAAAACGGAAAACAAACTAACTTTAAAGTTAATGATACTCGCACAAAAGAGAATAATACGCGAATAAAAATATCTTTTCTGAAAGCGCGGATGACCCCTCTTCCGAAAAATATAAAACTCGATACCGTACGTAGCGAAAAACTGGTTAAAAGCATGAAAAAACACGGAGCGGAAAACGACGTGCCTCCACCGTATAGAGTGCTATTAATATAAATATTATTATATTATTAAATATAAGATTAATATAATTTATAAATATTTAATTAAATATAAGATTAATATAATTTATAAATATAAGATTAATATAATTTATAAATATTTAATTAAATATAAGATTAATATAATTTATAAATATTTAATTATTCAATTCAATTCAATTCAATTCGAGTTTATTACCTGCATATAAACATGTTAACAAAAACACTTTTCAGATATATACAGGGTGTTCATATTACATTACATTACATTAAAGGTTTATATTAATAAAAGAAATTGTCGACTTTTCAAGCTTCGTTTTGACATAAAACATATTACATTCGTTTAAAATATGAAAATTTTAAGATATTGCACAAAAAAAAATAAATAAAAGAGACTTGTATTGAATAACGTATTTGAAAATTATGTAATTTCGCAATTCTTATTTGCTATACCGAACTGGTCAGAAGTGTTTTTTTAAGAGCGTTTCTAAACAATGACTTATTATTACAGAAGATATCTAATTTAGTACAAACATGATTATAATCAGTCTGACTGCGTCTTATTGCATCTAGTCTTGATTTGACATTGGATACATAAAATGTTTCAGTATTTCTAGTTTTACATAGGTTTGTATTTAAATTCACACTTGCAATAAATTCCATACAGTCTATATTATTATGAACGATGTTATACAGGAACATAATTTCTAGAAATTTCAGTCTGTTAGGTATCGTTAATAAGTTACATTTTTTTAATATGTTTTCATAGTCATATATAATATAAGATTAATATATTTTATAAATATTTAATTAAATATAAGATTAATATATTTTATAAATATTTAATTAAATATAAGATTAATATATTTTATAAATATTTAATTAAATATAAGATTAATATAATTTATAAATATTTAATTAAATATAAGATTAATATAATTTATAAATATTTAATTAAATATAAGATTAATATAATTTATAAATATTTAATTAAATATAAGATTAATATAATTTATAAATATTTAATTAAATATAAGATTAATATAATTTATAAATATTTAATTAAATATAAGATTAATATAATTTATAAATATTTAATTAAATATAAGATTAATATAATTTATAAATATTTAATTAAATATAAGATTAATATAATTTATAAATATTTAATTAAATATAAGATTAATATAATTTATAAATATTTAATTAAATATAAGATTAATATAATTTATAAATATTTAATTAAATATAAGATTAATATAATTTATAAATATAAGATAAATATAATTTATAAATATAAGATTAATATATTTTATAAATATTTAATTAAATATAAGATTAATATAATTTATAAATATTTAATTAAATATAAGATTAATATAATTTATAAATATTTAATTAAATATAAGATTAATATAATTTATAAATATTTAATTAAATATAAGATTAATATAATTTATAAATATTTAATTAAATATAAGATTAATATAATTTATAAATATTTAATTAAATATAAGATTAATATAATTTATAAATATTTAATTAAATATAAGATTAATATAATTTATAAATATTTAATTAAATATAAGATTAATATAATTTATAAATATTTAATTAAATATAAGATTAATATAATTTATAAATATTTAATTAAATATAAGATTAATATAATTTATAAATATAAGATAAATATAATTTATAAATATAAGATTAATATAATTTATAAATATAAGATAAATATAATTTATAAATATAAGATTAATATAATTTATAAATATAAGATAAATATAATTTATAAATATAAGATTAATATAATTTATAAATATAAGATAAATATAATTTATAAATATAAGATTAATATAATTTATAAATATTTAATTAAATATAAGATTAATATAATTTATAAATATTTAATTAAATATAAGATTAATATATTTTATAAATATAAGATAAATATAATTTATAAATATAAGATTAATATAATTTATAAATATTTAATTAAATATAAGATTAATATAATTTATAAATATTTAATAAAATATAAGATTAATATAATTTATAAATATTTAATTAAATATAAGATTAATATAATTTTTAAATATTTAATTAAATATAAGATTAATATAATTTATAAATATTTAATAAAATATAAGATTAATATATTTTATAAATATTT
This sequence comes from Leiobunum rupestre, assembly GCF_980474605.1. Classification (NCBI taxonomy): domain Eukaryota; kingdom Metazoa; phylum Arthropoda; class Arachnida; order Opiliones; family Sclerosomatidae; genus Leiobunum; species Leiobunum rupestre. The sequence goes on along the minus strand of NC_143387.1, from coordinate 27,534,286 downwards.
AATTAAATATAAGATTAATATAATTTATAAATATTTAATTAAATATAAGATTAATATAATTTATAAATATTTAATTAAATATAAGATTAATATAATTTATAAATATTTAATTAAATATAAGATTAATATAATTTATAAATATTTAATTAAATATAAGATTAATATAATTTATAAATATAAGATTAATATAATTTATAAATATTTAATTAAATATAAGATTAATATAATTTATAAATATTTAATTATTCAATTCAATTCAATTCAATTCGAGTTTATTACCTGCATATAAACATGTTAACAAAAACACTTTTCAGATATATACAGGGTGTTCATATTACATTACATTACATTAAAGGTTTATATTAATAAAAGAAATTGTCGACTTTTCAAGCTTCGTTTTGACATAAAACATATTACATTCGTTTAAAATATGAAAATTTTAAGATATTGCACAAAAAAAAATAAATAAAAGAGACTTGTATTGAATAACGTATTTGAAAATTATGTAATTTCGCAATTCTTATTTGCTATACCGAACTGGTCAGAAGTGTTTTTTTAAGAGCGTTTCTAAACAATGACTTATTATTACAGAAGATATCTAATTTAGTACAAACATGATTATAATCAGTCTGACTGCGTCTTATTGCATCTAGTCTTGATTTGACATTGGATACATAAAATGTATATTATAAGCTCTCGTCGAGAGCGGCCGCACGTATTTTTGCTCCCGTGTTTATAGAAGCTTTCCCGATTGCAAACCAGGGCCGAGGCCGAGGCCTAGCCAATTTATCAGATTTTTAAAGGCCTAACATCTCCTTGGCCGTGATGTAAATGAAGATAATGTAATCCAAGCCATCTAAGTTCGGTAAACTTCGATATAAATCGTCGTCCAACAGCTCCAGTTTCAAGAATTGAAGTGAGATATATCTTAAAAATTCTGTTTTCACGGTCCAGAGTAAATATAGTTAGAACGAAGTCCGTCTATGTAGTTCTTTTATACATATGGTGACCTCAAACGGTAGAAATTAAAAGATCCTAGAGTTAACTGCAAAACATTGTACCCTTAGAATTCTCGTTATAATTTTACCCCGCTCCCAAAATATCGAAATCTGAATTTTAAAACAATGGCTCCTTGTAAGGACCCTTGTCCGTCTTGTTTACAACTAGTTTACGGGAGTCAAGAAACTATTCCATGCAAAATATGTCATATAAAATCGCACTCCAACTGTCTCAACATATCATCTCCTGAAGAGCAAACTCTCTTCTGGGATGGCATTAAATCTAAGTATACATGCAAGCGCTGCAAGAGGAAAAGTTACACGGATGAAACTCCATTAGAGCAGCCATGCAGTAGCATTGATAAGGAGATAAAACAATTTCTCTATCAGCCTCCTATGCCAAACAAAAACGGGAATCCCCCCCACATTAATGATCTGAAGACCGTTAATAAAAGCATTGATAAAGAAACTGTTGAGTCAATTTTGAATGCAATACCCCTTATATTGAAGGAGTACTTTATTTCGATAAACGGAGACCGAGACAGAGACTCGGTTATAGTCTGTATCCTTGACACTTTAAAAAAACTGGTTGATATTACAAACTCTGTGCAAGACGATATTGCGGACCTAAAATCACAAAACATTTCTATTAAAAGTGAAAATAAGGCGATTAAAACGTTATTGGACAACAACATAAATGGTCCGATAACAAACATTCAAAGAGAGATCAAAGAGATAAGAACAAATACCGAGTCTCTACATAAGATTTGTCTTAACAACCTTGTTGAAGAGGTCAAAGACATCAAACTTCAATACTCGACATTGACTAATCAGTTAACCATCATCAAAGACAGCATTGAAAAGTCGTATTCTAGTACTTTCGCTGATAAAGAATTGAATTTTTCAATTGATGACAGCTATAGCCAAGTGGTCAAAACCAATGGAAATGCAAAGGTTAAATCTAAAAATAATTGGAGTTTTCCAGAAAGAAGAAAAGGTAAACCAGCAACTAAGCCTCGGGTAAACAAACCCATCACGGTAGGAAAGAACTGTTCGTCCACAGTTCGCGGCCTATTACCCGATAATACCAAAGTTATCAGAAAAAAGGCGTTCTTCGTTTCCCGTATTGATCCTAAACTTTCCACGGCGAAATTCAAATGTTGGTTAGTCAAGGAATATTCGCTTAATACGCTAGTGCTGACTAGACTAAAGACCAAATCTCCCAACTACGCTTCATACCACGTCGCCTTGGGAGATGAGGAATTCGAAAGACTCAACAGTCCTGAGATATGGCCAGAAAATTCTGTGTATTCGGTTTACAGGGGCTGGCTACGGCACAGTAGGAAATACGACGAGATAAATGATGCCGTACTTGACGAAACAATAACCTTAGAAAATACGCAAATAAAGGAGCCTACTACGAAACCGGACAATGTTGAAGAATATAAACAGACCGAGGTAAAAACGATAAACTAGAGTATGTAGAGCCTGCATATCTTATTATAAATATATTATGAGTAGTGAAAACATATGTCTTCGATATCAAAATGTTAAAGGTCTAAGAACCAAGCTAGATGCCCTCAACACGAGTCTTATCAACTGTGATTCAGACATTATTTGTCTTACGGAAACCTTTTTTAATGATACTCATTTTAATGCTGATTTTATACCCGATGACATGACCGCTTTCCGGGCTGACCGCCTACAAAACGCCGAAAATACCATTCGGGGTGGTGGTTCAGTCATTATTACCAAACGCAATAGGAAAATCTTAAGACGAACAGACTTAGAATTGGCTTCGGAGTGTGTTTGGATAGAGGTAGCGGATGTGCGGGGAGGAAATATTCTTATTGGAAATCACTATTTTGCCCCCAATAACAATGTCGAAAGATACGCTAATTATTTCAGAAACGTTATAGAACGATTGCAGTCCCATAGTGGGAAAATAATTATAGTGGGAGACTTCAACCTACCAGGCGTAGACTGGACGCACATGACAGCGAGTGGTTGTAATAGTATGGTGAAGCCTAAAGCTCAAATTGTCTTAGACTTCGTGTGTGCGTTAAACGTATTTCAGCTTAACACACTCAAGAATAGTTTCGGTAATACGCTAGACCTGGTACTAACAAATTTCAACACTGTAAACTCAGAATTGGATATCACTCCGCTTCTACCGATTGATAAACTATATCATCCGCCGCTGAGTATAAAAATTCGCATAGAGGCTCCGCCGGAAAATCTCCTTAAACAACCTTCACCCGAATACCCTGAGCAAAACGTCAAGCTAAACTATCGTAAAGGTGATTACGATCAACTCTATCGCTCTTTAAGATCCCGGGATTGGACGGAAATATATGCGGCTGGTAACCCAGACGAAGCGGTTAACTATTTACAAGCGGCAATTCAAGAGGACCTAGGAAAATACGTACCAAAAGCTGGAAAAGTTATCTCCAAATACCCTCATTGGTTTTCAAAAGAGCTACGGCAGAGTCTATCGAGAAAACACTACTATCATAAAAAATTCAAACGTATAGGAAATGAATTAGATCTCCAAAAGTTTAGGGATAACAGGAACGAAGCCCAGCAGCTCTTAAATCGTGACAGACGTAATTGGAGTTATACGGTGGCACATGATCTTGAAGAGAAACCGGATATGCTCTGGACTTATGTTAATAACAGATTAAAACCGAAAGACAAGGAGGATATCATCATCTCCGACAAAGATGGAAACCCTCTCACATCAAACGAGGAAATTTCTGAAGCATTTTGTAATCTATTCCAAACCGTAGTAAGAGAGGACACCGAAAGGAACACCAATCAGGATAATGAGAACATAAAGGTCGCCGCCTACGATTCCTTCAGTACACTAGTAATATCATATAACGACGTCCACGACGCTATCGGTAAATTAAAACCGAAAAAATCAACGGGTATAGACCAGATCCCTGCATTTATCTTAAAGGGCTGCAAGGACGTTCTCATACCTCTTTTGGTGTACATATATAATCTATCAATCTTAACCGGTGTCTTTCCTGAAATGTGGAAAACATCAGTTATCATTCCAATCCATAAAAAGGGACCCAAGCAAAATGTAAACAATTATAGACCAATATCTTTAATATCCGTCTTTTCAAAGGTCTTTGAAATAATAATTCATAAATATGTGAGTACCTGGTTTATACCGCATCTATCAAAGGAACAACATGGATTTTGCAAGTCAAGGTCTACAACGACAAACTTAATATCACTTTTAAACTATGTAGCTCCTAGACTTGAGAAACAGAAACAGGTCGATTGCGTATTTATGGACCTATCTAAAGCATTTGATAGAATGAGTCACCAAATTCTACTCAGTAAGTTGGAGTCCTACGGGATTGGTGGTTCACTGTTACAATGGATAAAAAGTTACTTAGGTTTGAGATTAAACATAATAAAGGTCAATGGAGTACTCACTTCATCCACTTATAAATCCACTAGAGGAGTCCCGCAAGGGTCGGCCCTAGGTCCGTTATTATTTCTCATTTTCATCAATGACCTATATACAAATATTACAAAAGATACCCAATTGCGAGCCTTCGCGGACGACAACAAAGCATTTAGAGAAGTCTCTAGCTTAACAGATTGCTTAGACTTAGAAAATGAAATAAAAAGAATTAGTAAATGGGGAAGAAAGAACGAAATGCCTCTTAATGCTACAAAAACATACGTTATCTCATTTTCAAGAAAAACCAACTCGATAACCTACGATTACAAAATTGACAACGATTCAATACAACGGATAAACATTACCAAAGACTTAGGAATATGGTTGGATACCAAAATGATTTTTAACGACCATATTGAACGAATGGTAGGAGAAACGCTCAGAAAGCTGTATGGTGTACTGAGAATTGCTAGAAACCTAAGCAGTTCGACGATATTCTCCCAACTGTATAAATCTGTCGTTAGACCAAAAATGGAATATTGCTCCTTAATATGGGGTGGCTGTACAAACTATCAATTAAACATTATAGAACGAGTGCAGAGGAAGTTCGCAAGATTACTAAATATATATTTTCATAAAAGAATTCGATACAATTATAATGACACCCTAAAAAAAATAAATCTACTTACAATGTGTCAAAGATTTAAATACTTCGACATCATGTTTTTATTTAAATTGTTACACAACTATGTTGATTCTAACGAACTGCTTCCTTGTATTAAATTAAAAACGAACTTAATCAGTACTAGGACAAAAGATGTATTTTATATTTCTGAATTTAAAACGAGTTTAAACGCCCTTAAAAGAGCGCAAATCGAATATAATCATTTGAATAAATTTAATAATAATTTAGACATTTTTGAGAGATCTAAATATAAATTTCAGAAGGATTTGACTAATGCACTTTATGAAGATATATAAATAGTGATTTTAAATGACGAAAACAATTTGTTCAGAATGGCTTTTAAAATTGTATAACGTTAGATTTGACGGACAATCTTTGTTAACGAGAAATTAATTTAATGTAAAAAAAAAAAAAATCTATACATATAGTTATATAACAAAACCTGTAACTCTATGAAAAGTGTTTTAAAACATGTTGAATTGCAGGAAATAAACAGTGATTGAATTGAATTGAATTGAATATAATTTATAAATATTTAATTAAATATAAGATTAATATAATTTATAAATATTTAATTAAATATAAGATTAATATAATTTATAAATATTTAATTAAATATAAGATTAATATAATTTATAAATATAAGATTAATATAATTTATAAATATTTAATTAAATATAAGATTAATATAATTTATAAATATAAGATTAATATAATTTATAAATATTTAATTAAATATAAGATTAATATAATTTATAAATATTTAATTATTCAATTCAATTCAATTCAATTCGAGTTTATTACCTGCATATAAACATGTTAACAAAAACACTTTTCAGATATATACAGGGTGTTCATATTACATTACATTACATTAAAGGTTTATATTAATAAAAGAAATTGTCGACTTTTCAAGCTTCGTTTTGACATAAAACATATTACATTCGTTTAAAATATGAAAATTTTAAGATATTGCACAAAAAAAAATAAATAAAAGAGACTTGTATTGAATAACGTATTTGAAAATTATGTAATTTCGCAATTCTTATTTGCTATACCGAACTGGTCAGAAGTGTTTTTTTAAGAGCGTTTCTAAACAATGACTTATTATTACAGAAGATATCTAATTTAGTACAAACATGATTATAATCAGTCTGACTGCGTCTTATTGCATCTAGTCTTGATTTGACATTGGATACATAAAATGTTTCAGTATTTCTAGTTTTACATAGGTTTGTATTTAAATTCACACTTGCAATAAATTCCATACAGTCTATATTATTATGAACGATGTTATACAGGAACATAATTTCTAGAAATTTCAGTCTGTTAGGTATCGTTAATAAGTTACATTTTTTTAATATGTTTTCATAGTCATATATAATATAAGATTAATATATTTTATAAATATTTAATTAAATATAAGATTAATATATTTTATAAATATTTAATTAAATATAAGATTAATATATTTTATAAATATTTAATTAAATATAAGATTAATATAATTTATAAATATTTAATTAAATATAAGATTAATATAATTTATAAATATTTAATTAAATATAAGATTAATATAATTTATAAATATTTAATTAAATATAAGATTAATATAATTTATAAATATTTAATTAAATATAAGATTAATATAATTTATAAATATTTAATTAAATATAAGATTAATATAATTTATAAATATTTAATTAAATATAAGATTAATATAATTTATAAATATTTAATTAAATATAAGATTAATATAATTTATAAATATTTAATTAAATATAAGATTAATATAATTTATAAATATTTAATTAAATATAAGATTAATATAATTTATAAATATTTAATTAAATATAAGATTAATATAATTTATAAATATAAGATAAATATAATTTATAAATATAAGATTAATATATTTTATAAATATTTAATTAAATATAAGATTAATATAATTTATAAATATTTAATTAAATATAAGATTAATATAATTTAGAAATATTTAATTAAATATAAGATTAATATAATTTATAAATATTTAATTAAATATAAGATTAATATAATTTATAAATATTTAATTAAATATAAGATTAATATAATTTATAAATATTTAATTAAATATAAGATTAATATAATTTATAAATATTTAATTAAATATAAGATTAATATAATTTATAAATATTTAATTAAATATAAGATTAATATAATTTATAAATATTTAATTAAATATAAGATTAATATAATTTATAAATATTTAATTAAATATAAGATTAATATAATTTATAAATATAAGATAAATATAATTTATAAATATAAGATTAATATAATTTATAAATATAAGATAAATATAATTTATAAATATAAGATTAATATAATTTATAAATATAAGATAAATATAATTTATAAATATAAGATTAATATAATTTATAAATATTTAATTAAATATAAGATTAATATAATTTATAAATATTTAATTAAATATAAGATTAATATATTTTATAAATATAAGATAAATATAATTTATAAATATAAGATTAATATAATTTATAAATATTTAATTAAATATAAGATTAATATAATTTATAAATATTTAATAAAATATAAGATTAATATAATTTATAAATATTTAATTAAATATAAGATTAATATAATTTTTAAATATTTAATTAAATATAAGATTAATATAATTTATAAATATTTAATAAAATATAAGATTAATATATTTTATAAATATTTAATTAAATATAAGATTAATATAATTTATAAATATTTAATTAAATATAAGATTAATATAATTTATAAATATTTAATTAAATATAAGATTAATATAATTTATAAATATTTAATTAAATATAAGATTAATATAATTTATAAATATTTAATTAAATATAAGATTAATATAATTTATAAATATAAGATTAATATAATTTATAAATATAAGATAAATATAATTTATAAATATAAGATAAATATAATTTATAAATATAAGATTAATATAATTTATAAATATTTAATTAATTATAAGATTAATATAATTTATAAATATTTAATTAATTATAAGATTAATATAATTTATAAATATAAGATTAATATAATTTATAAATATAAGATTAATATAATTTATAAATATAAGATTAATATAATTTATAAATATAAGATTAATATAATTTATAAATATAAGATTAATATAATTTATAAATATAAGATTAATATAATTTATAAATATAAGATTAATATAATTTATAAATATAAGATAAATATAATTTATAAATATTTAATTAAATATAAGATTAATATAATTTATAAATATTTAATTAAATATAAGATTAATATAATTTATAAATATTTAATTAAATATAAGATTAATATAATTTATAAATATTTAATTAAATATAAGATTAATATAATTTATAAATATTTAATTAAATATAAGATTAATATAATTTATAAATATTTAATTAAATATAAGATTAATATAATTTATAAATATAAGATTAATATAATTTATAAATATAAGATTAATATAATTTATAAATATAAGATTAATATAATTTATAAATATAAGATTAATATAATTTATAAATATAAGATTAATATAATTTATAAATATAAGATTAATATAATTTATAAATATAAGATTAATATAATTTATAAATATAAGATTAATATAATTTATAAATATAAGATTAATATAATTTATAAATATAAGATTAATATAATTTATAAATATTTAATTAAATATAAGATTAATATAATTTATAAATATTTAATTAAATGTAAGATAAATATAATTTATAAATATTTAATTAAATATAAGATTAATATAATTTATAAATATTTAATTAAATATAAGATTAATATAATTTATAAATATAAGATTAATATAATTTATAAATATTTAATTAAATATAAGATTAATATAATTTATAAATATTTAATTAAATATAAGATTAATATAATTTATGAATATTTAATTAAATATAAGATTAATATAATTTATAAATATTTAAAATGATGTAGAATAAATTATAGTACCTAACGTTATAACTTCGTAAAGGACATTTGCCCAAGCTGATTTCGAAAAACACAGTAGCTTAACCAGCGTCGGTGGCCCAGTGGTTAGAGTAAATCTCTTGCACGCAGCAGACCCGGTTCGATTCCCGGCCGGCGCCAATAAATTCCAAATTGATACTAAGACGAATACCGTGAACAATTGGTGGAAACCCTGCCATTGGACGTTGAGAGGTAGCCATAACACCCATCACTCAGTCCATCCCAAAAGTCAATAAGAAGGAGTTGAAGAGAAAATGCCCGTGCAAACACAATACGACAAACTCAACACCCTACACAATAACGAAATATCCGAATCAAACTGGGTTTAAACTGTCGCGACGGTGAGCGTTAATGAAAAAAAACCCTCCAAACCAAACCCAACTGCAAATTAATCCGTTAACGCTCACTGTCGCACGGTTGTTTTGCCAACCCTTCGACTTCGTTCCCTAATTCTTAGCAACTGCGTACGCGATGATTAACCTTTGCACGGAACTGCGAACGCAGGACAGACAGACACGGTGATTGTATAACCCCTCCTAGGGGACTAGTACTAAAACTTCTTTCTGAAATTGTATTTGCCACGGGAATGCACAGGACAGTTTTATGATTAAATCTGGAAAGCCATCTTCCAACGTTATTAAATACAGAAAGCAGTCGGTAACAGTGCTCAGGTTTTTGGATTAAATCAAATTTCTGGCTATTCCTATCTGCCCTTTTGAAGCATGTATATCGAAATTGAACCGCTTGTATGTTTTACAATGAGATATAATGTTATTTTCGTCAATGAAGGTTTGCGACTGAGGATCAGATGCGATTATTCCTTTGAAAAGGCCAGTGTTTTCAAAAAATCTAGATTTCATTTCTGATATAAATTTATCAATTAACTCGTAGTAGGTAGATCCAGTGGCGTAAATAGCGCCCCCGCAGACCCCGCGGCGCGGGGGGGCCCCGAAAACTAGGGGGCCCCCAAACGTTTATGAGTACAATCGATGCTATTTAAAAAGGCCCCGAGTCGTTTTTCGCGGGGGGGCCCCGGAGTTCCTAGTTACGCCACTGGGTAGATCTCATCTTATCGATTAAGGTTTTGGTTTCCATTTCTCAACTCCCTGTCGGGCACGTAATGACACTATGATTTAGCCTCTTGATATGAATTATCTTCCGCTTTCGTAAACTTAAAGGTTCGCTGTTGCGATCAGGCACGGCGATAAGTGCTGAATCTGCCATCTTTGAAGCTTCTTCCCAAATGTTTTTAAATCGTTCGGAGTTTCTTACATTTTCTAACTTAGCTACTGTAGCTTCACAAATAGAAACCGCAAATGTGAAAATGACTTTTGGACTTTGCTAATATTCCGAAAGAGAATTGGTAGCTGCTACACCTAATACTTCATCTAGAGCCACAATCAAAATCAAGTTGCTTAAGTTTTGTAAAACCAACGAATTTCAGCTACCTCCTCAGATTTCCAGTTTTCAACCAAATTCTCCAATGCCAAAATTACCAAATTCAACCTATTTATAAAACAATGGACGCCCTTTTTTTGCTCCACCACCTTCTGTTGTAGCTTTGTGGCATTTTAAGAACGACGTCATAATCCAGATCTTTCTGGGAGTTCTTAAAATATTCACATCTAATAACTGAATTGCTTTGAAAGTTGTAGATGGCTTGAACTAAACCTAGCAATTCCTGAACTGGCAATATGTTGGAACGATTTGGGTACATTTGTTGGAATGATCATTTGTCCGAATGTCGGAAAACAGGATCGTAAGTCCGAAAACGTATTTCATTTGCCCGAAAAAATTATCTCAACTTTGTTGGTGATTTAGTCGTTCAATTTATGTTAACTTTACTGGCGAATTTCATTTGTTCGAATAATCGTTTGTCCGTTTTTTCGAACATTAGGAATTGGTTGTTTTTTTTTTAACATTGTTAATATAATAAAATAGTAACATTAACGTGAACCTAACCTAACCTAACCTAAAATATCCACAACATCGATCGATATTAATACGAATATGAAGTAAAATATACAATATATAGATATTGCAGCAATTAAGAAAAAACAACTTGAACAAACAACGATATTCACAATGTAGTTTCTTATTTATAATTCTTGCACTAAAAAAAATCCGGATAAAAAAAAACAGCAATAAGAAATACTAATTTGGCAACAGAATTCGGACAAGTGATGCTACCGATTCGGACGAATGAAACAAACAAGTTTTCCAATTCGAACAATTGAAACATTTGTTATTTCGGCGGTTCGGACGAATGAAAATCGAACATTTGTTCCACCGTTCGGACGATTGAAATTCGAACAAATGTACCTACCCCGTTGGAACAACAGTCAACCAAAACTAAATTTAAACGGTAAGCGTAGCGGTGCACGTATGGACAATCACCGCCCATCGACGCTTCTATTTTCACCCTGACCCCATTTACATGTCCACTCATTACGCTAGTCCTATCATACGTCTGCTCGACACAATTTTCAATTTATAAACCGCTCTAACTTAGAAGACTAATTATGGCCAAACTAATGGTTTCAGAATCAAACTTGTTCAAATCTGTATATCCTAAAAATCTTTCTACGACGCCTTTTTACACACAATCCTAAGGATTTGTGTGGATTAGTCTCACGTACAGTCTAGCCGATGCCGATGCCGATGCCGCCGTGTCGCGCATACCTCTTCAATGGTTAGGGCTAGAAGAGTCAATGATATCTCGTTCGAATGTACATGCATCGCCATTGATAGCCTTTCATAAAGTTTTGAAATCGAAGCCCAAGAAGTTGGGCATTTGCACAATTTACCGTTTTCGGTAGTTTGGCTTTGTGTGGTTGATATTTTGTTAAAAATTAAGTCCGGTAACGTTAAAAAAAATTATTGGATAGGTTAGGATTCATCTGAACTACAACTTCGGTTATATCAGTAAAAATTAAATTTAAGTATAGTTTTCGGGGTTATTTACGGGACCCCAATGTTCGTGGTTTTATATTTCCGCCTGAAAGTCGACATAACGTTCCTTAATTTAAGTTCGATTTTCATGAAAGTTATATTTTTGAATAGCTGTGGTTTCCATATATCCTAGAATTGCAATTTCGTTGCTTAATTTTAATTCTTAGTAAGGTTTTTGGACCGCGTATAAGTACCCCCCTCAACTTCTAACATTGGAAATACGCGTGGTTATAGAGACTTTACGCGAATTTCTCTCTGGCATTTTCCAAGGCCGTTCTAATATGACCCAAAGTAACAAATAAGTGTGACACTTATCGGAGTAATACGCGATGCTTACAACGTATGACCTGAAGTAACAAATAAGTGTGACACTTATCGGAGTAATACGCGATGCTTACAACGTATGACCTGAAGTAACAAATAAGTGTGACACTTATCGGAGTAATACGCGATGCTTACAACGTGTGACCTGAAGTAACAAATAAGTGTGCCACTTATCGGAGGCCGTTCTAATATGGCCAAAAGTAACAAATAGTGTGACACTTATATTTCCGCCTGAAAGTCGGCATAACGTTCCTTAATTTAAGTCCGATTTTCATGAGTTATATTTTTGAATAGCTGTGGTTTACATATAACCAAGAGTTGTAAATACGTTCCTTAATTTTAATTCTAAGTAAGGTTTTTTGGGCAGCGTATACGGAGCCCCGCAATTTCCAACATTGTAAATCCGCGTGTTTATAGAGGTCTACGCGCCCGTTTCCCTCTGGCGTTTTTCAAGGCCGTTCAGAGTGCGCTGCGCTTTCAACGTATGACCAGAAGTAACAATTAAATATGACACTGATCGACCTAGTCTTCGGCGTATGACCAGAAGTAATAAGTGTGATCAGAAGTAACAAATAAGTATGAAATTGATCGAACTAGTCTTTGCCTAAGGTGGTGCCAGGGGTATTAGCTTAGCTGATTATTATTATTATTATTATTATTATTATTATTATTAACCAGAAGAAATAAGTGTGACACTCAACGGCTGACTAGTAGTAACAAATAGGTGTGATCAGAAGTAAAAAATAAGAGTGACACTGATCGAAGGAATCTTCGATGCTTTCAAAGTATGACTAGAAGTAACAAATAAGTGTAAATATGTATATATGTGTGACCGTGGATATATTTTGGTTGCGATACCGGCGTTGCAGGTTGCTGTGAATAGCTCAAACAAACTTAACACATTAGAAGGATTGTGTGTATTCTGACCGTCGTACGTCTTGTTCTTTTCTAGTATACCTTATACAAACACTTAATTGTTCCACCCCTGAATTGTCTCTAGTTTCATCTGCAATTACTGAATAAAACCCACCAGATTCATTGACCTCTTGTACAATTGTCCTCCTCGCTAAATTTCAGTTCATTTTGAATTTTGCCGTGAGTATATTTGGCTTTGTTGGGCACTTGGCTTTCAAATCAGGACATTTTCTTTTTAGTAGATCTAAAATTTCAGCGAAGTTCCCCTATTTCCATTTTCTATTTTTCTTCATTAAATCTATGACCCCTAAGCGCTAGCTCTTGTTGACCGCAGATAATTATGATTTCCAGTGGGCAGATAACCTCGCAGATAACACATCTCTATTTCTAATTACGTCAAGCCTATGATGGTCATTGACCTGAGACGCAATTGAACCACGTGTTTTATAGATTCTAAATAATCTAAGTATTTCTTATAGGATTGTTGGTGAAAAGATTTACGTGAACTAAAATGATCTTCAAACTTTTTCGCCATATTTTTAGAATCCGAAAACCAATTACCAAAACCCATGTTTTTACTACTCAAAAAATGGCGGCAACAAAAACTATAAACTCTAAACTTTACTACGGAGTATTCGAGCATCTTATATTTATCATACAAAGAAGAATTGAAACCTCGGTTTTTACCACCAATTAAGAAAAAGAAATGATTTTAAGCAGACAATCCTTACTCAAACCATAAGTAATATAATAACAATAAGTATGACAATTAACGAGATTTACAACCAAACTGATTTTCATAGTTATTGCGTAATCAAGATGTTTTCTCAGCACAGAGGCCTCTAGTGTCCAAAATATGCCAGACTTCCGCTAAGCCGAAATATCGGGTTTCCGATAGCTAGGAGCAACAAACACAACACCCCACACAAGGAGAACGCAACCCGTCAAAATTCGTGGATTTTCTTGTGTACGTTTTTCATTGGCTAGACGCTTTAGCGCCTGCTACGTCGGAAGGGGAAAATTCGGAAATTGTCTTTCCCCCCGTCCGTAAAACGTTCGGCGTAAAGGCTCGTGACGCTCGTCCAATGAAATTCGTACACAACCCTTCGTTAGCGTGTTTAAAGGCTAGCTGCGTTCTCCTAGTGTTTGTTGCTCCTAGCCGATAGATAGGCGGAATATTAGGCTAAAATGATAAAAATCAAAAACGTTTTTGTCGGCGCCACGAGCTCATGTTTTTTTATCACAGCATGATTCGCACGCGGGCTTCAAAACAAAGCCAAAGCCCCTCGCGACTCCAGAACGTGCTCTCCGATATTAGGCTTAAACTTTTATCAAAACGTAGACATCCAAAACGGTAAGTCGTGAGTCCCAGTCACAGCTTGAAGAGAGTATCAGTGCCGAAAAAAGGTTCGGTTAGAAAATTAGCATTAAATCAATAGGAATTAAGTGTCATACTTTTTGTTATTATGTTACTTATGCTCAAACTAATATCAATCACTAAGATATCTGAGATCTCGCAAGCTTTAACGATTTCCTTAGCAGGACTAACGTTTGCCTTAGTTGGACTAAAGTTTCTCTTATCATCTTATGACTAAAGTTTTCCACTATTTCAACTTCACTCACAAAGGAGACGACCCGAGGTGATAATCACCGATTTTGTTCAAAGTCGGGTATAATGTACACCCATAGAAATCTCATAGGTAACTAGAATTCTGCCGCCTACGGCCGAGCTTGACGCCAGTTCGCCTTGAACCTTCAGCCAATGAGAGGCCGTAGAGTGGTTACGCCAAGGAGGATAATAATCCTCCTTGGATCCGCTACTATAGCGGGAGATAGGTGACGTCATTCTCTCTGGTGACATTAAATTCTTGGCAGAACCACTCTTTGAGCTCTGATTGGCTGAGATCTGGCTATCGTCTGCCACGGCGTTTGGCCCATTTGCCAGTTACACGGCAGAATTCTAGTTACCTATGAGATTTCTATGCGTCACTCACGACTGCGCAGAAGGAGAAAGAGAAAAAGAAACGTTTTCAAGAGAGGAGCAACATTTTCCCCCGAATGCGCCCCCGTTGAGTTATTATGGGTATTTCAAAATTTTGGAGTGTTAAATAAACAATTTTAGGGATTAATATAGTATTTTTTTAATGAACTAAAATATTGAAAAGAAAAAACTTCGAATTAATCTGGCTATCGTCTGCCACGGCGTTTGGCCCATTTTCCAGTTACACGGCAGCATTCTAGTTACCTATGAGATTTCTATGTGTACACCTCTATGTAACTTGAAAAACCTGCAAGGGAAAAGTTGCGACGGGCTTTCGTTTTGTCATGGCAACCGAAAACGTTTTTGACAACATGATTTGGAATTATTTCCATTGAAAATAACATGGGAATCTAAAGGATTTTAAGGGTCCCCCAGCTGACCAAATTGCATTTAAACTTGATTAAATTTAATTTTTAAAATCAATTAAATTTTTTTAACGTTTTTGAATTTTTCAAAAATTTTCATTTTTTAAAAAAAATCCTTGAGATTTCCATGTGATTTTCAATGGAAAAATCCCAAATAATGTTGTCAAAAACGTTTTCGGTTGCCATGGCAAAACGAAAGCCCGTCGCTACTTTTCCCTTGCAGGTTTTTACCTCTCCGAGGGGACTTTGTACCCTAGGAGGGGTTATACAACCACCGTGTCTGTCTGTGGGTCTGTCTGTCAGGCCTGTGAACGCATTTTCAGGGCAAAGGGTAATCGCTGCGTACGCAGGTTTTTCCAAAAGGGCCCGTTTTTGTTGTCATTGGGTGTAGTATAAATATTTTTCAATTTGCGTTAGTACCGGGCGGGATTCAAACCCGAGCCCTCCTTCACGTCAGATGAGCATTCTACCACAGAACCACGGATACATTATACACTTCACTGAAAATTAGAAACTCTTCCGAGGAGAGGTATATTTTGGCTTGCCAACTTGTTTAAGGTACATGGAGGTGTACACTATACCCGAGTTTGAACAAAATCGGTGATTATCACCTCGGGTCGTCTCCTTGTCAGTGCATAATGGTTTTCTGCAATACCTTGATTTTAAGGTTCATCCCCTAGATCATTGATATTCCCTTTGTCTGATGATTGCAAGAAACGTTTCATTGCATCTTTCTGAATGCTCTCTTCTAAGACTTCTCTTTTACGTTTTTGCCGTTTTTGAGCCCCCGAAATATGTTTTTGGCCGCTCATTCCTCAACTATTTTACTCTTTATTCAGTAAAATTTGCTTATAATTTATCGGTTTGATTTGTTTTGTCGATAAAAAATTAAAAACGTAAAATCCACTGACCAGATAAACCAAGATTAGATCTCAATGAAGATTTTCGTGAATTGAGACTATTAGCCTTTAAAAAGGTTGTTTGTTTTTGATAATTTTCACTAAATACTAACTGAAACTTTTTACTTTACTATTAACAAAAATATTTATAAAAACCATAAAGTGGACCTCTAAGGCCCTTCGCTACCTTCCACTACAATAGCCTTGTAAAATGAGAAACCAGTGGGGGTGTCGTTCTCCCCCTTTATTCCAAGACCAATCGCCTTAAAGCTATTACAAGTCATCGTTCTACGTCACGCGACGTCGGAAAATAGTTTCACAAGAATCGCGATACTAGCAGCTCTGCTGGGAACAAATCTCAAAAAATCGTCTGCAGCGTCTGCTTTGGAAATATTTTATTTTCCTCTGATGCAAAGGCTCGATAAGCTACTTCGTTTTCTAGGTTGGTTTTGAATTTTATTTATTTATTTAATTTTGAATTAGGTTATAAATGAAATTTCATCAATGTAATAATCCACTTTATTTCAATTTAGGGATATTTTTCTTTTGCATTTGAAATCCACGGAAAAGAACATAAGAGCAGTTGGCTCTTTTGACTCTAAAACTAAAAAATAAGAGCACCCAAATTAACTTCTACATTAAAGAAAACCATACTGTGGGCTTACAAACAACTATGGAACTGCCAAAACTGAAACCAATCCCCATGCAACAAATTGTAAACCCAGTTATTCCATGAAAATAGGAAAGAAGAATATCCACCGGTTTCATCTTGGTATTTTGATAAGAAAAGATCGTGTTGGGTGCACATGTCCTCGAAAATTTCCTTCAAACTTCCATTGCTTTACAAACATTCCAGAGTCTTTTTTAGGTTTCCGGATTTATCAATGATAAAAAAGTCGTCATCTTTGTAATTTCCTAATAACGCAACTAGATCTATCATCTAATGGTTTCAAAACCAATCTGAATGGTAACCTTTCACTTTGGAAATTCCACACCGAAAACGTTTGAGATTTTTTGGAACTATTTAAATTCTGCCAACTAACGCATGTACCTTGTGTAAAAATGCGCGAATTTAACCCTCCGCCGCGGCGAACTACCATCCTCTCCTCTTCTCCCCGAATGGGGGACGCAGCACTGGGGTTATTGACGGTGTTCCTCATTTTTCATGTTGTCGGTAAGGGCCTTAGAGGTCCACTTTATGGTTTTTATAATATTTTTGCTATTAAGTAAAATTATTTTTAAGTAAAATTATTTAGCTATTTGCTTATATTTTTAGCAAGCGCATTAAGTCCGCTCTTCTCGCAAAAAAAAAATCAAATTAATTGACACAGAAATCTGTATGTATAGCTTGTTCTAACGCTCAATACGAAATGAAATGAAATGAAAATATGAAATTATTTAATACTAGCTGGGTAGCCCGTCCTTCGGCCGGGCCCCAGCTAGAACTAAAATCCCGTGAAGACTGTTTCGGCCGGGCCCCAGCTAAAACTAAAATCTCGTGAAGACTGTGTTGGCCGGGCCACAGCTGGAACTAAAATCCCGTGAAGACTGTATCGGCTGGGCCACTGCTAGAACTAAAATCCCGTGAAAACTGTTTCGGCCGGGCCACAGCTAGAACTAAAATCCCGTGAAAACTGTTTCGGCTGGGCTACAGCTAGAACTAAAATCCCATGAAGACTGTCTCGGCCGGGCCCCATCTAGAACTAAAATCCCGTGAAGACTGAGTTATAAACAAAACCCTATCCCCCCCCCAGTCTCCATTCTCCAAATGACGATGACACAGCCGCGAAATTGACTGAGGCAGAAAAATATTGGTTGTATAGGTGTATCATGGAAGAAGTCTTCCATGGGTGTATGTAGGTTGCAGGATTCACGGCACCTTTCCAGGGGCAAAAATACATAGATTTCGACTCGCTTTTTAACATTTTTTAAATAATTAACTTAACCCAAATTTGAAATCGATGGAAATAGCACGACTCGTGTCTCTAGCATAGAAATCGGATAACAAACTAGAACGATTTTTAAAATTTTGTCGTGGGTTCCGATTAGAACTTTTAAAAAACCCTGCCTTTGGTCCATGCTTTTCGTTTGGCTGGCAACGAAAGTTACGCCATCGGTGCCAAACTGGTGAACTAACACTCCATTTCGCCTAAGATTAAATGGCCGACTTTAGCTCGATGCTAACGCGGTTTTTTTTAAATCTTTAAAGTAACTTATGTTTAATTATAGTTGAAGAATGGCTCAAAACTGCGTAATCAAATCGTGTAAGATTACATACTCAACAGAAAGCATCTTTTCACAGGTTAGTGTTAGAAATAGTTTTCTTTTTACCATAATTTCCAATCGCTAAGAACGCACTAGAAAACGCGTTTCTTTCGAATCATAGAAAGCTAGTTTTTTTTAATAAAAAATGAAGAATGGTTCAAAATCCCGTAATTAAATATTTTAGGAGTAATTACTCAAACAAAAACATATCTTTTCACAGGTTACTGTTAGAAATAGTTGTTTTACGAGCAATGTTTATGGGGGAAACCGGTACACAGTAATGGTTTATCGCGAATATCTACGTTAGTATTGTATGTACGGCTATAAACCCAATTATGAACATTAGGGTCCGGCTATTTCCCACAAAAATTGTTCTATGAACATTTTACATACGAGCAATCGTTGTGTCGTATTCGTGGTTTTAACGTTGTACCCGAAACGCGTCTTACAATTTTGCGCCTTCGTTGACTTAAAACGCATCCGCCGCTCTTCATGTAACCGCGTTTAAAATTTACCACCCAGCTAACTCTTGTTATTTTTGCAATAAATCACTTGAAAATGAAGTTATTGTGAAGGTTGTGTGAGACAAAATGATAGGAAAGTCGGAATAATGGGTCACTTCAATTTAAGTTCATATTGACTGCCGTAAGGAATAAATCCAAAAGACCAATATCAAGAAAACACGACAAACCTACCAAATGAAATAAGAAATGTTCAACATACAAATTTTCCCGTTTATATGAACTTAAATGTATTAAATTTATTTAATTAACGTTTAATTATCGCCCACTTTACATTAATTTCAATGGGGGGGGGACTTTTAACAAAGTTACGCGCGAGCGCGCCTCTAGAGGCAGCGCAGATGGCGTTACTGTCGTTTTAGCCAAGAATCTAATCGGTACCTTGTCAGCCATTCCATTAAGCGTTCTAGTTTGTTATCCGATTTCTATGGTCTCTAGTATCTTTTGTCCGAATTCCCCACATTGCCAGGCCTATGAATCCCATATTTCCCCTCCAGTATTTCCATCCTCCTAGATCCGAGTGTAACTTTGTAAATGTGACGAACGGTGACCGAATAAAGTATTTTAAATGGACTTCAACACCCCAACAGCTCTCCCTTGAAAGTCCCTTTTGTTATAATGAGATAACTCGCTAGGTGGCGCCACTTTACCATAGAAAAAGAGTAGAGAGATTGTATAGGGCAAGCTAAGGGACAGAAGTAGCTCTAGCCCCTCTACGCTAAGATGATGTCAATAAAAGCTCTGTACCAGTGGCGTAACTAGGAAAAACAACTCGGGGCCTTTTTAAATAGCACCGATTTTAATCATAAACGTTTGGGGGCCCCTAGTTCTCGCCCCCCCCACGCCGCGGGGTCCGCGGGGGTGCTATTTACGCCACTGTTCTGTACTAATCTAAGTTAATCTTTAGCAATTCTTAAGAATATAATATGGTGACAGCGCAGCGGCGGGATGTTACCCTCGCTTTTCTAAGTACTCCACAACTTTTATTTTTCACGCAGTTCGCGTTGTACTTTCTGTTGTAAAGTTATTCATTCTCACGATGTTTACAGATCGTTTTGCCACATTCTTAAAATCATGACCGGCCTTTTAGCCATGTCCAATAACCAGTGGCGGCAATGGTTTGTGACACCCCCCAGGACCGTGCATGCAGTACAGACGTTTTCACGGGTCGTTCATTTTGCACCCCCCCCCCTCGATCCCAAAAACATTCTTCAAGATTAATCATTCTGATTTGCACCCCCCCCTCGATGGCACCCCTGGCTACCCTGGTACCCGGGGCGGATCGCCCCCCTTACGCCGCCACTGTCTACGCTTGTCATAACAATCCTAAATATTTATATAACATCTTTTCTTTCCATCGAAATTAGCATTAACAAGTATCGTAAACAGGGATGGATATTGATAAGTTGAGTAGAGGATAAGGCGGTATGAAACACAGTTATCTTATGAAGTTTTAACTGTCTTTGTTTTTACTGTCCTTGTTGTCTTCCTTCCTTTCTGTCCTATGAGTGAGGACGCAATGGTTGAATACTTTGTCGCCCACTACTAGTGACGGGCCATTGAGTGGCTTGGGCAGTGTAAACGGGGGGGGGGGGGGCTGGAACCACATCTGGAGGGCCGACGCTGGATGTCGTAGTGATGGTTGGGAAGGAATTTGGTGGTGAGTGTTGAGAAACAACAGAAGAAAGAGGTGTTAGATTAGAACGACGTATATCTTCTCGGAACACATTTACTCTACACATCGTAGTTAGTCCTAATATATTGTTTTTTAAACGGCTTAAACTTCGCTATATAAAGCGACGCATTATTTGAACATAATCCTTTTTTCGTTCTCTTAATTATTGCCCCCTGGATTAAGAAAAGGCCTAGAAATGGGCAGGTGTTGAATTTTTGAAACTGGCAAAATCCAGGAGGCAATGTCTTAATAAACTCTCGTTTCGTTTGTTTAAAATGAATCGTCTCAATAACTTTAGGCTATGACTCTATCAGGTTATGGGCCCAGTCACGTATAGCTTCATCCGAAATTAAAGTAATTGAGTTACAGCTTAGTTTAGTTTTGTTTTCGTTTCAAACGACAAGATGACTTCAAGCGAAACCAAGCTGCTGATCACGAAACTCAACAATACGAACTATCAACTGTGGAAGTTCAAAGTGAAGATGTTGCTGACACGAGACAATCTCTGGGAAGTGGTGGAGAATCCTAAGCCCACTACGCAGGCGGACATTCCTCAGGACTGGGACAAGAGAGACCGGCAGGCCCAAACCGTAATAGCTCTTTCGGTAGAAGATGATCAAGTAATTCACATCGTTCACGAGAGTTCAGCCCGATCTATGTGGACAGCGCTTCAAAAATTGCATGATCAGTCGAATATGACCAGCAAGCTGTTTCTATTACGAAGAATCCATCAAATGCGATTCAAAGAGGGTCAGCAGACCATGCAAGACCATATAACGTCGATGTTAGAGATAGTTGAGAACTTGAGAGGTATCTGTGAGAACATGGCTGATACTCACGTCGTAGCAATGCTTCTTTGCAGTCTTCCAGAAACATACAATGCCTTGGTTACAGCACTCTAAGTGAGACCAGAAGTGGATCCAACGCTGGAGTTTGTAAAGGCGAAGTTAATCGATGAATTCAATCTTCACCAAGAGAACAGTGCAAGTACTACACCATTTAAATCAGACACAGCATTAGCAACTAAAGATCTTCGCAGTGGACCGAAGATTTATAATCGTCGTCGTTCCAGCAGCAGCTCGACCACAAAGAAGTAAAGGCGCTAAAGAAGATAAACCGTCCCGAGAATATACAGCCTTCATGGCTTCAGGAGAGACATCGACTAATTCATGGTACGTTGACTCGGGAGCCACCAGTCATATGTCTAATGATCGAAAGAACTTCCAGTCTTTGCGACCTACGTCAGAGAAGATTTACCTCGCAGATGATTCAATCATGATGGCAGAAGGTATTGGTGACGGTTTCCTCGATAACCTGGGACCCGTTCGTGACGTACGTCGTATAGCGGTCAAGAATGTCCTCTACGTAACGAAATTAGGAGGAAGCTTGCTCTCCGTTCACCGTCTAACGAAAACCGGCCACAGGGTTGTATTCGAAAACGACGATTGCAAGATCATGGAAGGTACACGTATTGCGGCGATGGCTAAGATGGCCGGATTCCTAAGCAGATTGTCCAAGTTACCCGCATCGATCATGCAGTAGAATGCCTTCATCTATGGCATAGGCGATTTGGACATCGGGACGAAGTTGCCATCAAGTCTCTTTTCACAAAAGGATTTGCCGAAGATATTACTATGTCCGACTGTCAGTGCAAGATTGTGTGCGATTGTTGTCTGAAGGGTAAGATGGCTGCTAAACCCTACCCAAAGTCTACAACGAAGAGTAAACAGACGTTGGATCTCATACACACCGATGTATGTGGTCCCATGCCAACAGCAACGCCGAGTGGAAATCGATACATCGTGACGTTTATCGATGATTTTTCCAGATTCACGCACACGTATTTGATAAAGACGAAGGATGCAGTCACTGACGTTTTCAAGGAGTTCATAGCAGCCGTTACTAACAAGTTCGAGAGGCGACCCAAGGCAATACGCTCTGACAACGGCGGAGAGTATATTGGTCAAGATCTGAAAGAATTCTTAAAGCAAAAGGGCATTCAGCACCAACTGACTATACCGTATCATCCGCAACAGAATGGCGTCGCAGAACGCAAAAATCGCTCATTAACTGAGATGGCCAAATGTATGCTGTTGGACTCAAAGCTAGATAATCGTTACTGGGGCGAAGCAGTGACGACAGCGACTTACCTTCAAAACCGTCTTCCAAGCAAATCCATCGAGACAACGCCCTATCAACTCTTTAGTGGATCGAAGCCTCGCATTGGACATATCCGCGTATTTGGAAGCAAAGCGTACTCGTACGTCCCTAAAGAGAAACGAGTGAAATGGGAAGACAAGGCTATCGAAGGCGTTTTGGTCAGCTATGGGTTTGCAACGAAGGGAAATCGTATTCTAAATCCGAAGACTGCCAAGGTTCATTACAGTCGTTCCGTTACATTCGAGTTGATTCGACGAAGGAACAGGAAATTATGTATACCATGACAGCGTTGTACAAGATCCGGAAGAAGAAAGTACATCCATTGTCTCATCTGAAGTTGTCGTTGATCCCATTATAGAGATAGTCTCTGAGGTGGATGACGAATCAGAATCAGAAGGGGCAAACAACAATGAACTTCCGAGACGGTCGCAGAGAACCAATAAAGGCGTTCCACCTTGGAGATTGACCTGCAAAGCTACAGTAGGCCTTGAGAGCCAAGTTCATGGGCGCAACTAGACGAATTGAGTCCTAGGGAGAAGGCGAAGTGGACTGATGCTGTAGAGGACGAAATGCAGTCGTTGTACGAACAAAACAATTTAGAATTGACTGATCTACCACCAAATCGTAAAGCCATAGGATGTCGATGGGTTTTTAAAGCCAAGCGCGATCAGCACGGGGAATTCAGTAAATATAAAGCCTGGCTAGTCGCAAAGGGGTTTTCTCAGAAGTTCGGTGAGGATTTTGACGACACATTTGCGCCGGTTGTCAAATACGACACAGTACGACTTCTTATCACCATCGAAGCTTCTAAGAAACTTACGGTCAAGCACTACGACGTCAAGACGGCATTTCTCCATGGGGACATTCTAGAAGACCTTAATATGTTCCAACCCCCAGGTTTCGTTACGCCCGGGAGGGAAAACAAAGTCTGCAAACTCAAGCGCAGTTTGTATGGATTAAGCCAATCAAATACTTCTAGCTGAAAGATCTTGGGAACGTATCTTATTTCCTTGGCATACAAATCGAGCGGTCAACTGACGGATTCAACAAGGAACGAAAAAAAAATTAATGCTAGAAGACTTCGGCATGCAAGAATCGAAAGCGGACAAGACTCCGATGGATCTTGCTTATCCTAAACTATCTGGGGAAGAAGATCCTCTACCGAACAACAACCAGTACCGCCAAGCCATCGGAATACTTCTTCATATCGCTACCGTCTCTAGACCAGATATTGCCGTCAGCGTCGGATTTCTGTGCCGAAGAGTTTCGGTGCCGGGAGAAAGAGATTGGTAAAGCGCGTAATGCGTTACCTTAAGGGAACTATCGGATTTCGACTCCAATTGTCAGCTACGGAGACACTAGAGCTTATCGGCTACGTTGACGCAGACTGGGCGGGTGACCATCAAGATCGGAAATCTACCAGTGGGTTCTTACTTCGACTTGGACAAGGAACTATTTCCTGGTCGAGTAAAAAACAGTCAACTGTCGCACATTCATCCACAGAAGCCGAATATATCGCGGTGGCCTATGCAGCGCAGGAAGCTGTTTGGCTACGACAACTTTTTGAAGATGTTGGACTTACAACCACTAAGCCAACCCAGCTGTTTGAAGACAACTAGGGATGCATAAAAATGAGCCTTTCTGAGATAACAAGAGCCAGGACGAAACACATCGATGTCCGGTATCATTTTCTACGAGACATGAGAGTGAATGGCGTCATCGAAATCAGCTACTGCCCAACTGAAGAAATGACCGCTGACATACTTACCAAACCACTATCAAGAGAAAAATCTAACTACCTGATGATCAAAGCAGTAATATTCGATATCCGTCGAGAAGGGGTGTTAGATTAGAATGACGTACATCTTCTCGGAACACATTTACTCTACACATCGTAGTTAGTCCTAATATATTGTTTTTTAAACGGCTTAAACTTCGCTATATAAAGCGACGCATTATTTGTATATAATCCTTTTTTCGTTCTCTTAATAAACTCTCGTTTCGTTTGTTTTAAATGAATCGTCTCAATTACTTTAGGCTATGACTCTATCAAGAGGGACACAGGGAGAGTTGACAGGTATAGTAGTACCTAGTAAAGGGCTCAACCCACGTCTCACAAGCTTAGGGAGTGGGTTAGGTACAGTAAACCGTCGTTGCGGGCTTTCATGTATTGTGAAAGTAGGAGACGGAGGCCGTACTGGGCCAGGATCAAGGACAAAAGTATGGGTACCCGGTGCCATCTCTTGAGTCGGAGTGTCAGGGCGAGGACATAAAGCAAAATGATTTGCTACAGAGGCTATCCGCTCTGGGACCCTCGCAATAGTTGTGGTAGCCATCCTGCGGGTGTTGAGCAAGGTCGCTGGACCAGCTTCAGAACCTTCCAAATCACCAGTCTCGGTTGGAAATATACCGAGAGGGAGAGAGCAAGGCTTTTTATCCAAAACTGGCTTGAGATGCAACCCCTTGTGCGGCGAAGTGTTTGGCCTTGAGCCGTATGAATGGTGTAAGATATAGGTTACCGTGGCTGGTAACCAGTTACGAGAGCCCTCTATATAAAGAATTGCTTGTCCTGGTTGGATGGGTGGTAAAGTCTGAGTGATCCCTGCATTATGTCGCATAACCATCGCGCCCTGTTGAGCTTGCAGTATCTTCTGGTCAATTTTTGGGGAGTAGCGAGGACGTAAAGTGTCCGTGTTGGTCATGAAGGATCGGCAGGCGAAGGTAATGAACCCTTAGGCGTTGACCAACTTCCCATCGAAAAATTACATCCTTTTTTAGCAAAGTGTGAAGTGGAGCGGTATTCACGTTTGATCCCGGCATGAAGCGAATAATATAATTAATCATGCCTAAGCCAGAAATTCCAACGGTAGACCGGTTTCGTTCTATTTGGAACTCATCAGTACCGTGCGGGAAATCTGGCTGGCGACTGTTATATTGAAAAGAGAAACTAAGCCTAAACATTAAAAATTTCAAAACGCGTTGCATAGCAACGGAAAGCCGAAAAGGGGGGAATTTCTGGCTATTTTATTTAGTTTTTATGTAGTTTATTACTCGAAGATCTATTTGATCCGAGATTCGCTCGAAGACCTATCGGTACGAGTTATTAGTAAGTTTTTTAATTTCTTCAAATTTGTTTAGGATTTAGATATATTATCCCTTTTACTTTTAATTATGGACTAATCTACTTTTTCGCGTATTTTATCATCCTTCTCACAGTCCATAGGTGATCTCTTCTAACTTAACTTATCGTATATACTATTCTCCACCACACTCCCCCCCCCTTTCGGCTTTCCGTTGCTATGCAACGCGTTTTGAAATTTTTAATGTTTAGGCTTAGTTTCTCTTTTCGATATAACAGTCGCCAGCCAGATTTCCCGCACAGTACTGATGAGTTCCAAATAGAACGAAACCGGTCTACCGTTGGAATTTCTGGCTATTTTATTTAGTTTTTATGTAGTTTATTACTCGAAGATCTATTTGATCCGAGATTCGCTCGAAGACCTATCGGTACGAGTTATTAGTAAGTTTTTTAATTTCTTCAAATTTGTTTAGGATTTAGATATATTATCCCTTTTAATTATGGACTAATCTACTTTTTCGCGTACTACAGGTACATGCCTTCTTTGCGTGCTTTTTGGACCATAACATGAAGAGGTATTTTCACGCGCAAAATAAATTTTAAAAGCCGTCAATTAAACCGAAAAGAGAAACTAAGCCTAAACATTAAAAATTTCAAAACGACTTGCGTAGCAACGGAAAGCCGAATAGGGGGAGAGTGGTGGAGAATTGTAAATACGAAATGTAACGTTAAAAGGAACCACCTATGGACTGTAATGCAAAGGATGGTAAAATAAGCGAATTAGTAGATTAGTCCCTTTTATTTATTTTTAATTTAGTTTTTCACTCGAAGATCTATTTATTCCGAGTTTCGCGTCTTTTGTTTGCTCGAAGACCTATCGGTACGAGCTATGTAAGTTTTTAAAATTTCTTCAAATTTGTTTATGGTTTAGCTTTTTTATCCATTTTTATAATGGACTAATCTACTAATTCGCTAATTTTATCATCCTTTTCATTACAGTCCATAGGTGGTTCCTTTTAACGTTAAATAAGAGAAGCAGGTTTATTGAAAAAATAGTTGAAATTCAGGTTGAGCTTTTCTGGGGCATCTACAAGGTTGGAGTCTTTGCAGATTCTTTAGGGCCTAGGCCTAACTCTTCTAGGCTTGGTATGGGTTTTAATAACGCTGGTGGAATAACCCACTTCGACGACTTGTAACATTTTCGGAAAGTGATCTCTAAACCGAACCGTGTGGGTCATTTTCCCCAACCTTTTCTTTTTTAAACTACTCATTATTTAACTTCATCCGCACAAACCGAGCGAGTTTATGAATTTCATTGGGCGGACTAAAATTCCGACGCAAAAAATTCCTTCTCAATTTAGAGGTTTCCATTGGCTTAAATAAATATGATAGTAGCCAATAGTGTGACTCCCAAAACTACTAGGATGAATAAAAAGGTTAAAATCTAACGTAGTCCGTGGTGAAACAAACCGTTGGTGAAAATTTTTGAACGGAATAAAGGTACAGTGGCATACTTATGAATAATTATGTTACATATGCTTTAAGGGAATAAACGGGGTAACGGAGTCTGACTGTTACCCCATGGCTTCGATCCCAAATATTTTGACGTATCTGGGAAACGCGAAGTATTTCACCACGTTTGACCTTTTGAAAGGCTTTTATCAAGT
This sequence comes from Leiobunum rupestre, assembly GCF_980474605.1. NCBI lineage: Eukaryota > Metazoa > Arthropoda > Arachnida > Opiliones > Sclerosomatidae > Leiobunum > Leiobunum rupestre. The sequence continues at coordinate 27,506,266 of NC_143387.1, read as the reverse complement.
CAACGTAAGGGAGTTTGACAGACCGAAGACCGCCTTCGTCTGTCATCGGGGGCTTTTTCAATTCAAATCCGAGAATGGTCAGGGAGAAGCGGTGGTGACTTTGGCGGTTTCAGAGGAAAACTCTTCCAAGGAGTGGGGGCTGCCTTTCGACAGGAAAGCCCTCGGGAAAACCATCATAAGTTCGCAAGTTACCAAAAATAAATATTTAGATATTACTACTATTAATATTAATACTATCGCCTCAACCTGGACATGTGTCAGATTTATAGCCCGGTGTACCCGGTAAGATTTAAACCACACCACCGGAGGTCTGTCATCATTATGCCCTACGCCAGCGTCCACAGACCCGGACAGGCGGCAAAACCAGCATGGGTAGCAGAACCCCACTACTGATGGTCGCGCCCTTGACGCAAGCCACTCAACCCAGCAGAAGGTGCAGCAATGGGTCGACCAGCCCCCACTTCGCACACAGCAGTGAGAATAAGAGTGGATGCTCTGGCAACGCCAGCCGGCACCCTACCTACTAAGGTAGAGAGACAAACCCATTGGAAAGAGCTCCTAAAGGGGAACGGTGGGCACACAGCAGCCCGCATAACCCGGCACAGCTGGCACCGGATATCCCGGTGGAACTCCAAAAGGCCGGGAGATGGGTCCGCCGTGCCCTCATACGGAGGCCAGTTTGCCCGGCCCCTCTCCGTTAGCCTGGGCCGAAGCCCAGTTACCAGCCCACAGCGGACCGAAGTCGGAGGTGGAGATAGGACCATTTGGACGGAGCTAACATCTCCCAGTGCGCCACCGCCCGTGCTGGGTTACAAGAGCCGGACCTCGACTCCCCGGTAAAGCCACCAGTTATTGCACACTCCGACCCCTCGTGGGCCTATCGCCTCAACCTGCGACATTTTATTTGAATGGTAAAAAATTCTTGGCTTTGGTGATGCCTTCCCCGTCGCCACTTTTCAGTGTATCGATCAGAGATGGGCAAAAATTGCGAGCGCTCATATTTGAAAATCCTTTGCAGTGAGCTAGCACTGTAGATTAGAAGTCAGCTAATCTTGTTCAGAGTTAGGGCAAAACTGAGGCAGCTCAGTAGGAGCGCCGAGATATTATCTCAGTCGTTGATCGCTCACGGCGCTTTGAGCGAGATCTGCCGATCGACGCGCTAGCATGCTCACTTCTGAGCGCCGCGTCGTCTAGCGGCCAAATAGTTCGTTCAATAAAAAGCGCTGCCGTAAAGTCGAGAGAGATCTACCCGAGCGATTGAATTCACTTTTTAAGGTTGACGGATCTCAATCACGGTGAGCGACCGGATGGTTTTTTCGACCACAACCGCTCACTCGGCGGGAGGTCTACGTGTCCAAATTATTAATTTTTTATCATCATAACTTATTTTTTAATTGTTATAATCAGTGACGGGATGAATATTTTTCTTTAATTTCTCATCGATTTGTGCGTTCTAAAAATTAAATAAAAAGCGGAACAGAGGGTGCCCAATACTAACCACAAAAATTAAAAAATATTATAAAGGAATACGAAAAACAATTCCATATCTATATGGAACTGTTTTATAAAAGATATTGACCGACTTACCCCTTCTAGATTGAATGTTACCGTTGTAAGTTACACGTTCATCAAAATCTGGGGTGCAAACATTTTTCTCTCGATATTAATTAATCCTGGTTTTACACTGGAAAATTATTTGGGTTTTTAGTCATTCCGCCGGATACGTCACATGACCCCTTAAGAAACCAAATTATTGTTAGAATGGTTTTTATTGTTTACGGATCTAATCAGTGGCGTACATAAGGGGTCGGATTGTTGGGGAGTAGTGTATCAAAACTAACGTGAGTGCACACCACCGGAGGTCCTTATCATATTGCCCTACGCCAGAGTCCACAGACCGGACAGGTGACAAATCCAGCATGGGTAGTAGCATGCATGTATTCATTTCAACCATGATTATCGAACTGCATTAAGAAGTCTGGCCTCAGTCGCTAGGATGGGAGGGGCTTAGTTATTATGACGGTGGTCACGCGCCACCGCTCAAAAATTGTAAGAATATTAATAATAATTTAGTGTATTTATGATTATCAAGTAATTTGGATAGAGTACAGTTATTTTTCTAAGAATCACGAGTCATTTCCTTCGCCAGTTAAATCGCGCAATTCCGGAAACGTTTTGTGGATCAACTCAGCGACAAACGCCTGTCTTCTGATTGGCTCAAGTGATTGCGTAAAACGCAGAAAGGCACCGGCCATCCCAGCCCCAGATGGCAGAAATGGTAATGATGTAGTTCGATATGCATGGTTGAAATGAATACATTCATGGTAGTAGTACCCTACTACTGATGGTCGCAACTGTGACGCAAGAAACTCAACCCAGCAGAAGGTGCAGCAATGGGTGGACCAATTCCCACTTCGCTCACAGCAGTGGGAGTAAGAGTGGATGCTGTAGCAAATACAGCCGACACCCTACCTTCGTAGGTAGAGAGCCACACCCTTCAGAAAAGCTCCTAACGGGGAACGATGGGCACAAAGCGGTCCACATAACCCGGCACAGCGGGCATTGAAGATCCCGGTCTGCCCCAAAAAGCCGGGAACAGGACCACTGCGCCTCATACGGAGGCCCGCCGCCCCACAACAGGCTACCCAATCCTCCAAGGCGGCCAGTTTGCACGGAACCTCTCCGTTAGCCTGAGCCGAGACTCAGTTTCCAGCCCATACCTGACCATTTGATCAGAGTTAACATCTCACAGTACGCCTCCGCCCTTATGGGTTACAAGAGCTGGACCCCGACTCCCCAGTAAAGCCACCAGATATCGCACACTCCAACCCTTAAGGGGGAGTAGCTATTTTACCAAGTCTACCCAGATATTTTTCAAGTTACAAACTAGACCTCAGTTTACCGACTATCCAAAACTTTGGGGGGAACCTCGCACATCCGCTAAGGGACGCCTCTGGAAATAACGATTATAATATAATAACTTATTTTAAGGCGTTAAAAATTATTTAAAGCCTTCAATATGTTTTCCCTATTCTAATACGTTAAGTCTAGCAGGCTGCCCACAAAGTGGAAATGTCTGGTTTCAGCGTTTTATATATTAGCCTATATGGAGAAATGGCCCTACAAAAGAAACGGTCACCGTCGAGCTGAGGATGTGGTGGACGACTAACCGCTGGTTGGTCGGAGTACAAACACCTCTTATTTCCTTGGGGAAAAGAGGGATATAAAACATTACGAAGGTACTTTTTGAACTGTATACAAAGTGACGTGTAGGCAGTGTCCACTTAAGTGTCGCGTTTGTACGTGGGCTTGCAAACCAAACGTTCCAATTACAATATCAACTAAATTCTAAGCCAAAGAAATGCGGGGGTAATTCGTTTTCACTGGAACTTTTTGTTTTTTAAATACAATCCCTAAGGTATTTGTTTCTATTGATATAAAATAACTGTTTTTGGGATAATATTAGGCGAAAACTATTCGCTAGTTCTGGAGTAATTTTTAGAAAACAGCGAGCAACTTCAAAATACAGTTTGGCTGTTATTGTATGGAAGAAGTTGGTAGTTTGGGGTAAAAGGTGTACTCTTTTCGTCCCAAAGCGAGCGAATAGTTTTGGCCTAATATGATGTAAAAATTCTGGCATATTCTCATGTTTAAAATGGATATTTGCGGTTTTTAAAAGTATTTGGATTAAGTTTTTCTTATAAATGACCTAATTGCCTTTACGGCATTATTTACTTTTTCAAGTAACAGTCTTCTGACGGATTTTGTATTATTATGCCCACTCTTTATAAAGTGTTAATTGATGTTTTGTATATGGTAAGTTGATTTTTTTTATTAGTGCTTTAACTGTTAATGTAGTGTTGGATGCGGTTTTATAACACTAATTTTCTCAATTGGTTTTTTTAAGTATTTTCCGCTCAAATAGTTTTTATTTATATTTATGAACACACAATTTATTAAACACTATCAATAATTACTTTTTATGGCGTATAAAAAGCTAATTTTTATTGGAAGTACTAATACCCGGCTTTGCCCGATTGAATAGGGCTTTTTATGCCCGAGCCGGCCCGACCCCGCTTCGGGCCGGGTCGGGCAGAAATCAATTTTAATTTTTACGGGTCGAGTCGGGTCGGGTCGGGCTTATTTTCCAAAGGGCCGGGCTTTCAAAAAAGGCCCGACCTGACCCGACCCGACCCTTACCCGCGACTGCGTACTGCGTATAGCTTGTGAAATGTTTCGGCACTTCGGGTGTTGTACGAAGTTGGATAGATGAAGAGAGAGGGTGTGGGTGAGAGATAGACGTAGTGACTTAATGAGTAGCGCGACTAGCGTCTATTGACTATCAATTCAAGGTCGTCTCAGTCTTCCGATTCGTCTAAACTTCTCTTACGTTTAGTTTTGGTTTTACTTCCGATTTCCCGGCGTTAAATTGCGAATTTGCAAGTCGCGTGTCTCGGCGCACTTTGAAAAAATATAGCTAGAAGAATTCTAGGTATTCCCGCGTCACAAACGAGTGACGAACGCGTATTATATTTTATAATGCATATCTACACCTACACTATATAATAAAATAAAAAAAGCTTCGTGCTATGGGTTGTGGCCGTTCTTCGGGTCGGGTCGGGTCGGGTTTTCGGGAATTATCTGGTCTTCGGGTCTTGTCGGATTTCTGGACCAGGCCGGGCAAAATCAATTTTTTTATTTATCAGGTCGAGTCGGATCGGGCAAAATTTATGTTTACGTTTTTCGGGTCGGGTCGGGTCGGGCCAAACAGAAACTGACCCGACTCGTCTCTAGCTTTGCCCGAAGTCTTAGTTTTAATGAATTAGATCTGATTTGTACGTAAGAAAGGTAAACGCTGTAGCAAAAACGCAACACGCGTAGCACAAACGTAACACACGCGGTTCGCGTAGCAAAAAGTCCTGAACTACTTAAAAATCCCAACTAAACCTCCCCTTCTACGAAGTCCCTTTCTTTCACACTAACCCGTTAAAAAAGTTTAAAGGTCGGGACGGGTGCAAGAAACTCAATTGAGGAAAACCAACCGGGTGACGTTTTAAAACAAATAACGGCGTGACCACGAGACATTTTTCCAAAATAAAATAGATCTAAAAATGGAAAGGGGAAGTAAAGAGGTGCAAGTTGAAACCAGCGGGGAGTCTAGCCGCATCCACTCTTTGGGTGTCCGTAATGGAGGATGGGGCTGAAAGGGGGAAAACCAAACATGGACGCGCCCAGGAAAATACCGCCGAGACCAGCCGGAAAAATAGATAAGAGAAGCAAAGACGCGAAAGTCCAAAGTCGAGTAAATAAATAGTAATTGATTACTATTTGGAATTAGGCGCGTTTAATTGGAAATCAGGCCCTGATCATTGAGTTAAAATTTCAAATCTCTATAGAGCTAACCATTCTCAAGTTTTTAGGAACATGACAACGGATTGCCATGGCGGTGCAGAGAGGCAATGCGGCCTCAGTATTAAACGCTTTCCCTCCGGACGCTTCACTCGGTGATTGTTTGTACCCCCTAACGCACCTTGCACCTATCCAATGCATTCCAATTCAGTGGTCCACTTTTCTCCAGACATTGACGCCATCTTCATTGTTCACTATTTTTTAGGGTCATCTCTCCATATAGGCTAATATATAAAACGCTGAAACCAGACATTTCAACTTTAAGGGCAGCCTGCTAGACTTAACGTATTAGAATTGGGAAAACATATTGAAGGCTTTAAACAATTGCAAACGCCTTAAAATAAGTTATTATATTATAATCTTTATTTCCAGAGGTGACCCTTAGGGGATGTGGGAGGCTCCCCCCAAAGTTTTGGATAGTCGGTAAACTGAGGTAAAACCACTACTGTCCTCCCAATCCGACCACTGATTACATTCGTAGACGATAAAACCAGTGGCGGCTTAAGAAGGCTGAGTCCCCGGGGCGGCAATATTTTGTGACGCCCCCCAGGACCGTGCAGAAGTTTTCACTGGTCCATCGTGTTACACCCCCCCCCCCCTTGAGCTTATCCGATGGCACCCCTGACTACCCTGCTACCCAGGGCGGACTGCCCCCCCTCCCCCCTAACAAAAATTTGGTTTCTTAAAGGGTCATATGACATAAACTAGCATTTACTAATAGCGAGATAAAAATGTTTGCAGCAATCGAGTCCCCGAGATTTCGATGAACCTGTTACCTACAGTGGTAAAATTTAATCTGGAAGGGGTTTCGTCGTTCAATATCTCGACGGATGATATATTTTCATAATAAAAGAGAGCAATATAGATACGAAACTTTGCGTTTTATTTTATCCAATTGTTTTTCGTATTCCTTTACAATAGTTTTTAATTTTTGCGGTTAGTATTGGGCACCCTCTGTTCCGCTTTTTATTTAATTTTTAGAACGCACAAATCGATGAGAAATTAAAGAAAAATATTCATCCCGTCACTGATTATAACAATTAAAAAATAAGTTATGATGATAAAAAATTAATAATTTGGACACGTAGACCTCCCGCCGAGTGAGCGGTTGTGGTCGAAAAAACCATCTGGTCGCTCACCGTGATTGAGATCCGTCAACCTTAAAAAATGAATTCAATCGCTCGGGTAGATCTTTCTCGACTTTACGGCAGCGCTTTTTATTGAACGAACTATTTGGCCGCTAGACGACGCGGCGCTCAGAAGTGAGCATGCTAGCACGTCGATCGGCCGATCTCGCTCAAAGTGCCGTGAACGATCTCTGATTGAGATAACGTTTTGGCGCTCGGCCTGAGCTGGCTCAGTTGAAGAAAGATAAAATAGCGTCACCTGTATTGAGGACTCGCTCCCTTGATCACTCAAATTAAAAACGTCTGAGCGTTCATTTCGGAATTCGCTCACAATTTTTGCCCACCTCTGGTATCGATGTACTCCGCCGCGGTAAAAATAGTTCGCTTTAATATATGCGGATATTAAACTTTCGCTCGCGATAATTTGCTAATTTATTTTCCAAAATAAAGTATATAGGGTATAGATATGTGATTGAACCTAAAATACGACATTTTAACAAGTTGGCAAGCCAAAATATACCTCTCCTCGGAAGAATTGTCCCTAGTGGTATTAATTTCTCGAGATAACCCTTAAAGATATCTCCACAATTCAGAGTTATTTGCTAAAAATGTTATCCCAGTTCTATCCCGCCCGGTATAAAATTTTAATTATAATTAAAATAATTGAGACGAAACGACCAATTTTAATTTATTCAGAATATTATAAGTTAAGTAGTTACAACAGTGAGTTAGACGTACTTTAACAATGCACAATTGAATTAAACCCTTTTTACAGTAAAAGTTTATCAGTTGAATATAATACGAAGCAAATTTTAATGAAAGAAATATCTACAGAGGGTATTTGTATTTTTCTCGCTTACGAAATACTATAGCCACACCTTTAACGCTCATTTTATTTCAACACTTGCCCTTGATGAAGATACCGTAGAATAGCCATTTTCGACATCTGGTAGTGGACGACTCGTAGACTTCCAGTTGACGTTGTGACACATACCGCATGAAAAAGACCAATGCCGTCCAATTTCCAATATCATATATTGACTCGCAAACCCAGGAAACCAATGACTGTATTAGGAATCGTAGATATCCAAATATCCACACCAAATGTATTATCAAGAACCAAAAACCTTACCATCAACAAAGCACAAAGAGCCACTTGACTAAACGCAACCTCGAATATCAATAAACGTTAAATGAACGCCTTCGCTGTAATGCAACTATATTTAAGACGATTAGAAAACCCGTAAATAAATAACAAAAAACTAACAAAGTGGATCACCCTTTAACACTCTTATCTCTGCTGACTGCGCTAAAACAAGATTTGACCTTTAAAATTTCATACTTAAAAAATGTAGACTTTAAAAACCATTAATATACTATTCCACTAAGCTGAGTTTATACTTTTCATATAAACGAAATGTGTATCGGTGGTTCTGTGGTAGAACATTCGCCTGTCAAATAGAAGGGCTAGGGTTCGAAACCAGGGCGGCGCTTTCTTTTTAATCAACAGAGAAGACGTTACATTAGAATATCTTCGATGCAATAATTTAAATGGAACACAAAATTTCGTTCTATTTTAAAAACCGAAATTTAATACTCTGTTAATTTGCAATAAACGCTTCCGCTTAAGCTGAGCTTATAATTTTCTTTGAACCGTAGCATATGTGTCGGTGGTTCTGTGGTAGAACACTCGCCTGTCATGCAGGAGGGCTCGGGTCCGAATACCTCCCGCGATTTAAAATAATTTATTTTACATAATTTATATGAAGATGATAAATTGACGTTAATATCTTTATAAAAGCGGCAAGGACTTTTGTCAAGGCAGTTTTCTAAAAACATAGCGTATTAATAAGCATCGGTGGCTCGTTGGTAGAGCACTCATCTGCTATGCAGAAGGGTCCAGTGCGATCGAAAATTGATAATAGGACGTAAACCGTGAACATTTGGTGGACACCCCGCCTTATGGACGTTGAGACGTTTATCGTAACCCTCAGCATATGGTCCGTCCGAAAAGTCAATACATAGACGTTGGAGAGTAGAATACACGCATATACGAAACACAAACATTACAAAAACACAACACGTCACAAATGCACAATATACATTAACATTACAACAGCAAAATAACGAAAATGTCTACTATGTCACAACTGTCGCGACAGTGGGCGTTGACGAACAAAATACCAAAACACCCCAAACGCAAATATTATCCGTTAACGCTCACCGTCACGGCAGTTTTGCCACAATTTAATTTCAAAGAAACTGCGTACGCAGTGATTACGCTTGGTATCAAAATTGCGAACGCGTTCGCAGGACAGACACACACACACACACACACACACACACACACACACACACACACACACACACACACACACACACACACACACACACACACACACACACACACACACACACACACAGACACGGTGATTGTATAACACCTCCTAGGTTACATAGTACCCTCGGAGAGGTAAAACCAATAATACGCCTTTTTAAAATAGATACACCTGTAACTTAAATCGGTGCTTTTAGTAAGCCTAATATGACGTGATATCGCGCTATATGCCCCAAATTTATGTCATGTTAAGAAAACGGATTTAAAACTTAAAAAGGTAAGAATTTTAAATGACATTTAAATTATACTTTTTTCGTGGTTTTTAATTAGTTGACATTCAATTTTATAGCCAGAAAAGGAACACATTAATTGGTTTCATAAAAAATTGACTAGCCAAGGGTTAAGTATTGAAGCATTGTTGAAGAATTATGAAGATTAGTTTTACGAACTGGATGTAACCTATAAAGCTATTGGCGAGTAGTTGTTGGTGGATGGAAGTCTTTACTTAATTAAAATCTTTAAACGAGGTCTAAACAAAACCGAGCGCGAAGCCGCGAAATAAAATACTAGGCTAGCGTTTCTGAAACAGAAGCGGACGATTCGAGACGTCGAAAGCGAGGACCGAAACAATGTGTCCCAAAATTCCTCGGAATGCACTACTTTTCGCGTTAAAATATGTCTAGTAATGTGCTTTTCTATTGGTGGAAAAACCACGTGATCGATAGCTCTTTAAAAAGGATGTCAAGCATGGTGGAAGGTAAAATCTGAAGGCACTATTGGACTTTATCTCAATATTTACTTTTGAAGTTACTGATCTAGGGGTAGTGAGGATTATCGCTGAGTTAGAGCGGGTTAGAAGCTCTGAAAGTCCGAATACGGCATTGGAAGCCGGGACAGTAATAGATCAGTATATAATGGACAAAGATGGCCTATTGTTTGGGTACTTCGCTCCTTGGGACGAGGAGGATGAAGACGGGCTTGAAAATGCTTGGAAAGTGGTGGTACCTAAGAGACTTAATTAGAGTACCATTCATTAAGTATTTTCATGACGATACGCTTGTCGGCCACCAGGGGGTTTACAAGACGTTTAAACGTTTAAAAATCAGAGTCACTTGGTCGGGGATGTAGCGGGACGTTATCAAGTATGTGAGGGGTTGCGGGGTGTGCCAGAAAAGTAAGCCATCCCAGCAGTTAACCCCCGGGTTACTATCTAGCGTCCCCAGTGAAAGGCCTTTTGAATTGGTAACCGCTGATTTAATGGGTCCCTACACTCGAAGCGCCAAGGGAAATCAGTACCTACTCGTCATAGTAGATCATTTTACAAAGTGGGCAGAACTCTACCCGCTTAGGAAAATGACTACTGAGAAAATAGGGGAGAAAAAGTATGAAGTTTTCTGTCGATATGGATTCCCACGACAGGTTATAACTGATAATGCATCCGTATTTTCTAGTAAAAAGTTCAAAAGGGCCTGTTCGCATTTCGGCATACGCCCTAAGACGACGGCCCCTTATCACGCTCAGGCAAATCTGACTTAGTGGATGAATAGAACTATTAAGCCAATGATAATTTCTTATGTCGAACGACATAAGGATTGGGACGTCCGTCTCCCAGAATTAGGCTTTGCTTTGCGTTCAGGCGAGAGAAAAGCGACAGGGTATTCGCTTGGATTGTGACATCGCTGGTGGGACTCTCCGCATTGATCTTCCCGGAGTTTGATGCTGGCCTTTATCGTCTACGTTTAGCGGTGATTGTGCCAATGGACAGGCTGGTAATGAGTAGGTGTAGTCTGATGGTTGTAAGCTGTACAGGATTTGAGTAGTTATCGTCGGATATTGTTGTGACGGTAGTGTTTTCTGCAGAGGTGGCTGCACCGGAGGTTTATTGAGTGATTTGCTTGGCTGTGGAACTGGTTGGATGGTAGATTGTTGAGAATTAAGTGGCTTGTGACTGGCTTCGTATTGAAGCTGCGTTGAAGTATGAGGCCGGGCACGACTGGAATGCGAGGTTTCAGTATGGGCTGGTCGGTTGGTTGTTGGGTAATGAATGAGAATGCTACTTTTCCTTTGAAGCTCAATTGTATATCCCTGGGACTTGTTTTGTCACATCCTGGAGTGGTATACATTGGAAGACTAGATGGAATGGATTCAGGGTCCTCTTTCTGGCAGGGGCGTAGGGGAAATATAGTTGTTATATATATATTGAGATGCATGCCATCCCCGCCAGGGATGCACACTGATAGAAATGTAACGAGAGCTTGTAAGGAACTTAAAATCGTTGCATAGGTACGGCCAGCTTCGATCACGCTAAAAATCGAAGTTGGACGTACATTTAAAGCGGCCGGTACAGCCAACTTCGATTACTCGCGAAATTGAAGTTGACCGTATCCACGTAGCGCCCCGGTTCTTTTTTTTTTTGGACTACACCACTGTATGTCAACCCTATCAGTAACCAAACAAGAGCAATACCAGTAAGCTACCGCCTTGGATTCATCCCTACAGCAGATTATCCAGTAAATCCAATGTGGTTGGCCACGCAATGTCAAAAGAATACTTCTGTTGTTAAACCATTCTAGCCGCACCAAGCGGAACTTTATCTCCACAACAACCTACTATACAGGGGCTCATGTTTAGTCGTCCCGAAGACAATGAAACTGCAAGCTCTCCAAACCATCCATGCCTCACACCAGGGGATAAATTCTTGCATATCCAAGGCCAAACTAAACCTATTTTGACCTGGTATGTCTGATGATATCACAAGATTCATCCAAGCCTGCGGCATATGTACAAATAGAGCGCGAGCTAACAACTCAATGCCGATGCTTAACCATCCGGTACCTCGACTTCCATGGGAAGTCGCAGAACTTTATATTACTTGTTGATTACTACTCGAAATGTGTAGAGGCTCAAGAACTACACAACACAAACACTCAAAGCGTTTGCAATTTCTTGGCTCATCACTTTGCACGCCACGGGTCACCACAGCGTTTGATTTCGGATAATGGGCCTCCGTTCAGTTCAGCAGGTTTTCGAGAGTTCCTTGGTCAGTGGGGAGTAGAACATGTCACTTCTTCACCACACTACCCACAATCAAATGGCATGGCTGAAAGGGCTTTCCAAACTATCAAAAACTCCCTCATTAGGGCACGTCAAGATGGCAAAGACTTGACATATGTCTTACTCGAGTACCGGGCCACGCCTAAAGGTCCACTTCCATCAACTACTGAACTGTGCATTTGACGGCGCATTCGAACGCCTCTGACTGCCACAAGTGAAATTTTAAAACCCCATTACCCCACTCGGTTCGACCGACAAATCCTACAACAGCAACAGGATGCCATGGTCTCAAGAGCTAACTGCCACACAAATGACCTACCACCTCTACAAATGGGTCAGAGTGTACTATACCAAAAAGGCCATCGCAACTGGCTACCTGCAACTATCCGCTCCATTGGACCAGAACCCCGATCTTACACGATCCGAAACCAACCGAAAACAAACCCTCAGACGCACGAGTGCTCAACTCAAAACCGTGCAACCATTCGAAGGTCCACCTTCACGTAACACGACCTTTCAGCCACCTGATGCTAACTACGAAGAAAGCGGCGATGGCACGCAAGCACTTCAAAAAATATCCACAAAAAGCATAACGAACCACAACAGAGCTCCCAATGCTAATATTCCACTCTTCAATAACACACAACCAAACTTAACCACATCAAACCACAACGGGGCACACAATGATGCACCAACAGCAAATGGACCAACTCCTGGACAATTGACCTTTCAAATACACGGACGACCACAAAACTACCACAACAATTCTACTCCAATGCTTTTAGAACAAAACTTTGATCCAACCATCATACCAGGCAACTCCCCTGCACATCGATTAGGAGACCTCACGCTACAGATTCAATTACCCAACCGTCACCTATATGCTAAAGTTCTTGCAGCTGCAGGCCGAGTCACTGACTCACTTCTGGAAAATCGAGACTCGTATTCGGAGATAAATTTCAAGGCCGCGGCAGCTGCAGCGCTTAACGGCAAGGCGTTGACGGCCGTTTCTATTCCTTCTTCTAGGGGAGGCAAGGGCGCGAGCCAGGCCAATGGAAAATGTACGATACATTGTGTTTTTTTATTAAACTTCAGGAAATGTTATTGTTATTTATAATTTCAATTTATAACTACACAAAAACCTCGTTTTTGTCGCTGCTTCAACTTGTTTGGGTGCACGTATGCGATTATGGTACGTCACAACTCACAAGTATCTTAGTGATAAAATTATTTTAGTAAGCCTATTTATGAAATTACGGTTGTAGTGCAACCGTTCAACGATGGCGTCGTAATTAAACCTGGTAGGCCTATATATAAGGGACAAACGATAAGTTTTATGGGATTTTTAGAATATCAAATGCAAGTGCTTTCTTATAAAAATATCCTAAAAATGTCTAAAAAGCTTTATAGAGTTTTATGGTTTTATAGAATGCCTATGGTGCACTAATACCTACAGTGCCATTTGTGGACTCTCTTGACCTAAATCAAGGCCCAGTATTCCTCTTTCCCCTACACCACTTTTCTAGTACTGTAAGTAGTATTACCATATGTAACATAATTACTCATAAGTATGCCACTGTACCTTTATTCCATTCAAAAATCTTCACTAACGATTTGTTTCACGACGAACCAGGTGGACTACGTTAGATTTTAACCTTTTTATTCATCCTAGAAATTTTGGAAGTCACACTATTTGCTAGTAACATATTTATTTAAGCCAATTTTAAAACCTCTAAATTGAGAAGGAATTTTTTGCGTCGGAATTTTAGTCAGCCGAAGGTAGCTTTATTGAAATTTATAAACTCGCTCGGTTCGACGGTTTGTGCGGATGAAGTTAAATAATGAGTAATTTAGAAAAATAAAAGGTTGGGGAAAATGATCAATAAGTAATCGCTTTCCGAAAATGGAAAAAGTCGTCGAAGTGGAATATTCCACCAGCGTTATTAAAACCCATCCCAAGCCTAGAAGAGTTATACCTAGACTCAAAAGAATCTGCAAATATTCAAACCTTGTAGATGCGCCAGAAAAGCTAAATCTGAATTTCAACTATTTTTCCAATAAACCTGCTTCTTTTATTTGACAATGCAAATTTATTTTAGAACGTGAGTCTACGAGAACTTCATTAATTCGCAAATTAATTACAATAACAGAACTTGACACTATATTGTAGTACATTTTTGCTTCTAAGCCTTGGTTGTTCAAAGGGGTTTGTTTACTAAAATAATAGCCGTCGGTTTATCAAACGTAGAGCTAATTATACGACGGCATAATCGGCATTTGAGATTCGATGACGTCAAATATTACGTAGGGTACGGATGGCGCAATATCTGTGAAACAAACCGTGAGTGAAGAAATAGAGCTAGTGGCATACTTATGAGTAATTATGTTACATATGGTATTACGGTGCAAGGGTATACAAATTCACAAGTGTTTGTTTTTTATGTCTTGAAAAAAAATTACGACGGTGCCCCCCCCCCCCCCAAATATTGGTCTGGAGCCGCCCCTGGTTACCGTTGCGTATGATTTAGTAGGTTTTACCAAGCTTGGAAAATACGTCGCTTCTGCCTTTCACTAATATCGCTTATGAGTAAAACGATTACAATACAGCTTCAGAAAATAAGACACCTCGATTTTTTCCACAAACAACCACAAGACAGTAGCAGCTTACCTAGTACTCTAATATCTACCCACTACCTAGTTGTAGCTGCCTTTTGACATTTCTTCCCAAAATAGAACATTTACTTCCATATATCCAGTAAAGAAAGAGGCTCACTCGCCTCACTACTCTAAATACTGTATAATTATCTTAGAGTTCCAACTAGTCTAGATATTATGGAATCAACCCTCCCGAAATGGTTTCTTCCACTCTATAGTCCATACATCTACTTCATAGTTATCTTGTGCGCATACAATTCATTCGTATTTACAAACGTCAAGATAAATTGCAAGTATTTTGTTTGCTTCGTCACTCGTGACCTTCGGTTTCGTTGCACAGAAAAGAACGCTAGGTTGTTTGTTTACTAACTTAGTGCCCTCTGGCGGTAAAATTTGATGCAATACCAAATAATTTGATAAATTCGGATTAAAATCGACAAAATTATATTATTTTTTTTAAACAGAATAGTCGGTTTTTCAAAGTTCACTATTTAGTATTCTAGAATTTTCAAACCTAGAATTCGATTTGTCGGTCCAAATAGATAAGCCTAAAAATGACCAAATAATTTTGTCAAATCGAATAATGACGAATACTTTGCACAGCCCTACTCAATTTGGTCCGGAGTGATGATGTGGCCTGTTAAAGTAATGATCAGACCGTATTCAAAGAGTATAAAAGTTTATTACATAGCTGAGAAGAATATGTTCTTAAAATCTCGTTACATTGGCTTATATACAAAGCAATTTAGTTTATAATGTGTTTTCCGTCTTTTGCCGGTAGGCACGCTAACGCCATCTACATGGCGCAAATTTCAATTACAATATTATTACATGGCCCAAGTATTTTTTTTTGTGTCTCTGAGTTCAAGTGAGTTGAAGTTTCTTCGAGCTAAATGTTAAACCTAGCCTTCTCAAAAATTCTTCTTAGAAGCTCGTTGTGGGCAGTAATGTTCATGGCATGTAATAGAAAGTCGTTTGTTGATATATGGGTGTTAGACAAGTGTTCTGGAGGGAACAGCTTACACATGAAAGTTGGAAAATTTCTGAAGCGGTGCAGATGCCATAGGGAAAACGTAAATATTGGAAATTTCCTAACGGCGTGGCAAATGTACATAGACGAGAGCTAGATTCCGTCAGTTGCACTTGCCAGAAAGCGCTTTTAGCATCCAAGACCATGGAGTTTGGAGAAGATCTGTTGTGCAGTCAGCATTTATCAATGTGGTCTTTTTATTGCTGGATTTTCTTTGAACCACCGTCGGGTGCACCCATTCAGTCGGGCGTTGGACTGGTGTGACAATCCCGTCATTTAGAATTTTTTGTAGTTCATCATAAACTGGATGTTCTAATGCGTATGGTAGTTTATGAGCTACGGAGACAAAAGGTATGGCATTAAGTTTCAGCGGAATTTGATACTTTATCGTGAGTTTTCCAATCCTATCAAAGACGTCTGAATATTGTTCAATGATGGCTTTAGGGCTTTCTTGCTCCGACGATGTTCGTACCATAGATGCTGATATTGCCACAGTTTGAGGAATGCCTCGTCTCGTACGGTGCACCAGTCTCAAGGCCTCTAAAGCTCTAGCTCCAAGAATTAGAGTACTTTGATTTGGAGTTATATAGAACAGTAAACGTTGTTGCGAGGGGATAAAGGAAGCCCAAGACAGCTCCACAACCCCAAGGATGTGAACCCCGTGTCCAGTGTACGCAATTATTTGTTTTGGTGGAGGAAGTAACATCGGCTTGTTCGTAAGTGTGTTACAGATGAGCTGGGGTAGAATATAAAATTGCGAGCCAGAGTCTAGTTTATATAAAACATAAATATTATGGACATATATGGATTCTTACCATTCATCCTCAGCATTCTGCGAGTGAAGGTCACTAGTGGCATTGCATAAAGCCGTTATAGAGTATAAGTGAATCAACTGTAAAAGTAACCACAATTGCAAGGATAGAAGATGCCCAGCGTACAGAACATTTACATTTAATGGAGGCCAGAGAGTTGGCAAAGAATAGAAGCTACGCCCAAGTTACTCGTCGTCGTGGGAGGTCAAGGGCCCCTTTATCCCACGCTGTGCCTGCTGAAGATAAGAGTAAGATGTCGACCCAACCGGAGTGACCTCCTTCTTTACTGGAGGGTCCACAATTCCTCAAAAGTTTGAAGTCACTCTTAATCCACTACTGTACTCACCCTTTTCTAAGTGCGTCAACGTTGGTGTTGTTGTTTTTTCACCACGCTGCCCCCCTTAATACTAGATAAACATTATCTTAAATAAAAAAATGGTGCTGCTTATATGCCATAATAATAAAAACTATTTGACCGCATCTAAATCACATTACCGCACGAATGTTCCTTTGCTTCATCAACATGTAATAAAGCTAGTTTTTAATCTTTAGTGCATCAGTCTTTATATATGACATGGTGTCAGAACTGGGTAGAGCCTGAACGGATCGTGGTTTTTAAAAGTCCAATCCGTCTGTGATCACTTGGTTCGGATTCAATCCGTCCTTGAACTGTTTACGTCGGATACAATTCGTATGATTTGCATCCGTAAGTAATTTAATCCGAACTGTCCGATCCGACTATCAAAATAATCCAACCTGGGGAAAAATCCAATCCGTAGGATTACGGATGAATATATCCGAATAATTTTACGAATTGGTCAGTTATGGATTTTCACCTCTTAAAAATGTACGGATTGGATTTTAATTGGATGAATCCGATACTGAACGAATTCGGGTTTTCCAAATCCGATCCGTCCGTGGTCCATTCACGTCGGATCCAATGCGTCCGCGGTATGTACAGTCCTGATCAAAAGTTTCTGGCCGTTTTTGTTTGGCAGTCAATTTGTTTCTATTTTAGGTAGAGGGCCGAGTGAGGGCTTCACGGAAAGAATACCCTCACGAAAATATTATGCCGGTTACGATAATGCGCTACCACTAGTAGGGCACAACCCATACCGGAAATAGTAAAACCCCTCCGAAATGGCGTCACGAAAAAATTAGTATAATTTGTCGTGTTTACGCTCGTTCGACGCGTTATCCTATTTAAAAACCAAATCTGGGTTCACTTGTCTAATCGGAATTGTGGTTGAAAAGTTATTGAAGAAATAGAGACGACGTAAAACACGAAAATTAACACTAATTTGGTTTTCAAGTGAAACAAAAGCAAACGTGAAAGTAGTAATATTTGAAATAATATCGCGCGAGACCATTTATTTAATAAATTATAATTATGAATTTTAATAAATGGTCTCGCGCGATATTATTTCAAATATTACTACTTTCACGTTTGCTTTTGTTTCACTTGAAAACCAAATTAGGGTTAATTTTCGTGTTTTACGTCGTCACTATTTCTTCAATAACTTTTTAATCACAATTCCGATTATAAAAGTGAACCCAGATTTGGTTTTTAAATAGGATAACGCGTCGAACGAGTGACGCCATTTCGGAGGGGTTTTACTATTTCCGGTATGGGTTGTGCCCTACTAGTGGTAGCGCATTATCGTAACCGGCATAATATTTTCGTGAGGGTATTCTTTCCGTGAAGCCCTCACTCGGCCCTCTACCTAAAATAGAAACAAATTGACTGCCAAACAAAAACGGCCAGAAACTTTTGATCAGGACTGTACACTTCGGATTCAATCCGTTCGTGGTTCGGTCTCTTCGGATCCAATCCGAACCGTCCAATCCATAATTTAAAATAATCCAATCTGTGAAAAATATAATCCGTAGGATTACGGATGAATATATCCGAATAATTGGATGGATTGGTCAATTACGGATTACAATTTGACGGTTTGGATTTGGTTGAATGAAACCAAGACGGTCACTGAACGGATTTGGGTTTTAAAAAATGTAATCCATTCGTGGACAATGGATACGAATTGGAGAGTTTCGCATTTTACTTATACTTCCACATATTGAATTTTCTTAAACGGATTGAAGTGTCAACAAATTAAGCGGCTACGGATTCTAGGTGTTACTGAGTAAGGCTTATCTGTGAATACGTTGACGATAAGATAAACGTTTAAATCTAATGTATTACATTAAATACAACTTATGATTGTACGATTTTCACTTTTCAGTTTAACACTCATTACGCACCACTAATACTCCCATTATGCACCCATGGGGCTCGGAAGGAATTAACAACTTTAAAGGGGGTAACTTTACCCTAGCCACCCTACTTTGTACTTTCACATTATCGTGTTTACCAATCAAACGCACAAATTACGCACAATTATGCACCACAGTTTTAATATTACGCATCACAAAAGTTAATGGTAACATTTAATTGTAAAAATGTTGCTTTTCCTTTTGCATTCATAGAGGGTCAGAATTACCTCAGTTTTATGCTAGCTAATTGAAATACTTGGGTTTTGTTTTTCCCACTTTGGGGCTGTTCATAAATTACGTAACGCAAGAAATACACTTTTTGAACTCCCCCTTCCCCTCGTAACTAAGAGTAATCGTTTTTTAATTACAATAGCTATTAGTTTAAAAAATAATAATAATTGAAGTTAATATTCCATCTGTGAAGTTAAGGTGGCTAAATACGCATTAAGCTTTAAAATAGCGTTATTCAAAATTGAACGTCAAATTCCCGGAAGTTGCTTGAGATTATTAGTTCAAGGTGCCGCTACCGATAAGCGCTATTTCGGAATTTTTTTGGCATCACCGTGAAGAAAGGATCTACTTAAATATTTTCCCATAGTGGTATCATGTTTCTCATGTTATTACTCGTCGCAATGACCATCACAAATTTAGCAAATATCCAAAAAACAATAACAACAATCGAAAATACGATCTTAAAAAAGGCTCTACTTCCTCGCAGTAAAATGAAAGCTTTGCGAATTATAATTTACAGTTGCTTACTTACTTTTACAAATTACGGCAAAACTCTCCTATTCGAGGCACGATGGTTCAATATTAATCACACCGGCAACGTAACTGCAACGTCGTTTACTGTGAATGTTTCCGCGGGTGGCAGACAATTGCCTGATGACCTCATTGAGACACTATAACCCTAAAAAAGACCAATGGGGACGATGTGACTTGATAAAAAGTAAAAACATTTCCCGCTCCCCTCTCAGCCTCTCACGGCCGAAAAAATAATAATCAGCTAGGCTAATACCTTAGGCCTAAGTCATCAAGCGACTTTTAAAGCCTTTAATTCAGGTGGCCGGGTTACAATGTGTATAGGAGGGTGGTGGCAAGCCCTTCATGACACGCGAGCGAACAGCTCCCTACCCTCACTATTACCGTTAACCCCAACAGGTTTTTATAGAACGGGAAACCGAAGAGAGGAGATAAGTTGCAAACTCAACGCAGAAGGAGTTGTTCCGAGTTTTCACTCACAATTGTCAGTTCCACAAGTTGGGATCGAACCCGGTTTATCTTGCTGCGAGGTGAAAGCTATAACCACTTCGCCAGCCCACAAATATCTCGCTTCAAAAACATTTCCGTAATTTAAAAGAGGTTAAAATACCTTTATTTTCAATTTCAGAATTTTTATTTAAAATTAAAAGTATGCCCATCCCGTTTTAGTTTTATGGCACTTGGCGACAATTACCCCTTTTGACCCCCTTTATACGAATCTGACATGGAGAGTGATCAGAAAAAAAATTTAATTTTTCTGTTCTTGCGTTCAATTAACTGGATACAATCAAGTAACCCATTTACTTGTAGTGTGAACGAGGCTTTAGGCCAAAAAGTTACTATATACTAAAAAGCATATCTTTTGAAATTGGCATTTTATAAAATAGTCAAAACGTCACCACCTAAAATAAGGGCTTCCAAATTAAACATCCAGGGTTAATCAGCGTAGGAAGCGGGACCCAGGGCGAAGGGGGAAAGGGAAATTCTTTGTAGAAACTCCAACTTTCTAAATAGAGTAAGAACTCGAGATTTCGTGATAATTATGGTGTTTACCGTTCTGCACATTGGGGCGTTTATACGACTGTAGACTCTCGGCGCCGTGTCATTTTGACCTCCAACACTTTCGAATTAAACCTCCCCCCCCCCCTCCCTCGAGACATCCAAACTTTATAATTTTTATGCTGAATTGCCCAATCGGCCCAATTTCTATCCTTCATAGGATCGGGGCCCTAGTCACGCGTATTGACCCTAGACGGAGCACCATGATGTTTTCTTTCGTAAGACTATCTCATGAACTATGGTAGCCATGGTTTATATATATGTCCGTGATACATAATATCGTAAACTACGATAACCAGTATGTTTAGTCTCGTAAACCACGATAACCTTGATGGTTCTATCGTAAACCACTATGACCCTGAGGGTTCTATCATAAACCACGATGACCTTGAGCGTTTCTATCGTAATCCACGGTGACCACGACATACTATCACGTGTATGTATGTTCTCCTAAATGATAGTGACAACGATATTTTATGTTTTAAATCACGATGACCACAATATTTTCTTTTATAAACCTAATGACAACGATAATTATCTTTCCTTTCGTTATCCATAATAACCAAATAGTTTTCCATCGTAAACAGCGATATCCACGACATTTATTTCTTAAACCACAGTTACCACAGTGATTTATCTCGTAACCCGCAATTATCATGATGTTTTATCGTGTAAAATACGGTAACCGAGATTGCTATATCTCGTAAGCCTCTATGAACAAAATGTATTCTATCGAAAACTGTGATGACCACGATGTTTTCAGTCGTAAATCATGCTTGCCTCGATGCTTTCTCTCGTAAACCATGAAGAACACCATGTTTTTTCAGAAACATCACAGGCGAAAAATCTCAAAGGTCGCGATGTTTTCTGATCACGAATGGATTGGGTTTTGAAAATCTAAATCCGTTTAGGATCAGATTAATCCAAGCAAAATCCAATCCGTAAAATTTTAAGATGTTAAAATCCACAACCGACCAATTTGTCCATTGCTACGGATTACTTAACCGTAACCGTACGGATTTGTCGGATCGGATTTTTCACGGAGTATCCGCAATCCGTTCAGGCTCTAGAAATGGGATACACTATTAGTTATCAAACTAGCAACTATTAAGTCGCGGCGGACCTTCACTTACGCCCGTTCCACAAGATGTCCATTTAAAGGGGCTCCAAAGTTCGGTGGCCAAAAAAAAAAAGAAAATTGAGCATGCTTTTCATTCCCCCAACCCTCACTCTGCCTTGGCAGAGGCGAGCAGAGTCAACCGTAAATTTCGCACTTTACTGACTTTACACACATTTGGCCACCGAACTTTGGAGCAGACTTGTAAATAGTGTATATTTTTAAGAAAGTCCACTGGACCCGGACCCCTCCGCCGATCTAATTTTTCGACGAGTCCAGGACTCTTCCCTCTTTCTTCGCCCCCCCCTCGTTTAAATTTATCTCTCTTTAATCTCTCTTTATTCCTCCATATTATATTCGAAAATAAATAGCACCTAACCAGGCAAAGCCTATAAAAATTTTATGATAATTATAAAAGAGACAGTCAGTAATCGAACTACAGCATCAAAGTTTACATATTTTCATATATAATCGTGATCGGGTAAATTAAAATGCTCGTAAATATTATCACAATTAATTTAACCATTGAAATCTTCATTCCAAACCCATTTATTCATTTTAATAAAGCAAAATTTTGGTCTTCAATGGCACTGTTACAATTACTGTGCCTAATGGAATTATGGACTAATAATTTCCAAACTTCGTTAGTCTAAGACTAACTAAGTATGGAAATTATTCCCCACACGGGCCACACCTGTTTAAGTTAAAAGAAGTTTTTCCCTGGTAGGCCCAAGTTTTCCAATTTTTTCATTGGTCATTGTCAATTTCTATAGGCCTCACAGATAAGTAGATAGGGGAGCTCAAGCTCCGTGGGGAGTTTGACTAATATTCGGAGAGCTGAAATAGTGGTGGTCAGTATACACTATACAAATGCCTCAAAGATAAAAATAATTCAACTTTTTATTTAATTCTCGAAATTTTCCCTCTTTTTACACAGCTAACGATATAATTTGAGGGACTCTTTACCCCCTTCTAAAGACATTTTTTTAGGAGTCCCGTGATTTTTTCAGGGGTTTTTGACGCGTGGACTGCCGCTATTTACAAGTCTGCTTTGGAGCCCCTTTAAAATACGTCATTCGGTCTCTGTTCGTCGCATATACAAAGTTAAACTCTGATGACGTTTCAGTGACGTTTTATGAATCGACTTCCGACCCCTCACACCTCCCTTGAAAGTTCCGTTTAAGGAGTCACCGCATGTCTACTGAAAAACAAGTTTCACGTATATTGGCGTAAAATGACAGCCGATATTACTCAACTTATCAAAGCACGAAGAAAAAAAGGTTCGGTAAGAAAATTAGCATTAAGTTAGAATGTATTCATTTCAATACCCTTTCTACCATCTGGGGCTAGGATGAACAGTGTCTTTCTGTGTTTTACGTCATCACTTCAGTCAATCAGGAGACAGGTGTTTGTCGTTGAATCGATCTACAAAATGTTTCTGGGAAGGAAATTACTCGTAATTCTTAGAAAAATATTTTTTTTGCTACAAAACCAGTGGATGAAGATATTTGCTGTTAATATTCTTACCTATTTTCATTCAATCCAAAAGATGCCTTTTAAAATTAACGAAGTAAATTTCGCACTAAGCCTCAAAACAATTTTGAAATGGCGACCCGAAATCAATGTCATAATAACGAAGCCCCTCCCATCCTAGAGACAGAGGGCAGACTACCTAAATGCAGTTGGATATTCATGGTTGAAATGAATACATCTCATGCATTAAGACAATAAGAACTGTCAGAGTTTTTGTGATTATGTTACTTATGATAAAACCAAAATATTCCTGAATTAAAACTTGTACCGCCAAAATACTACGATTTTAGTTTTATTAAAAATACGATAGGACTTCTCGAAAATTGTCTCTTATATTTCTAACATTGCTCTGCCAGTTCTTAATATTTCAACGAGAAAGACAGATTTTTGCCGATAACTATTTCTTTGTGATCTGAATTTCTGATGGCTGATCAGGATCCAACTAGGAATCTAAAATAGAAGTGGGCTAGGTATCAAATTTGCTGGAAAGCCTCGTCTATGTAGATTTTGTATAGTACGTACGACACGCATCGGGAGAAGCTCTAATTTTTCGTATTTCGCGCGGACTTGTACTGGTAACTTAGCTTTAAGGCACTGGTCTAAGGGCCCTATAATCCGAATTAAGGCGCCAAAGTCACTTCATGAGACGAGAGTGCTGGCCCGCCGGGGGCTATCGTCTTTCACACAATGGCTTTGTGACTCATGTTTAAAAACTCATTATTACCCAGTGATAATTCCAATACTTCGGTCTATAAGTCATAGTTTATCTATCAGATAAACTTAAAAAACTAAATTTGATTACTACGATATTTATCACCTTAATTGACTCATTGGTTGACTACAAAAATTTTAACTTTTTCACGCTCTAAATATATTTTAAAATAGGTCAACGGTATATTTTCCGAAATTCGCGGGTTTTTTCCAATACTAACAGGATTGTAATAGGACAAAGTTAATAAAGTGAACTCCAAAGCTCTGAACTGGCAGTCTAGCATCTAGTTCAACCAATTAGAAGCGAGGCTCAAATTTTATTTTACCGTAGTTGCTAATGGCGGCCAATGGTCCGTTCGAAGATCGTTTGTTAAAACGAGAAATTTTCAAGTACTTGGAGAAGTGTTATTAACTTTATTATTCTAGAGGTATGTAAATTATTGTCTATTATATGTTTGTAATGATTTTTATTTGTCATTTTTGTGGGTAAAGATGGTAAATCGGCTTTCATTCCGACCGTTTATTTTGGTATTATCCATAACGCTGCGCAGGATTCTTCACATTTCCGACTCGCAACATCTCGATGCCCGCGTTCTTTTGGGAAAGGGCGACATAGGGTTTACGCTATTTGACCGCGAACCTGGGATCAAAGTCAATTTAAACTTTTAAGCTCCAGAATTCACAAAATACACATAATCTTAAACATAAATGTTTATCAAAATTCAAAAATAAAAGCTATAACGTAATATAGAGCAAACTGAAAACCAAAGAAATACCCGATTTTTGCAACTTAATTTGCTTAATGCTAAGCCTAACCTATCGTTGACGTTGTCTGCCTTATTAACAGCTTAACATCATTTTGTTTTAAAAGTTATTTTATTCAACACCGCTTTTTATTTTAACTTCTATTTATAGTTATTTTATTTGGCACTTTGATATAGGGTTGAATTTTATTTTCATATAGATATATATATATGTTTTTTGGTAATATTTGAGTCAAAGGCTTGGGGCCTCTATCAACTTATCTTATACATGTATTTTCTACAATTTCTATGAGGTTATAAGCCTTTGTTATTATGATTACTTAAGTCTTTGTAAAGAGATTTAAACTTATTTTGGTAAAGTAAACTGCCCATAAAAGCTTACAAAAAATTTTAATGTAGAATTTATTTGTAAAATTGCAAAGAATTAAGGAAAAGTTCCAATTTTATGTATAAAATTTTTGTTTCTGGTGGTTGACAACTTTGACACCAGTTAAGGTTTCCAAATTAGCTAAGATTTCTGTAGGGTTGTGGGTGGCTTAGTGAAGACTAGAGAAAATAATGCAAACAATTGACATCAAGCCGCGTGCGTGTTTTATATTCTACTAAATTAACTGCAATTGTCTTTGGATTAAGTGTTTTAGGCTCACTTAGGTTTATCAAAGATTTTAAAATTATTGCACCTCATTTTATATTTTTGTCTTTATTATACTTGATTGGAAAAATGAATTGTTTGCTAATTTTTTCTCTTGTTTTTGAAGCTAGGCTCCTCCATGACCCAAATCTGTCAAGATGCCAGCTCATCGCATCTGGTTCATCATGTTTCGAAGAGAATAACTGGAGTTGAATATCACCATGAATGGAGAAGGTCCTAGTGTACCCATAACTACATTAGCGGGAATCCAGAGCCTAACAGATTTGCTGCTAGAGCTACCGTTGCCAACACCATTACCAGGCACAACTGGTACCCAGAGAAGCCTTCTGTCTCACGGGGCTCATGATGCTGAAGAAGCCCAAAGACTTTTGAATGGACCTCATGACAACTTTCTCGTTCCACAGCTTCTTGATGCTTTAAATCGTACCTCGTTAGACCAAGTAGAAGTGAAAGATGGTTATTGTGGTCGTAATGCTCACTGCGGACAAACTTCTCAGTTATTACAATTTCTTCTAAATCGTAATCCCGGTGTTTTTGGAGGTTTGATACCAGTTCAAACGCCTCAACCTTCCCCAAGTGCCGCAAATGCAAATATTCCCCAAGCTCAAGTGGCTGGAACTTCTAACCAAACCACTCAGCCTGGGCAGTCCACCACGCCTGGGTCATCACCATGGATGCAAACTCAGTTTTCTCCGAATGCCATTTATTCTCAACCAGCTTCTTCATCGTCGTTCAGCGCTTCGCATTTGTCATCTTGCTCCCCACACTCAAATTCCCCACAGTTCCCTACCCAAGAGAGTCCATCATATTTTGAACAATGTGGGCCTCAATCAGTGGGTGGAAATGCACCTCCAGTTAACTCTAATGCGTGTTTGGGAAACCCAGCTACGCCTGGAACCTCGGCAACACCATCTTTACCTACAAGCCATGGAAATATACCCCAGCAGCCGACAAACCAACTTTCTTCATATTCATTTGCCCAAGTTACTGGGCAGCCAACAACCACAAATTTACCCCATACTCCAAGTGTACTTGTGAGTCCGAATTCCTTGCCGAATAACTGCTCTCCTCAAACTCCATCTAGTATTGTTGTTGATGACAAAAGCCAGTATGCATCCGTTTTAAAAAATGAAGAACAAATACCACAAACTAATTCTCAAATAGACCTCTCTGTGGTAAACTCAATAAGCAATGGTGATTGCAGTAAGGGAAGTGCAAAAACATTTTCTTCTGATGAATCACGAACTGATACTTTTACCCCAATTCATTCCGAGTTACCAAATTCAGTTGACAATTTTGCCAATAATCATAATGTTTCTTCTACATTTTTGGATGAAAAGCTGCTTAAGACGAGTAGCGAAAATAACTACGAAAGTAATAAAAGTCAATCAGCTACATTAGTTGAACCCTCTCACCGGAAAGTTATTAACTCTATTACAAATTCTGATTGTAATGAAGAAAATTTGAATGAGACTTCTATCACTTCATCAGCGGTCACACCGGCTAAAAGAGAACGCCGACAGTCCTCGGCCACAAGTGGGCCTGTTGTTGTATTGAAAAAGCTTAGTTTTGAAGAACAAATATTGGCCCAAAAAAGTATTAAACAATTCACTAAAAAAGTTATTCACAAACCAGATGTTCAAGAAATAGAAGAAAACGTAGTAACCTCCAAGAAGAATAAAACTCCTCCAAAAAATGAGGTACATGAGCGGAAAAAATCCACTTCTTCTTCCAGTAACAAAAAAGAAACCAACTATAGAGTTTTCACTTCTAAAAGGAAAGAGCCTGATAAAAATAAAGTCAAAGTCAGTAAGAGAACTCTAGAACCTGATTATGAAGATGAAAATAATACATTGGCTGATAAAGTTAAGAAAAGGAGACGGTCCAATCAAGCTAATTACGCGGAGTCTCCCTTATCTGGCGAGGAAGATATTTCTGGAAATGAAAGTAGTGAAGGCTCTGTGGACAAAATATTTTCCTCAAAAACTAACATTCAAACCGGTCCTATAGTTAAAAAAGCTGTAAATAAGAAAGTTAAAAATGAAATTTTGGATAACTTTGAAGATTTGTCAGAATCAAATACATTTCAAAATTTTTCAAGGATTGTTGATTCTATTTTTGATGCAATGGAAGAAATTGATTTAACTGTAGAGCTGGATGAAAATGCAGACTGTCCAGAAGAAGTTTTAATTCCTTTATATCAACTGAAGGAACTCACAAGAGAAGCTGCTAAAATGAAGATGTTAAAAGTTACGAATCAGTTTTCCGTAAATAAACTGAATAAGCTTCTTATAATATTGGAGAGAAATGTAATGGATGGCTCAAAGATTTTTCCCGAAACTAATTTGGACGACCATGATGAAGAGGAATCTAGAATTTTCATGGAGCTTGCTCTTGATAGAATTACTCGAAGCGTAGATGCGTCTTTAATATGTATGTATATAATGACATCAGTCAGTATGCCGGAAAAAGTTTTCTTGGAAGACAATATTGAGAAAATAGTGACTCTAGCTAAGTTTCAGCTTCAAAATTCAGTCTACCCAGTTTTTGACCCAGCTTATCGCGTTGATCCGAAATCTAAAGACGGTTATTCTGGGAGTATTAAACAGAAAAGAGCACATGCTAATAAAGTTCGCCACAAATCTATCATTCAGTTGTATAACAAACTTCACGAAATTGTTGGTTTGTTGGGAGAACTACTAGATATTCAATCAATGACTGATACCATTATTCTTAAAATGTCTACACTGGGTGTCAGCTCATTTTTCGTTGAAGGAGTAAGCGAACTTCAACTGAGCGCTCTTCGTCTAGTTACATCCATATTTGCGGGATATCCCAAACACCGTCAACTCATTCTTGAAGATATTTTGGCATCTATGGCGAGGCTGCCCACCAGCAAGAGAAGTTTAAGAAATTATCGTTTGAATTCTGAAGAAAACATTCAAATGTTAACTGCTTTGGTTCTACAACTTATTCACAGCGTTGTTCAATTGCCAGAGGCGATAGAAAAACCAAAACCAATGAATATATTGAGTGGAATAAGTGAAAAAAAGAGTTCCAAGGATAAGAATGAAAATAAAACTGAATCCACATCTAATTCTACGCCTGATAAAGAAGTTTTAATAACGTCTAGCTA
This sequence comes from Leiobunum rupestre, assembly GCF_980474605.1. Classification (NCBI taxonomy): domain Eukaryota; kingdom Metazoa; phylum Arthropoda; class Arachnida; order Opiliones; family Sclerosomatidae; genus Leiobunum; species Leiobunum rupestre. The sequence goes on along the minus strand of NC_143387.1, from coordinate 27,477,833 downwards.
TCAAGCGGCGATAAACACTGGGTATCGCTTTTTAACCGTTTTTCTTCGGAAATGTGGCACTAAAAATGAAGATATGGATTACCGCCCTCTTTTTGAAAATTTTGTTCAAGATTTGTTAAGTACTCTTAACAAACCCGAGTGGCCAGCAACTGAACCTCTATTAAGCTTATTGGGAAGTCTATTAGTACAAAACTTCAGCAACAAGTCAGTTGATACTCCCATTAGAGTAGCGTCACTGGAGTATTTAGGCGTTGTTGCATCTAGACTGAGAAAAGATGCTGTATCTAGCCAGTTGAGAATGGAGTCGATCAATGAAGTGATCCAGCAAATAGTTAAAGAGAGCTTAGATGAAGATGATGCTCCCCTTTCTTCCATAAAAGGAAAAAAATCAAAACATAAGCCAACAAAAATTCAAAAGAGAGATGATTCACAAATTTTGCAGAAAGCCCTACTTAATTATTTAGATGATAATCTAGAAAGTGATCCAACTCTGCTGTTTGCCAGGAGGTTTTACATTGCTCAGTGGTACAAAGATGCAAACTCTGAAATTGCCGCTACACGTAATAAAAGCAATAGGAAGAAAGACTTTGAAAATTGCTCATCGCCTCCACTCAACAAATCAAAATCTAAACATGGGGCTAATAAACACAAAAGAATTGCCACAGTTAATGCTAGCTACGCTGAAAACAATGAAGAAGATGAATTACTAGAAGAAACTGAAAATGATGATGATAACAGTGCAGAGTTACTGGCGTTGACAGAAGAAAGAAAGCAGTTTTTGTTTACACTCATCACTCCAAAGTTTGAGAAGAATAATATGAGAAGGGCTGCTACCGAACTCGATTATGAAACTGCAGAGCTGGTGGCCAGATTTCTCTCCTCTAAAAGATCCATTTCAAAAGCTTTTGACTATTATTTAGTAAAAATTTTGAAAGTTCTCAATGAAAGTACCGTTGCAGTTCGAACAAAAGCCATGAAGTCTCTAAGCATGGTTGTGGAAGCTGATCCATCGATTCTAGCCCGTCCTGAAATGCAAAATGGTGTGTCGGGCAGCTTGTTAGATCCATCAACTAGCGTTAGAGAAGCTGTTATTGATTTGGTGGGAAAGTTCATCCTAATCCGTCCAGAGCTCACCCATCAATACTACGATATGCTCACAGCTAGAATCTTGGACACTGGTGTAAGTGTAAGAAAAAGAGTTATTAAAATTCTAAAAGACATTTGCCTTGAGCAACCGGACTTTCCAAAAGTTCCTGAGATTTGTGTCAAAATCATTCGAAGAGTAAATGACGAAGAAGGAATTAAAAAGCTAGTCGGAGAAGTTTTTCAAAGCATGTGGTTTATACCAGTTCCAGACAGAGAAAAGGATAGAATACTTCAAAAAGTAAAAAATATCACACATGTAGTTGCCGCTTGCAAAGACATTGGCCTTGAATGGTTTGAACAGCTGCTTTCCAACTTATTAAAGGCGAAAGAGGAAATTAATGTAAAACCCGTGGTGAAAGCCTGCAGACAAATAGTAGACTGTTTGGTTGATAGCGTATTAACTCTAGAAGAATCAACCTCAGAAACTGCAGCTACTGAAAATCTCGCAGCCTGCTTTACTACGTTAAACCTTTTTACCAAAATCCAGCCTCATTTGGTTATACGACACGCAGTAACGATTCAACCTTATTTAAGTATATCTTCAAATACCCCATACGACTATGTCGTTGCTCTCAGCGCAGCAAATATTTTGCAGAAAATTGTGCCCTTACTGGACCACCCAAGCCATGATTTTTTAACCCAACTGGAGGAAGCTTTGGTTAAACTTATATTGAGACACAGTCATTATAATCTTATGAATAGCTGCGTGGCTTGCTTGGGCACCATTGTGAACAATGTTACAAAAAATTACTCTTTCATCAAAGATGTTTTCAGGAAATTTTTTGTTTGCGCTTTAGGCTGCAGAAAAATTTGTAACGAAAGATCACTTCCCTCGGGGAATAGGCCAAATTTGATACGAGCCTTGTATACAATTGGTCTCTTTTGTGTGCAGTTTGATTTCAACTTACCCCCCTTAGACCCAGAAAAGAACCATGATCCAGCTAGGATTTTCGAAGTTCTCCATTTCTTTACTTTACATAATGACAATGAAATTTCATTAAGAGCTTTAAATGGGCTTGGACTTTTTCTTCAGAGGTATTTTGATTTCATGATGGGGCCAGAAGTAAAAGAGCTTTATCAAGCAATATTAACAAACGCAAATGCCCTGCCTCAAATGAAATGTCAAGTACTAAGAAATATGAGCAATTACCTTGCAGCAGAGGATGCTCGATTAAACCAGAAAGATTCAGAGTGGAGTAAAGTGGGGAAAAATGAAGATCTAAAAGAAATGGATGTTTCATCAGGGATGGCTAGTACGGTGATTCAGATTTACCTGAAACAGGTCTTAGAAGCTGTATTAAGCAAACAAGATTTGGTTAGACAAGCGGCTCTTAAAGTAATACAAGTGACGCTTGGCCAAGGCTTAGTACATCCTGTACAAATAGTACCATACCTAATATGCTTAGGATCTGATGATGACAATGTCACTCGAAGTAAAGCTGATCAATTACTGCAAGATATTGAGAAAAAATATCCAGGGTTTGTGCAAATGAAGGCTTTAGTCGGTGTTCAGATGTCTTTTAAACTTCAGCAACTCTTAAAACCTAAATATGACTCTTTAGTTAGGGGATTTCGAATGGCTGAATGCTCTGTTAGTAGGAATGGATTCCTATACTCTGTGATCCGCGGGACGCGTCAAAACCGGCGCGCATTCGTGCTCTCAATTTTGAAAAGATTTGATGATCAATGTCGAACAACACTTGCTGAAATGATTTATCTTGCGGACAATTTAGTGTACTTTCCTTACCAGGCGCAAGATGAACCTTTATTTATCATGCATCATATTGATGTAATGCTGTCTGTTACGGGGGCTAATCTTTTACAATCATTTCGCGAAGGCCTAATTCCGAAAAGTAAAAGTAATCCTCAAAATTCGAATACTGTCAAAAAAGATTCTGGTGGTATTTGTGAGAATGGTTTGACTGAAGAAAAAGAACTTTCTGCTGGTGATGGACCCCAACTAACAGATCTTTCGTCTGTGCCTGATGCCCAGCGTTTGCCGCAAACCACCACAGTGGTGGAGGAAGACGACGATGATGATGAAGACTTTGAATCCATTTTTGATCGTCTTCCACAAGATACCAAAAACCTTCAAGAATGTATAAACATGTCTCAAGGCTGGGTTCTTTTACTTTTTGTTAAACAAACTCTGAAGGATATGTACGGGTTCACTGATAATAAAATACAACAGTATTCCCCAAATGAATCTGCCAAAGTGTATGAAAAAGCTCTTAACCGAAGGAGTGGTGTTACATTCAAACCAACGGCAGTTATAGAATTTGCTCTGCAAAATCTAAATCGCGATGAAAAAGAGATTTTAGACGCGGAAGGCAAACAAGCTCTGGTTAACCATTACCTTAACTTCAAACAGCTCATGCTTTCAATTGACCCTAGTGATGATGATGACGAAGACGAGGAGGGAGTCTCGAACAGTGCGCGAAATAGTGCAGTTACAGCTGACCAGTTGTTAAGGACGTACACGGGAGTCGCAACTGCCATTAACGCTGGTAGATCTGTAGGCATTAAAAAAGAAGGTGATGAAAATAAAAGTACGAACAAAGTTGTTAATAGTACTGACAGTGTAGTGACAACGCCTTTCAAAGACATTGTGGCAACACATAAAACCACCAAAACCCCGGCCACAAACAGTAGGTCAAGGTCTAAGCACAAAACGCCCAAATCTTCAAGCAGCCTCAAAGAAAAAGTCAAGAAAAAACATAAGAAAAAGCGTCGGAGAATCTTAGACTCCGATGATTCTGATGATGTAGAAAGTGATCCAGACTATGAATAAAATGAGTGTTATTATTTTATTACGATTTACCAGAAGGGTACAAAAATGTTCATTTTAATAGCTGAAAAATAAAAGCAAACAACCATTTTAGTCGTTACAGTTGAGTGGAAGAAAAGCAGGCATGTACATTTATGTAATTAAGTTGGAAAATAATTTTCACGTCTTTTATTTCCAAACAACTATTTCAAAACCTCAAAGTGTATAGTACAATGTGTGTAATTTATTAGCTCTTTATTTAGTTCACCATTTGTAATATAAAATAATTTTAAATGATAAGTTTTTATTTGTAGTTCTGGATACATTATTATTCCTTTAATATTCGGATACCTTGGTTTTTGAGGAAACATCCTTCTATTATTTACCCTTATGTTTTTTTAATATTCTGTCAGCTTTTACTGAAATCCAATAAATTTTCATTAGTTCAATCAAATCATTTCAGCCAAACTGCAAACAATTTTTTTTGAGTATTTTATTTAACATTCCTCCACAAGTTGTGAAATTTCTAACTGCCGCTTAATTTTTTTTTCTACCAACTATAACACTTCTAAAAGTTAAGCATTTATAGTTTTAATTAAGATAAATAACAATTGCCTGGAGAGGTAGTGATGTTTGGACTGCTGTGGTGCTTTGTGGCTTAAGACCAAAATAATTTTTATATGAAAAAAAAAATACAAAAAATATATAAAAAATGTGACAAAGATATAAATATTGTATCATCTCATCATCATTTAATGTAAAATGACACAAAGATGGTCGGGGGTTTATTTTGGGTTAATAAAAAGGCCTCTGCATATGTAAAAATATGAATAGTATAAGATGTGTAAAAACACAAGTGCATATACATATAGTGATCTCTATTATAATTTAAAAAAAACTTTTCGAGCCCTTTTAGATATAAATTACCTATTTCCCTCTAAGAAAAAAAGATGGTTTAAAACTAATTTGTAAAAAATATATGCCAATTAAAAACTTAATTGCCTTTTTATATAGAGACAAAATAAATATAAACATAAAAGATTGAAAATACCACAAGTGATAATGATTTATCTGTTGGCGTTTTTAACATGTAATATTTGTATCTTCCTATTTTTTTTAGATTGATAAGTTATATAAAGGTGTTTTTTGGGGATACAATTTGTTGTGTATTTCACATTTATCAACAAAAAAGCTGTTCACAAACATTCGTAAACAGTTCATATTTATTTATTATGAAACATTTCCGTCACTAGACATGTTTTTATTTTGATGGCTATATAATAATGTATAGTGTTTTTGTATAAATATCAGTTTGTCGCAAGTTTTTAATTTAACCGGGGCTTTTTTTAAATAAAAGTATGTTTTCAAAATCTTATTGTTCAAATAACCTAAACTTTTACTGTGCGTGGGAAATAACTTGGTTGTTTCACATTAATTTTTTCCCTCCTAAAATGCGCCCTTTTTTTCTGTAAGGATGTAAATTAATTGTATAATGTCCACATTGTATATAGTTAAATACTTTGCCGGCACAGTGAAAAAAATGCATAATTAAAACAGAATTTCATTTGATAAAAAAATGTTAAAAAGTTTAAAAAAAACCTACATTTTGTATTTATAAACAAAGCAGCCGTTTTTTGGGTGTTGTTAACCTTTTCATAAATTGCAACACCTTTAAATAAGAAACTGTTCGACCATTTGTAAAATTTGGTTTTAAGGAATTAAAGATATGGTCATGTAAAAACATCATTAGCTTGAAGTTTTGGTTATAGTCGATTTACCTTGGTCTAAAAATTAATCCAATTGAAATGTTTTCATTTGATGTAAACTTTTGAATTGATATTAATTATAATATTGTTTATTTAGGTACTTGGTAATTTGAAATGGATAAAAAATGCAGGGTAATCTTTTAATATTATTTTAGCAATGTATGTAAAATGGAGTTATGGTAACTTTTTCTTACTTTAGACCAAGAAACTGAAGGATTCTAAAAGTGACTCTTATCAGAAAAAGGAAAATAGCGATGAATATGTAAAAGATAAATAAAACTTTCTTTCTTTACTAAACAGTTTTTAAATTAAGTTATTTTGCAGAGTTCTGAAAGTGAGGAATGGGTGGAGTCAGCTGTGGTGGAAATTGAAAAACATAAGAAAACATTGCCTGAGGTTCTCTTTATATCAAAGTTTAGTTTCATTTACTTATAGTATAACTCTAAATAATTCTTGATTATAGAGGGATGCTTGGATGGATATTGATTCTTTAATCCCTACAACCACACGGGATGAGATGCGCAAAAAGAAAAAGGAGATATTGAAAAATGAAAAAAAATCATTAGCTACATTAGACAAAGTTAGTTTAAAATAACAAATTACAATTTTATATTTTTTAACTGTATTTCCCTAATGTATGTAGCCTGGGCAACATTCTAGAGAATTGAATCCATATTGGAAAGACGGTGGAATTGGACTTCCATCTGAAGATACCAATAAAAATAAAAATGTACCATCAGTTGGTGATGGTGGATTGAACTGGCTTAGAAAAGCTTACAAACGAGTCTTTGAACAAGCTAAAGAAGAAGGAAAGTCACCAGAGAGTATTGCTACAGAGAGATGGGGGGTATGCTCCAAAAATTTGTAATTCTTTTAGAATGAGGTTACTTAAGTTGGTTTTAATTACAGTCACTGGAAAATCTACAGTCTTTAATTTCTGAAGCCGAAGGAAAACGACAAAATCCAGAGTGTTCAAGAAGAAGTGGTACTGTTCAGCGTGATTGTTACAATACCAGAAGAGATGATCACCATAGAAGAGAGAGAAAGGATAAGAAAAGCCTGGATATAAATGATCAACAACGTAGTTACAGAAGGTCAGATTGCAGTCATGATGAAGATAAGCAACGTAATTATGAACCTAGTAGAGAAGGTAATGAGAGAGGAAGGAGACAGGATTATAGGAAATCTTTTCAAAAGCCTGGAGATAGTCATGAAGAATATGAACGTAAGTCCCGAAGATACGATAAGTCTAAATCTCGATGGATGAAAACTAGTGTTGATAAAGAGGTAATTAAAAGTGAAGGGAATGTTCATAAAGTAAGTCAACGGGAAAAAGAACCAGAAAGAGTAGAAAAGCCTGAGTCAGAAATTCCTCAACCAAAAGTGTTATCTGAGAAAGAAATGAACGTTCTTGGTGCAAAAATTTTGAAAGCGGAATTGATGGGGAATACAGATCTAGTTGTTCAATTGAAAGCGCAAATGAATATTGCTTTAAAGGCTAAGGAAATGGGTCTTCAGACTGAGGATAGTTGCAATGCCGGTAGTTCGAAACAAGAAGTAGTAATGCTCACTCAGTCTAATGCTAGAGGAATGACCAGATTTCTACCAGATGAAGCTGGACCCTCAGATGGGAGGCGAAAAAAGATTAAAGTCGCAACTCATGATAGGGATGGAAATCGCGCTAGATATTTCCATGATGATGAAAAATATTCTCTGAAAGAAATGGTACTTCATATTTACACTTTATTTAAATATCCTTTTTTAATGTAATTATTATAATTAGTTTGAAAGAGAAAAATTTACAACTGTGGATGATGAAACTGCAATGTATCTCAAAATGGCAGCTAAAGTAATTAATTTTTCATGTAGAAGTTATATATTATTTATATTTTCTTTGTAAATTGTACGTTAGAATCGCCCAAAAACAAATGAGGACTATGACATTGATGACGTGTTTATTGACAAAGCAGCTCGTGGAGGATCATCCTCGAAAGATCTTGAAAGAAGTAAATGGCAAGCGATTAAGGAACACAAATCTGAATCATTGGCAACTCAAAATTGCTACCAGTGTTTGGATAGCAAAAATTCACAAAAACACCTTATTGTAGCTTTTGGGAGAAAGGTAGGAAAATTAATTATCTATTCAGGAACATTTCAATAGTATGTTTTAATGTGTATCTTTTTCTAGTCTTATTTATGTTTACCATATTACGAATCCTTAACCGATGGTCATTGCTTTATTGTCCCAATGACACACGTTCCCTCTGCAACCTTACTTGATGAAGATGTTTGGAGTGAAATTCAAAATTTTCGTAAAACTTTAACATTGATGTACAAAGACAGGGGACAAGATACTGTTTTCATGGAAACAAGCATGAATTTACGTCATCATCCCCATATGATTATAGAATGCGTCCCACTTGAACAAGAAATTGGCATGATGGCCCCTATGTACTTCAAGGTTGGTTACTTAAGCCAACACCATATGTTCTTAACATTGCACTGTGTGGTATGCTATTATGTTTTTAAAATTAACACGTTTGCTTATAGAAAGCCATATTAGAATCTGAAACTGAATGGGCTCAAAATGTAAAATTGGTTGAATTATCTAAAAAAGACATCAGACATTCGGTATTTCTAGAAATTAAACCAATATTTTTCAGGTTAATTTATTTTTAATGATTATTTTTAGGTCCCCAAGGGTCTTCCATATTTTAGCGTTGATTTTGGTCTCCAAGGGGGTTTTGCTCATGTTATAGAAGATGAAAAAGAATTTCCAAACTACTTTGGAAAAGTAGAAAACCACAGCAATAATGTAAATTTTAGTTTTTAATTAATCTTTCTCTGTACATAGGAAATATTAGGTGGTATGTTGGATATTGAGCCTCGCTTTTGGATGAAACCCCAAAAGCAAAAATTTGATGATCAACGGAAAAAAGTACTTCAGTTCTGTGAATGGTGGCAACCATACGATTGGACTGTAAAATTGGATTCTGATGGAAGCGGTTCAAATTGATACCTTCATCTTTTGACTATATTCAATTATAAGTGGTCTATTTCTTAGTCTATAACCATTAATGAGGTGAAAAGCGTTTTCCGCTGTTTGTTCATCTGTGAAAAAAAATTAATTTTATAAAACAAAAAAATCACTCTTATGTTGGAAAATTACCTTTAAATGTAATAAAAGCTTGACCTCTCATTTTGCCGTTTAAAAGTTGATACTTGATATTTTCTTCAGAGTCAAATCGACTAAACAATGAGACTAATTCCCGAATATCCACTTTACGATGCAAATTTTTTAAGTATAAAACCTCAAGAAAAAATTATTTTAGTCAAAATTTAAGCTGCAATTGAAGCAGAAACATTATTAAAAAAAATATTTTCCTTAATTCATTACCATACCCTGGGATAATCCTTCATATAATTAAAAAAAAAAATTATAAAAATTACAATTTCTGTGACTGGAACAGAGGCTACAAGATAAGCCATCCAATAAGCATTACCAATTTGCAGTTAACAACGAATCTTAATAGATTTTAAATTTTAATCTAATAATTTTGGGACCAATAAAAAAATTTAATAATAATAATAACGGAAGATTAGATAAAACTAGTCTTTTGAACAATGGTGAAACATTGCCCATCCTAAATTGCAGTCTCAGATCACCCTGTAAAAAAAGGAAACCTTCTATTGGGAAAAAAAGAAGCAGCTCAGAGATAGATTTGAGAGCTATAGTGTTATTCTTAGATTTCTAATGAAATACGAACTTAATAAATTTTTGTTTGACTTTGGAATTTGTATTTCATTGGTAGCAGCTCTATCTTGCACCCCTGCCACCTACAAGCTAAAACTATAAGGTCAACGTCAATTCCTGATCAATCTTAGAGTAATGTTTCTATAAAGACAAAGCCTGACTAGGTAAAGCGTAACTCAGCAGCTGACCAAATAAAATTATATTACAGAATACCACCCAGTACTCATTCTGTAGTTACTGTGGTAGTTTTTTCTATTACCCATCCATTCCTTGATCTAAATAAAAATTATGAAAACCTCCCACCACTATGACAATTCTACAGTTACCATGATAATGATAAATTATCATTTCCACACCCCTCTATAGTTAAAATTTCCATATGTACCTACATTACTTGGGTCACCGGGTTTGTATTTCCGAAATTTTGGTATTTCTTTTATTTCATCCATAGAAAGTCTATTCTGCAAAATATCCTCCTCCTCCAAGGGCACTGCTACTTGTAATAAGGAAGTGTTAATGCTTTTAGTTTTAATTTGTTTGATTTCATATTCGCTGGTCAATGTGTTCATTTTGTTGTGTCTCTTCACAATTTTCTTTCGTTTTATTTGCATATTAGAGTCAATTTGCATTGCTAGTTGTGCTACATGGTAAAAGGGATCTTTTAAAATGCAAGTGACGTTGAGTTGTTTATCTTTTTTTGATTGCATAATCTGTTTTAGTTTCAGTTTTATTTCCTCTATTTTTTCCATATATACTGTAGGTTCCATTCCCATATTTGGTAGTTTTGTGGTAGTTGTACAATCAATAGCTGCTATCTAGAAATTAAATGAATTTTACTAATACGTAATTATTAGTTAATTAGAAACCTAATGAATACGTTATTTTTTTGATATTGCAAATATAACTCTATTTCTACTTCCGAGAGACCAGCTAATTTGTAATTATTGAATTCTTCTTGTGTTATTTGAGCTAATTGCAATTCTGGTAATGTATGAAACCCTTTAAATGTTTCAGGAACTATGAATTGATTCTCTACTGCGACAAAACTTTTATGTTGCTCAAATTGTCTGAAATAAACAAATACAGAGCTATCATTTTTCGAAACATAGTAAGTGACTGTAAGTCCCCTTCAAACCTCCTTTTTACCTTTTCAGGGATATTTTTTTCTGAGTCTGCTTTTCTACCATTAGTTTTACCCGTTTTTCGTATTCAGATATATTATTTGGTCCCTCAGACTCCATTTTATGTTAAATTTTAATGTTTTGTTTAAATATAAAACCAATCTAGGAGGATGGCAATAGGCAGTATTATACATAGAAATCTCATAGGTAACTAGAATGCTGCCGTGTAACTGGCAAATGGACCAAACGCCGTGGCAGACGATAGCCAGATCTCAGGCAATCAGAGCTCAAAGAGTGGTTGCTAACTTGCTGTGGTTCTGCCAAGAATTTGATAGTTCAGAACTTTTGGACGAATAGTTGTGATTCGTACGATTTGACGTACGCAGCCCGATGTGCAGACGAATTTTAGAGATTTCAACCTTGAGTTCCGGCCAGTACTTGCTCTTGAGCAGGTACCATTTAGAACGGTTCCAAACGGTTCAACAAGAGGTTCTTGTCTGCGAATAGTTTGCATTTGGGTAGTTCTAGAATTTTTTTTGCCGAATAGTGCGCATGGGGACTGGTTGAACGGTTCAGAACTCACGAATAGTTTTCAGCTAATGTCACCAGAGAGAATGACGTAGCCTAGCTCCCGCGATAGTAGCGGAACCAAGGAGGATTATTATCCTCCTTGGCGGAACCACTCTACGGCCTCTCATTGGCTCGGCCGTAGGCGGCAGCATTCTAGTTATGAGATTTATATGGTATTATATTCCTAGAACCAATCTCTTTCTAAATGCAGAGAAATGGCAGCTCTAACTTTGTCAAAGGTTTTTTTTTTGATAGTCACACGATATAGTGTCGGCTAGAGCCTTAGACACCAACACAACAAATAAACGTCACAGACAATAGCGGTTGTCAAAGGTTCTAAAAACTCTGAAAACAAGTATCTGAAAAATTATTTTTGTTGAGACCATAGATAAAATGACTTCGTATATAGATAGGAAACTTCATGTTGTAGAAGTGACGCCAGAATTTTGGCCGACATCTGGTGGCGGCACCCGAATAATATTATTTGGTGAAGTTCGCACTACTCGAAGTACGTACTAGAACCTTGGTGTAACCATGGGCCAAATAATGATAAATCCAGGACATTACTCTATGCGAAAAACCCGTCCATTAGCGCTAACACCCGACCACTATTGCCCCCTATTAGGAAAAAAGAGCGATCGCGGACCTACGTCATTTTGGGGGCATATTTTTTAGGGGCAGTTTTCAAAAATAATACACGTGGTCGTCGTAGTAAATATCCCGGAATATGTATTCACCGTTATCATATATAGTGTGGTTATAAAATTAATGTAAGTACTTATTTTTATACGTACTAAGTTCATAATTAGTATAATATATATCATTATATAATATTAAACATATACTTTCCTAGAATAGCTAAAATTAATCTAAAAATGAGGGGCTAATATGGCAGGATTTTTGAATAACAACCGCCACTTACTTCCGAATTCCGATTTAGTCAACACAAGATGGCGTTCCGGAAACCGGAAATTTCTGTTTGATTTTGCTCCCAGTTTTTTTTTATTTGCTCATTTTCCCCATAGAAATAGAAGTTAGACTAGAAGCACGATTGGATTGGGCGGGTACGTAGCAGCCTTGGGTGGTGCCTTGGGTATTAGCCTAGCTGGTTATTATTATTATTTAAACAGCTTTAGGAAAATCATAAAAATCTCAAGAATCTACTATATCTACCATGTCACCCTTAAAGTCACACGTTAACTTTGCGTAATCATTGCAAGTTTGAAATACCACAAATCATCACAGTTTAACTAAATTTTAATTATTTCAGTGTGGTTTAAAATACGCCTACATGAGATTACAAAATCTTGGTTTCAGTGTCTTTTAAACTATCATCAGTATTAGTCAAGTCAAATTGAGTGGTTTCCGGTAGTTCACTTTTTCCGTAAGTTTTCTGAAATAACCTCTGATAAATAGGGAAACTAAATAACAATTACTAAAATCAATAAATTGGCATACTCTAGAAAATGTAAATATGCTTTGTTCTGGAATAGATATTTTTGGGAGCTCTTTCAAATTCTGGTTTTAATATAGAAATTATTCATATTTCAGTTAGTTTTTTATTTCAGAATGTATAGGGTAATTTTTACTTGTGTAGGTACAGCATTGGATGATAAAATACGCCAAAAAGTAGATTAGTCCATAATTAACTTAACTTTAGGTACAGCATTTGCTTCCGATGATGCCTTCCATTTTGAAAGTAAATTTCATCCGGCAGAAAATGTTTACTACACTAAGTAATATAAAGTAATTGAAGATGGAGTCCAATTTACACGATTTACCGCTAAAACCCATTTTCCTAGTAATTCATCATTTCTCAGAGGAAATCTTAGTGTAAATAATCTCTTATTCCGAGATTATTATAAAATATTTACTATAATATTACATACTTATGAAATGAGAATTTTATTTCTTTCCCAGATCTTTCTTTACAATGTGAAAAAGCGCAGTTTTTAACCATTTTTGCGGATATGCTTTTAGACGCAAAAATTTAAACACGAAAAGACCGCCGCTGCGCACGACGTGATGCGCAGTGGATCGCCTTTTTTCTCCCTTATCGAAATTCGCGTCGTAGCCATGGCGACAATGTTTAATGCGTTTGTCAGATGGCGCGTACATCGCGATTCCACCCTAATGTCAGCCTTCTAGCGCTCTCTCTCTCTCTCTCTCTCTCTCTCTCTCTCTCTCTCTCTCTCTCTCTCTCTCTCTCTCTCTCTCTCTCTCTCTCTCTCTCTCTCTCTCTCTCTCTCTCTCTCTCTCTCTCTCTCTCTCTCTCTCTCTCTCTCTCTCTCTCTCTCTCTCTCTCTCTCTCTCTCTCTCTCTCTCTCTCTCTCTCTCTCTCTCTCTCTCTCTCTCTCTCTCTCTCTCTCTCTCTCTCTCTCTCTCTCTCTCTCTCTCTCTCTCTCTCTCTCTCTCTCTCTCTCTCTCTCTCTCTCTCTCTCTCTCTCTCTCTCTCTCTCTCTCTCTCTCTCTCTCTCTCTCTCTCTCTCTCTCTCTCTCTCTCTCTCTCTCTCTCTCTCTCTCTCTCTCTCTCTCTCTCTCTCTCTCTCTCTCTCTCTCTCTCTCTCTCTCTCTCTCTCTCTCTCTCTCTCTCTCTCTCTCTCTCTCTCTCTCTCTCTCTCTCTCTCTCTCTCTCTCTCTCTCTCTCTCTCTCTCTCTCTCTCTCTCTCTCTCTCTCTCTCTCTCTCTCTCTCTCTCTCTCTCTCTCTCTCTCTCTCTCTCTCTCTCTCTCTCTCTCTCTCTCTCTCTCTCTCTCTCTCTCTCTCTCTCTCTCTCTCTCTCTCTCTCTCTCTCTCTCTCTCTCTCTCTCTCTCTCTCTCTCTCTCTCTCTCTCTCTCTCTCTCTCTCTCTCTCTCTCTCTCTCTCTCTCTCTCTCTCTCTCTCTCTCTCTCTCTCTCTCTCTCTCTCTCTCTCTCTCTCTCTCTCTCTCTCTCTCTCTCTCTCTCTCTCTCTCTCTCTCTCTCTCTCTCTCTCTCTCTCTCTCTCTCTCTCTCTCTCTCTCTCTCTCTCTCTCTCTCTCTCTCTCTCTCTCTCTCTCTCTCTCTCTCTCTCTCTCTCTCTCTCTCTCTCTCTCTCTCTCTCTCTCTCTCTCTCTCTCTCTCTCTCTCTCTCTCTCTCTCTCTCTCTCTCTCTCTCTCTCTCTCTCTCTCTCTCTCTCTCTCTCTCTCTCTCTCTCTCTCTCTCTCTCTCTCTCTCTCTCTCTCTCTCTCTCTCTCTCTCTCTCTCTCTCTCTCTCTCTCTCTCTCTCTCTCTCTCTCTCTCTCTCTCTCTCTCTCTCTCTCTCTCTCTCTCTCTCTCTCTCTCTCTCTCTCTCTCTCTCTCTCTCTCTCTCTCTCTCTCTCTCTCTCTCTCTCTCTCTCTCTCTCTCTCTCTCTCTCTCTCTCTCTCTCTCTCTCTCTCTCTCTCTCTCTCTCTCTCTCTCTCTCTCTCTCTCTCTCTCTCTCTCTCTCTCTCTCTCTCTCTCTCTCTCTCTCTCTCTCTCTCTCTCTCTCTCTCTCTCTCTCTCTCTCTCTCTCTCTCTCTCTCAAGTTCCGTCGACTAATTTTTCTGAACCGTCAGGATTTTCGTCGCCGTTGCCTTCAACTTATACGTTTGCCAACACTGACTACTTCCCGACCAAGAACTTCCAACTACCACCACGCCTCCTACCAGTGAATTGACGACTCCCCCACAAGAAGCAGTGGTAATTCCTTCAGAGTCAAACTCGACGTTTGTTTTCACGACAAACAACTCCATACCCAATAGACTTTCGACATCACCGGTGTCTGTCGCTACTAATTCCTCGCAAAATCCGCCTACTAATACAACGTCATCTTGGGCTGATATCACTGCTGTTGTTAACAACACTGAAAATCACCCCTCGGTTTCTACCGTTTCAAATGAAACTCAAAACACCGCTCATACGTACACGTTCAACCGCTCTACTACGTGTATTTCTCGGATGCGTCTTGGGCCCGCCAGTTGTTAGCCGACGGCTTAAATTTTCGAAATGCATTGCTGGAATGTCTCCCTATTGGTATTGCACCGAAAAGGGTGATGTTGTCTAACATTAACCCCCTCATAGAAGATACGATGATAACGTCCATGCTATCGCGTTATGGCGTAGTGCAAGGCGCAGTACGTTCCATCCCCGCCGCTGTCACTCGCCCAGAGTTTAAGCACATCAAAAGCGCTCGCCGTGAAGTTTCAGTTCTCTTCGACTCGGATGACGCATTTCGCGCTCTTCCTGAATTTCTCACCGTCTTTATTAACCAGGAGATGTTTATTGTTCCTGTGAATAATCCGGTTCGCTGCGTGGCATGCGGTGAAACCGGTCACGTCATTCGGAACTGTAAGCGTTCCTCGTCTAAAGACAACTCCACCGTACCTACCTCAACATCCGCCTCAACCGCGGTAAGTCAATCTACTACATCCGATCCTACTACAGTAAAAACTGTCGCCTCAACTTCAACCACGGCCGACAATCAAGTCCCTACGATCGTTTCATCCGTCTCAGGTGTTACTGAAACTCGTCCGGCTGAGTGCCTAACCTCCGCAACTGATATGACTCAAACGAAGTCTCGTGAATCCTCGCTTGATCGCGCGACCGCCTTACTCAAAAAACCATCCGTGTTTTCGGAGTTTGATGCCGAATTTAAAGTCGCCCCAGGAAAGCAATAATACTAAACGAAAAGTTTCGATGGGCCCACCTGAAAAGAAGGTTAAAAAACGCCCTCTTTCTAAATACCGCTATGAACCTGACACTAACTCGTGGGCCGATGCAAAGGGAACCTTCAAGCCGGTATTATCTCACGATGACACCATGAAGTTTCTTAAACGCTCATTAGGCTTCCCTGCTCAAGTCGCTCGGACTGTTTGTGGTGAATACGCGAGTGACGCTGCTTCAGTTCACGCGTTATCGCGACAAATTCTCGTTGTCGCGCATACAGACCCTGCCATTTCCGCTATTACGTCGGATTCTCTACGTCGTAACGAAAGAAATCGGTATTATCGCCTCTCTACTTCGATCCGCGCCCTTTTCAAAGACCTTTCCGATGTGGAGAGTTCGCAAGAATAATATACTTTTTACACGTCTAATGAACTTCTCTTTATTTTTTGTTTATCTTTTTATGGTTTTTAGTATTATGTCTTTTAATGTACGCGGAATGAGCCAGGGCGTTACGTCGGTTCGTGCTCGCGATTTTATTTGTCGTTTTAAACCTGACATTGCCTGTTTTCAGGAAACGTTTGTAAACGTAGCTTTTTCCAAATCTTTCATATGGTCGCAGTGGCCTTATATCTTTTTCCACGCGCCCTCGCTCACTCCGCGTAGTTCAGGAGTTTCAATCGCGATACATCCCTCCTTTCGCCAACATATTTCCTCCGTGGAATGTTTTCAAGATCGTTGTTTATATATTCGTTTTAACGCGGGTATTTTTCATTCTCAGACGCCGATCCATCTTTTTTGTACATATATTTCCGCTACGAGCGATGCTGTCGCTATTGAGACCCTGAACTACATTAAAAATATTCTAGTAACTATTGATCCTTCCGACACTGTACATATCACCGGAGATTTTAACTGTTGTCTAAACGCTATTGACAGAAAAAATTGTACCGAATACCGCAATATTTTAGTCTCTAGTTTAAACGATCTCATTGATCAATTTGACCTCACAGACGCGTTTCGCTCTATCAACCGCGCAAGCCAAAGTTTCACCTGGCGCGCCAGAAAACACGGAAAATTAATTTCCGCCCGCTTAGACCGTTTATACGCGCGGTCTTCCTCTTTTCGACTCAAAGCCGTTCGTCATATTCCGTCGGGTTTCTCCGATCACGATGCGGTTCTTTGTCAATTTTTTGATACTTTCTCAATACCGCGTTCGCCGCCTTTTTGGCGGATGAACATTCGCTGCCTTCAAGACCCCCAATTTATTTCGGAATCCCGCGAGATGCTATCAGCCTTAATTAACGCCAAACCGCCTATGAGATCTTGGACCTCGTGGTGGTTTGACGTTTTGAAACCCGAAATAAAATCTTTCTCCGTCTGTTTTTGGCACCGTCGCCATATACGCGATACGGCCGCCCTCACGCATCACGAGGCGATGGTCTCCGCTTTTCCTCCTGACTCCCCCGAACACCAAATGCATAGTGAAAATCTTAAAACGTTCTTACTCGATCGATCCGCCGACTCGCTAGTCCGCGCGAGAGAATCGTTCTATCATTGTATCGACACCCCTTCGCGAGATTTTTACAAGCTCGAAAAAAGAGCGGCTTCCTCTAACGTTATACCAGCGGTCTATGACTCCCAAGGAGTCACCGTTTGTGATCCCGACGCGATTCGCGATGTTGTTGCGGACTATTACGGAGCTCTCTATTCCAAGTCCCCCGATATCGACGAATCCAAAATTTCGGATTATTTTCCCGACGATCTGCCTACCCTCGACCCCAACGACGCTACCCCTATTTCGGGACTGTTCAACATCTCGGAGACCACTACCGCTCTCAAGGGTCTATCCCGTGGGAGGGCGTGTGGCCTCGACGGTATCCCAGTTGAGTTTTATCTACTTTTCTGGGATATTCTCGGTCCAGTCCTGGTTGACGTTTTTAACGGGTTACTGATTTCTCCTATGTTCTGGAAGAAATTCTGCTGCTCAATCGTCTCCCTTCTCCCGAAAACTGGAGACCTACTAAATTTGGCGAATTGGCGCCCTATTTCCCTAACGAACTCAGACTATAAACTCTACGCCCGAGTTCTGGCCAATCGCTAGAATTCCGTGATTGGCACGCTCATTCACCCCTCGCAGACGTACTCCATACCTGGTAGGTGCATTTACGATTCACTCTCCGTCTTACGCGACCTTATTACCATCGCTAACTCTAAACTCGAGAACCTTGCCATAGTTAATATTGACTTCCGCAAGGCTTTTGACCGCGTAGACCACGTTTACCTTTTTAAGGTACTCCATCGTTTCGGGATTCCAAGAGATATCGTTGATTTTTTACGCGTTATTTACACGAATCCGATTTTTCGCGTTCGGGTGAATAACACGATCAGCCGTGAGGTCGCATTCGCCAGTGGTATTCGTCAGGGCTGCCCACTCTCCGGACTCCTCTACGTCCTATCCATTGAGCCACTATTGCGCTCACTTCGTTCCGCTATTAATCGCCCTTTTGGCCTTCTCCACCATAAGCTTGTGAACGCGACTTTCGCTGACGACCTTAACGCTTTCCTTCGGAACCCCGCCGAGTTTGCCACTTTCGCCGATTGCCTTACTGCCTTTTGCTCCGTTTCTGGAGCGGTGGTAAACAATGATAAGTCTTTCATTCTCTGGTGCGGTGAATGGCGCGCCAATCCGCCGCAGATCAACGTACCTTTTCTATCTACCTCGGATGGCGGGAAATTTCTCGGAGTTTACCTGGGAAATTTTCACGCCTACGAGCTTCAAAATTGGCCAGAACTCTCAACGCGGCTTTCGCGAGTATTAGGACGATGGCTTCACTACCGCCACCTATGTTCTCTCACTGGGCGTATATTGTTGATCAACCAACTAGCTGCCTCAATCTTGTGGCATAGACTGAAAATCTTAAATCCACCAACGTCCTTCGTTCGCGAATGGCAAACGTCACTTATCAACTTTCTTTGGTCGGGAGTTCATTGGGTTCCCTCGCACCAACTCTATCCACACACTCTCGCAGGAGGTTTAGGACTAGTAAATTTAGAACTAAAAATCCGCGCTTTCAGAGTACAATCGCTCGCTCTATACTTATCGTCTCAAGATCGTACCGCGCCGAATATACTCTGTTCGAACACGATCTTTAACTTATTCGCTGCCCATTTCCCATCCCCGGAGGCAATACTTACTAATCAATCGAGTAAGTATTCGAAAATTCCATTTTATTCGACCGCTCTCTCTTGTTGGTTCGGTATGCCTTTGCGGCTCCAACCTTCTCTATCCTCCCGCGAAAAATTCCTAAACGTCCTTTTTGAGTCTTCGCCATTTCTGAAGACCGTCGAGGGGTTTAGTTTAAAAACCAACGATACCACCGCGCTCACATCGGAACACATTTTAAACTTTATTTTTGTTTCTGAAGGTAGTTTTGTTCGAATTTGAGACCCAAACCTTGCCCAAACGTGCTTTGGCTCGTATATACAGCCGTAAAAATAATCTTTAGACGAATTTCCGGTTAGGAATCCTCCCACGACAGACCATCATTAATATCATTAACCGACGTCTTTCAGTTTCATAATAATGGTTATTATGTTAGTTATGATATTATATATTAAATGGTATATTTTATTTTTAATAATAAAAATATTTTGGTACGCCCTTAAAGCAAAGAGTGTTTATGTAGTATCAGGGGATTTTAGCGTATTTTACAATTGTTCTCTTTCTGTAAAATGAATAGCATCGCTCTTCGATTAGGAAAGCCCCAAAATTTGTCATAATTTAGAAAAAAGGCTCCGTTGAAAATTCGTAGTTTTTAGGTTTGGCCCGAGGGGCAGTTCACTCCCATGATTAAATCTGCACTCTTGGTTGATTAAATCTGATTAAATTTGATGTCTGTAGCTTTGGCTGTATTGAATTTAATCCGATTAAATTTTATGTCTGTAGCTTTGGCTGTATTAAATTAAATCCAATTAAATTTTTAACCTTGATTACTTCTGCACTCTAAGAAGGAGTGAACTGCCCTTCGGTTTGGCCTCGGGTTTGGCCCCGTTGGGCGCATTTCATTTCGCCGTCTAGCTTACCTGCAAAAAGTTCCGATTCCTCGTCTGCTTTTATTTTTTGTTGACGTGCTTCGGTAAAGCTAAATTGTATCCAAAAAATTCCAAATTCGATTTCAAAGAACAAAATGAGCAGAAATGTTTAAAAAAATTAAGACTCGATGCAATGAAGTGAATAAATGACTACAGGCCAGCTCTTATTTTCAAGGAGTCGGATTCTACCTAACCTAACGTACATAATCTCAGAATGTTATAGAATTTTAGGAACGTGTGAAAAGTATGGGAGACGTCACACTGATACTACTCTATTTCCCATTTTCTGTATTTCTGCTTGAAATACTTTAACACAGTAATAAATAATCTAAACTACTAACGCCCCCTTTCAAGTGAAAATGGACTGCAATTTCTTGAAAACAATATAATAACTTACGAAAGTTAGTTCCGCCATTTAGATCCCCAGATTTAATTTTCATAAACCATGGTACGGATACTAACAAGGAGAGTACCCGAGGTGTTTTTTCTGATTTTGTTCAAAGTCGGGCTAAATGTAGACCAATATGAAAATTGAAATTTACCAAAATGAAACGGTGCACTATCCATTGGTTTTGCCATGGCAACCGAAAATGTTTTTGACCACTTAAAACAGAAATGAGATTTTTTCCTTATTTTACCCAAAAATATTTACAACTTTAACCCAAAAATGTTAAAATTTACCCAAAAATGTTCCAATTTACCTAAACGTGGTCGAAATTACCTATTTCGTGATTTTAATTTTTTTTTTAAATTTTCGTAGGTAAAACCCAAGGTTCGTAAATCGTGCAGGCACTAAGGGTAAAACCGAAAACATTCCATGCTTTTTAAAATGGAGATTTTTTGTTTAAAGTGGTCAAAACATTTTCAGCTTCCATGGCAAATCGAAAGGAAAGTGCAACGTCTCCTTTTGGGAAATTTCATATCTCAGATAGTTCTACATTATATCAAAGATAATTTAAACTCGTTGTTAAGAAACTGTTTAAAACTATGTGGAATGTTAAAATTAAGAATTAAAAGTTTCAAAACTAAATGTCAAAAAGATAAAAATTAAAGGTTTTCTTAAAAAGTATTTTGTATTTTTAAACTTGTCTTTCTGTCGTTAATGATGTATTCGTACACGTTTTCAAGTTCGACAAGCCCTTGTAATGGCTGCCAGATGAGACCCGGGACCCCCGCATTGTTCGCGGATGCTCCTTTTCTAGAAGGCCCAAGACACGTGTTAAGTGTTATCTCTTGGGGGAGCGGAAAGCAGACGAGCGGGGTTTAAACGGTATCTTTGGCTTTTCGGACGCCAAAGCGTTCACCTTGTAAAAAATAAAAGTCCTCAAAAATAAAGCTATTTTTCTCGGTTTTAAACTTTGTTTCACTAGTTATTTCACCAATTCGATCAAACGATAGTTTAGTGGATTGTTTCAGTCCGATTGCTAAAATCAAACGCTCTCCTAAAATTAAAATTGTTACGAGAAGAAATAAACCGAAATTCTTCACTCGTACCCTAGATTCGAATACTGAGAGCTTTCCCATTGACGGTTTTGTTACGAAGCGTTTACCCTTTTCCGGCCCGTGACTTCAGAAAAATCGGGCTCCATCGGTTGCGGTAAGGCGCAAACCATGGAGCGAATTTTTTTCTGAGTTCCAGCGGGAAGTGGGTAAACGCTATCGTACACGCGCGAGAGAGTGATTTCGAATCTAGGGTACGAGTTTAAATTATCTTTGATTATATACGCCCGACTTCGAACAAAATCGGCAATTAACACATCGGGGATTCTCCTTGTAAGTGCGCAGTTTGTACCCTTATTAGAGACTCTTATATTGGGATAATTACTTAGGTGGGGAATGAACTAGTGGCGACATGGAACCTAATCATCGCCGATAAGTTCTATTTCGTCGCTAGTTCAATTCGCCACGTAATTATTCTAATTGTACTGCTCTAGCTTGTACCAAAATATTTTTATTGTTAAAAACTTGTTATTAAAATAAGCTGATTACCACTCAACTGAAAAAAATATATGATTTAATATAATATCATAATTAACATAATAATCATAAGTATCACTGAACGACGTCGGTTAATGATATTAATGATGATCTGTCGCGGGGTGATTGCGTAATCGGTGGATTAGAAACTGCAAATTCGTCGAAAAAATGACACCTACGTATTATGTACCAGCCAAAGCACTTCCTTCAAACACCAGGGTAATGTTTAAAATTTGTCCCGATTTAATTTGCAAAAATCTGTTCGTCATTTGGTTTTTTTAAGGCTAATATAATTCTCAATAATAATATGGTAGATAACTATACTATACGTTATGTTAAAATGTAGCTTTTTTCGCTCGACTTTTTCATAATTTAGGTCGCCATTTACCAAAATGGCGATTTTTTTCTTTTCTTTAAACGTGTGATAGACAATAATTCGTAGAAGAGCACTTCATACTATTTAAACAGTTAAATTTTAACAAATTATTTAATTATAGTATGTGGAATTTTGGATTTCAAGAAATTTATCTATTGACCCTGTTTCAATGCATGTTTCCCACCTTCCGGTTTGCCTGTACTATAAAGGTACGATTGTCAGGAGCCACGGCAGTCTGCCCGCGCGATTTTAAAAAGTCGTAGTTTTTAGGGTCTTGATATTGGTGTTTTTTATTTAAAATTATTTATCTACCGCAATTTATATTGTCTTAAGTAACATATTCTGCTTACAAAACGTTGACATTTTTTGTAAGAATTTTTTTTTGAAAGCTGTTTTATTCAGTAACCGCGGAAGTACTCCATGACTAGCTCCTCCTAGGCTCCTACGACTAAAGCATAAATAACCCTACATTACCATGCAAAATGGGGGTGCATTTGGCCCTACCTGCCCCCCAATTCCGCGGCTCCTGCTTTTATTTAATTGTGTACTGTAGCTGACATGGATATTGAAAGCTTAATATGTGTTTTTATATTAAAAATTCATTCTTCTGTCCCCTTCTGACAGAGGACGGAAAACACAATGCCATCTACATTATAGAATTTGTATTGTAACAATAAAATATGCTACCAAACAATTTTCTTATACTGTAATAAAACATCATATTTAATTACGACCAAAAATTAAAATAAAGGGAAAACTTTAGTCAAGATTATTTAATTTCAATAATCTTGCTTTAGCCACAAGCGGGCGTGACACTTAGGAGGTTTAACTCTGCATAGTGTAACTAAATACATTTCGGAGAAATGGGACTTCGGTGATATGAGCTTTCGGAGTAAAAGCAAGAATATGTCAATTCGGTGAAAAGGGAATTCGGTGATATGGGAATTCGGGGAAAGGGGAATTCGGTGATATGGGAATTCGGAGAAATGGGAATTCGGAGAAACGAGAATTCGGAGATGTGAGGTCACTAAATACATTTCGGAGAAATGGGACTTCGGAGATATGAACTTTCGGAGTAAAAGCAATTATATCAATTCGGAGAAAAGAGAATTCGGTGATATGGGAATTCGGAGAAAGGAGAATTCGGCGTTGTGAGGACGACCCTACATTGACTCACGGACTGTAAATTTTAGAGGACCGATATTCCAGAGGTATTTTACGCCCCGTTCACCGATCAGGCTGACGGGAGTCGCTCAAGGTCATAAAAAAAAACTAAAGCGCGTGTCTTTCGGTCGGCCAGATTTCCAGAAAACATGCGGGGGGGGGGGGGGTCTATCTCTATGCGTGGTACAAATGACCTTGACGGACTCTCTCTCTCTAGTTCGAAGTGATTGATGCTCCTGGAAAATAAAATTCTACAGGGGAAGGCTACGCTTTACTAGTCCTCTAAAATTTACAGTCCATGATTGACTTGCCTGGTTTTTAGAATTTTCTGGCATTAATGCTGGGGTTTTTTTCCGAGCCATTTAGAACTGAAAATTAAGCGGACGATCGAAAGAGCTTATAGGAAATCCCGCCAGGGTGTTTAGCATCGCGAAACACTACTTTTACAAATTTCCGACCAAAATTTTCCAATGCTTTACAGGCGATCTGATTGGGTGGCACTCAAAGGGTGGGAAGCATTGGGGGTTTGCACCTTAGATTTCATGGAAACCAAAGGGAAAGGTACAGAATACCGCAAATGCGAGACTTTCTGTTTATGTCTATTTATTTTTGATAACATTTATTAACTTTAAAACAAGCAAGTATATTATAATATCACACATAATCATTTGTAACGCTAGATCCCGCTCTCGTATAGGGTAGGAAAACAGAGTTTCAAAAACGGCGTACAAATCAATATGTTCCAGAAATTTCCGTAAAATGTTTAATAAATATTTTTTAATTAAATTGAGAGCCCCGGTGGCCCGCAACCCCCGTTCGAATGATTTATTTTAAGAGCCCACTGATTTTTATTAAGAACCATTGGCCCCAAGACTCCCGCTAATTCCAAGTCTGATAGAAACACTACGATTTTGTCAGTGTTACTTCCGGTTTATATATCCGGATTTACCGGAAGATAAATAGAACCAAATTCTATTCCTGTTAAATGTTTTCTATGAAAGTAACGGCGTAGTTCCCGATCTTTACGGCCTACGGTGTCGGTTTGCAGTTGCGTGTTGAAAAATGTTGGATATCGAGAAGAATGGTTTCGACTCGTGGTGTGAAGTTTAAATTTAGTGAAGGAGACAGAGTTCTGTGTTACGAACCGGACCCAACGAAAGCTAAGGTTTTATACGAATCAAAGGTTTGTATAAATATTAATCCAATTTAATTATATTAGTTGTTATTATAATTTAATATCTGAAACACTTCTCTTCATAAGCCTTTGCTTATTTATTTTTAAAATTGAATGTTTCTTTAAACCTTTGTACTGGTTTAGATTAATGAGATTATCCATTTTGGATATTGTTTTTTAATTTAAAGGTATTAGAATTGGTTGTTAGCAGGGATAGTAGAGGCCGCAAGATACCAGAATATAGAGTTCATTTTCAGGGCTGGAACAGCAGGTACTAGTTTATTATTTGCAATTTTTATTCATAATAATGATGAAATCCTTTTAATTATAGTTGGGATAGGTGTGTAAAGGAACATTTTGTACTTGAGGATAACCCAGAAAATAGAATTCTTCAACGAAAATTAGCTCATGATGCAGCTATAAATTTGTAAGTTTCAACAAGCCATTGTTACATTTTTTTTTACAAAATTCTTCCCCTCATATAGAAAGGGAAAAAAGAGAAAGAAACTTCCAGCTTTTTTTGAGAAATCTATGAAGAAAAACTGCTATGAATCTGATGAAGATAATGACTCTGAAGAGGAGTCTTCTAACAATGAAGATGACAAAGAAATAGAAGATGATGATGAGTATAACAATGAGGAGACTGAAAATGAGGATGAAGAGGTTGTGAAAAGCGCTTTTGCTGAAATAAAACTTACAAATAATCTCAAAGAAAAACTAGAGGATGATTGTTACCTTATCACAGCTAAAAACAAGGTAGTGTAATTTGTATAAAATTTAAGTGTATCACTGTAAATTGACAAGTAAATGACTTGTAGCTGGTTAATTTGCCTTGTGAACCAAATGTTATACGAATACTAGAAGGTTATGTAAAACAAACAGCATATGGTTTGTTATATACTCTGCCATTAATGAAAGGCACTAGGCAAAATCAGAGAGGGAATTTATCCCATTCATCTGATGTTGAAACAAAGTACGTTATTAACTTGAACATTCACATAATTTATTTTTTTATTGCTCATTATCAACATGTAATATCTAGGTTGAACCTTTGCAAAGAACTTGTTGATGGTATACGTATTTTCTTCGATTTCTCCTTACCATTAACATTACTATATCGAGAAGAAAAACAGCAGTACGAAACTATTAATAATTTAGTAGTTAATTCAACTCCTAGTCCAATACCTTCTCTTCCCTTCATACCTCCCGTAAAAGAGTAAGTGTGTTTAATAAAATTATTTTTATATTTAATATATAAAAAATTTCTTTCTCAGTGACCCTGAAGAAAGAAATGGAGAAACTAAAAGATCTCGTACTCCTGGAGAAGACTCCATACCGTGGCACAGTTTTCAACCTCTTTCCCCTCCTCCCATTACAACTGGAAGCAGCCTTCAGTCACAACCTTCCTCTCCTTCATTTTCAAATACCATATTTAATAATGGTCAGAGTAATCATGCTCCAACACCATCTATTTCTTCTCAATCCTTGAGAGCCCATAATCATGGGTTAGCTACTTCTACTTCTCTTATCACATAAATCTTTTCTGCATGCTCTAGAACTTATTTTTGTTTCAGGACGTTTAACCATCGCAATTTAAATCGTAATATGAATAATGGGATTTCAGCATTGAGTTCAAATGATGGACTGCCCAATAATCAATTAAATAACAGCAGCCAAAATTTGGCAGTTAATAACAACGTGTCCAGCAGAACAAGATTTTCTTCACGTCACTCACTTCGTGATAGGCAAAGTCCTTGTAGCTCTAGTAAGTTTTTCATTTAAACGCTCATTATGTTTGTTTTTTCCATTTCTGATAATCAGAAAATGTACTTATAGTTGAGGATGGACAGTCTTCTAAAAGAGTGCTAAGGTCATCCGACAAACACAAGCAAAATAATTCTGGTGACAAGTCAAGATCAGAAACGTGTAATTTAGCTAAACAAGATCCAAACTCAAATGATGACAGTATCTCAGATTTAGGAACTCGTCCCATGTCACCATCTGTTCCCACAAAATCTGCAACTGGAAATCAGTCAATTCAAAGTAATTTTGAGGCTTTTACGTATTCCTTATCTAACTTATTGTTGTCTGCATTCTAGCGAACACCACCCATATGTCAAATGCAACCAGTGTGTCTCATTTAAATACAGATTCTCCCCCTGCAAATCTCAATTTTCCCAGTTTAAGCATTAGTTCATCAGCATCTTCAACCCATTCAGACTCTACTTTGCAAACTGGGACAATTAACACGTGTAGTAAAAGAGGTGGTATAAGCTCGTCAATTCGTGACCCTTCTGGGATTTTAAATGACGTTTTATCTTGGCAAATGCTTCCTCAATCAGTTTATGAAGTTAAACCGGTAGCACCTTCAATCATTTATGGAGCCCAACATCTGTTACGTTTATTTGGTAAGGTGACTAGAAAAAAAATTGACTCAGTATTTTGTTGGCTAAAATGCGTTTTATCACTCCCAGTTTTGCTTCCTGATTATTTGGTCCGAATGAATATGTCACGCAGGAAAAGAAATACGCTGATAGATGGAATGAAAGCTTTTATAAACTATTTAGATGACCGTTCTAGTGAATTATTTCCAGATTCCGCAACGTACAAAGATCTAGAGGAAGTAGATGCTTCAAAGATTATCTAAATATTTTATTTTTAACCCAATAACACAAATTCATAAAAAAATCTTACCAGATTTTAATCATTCCGTAACTCTTTAAGTGTAACTAATTTTAAATTACATTTATTTTTAATCTTTATTTTAAAAGTATGTATATTGTATTTGCGCATACTAAAAGTAATTTCAACTCAGTCTGTGAGAAGTCTTTATAGCCAAAATGTAATTATTTCCTATAAATAAGAATTTTTTCATGGCAATTAAAAAGACAACGTGTCGGCTAAAAGATTTTCTTGGCTTCAAGTTGGGTCCTAGAACTTTTTCTAGCCTACACGTTGTCTTTTTAACAAAAAAAATAAACAAAATAATTTTTTTGTATAGCTATATTAAGAATCTTTAATTTTTCTTTTATTAAATTTTAAGACAGTTTTCATTGTTGAGTAATAGTTACAGATTTGCTATTTTCAGTTAGTGCCAGAAAAAGTTTAATATGGTAAAGAGAAGGGGGTAACCGTTCCCATGCAAATAAGGTGGCAAATTTCAATGTGCTAACTAAAAGCTAGGCATGTGCGAGTACTCGGCTCGAAGCTCGAAAATCATTTTTTGAAAAGTTTCGAGCCTCAAATCGAGGCCTAGGCTTAAATTTCGAGTACTCTATTATTCTTACCAAGGCACTACTCGGGAGCTTGTAAAAATGGCGGGAAAAGTTACAAAAAAAATATATAGTCCCGCCTAAAGATTTCTTATTGGGTGAGGTACAAGTCCTAGTTGTTTCTGATTGGTCAGCAATTTTAAATGTAGAAAATGAAACTAAAACCGTAAGTTACATAACGTATAGTGCCCTAGCTGTTTATTGTTAGTTTTTTGGTGGTTCATCAGTCCACTATTTTATTGTTGTAATCCCTTGTATGGCCAGTTATTAATTTAGACTTCTCAAATATGGCTTCAAATAAACGTAAAAGCTCTGGCAGTAATGAATAAATATAGCTTATTTTTGAAAAATGTTTTACTTAATAAACCCAATTATTCAGAGCCTTTTTAAGCTAAATCTATCACTGAGTACTCGAAACTCCCTTTATAAAGCTAGGTCTTAGTAATTATTCAAGTACTCGAAACTCTTTTTAAACTATGCCTAAAAGCTCGAAAGCTCGGCTCGATACTCGAAAAGTGAAATTTTTAATACTCGAAACCCAAAAATCAAGGCTCGCACATGCCTACTAAAAGCCCATCCATGATACCTCTTGGACTAATTGAACAGTTACATTTCAGCTAATATAAAAGCTTAGTAAACCTAGTTAAAAACCAAGGTTGGTAAAATACTGCGTATAATAAGGTTAGCTCTTTCGTCGGGGTCTGTAGAGAAGCGCTTCAGCGGGTACGTTGGGGTTCTTGGCAACTACCGGCCCACCTTCAGTGACGTCGCTGGTTGACAGGAAACCAGAAACAAGCCGCGGGGAGGGTAGTAGAGCGCGAAGAGAGGAGAGACTAGAGTAATCAGTCGAATTCCTAATAAAAGAAACCAGAAAAAATGCGGTATAGAAAATAAATACGTGCGGTCGTTTTCCCTTCAATTTTACACTTGTTTTTGGCACTTAATATAAATTTCTGTAAGTATTATATTATCTAAATTATTAAAACTTCCAGTATTAGCTGACATTAAACCCCGAACTTTTATAAGCTTATAGCATAGGGCCTAGGCCTAATATTATTATAAATTAATAGTGAAATTGTAAAAGTGATAGTTTTAACTTTTAAGGTAAAGTTGGAAAGGAAATTAAGATTTAAATTTTTATCAATAACCTAACAAATGAACGTATGCCATTATTTTCAAAATATCCAAGAAAGATTGTTTTTTGTTATTTAAAAATGAGAACTAGAATTAAATATTTAAATTCAAAAAGTATTACTGAGGCCCAAAACAGGAAAAAAGATAAGAAAACTAAAAAATTAAGTAGTTAAGTTTTAAAAATAAGCTGTTCAGTTGACAGATTTAAACGGAACAATATAATCCTTTGTTAATGAATTTAAAAATGTGCCTTTTCAATATTAAAATATTCCTATTTATTTCAATAAATATTTATTAAAAAATATAGTTCTTTTTTCTGACCACGTCCGACCACAATAATTGAAAAACCCAAAAATAATTCCAACGTTATTTATATTCTTTCACATTCTCCCAAGATTATGCAATTTCACCACATTTTTGCACAGATTTTTTTTACCCATGACAGACAAACTACATGATACTTATAAGACACCCTACTCTCCGTGTCTACGGGAAAACCATCAACCAGCTACGTCACTCGCGCGGTAGAAAGAGAGCTAGCGAGTTTTCTCAAAAGGAATGCGCTCCCCTTGGTTAAAAACGACAAAATTTTACAATAGGTACTGCAGGTTATCTTATTTTTTTTTTGCGCCATAGTATGCAGAATTCAGTGTTGAACACGATGCAATTTTGTTTTTGACGGAAATGTTTTTTGATTTTTTTTTTCTAAAAACGTTTTTTTGGGCGGAAATGATGTTTAAAAAAATGAATCGGAAAATTGATCCATTTAAGGATACTTACGGGACCAAAGGTAAAAAGTTGGGGTTTTGAGTGGGGTAAATAGATAGTATAAAGGACTACAATTTGTTTTTAGGCGGAAATGATTTTTTTAATTAAAAACCTATTAAGACTTTTATATCATCATGGGTGTATATATAAACCCCACCTACTACATATCCTTATTATTAATTTCCGATAAATAATTTAAACCATAGTGAAAACGTTTTTAACCACTAACTTTTGCATACTTGGCAAAATTAAATATTTAAATCTCATAGGTAACCAGAATGCTGCCGCCTACGGCCGAGCTTGACGCCAGTTCGCCTTGAACCTTCAGCCAATGAGAGGCCGTAGAGTGCGGGAGATAGGTGACGTAATTCTCTCTGGTGACATTAAATTCTTGGCAGAACCACTCTTTGAGCTCTGATTGGCTGAGATCTGGCTATCGTCTGCCACGGCGTTTGGCTCATTTGCCAGTTACACGGCAGCATTCTAGTTACCTATGAGATTTCTATGGATTAAATAGCCTCCGCCACCTTTTTTTTTGACATCCACACACCGGTGTCGACCCAAGGCCTTAGACACCCGCACACAATAACTGATTAATCAGGATGAGATATGTGTAACGGCCACGCCAACGGGGGGATGGGTGGGGACACCCGCGACGGAAGTATCCCGACCACCCGTTGGGGGATTGGTGGTCGTCCTCACACGGCCATCCACAAACTCTGCCTCCCAGACGCTTGGGATTACAGGAGTACGCCACTACTCCCGGCTGACGTAGGATCTTTTCTTTTATTATTATTTTTTTCGAAAGAGGGCAACTTGTGGATTATAGCTACAAAATTTTTTAAGTGGAAACTTAAATTTAATTTGTTAGCGGAAACTTAAATTTGATTTTTAGCGGAAACTCAAATTTAAAGACTGGCGCCCCCACCCCGTTCTTTTATACCAAATACTATAGCTTATATAGTCTTTGTTTTATACCAAGCTGTCCTTCGTAACTAGAATACCCTGTCTGCGCGCCGTGCCGCCGCCGTCTGAAGATCTGAGGCTTGACACAGTGTCGTGCATTGCACTTCGGGATTTCGGTTATACGCAACGTTCGCGTGATATGACGTCAAGGTCGAAAGGTCAGCCCATTTTGGGAAACGAAATAGATGACCCGCGCTAACAAACATTACCCCTCAAAAGCGTTGCAGTTCATACACTGTTTTTCGCGTTATTTTCTGGGCGCGTCCATGTTTAATTTTCCCCCTTTCAGCCCCATCCTCCATTACGGATACCCAAAGAGTGGATGCTAGACTCCCCGCTGAGGGCAGAGGCAAAAGGCCGACGAGCGGGAGGCAAGTAAGAGGGGTAAAATGAAGGCGCGAAAAAGAGTGTCTAGATAGATCTTAACGGTTCTCCATTCTTCTGTCCCTCGCCGTTCTCAAATATCACATCACATTTGGTTGACATTTGGAAATTCTTTCGCGCAGCTACAGAAGATGCCACGCTAAATGCCCGCCGACACACCGGGAATATTCTAGGAAAACGTCGTAAATCTTCAATCGGAGAAACGTACCGACACCAACGGGCACTCAATGGTTATATATTTTTTTTTCATCCTATTGTACTTTATTATATAAATTGAAATTTACAAAAAGAAAGGAAAAAGAAACTAGAGGTGGACCAAATAGTCTTCCAGGGAAGCACCCGGCGGGAAGGTGTGCAACACCCAAACGGCATTACCGCGTTGAACGGCGACCGCGATGCGCTGGATCAAGTATAAAACGGAGCGCGGTTCACCAGTGACGGAACGAATCCTACGGCCTATGGCGTGGATCAGCGCCAAACCCTCGCGGCCGAAGGAGCCAAGGGTTTCAATGGCCACCGGTTTAAACATATAGCGGTGCGCAAGCGCCGAGTATTTGGAGTTCTTCTTCGTTACAGCCTGGGTAGCGGCCCAGAGAGGGGCTGTTGAAGGAGAACTCAAATACGAAGGAGCGAGAGGATCGGTACATGTGAAATCCCATACCAAGGATTTCCCTCCGGTCCACGGGATTAAAGACAAACCATCTGGCCGTTTTCCGTCGTCCCGAGACAGGCCAGACGGCTCCAAAATAGATGGAACACCCGCGGACGCGAGTGCCCGTTTCAAAATATCGTTGACGGCACCGTGGCGGGAGCGAAGGGCCCGAACTCTTTTTGCAGCTGAGGCCATGAGAACCGAAGGAATCAACCACGCTACCACAAACGCAGGAGTGCGGCACACAAATTGTAGCTCCCAACCGAAGGCCGACGGCTACGCGAAAGGAATCATCAGAGAGATGGGTTCCAAGAGAAGGAGACGGAAGAACATTTAGCCACGCACCGGACTCAGCCGAAGAAACTGTGAGAAGACGCGCTTTATCACGATCTGACGAAGCTCCTTCAGACAATAGCTTGGTGTTCAAGTCGAAAAAAGGTGTTTCCCAAGCGCTCTGGTGCCGCCAGTGATCTTGAGGGGGGAAAGTGGATTCCGAGAGAAGCTCTCATTGCTGAAGAGCCGCGCTGGACTGCGATGAAAGAAAGGCAGGCAGGGCGAGCTGGGACGCGTGACGAATGCCCAGGCCTCCTTTGGATATGGGAAGTGACGACTGCACCCATGGACCTTCATCCATTAAAATATTGGTAACTTCTTGAAGAGCAACCCGGAGGGTCTCATCGAAATAGTGAAGATCGTAGGCGCCTCGCCACACCGGAGCACTACGCAGTAGGTAGGAGCGCTTCGGTATAGCCAAGGAGTTCTTAAGCAGGAAGAACCCATGATGAGCCGACACCTGTTGGAGGTTTCTAGCCATGACCGATAGAGGGTTGGTTTTCTAGGCAAGACAGGCAGAAATCGCCTCGTCCGAAAGTGGCGCTCCCAGAAGTATGTAGCGGTTACGGTCGACGACCGTAATACCAGGAGCTGCCAAGTCAAACGCGGATCGAAAGTGATCATCGTCGTGATCGCCCGAATGGAGGACGAGAAGCTCACATTTTGACGGGTTCAATGACAGGCCGGCATCGAGTGAAAGCTCTTCTAGAAGGATTAAGTCATTAAGAACTACTTCTGGGCTTCCGCCCAGCGAAGAATCGTCTAGGTACCAGATATTTAATTCCGACCTCATACTGGATGCCACGCGCTGGACTAGGAGGCAAAATAGTGCTGGTCCCAATGGGTCACCCATAGAAATCTCATAGGTAACTAGAATGCTGCCGCCTACGGCCGAGCTTGACGCCAGTTCGCCTTGAACTTTCAGCCAATGAGAGGCCGTAGAGTGGTTCCGCCAAGGAGGATAATAATCCTCCTTGGTTCCGCTACTATAGCGGGAGATAGGTGAAGTCATTCTCTCTGGTGACATTAAATTCGTGGCAGAACCACTCTTTGAGCTCTGATTGGATGAGATCTGGCTATCGTCTGCATCGGCGTTTGGCCCATTTGCCAGTTACACGGCAGCATTCTAGTGACCTATGAGATTTCTATGGGGTCACCTTGCTGAACCCCACGCTCCGAAGGGATTAAAGATTCGCCGTAGGAGAGATGCGAAGGAGTTTTGTAGCATTGGCGAAGAAACAAGTACAAATCGGGAAACTCGTTGTACACGCGTTCCTAGAGGCGATCGCGACGAACCATGTTGAAAGCATTTAGGAAGTCGATTTTAAGTAAGACTATCGCGTTCTGGTGAGGGTGATTAACATATTGGCGAGCGGCGTGGGCTGCGGCTTCTGCTCCCCCACGGGTACCGAAACCAAGCTGCGTCGGGCGAAGAAAGGGGCCAAGGGTCGGCATTAAGTGCGCGCATCCCAATTTGGTGACAATGAGGCGAATGGTACTACCCACAGCAATCGGCCGGATTCCGCCATCTTTCTTCTTAAGGGCGCATAGGGAAGCGCCATAAAGGACTGGACAGATTTCCGGTGGAACGAGGCCGGAGAACATCAGGTTGCATAGTTTGGTGATGGCCTTGAGTAGGGAGTCACCCGCAACCCCCGCATCAGCCCCAAGTAAATCCTTGAGGTGCTGAGGGCTGAGGCAATCCAACCCGCTCGCCGAACCAGGCGGGAAGGATCAAACGGCAGTACGGACATTGGATTCCGAAGCGATGAAGCTAGGGAGAGACAAGTCAACCGCTTCAAACTGATTATCTTGGTGATCAGCACCAGAGGGATGCTTGGCTTTTAAAATGTCACAGGTAGCGGAATCAATGGGAGCGAAAGAGTCTTCCGAACAGACGACGCGAACGGCACCGGAAACGTCCCCGTCGGCGAGCTTAGCTTCAACGATCTTACCGATGTCCCTTTGTTGCGAACGAACCGTACGACGGCCCGAGGACTTGCGCGAAACGGAAGGGAGAACGAGACCGTCCTGAAAACCCATGATGTTACGCTTAACCGAGGTTGCTAAGGAGACAGGTGTACCCTCTGAAACGAAGGGAACCTGAAAACACGCCGGAGCAAAGCCTTCCAAGACTGCGCCGAATTATTCTGCACGACGTTGTTAATAATGGTCGATAGAGCCGAGGCTGCAACGTGTCTGGCACCCTTAGGGATACGACGAATAATGCGGCGGGATAACTTTAGTTCAGCAAGGACGGTGACTAGGGCACCAACCCCGATATCCTCGGAAGGCGACGAAGACGAAGCGACCCGAGCCTCAGCGGAGGGTTAGAGCACGTGGTAGATCGACCATAATGACCGTTTAGACTTTTGAACGACTTCCCGCACTGAGAACAAGGCAATAGAGTGAGCTGGGAAGACATAACCGCTACTTGAGAGCAGCACCGTAACCAGGATTTGATTTCAGGGTGGGCACGCAATGGAAACAAATAAAAAAAAAATAAAAAATTGTACATACAACCATACGGTCCAGGGTGGGCACGGCCCGACCCCCCCCCCCCCCCCCTGGTTACGGCCCTGCTTGAGAGTGCACATGACTTGCTTTACTAGCGGAACCGAAAATATGGCAAGCAAAAGAAAGTAGTACTGGAGACTAACGCGAAAATTAACAATTGCAAGAAGAAACTGGCAGTAAGTCTCGAAAAACTAACACACGCTACGTCGAGAGTCCCGCGGCACGCGTAAAATGTACGGGAGCCAGAAAAGCGGACGGACAAGCGATGTAGCGTCGCACATATAGCACATTAGCGTATATTCTTAAACGTAGTTTTCGCGTCTTAGGGAACAGTTATGGGGGGGTTTTCAAGGAAATTTTCAACGTTACGGTTTCGCTGTCATGGGATTTTGTCTTCTTTTCGCTGGCTCTTTTTCTTGGTGTCTCGAATATCTGGTTCTTCGTGGCTGCTCTTCGATTGACGGGATTCCGGGTTACGCAAGACACACGCACACGCGTATGATACTTCGACGACAAGTGGATTGGGAGGGGTGCCCATTGAGTTGGGAATAAATAGAGGTACAAATAATTCTGGCTAGCGCGGGACCAATTTCGTTCAATATGGAGACTTTTTAAACTATATCGTTCAACCGTGGCGGCATCTGTCTCTAGTGGTGGCAACTATATTGCAATTGAATTTTTGCGCGAATCATATAACTTTACAAAATATAGATGGCGCTACCGCCCAATTATAAAGATGAATATCGTACTGTCTTCTCAGAACAGGTCCCGCGTAACCATGGCAACCGAAATGGTAATTGTGATTCTAGCAGTATTATTCCCAATTCAATGGGGGTGCCTTTAGTTGACTTGATCTGCTGATAGTTTTTCCATCACGGGAAAAAACGTTCTTGGATTTTGGGATTCATTTGAAATTAAACGCGATGGGCATTTCGCCTCTTTTGGGTTGTGCATTATGCATCTTTTAATGGGACATCGGGGACTACGTTCTTGGGATATCGCGGCCTAAGCCCGGACTGGTTTGGGGATCTCTTCTAGTTCCGATTCTGTCCCGGAACTCTTCCTGTTAGAATCTCTTGCTGTTTCCTTTGCGTTCTCTGGTTTTGTTGTTCTTCCGTCAAGGGGGGGTTGAAAAGTCGGGTGTCGGAAGTGTAGGCTTGGTAGTGGTTTTTACTTGCGGTTATACTTTCTCGGGGTTTGGAAGGCGTGGTTATTATATCGGAGGGGTCTTTGTTTCTACCCCTTTGGATGACTTTCTATTTTTCGTCCTTGGCAACTAAGTTTTGGGGATTTTTCCAGAGCCGAATATGACCTTTTACACTGTAAGGCAGGGGTTAGGTCGGCCGCTACATAGTTTGCACGGAAAAGGGGGGGAAGTTCGGACGCTCTTTCCTGTTGGAACTGTCGACTCATGGTGCAATCTGCCCTTCTGGGTTTATTGTCTATTTTTCTGGGCGCCGGATTGTCTACAGGGGGAAAGTAACACTAAGGTGGGACAATGAATAGAATCAGAAGAAAATAGGGGAAGTACGTATCTGTAGCTTTGAGCCATAGAAGTCGTCGTGTGACCCACGAAAATGCCTTTTTACGCGTAATAAACCAAACTGAAAAAGTAGTTACACTTTTGTTTTGATTCAACTCGGCTATAAACGACGAAAGCAAATACGCCTTAGCTCAATTAGCAGAGAATGAGAAGGACAATATGTCACAATTGTTCAATTTAAGAAAAATTGATTTTTTAAACGATGTATTCATCCGCGATTTCCCGCCAAACCGTTTTGGCGCGAAAATTCGTGAAAAGTGACGCCTTTCCAAAGCTGACTAGAAGCGTACTTCCCCCTATTTTCTTCTGATAGAATAGATTCGCTAAATTATGGTTTTTAAATAAACTTTTCAGTTTTATGGGTTTTTTAATTTAATTTTAATATTTAGAAGTTTAAAATTATATCCATCGTCTGGGATTTTTCTGGGGCTTTTTAACCATACCCCGCATGACATACCAAGTATCGTAGGGGCTAATTAAGTGTATTAAAGGCTTTTTATTAATTGGGGATTTTTGATTAAACTTAATGTACATTATGGGAATTTTATCAAATATAGGAGTATGGGACACACAAATGAAAAACATTCTTAATTCTATTAATATTCATAAATGGGATACATAAAACGAAAAATTTAAAAAAATAAACAAATATATTTGTTTATTTTTTTAAATTCCGCCTATACCCACAAGTTACAAACACAATTTTAAAATCTTATGTGGGCAATGACGTTACGTCCCAAGAAAATTAACAACCTATTCAACTGTTACTAAAACTCTCGAATAAAATCTTATTATAAATGGTCTATTCTTAATTTACACCTTTCAAATTAGCATTACTAGAACCTACCAGCTGGATCAGAAAGCATTTCGTCACTCGAAGAAGTTATATATTTCCTTTTTTGTCGTTTTCCACGCCCAAATTCAGTTTCACTGCACATATCTGAAGTCACTTCTGCCCTGTTTAATTTTTCTCTTGCCTTGTCATACGAGCCTTAAAAACAAATCAATTAGGCGAGTTTTTTAGCTATTACTAAAATCTTGCAATATACATGTTGTGTATAAAATTCTTATTTTATAGAATTTCCAATCTGAAGGTGCAGGTCTACATTCTCTTATAAGCTTATTCATGTCATATTTCCCAGTTGCATCAGGCCAAGCGCATTTATTATCAGAGCACCAACTAAGTGGGACCACTTGTACTACATCCTCCTCTAAAAAACAAATTACAGCATACATGTTCATCTGAAAAATGTTAACCTTAAATTAGTTAAAAACTTCACAATTAGCTGCAAGAAAAGAAACATTTTAGACACTAACCAATTAGGCTAAATGAAGCAAAGGGAATACATAGAATGTCCCTTTTCCGACATTGGGAATTAGAATACACTTTTTCTTTAAACTTAGGAGGGAAAATATTTGCGTATCATGAGATGCTTTTCCTTCGAAAATTCCCAACTCGGAAGAATTTAGCGGATACGTGTATACATTTTCCGAAAAACTAATTGTATTGCAACACACAAAAACATCAGCCTTATTTCCTGGATACGTAAATATAGCTTTTACAATAATGCATTCTTTTGATTCTAATTGGAAACATTGATTTCCATCTTTGGTTGTAACTGTGAACTTTGGGGTAACTGCTTTTTGGTAGCACGTAGAGTTTCGAGGTGCATTTTTATCACAACATTTCAGTTCACCCTTTAGTACTATTTTTTTCAAACGTGGTATATCTTTAGTTAAACTTGGACATTCACTCAACCGCCTAATTAACTGTTGGAGTGGCTTATTACTGGCTCGGAGTTTCTTTTTTAAAAATTGTAAGTAGTTTTCGAAGGGAAACGCGCTGAAAGAATCTAGTGGCCCAAACAGTTTAACGTCATTGACTATGTGGCTCAAGGCATGAACATTCATTACAACAAAGTTTTGCCCATATAATTGAGACGATAATGTTATGAAGCTCTTTATTAGGTCTTTTGCGCAGTCAGAGAAATCGTAACAAAGTTCTGGGTTAGCTAAGATGGAGGTAGCGCAATGCAGTAATAGAAAGTGCTTTACAACATCTAAGTTTTGGTTACCAGTGATAGCAATTACTCCGGTGTAAAGCAAAAATTGACGATACTCAGTTGCTTTCCATCTTTCCAAATATTTCAAAGACCTAGGCTTTCGTGCAAATTCCATTGGAATGTATTTAACGTAACTACCTAGATTTTGCGAAACAGAGATTATTGCTTGTGCACTCATTTTAACATTGAATGTTCCTTTTTTCACCCAGCAAAGCATCATCCTTTTCACAACTCCAAGACAAATTAGATGCATATAATCATGCGGGAATTGTTTTACAATGTCTATTTCTAATTCTAGCAAAGGGGAGTTTTCACCAGCCAAATGATATTCATCGTCCTCCTGGTTTAAGAAGGACTCATGGGTTCTTAAAGAGCAATTTAGGTCCAAAAATATTGTTGTATTTTCAGGACGTTCTCCGTGGACTAGGCATTTATCACAAGATGAAAATCCAGTATGGCCTTTTGTATTTTTAACCAACGCCTTAGCGGGTGTATCCATTATAAATGGACCGTTTAACGAACATTTATAAGTTCTGCCTTGGAAGACAAAGCCACTTCGATGTAGTTCTTGGAGCTCATTAATGACAGGCCCTAAATATTCTTTAAGTGATAAGGGTTTAGATTCTCCGAAAAATATTCCTACTGGAAAAGGCTTTCCAATCATACCATTTGCGAAACTAAACACGCATACCAAAATTGGCCAAAAACTCTTGCCCGAGCTTTTGTGTAGCGGCAACCCATCAATATTAATCGCAAATGATATGTCTTCTTCATATTCAGGATAACTTTCTAAATGCTGGTTCAATCCATTTTCGAAACCGATGTGGTAGTATTCCCCACCACTGATTAATTTTACTTCGGTTTGTCTTTGAGTATTCAAAAGGGTTCTTCCATCTTTAGGTAAATCCAGACCGTGTTTAGTAAGGATACCTAATAAGTCATTCAAACTAGAGAAAGTCACATTGTGATCAAGAGCCCATTTCCTTATATCAGATTGAATATTTAAACATTCCTGATCATTTTCTAGAGAACTGTCAGAACTAAATACGCTTGAGTCAGAAATATTTAATTCAGTTTCCCCACCGTCTTCACTCGCGTCACTAATTAAATTACACATGGGAATATTTTCCACAAAGACAGGATTTTGCCTTAGGTTTACACCGCTAATAGTTGCATCTGGGCGAGGCATATCTGGTACGTGAATAGCAACATCTTTGGACAAAGGCCTAGCTTCAGCTACCTGTTCTACAACATTACCTAAATATGCCCTTTTAATTCTATACATTTGCCTCTCACTCAATTCCTGGTCACTGTCACTTTCATCCATTTTATCTTATTAAACCTTAAAACAAGGCTTACTTTTCATTTGAAACTGGATTATTCCGTCCACGTAGAATAACTAAATCGATAACGTGCCCAAACAACAACCACGCGCGCACAGTGAAATATGGCGACCAAAGAACGCCTCGGGAACAACAACGCCGATGAAACAATAACGTACATGCATTAACCGTTTCTCCTCGATCGTCTTCTTCGTTCCGCCATGTAAGAGCTGCGCGAACTCGACTGCGCATCTGTTACGTCACCGTCGGCCAAAACGCCGAAAAGTAGTTGGCATATCTGTCAAGCCAAAATAAGTGTTCGGACTATTGGTTGGCCCAGAGTTGGCCAAATACTCCGACTCTTAGCCAACTGGCCAACTGTTGGCCAACATATTAGCCAACACCTTCGTGCTGATCGGGTATACAGGGTGTCTCAATCGCTCGATCAGGCCATTTTTCTCAAAATGTATTTATGCTAGGGTTCTGAAATTTTCAGGGTTTATTTGTTAGGTATGGAAGGCTTTGGTTAGTAAATTTCAGAAAAATCCAACGATTTTGTGCCGTTTTGGAAAATTAATTTTTTCACCGGTAGGTGTCACGCAAAATGTTTCAATAGAAAAGTTGTAGGGCATAGTCGAAAGTGTAAAAATAATTTTGGTTCGGTTGAAAAAGACCTACTTTTCACTGAGTTTGGAGGTCGGGGGAAAAACAAGTTGTACTAGCAGGCAATAGCCTTTAACGTAAACAATCGTACATAATCACAACACACATGTACATTTATTTTAGGGAACTTATGCTTTCAGCTATGTAGTTAATAATCAGATCTGCAAAAAGTTATTGTTAAAGAAAATTATTACGTTCAACACCGAATTAGACAAAGTAGACAAAGACCGCGTCTTCCATTTCGACGTGGTTACGAGTAAGATCACCAAACAAAGATTTGTAGACCAAAAATTACGCTTATTTTTCTTTTGTTGTTTTTTAACGTGAAATATCAATTGTCCGAGTAGTATTTAAAGCGTTTACATTTCAAAATTAAAACATTATCTCAGCTTGGCCGATTGTTGTCCAGTATGCCTCTTTACGCTCGAAATCAGCGCGCGCTCATATGCTAGAATTATTTTACGGAGAAGGTCGTCGTAATGCTACTCTAGTAAGTCAGTTATTTAGACGAAGATTTCCCAATTGCAGACCAAGTCATACGACGGTTCTTAGAGTGGTCCGCGACTTCGACAACTGGGGTAATATCAATCCGAGGTTACGTGGTCGTGGTCTCCAGGACATCGACATGGGAAACACCATACTTGCCTACTTCGTCGCCTATCCTCGAGCGAGCGTCAGGACTGCCAGCTCTGACTTAGGGTTGGATCGAAACTACGTTTGGAGAACACTCAAAAGACACCATTTTCATCCTTATCGAGCGACACTTCACCAAGGACTGCATGACGGTGATAGACAGCGCCGACTCGACTTCTGCAATTGGTTTTGCCTCATGGCTGACGCACACCAGGATTTTCACGATCAACTACTGATGTCCGACGAATGTTCATTCCGAAGAGATGGGCCTTTCAACCGTCAAAATCAACATATGTGGGACTACGAGAATCCACACTCAGGAGCGGATCCAGGCCATCAAGTAAGGAGGGGCGATCATGGGCATTCAAAGTCGTCTGCTATTTCTTCACAATTTTAGTTGGCAGGTATTAAAGTAGATGGCGCTATCGTTTCTAAGCTCGAAGCCTATATGGAGCGTGAAAATGTAACGTGGAGCTCTCATTTTCGTTTGCTTAAACGAAGTATTTTCTACAACAAGAATTTGTGTTATAAATTGTCTTTCACCAAATAAATATTTTTCAATAACTTCAAAAATTGTTATGTTTTTTCAAGTATTCTAAGGGGGGGGGCGATCGCCCCCCTATGGATCCGCCCCTGTCCACACTGGGGATTTCCTCACCGCCACCAAGTGCAGTTTCGCTTAAATGTGTGGGCTGGTCTGTTAGGAAACAGAATTATTGGCCCGTTCTTCCTGCCAAATCGTCTGAACGGTCAAAACTACTTGGAGTTCCTTCAAAATGAAATATCCAACGTGTTGGACGACATTCCTCTGGCCGAGTACAGACGCATCTGGTTCCAGCAAGATGGGGCGCCACCTAACCAATATCGTGACGTGGTTGCATATCTAAACGACGAGTTTCCTGGAAGATGGATCGGAAGAACTGGTCCTGTTCGTTGGCCTGCAAGATCCCCTGATCTAACACCACTCGGACTTTTTTTCTTTGGGGATTCGTAAAGGACTACGTATACCAAACACCTGTGACGAGCGTTGAAGATTTACAACAAAGAATCATCGAAGCATGTCGCCGGGTGACTCCAGAAATGGTTCGGGGAGCATTTCGCAATATGCAACATCGTGCATATTTGTGCATTGCATCAGAAGGTGGCATTTTTGAAAACATTTTGTAGAAGTCATTAAAAAACATTTGTCACTTGGGCTAATTATTATTTGTTTATTTTTCGAAATCAACTGAAATGCATGTTACCTACAATTCGTTAAAGGCTATTGCCTGCTAGTACAACTTGTTTTTTCTCCCGACCTCCAAACTCAGTGAAAAATAGGTCTTTTTCAACCGAACCAAAATTATTTTTACACTTTCGACTGCCCTACAACTTTTCTATTGAAACATTTTGCGTGACACCTACCGGTGAAAAAATAAATTTTCCAAAACGGCACAAAATAGTTCGATTTTTCTGAAATTTAGTAACCAAAGCCTTCCATACCTAACAAATATACCCAGAAAATTTCAGAACCCTAGCATAAATAAATTTTGAGAAAAATGGCCTGATCGAGCAAATTGAGACACCCTGTATAAACCAAAAAAACTTTTTTCTCTCGCCATATGGCTCCACAGGGGTAACAATTTATTCAATTATATTCTTTAAACATATTGTCAATTCAAGATTGGTATTCTGTTTATAGCATGGGTGACGTAGGCCTACGTCACACTGGAATTACTCTATACCGAAGGTGAATTTGG
The DNA here is from genome assembly GCF_980474605.1 of Leiobunum rupestre. Taxonomy (NCBI): domain Eukaryota; kingdom Metazoa; phylum Arthropoda; class Arachnida; order Opiliones; family Sclerosomatidae; genus Leiobunum; species Leiobunum rupestre. The sequence goes on along the minus strand of NC_143387.1, from coordinate 27,435,289 downwards.
CTGCGTACCCATTTGGAAATCAGTCTTAATATTTAACTGGATATCCTAAATAAAGCGATATTATTATTACTTGTTCTTCTACTAGTCATTCTTTCCTTTCAATCTTCTTCAATTTGTCTTTATTAATTTACCTTCATATTCCGTTAACATAATTTCCACTTTCTAATTAAAATAGCTAAAGAAAATTCCTCAAATACAGTAGCGTTTAAAAGGCTCTACGACCATATTAAGGTTCTCCTTTTAAATAGTGGTACTATATTGTAAATTCCTTCAGTGGATTTCCTACTACGTTAAAGTAGCTTAGTAGTATTATGAGCGAGACAGGATGTACGAGAGAACGTTAGACGATGTACGAGCCGTGTTGCCAATGTGTGGGGTAAATCCCACATTGTGGGATTTTTGGCGATTTTTTGGGCTGTGTGGGATAAAGGGATTTTTAAGCGAAAATCATTGATTTGGGGGGATTTTTGGCCTGAATTTTTGAAAAAGCACTATTTCCAGAAATTCATAAACCGAAAATATCAGACTTCTATTTCTCTAACGCTAGATGCAAGTGCTTGGAAATTACTATTCAGATTTTTTATATAAAAATTATTAGTAATTATTATTTAATTTTTTTCCCGCGCTGGCCTACGAAACTTGAAAATATTTGGCATGTTTTCCGCTGAGTTTTGGGAGGGGGCGTGGCTAAAAACGTGTAGGGGGTTTGGCTGGAAATTTTGGAACTGGACTGCGGGATTTTCACTCGTCAAACATTGGCAACACTGTGTACGAGAGAACGCTAGACGATGTCGGAGAGAGCGACCGGACGATGTACGACCGAACGCTAGACGACGTCGGAGAGAGCGACGGACGATGTACGAGAGCGAACACTAGACGATGTCGGAGAGAGCGACGGACGATGTACGAGAGCGAACGCTAGATGATGTGTTCGTAATATAAGATAGAGAGAGTGCTAACGATGTCCGAGAGAAAGTTATTTTCGTAAAATAAGATAGAGAGAAAGCAAACACGAGTTTTGACTTGTTTGGCGTGCCATATTTATAATCATTTTTAGAGCTACAGGCAGGATCCATTATTGTTTTAAAACAATATAACGCAAAAATATCTGGTATCTTGAAAACCACGAGTCAAAAACCACGGCGCAATTTTCACTAAAACTTTACGTTTTAACTATATGTCGGTAGCCCTGCCAGCTCCATGGAGGCAGTTTTTTCCCAAGGGGAGCGCATTCCCGTTTTTGCCCGGCGTTCCTTTTGAGAAAACTCGCTAGCTCTCTTTCTACCGCGCGAGTGACGTAGCTGGTTGACGGTTTTCCCGTAGACACGGAGAGTAGGGTGTCTTATAAGTATCATGTAGTTTGTCTGTCATGGGTAAAAAAAATCTGTGCAAAAATGTGGTGAAATTGCATAATCTTGGGAGAATGTGAAAGAATATAAATAACGTTGGAATTATTTTTGGGTTTTTCAATTATTGTGGTCGGACGTGGTCAGAAAAAAGAACTATATTTTTTAATAAATATTTATTGAAATAAATAGGAATATTTTAATATTGAAAAGGCACATTTTTAAATTCATTAACAAAGGATTATATTGTTTCGTTTAAATCTGTCAACTGAACAGCTTATTTTTTAAACTTAACTACTTAATTTTTTAGTTTTCTTATCTTTTTTCCTGTTTTGGGCCTCAGTAATACTTTTTGAATTTAAATATTTAATTCTAGTTCTCATTTTTAAATAACAAAAAACAATCTTTCTTGGATATTTTGAAAATAATGGCATACGTTCATTTGTTAGGTTATTGATAAAAATTTAAATCTTAATTTCCTTTCCAACTTTACCTTAAAAGTTAAAACTATCACTTTTACAATTTCACTATTAATTTATAATAATATTAGGCCTAGGCCCTATGCTATAAGCTTATAAAAGTTCGGGGTTTAATGTCAGCTAATACTGGAAGTTTTAATAATTTAGAGAATATAATACTTACAGAAATTTATATTAAGTGCCAAAAACAAGTGTAAAATTGAAGGGAAAACGACCGCACGTATTTATTTTCTAATTTCTATACCGCATTTTTTCTAGTTTGTTTTATTAGGAATTCGACTGATTTCTCTAGTCTCTCCTCTCTTCGCGCTCTACTACCCTCCCCGCGGCTTGTTTCTGGTTTCCTGTCAACCAGCGACGTCACTGAAGGTGGGCCGGTAGTTGCCAAGAACCCCAACGTACCCGCTGAAGCGCTTCTCTACAGACCCCGACGAAAGAGCTAACCTTATTATACGCAGTATTTTACCAACCTTGGTTTTTTCCGACTTCCGCCGGGAACTCAGTAAGAGCAAAGATAATTTAAACTTGTACCCTAGATCAGTAGCCCCGCCAGGATTTTTTCGCGAGTAGGCACTGCGTGATTAAGAGGCCCCCATAAAAACTCCTTTGTAATTTTTGTTGTTCTTTAACTAGCCAAATTGTATATAATTATTTAAAAATTTTATTATTATTAAATCAATAAAAATTTTATTATTATTAAATTAATAAAAATGTTATCATTATTAAATTAATAAAAATGTTATTATTATTAAATTAATAAAAATTTTATCATTATTAAATTAATAAAAATGTTATTATTATTAAATTAACAAAAGTTTTATTATTATTAAATAAATATTTTTTTATTATTAAGTATATTATTTACAAATAAATATTACCAACTTTATTTTTAATCGAAGAATTCCACCCTACCTCTTTACCCAAATTCAACTTATTTTGGCTTGTCTCCCCCATTGTTAAGGGGGAAGACTACAGTGGTCATTGTCTAGTTTCGCGCTATTTCAAGCTGAACTGTTTTATTGTTGTGTTTTAACTTATTAAATTAATATTGATGTGTAAAACAGCCTCTTGTTTAGTGCTTAAAATAATTTTGACAATTTTAAATTTCAAAGTAATCTAATTATTACGTTTTAATTCGGACCCCCGGAGCTAAACACGTTGGGCAAGCGCCCAAACTACCCTATAGTAGTTGACCTCTTGAACAATAATTTTTCTCACTAAACTTGCTTTTAAATCATGACATTTTTTTTAAATATCTAATATTGCAATAAAGTTTCCCCTATTCCCAATATTGTCGGCGGATGTGTAAGTGTTCCCCTGAAGTGCTAAATCTTGTTGGGCACATAAAATAATCACTTCCACGTGTGTAGATAGGACCTCTCTATTTCTAATAACGTCTAGTCTATGGTGGTCGTTATCCTGGCAAACTATTGATCCACGGGATTTGGATTCCATGTAGTCTAAGTACATTTTGTAGGCTAGTTGGTGAGAAGATTTGTTGGAAGTGAAGTGTTCTTCGAATTGTGTCCCCATGTTTTTCCAATCCGAAAATCCCTTTAGAAATGCAGTGTTTCTACTGCCTAAAAAACGACGGCATCAAAAACAATACACTGCATCTTTTGCAACTGAATATTCAATAATTTGATATTTGTCACACCAAGAAGAATTGAAACCTCGATTTTTACCGCCAATTAATCTTTTAGGAAAAGGATTTAGTTTAGGCTGAACTGTAAGGCAATCTTTATCTAGACTAATATCCAAGTTATTCAACGCGTGTAAGCCCATTTATTTTGAATTGGACACGTTGTTTGATGTATTTTGTGCATGGTTAGAGTTGGGGTTTGCAATTACTTCTGCAATTTCTCCTTCATGAGTCAGTTCCATTTCCATATCAGTACTGACGTTTGGAAGAACTTCAGCCGTATTACTAAAACAGTGACTGTTATCAGTCTCCAAGGATTCTAAACCCTTTCCCAATTCTTTGACTAGGTTTTTCTCAGAACTATAGTTATGGCTTTGCGCCGACGATTTCAAAAAACGTGCCATTGCGCCTTTCTGATTACTAACGAAACTATCTTCCCTTTTCCATTTTTCTCATTTTTGGGACCCAGATAAAAATTTTCTGGTACTCATATTTGAAAATGCTACTATTTAGCTATTCTAGCTAAATTATTCAAAAAGCCCTTTTCAAGGCTAATTAGCTATTCTAGCTAAATTATTCAAAAAGCCTTTTTCAAGGCTAATTAGCTATTCTAGAAAAAATATTCAAACCGCTTTTTTCAGGGCTTTGATATAGCTGGTATTATTAAAAAGTCTGTTTGAAGACTACATAGCTTTAACTAAGCTTTATTTTCTTAAACCTTTTTAAGGTTATTTCGCTATTAGTATTTAGTGAAAGACCAAGTCTTTGCTGGTGAACCAATTCATTCATAATAACTTTATACTCTTCCTAGAAAGAAGGCATAATCGAATTATCTCAAAAAAATTAAGTTACTAAAAAGGCTTAAGTTTAGGAATCAATTTCATTTAATATATCGTAACTAACCAATTTCATATTTATTTATTCTTATCTAGCTGCCTTTTTTTCCCCACTAATTCACGTTTTGATTGGAGTATTATAATATTATTATACTAGATGGTAAATTTAGCGTTGGAATCCAGTCAGTATCGTTAGGCAGGCTACGAAAATGGGTCGACCTCACAACGCCGTATTCTCCTTTCTCCGAATTCCCATATCACCGAATTCTCTTTTCTCCGAATTGATATAATTCCGAATTGCTTTTACTCCGAAAGTTCATATCTCCGAAGTCCCATTTCTCCGAAATGTATTTAGTGACCTCACATCTCCGAATTCTCGTTTCTCCGAATTCCAATTTCTCAGAATTCCCATTTCTCCAAATCCCCAATTCTCCGAATCCCCAATTCTCCGAATCCCCATTTCTCCGAATCCCCATATCACCGAATACCCCTTTCTCCGAATACCCATATCACCGAATTCCCTTTTCACCGAATTCCCTTTTCACCGAATTGACATATTCTTGCTTTTACTCCGAAAGCTCATATCACCGAAGTCCCATTTCTCCGAAATGTATTTAGTTACACTATGCAGAGTTAAACCTCCTACGTGTCACGCCCGCTTGTGGCTAAAGCAAGATTATTGAAATTAAATAATCTTGACTAAAGTTTTCCCTTTATTTTAATTTTTGGTCGTAATTAAATATGATGTTTTATTACAGTATAATAAAATTGTTTGGTAGCATATTTTATTGTTACAATGCAAATTTTATAATGTAGATGGCGTTGTGTTTTCCGTCCTCTGTCAGAAGGGGACAGAAGAATGAATTTTTAATATAAAAACACATATTAAGCTTTCAATATCCATGTCAGCTACAGTACACAATTAAATAAAAGCAGGAGCCGCGGAATTGGGGGGCAGGTAGGGCCAAATGCACCCGCATTTTGCATGGTAATGTAGGGCTCTTTATACTTTAGTCGTAGGAGCCTAGGAGGAGCTAGTCATGGAGTACTTCCGCGGTTACTGAATAAATCAGCTTTCAAAAATATTCTTACAAAAAATGTCAACGTTTTGTAAGTAGAATATGTTAAGACAATATAAATTGCGGTAGATAAATAATTTTAAATAAAAAACACCAATATCAAGACCCTAAAAACTACGACTTTTTAAAATCGCGCGGGCAGACTGTCGTGGCTCCTGACAATCGTACCTTTATAGTACAGGCAAACCGGAAGGTGGGAAACATGCATTGAAACAGGGTCAATCGATAAATTTCTTGAAATCCCAAATTCCACATATTATAATTAAATAATTTGTTAAAATTTAACTGTTTAAATAGCACTCTTCTACGAATTCTTGTCTATCACACGTTTAAGAAGAGAGAAAAAATCGCCATTTTGGTAAATGGCGACCTAAACTATGAAAAAGTCAAGCGAAAAAAGCTACATTTTAACATAACGAGTAATACTTTAGAACGTATTGTATATCTACCATATTATTATTGAGAAGTATATTAGCCTTAAAAAAACGTAACATAATTTTAGTTTAAATTATAATTGCAATTTTATATTAATACATAATAACTATAAGTATGACACGTCCTATTCTCCCAATGCTACGTTAGTTAATGATAGTCTGTCTCGGCGATTACCATTCATCCTCTAGACGAACAGATTTTTGCAAATTAAATCGGGACAAATTTTAAACATTACCCAGGTGTTGGAAGGAAGTGCTTTGGCTAGTACATAATACGTAGGTGCATTTTTTCGACGAATTTGCAGTTTCTAATCCACCGATTACGCAATCACCCCGCGACCGATCATCATTAATATCATTAACCGACGTCGTTCAGTGATACTTATGATTATTATGTTAATTATGATATTATATTAAATCATATATTTTATTCAGTTGAGTGGTAATCAGCTTATTTTAATAACAAATTTTTAACAATAAAAATATTTTGGTACAAGCTAGAGCAGTACAATTAGAATAATTACGTGGCGAATTGAACTAGCGACGAAATAGAACTTAATCGGCGATGATTACTTTCCATGTCGCCACTAGTTCATTCCCCACCTAAGTAATTATCCCATAATCCCAATATAAGAGTCTCTAATAAGGGTACAAACTGGGCACTTACAAGGAGAGTCCCCGATGTGTTAATTGCCGATTTTGTTCAAAGTTGGGCGTATATAATCAAAGATAATTTAAACTCGTACCCTAGATTCGAAATCACTCTCTCGCGCGTTGACTATAGCGTTTACCCACTTCCCGCTGGAACTCAGAAACAATTCGCTCCGTGGTTTGCTCCTAACCGCAACCGATGGAGCCCGATTTTTCTGAGGTCACGTGCCAGAAAAGGGTAAACGCTTGGTAACAAAACCGTCAATGGGAAAGCTCTTAGTATTCGAATCTAGGGTACGAGTGAAGAATTTCGGTTTATTTCTTCTCGTAACAATTTTAATTTTAGGAGAGCGTTTGATTTTAGCAAATCGGACTGAAACAATCCACTAAACTATCGTTTGATCGAATTGGTGAAATAACTAGTGAAACAAAGTCTATTTAAAACCGAGAAATATTGCTTTATTTTTTAGGACTTTTATTTTTTACAATGCTTTAGTTTTCTCCGATTTCCAGTGGTTCTTTTTCATTGAATGCCAGAAGATACCCTTTAAACCCCGCTCGTTCGCTTTCCGCTCCCCCCAAGAGATGACACTTAACACGTGTCTTGGGCCTTCTAGAAAAGGAGCATCCGCGAACAATGCGGGGGTCCCCGGTCTCATCTGGCAGCCATTACAAGGGCTTGTCGAACTCGACCACGTGTACGAATACATCATTAACGACAGAAAGACAAGTTTAAAAATACAAAATACTTTTTAAGAAAACCTTTAATTTTTATCTTTTTGACATTTAGTTTTGAAACTTTTAATTCTTATTTTTACCATTCTACATAGTTTTAACAGTTTCTTAACAACGAGTTTAAATTATCTTTGATATAATGTAGACCTATCTGAGATATGAAATTTCCCAAAAGGAGACGTTGCACTTCCCTTTCGATTTGCTATGGAAGCTGAAAATGTTTTGACCACTTTAAACAAAAAATCTCCATTTTAAAAAGCATGGCATGTTTTCGGTTTTACCTACGAAAATTTAAAAAAAAATTAAAATCACGAAATAGGTAATTTCGACCACTTTTAGGTAAATTGGAACATTTTTGGGTAAATTTTAACATTATTGGGTTAAAGTTGTAAATATGTTTGGGTAAAATAAGGAAAAAATCTCATTTCTGTTTTAAGTGGTCAAAAACATTTTCGGTTGCCATGGCAAAACCAATGGATAGTGCACCGTTTCATTTTGGTAAATTTCTATTTTCATATTGGCCTACATTACGCCCGACTTCGAACAAAATCAGAAAAAAACACCTCGGATACTCTCCTTGTTAGTATCCGTACCATGGTTTATGAAAATTAAATCTGGGGATCTAAATGGAGGAACTAACTTTCGTAAGTTATTATATTGTTTTCAAGAAATTGCAGTCCATTTTCACTTGAAATGGGGGCGTTAGTAGTTTAGATTATTATTACTGTGTTAAAGTATTTCAAGCAGAAATACAGAAAATGGGAAATAGAGTAGTATCAGTGTGACGTCTCCCATACTTTTCACACGTTCCTAAAATTCTATAACATTCTGAGATTATGTAGGTTAGGTTAGGTCGAATCCGACTCCTTGAAAATAAGAGCTGGCCTGTAGTCGTTTATTCACTTCATTGCATCGAGTCTTAATTTTTTCAAACATTTCTGCTCATTTTGTTCTTTGAAATCGAATTTGGAATTTTTTGGATACAATTTAGCTTTACCGAAGCACGTCAACAAAAATAAAAGCAGACGAGGAATCGGAACTTTTTGCAGGTAAGCTAGACGGCGAAATGAAATGCGCCCAACGGGGCCAAACCCGAGGCCAAACCGAAGGGCAGTTCACTCCTTCTTAGAGTGCAGAAGTAATCAAGGTTAAAAATTTAATTGGATTACATTTAATACAACCAAAGCTACAGACATTAAACTTAATCGGATTAAATTCAATACAGCCAAAGCTACAGACATCAAATTTAATCAGATTTAATCAACCAAGAGTGCAGATTTAATCATGGGAGTGAACTGCCCCTCGGGCCAAACCTAAAAACTACGAATTTTCAACGGAGCCTTTTTTCTAAAGTATGACAAATTTTGGGGCTTTCCTAATCGAAGAGCGATGCTATTCATTTTACAGAAAGAGAACAATTGTAAAATACGCTAAAATCCCCTGATACTACATAAACACTCTTTGCTTTAAGGGCGTACCAAAATATTTTTATTATTAAAAATAAAATATACCATTTCATATATAATATCATAACTAACATAATAACCATTATTATGAAACTGAAAGACATCCGTTAATGATATTAATGATGGTCTGTCGTGGGGTGATTGCGTAATCGAAGGATTCCTAACCGGAAATTCGTCTAAAGATTATTTTTACGGCTGTATATAAGAGCCAAAGCACGTTTGGGCAAGGTTTGGGTCTCAAATTCGAACAAAACTACCTTCAGAAACAAAAATAAAGTTTAAAATATGTTCCGATTTAACTCGCGGAGAGTTGTCAGTCCTTAGGATGTAAGTGACCTTCTTGGTTTCTTACACGAGACTCTTCCACCGCACGATGTTTTCATCTTAATGGGAGATTTTAACCTACATGTTGACTGGTCGAATCCGTCCCTTTGTACAGCCCAGGAGCAAATTTTTTGCGATACTGTGTTTGGCCTTGGACTTCAACAGACGGTATAACAAATCCCACACGCGGAAATAACTTCCTTGACTTGGTTTTCATAAATGACGAACGATTCCTCACTGAGATTCACACTAGAGACAGCCTACCAGGTTGTGATCACTTTGCGGTTGCTGGAAGCCTGAACTTACCTCGGTATTTTGTTCAGAGAATTCATCGAACTATTCTCAATTACAAAGATCGGTCTAAAAATGATCTTGCAGGCATTTTGTACTACGCTCCTTGGGACATTGTTTTTTCTTCAAGTGATATTGATGTGACTTAGGAACTTTGGCTTGATCTCTTTTGGGCATTGAGTTAGGGACAATGTTCCGAGTATAACCATTCATGGAAAGAAGCGTCCGCCCTGGATTACGGCTGGTCTTGTTCACGCGAGCCACGTGAAGAATTCTCTTTTTAGGAAGGCCAAATGGTTGGGAAGAGATTTTGATTGGAAGAAGTATTGGGATTTTAACAACACTTTGGGAACTAAGACTAGAGGTGCACATGAAATATTTGTGTCAAATTTGCATGATACCATTGCTACTTATCTTACGCGGTTTTGGAGTTTCATCCGCTCAAAGTCCCAACTCCCTCCACCGTCTTCGTTTAAAGTAAAGAATGGGCAAATATCATGTCCTTTGGCCTTAGCTAAGACCTTTGGTGAATTCTTCTACCGAAGCTTTAGCACGTCAGACACTGCCTTATCTCTACCATCCGTTTCGACACCAGAAAAAACGCCTTGAAACGTTTGAAGAATGGATCGACCTGTGGGCCAGATGGTATTACATCCTAGGCTTCTTAAATTGATGTCTCCTGCCATATTTGACCCGATGGTGAAAATGTTTAAGTTATCACTATCGATGTCTTCTCTGCCTTCTGGTTGGAAGCTTGCTAATGTTGTGCCGGTCTTCAAAGGGTCGGGCAAGCGCAACGATCTTTCAAATTATCGACCTATATCACTCACGTCTGTCGTTGGAAAATTACTGGAATCGATTGATTACGAGAAGCTGAATAAGTTCTTGGAAGACAGTTCCTTAATACCTACCTCGCAGTATGGATTTCGAAGGGTTGCTCTTGCACGCACCAGCTTCTGAAGTCTTTCCACGAGTGGTCTTCCTTTCTCGATGAGCGTAACCCAACTGACATTTACGTGGTGTCGTTTGACTGGTCAAAATCTTTGGCTCCGTTTGCCACAAGCGGCTTATTTTTAAACTTCAAAGAATCGGGATCACTGGTGAGGTATTGCTTTGGCTTCGGGATTTTTTATCCAATCGCTTTCAACGAGTGACCTATCGTGGTGAATTCAGCACGTACCTTCCAGCGCGTTCTGGAGTGCCTCAAGGCTCGATTTTGGGACCATTACTTTTCAACGTCTTTGTGTCTGATCTGCCATCTGTGTTGACTTCAAAATGTTATCTATATCAGTATGCGGATGACAGCTATATATATCTCGCAATTAGATCTTCCGCGGATCTTTTGAACTTGCAAGATAACATCACTAGTATTTTCAATTGGGGTGTGGCCAACAACACTTCCCTCAATATTAAAAAATGCAACGTCATGGTAATTACAAGGAGGAAGTCCCATGATGATGTCTCCTATAATATTAATGGCGTTCCACTTAACCGTGTGTACTCTATGAAGATTCTCGGTGTCGTCGTTTCAAGAGATCTAAAGTGGACCTCCCACTAAATTACGCTAGAAATCGAGCTCACCGCTTTTGTGGTCTTATTCGTAGAACCACTGGTTTTACGCCTGCATCTACCACATTCTTTCGTTCGATGTGCTTGCCAGTGCTGGACTATGCGTCTCCAGTTTGGAATCCTTATCTCAATAAGGATATTGCAGCACTGGAATGCGTACAGCGTAATTTCCCGAGTTACTACCTTAAGTAGCCTCGGTCGTATTTGCCTGGTCATATTCCTTATAGCCAACGCTTACGAAATCTTCACCTTTGGCCACTCTCCGTTCGTAGAAGTGTTTCGGATATGGTCACACTCTTGAAAATTGTCAAGTCACCGACCTTTAATACAGATGACAAAATGACATTATGCACCCGGAAGACCTGCCCTACGTATAATCTAAAGTTTGCTAGATGCTTGGCTTTAGAAAATTCCTTCTTCTTCAGAAGTGCACGGATTTGGAATCTTTTGCCAGCTGACATCCGGTAGAATGCCACTTCTCATTCAATTCAACATTTTTGGTCTTCTTTTCGGATTGGCTTTTTCAAAATTCTTAATTTATTTATTTATAATTTAATTAATATCTGGTATAATTTATATTGTGTATTTGTTTTTAAATTATTTATTTTAATTGTTTGTACTGTTTTGGTAACCACCCTGTATAGGCTTTGCCTCTGTGGTTGCCTGCAAACTTTGTGTTGCGAAATAAATATTATTATTATTATTATTATTATTATTATTATTAATGATTTATATGGTCATGCCGAGACAGACTATCATCAAGAAATTTATCATTAGGAGAATAGGAAGTGTCATACTTTCAGTATTATGTTACTTATGGTATTAAGCAGTTTGTGAATACGTAGCTTTTTTATAACTTTGGTCGTCATTTTCCAAAATGGCGAATTTTTTACTCTTCTTTAAACGTGTGATAGAAGAGCGCTTCGTACTATTAGTAATAGATTTATTCACTTTAAGCACTTAAACAAAGTTACATAGAATGTTTATGGTGAACCAAAATAAAATAAAAGAAATTAGAACAAGGTTTCCAGGTAATCGGCGAGCGAAACACCTGGGGGGAACGAGTTAAGAACTGATGCTCCGTTCCCTCTTTGAACCGCAATAGCAATTCTTTGCGTGATAAATTCCACCGATCGCGGCTCGCCGGTAGCTTCACGAATTCGACGCCCGATTTAAACATGGCAATTTTACAAAATCTTTAATTGTAATATGTGGAAACAATATCGATTTACCCGGTTTCAATGCATGTTTGACAGCTTCCGGTTTGCTGTATTACGCAAAGACGCAAAGGGGCGGACTTAGAGTTCCTGGATCAGGGGGCCCCGAAAGATCCCACGTCAATACGCTAGTTCAAAAAAAACATTAAGCTTATTTAAATTGAATAACAGTTTTACCCCATGCTTTTTCAAAATGAAAACAACCAATAACTTTGAAACTATATTGATTCTATTTTTCATATTTATAGTATAAACGAAATATGAAATACTCTTTCGAAAAACACTAAAAAACGAATTCGAGTAAGTCGAAATACGGTACCGCGTAGCCTCTATTTCGTTTTACGGTGATCTATAGAGGTAAAACCGTACCAAATCGACTACCTTGTAACCTTACATAGCCAATCTCTTATCCACTCTGTGACTACGTGTCAGGCCGCTCAGCAGAGAGGTAGTAGCCCCACCCTTTTCCCAGCATTAAACAAATTTGAATAGTCGAACTATAATTTGGATAATCATGGTCCAGTTGTTTCTTCCTTTAAGTGGGTGCTATGGCATTTCTTTTTTGGTTTTAGTTACGTTGTGACTTGTCACGTATGGAAATCAGGAACGTATGTAATGAAGTGCTTCGTCTTAGACGAGGGGTAAGACACTCTGCGAACTCGGTGTAAACTGCCGTACCTTTGACAGTGCTAAATGGAACTCACGAACTCTTGAAAATATGTACCTTTAACAGTGCTAAATGCACGAACTCGGTGTACCGATTATATGAGACTGTCTTACCCCTCGGTCTTAGAGGGGTAGGGTGAAAAGTTAGGTTTTTGCCTAGTCAAATAGAAAAAGGTTGGTTTTTGGGCTCAAACAGAGTTCAAATAGAGAGGAGCATGCAGTGGTATAGCCAGATGGGTGGGCCAAGGGGCAAGTCCACCTCCCCCGAAACGTATGGCTTTTTTTGTTTCCCATTGTGTGCTATCTCCGAAATCAAATCCTGGTTACGGTGCTGGGCTGGAATCCGGGAGAATGTCACTCAGAATTCAATTCCGCTATTTCGTTCTTGAGTATCGGAATTCTTTTTTGGCATTTGGCTTCCGCAAAATTCTTAATTTCTTATGTTAAATTTAATTTTTTTTAAATTTGGTTTTATCTATTTAAACCTTTTTTGTATGGAATCTAACCACCACGTATAGGCCTCTGTGGTTGCCCGCAGAGTTTTATTTTGCGAAATATTATTATTATTAAATCAACAAACCTTTCTAGCTTGAATATTTTTTAGATATAGACGCGTCATCAGTCATGATATTTTAAAATTACTGTGCAATAACACATTAATTGGTATAAACTAGATAGTAACAAATTTGCAAATAGCATTTGTTTGAATGAATTAAGCAAAAACGTATTAAATGGTTTTTCCAAATGAATTTCAATGATTTTCTCGAAATGGACTTTCGGTCCTTGATGCGTTTTCGCTAATTAAGGCAGTGGTGACGTCCCTATACTGAAAACGTCAAAGGGTACAAAATAATACGTAACGCAGAACAGGCGAAAAAAAACCACCTATTAAAAATATAATTTTATATAACATTAGGTGGTTTTTTTTCGCCTGATCTGGGTTTTTTGAGCAGGTTCAAAAGTGTAACCCTATGACGTCATTTTATTCCAATTCTATCTTGACGAAAAAAACGAGTTGGAGTAAGAAGGGATAAGTTAGAGGTTAAAGGTTATATATTTGTTTTGTTTTTAAGATGGCGACCGGTGGTGAGATCATCAATATAGGACTCATTTTTCTTATTTATTTAATAATAATAATAATCAGCTAGGCTAATACAGAAGACACCACCTTAGGTCTAAGTCATCAAGCAACTTTTATAGTCATTGAATAGCTTCAAAACCCGTTATGTTTTCGTGAAATGAAATTTAAGCAGACGAATCTATATAAGCGCCTCTAACGTGGCGTCGCCGAAGGTACACGGAGGTACACACTTAAGGTCTCCCTAGCTAGATTAGTCCCTCTACACCTCCTTTCGAGGAGGAGTAAAAAGTGTAACGTTTGAGCTCTGGAACAAGCGAACAAAATTCGGAACAGGGTAAATCTTACCCCGATAACAGGCGAATAAAACATTTTAGGGTAAAAAGTTTACACTTTTTGTCCTGGGACAGGCGAAAAAAAACTACCTATTAAGTTATTTCTGAACAGCCTCTATCTAAATTTAAAGTACCCTTTTTTCGAATAAATATGCCTTCTAAGAATTTTCCCAAATATGCTTCGCAATACCATTTGTCAAATCACAGTTCTTTATACAAATTTTATGTTCTTCAATTCTATCGGTAATTGAACGTTTGGTTTCTCCAATGTATACATTAGAACACGAGCAGGGAATTTCATAAATTACACCTCGTAAATTTTCTTCGGAAATTTTTGGTTTTAATTTTGAAAGTTGTTTTCCTAATGTGATAGTGGTTTTCGAAACTAGATTTATACCAAATGGTTTTAAAATACGTTTTAATTTTTCCGTCGTGTTCTTCATGTATGGGAGAACCAATGTTTTTAATTTTTCCGAATCAACTGGTTTTAAATTTTGAACTATATTTTGGTTCAGAATAGAAGTCACCAAATTTTTAGGATAGTCCGAGCTTGTTCATTGATTAGTTATAATTTGTTTATCTAAAATGGGATTATCAGATATTTTCTCAATGTGGCTTTTTTGACCCTTTATCACTGATGTTTTCACCTGGTGAGGATGATTGGAATTGAAATTTAGAAACGTTTTTGAATGAGTTGGTTTTTGGTACATCGTGAAACATAAGCCATTTTGTTTTTTCTCAATATTAATATCTAAAAATGATAATCAACCAGAGTTTTCTAATTCTAAAGTAAATTTAATTTTCGAATTAATATTATTAATAGATTGGTCAAAAGCGTCTAAATTTTGTCTATTGCCTGACCACGCAAAGAAAATATCGTCCATAAAACGTCTTCCAAATTATCAACAAATAAATTGGCAATGATCGGGGTTGATTATCGGGGTGATAATTAGATTGAGTTGATATGGGACACAGGGCCGTGCAGACGGGGGGGAAAGTGGAAGGGGGGGGGGGCAAAATCCGCATTGTCCCGTTGAAAAGGGCCCATGAGGGACTGTTAGGGGGCCCGCAAGTTGAAGGTGCCCACGGGAAAAGTTCAAGGGGGCGGGGGTGCAAATCGAAGCCCCACGAAAGATCGGCACGGCCCTGATGTGACAAGATTTAATCTTAAATTACAAATAATCATTAATGATAATTTTCAAGTATAGGTAATTTATCAGTTGAACTCGGGTGATGTTATTTCACCAGTACATATTTACATCAGTTTATAATATTTTACATAAGTCGGTCACTTCCTATGTTCTACATGCAAAACTTTTACTGAGAGTTAGATACGAGAGACTTTATAATGGACTTCGGTGACGTTTTGCTTCTGCTCGTTATCGGGTCTAGCGGGGCGATTTTCGTACTATGATGACGTCACTCTGTGATTAGCTCTTACGAGACGTTAGTAAAATATTTTCCAACGTGATATACTTATTGAAAAATATTATAGACGTATGATATTTATAATACCTGAGTTTCAAATATATAACTAGATATAGCCATAGGTGCCATAACTACAATAAGTAGGACACTTTCTATTGCTTTAATTCTAATTTCCTTACAGAACCTTTTTGCGACAAAGATACTCTCTTGAAGTTACCGTCCTTGGTGAATAATTTTCTTTAAGAATATAATCCTAATATCGGAGAGGCCGTTCTGGAGTCGTGAGGAACTTTGCCTTTGTTTTGAAACCCGCGTGCGAATCACGTGTGCCAAAAAACATATTTGGGCTCGTGCCGCCGAATTTTATTTTTTATTTTATCAATTAAGTGTAATATTCCGCCGATCTATCGGAAACCAGATATTTTGGCTTAGGCGGAAGTCTCGCGTGTTTTAGACACTAGGGGGCTCTGTGCTGATAAAACATCTGGATTGCGCAATAGCTATGAAAATCAGTTCCGTTGTAAATCTCGTTAGTTGTCATACTTACTGTTATTATGTTACTTATGATATGGCCTATTGAATCTTTCCATTATTTCCGTTAATTATAGTCCTTTTTTCATCATTTATTTGAAATCAACACGCTTTCTCCTATTCACTTCCGCAAGAGAGCTTTACAACGAAAACAAACTTCACCATTGAGTTGAGAATAATAATTAGCATTTCCGTACCCAAAAAACTACTATTCGAAGTTATGGGAATTCGAAGTTATGGGAATTCGAAGTTATGGGAATGCGAAGTTATGGGAATTAGAAGTTATGGGAATTCAAAGTTATGGGAATTTGAAGTTATGGGAATTCGAAGTTATGGGAATTCGAAGTTATGGGAATTCGAAGTTATGGGAATGCGAAGTTATGGGAATTTTGTATTCGGGGTTTTGGTTCGAAGATATGAGAATTCTACGTAATGGGAATTCGGAGTTATGGGAATCGGCGATATGGGAATTTATGGGAATTTTGTATTCGGAGTTGTGATTTCGAAATTATGAGTCGTTCCCCCGAAAATGTCGGCTACAAACCCGAAAACTCGGCGTTAGGTTCCAATTTTTTCTGTGTTTTATTCTTGCCCAAAGGCGAGTTTTCTTCTTTGGAAAGCGATTAAATATAATTCCTTGAGCTCCATAAATACTTTTACAACCAAAGATTCTGCACCAAACCATATTTAATTTATTAATTTGTGTTTCGAAGTTACCCCTGAATTTTTCCCATACAAAATAGCTGGCGCGATTTCAAATATGGCGTCTAAAAGAAACAAGAATGTGTTTGGCGCATGCTCACGTCCCGGAATTTTCCCGGTCAAAAACAGGGGTGCCTTAACGCGGTCGCAGTAATCTTCCGTCTATTTATTTTCTATCATGATAACGATAATTATCGCACAGTGCGATAATTTAATCAACATTTTTAGGGCGTACTATAATTTTCATGGCGTACGATATCGTACCATTATTTCGATAATTCTGCCTCAACGTACTATAATGTACGATAATCTTTAGATTTTTATAAACCTACGAACGATTTATATTTTATTATTAATTTATATAACTTTCCTACTTAAAAATGAATGATATACATTTTCTGTACGCGTAGTCCAGAGTGTGAGTTTATTACTCCTAGCTATTACCGCATTTTTTAAAACATTTTTAAACATATTAAGTTCAGTTAATAATGATAATAGACATTTTGTTTATTTCCCTGAAATAAAACTCCTGTAGTGCTTTAAAAAATCATCTAAATTCAACGCATTTATGTATGAATTAAAATTTATCGCCAAAGAGAAATGTACGATAATTTTCCAGGAAAATTGATAATTTCAGATTTTCGATCTGGCAACGCTTCTATTTCTATGCTCTCAGCAGTCAGCGATCTTCAAAATTTAAAATGGCCGAATACATGGGTGTTAGAACAAATAAACTTAAATTTAAAAGTGATAAAAAGAGGTAAATATTTTAATGTATGAATTTTTATTTAAAAACTTTAAAATATTCATTTGACTGTTGTTAAATCTTTTAGCCATAAGAAGAAACATAAAAGGAAACGTGAGCATGATGATGAAGTGGGACCAAGGCCCACTAAGAGTAAATCTGAAGCTGAGCAGGATATGATTACTCATGGTAATTTTAGTTTTCGTACACTAGACAACTGATTTTTTATTACAGTTTTTATTTCTCATAATTTTATTTTAGGTGGTTGGTGGACAACCAATGTCATTGAAGAAATGACTGGCTCAATTGCTATAGAAATGACTCCAAATTGTTACGTGCGTGCTCTTGACAATGGTTTGTTTGTTCTTGGTGGACCACATCCTGCGGGTGAAGGGCCAGCGCCGGAAGAAGTATTAACAGCAGTTAAGATTAATGATAAGAACATAGCAATGAAATCTGGTTATGGAAAATATTTACGCACTGGTCAGGATGGTGTTGTAGTTGGGCGATCTGATGCAATTGGTGGAATGGAGCAATGGGAACCTGTTTTTCAAGATGTAAGTTAAAACTATGTAGATAATTAGTTTTTTATGCAGTTTAATTTTTATGTTTAGGGAAAGATGGCGTTGTCGGGACCAAATAGCTGTTTCTTTTCAGCAAATGATGATGGCGATATTGTTGCTAGGGTAAAATCAGCTGGACCAAATGAAATGATTAAAGTAATGGGTGTTCTGTACCTTGTCACAGTGGTGATACCAGAAGGGGCGATTGCCCATCGCGCCTTTAAGCTAAAATAACGCTGTAGCTTAACAGGGGTGTACCAATTGGGCTAAAGGTTATTTTGGTAAAAGGTTTTTACCAACAATTACACCAGTCGCCAAAATACCCTCTGTTAGCCACTATATCGTAATCTACATTTACTAATAGCCTTATTAAAAAATAATTAATCTTATTTGATAGATTAGGTCATTTTCTGAAAGACAAAGCAAAGAAGATGACGATTTGCCGCAAGAAGAAAGAGCATCTTCAACTCAATGTGAAATTAATTACGTGTATGTATCGACACTTGCCAAAATTCCTTCTTTTTATTGAATGAATTTTTTTAATCTCTAACTTTATTAATTTTCAGAAAAAAGTTCCAAAGCTTTCAAGATAGAAAGCTTAAAATGAGCCAGGAAGATCAATCTAGCATTAAAATAGCTAAAAAAGAAGGAAATCTGCATGAAACTTTATTGGACAGGTAGTATTTATTTTATTTAAGTGTATTTTGGTTATGTTAAGCTTATTTTTATAAAATTTTGATTTAAGCCTATATTATTATATTTGGTACAGGAGAGCCAAAATGAAGTCTGACAAATTTTGTAAATAAATCAATTAAATGTAAATAATTATCTTTTAACCAAATATTTATTTTTGTTAGTCTGTTTGAGGGGACTAAAACTTAAGTTTGCTGTAGGTGCTCAGGTTCTGAGAAAGAAATAGCAGCAGCTATGCGCATATGTCCATAGTTATTACATAAATAAGATTTAATGCAACACTTTAAATGAATGCTTTTATAATTTATTGAATACGTAAACAATCCTACCAGGTATTTACAATTGTCAAAATATAAGCAGGCACGTTTAGTTGAGGGGTTTGTGAATTTTGGGTAAAACAAAAATGGTTATTATCCTCCTGAGTATTGACAGCGGGTATTACAGGGAAAAAATTAAAATGGGGGAGGGTAGGAATTATTCATTTGGCAAATATTTTCACTTATAAAACGTTCGTCAATCACTCCCCACACTAAGATCCCACTTAAACGTAAAATTCCATGATGTTCTGAATACTTTCATTTTACAAATAATTTTATTATTCACAAGGTGTTTAAAGTTAACTAATACCGTAATAATAAAAAATCTAGAAACGAAAAACCATCCTATTTTTTACCATTAAAAATATTTTTTTGTAAACGTTTGCTCCAGTCCGCACAATTTTTTTGTACAATACACTTAACACTTTGGAAAAAACCAGTCATTTCTGCTCACTGTTAACGAAGCGTTTTTTTTTAATTTTGCTTCCACTTCTTCGAACTTTGGTAGCTAGTATGTATTATATTAATTATGCAGAGGTATCTTGTTGCTTTTCAACCAATCTACAAATTCGTCTAATAAAACAGGCCCTGTAATAGGATAAAAATTGTGAAAATTTGCAAAAAAATTATATTCGTTTTTAGACCTACAAGCCCCGTCTTCGTCGTAATTACTAAGATTTGACTGAATTACTCGACTAAATTCCAGTACATTGCACCACTGGTCTTTATTTATTACCTTATACTTAGATTGCTGCAAATTTAAAAAAATTATGCAATTGGTAGTTTATTACAAAGAGAAGCCAACAATTTTATTACTTCTAAAAATTGGTGAAAAGACCCGTACAAGAGCCAATTTTTTCCTAGAAGTAATTGTAACATGGCTTTTGCCGTTTCTATGTCCATACTTCTTTGGTCTTTATCCTTTTAATGCGCAAATTTAGATTAGATTAACCTCTTAAATATTAAATGGTATTCGCATTACCCTAGCGAAATCGTATGCGTATCTGTAAATGCTCTTAAAGTGAGTTGAGTCTCTAAGTAGAGATCGGAGGTATTCCAATTTACCCTGAATTTTCTGTATAGTGTCACACCTAAGAAAAATATTAGTTACTTAAAATTACATTTATTATCTTCGCATAATACATACTGCATATCTGTTAAACCACGAAGCCATTCACTCAATGTAAAAAATCCCATTTGTTTGGCATCCATTTTCCAAGCTAAAACTAACATTACTATCTATTTTCCCCGCAAAAGAAATGAAACAAATATAGTAGCTTATTCAAATGTAAAAGTATGGAAATTTTAAATTACATTTTCAGGTTCCACTCCTATATCTTCGCAAAATTTTTCCATTCCTTCTGGTCCTATAACATCAGGATCATCTGGACCTATATTTAAGATTATATTAAACACATTTCCAACTGTTTTGCTATACAAAAACTATACTCACTGACATATTCTTGAAAAAGCATTGTACACCGTTTAGCCGAGAAAGATTCTGACAAGTCATTTGACTTTGGTTTCCTAGAACTTTTACAATAAATTGAATTAATAATCGTTGTATTTATAACATACCACATAGCTACATTTCATTAGTTAAATCTACCTATTTTCATCCATACAACACTATTTGTAACAATTTCATACGTAGTCCACACTACTCTTAGTATTAGGGCTTACACTTATAGCTTAAGTAATATTCTGTTACTTGAAACAAAGGCTAACACATATTTCAGAAATGATAATGTTAAAAGTTTCACCAAAACTACGTCAAGGTCTTTGCTAGAAAAGAGAGAGAGAGAGAGAGAAGGCTAAAGCTATTAATAGAGTGAGAATTTTGCTAAAAATAAACCGAGTGCCAGGAAATACTATATACTCTCTATACGAAATATAAACACTAATATTTTGGCTTTGGTATAGAATAGATTTCAAATTTAGTGGCGGGGAGAAAGAGGTTCTAAAAATGAATAACTGGTAACTATTAAAAAATGGCAAATCTATTATTTGTATTAAAATTGAAATATGTATTATTGAGAAAAGAAAAGGCTAAATACACACACATAAACTAATTTATAATTTCTGTAAAATTATCACTGCTTCTCTTGCAAACCTAAAGAAAGCTATTTTAAAATAATAATAATTCAAGCACCTAAAAAATGTCTTTGCGCGTTTGATATTTGTTTTGTCTTCATCGAGTGTATCCGTTCCTCTGCGTCTACGCTGAGGTGGCATACTCGTACTGCCAATTTCTGGAAAATTCCCTTCGCTTGTGGAACTTTTGCAAGTGATACCTCCACCAATTAAACCTGTAGCGTTGTTGCAACTAACAGTGGACTCTTCCTCTTCTAAAGTCTAACATATTATAAAATTTAAAGCACTTAGACTATTTCTTATTATGGCTGTTGTATTCCAGTTCTTACCAAATTGCGGAATGACTTTTGAAGCACAATGTAATTAGTTGATTCCGTGTTGAAAGTTTAATTTAAGTAAATTTTCTCAAAAGATTCCCCTACTCCCTATATAACAAATTAATTATTACCAACAAAAGTTAAGTAAAACGTCTTAAGTTTTTTATACAGTTAATATTTAATATCGGGATTAACGAATCTAAATAGGCTTATAATTTGAACAAGCAGCACGGCTTCTTGGCTTGGTCTAATAATTAAATGCAGTTGTTTAATACTTCAATTTATTTTAGAAAAGAATAAAAAATAATATTACGATTCGCAAAATGCCTCGCCGCCATGATCTAATAAACTGGCTATTTTAACACTAGTGAGTCGAGGGATCCCTTTAAAAATATGAAGTAAAAAATGTGTATAAATAGCCAAATAATCAAACTATTCGTACTAGTTTTATCCAACATTTTGAGGACTATTACCAGTTTCAGTCCAGTTTCGATCGCCACTTTTGTCCTGCATTCTATGGAAGTTGGCCGTGGTGATCTCTGCTTGTTTTTGAAATATAAAGTACGGAGACCACATGGTAGCAAAGGGATAAACCCTTTAGGCATTTAAATAAAATTTATAGAAGATAAATGTCATCTTTCGTATGTTCTTTCTATGGCTGCTCTGCAGCGTTCTCAAAGAATAAAAGACTTAAAACTCATCTACTAATCCACAGTAAAGAAGTAAGCTTATGGAGCCTTTTGTAAATAAAGTTTCTTGTAAAGCTAGTTGTAAAATAAAGTTGTAGCTTATTTATTTCATTTTTAAAGCGCCCTTTCATTTGCCTGCATGATAATTGTACAGCCACATTCAAACGTGCTGCCCATTTGAAAAGACACGAAGAAACTCATGAAACAAAAAAAATTAAGTTAGCCAATTCAATTCTTAAGTGACATTTTAGATTTATATATTAAACTACCATGTTTAACATATGTTAACTTATGGACTTAATATAATTGTAGTTGCTCGAAACCTGGTTGTAATCAAACATTTTCATCACCTCATACATTGCAAAAACACATAAAAAGAAAACATGAACGGATAAATTCTTTCAAAGTATGTATTTCAATATTAACCTTAATTGTTCATACCCTTTACTTTTTTATTCTTGCTTTTAGTGTACTTATTGTGATGCTCAATTTATAAAACATCAGCATTTAAAAGTTCATGAATTTCAACATACAGGAGTCAAGCACTACCTGTTTGTGCAAGGAAAATTATATTTCATGGCAAAATTAATTTAAACTTAACTTATAGATGTACTTTTGACGGATGCACCAAGGCTTTTGTAATTCCGAGTCATCTGAAAAGACATTTGAAATGTCACAAAGGATATACGTGTCAAATTGAAAATTGCGGTGAAATATTTGATAAATGGAGTTTATATAGAAGACATAAAAAACTAAAACACCCTCCAGGTATTTCAACTTTAAATTTTTCTATTTAACCCACCCATATTTATCAAATTTTTTTTAGTATATTTGTGTTCAAAATGTAAAAAAGTATTCCGAAAGAAAATAAACTTGAAAGAGCATCTGTCATGTCACGAAAATAATCAGCAGACATTTAGTTGTACTTACGAGGGATGCTGTCGCGAATATAAGTTAGAACGTAGCTTGAAACAACACATAAGATGTTCACATCAAGAACCTCAGTTTTGCTGCATTATTGAAGGCTGTGATAAAAAATATAAGCATAAAGTAATGTATTGAAGTATTTTATCTCTCATTTTAAATTACATTTTATATTGTCCTTTTCTAGACTAATCTAAAGAAACATATTCGAGAACATAGTCCTAGTTACCAGCCTAAAATTAAAAAAGTAAAACTTATTTTTAACTTTTGTCAGTTTACATCCATCTAATATATTTTTCTTTAGAAACAGGATAAAAAGTACCAATTTTATAAGCATAAATCCGCCGCTTCTACTTTATCAAATTACAAAGGCAGCAAAGCTGAGGAAAGAGAAATATTACGCAGAGACAAAGAATTTGTCCAAAATACTTTGAAAGAAACAGTCAAACAAATTGAAAATAATACAATTGTGCCAATGCAAACTATTGAAGTGATACCTTGTAATGCTTAGAGATAAAGTATAATTCTTTAATTTATTCAATTAAAATTTACATTCGAATTAAGTGTTCTTTTTTCTTAAATTGGTTATTGTAACTTTTAAAATTCCATTTTTAATTCTTTTTTGCAGAAATCTGGCTTCATTTTTGAGCATTTCTTCTATTGATGTATAGATATCTTCCTGAAATTGAATGATTATGATATCAATAATATGTAGTCAATAATTGAGTTTGCAAATTTGGAATTTACCAGTTGCTTTTCCTTGCTAATTTCACCACTTATTGTTAATCTGATTTCTTGATCTTTGTCAATCCACTTTTTAACACTTCTCATTTTGGTTTCCAGGTCGTTTGTCGCGATTTTAGAAGAAAATGTTAAATATTTTATGGCCACATTTGGTTTTTTTTTATCCTCTTTATCTAAGTCCTCATTTAATTGAGAGCTTGTTAATAATTTGTAAACTTGTAGTTTTTTTACTCCTACGCTATTGCCAGTGTTTCTGACTAAACTGAAAAAAATGTATTCACATGGTTAGTTTATTTTCCCACTATTTTATAAAATTTGAGTCAACCTCCATTTGTTTTTCTTAGCAATGAGCTCAGCTTCAATTTTGGTTTTATTTCCTAAAATTTTGCCATCAATTCCAATTAAACAAATTAATTCTTTGGTAGTTTTATTTGCTGTTTTTTTGGGGTCTTCTGGAGGTGGAGATGCGTCCAGATTTGATGATAGTAATCTTAGAGATAATTTATGTCTTTCTCTAACTAGATGAGTGAACCATGGACTCCTAACTGCTCTAATATAAAGAACTGAAAAAAGCAAAACGGTATTAAGCATAAAATATAATAGATTTTACATTGGCCAAAATAGTAATTGTGGACAAGTCACAAGTTGGGACAGAAACATGAAGGAAAGATACCACATTATTGAAAAAAGTAAAACAATCGTAAAAGGACCGTTAATTTTAATAAGTACTTCTGCAGAATATGCCTTTGAGGCAGTTACAAAATTAAGACTAATAACCTTTTTAATTTTTAAGGCATATTCTGTAGAAGTATCACGTTCTTTTTTAAATAAAATTAATAGTCCTATTACCATTGTTTTACTTTATTCATAAATCAATGACCGTTGGTGGTTTTTTCTCGTTAAATATACCATGGTATTACCTAGGGGTCATAGCACTACAAAGCTTCAAGTGAAATTAAATTATCTAAATTAAGATCACAAGAGTAGCTGTTAGTTCAGAAATAATTCTATTAGAGTTTTTCTTACCAGGAAAGGTTGTTAAATAAGTGATAGTTGGCCCTATTTAAAAATCAACAAGTTATTACAGTAAAAATTATTTGTACTTTGGTTATTTCTCATACTTACACATTTCGTGTGGTGAAAACGTTTTAAAGTATTTATTCCCAAAAACTGCAACCAAGAGCAGTGTTCCCAGCCTGATTATCGTAAAAGAATAATTCTTTGGCCATAGAGTCTCGTAGAAATAGCTACAACGCCCATTCGAATGTCGGGAAGCAGCCTGATTAGAAGCTGTAGATTTGACCGTGCTTTTTGTTTGGCGGATGACGAAAGTATCGCCATCTCTGTCGTACCTTGGAAGTTAATTTTTTTAGCTGTTCAGGCCTTCTTTATATATAATGTAGGCATACATAAAAATAATTATGGAAAAGCGCTATTGATTCATCGGTGTCTTTTTCATTTCCGATAAACTTACATTGCAGCAAGTACTAGACAAGTATTCAGCGCTATTCACGGACGAATTGGGATGCGTCAAAGGCAAGATGGCTAAATTAACCCTACGTCCGAGGCAAAACCGGTTTTCAAGAGACTGCGACTAATGGCTTTTGCGCTGATCGGTCCCGTTGAACGAGAACTTAAGCGGCTACAGAAAGAAGGTACTTTGGTTCCAGTAACAGTATCCGACTGGACCAAACCTATTGTTCCAGTCCTGAAGCCGAATGGTAAAGTCCGGATCTGTGCGGACTACAGCGTAACACTCGAAGTGCCAGGCAGCGTTCGATGAAGCCAAGAAGCTTCTCAGTTCCGCACCGGTTCTTGCACATTACGATCCGAAGTTACCAATTGAGCTGTTCTGCGATGCGTCCAGCTACGGTGTCGGTGGTGTCATGGTACAACGGACCCAGGGAAACGTGAAACGGCCGATTGCTTTCGCTTCCGAAACGTTGTCTACGGCTGAAGCTAAGTACGCCCAGATCGACAAAGAAGCGCTGGCCATAATTTTTGCGGTGAAGAAATTCTATCGGTATCTCTTTGGCCGTCATTTCACGCTCTGGGCGGATCACTGACCGGTGGTAACTCTGTTCAAACCAAATGCATCATTACCATCGACTCTATCGCTACGGATGCAGCGTTGTTTATTGTTCCTGACTGAGTATCAATATGCCATCGCATTTGTCAAATCGACGGATAATGTCATTGCGGATATGTTGTCTCGTCTGCCTTGCAGCGACGATAAGCAAACTTCCAATGACGTCGATTTCCACCAGGTAAAGATTTTTAATACCCTGCCAGTAACATCCGAAACCATTGCTCAAAGTACCCGAAGAGATCCAATACTATCAAGGGTGCTGAAGTGGACTAGCTAGGGTTGGCCTGATGTCAATCCAGATTCCTACCTACGGTCATAATTTGAGAAGAGGACCGAGCTGACGTTCATGTCAGATTGCCTACCATGGGGTGCTTGAGTCATCATTCCTTAAGCCTTACGTGAGCAGTTGCTGGAAGAGTTACATTCCGGACATCCTGGTATGAGCCGGATGAAAAACCTAGCACGCCAGAACGTCTGGTGGCCAAATTTGGACCTAATCCACCACGAGCTACACTACATCCATGGGACTGGCCAGACAAGCCTTGGGGCCGCATTCAAGCAGTTTTTGCGGGACTATCAACGGATCGATGTTCCTGTTAATCCTCGACATAATGGCCGGAGGTCTTCCGGATGAAATCCACGACATCCGAAGACACAATTTGGGCGTTTTGATCCGTCTTTTCCCGGCTTGGTCTGCCAGAACGCCTGGTAACGGACAACGGTTCTCAGTTAAAGTCTTTACCAAGTCCTGTGGCATTCTACATACCTTTTCGGCACCGTACCATCCAGCGACAAGTGGGGCAGCTGAAAACTTCGTGGGCAAGTTCAAGAAGGGCCTGAAAGCCGGGGTGAGAGACGGTCATTCTGTGGACGAATCACTCATTACATTCCCCGTACGATGACTGGAGTTACACCGGCGGAGCTATTACAGGGTCGCAAGTTCCGTACTCGACTAGCTCTGTCACATCCTTCAACGGCACGCCGGGTGTATGCGAAACAACAACAACAGCAACAACAACAAGTGAACGGCTATGGAGGGCACAACAGAGAGTTCCATGTCGGCGATTCAATCCTCGCGAAAGATCTACGCCCAGGTCAGACATGGATGCCTTCTACCGTAGTCAGTCGTGACAGCGGCTCACGTAATTACACCGTGTTGACCGACGATAACCAATTCTGGCGGCGGCATGTCGATCAACAATTTTGACATAAAACCAAAACAAGATGTTCCAGGGGTTCCTGTACCAACGGCTGAGTCACAACCAACAACACCAACTAAAGAGCCGGATATACCAGTTCCTGAGGGTCTGGACCAAGATCCAGAACCACGACGATCCACCAGACTCCGGAAACCACCGGACAGACTTCAGTACTAATTAAATTTAATTAATCAAATAGTCTTCCCCAAGTTCTAATTTCGAGGGGAAGTGTTGTAATCTGTTATCAATTATGGTTTATATTACCTGTTTTTATTAAATAAATTAGGGCCTCGTTTACTCGCAATCACTGAGTCGTGTTCATTATTTATCTCGGCAATGATACGCTTTGCCAGAAGCTGCCTTGGCTAGGGTGGAAGCATAGAAATCTCATGGGCAACTAGAATGCTGCCGTGTAACTGGCAAATGGGCCAAACGCCGTGGCACACGATAGCCAGATCTCAGCCAATCAGAGCTCAAAGAGTGGTTCTGCCAAGAATTTAATGTCACCAGAGAGAATGACGTCACCTATCTCCCGCTATAGTAGCGGATCCAAGGAGGATTATTATCCTCCTTGTCGGAACCACTCTACGGCCTCTCATTGGCTGAAGGTTCAAGGCGAACTGGCGTCAAGCTCGGCCGTAGGCGGCAGCATTGTAGTTACCTATGAGATTTCTATGGGTGGAAGACTACGATACCACACAACCTATAAGTTTATGAAAACGATTGGATGAATCAGGGACTGTAAATTTTAGAGGACCGGTATTCCAGAGGTATTTTACGCCCCGTTCATATAAGTAAGAATTTCATTTTGTTCATCAAAACTTACACCAAATGCACTTTTGTTTGGGTTTTTATCATATTTTGGGTAGCTGTTCATCACATCAAACCATTTATTAGTTCACGTTATGAACTCGGCTGTTGCTTTCTGTTCTTCTGATTTTAAATTATTATTTGGTTTTTATCTATCCACTGCCGTAGCAACCGTATGATATAACAGTTCCGCACCTAATCTAACATTCTGCCTCGCCGTCTGAATGCATTCTAGATGTAGTTTTGTTATTTTATGACACCATTTTACCTTGTTATTGTCAGATTGTAAAAGCAACTGCACCGGCTCTTTTGATATTTTGACGTTATTATACACAAATCCGTAGTCCAGAAACCAGTTACGTATAAGTTTAAGCAAATGGGGAACATCCGCGAAACAATAAATATCGTCATTAGGTCTGGCTGGATTAGAAAAATGGGTTCTCTGTATATACTACGAGTGAACGCCAGAACCCCATATTGCTCGCCCCCATGTCACTAACACACGCGTGAACTTTAAAACCTGCCTGATCTAATTCTAGAATGGTAGAAAAAAAATTATTTAGTCATTTTTTGATCAAAGGCGTAATAAACTGGCTGTTTCCAACTAGAGCATAAGCCTCTCGCCATGATTACTTGCATTTGACTACGCATTCCAACGATTTTGTCACGTTTCGGGTCATATTCGTAGGTTGAGCGCAAATGCACTTCGTCATAAGTTAAGACTGTTATTCTGTCTACTAAAGGCATATTGTTCGTATTGGCTTTCATTAGATTGATAATATCATGTAAAATACCCTCAGATAAATCTAATTTAGAGGCATATCGCTTTAAAGTAGAAATGTGTGGCAGAGGTATGTTCATTTTTCAGGTACAAGTATGATCGCTTACTAAAATATCTCAGAGCGAACGCGTGTGCTAAATCTTCTTTTCCCCAAGTAACTTTTTTTCCTTTTAACATTTTTAGTTGGCTATTAGAAAATATTTTCTTTAAAATAATTTCACTTTCCACATTAAGCTTACTCAATTTTTCATTTTCTTTCTTTAATCTAATATTATATTTTTTTAACCTGCTAATTTCAATTTGTGACATTTTTAAATTCATATTTACTACGCGTTTTGCTTTATCAGAGAAAATAATTTTTTTGTAGGTGTTACTAGTACGATTTTGTAACATTTTACTACGATCTTCCAACTTCTTAATCCTCAGTTTAAGTTTCGAAATTTTTTCAATGGCCTCTAACCGATCACACTTACAGTCATGTTCATTTGTTATTGTCACAACTTATTATTGAGGAACCCGTGCTCTTTGTACTATCTTTTTCTTCATTTTGACTTGAAACTCTCTCTTTATTTTCTTTGGATTCAGGCTGAATATCACAAGTTTCGTTTTGATTAAGAATGAGGAATTCTTCTTGGTTTAAATAAGTATCACAGCATACTTTAGGAACTTCAATAGTATCACAAATGTTGGGGACATATGAGCCTTGTAAAATGTCTGTTGGCACAATATTGTTTGGACAGTTCTTGGCTGTGGGTGTCATTGAGCTTCAAAAATATCACAGGATTCTTTAGGAACTTCAACATTATCACTGGTCACTTCTAAAGGTTGTAAACTTTCTTGTGACTCAATATTTAGATTAAATTTTCTTGAGGGATAATTTTTATTATCAACTATTTCACAAGACACTCTTTTTTTAACTCATTATTAGCAGATCTTAAAGTTGCACGAGATGGTCTAGTTGCCGAACTAAAAGGACTAGTTGATTTAATGTGAGGTAGATTTTGAGTAGGAGTAACATTTATTTTCAGTATTCTTCGCAGTAGCGGCGCTAAGGTTTTTTCACAGGTGGGCTAAGTATTTTGTGGCCCCTAAGAATTTTGTGGCCCTTAGCGGGAACCTTGGATTAACCATATTTCTCAAAAGGGGTGAAACCGAAAAAAAAAAACGAAAATTTTCCAGGAAGCGAGAAGAGCAAGCAGCTCTCGTCACCATTACTGGACCCCCTACTGACCTTATATCAGATCTGGAGGGGACACGAGCATGTGTGGGGTATTTCCCTAAATGTCTTCAAGGTCATCCAAAAACTATCTCGAGAACCGTAAGTGTTAGAAAGTTGGTTCCAATTAGAAAAGTGTTCCCCGTCACGTTTTATGCCTACATAGCGTGAAAATGATCGGATTCGACCAATAGTAAGTCGAGAAAATTGGTACCAAAATCACAAAGGTCGTAAAAGGGAAAATTGCAAGACAGCGCTATCAAGGTCATACTAAAATTATCTCGAGAACCATTAGGTTTAGAGCAAAAATTCCGAGGGGTTGGTCACTCCACGAACTCGGTGTGTAACTTGAAACATTTTTCGTTACCATGACAAAACCGTTGCCCATTGAATAAAATCCCTTTAGGATTTTTCAAGTTACATGAAGGTCTACCAATGCCCCGAGTTTGAACAAAATCGGTGTGTAACACCTCGGGTCGTCTCCTTGTAAGTACGCGAACTCGGTGTGCAGGTCATCCGAGAGTGACTTACACCTCGAAAAATTCCAATTATAAAGTATAATTTAAAGTTATTAATACATAAAATAATAATAATAATAATAATAATAATCAGCTAGGCTAATACCCAAGGCACCACCTTAGGCCTAAGTCATCCATCGACTTTTGAAGCCTTTAATTCAGGTGACGAAGAACAACTTTCTAATTGGAATTTTTGCTCTAAACGTAATGGTTCTCGAGATAATTTTAGTATGACCTTGAAGACAATGGTTCAAGGTCATTCAATTTTCCAAATATTAAAATCTCCTACCATGATGCGATTGTCTAGCAAATTTCGATAATGTAGCACGACTTGTTTTGGAGTTATTAGCTCTATCTTGCAATTTTCCCTTTTACGACCTTTGTGATTTTATAGACATGGTTCAAGGTCATCGAGGATATCATTCTTCTTTGGCCCCCTGCACGTGCTACTTAACATAAAAATTTTAAATTCCTAGAGAAAACGGTTTCTGAGATATTCGCCCTGGATCGTTTTTTAGTGGACACCACGGACTGTAAACTTTAGAGGACCGGTATTCCCGAGGTATTTTACGCCCCGTTCACCGATCAGGCTGACGGGAGTCGCTCAAGGTCATAAAAAAAAACTAAAGCGCGTGTCATTCGGTCGGCCAGATTTCCAGATAACATGCGGGGGGGGGGGGGGTCTATCTCTATGCGTGGTACAAATGACCTTGACGGACCACGGACTGTAAATTTTAGAGGACCGGTATTCCCGAGGTATTTTACGCCCCGTTCACCGATCAGGCTGACGGGAGTCGCTCAAGGTCATAAAAAAAAATAAAGCGCGTGTCATTCGGTCGGCCAGATTTCCAGATAACATGCGGGGGGGGGGGGGGGGTATTATCTCTATGCGTGGTACAAATGACGTTGACGGACTCTCTCTCTCTAGTTCGAAGTGATTGATGCTCGGGGAAACCAAAATTCTACAGGGGAAGGCTACGCTTCACTCGTCCTCTAAAATTTACAGTCCATGTGGACACCCTGTATAAATGGAACCCCTATTGTTATATTAAAAATTTGTTCACACTGGCATGTTTTTTTCCCCCACCTGGTTAATATTAGACCAGTTTTGGCAGAGTCCATTTTTTTAAAATGTGGGTAGAATGGCAAAATGGGTAGGTCAGAGAGACAACATGTATTTCTTTGTACGTACTTTTTTCCTATTTTACTCTCTAAACGTCTTTAGGTAGCGGGTGGGTTAAATCAGTATTCCAGCGGTTTTGAATAAAAATAAATAATTAGATAATTTCTAATTCAAACGCCGATCTCTAATTAAGGCAAATACAATAAAAAATGATGACAAATGAAGCATTCCATTAGGCCCACTTGTAAATATTTAAAATTGAAGGCACCAACGTTATTAATAAACTTCGCTACAATTTAAATTTAACCCAACTTATGATTAAAGATGATTTGTGATAGTTCTTACGACTCTTGAATTGGCAAGATTTTCCCATATTTAGTTTACACCTTGGTAAAATAAAATTCCAATCAGTAAAATAAAGAAAATTTACGCTTCAAATCAAACTTGGTCGAAACCTCGGGCCTCGTCCTCCAGTCCCGATTTTTTTTGTTTAGACAGCCAGCACCGACCTCGGATACGAGATTTAAAACTGAACCGAACTGAATTTTTCAGACTTTTTAGCCCCACGCTATTACATTGCCCCCTGCATGGCCAACTTCGCGCGCTCACTACGCTCGCACCAGGCGGCCTACCCAAAGAATTTCAAATCCATGTATTGGCGCGAAATAAAAGTTTGGTTTTTACTGTCTTCGACGGCCGTCGGGAGCGCTACTTCCGGACCTTTAAGTCGGCTCCTTTTACGATATAAATAACATGGTTTTCTATGGCGCGAAACTTGACCATAATGAGTACATAGTACTGGAAATTATTTAAATATCAGAAAATTGTATTTATTTTATACTTAGGTTATAACTTAAAAGTTCAATTTCCATAAATAACCCCTCAAATACTTAATTACTTAGGTAATTTTTAAATAGTTTGTATGAATAGTTAAGCCTTGTTGGATTTTAGATTTGTTGTCTTTTAAAACAATTTTCGCGGCGGGAAATTCGAACACTTGATAATAGGTGATTCTGAAATATAATGACGACAAATACATGTACCACGGCCAACTTTGATTTATCGCGCATCTCTCGCGCTACAGCGGCCATCTCATTCGTTGACGTTTCTGTGTTAACCTATGAGCAAAAGATGTGTATGACGTCAGCGCCCCTAGCGGATTATTATTTTTAGTATAGTTTTTACACTGAAGACAATATAACCACCGAGCGTTACGCTGAACTCCTACACGTTATAGTACAGTTTATAGGGGGAAAATCCTTGCTCGCGGAATTTCGACGAATGTGTGGGCCGTAGTAGCGCGAACAGCGCGTGATCAAAGTTGGCCGTGCATGTACAAAAGAGTTAATTTTATGGGCGCGCGCTCTTGATATATTAGTGGATTGTGGCTCGCGCGATTGTGCACGCGCGTTGAAAATGAAAAATAAAGCGCGCGCTCAAATACTCTAACCATACAACAGAAAGTAACCAAATCATGTGACCACCGATCTTTTTCGGAATCACCTACTACTTAATGCTGTGTGATATCAGATTTATGTAAAAAGATATTTATTTCATTTTTCAATTATTATTTAAAGTTGTTACATATCAATAATTTTTGTATAAATTACCCAAATATGCCTTCGAGTTGCGTTCCCTATGACCCATCTGTAAAAGGCAAAACACCTGGAGTTTCTTTCCATGAGTTTCCTTCTGATGGGGCGTTGAGAGGCATGTGGCTAGAAAATATCTCTAGGGATAATTTTCAAATAAATGACAGATCAGAATTGAGCGTTGTATGTAGTTTATATTTTTGTGAAACAGATTACCGTAAAGGTCTTAAATTACGAACGCTGGAAAAAATGGCAATACCTACGGTATTCCCACAGTGGCAGTCATATTGCTAGTAGGCCAAACAGGCAAACCCTTATGTTATTAGGCCTAACTCCCAAGGGCGCGGGTGGTGGCACCAGTGTGGGAGTTGGTATAAAAGGAGGTAGCAGAGAGAGAGATAGGGCTTTTAAGAGCATAGAGGCAGAGCTGTAGAGTCAGTGTTAGTAGCAATCAGAAACTAGTATGGGAGTGGTTTACTCCCAGCTAGCCTGCTAGTCAGTTCTAGTTTTCCCCCAGTGGCTGCCAGGTTGCATTCTCTTCCCTTGGTGGGAATATCTAAGAAATATTAGTATCTTATTATAATAGGATAGTTATTGTATAGTTCGCACTAAGGCCTCCAAAGGCACGTTACCCAACCTTCTAGAGTAGAGTGGCTATACAGTATCCAACTTATATGATACCAAATGCGTTGAGTACAGAGTCTGATATGCAACGAACCACTTTAAAATTGGCAAGTTTGGCTTACGTAGCTGGTTTTGTGGTACAGAAAATGGAGCAAGCTGAATTTTGTAGCTTGTGTCTCGAGTGCATTTCCGGACCCTTCTCTAATTCACCACTTTTAGACTTTATTAAAACATCCGACAGAGGAGGTATAAGTTACCCAAATAAGGATTTTGTAATGGTTCATTGAGGCAGAACTTCCTTAATTACGAGAATCAGCAAGAATTAGCGAAAATATTGAAGCTCCCGTGTTGCCGAAACTTACCAAGTGTCCAATTTTGCATTGCAATTTTAATGTCCCTCATGCCTCGATATCTGCCAAATTTATCTGTGACAAAATAATACCAACCGTAGTTGATAACATAACTAGGACAATTTGATTTGAGAAAGTAAAGGAACTAGTTTACAAACCTCAATCGAGAAAACTTCTGAAAATGTAAAGGTCTTTCATCTTCATTATGGATTTTCATATTTTGATCACCATACACCAGTGATACTTCATTGTTTTCCACGATTCTTTCATATCTACCATTCATAATTACCAGTTTTCATTCATATCTACCAGTATTAATATTTACCAGTGTTCATTCATATCTACGAGTATTCATATAATCATATTTACCAGTGTTCATTCATATCTAAAAGTATTCATATAATAATATTTACCAGTGTTCATTCATATTGTAACCCTTCAGGTTCATTTTCCCCCGTATACTTATTTTTTTTTACTTTTTCTGTGTTTTATTTACTTTTGTTATTACGTTTTCCCCGCACTCTTGACCCTCTAAATTTACAGTTTTTGTATTCGTAAAGCCCCATACATCAAATTTCTTAGAATTCCGAGCTCTATTTAATGAAACTAATCCCCGTGTTAAATATAAATTTAATTTAATGATAAACTAAAAACTTAAATAACTTTTGAACCATACATACAAATTAATTATTGTTTATAAGCCTTATAGAACTCGATCAAACCCCACGATAAAATATAAAATTAAGATAATTAATTAAACCATTCTCTCAATATAAATTATAAACTAAATCCCTGCCTTCGGCAACGCTAAAATTAATCCCTCGCTAATTAAAGTGTTTTTATCTCGGTCACAAGACCATGGTGCAATACATTCAGCAAACTTTCCCAGCCCAGATTTCCCTAAAACTTTCCGAACTAAACCAGTAAAGCTCCCTCAGCTTACAGCGATCCCACGAAGTCATTTCAAGTCCACAAGCTTCATATTAACTATCAGGTAGCAAGATCCCGAGAAAAGCGGACGTTTTCCAAGGTTGCCACCATAGGGTCAAGAGGGCGCCCGGACGTTTCCGCTTGGAGACAGAAAATCGGGAACCTCGAGACTCTCTGGCATTTCCCCCCCCCCCCGCAATCCCAAGCGAACTTTCGTAAATCGGACAACGTCACCACCGCATGACTAGACACGAGTCTTAAATACACCAATGACCTAGGTAAAATGGGAGGTCACCAGTTGCTTTTTGTTTCAACCCCGCCCCCCAATAATCCGAACAAAACCAAGAGAGAGCCCCAAAAAGGGAGAAGTTGAGAATCCTGGGGAGAAGTGAAGAACTCTGCTTTTGGCAGAACTGTAGAGAACGGTACAGAATGGTACTGAACTCTGCTTCTCGGGCAAGAGAAGAACCATGTCGAAATAAATATAAAATAATGTGCGATGAAGTCGCGCTTAAATATTAATTAACCCTCAATGCAAACCACATGATCGGAACAACCCTCACTGATTGCCTAGATGACCCACAGCCAGGACATTCCGACCGGAAGAACATAATTAGCCAAGCAGTAATAAGTCTGAGAAGCGTAATGCCCTCAACACCCTCGAATCACCTGTTGATCATCCAATATCTAGCCATTCCGAGAGAAGACAGCCAGATGACCGAGACCGATTCCCTAGCCTAGCCGGACATTTCAGACCGAAACCCGAAGTACCTACGCCCCCGTCAGCTTGTGAAGTAAAATAATATAGGAAGAAACCCGCAATCCGGCCGCCAAACCGTAGACGAGTAAATAAAGAGAATTAAAGAAAAGTGTGAATAAAGAAACGCGTAAACAAGCAATCCCCAAAGACGTCCCGTTCTGTGAAGTGCGTGTGTCGGGCATCTTACGTAAACCGAGGAAAGAGAAAACCTGTAAACGGAGAGACGACAACGTAGCGGAGGACACCGAAACCAAGTGATGAGTAGAATTTCCATCATAACCCCCCCCCCCCCCCCTTGTAGAGTACCCAGGGTCGAAATACGAAGTAGCCAGTGAAAAGTAGAGAAAAAGTTTTAGAAAAGAAAGCTTAATCCCTCGCTATTGTCCGAGAAAAGGATTTAAGACAGGTCCCCTCGAGGTTGAGAGTTCATTCTGCCTCTTGTATTTATACAGTTCAGATTACTTTTTCCGTTCGCGTTGTGCCCTCGCCGTTGTTATTATTTTTAGTTAATTATTGTCATTGTTTAATTGTAGAATCTTTAATTGTAGTATTTAATTGTAGTGTTTATTATTATTTAGTGTAAGTGTATATTAATTTCTGTCCCCTCCGTCCTTCGAGCCCAAGATGCCTGAGAGTAGGGATACCGGAACCGATCCCATAGAAAATAGTAAGAGATAGTTTAATTATCAAATTTAAGGTCAAAGAGTGTATTTTTAGTGTTTAAATTCCCCTCGTATATTGGAAAAAAGCTAAAAGAACCATAGTAGAGATGGCCTAACCATCACTAGAAGCGAAGTAAGATTATCCCCTCAGTTCCCCCCGCAATTTTGTTCATTTGTTTTTTGTATTTTAGTGTTATTTATAAATTTGAGTGTTAAATAAAGATTTTGTGATTGATTAACGACAAAGGGTTTCCATTCTGAATTCGAATCTCCCCTTCTTTTTTCTTTTTTTTCTTTCCCCTGTATGTAACCCCCCCTCTCTCAGATTTAATTCACTCCACAATAAGGCCACGACTCGCATTTTGTCGCCATCTTCCCCCCGCCTTGGTGAATTAAAATCTATGAGCAAGGGTTAGGAATATTTCCGTCCATAAAATCTATGACGAATTCCTTAAAAACCTTACAATATCTACGAGTATTCATATAATCATATTTACCAGCGTTCATTCTATTCTACCAGTATTCATACTTTTTTTACCAATGTTCATTCATGTTTTCGTTCATTATCACTATTATTCCAACTATATATGTCTCTAAAATTTAATGAAAAAATGCAATTATTAACTTTTACGTCAAACAAATTATTTCATAAAAATATTAAAAGTATTTTTTATGCTCATTACACTAAAATTTTAGTTGCATCACTTTAAATATCAGTTTAATTGTTTATCTACTTGCCATAAAATAGTTTAAAATCCAACCCCAAACGTTTGATGAAAAATTCCACATGTCGGTTTGTTTACATTCCATTCTAAACACGTGATTTTCACTGGCGCCTGAGCGGTGGCACTTTTGTAAATAGTCGATCTCGGCGGGAAAAATGAATTAGAAAATTTTGAAAAGGGTTGTAAATCATGGAAAAAGGTTTACTCTACCTCTGACGTCGACGAATATATCGAATAATTTTCAATAAATTCCTTAAAGTAACGAAAAACCATAATCGTTCCATTCGATTCTATGCTAATAGTTAGGTCCGGAGGTGGCTCCAGCGCCTCCGTAGCGGCAAAGAACGAATCTTGCTATTTTGGATCTTTTGGGTAGGCCGCCTGGTGCGAGCGTAGTGAGCGCGCGAAGATGGCCATGCCCCCCGCAACTAGGGAATCGTATGGTTAGACGGGAGCCCGTAGAAATCTCGCTGCATTTCCAATCTAGGGTACGCAGGGCTGCCAGTTGGGCGGTTTTCCAGCCCAATTAGGCTACTTTCGACAGTCATTCACGAGAATTTTATCGTTGGGCTATTGGGCGATTTTTTGGGCTAGTCGATAGACTCCTCACTTTGACCTTCGGGATAGAATTTATTTTTAGCAATTGGTGGAACTTATTCTTCTTTATTATTTCTTTCTGAAAAACTATCGTCTGCAATTATGTTTTTACTCCTATTAGCTAGACGGCTCTCCATGGGGTCTATACATATAATACATTTTTTATAGTGGCATTTTTCTGTGCAGGTGCGTGTTTAGTTTTACCCTTAACTGCCTTCCTTATTGCTTATTTCTACATACAAAGACCCTAATATAGTTATATAGCCTAGGGTGCTGGTAAACAGGGGAGGGGCTAAAGAAAGACCCAAATACGGTTTTAGGTCATTTTCATATTTGCGATTGGAACTTAAAGAGTCATCATCTCTTCGGTATTCGACTTACCTCGTTTTTATTTTTAGTTTAGGAATTGCATGGGATTAGACTTGTTAGAAAGCATTTTATACGTTGGGTTTGGATTATCAAGACTTGTTATAAAAAATTCGCAATTTATCCCTCCTCCAAGTCTATTAAAATTTAATAGTTCCATTTACGAATGATGAATCTGGTATTTTCGTCCATCAATAACAGGGTTGCCCCGAAATTTTTAGATTCGTATTCCCTGACCATTTTAAGAGATTTTTCCTAACTTTTTAAGGCCAAAAATTTTCAGTGAAAAGGTTATTACAATGTTTAAAAATTAGCCAAACTTTCAAGAAAATAAATGATAATCATAAAATTTGTCATAGATCTAGACAGAAATACATGAACCGAAATTATCAGCGAGCATATTTTTTTCGGACGGCAATTAACAAGCGAGGCCTTGTTAATTTTCCGCCTCCCGCGACTACAGGGAAAATTTCGAATGCACCACGGGTAACTAGACCGCCATCTAGTGAGGCTAAGATAAATTATTTCATCGAAGAAGATCGTGAGAAACGTGGTCTGTAAACCTAGGCTTAGCCGTGTTTTGTTTTTGATGGAGGTAAGGTCAGTGGAAGGCGGTAGCTGCAGCAGCTGTTAAATATGGAAAAAGTAGATGAATTAAAAACATTTTCAACTAATCTTACCAGACCATTTATGTATGAAAGAACAGATAAATACTTAGTTTTATTAGAATAAGAAATAAACCAATTACTTAATGGAGATACTTAAGATATATGAAACCCAGAGAAAAATATTTAGGACTGCAGTAGCAAAGAATATGGGAAGACCAAAGAAACAGAAGGCTACGGAAGAAGAAGAAACTGAAATAAACCACAATAAAAGAACTAGTAGAAATAAGCAATAGAAATGATTTCGTTTACGAGTAAGGCTACCTTTATGTTGCTATTCAGATTTATATTTCAAATAAAACAAGTAAAATTATTTTAACAAAATAATACAAATATTTATTGTTTATAATTCTTAACGTAGTCAAATTAGACTAGTTTTTATTAGTCGTTAACTGGGCTTCATTAATTAATTAATAACAATTAACTGATTACGGTGATATTTGTTTGAGCTATTCTTTCCTTGGACGTTTCTTCTAATAGAGTAATGGCAGTGCTACGTCACACAACGTCACCCATGCTTTTTCCTATTCATAAAAAATTCGCGCCCACAATGGCGCTACGGAGTGCTACTACTCTATAGTGACAGCCTTTCTTCCACAGACACATGATGAACTTGTAATTTTTCCCCAGCAACATATTTTATTTATTTATTTGTTTTTCGAGAAAGTTTCGCTCGGCCGTCACCAGGTAGCGTATTCAAACCTTCGCCGCGGAGGTGGGGAGGTTCTCTTTTCGAGGAGGGGAAGATGACACGTGGCCACTAAGGTTAGGCAAAACGGGGAACTTGCCTCCCGTGATTTCGGTTCATGTATTTCTGGTCCAACCTATAGCTTCACAGCTGAAAGTTTTAACTACATTAAAAATGAGAGTGACAAATCAGATCATCAACTTGAAACGTCAATCAAGAAACATACTGAATGGACAGGCAATTAAAGGGGCTCCAAAGTTCGGTGGCAAAATGTGTGAAAAGTCAGTAAAGTGCGAAATTTACGGTTGACTCTGCCCGCCTCTGCAGCCAAGGCCGAGTGAGAGGTTGGGGGGAATCAAAGATAATCTAAACTCGTACCCTAAATTCGAATACTGAGAGCTTTCCCATTGACGGTTTTGTTACGAAGCGTTTACCCTTTTCCGGCACGTGACCTCAGACAAATCAGGCTCCATCGGTTGCGGTAAGGCGCAAACCAAGGAGGATAGGAAGGGAGGCGAAGTAGGAGGGATGAACGCGCCAGCATCCTTGTGAGAAGTTTAGCGCGCGCTCGGCGGGAAAATTTCGGAAAAATGGCGGCAAGATTGCGGCCGCTACGCTACTTCTTGCCGCCATTTTTCCGAAATTTTCCCGCCGAGCGCGCGCTAAACTTCTTACAAGGATGCTGGCGCGTTCATCCCTCCTACTTCGCCTCCCTTCCTATCCTCCTTGCACAAACCATGGAGCAAATTTTTTCTGAGTTCCAGCGGGAAGCAGTGTTGCCAATGTTTGACGAGCGAAAATCCCACAGTTCAGTTCCAAAATTTCCAGCCAAACCCTCTACACGTTTTTAGCCATTCCCCCTCCCAAAACCCAGCGGAAAACATGCCAAATATTTTCAAGTTTCGTATGCCAGCGCGGGAAAAAAATTAAATTCCGAATAAAAGGGCCCGAAATACTGCAACTAGAAGGGGAAAATGAAGTAGTAATTTTCAAACACTTGCATCTAGCGTTAGAGAAATAGAAGTCT
Organism: Leiobunum rupestre; assembly: GCF_980474605.1. Lineage (NCBI taxonomy): Eukaryota > Metazoa > Arthropoda > Arachnida > Opiliones > Sclerosomatidae > Leiobunum > Leiobunum rupestre. Next base: position 27,394,672 of record NC_143387.1, on the reverse strand, counting down.
GATATTTTCGGTTTATGAATTTCTGGAAATAGTGCTTTTTCAAAAGTTAAGGCCAAAAATCCCACCAAATCAATGATTTTCGCTTAAAAATCCCTTTATCCCACACAGCCCAAAAAATCGCCAAAAATCCCACAATGTGGGATTTATCCCACACATTAGTGGGTAAACGCTATCGGCAACGCGCGAGAGAGTGATTTCGAATCTCGGGTACGAGTTTAAATTATCTTTGGGGGAATGAAAAGCATGCTCAATTTTCTTTTTTTTGCCACCGAACTTTGGAGCCCCTTTAATTTTTCGGATTCGTAAACTCAAGCCACTGACGAAATTGCAACATCAGCCCTTATATTTATGGCTGTGACTATCAACGGCCATTGGAAAGTCCCCATAGGAGACTTGTAAATATAAGATTAAGACAAATCAGCAAATACATCAACGATAGTCAAGAGAAAGAAGCAGTTCGAAGAAAACCTACCACAGTAATCCTTTTCTAATGACAATTTTGTATGCAATGCCCATAGAAATCTTATACTCCTACCTAGAATGCTTCCGTCTACGAGAGAACCTGACGCCAAGTCATTTTGTAGCAACGACTAATGATTATATAGTCTTTGCTTAAGCTTCAGCCAATCAGCGGCCATTCACTGACTACGGCAAGCCGCTAGCGCCATAACATGGCGGTTAAAAATAGTAGAAGCTCAGACGATTTTTACAGGATCCATCCGATCCAAGCTCGCAGAATTCCCATTATCCCATAGGTTTTTGCCGGAGTTTTTCACATGAACCACTTCAACGTTTTTGGATTTTTATTTAGTAAAAGTGTTAAGATTTTTTGAACTTTTAGTTTTGTTTTCATATTTACTTATTATAAGGAATATTTAAATGCCATTGTGAGCAGGGCCGTGCTTAGAGTTATCGCGGCCCCGGGCGAAATGCATGGGCGAAACTGGGTGTAGGCTGTAGCGGCCCTCCGGTATATACATCCCTATGGTAAAATTTTAGCGGCCCTGGGCGACCGCCCTGCTCGCCACCCCCTAAGCACGACCCTGATTGTGAGGAAGATAAATAAGATTTCGTCATGGAGGGTAAAAAGGTTATTCATAAAGCCTCCTCTCTCTTCCTCCATGGCAATGTCAAAGGCAGTTTTGGGAGAAGCAGTGACTGAAGGTTCTTAGTATTAACCTTTGTATTTAAATGTTATTTCACATTTAAAGTAAGTAATATTATATTTATTATTATGTTTGTGCAGGGGGCCGTGACTCGATTGACGTCGGCCAATCAAATGCGGGTTCTTAAGGTGACATAATCTAAAATCAAATTTTTTTTTTTCAAAATAGGAAAGATATTTATTTGGTGCCTATGACAGCGGGGTCTTCGCACCACACACTCCAAAATTACATAAAAGGTCTTAGCACCAGAACAAAGAAGAGGAAAAATTAAAAATCAAATTATTATTTTCAGTAACTCAAACTAGATGGCAACGAGTCGTTGCCGTAGTCACTCTTTGAATCGTGATTGGCTGATAATGACGAAACCTCCGAAAATGTTATTGGCCCATTTGGTATTTATACGGAATCATTCTATGTTTTAAGATTTCTATGGCAATGTCAGTCTATCATAAATATATTATTACGATTGATAGATGTATTTAATCTTGAAAATTAGAGTTAAATTTACCATTTTTCTCTCAAAATATCGACGTTGTTTATATTCTGCAATGACGCCGTAGAGCCCAGCTGGTTGCCATAAAGGGAGTTTAGTCTCTTAGATGGCCGTTTGTGGCGCCACGTATTTTCTTCCCTATAACGCTTAGCTCGCGAAGGGGGATAGCATGCGGAACAAACCCTCATATTTCATTATATTCTATATCTATGGTAAAGACTTAGTAAAATAGTTTTACGCTCAGTTAGTTCGGTAACTTCAGTTATGACTTTTCGTGCGGCGGCCTCAACTTTCCTTACTTTGTAAATTCTTTTTGTTCACCTTCTTTCACTCACCGGTACAAATTCTCGATAATTTCGTGTAATTGTAGAATCTGTTAATTATATTACCGTGAATGCCAGCCATATTCAACTTTCGTGGTCTTAGCCATGGTACGTTTGTCGCTAATTGATTTACTTTGGTTTCATTCGTCGATACAAGTTCTCTAATTTGATTAAATACTTTTATTTTAAAACTAAATATAAAGATCTTCTTATTTTACAAATCAAAATTGAGGCGAGGCTTGGTTATAATAGTTTAATCATGCATTTTGTCCTTGATCTCAATGAATCACAATTGTTTTTCAGGTTTTCCGCACCAATAAGTTTTTGAAAGCCAATTTGTGAAAACAACTATAATTTTGCAATTGTAATGGCTTCTGGAATATTGTCATTTTTCGCAATGCTTAGAAAATCTAGGTTACGTGGTAGGACCTTAGTTGTCTTTGGTTTAATTGTAATATTCTTATTACCAACAATTGTCGGATCAAACGATTCTGAGGCTTCTAACTCCGAGGCAGTCAAAGATGATGCACCAGCCAAAGATGTAGGTGATAAAGTAGAAAATGGTGAATCTAGGAAGGTTAATTATCCGGATCAATATGAAGGGGTCCGTATAATAATCTTAAGTATTTACATTATACATGTACATGTATTAGTACAGTTGTACGACCTAAAATTTATAATTTTTTTTATAAATAACACATGCTACAAAGTTGTTGTGAAATACTATTCACAAAAACAGTACAACTGTATAGCTTAATCATTTACATGGCATGAAGTACAACATTTGATTTAGTTACTAAAATTACGCAACTTTTAATAGGTAGGAGGTGATTTCAAAAAGCCAAGCACGATGCTGCAGAAATTTAAAGATGGAAATATGGGCTTCATTCACGCCTTTATTGCCTCATTATCCGTTATTGTAGTTTCTGAATTGGGAGACAAGACCTTTTTCATAGCAGCCATAATGGCAATGAGGCATCCACGGTTAACCGTATTTTTAGGAGCTGCTTTAGCTCTATTTATTATGACAGTTTTATCAGGTATAAATCTTAGACATGGTAATAATCGCAAAAATATATTGTATCTTTCTAATTTTAGCGTTCCTGGGCTTTGCAACTACAGTTATACCAAGAGCTTATACGCATTACATATCTACCGCTTTATTTTTTCTTTTTGGATTCAAAATGCTCAAAGAAGGTGTGTTTTCCTAATTTTTTGTAATATTTGTAATGAGTAAAATTTTTGTATTACAGCTTATTTCATGTCACCTGATGAGGGACAAGAAGAATACGATGAAGTACAGAAAACAATCAGTAAAAAAGATGCAGAAGTAAATATTTAGAATGCGAGATCAGAATTTAATTCTTGGTCCTTCGGGTGGCATGTGGTATTAGTTTAATATCTTACAACGCTACAACTTAATTGTTTTAAACAGAACTGAGAGTAGTTATAATTTATTTTTTTATTTGATATAAAAGCTATAAGAAGCTAAAGAATCATAATCTTTGTCAGTCTCTAAATAATAAGTTTTGGCTCTATCCTTGTTATTTTTCTTTGATAGTGATTGAAATAACTTGTCTTAAACAATTGCCCTCACCAAATCAATTTGTTTAAAGGAACCCCTTCAAAATATTCTTAGATAATAGTTTAATAACATAAATTTTTTGATAAAAAATGAATGAGCCAATTCAAGCAACAAAGTGGTTGAAAGCCAAGTAGTAAAGATAGGTCAGCTGGCAATTTTCCAAAAATATTCCATAACCTCTTGATTTTGGTTCTTGATCGGTTTTTATTGAAACCTAACCGCTATCTCTATATTTAATCTATTTTTCACTTACTTATCCTGTAGTAACCTCTTTTTCTCACAGGAAGATAAAAGTATGCTTCCAGCTGATGAAGAAACTTCGATTAAAGCCACAAGGGGATCTGCTATACGAAGAAAGCTTATGGTGTTCTTCTCTCGTATTTTCCTAGAATCATTTTCTATGACATTTCTAGCTGAATGGGGGGATAGATCGCAACTAACTACCATAATTTTAGCTGCTAGAGAGGTTTGTTAAATTACTGTATTTGCTGGAAGTGTATTATATTTATATACATGATTTTTAAATAGGATGTATATGGAGTCACTATTGGAGCGTGTTTAGGACATGCCATGTGTACTGGTTTAGCAGTTTTAGGTGGGAGAATGATAGCTCAAAGAATTTCTGTTCGAACTGGTAACTGTTTGCCTTCTTATTAGGATTGAACTTAGTAATAATATGAAAAAAATTTTTCCAGTGACTTTTGTCGGGGCGATTGTCTTTCTTATTTTTGCGATTACTTCACTTGTAATGGGCCCTGGAACGTGATAATCTATATAAATTCTTAAATTGTTATTAGTACATGAAACTTTGTCTGATATACATTTGTGTTTACACGCATTCCGGGTGGAACTTTTATACCGTTAATTTGGGGGAAAAAGTGAGTTTTTGTACCTCGGCTTGTACATATTTATTGGTATTTTTCCCGCAATGTGTTCTTTTTGATTTAAAAGGTTTTGTTTAGCTTGTTTTGCTTACAAGAATACAATTTGGTATTTTGAAATTGTAGGAAGTCTAGTTTTTATTTTTCAGGTAAAATATACCTACTCAAAACCTTTTAAATGTACGTGTATTTTTCTGATAAGTTGTGCCATTTCCTACTTTAAAAATATAATTGGCCAAATTCGTTTATACATTTTTTTTGTATAAACCGAAGTACTTATCTTTTACAAGATAAGTAACCATCTCCCTATCCCGCAAAGCTTGAAACATGTACCTTTGCAAGCTCTCATTTATTTTTAAGAAAATAGTGAAGGAGGAAATATAGATCATATAGTGATTTTATAAACTTTTATTGACAAAATGTGTCTTATAAATAAGTACAATTTCCGTACAAAGTGTAGTTTTAAAATATTACATAAGCAAAGTAATACACGCAGTAAAATTGAACTGTGATGTGTTTGGATGGGAAATTTACGCCCATGAAATCCAAATCAACCGTGTTAAGGTACATGTTTCATTATAATGACAGGGATGGATATTTCTCATATAAGGGATATTATATATTCTTAAAATTAGTTTAAAATATATTGTACAAAAGTTAGTGTTAGTAGCATAGAAAAAATTTTACTTAATGAAATACATCCATTAGAATGATAATTATTTGTATAATGTACTAATTTTAAAAGTATATTTACAGTGTACAAACGGTCTTGTATTATTACTATTAGGAAATAAATTTATTTTTGACGTCCATAAAAAATATGAAATTAGGTTAATAGACAGGTTAAGCCCACATTAGAATTAGGATTGAAATTTTAGCCTTACTGTGTATACTGCACTAACTAATTTCCCTACACTTAACCTGTCTATTGCTTTTTGTAAAACGAGTACTAAAATAAAAGAATACATCCTAAATTAGTGGTTTGTCTATATTTTTAAAATGCTCTAAATTTTAATTACCTAAGAGTAAAATTTTACCTCAAAGAAAAAGCCATTAGAACACCTCATTTAATCATCATGTACATTTACGAAATAAATACACTGAACCAGTGAATGAACATAAACGATCGAAGAGTTTCGTTTACTATAGAAAAAATCTATTTAAGCGTTTTTGAAATTTCCCAGTTCACTAAGAATAATATTTAAAAATACATTACAATGCTAACTAAAAACCCGATCTAAAGTCTATTTTCTAAGAGTCATTCTAAGCGACGAAAATACTTATTTACTAATTGATGAAAATAAAATTTTCTAATTTACTAAGTGACGAAAATACTAAGTTTACTAATCGACGAAAATACTTATTTACTAATTGATGAAAATAAAATTTACTAATTTACCAAGTGACGAAAATACTAATTTACTAATTAACGAAAATACTAAGTTTACTAATCGACGAAAATACTTATTTACTAATTGATGAAAATAAAATTTACTAATTTGCTAAGTGACGAAAATACTAATTTACTAATTGACGAAAAGTGGTGAAATGACTAATTTAATAATTAAAGGAATTACTAATTATCTAATTAAGGTAATTACTAATCCAATTAAGGGAATTACTAAATTTTAATTATCCAATTAAGGGAATTACTAAATTATAAATATCCAATTAAGGGAATTACTAAATCATAATTATCCAATTAAGGGAATTACTAAATTATAATTATCCAATTAAGGGAATTACTAAATTATAATTATCCAATTAATGGAAATTACTAAATTATAATTATTCAATCAAGGGAATTACTAAATTATAATTATCCAATTAAGGGAATTACTAAATTATAATTATCCAATTAAGGGAATTACTAAATTATAATTATCCAATTAAGGGAATTACTAAATTATAATTATCCAATTAAGGGAATTACTAAATTATAATTATCCAATTAAGGGAATTACTAAATTATAATTATCCAATTAAGGGAATTACTAAATTATAATTATCCAATTAAGGGAATTACTAAATTATAATTATCCAATTAAGGGAATTACTAAATTATAATTATCCAATTAAGGGAATTACTAAATTATAATTATCCAATTAAGGGAATTACTAAATTATAATTAGGGAATTAAAGGAATTACTAAATTATAATTAGGGAATTATAATTATCCAATTAAGGGAATTACTAAATTATAATTAGGGAATTATAATTATCCAATTAAGGGAATTACGAAATTATAATTAGGGAATTATAATTATCCAATTAAGGGAATTACTAAATTATAATTAGGGAATTATAATTATTCAATTAAGGGAATTACTAAATTATAATTAGGGAATTATAATTATCCAATTAAGGGAATTACTAATTATTTAATTATTGAAAATAAGTAAATTACTATTGAAAAATAAGTAATTTATTATTGAAAATAATAATTAATGAACTATTGAAAATAATAGTTAACTATTGAAAATAATAGTTAACTATTGAAAAAAATAGTTAACTATTGAAAATAATAGTTTTCGATTGAAAATAATAGTTTTCGATTGAAAATAATAGTTTTCGATTGAAAATAATAGTTTTCGATTGAAAATAATAGTTTTCGATTGAAAATAATAGTTTTCGATTGAAAATAATAGTTTTCGATTGAAAATAATAGTTTTCGATTGAAAATAATAGTTTTCGATTGAAAATAATAGTTTTCGATTGAAAATAATAGTTTTCGATTGAAAATAATAGTTTTCGATTGAAAATAATAGTTTTCGATTGAAAATAATAGTTTTCGATTGAAAATAATAGTTTTCGATTGAAAATAATAGTTTTCGATTGAAAATAATAGTTTTCGATTGAAAATAATAGTTTTCGATTGAAAATAATAGTTTTCGATTGAAAATAATAGTTTTCGATTGAAAATAATAGTTTTCGATTGAAAATAATAGTTTTCGATTGAAAATAATAGTTTTCGATTGAAAATAATAGTTTTCGATTGAAAATAATAGTTTTCGATTGAAAATAATAGTTTTCGATTGAAAATAATAGTTTTCGATTGAAAATAATAGTTTTCGATTGAAAATAATAGTTTTCGATTGAAAATAATAGTTTTCGATTGAAAATAATAGTTTTCGATTGAAAATAATAGTTTTCGATTGAAAATAATAGTTTTCGATTGAAAATAATAGTTTTCGATTGAAAATAATAGTTTTCGATTGAAAATAATAGTTTTCGATTGAAAATAATAGTTTTCGATTGAAAATAATAGTTTTCGATTGAAAATAATAGTTTTCGATTGAAAATAATAGTTTTCGATTGAAAATAATAGTTTTCGATTGAAAATAATAGTTTTCGATTGAAAATAATAGTTTTCGATTGAAAATAATAGTTTTCGATTGAAAATAATAGTTTTCGATTGAAAATAATAGTTTTCGATTGAAAATAATAGTTTTCGATTGAAAATAATAGTTTTCGATTGAAAATAATAGTTTTCGATTGAAAATAATAGTTTTCGATTGAAAATAATAGTTTTCGATTGAAAATAATAGTTTTCGATTGAAAATAATAGTTTTCGATTGAAAATAATAGTTTTCGATTGAAAATAATAGTTTTCGATTGAAAATAATAGTTTTCGATTGAAAATAATAGTTTTCGATTGAAAATAATAGTTTTCGATTGAAAATAATAGTTTTCGATTGAAAATAATAGTTTTCGATTGAAAATAATAGTTTTCGATTGAAAATAATAGTTTTCGATTGAAAATAATAGTTTTCGATTGAAAATAATAGTTTTCGATTGAAAATAATAGTTTTCGATTGAAAATAATAGTTTTCGATTGAAAATAATAGTTTTCGATTGAAAATAATAGTTTTCGATTGAAAATAATAGTTTTCGATTGAAAATAATAGTTTTCGATTGAAAATAATAGTTTTCGATTGAAAATAATAGTTTTCGATTGAAAATAATAGTTTTCGATTGAAAATAATAGTTTTCGATTGAAAATAATAGTTTTCGATTGAAAATAATAGTTTTCGATTGAAAATAATAGTTTTCGATTGAAAATAATAGTTTTCGATTGAAAATAATAGTTTTCGATTGAAAATAATAGTTTTCGATTGAAAATAATAGTTTTCGATTGAAAATAATAGTTTTCGATTGAAAATAATAGTTTTCGATTGAAAATAATAGTTTTCGATTGAAAATAATAGTTTTCGATTGAAAATAATAGTTTTCGATTGAAAATAATAGTTTTCGATTGAAAATAATAGTTTTCGATTGAAAATAATAGTTTTCGATTGAAAATAATAGTTTTCGATTGAAAATAATAGTTTTCGATTGAAAATAATAGTTTTCGATTGAAAATAATAGTTTTCGATTGAAAATAATAGTTTTCGATTGAAAATAATAGTTTTCGATTGAAAATAATAGTTTTCGATTGAAAATAATAGTTTTCGATTGAAAATAATAGTTTTCGATTGAAAATAATAGTTTTCGATTGAAAATAATAGTTTTCGATTGAAAATAATAGTTTTCGATTGAAAATAATAGTTTTCGATTGAAAATAATAGTTTTCGATTGAAAATAATAGTTTTCGATTGAAAATAATAGTTTTCGATTGAAAATAATAGTTTTCGATTGAAAATAATAGTTTTCGATTGAAAATAATAGTTTTCGATTGAAAATAATAGTTTTCGATTGAAAATAATAGTTTTCGATTGAAAATAATAGTTTTCGATTGAAAATAATAGTTTTCGATTGAAAATAATAGTTTTCGATTGAAAATAATAGTTTTCGATTGAAAATAATAGTTTTCGATTGAAAATAATAGTTTTCGATTGAAAATAATAGTTTTCGATTGAAAATAATAGTTTTCGATTGAAAATAATAGTTTTCGATTGAAAATAATAGTTTTCGATTGAAAATAATAGTTTTCGATTGAAAATAATAGTTTTCGATTGAAAATAATAGTTTTCGATTGAAAATAATAGTTTTCGATTGAAAATAATAGTTTTCGATTGAAAATAATAGTTTTCGATTGAAAATAATAGTTTTCGATTGAAAATAATAGTTTTCGATTGAAAATAATAGTTTTCGATTGAAAATAATAGTTTTCGATTGAAAATAATAGTTTTCGATTGAAAATAATAGTTTTCGATTGAAAATAATAGTTTTCGATTGAAAATAATAGTTAACTATTGAAAAGTATAACTAATTAACTATTGAAAATAATAGTTAACTATTGAAAAGTATAACTAATTAACTATTAAAAGGAATAACTAATTTACTATTGAAAATAATAATAATCTCGATACCTTCTTTGGTAAGCGAATTCAAGAGGAAGATCCAAATTTTTTAAATTCGAATAGACCAAATTCCAAAAAAAATGTATTTTAAGGGTTTTTGGTTGAAAAAGTGCCAAAAACACGAACACAAATTTTTTACCCCATTGTACCTCTGTCGGTTTAGTAGGAAAGCACGTTTTTTGGTTAGCATGAAGAAACAAGATGTCAGATGGCAAAGTATACTTATTAGCCTCATCCCCGATCCTCTCCATTTAGATGGGTCAACCTAACTTGCACATCACCACTAAATCGGAGAAGCCATGGTTGCCCTGTCAAGAGCAACAACTTCGATCGATATACCCTTTCGATATCATTTACAATACTTCACCAAACGGTTTAAAAATAATTAAATGGTAAATTATATAGGCACCCGGTTGCCCAAATTGATTTGGCGCCTATCAATTCGTGTATCATTTAACTCGGAACAAGGGGGTTTAAGTGGTTTTCTTTCGAGCTCTTCGGTTTCCCCTTCCATAAAAACTTGTTGAGGTTAACGGTAATAGTAGTGCTGTCGCTTACGAGGAGACTACCCGAGGTGATAATCACCGATTTGGTTGAAGCTAGGTGGGTATTTAGACCTTATGGTAACATGAAATTTCATCAAGGGAAAAATTGCAATGGGCTTTAGTTTTGCCATGGCAACCGAAAATGTTTTTGACAACACAGTTTGTATATTGTCCCATTGAAAATAACAATTGATCAATTTTTACATATTTTGATCAAATTGACAAAAATTCATCAAAATATCATAAAATTCATTTCATTTGTCAATTTTCATAAATTTTTTGTTGGTTTTGAAATTTGAAATTTTTTTTTAAATTTTTCACAGGGGGGGTACCCTTAGAAGTGCTCAGATTCCCATGTTATTTTCAATGAGAAAATATACATACTGTGTTGGCAAAAACATTTTCGGTTGCCATGGCAAAACTAAAGCCCATTGCAATTTTTCAATTGGTGAAATTTCATGTTACCATAAGGTCTACATACCCACCTAGTTTCAACCAAATCGGTGATTATCACCTCGGGTAGTCTCCTCGTTAGTGAAATGATCATTACAAAAATGATTAAAGTACCAAACTT